>NW_027225570.1:3375000-4842500 GCF_038994185.2 Dermacentor albipictus | reverse complement strand
GGGGATCAGGATGGTCTCAATTGGCTGTCTTCTAGTGCTTTGGCAGCGCGCCCGCTCTCCGGCACTTGTCGAAATATTTTGCGAGGTTCTGAATCGAGCCGTCTTCGAGGTTCTGGAGCGCCTTGTTCGTGACAAGGTCCGGGCCGCCGACCGACCGACTGTTGAGGTCGTGCAGAGCAACTCGTACCTCCTCGACGTCGATTTCACGATCGAGCTTCGCGTTGTGTAGGCCGCCGTACGGCGCGTGTTGTTCTGTGGGTGTAGTCGGCATGTATTTGTCGTTAATGCGCCTGGTGACTTCGTCGGCGCCGTGTACCGAGACTGCCCGATGTATGAGCCTGGCGAGTCTGCCCGTTTGGTGCAACTTGGTCTTGGTTTCGTCGAGCAGGTGCTGCAGCAGGTTCCATGTCTTCCCGCTGTGCATCTGCCTCTCTGCCGCGTTGCAGATCTCGTTCCACTGTTGTGTGCAGAGCGCGCGGCAGTGCTCCTCGATCTATCGGTTGAGCTCCGCCCCCTTTAACTGAGTCTGCGGTTGAGCTGTTGTCTCTTCCAGCGATTGAACATCGACTGTTTGGCTTCGATGAGAAGCGCAAGCAGGCTGTCTACTTTGTCGATCTCCGCGCCCGTTTCAATTTTTTTGGTCGCGTCGCGTACGGTCTTGGTGATTTCGGCCGTCCACGAGTCGATGTCTTCGATCTCGTCGTGCCCGTCTCTCTTCTGGCTTCTGGCGTCTCGAAAGGCACCCCAGTCTATCCACCTGTGTGTTTCGATGCTGGTGTCGTTGTGTTCCGGTATGCTGCTTTTCACGGTAGTGTGATCGCGGTCGAGGTCGGTCCCCGTGTTTCTCCAGGTGATCGTGCCCCGGACGTTGTTCTTGACGAACGTGAGGTCTGGAGTGTTGTCCCGGGACACGGAGTTACCGATTCTCGTCGGATGCGTCGCGTCCGTGATGAGGGTGAAGTCGAGTTCCGTGGCGTCCTGGTACGGGTCACGGCCCTTTGCTGTGTACTTGTTGTAGCCTCAGGCAGGGTTTATCGCCTTGAAGTAGCCGCACGTGATTAGTGCACTGCGGTGTTGGCTCTGTGTAGTAATGTCTTGAATCTCTGTTTTCTCTGCGAAGGGTTCCTGTAGACGTTGCGCAGAAATGTGCTTCCTTTTATTGCCTGGGATGATTTCGGTGAGTTTGTGTCCGATCTTGATATTGCTTTGCAGCTCGTGTTCGACGAGCGTGAGTCCCTTCCTGACCAGGATGCACAGGCCCTCAAATGATAAGTCTAAGGCTTTGATAAAAAGCAAAAGGTAGCATAGGAGAAAGAAGGATGAAGCCATGTCTCTCTACTTGTTTGCTACTGTGTAGCGACACCCTCGACAACAGAATTCATCATGGACCAGAGTCAACAATGAAGAAAGTTTTCTTCTTGTAAAAAGCAGATCGCTTGTGCACGTGTTTAAGTGTTTATAAGAACCATACCAGACGAAACTGCAAAATTTATGTCATATAATATTGCACCAACAATCGCGTCACTGCTTTGCATTATGTGGAAATCTGAAGTTTTTTCCCTTCTCGCTAATGGCTCAAATACATCGAACAGTCCCGGTGTCACTATGGCTATACCGACAAGAGGAATAACGCAATGTTTCAAGATTTCGCATGTCATAACATCTACAGCTGCAGAACTTGAGGCTCTGTGCGGTGTACTTCAGATGGTCAACATACAGAGTCCAGGAAAATCGGCAGTCTTCTGTTACTCAAATCTGTCATTACAGTATGTACAGTCGTTCTTCCAATGTGCAACTCGCGACCAATTGACATGAGCAATCGTAGAACTTAACTACCACTTGGAAAAAAAAAGTTATCAAGTATTATTTTCAGTGGTTACCCAGCCATTGTCGGATCACTGGAAATGATGACGGTGACAAGGCTGCGTGAACATTGCAAGAACACGATCCTCTAGGAGAGATGCTAAGCTTCACCTTGTGGCATGTACACGCTGGTTAGCTGAATTGAACACCACGCACACTATAACAAGACTGCAGAGACCCTTCGCTTCAATCCGGACTTCCACCCATAGTGCACTAATGCGAGGTGATTGTCAAGTAGTTGCATTAATGAGAGCTTATTTAACACTTATTTAAAAGTCACAGTCCTGCATCTGATGTCTGCAGCTATAGAGAGCACATTGACCACTTGTTGTGCCATTGTACTTGATTTGATATATAGTCGAACCCGTTCATATCAAACTCGCAAAAAAACGCCTATCAGTTCGATATAGGGCATAATTCCATATAAGCCTGCTAAAGAATTGGACGTCATAAACGCACATACCATTTATAAAATCACTTTATTGATGAAACTAGCTTAGTTTCGCAAGAAATAGTTCTGTATCTTCTGCTTGGGCAACTTCGCTGCCTGCGACAGCACGCACTTCTCCACATTGTCTAAAGAGTTGGAGCAGCTGAGCCCGCATCCTTCCACATTTGCGCAGAAGCGCCGGAATAGTGCGAGTGCACCAATCACCTCGGAGTATGCGGCCAAAGATCGTCATTGTTTTCCCCGTTGTGCCCGCTTTCACTTGTGCTCGTTACGATGTCAGCAATGTAATCTTCGTTTTCTGGCTCTCCCATGGTCGCAACATCATCATCCGCACTCACAAACTCGCCGACCGTTGATCCGCCAACGGTTTCCGGAAGCTCTGACAGCTGGCTCCTAACTTCGGCGACACCGGCAATGGCTTTGTCGCACTCACAAGCATTTTCAGAGTCATCACCAGGCATGCGGAAGCTGGTACGTCTGAAGCAGTTTCGGATGAACCATTTGTACATGGCCGCCTTAACGTCTTATACATGGCTGTGCGTACACGTCGGGCACTGCGTCGTCTGTCCGCTTCAGCCCTAATCCCCCCCTTCAAGATCATGCTGAGAGTGAACCTCGGAATCTTGTACACTGTAGCGACATCCGACTTCTTACCACGTTTGACTCGATTTACGATTTGAAGCTTCACGGGAAAAGCCAAATTCTGCCGCATCACGCCAGCCATCTTGGCAACACGGCGGAAGAAGGCCTCCAAGGCACAAACACAACAAACTAGAAGAGCAGCGAGGCAACTCGGGCTTGCACCACCTTGCACCATCTTGCACGACGAGGGCGCAGGAGCCTCGGATTGGCTGTCTGAGCAAGCACTGTGTGCGGGCCAGGATAATTTTTTGCCGGGGGGTTTCGTCAACTCTCTTGATGCGGTGCAGTCATGGTAGGGAGAGCGGGTGGATGGAGCCATACCGCCGGGCCACTTTTGGGATGTGTCGGCGTGTTTTCCCGCCTCAGCAAAGATAGTCAGCTTCTTTGGGTCGTGCATAATTCTTATAGATATTTGAAAGCAGATTTTCACTTCAGCCTCTTTATTAAACTGCACCAATAACTATACACAGGAGTGGTGAGAAAGAACTCACTGATTCAAACACCCTTCTTGACTGATGCCAGCTATTCGCCAATAGCAGCCGTGTATGGGAATCTGCTATATGACGAAGTATAACAGCCTAGGAAAGAGTGAGGAGTAGGCTTCTGTTGAAAAGATAGTGTTTGAGAAACAAGTGACTTTGCGTTCCACTTGTGAGCTCCACGTGCCACACACGGCTACAAAATTTTGCTGAGATGTTCACAGCAGCGTATGCTAGCTGCGGGCTGCATTATTTCACCAAGTCCGAGGGGTGGTTCAGGACCTCTTCAAAGGGACACAAATGAGAATATAAAGTTGAGCTATATTGAAAGATTAGGCTTTTGTTATAACGAATTCGTCATTCGTAGTGAGAACAGATGATGAGCAAAATGAGAACACGGTGAAAGCGGGAGCCAACGTTTCGACAAGTGGACTTCTCTTCAAGGCGACAAATGCTTTCCTCGCCACAGTATATATAGGTGGGGTTCTTCTAAAAGGGAGAGGGCATAAGGCGGGTGGGTGTGGCAACGAGCGAAGGTGTGTTAGCGGCGAGGGTGTCGAATTGAGAATAAAGGAGTGCTGTGCGCAAGTCCAGGGACACGGCCGTCTGTCAATCACGTGTCAATGCCCGTGTGTCAGCCGGCGTGTCAACAACGTGCACAGCAGCCCTCTATTACCTGTTTCACTGGTGGTCATGGGCTAGCACGTCTCTGAGAGGGATAATAGAAGTAGAGGCAGAAACAGGTGCGCGTAAAAAAAAAGAAAAAAGGAAAATACTGAAATGGTGTAAATAAATAAAGGGGGAAAACAGAAAGGAGAAAAAAGAAAAAGAAGCAAGAAAAACACTCAGTAAACAAACTAAGTGTTCTTGCCTATTGGCAGAGTCCTTCCATGTTTTTCTGGTCACGAAACTCCGCCGTCACTCTATGGGAGAGGTTCATATACTGCCCAAAGGTGCCGCGACGCGGCGCCACTGTGCCACAGAGGGCATCGTTCGCGTACCGAAATGCGTGCGCAGTGCGAGGCGAGCTGACTGATCGGGTGCGTTCTGTGCGTGTGCTGTGCTATTTTTCGAGTGTTGGGCTGTTTGGTTGAAGTGGTGAGGTGGGACAACGATGCCGAACACGTGTTGCGTGCCTGGGTGCCGTTCCGGCAACAAGGGCACGACTGAAAACGTGTCGTTGTTCTGTTTACCAAATAACAAGGATCAGCGCGAGAAATGGAAGCGGGCCATACCGCGGCAGGGAAGTAGCGGTTTTAATTTCGAATCGAAGTATACACGTGTGTGCGCGAAACACTTTGACGCCTCGGACATCGTCACAGCAAAGGGGCGAGCTTCATGTCCAGCAGGGGGTGGTAGGAAACCAACCAGTTGAAGCGGTACCAGTTAAAGGGACGCAGTAGGTATCACGATTATCGTGTAAAGGTGACCACTTACAAAAAATTGCGATGCTGATAATGAAGGAGAATAAGGGTGTTGTGAGATCTGATCAGGGCATTGATGACAAAACACATTTGCTTTATGCTTTGTTGCAACCTCAATTTGTGTTATACCAGGATAGAGTAGTTCACAGCAATAGCGCCCTTACCCCGACCATCTATGAAAGGTATAGCATTAGAATTCCTTTAAATGCAAGTGTTAAAACAGAATAATATGCATTGTTTTATTTTCCATTGTCCTTTAGTCTTGGCTATTGGTGGGCTACAATTCTTCAATTGCATGTACTTTTAAGTCTATAAGCTGCTATGAGTAAGAAGGTTATTAGCACACTGTTAGCTACATTTGTATTGTGATTTGCTGAGCAAGTTTTGTTTGCATGTTTAAGTAACAGCTGAAGAAGTAGAAAGGTGGTATCTCTAACAAGCCATTTAAAAAAAATTGCTGTATTTGTGATGTGGCTACTTGTGTTCGTTGAGCAGCGTGAATAAGTGCTGGGCTTACTGACGCTTCTAAACGACTACTTGCTAAGGCAATTGCCTAATTACAGCTAGTTTCAACCATGCAGGTCCTAACACTTCAGGTTCGCCTTAATCCGTTGTTAAAAGCCGCACCGAAGACATTTAGTAGCGAAGTTCGTCTTGCATTAATTCTACCTAAATCTTATTCAGAAATGGCATCGCTTCGCAAGAAATCTTAAGCGCATGGAGCAGCTCAGTTCCCTTTTCTTTGTCATTAAGTATTCTATGGTAGCAGCCCTTTGCAATAGCAATTTCATTCTCTTGACCTCGTTATAAGATTCTGCCCACAGAGTCCTTCTCTGCCACAGTTTAACAGAAACTGAACAGCTGTGCTCGGCGAACAATCTGGCGCTATGCGCAACGGAGAATTGGCGCTTACTCATCTGGTGATAAGTGGGACCACTGGCGTTTTGTTGCGAATGCGCGGTGTTTAATTTAAGGCCAATATTAAAAAGCGGAGCCCACCGAAGCGTTGAGGCGAACGGTGATGACGAAGCAATCCGGACCGAGACCGCCCGGCCGTGTACAGCGGACGCATTTCGACGGGGGCGAAATGCAAAACACCCGTTTATTTAAGTTTAGGTGCACTTTAAAGGATCCCAGGTGATCAAAACTAATCCCGAGTCCCCCACTACGGCGTGCCTCATAATCGTATCGCGGTTCTGGCTCTTAAAATTCCAGATCTTTATTTTTTTCGGTCTGAGACCGCCGCAAGCTCCATGTTGTGAGCGGCTTTTTTTTTTTTTCGTCCCGTGCGCTCATATCATCGCAGAAGACACGTTCAGGCAGTAATTTAATTATATTCAATGTTAAAAATAGTTACGTGAGAGTAAAGCGATCGTTGAGGAAGTTGATAAAGCTAGAATACCGAGGCTGCCCCACACACAACCACAGCGGTAGCGGCGTTCGCATGCCCTCTCATGCACGGTTGCGCCTCTAGCGGCGGGCGCTGGCGCTATATGAAACTGAGGCGGCAGTTTCGTGACCAGAAAAAACATGGAAGGACTCTGCTATTGGCCTCGAGCTCCACCACTGGTAAAGCTGGAGCCACCGTCGGCGTGACGTGCTATTAGGGATCACGTGGACATAGCCGCCGCGTCGGCTGCTTCGGGAGCGCCGAAGCGAGCTGAAAACGACAGTTTAAATTCCCTCGTACGCTGCAGTCCTCATTTAGTGGCGAGATTTTCCCGCTTCGAGTGTCTCCTTTACAACGCTTGAAATCACTACAATAGGTAGTGGGTGCCTTTGAAGGCGCGCAACATGGTAGACTACTGCTCGGTACCGCAGTGCCGGACGTACGCAACGGAGCCCGGTGGCAGCCTTATTCACACGTAGCCGCAGGACAAGAAGCTGCGTGAAGCTTGGCTGGCGAAACATAAAACCGGCAAACAGTCATTGGCTACAACTCAGGTATGCAGCAAGCACAGACGTGAGGAAGATTTCTGCTACGACGCCGGGTGTGCGATGTTCAGAAAACGCGCACTGAGACGCTCGCCCGAGTCCCCTGCCCGACTAATGTCATGACTGTTTGGTCTATGAAGTTGTCGATGCTATAGATACTGGCAAGTTCACTGGAGTGGAGAGGGAGCGGTAAGAAGCACATTAAAAGAAAGCACGGCATATGGTCATGTTTGTGTTAGGAATTAATGCACTCGATTACAAAAAAGAAGCAGCGGGAAATCGCACGCTGAGAACACCGATAAACATACTGTACAACGCAACTCAAGAAATAATATTGAAACGTCCAAGAATTTAGAAGAAAAGGAAAGACTGAATCATCGCGAAGGCACATCACAGTCCCCGTAGGCGTCGAAGTGTCTACAATGAAATTGTTTTTGAACAGCTGGGAGAGGACGCAGCTTTCGAACGCTGTGGTTGCATGATGCATCGGCTCCGTCTTTTTTCGTGTGCTGTGTCCAAATTCTTGCCTCGACTCTTGTGATTTTTGGATCACTGGTGCTGTAAGTGACCCGCTGTCGAACGACACCTCTTCAGCGGAAATCAGACCTGTCATCTTCAGTTCATCGCCGTTTATTCGAAACATCCGAACCCCCGCGCCCCTGCCGTGCAACGCCGGCAGCGTGCGTCGGCGGTAGCAGCTGCAGCAGCCATGAGTCAGGATGGCGTCGTCGACAGCGTCGACATGACTCCGGAAGAGATCCTCGATTGGCGCGAGAAATTTATTTACTCCGACACCAAGAAGCCTTCGCCAGCCTCGCCCAGCACCCTCAAAACTCCACCGCAAGTAAGCCACATTCTGCCTCGTCCTCCTCCACTTCCAGCCGCAGAGTACAAAATAATTCTTCGTGTACACGGTGGAGTCAACTGGGCCAACATACATCCAGTCTCTCTCCACGACGTCGTCATAAAGTCCACTGGTCTCTCCACAGCTGCAGCATCGCTAGATCGACTCTGGGCCAACGAGATTAACAACACAATCATCATAAGCACTCCCTGCATGGACAGGGCTGATCGTTTTTTGAAGATCGCCACCCTCACCATCATGGGCAAGAGCTACGAAGTCTCCACGCACGTGGCAGACCCTAAAAATTCGTGTAGGGGTATCATCAAGCTGCCGGCCTCCCTGGTAGAGGGGAACGTGTTGGCTAACCTTCGAGAGTCCAATCCAGCAATCAACATCCTAGCTGCTCGAAGAATGGGCTCTACAGACTCCATCCTGGTCACTTTCGAAGGCTCAAAGGTCCCCTTCTACATTGACTACCTCCGCACAGACCTCCGCTGCCAACCATATCGACAAAAAGTGGAGGCGTGTACTAAGTGCCGGCAGCTTGGCCATCGCCAAGACGTCTGCCCCAATGTGACCATATGTCTCTGCCCAAAATGCGGCATGCCAGATCTTCCTCAGGACCACAGCTGTACTGCCACTTGCATCATCTGCACCGGAACACACGAGACTGGTTCCTCAGAGTGCAAACTTCGCTACAAACCACGGACACCGCCCCCGGCACTTCCAGAATCTAAACTGCCACTTCCGGCCAGGAACGCTGTACAGGCCCCCAATCAACGCACTGGACAAGAGACGCCGCAGAGCAGCAGCCGCAAGAACACTGCAGCATCGGCGCAGCTCCCATCATCGAAGCAAGCTTGGCCTCCGCTGACCCCACGCAACGAGGAGACACCGCCCATCAACCATAAAAAGGTGAGCTGGGCAGGAGTAGTCTCCCACAATAGCAGCTCCTCACAATATGCTGATAGCTCTCTCATCAAATACTTGCTAAATTAGAACGAAATGCTTAAAAACGAAATCAAGCAGCTCAAAGCAATGCTCCACCCCCCCATCGATATCACTGACACTCCTCTTGCTACTTCCAAACCACTCCCACAAACGCTTGCGCCCACACTCACACGTCCTCCGACAGAACGCATGGACACACTTGCATCCACTGCTACGACGGAAGCCGCAACTCCAATGCTGCCTTCATCACACAGGCAGCCCCCACCCGCAAAAAGGAAGAATGCCGAAATAACAGACACCGAGAACACCGTTGAAAACGCCATATTTGTCCTCACTGACCGCATGGACATTCTGGAAAACAAACTTGTTGCCCTTGAAAATCGACTACGGACCAAGATTGATTCGTTTATTTGTGAGGCATCTGCACAGTTTTGCCGGTTTCAAGAGCTAATCGACAGCTGGGGAAGACGCTCCGCGACGTCACAAATTCCCATCCTTCAAAATGACAATAATGATGAAGCCAGCCCGTAGTCTAGTCATCTGGCAGTGGAACTGCAGAGGGTTCCGCAACAAGCGCGCATCTCTAACACTATTTCTACCGAGTCTTAAAGAGCTCCCTGACATTATAGCCTTGCAGGAAACACACGGGAAAGTCACGCTACCTGGATAAAATACGTTTCAAGACCCTCACATAGACAAGCCCAACACTGCCATACTTGCAAGGCGACATCTTTCTGTTAAATGGGACACATTCAGCAGTACTGCAATCCCCCACGATTTCATCAAAATTCTACCTCAACGCGCACCCAACCCACCCTATGCGTGTTGAATGTTTATAGCCCTCCCAATGCTCGACACCACCGCTTTGAGAACATGTTTGCCCAGGCCAAAGCTAACGCCAATAAACAGCCGCTAGTCGTAACGGGCGACTTCAATGCCCCCCATCAAATGTGGGGCCACTCCGCATCCACTCCTAAGGGAAGAGCTCTATGGCAGCACATACAAAATCAAGGTTTCACCATCTACAATGACTTCACTCTTCCTACCCGGCTAGGAAATAGCGTCAGTAGGGATACATCCCCCGACCTCACCCTAACTCACCGCATCACTCAGGCGACGTGGCGAAACCTCCAAAACAACTTGGGAAGCGACCATTACATCCTCGAACTCCGTGTAGATTTTAAGCACAGACCGTTAGCCACAAAACCACTAAGGCTTACGAATTGGACGGAATTAAGAAAATCTCGCTGCAACACTAACGAAGAAACCATTACCGACATTGAGCAATGGGCGAACGCCTTGCAAGCAGACGTAGAGGCCCATACCACCACTCTCCCGCTAGACACACCCTTGGCCACAATTGACTCCAAGCTTACTACACATGTGGGAAGCGAAGCAAGCTTTACTTCGGAAATGGCTAACAGCACGTTACAATCGTAAACTCCGAATCCGAATCGCCAAATTAGACTATCAGATCCAACAATATGCTATCAAATTGGCGGCGCAGCAATGGACTCAGGTTTGCGAAGGAGCGCATGGTACTCTCAGCACTAAAAAGACCTGGCAACTGCTCCGGCACCTGCTCGACCCCACCACGTCTAGGACGCACAACAACCACCAGATGAATAAACTGCTGCATGAACGTGCAGCCGACCTGCCGACCATGTTCAGCAACCTGGCTTCCAAACATATGCCCCCTCCTACGCAAATACCCATGCCTGACTATGCTGGTGAACCCAATGAGGAGCTTTGCAGCCCCATCACAGAAGCGGAGGTTCGACATGCCCTCAACCAAGTGCGAACCACCACGGCACCAGGCCCAGACTCTGTGACTAATAGAACGCTTCGGAGCCTCGATGAGCAATCCATAAGCAAACTCACCGAGTATTACAACCACTGTCTCGAAGAGGGAGGATACCCCAACAATGGAAAGCAGCCAAAGTGATCTTCATTCCAAAGCGGATTAAGCCAATTCGCATTGATAACTTCCGTCCAATTTCTCTGACTTCATGCATAGGGAAGATCTTGGAGTACGTAATCCACCTACGCCTCTCCAAATACATCGAACATAATCACTTGTTCCCTTCGGAAATGACTGGCTTCCGCAAATCTCTTTCTTGTCAGGATGTCATGTTAAGGCTCAAAGAAGACATTATCGAACCGAGCGACGCACGTGACACACAAGCGTTGCTCGGCCTCGACCTCAAAGGCGCCATACTACGCGAACTTAGCAGTATAAACTGCGGGGAGCGAATCTACAGCTATATACGCAGCTTCCTCACGAAACGCACTGCGACGCTACAATTAGGCAGTGAACAATCTGGCCAAATAAGTTTAGGAAGCACTGGCACGCCCCAAGGGGCAGTACTTTCCCCCCTCCTCTTCAATTTGGCTATGCGACCTTTAGCTTTCACTCTCAAGAAGATTCCTGACCTCCGATTCACACTGTACGCGGATATTACGCTGTGGATGACCGGAGGCTCTGACGGGCACATCCAAGACACCCTCCAAACCGCAATTGATCAGGTCGAGCAAGTGGGTCACGAGTTGAATCTCAGGTGCTCCCCCACCAAATCACAGCTTCTCCTTCTACGCCCCACAAGACGCTTCAGGACTTCACCCCCGAATATCCAACTCACGATTGAAGGGCACCCTATACCCCAAGTAGACAGGATAAGGGTCCTAGGATTACACCTCCAATGCAACCGAGCAAATCAGCATACCTTGCAAACACTACAAACAACGGTAGATAATACGCTCTGCCTGATAGGGAGGATCTCCAACAAACACGGAGGGATTCGAGAGAAGGAACTAATTCAGCTAATCAAGGCTTTTGTCTTAAGCAAAATCACCTTCGCACTACCGTATCTCTCACTCTCTAGGCAGGAAGAGGATACTGTGGATTGCTTGATTCGCAAGATACACAAAGTCGCTCTTGGTGTTCCAATTAGAGCATCCACACAAAGGGTGATGGCCACCGCCACACTAAATACCCTTCAAGAATTAACCGAAGCCCATCTATCATCACAATACCATAGACTCACCACAACTGAAGCTGGGCGTGAGACAACTTCATCGTGCTCCACCATTCAACGAGAGCAGGCGACATCAACTTCCTCCGAACATACATGGCCAATACCACATCCAGCCCCTACCCAGAAACATGCACCCCGAATTTCACGTCAAACACCGCAAACATCGAGCCAAGGCGCTACAACGCAGCTATGGACAGGCTGAAGGAGTGTACTATGTGGGCGCTGCAGCCTACACCCCTAAACATCGTTATGCTGTAGCGGTCGTAGACAACCAGGGCAACACTGTTTGTTCAGCATCAGTCAAGACCACCTCGGCGGGTGATGCGGAAGAGGCCGCCATTGCACTTGCATCGGGGCTACCCGATTGCGACGTCATTATTAGTGACTCTGAGACTGCTATCCGGAACTTCAGTAGCGGCTACATTAACAACCTCGCGCACTCTCTGCTTGTAGCTCACCCACCAGAAAAAGACATCGCTCTCGTATGGGCTCCAGCACATCAAGGACTCCATGGCAACGAAATGGCTCATGCCGCTGCTCGAGGATTCACGGACCGAGTGGCCGCAAATATGGGCCTAACTCTAAAACCCAATGACTCCCAACAACACACCAATAAAGACACACTCGTCACATTCCATCAAATTTTCACACATCACAGAAACCAAAGCCTATTGTATCCACCACTCTCTGTGTCTAGAACGCGCCAAAGAGAAATACTGTGGCGACAACTACAAACTCGCACTTTTCTTACCCCGCGCACTTTGCACTTATTCTTTCCCTCCACATACCCGACACCCAAGTGTCGCTTTTGCCCTGTCCCCATAGCAGATCTCTCCCATATCATGTGGCAATGCCCCATCAAAACTCCCCCCCCGCAAGCTCAAACCATTAATTAGTAGCGAGGAGCTGTGGGAGACTGCCCTGCGCAGCTCCGATCCCACCCTACAGGGCCGAGTCCTGAGTCGGGCTGAGGAGGTAGCGGAGGCCTACCACGACTGGTAGACGGACTTCTAGCCACATAATGTGGTGATGGATGCCTGCTGGGACTGGACTACTTAGACCTCCCGCTCTCCCCCCCGGCTCCTCCCCTTTCTTAAAAGGGGAATAAAGTTCATTCATTCATTTTGAACAGCTCTGATAGCGCCCACGGGTTGCTTCATCATCATCATCATTATCCTAGTTCCGCCCAAAGCAGGGCAAAGGCCTCTCCCATACTTCTCCAACTACCCCGGTCATGTACTAATTGTGGCCATGTTGTCCCTGCAAACGTCCTAATGTCATCCGCCCACCTAACTTTCTGCCGCCCCCTGCTACGCTTCCCTTCCCTTGGAATCCAGACCCGCCGTGGTTGCTCAGTGGCTATGGTGTTGGGCTGCTGAGCACGAGGTCGCGGGATCGAATCCCGGCCACGGCGGCCGCATTTCGATGGGGGCGAAATGCGAAAACACCCGTGTGCTTAGATTTAGGTGCACGTTAAAGAACCCCAGGTGGTCAAAATTTCCGGAGTCCTCCACTACGGCGTGCCTCATAATCAGAAAGTGGTTTTGGCACGTAAAACCCCAAATATTATTATTATTATTATTGGAATCCAGTCCGTAACCCTTAATGACCAACGGTTATCTTCCCTCCTCATTACATGTCCGGCCCATGCCCATTTCTTTTTCTTGATTTCAACTAAGATGTCATTTACCCGCGTTTGTTGCCTCACCCAGTCTGCTCTTTTCTTATTCTTATCCCTTAACGTTACACCGATCATTCTTCTTTCCATAGCTCGTTGCGTCGTCCTCAATTTCAGCAGAACCCTTTTCGTAAGCCTCCAGGTTTCTGCCCCATATGTGAGTACTGGTAACACACAGCTGTTATACACTTTCCTTTTGAGGGATAGTGGCAACCTGCTGTTCATGATTTGAGAATGTCTGCCAAACGCACCCCAGCCCATTCTTATTCTTCTGGTTATTTCAGTCTCATGATCCGGATCCGTGGTCACTACCTGCCCTAAGTAGATGTATTCCCTTACCACTTCTAGTGCCTCGCTACCTATCGTAAACTGCTGTTCTCTTCCCAGACTGTTAAACATTACTTTAGTTTTCTGCAGATTAATTTTCAGACCAACCCTTCTGCTTTGCCTCTCCAGGTCAGTGAGCATGCATTGCAATTGGTCTCCTGAGTTACTAAGCAAGGCAATATCATCAGCGAATCGCAAGTTGCTAAGGTATTCTCCATCAACTTTTATCCCCCATTCTTCCCACTCCAGGTCTCTGAATACCTCCTGTAAACATGCGCTGAATAGCATTGGAGAGATCGTATCTCCCTGTCTGACGCGTTTCTTTATAGGGATTTTGTTGCTTTCTTTGTGGAGGACTACGATGGCTGTCGAGCCGCTATAGATATCTTCCAATATTTTTACATATGGCTCATCTACACCCTGATTCCGTAATGCCTCCATGACTGCTGAGGTTTCGACTGATTCAAACGCTTTCTCGTAATCAATGAAAGCTATATATAAGGGTTGGTTATATTCTGCACATTTTTCTATCATCTGATTGATAGTGTGAATATGGTCTATTGTTGAGTAAACTTTACGGAATCCTGCCTGGTCCTTTGGTTGACAGAAGTCTAAGGTGTTCCTGATTCTATTTGCGATTACCTTAGTAAATACTTTGTAGGCAACGCACAGTAAGCTGATCGGTCTATAATTTTTCAAGTCTTTGGCGTCCCCTTTCTTATGAATTAGGATTATGTTAGAGGTTATGAGGCATTGCGTGTACAGGGTGGCCAGTTTCTCTAGAACAATCTGACCACCATCCTTCAACAAATCTGCTGTTACCTGATCCTCCCCAGCTGCCTTCCCCCTTTGCATAGCTCCTAAGGCTTTCTTTACTTCTTCTGCCGTTACCTGCGGGATTTCGAATTCCTCTAGGCTATTCTCTCTTCCACGATCGTCGTGGGTGCCACTGGTACTATATAAATCTCTGTAGAACTCCTCAGCCACTTGAACTATCTCATCCGTATTAGTAACGATATTGCCGGCTTTGTCTCTCAACGCACACATCTGATTCTTGCCTATTCCTAGTTTCTGCTTCACTGTTTTTAGGCTTCCTCCGTTCCTGAGAGCCTGTTCAATTCTATCCATATTATAGTTCCTGATGTCCGCTGTCTTGCGCTTGTTGATTAACTTCGAAAGTTCTGCCAGTTCTATTCTAGCTGTAGGGTTAGAGGCTTTCATACATTGGCGTTTCTTGATCAGATCTTTTGTCTCCTCCGGCAGCTTACTTGTTTCCTGTCTAACGGCGTCACCACCGACTTCTATTGCGCACTCCTTAATGATGCCCATGAGATTGTCGTTCATTGCTTCAACACTAAGGTCCTCTTCCTGAGTTAAAGCCGAATACCTGTTCTGTAGCTTGATCCGGTATTCCTCTAGTTTCCCTCTAAACGCTAACTCATTGATTGGCTTCTTGTGTACCAGTTTCTTCCGTTCCCTCCTCAAGTCTAGGCTAAAACGAGTTCTTACCATCCTATGGTCACTGCAGCGTACCTTGCCGAGCACGTCTACATCTTGTATGATGCCAGGGTTCGCGCAGAGTATGAACTCGATTTAATTTCTAGTCTCACCATTCGGGCTCCTCCACGTCCACTTTCGGCTAACCCGCTTGCGGAAAAAGGTATTAATTATCCGCATATTATTCTGTTCTGCAAACTCTACTAATAACTCCCCTCTGCTATTCCTAGAGCCTATGCCATATTCCCCCACTGACTTGTCTCCAGCCTGCTTCTTGCCTACCCTGGCATTGAAGTCGCCGATCAGTATAGTGTATTTTGTTTTGACTTTACCCATCGCCGATTCCACGTCTTCATAAAAGCTTTCGACTTCCTGGTCATCATGACTGCATGTAGGGGCATAGACTTGTACCACCTTTAATTTGTACCTCTTATTAAGTTTCATAACAAGACCTGCCACCCTCTCGTTAATGCTATAGAATTCCTGTATGTTACCAGCTATTTCCTTATTAATGAGGAATCCGACTCCTAGTTCTCGTCTCTCCGCTAAGCCCCGGTAGCACAGTACGTGCCCGCTGTTTAGCACTTTACATGCTTCTTTTGTCCTCCTAACCTCACTGAGCACTATTATATCCCATTTACTACCCTCTAATTCCTCCAATAACACTGCTAGACTCGCCTCACTAGATAACGTTCTAACGTTAAACGTTGCCAGGTTCAGATTCCAATGGCGGCCTGTCCGGAGCCAGGTATTCTTAGCACCCTCTGCAGCGTCACAGATCTGACCGCCGCCGTGGTATGTTGCTTCGCGGCTGCCGGGGCCTGAGGGCCGGGTTTTGATTGTTGTATTCATATGGGAGGTTGTGGCCAAGTACTGCACCAGGGTGGCCAATCCTGCTCTGGTGAGAGAGTGCGTTACCGGTTCTGGTCGCCGGGATCAGGCCGCACTCCATGCCTGTTTGTGCAATTTTCTCAACACACGTTTTTTTTTTGTATTTTCCAGTGGAGAATTGCGTGGCACCGGGATTTGAACCACGGTCCTCTTGCACGGGAGACGGATACTGTACCGTCCCCGCAGTAGTTAAATTAAAAAATTAAATCATGGGGTTTTACGTGACAAAACCACTTTCTGATTATGAGGCACGCCGTAGTGGGGGACTCCGGAAATTTCGACCACCTGGAGTTCTTTAACGTGCACCTAATTCTAAGTATACGGGTGTTTTCGCATTTCGCCCCCATCGAAATGCGGCCGCCGTGGCCGGGATCCGATCCCGCGCCCTCGTGCTCAGCAGTCGAACACCATAGCCACTCAGCAACCACGGCGGGTCCCGCAGGAGTTGTACGCCTCATTTAACGTATACAGTGGTGCCCTATTTGATCAGTCAAGGTTGACCAATCTGAGCTCGGTTATACCGCACGGATGGCACTCGGCTAGAGAACCTGGTATTTATGACTTGCACATGTATCGCCATACCTAATTGAGGATGTATATAATTTTTTTAGGAGGGTTCCTGCGCAGTCATAAAATAAAGGAAAACACATTAAAAAGAAAGAAAAAAGGGGAAAAAAGGAACATGACAGGTGATTTGAACTCATGACCCTTGGATGTTGCCCGGAAAGATGGCTCAGTCGGTTGGTTCGTCAGGCGCCAGGTTACTTTCAAGCGCCATAGCTCCTGCTCCGAGCCTCATACTTACGTGGAAAGGGACTGATGTTGTCCGCGACAGTCGGTTTTTGTCGAGTTGGAAGGCATAATTTCTTAGAAAAATGGGGGGGGGGAAAGATGAGGGGGGAAATATGCGCTCACCGAAAGGGCATCGTCAGCACGAGACCACCACCAGGCACCTTACTGAGATGTGGGCAGCTTCGCGGCCGGAACGAAGCCTCCCTTCTCCGCCGGCCAAGAGGGGTAAACGCGCTTTCCGATCGCTCAAGGTTGCGCGGACATAGTAGTATAGCTCTAGCGTCTAGGAAAATCTTAAACAGGTGCGAGGGCGGCACGCATAGCGTGGGAAGCTAGCCGCCAGAATAGCTATCTCAACGACTGCTGCTGACGAGGGCGAAATACCTTCGTGTAATTATAATAACCCTAATAGGACTACTTTCGAAATAACAAAAAAAAGAAGGAAGGAAACGGCCCAGAAGGCTATACTACGAGAGCTATGACTGATAATTTCTATATATATATATATATATATGTATTCATCTCAGCTATGGGATCGCATGCGCGCGTTGTTGCTTTGTCTCTGCGTGTATTAGTGAAGAGAGCCAGTTTAAGGTCGGAGAAGAATGAAGGAAAGGAAAGCAAAATTGCAGCGCCGTGGTTTTAAAGCGCACACGTGGTAGAGAAACGGAAGGCGATATAAGCGTGCGTGGCTATGTTACGCACACGATAGCACAGCAATCAGCACTCGAATATAATTAAAATCCTAATAATAATTGTAAATATTCATCTCATCTATGGGATCTAATGCGCGCGTTGTTGCTTTGTCTCTGCGTGTAGTAGTGAAGAGAGCCAGTTTAAGGGCGGAGAAGAATGAAGGAAAGCAAAATTGCAGCGCCGTGGTTTTAAAGCACACCCGTGGTAGAGAAACGGAAGGCGATATTAGCGTGCGTGGCTATGATACGCACAAGGCAAACTGCCTTAAAATTTTTAGACTTGAGGGAAAGCTTCGTTAACAAACGATAGCACAGCAATCAGCATTCGAATATAATTATAACCCTAATAATAATTGTAAATATTCATCTCATCTATGGGCTCTAATGCGCGCGCGGTTGCTTTGTCTCTGCGTGTAGTAGTTAAGAGAGCCAGTTTAAGGGTGGAGAAGAAGGAAGGAAAGGAAAGTCTCTGAAGTAAAGTTGCAGCGCTGTGGTTTTAAAGCGCAACCGTGGTAGAGAAACGGAAGGCGATATAAGCGTGCGTAGCCATGATACGCACACGACAAACTGCCTTAAAATATTTAGACTTGAGGGGAAAGCTTCGTTAACAAACTATAACACGGCAGTCAGCACTCGAATACGTCGAGAGAAATTATTGAGACATGGAAAATACCCTTGAAATAAATATGGTTTGCGAGACAAATGCTTGTAAGTATTGAACCTCTTAAAAGATGAGGGGGGAAATATGCGCTTACCGAGAGGGCATCGTCAGCACGAGACCACCACCAGGCACCTTATATACTCTCAGATGCTCATATTCTGCCGCCTAAAGCTCATGCCACGGCGCGAAAATGCGCACGCGGCGAAAGCGAAACAGTGCGCGGACAAGCATACAGACGCGCAGTCGGTCGCTGCGAATCTGTGCGATCGCTGCATTAAGGCTTCATTGTATTACTCTCCATTTCGTTATACAAACACTATAAGAACATATTTCTCATAGTTTGCACTCAGCGTTACCTACCTTTCACGCAAGAAGCCGGTTCAGGAGACTTCATAGGGGCGACCGCGCGCAGTGGCGTTCACTGTACGTATTCGGTAAAGAGATAGCGTCTGTAAACGATTTTGTGCTTTCAGTTTGCCCAAGAATTATAATAATATTTGGGGTTTTACGTGCCAAAACCACTTTCTGATTATGAGGCACGCCGTAGTGGAGGAGTCCGGAAATTTATTATACCGTAAAAAAGTTCTCTCGTTTCGAAAGTACTTACAGAAATGTCCGGGAGAGCTCGTGCGTGGTGTTTTCAGTGAGCGCTGACAGCAAAACCTATGAGGAACACGCCGCATTATCCCTCATACTACGCCAGCGAGGCGATTCCGATAGATGGCGACTCCGTTACTCCTCGCCGCCAATAGCTTGAAATTTAGCATAGCGAATAGTTTCTAAAGCTCCCTGTGAAACGTTTATGCTTATTGGTTGCAATGTCTTGAACTTATGGATAAGGTACGATTCTCTGTATTTTCTTTCTCGTTCAGAACAGAAATTTGACTGTAAGATGTAGAGTATGGGTTCATAAAAGTTATGACCTGGTTCGTTGAAAAGCTCGACGACAGCTTTGGGAAGCTTTTTAACTGTGTCCGCGCGATGTCCGTTTTATCTGGCATTCATTGATTGTCCCATTTCACTGATATATTGTTTCATAGAGAAGGAACATTCAAGCATATAAATCACATCCGAACTTGTGCAAGTGAAGCTAGATTTGACTTCGTGTGTATAACTATTTGCGATGCTTTTAATTTTAATGTCACTTTGAAGGTGCCTGCAGGCTTTGCACCTGCGGCAACAACATGCTTTTATTATGGGGGAATGCTGTTGGCTGACCTTTGCGTGCACTAACATGTCTTTAAAGCTCCTGTTGCAGCAATAGGTAATCCTTGGTACATCGGGGAACACTTTTCTCAGACGCTTGTTACTTGATAATATTGGGTGGTATTTTCGTAGAATGTTGTTTATGTTTGGGAGTGTATTAGAATATTTTGTTATAAAGGCCGCCGGTCTGTCACATTCTGGTGTAGGCTGTTTCTTTGCCAATT
The DNA here is from genome assembly GCF_038994185.2 of Dermacentor albipictus. NCBI lineage: Eukaryota > Metazoa > Arthropoda > Arachnida > Ixodida > Ixodidae > Dermacentor > Dermacentor albipictus. The sequence continues at coordinate 4,822,905 of NW_027225570.1, read as the reverse complement.
CTTACTGTCTCTCCAATCTTGACGAGACATCATAATCTCTATCTAGAGCAACTTGGGGATAGTTCCTTTCTGATAGAGTTGTTTTAAGGTAATTTAGGTGGTGGATATAATCGTGGTCTTCGCTGCAGATTCTTTTTATTCGTTTCGCTTGTCCATCAAAGAATCCTTGCTCACAGTGTCGCGGGTGATGACTGTTGTAGTCTAAATATTGCTGGGTATCCGTAGGCTTCCGGTAAAGTGTCATTCTCAGTTTTCCATTTTCTAAGTAGACCATCGTCGAGAACAAAGGTTTTGTAAATGTGCTAGTGGCGTAAATGGTAAATTAGAGTGGTGTCGTTTGTTACGGACTATGGTACCCCTCACGTGATGTCGGCACTGGCTAGAGCAGCCTTGAGGGAGGTCACATGGTGATTACGTCAACTGATTCATTTTGGCGTGGGTGGTTCAAATTGAGGGGCCGCAACGGAACCTTTGACAGAAATTTTTTATGCAACAAAGTTATATATTGGCTTACAGAAAGCGATGGTGAATTCAAGACAAATAATTTGTTGGTCGATGTCAACGTAATATTTTCTTCTAGTGTCCCTTTGGCATCTCTGCTTTCTCTTTTCTTTCTCCCCCTCTCGCTGCATTTTGAACACATATGTATTTGTTATGCATATATGTATCTTATAATCTGGGGATTAGAGTTCAAGGAGAACTTAGTCACATGGTGGGACAGCCTTCTAGATTTAAAAGCACCTATACTCGCGGACAACTTTCTGTGGCAATGAAGGGAAAGCTACAGAGGCAAAGCGCACACAAGTTAGAGCACCGTTGAAAAGAGTCTGTTGTTTTCAACCATGTTAGTTTAAGCTGGGAAAGTGAAAACCTAAATACCTTATTAGCAACAGTTAAACAAGGTAAAACAGAGCACTGAATGTAAACGTTTACTTAGTTTATGGTTGTTCCCTTCTGCGTCTGGGCAAATGCGAAACCCTCGCACGTGGAAGCTGCATCGATTCAGCGTCCATTCTGAGCAACCAAAGCACTGTCAAACACTGGCGGACTACTTCGCGCAGTAACACATGTGCAGAAGCTCCGCCTCCGCAGCTTTTCCTTCACTGCCGCAGAAAGTTGTCCGCAAGTATATGTAGAGCAAAAAAATCTAGCATTGTCTTTGGAGTGCGGTAACAAACTTAACGAGATGTATTTTCTTATGTTGGTAATATGCACATAATTATATTCATTCGAAAATTTACTCTTCCTGTTGATTGTGCTGTAGATATACCCACTGCTATGTGGTCTCCATGGCTGTGATCCAAAACTGGAGACAAGCCGGCAGAAGGGCACCATAGAGCTTCCCTACAAGTACATCACATATCTCTCCATGGGGCTTACCATGTCCCTGGGATCTCCGTGGCTCTTTCATCAGCTGGGCATCGAGAGGGACAGCCTGCCCATTCACCTTTGAAGGGTGCTACATGGGTGCAGCGAACGTTGCGTATTACGTGTGTGTGCGCATGATGTGTGTACTACTAGCCCAGCTGGCACCTGCCTTTTTAAGCCACTTGTTTCTTTACATGTAGAGGATTGTATGGTGTGTGCATCATACGGTGCCATGTGGCGATATTATGTATAGTGCAATACTATGGGATCAGTCAGTGACCAATTTTGCTGATGACTGGCAGCAAGGATGTTGTTGCATTAACTTTTCAGACAATGTTGCATTTATACAAGACATTTAGGTTTCTGTATGTGCAGTCAGTTTCTAAAGCTCTATAGAATGGGACTGGTTCTGTGCCGCAGGTGGTATTCTGTGATGGTGTTTCGAATAGATGGATTTACTATATTAAGGCAGCCTGAAACATGACTTGCATTTATAGTCTTGCCATGTTGACAAGCCATCAAGAGGTGCAGAATGTATTTTATGGCTTCAATTGTGCGGAATATAAGATGTGCCTTCAGTTTCAAGAACCTGCAATAGACTGCTGTGCAGTTTCTGAGTTCATCTTTGTCGCAGCTGACTCTCACGTAAATTAAAAATGAACATTGTGGGGTGAACTCTTCCGAAACTGCACAGTTCGTTATGAGGGATGACGGAGTGGGAGGCTCCATATTAATTTTGACCTCCTGGAGTTCTCCAACATGCGCCCTAGCACAGCACGCAGGCGTTCTTGAATTCCACTCGCGTCTGAATGTCACAGCTAGGAATCAAACCTGTGTCCTCGTTCTTCTCAGCGACACAAGTGGAACCCAGGTAAATAGCATGGAGAAAGCTATTTTAAAAGACGCAGTGCTTTCATTGTGGCACGTTTAAGCAATGTTAGACTCCTTCAGAGCGGCTCTCTTTGAATCACGGCTCCCTTTCTAGTTCCGTGGGCAAGAACACTAATAATTTGGCATTCGCAATGTTCTACAGAGAGTGCTATGGTGTTCAGCTTCATTTCTGTTCCGTTCGTACTTCTAGCACTGCCGTACCAACAAGCACAACCATGCACTTTTGCATTGGCGGTGTAAAAAAAAGAGTCCTGCAGTTTTCTATTTTTTTCTCTCTCTATGTGTGTGTGTGTGTTTTAGATGCAGATAGCTCATATGGCGCGCTATATTACGTCCATCGAGGACACTATGTCAGCATATTAATCCTTATTTCGAATCATATAAGTGGGCACAAATTTCCTACAAGTGGCTGTCATATTTATCTCTGTATGCACGTGATGTATACATAAGTGCCTAAGTCACTCCTGCTGCTCTTGCAAGATTGACTATGAGTGACATTGTTCTTGCTGGCAAGTTGTGTCAGCATTGTTGTTATGGGTGCCTGTTTACCTCTGCTCCATAATGCAGTGGTTGCTGGTCCTGTTACCACATGTGTTGCTATGTTTTATGCCGCAGTGCCGTCAGTTTTCACTGCCATAAATGTTTTGATGGGCATCAGTGTTGGTAACTTAGCGAGAAGGTCATTAAATTTACTGTTTTTAGTCACTTTACTGACACCTTTTGTCTTTTTGAAGTCCTAGTGCCATTTTGAATGACCGTTTTAGTGCAAGATAGCCAGCACATTGTCCTGATAAAGTTCTTCAAGGGCCCTTGGCTAAGTTCAATGCTTTGGCTTCATTTTATTCCGAGGGCTTCCACGTGTTGCTGCTTATAAATACATACCAAAGAGCTTATTAGTGAGCCATCTGAGAGCACTTAAGATGGTTTTCTAGGCAAAGCACACTGTTGAGACGTTATACCGTTTTAGAAAATTGGGGTTGTTATTCTTCTTTTTACATACTGTTCTTTGACTTGCCACTGCAGGAGTTAATTTTAATCTGCGGTAAAATTAATGAAAAAGATGTCTAGAAACAAATAAAGAAATATAAGACATACTTCCAACAAAGTAATTATAATCATCACTTAGCAACTTTTCACTAAGACTGGAGTGTTTTAGACCGCTACCTGGTGGCTTTATCCAGTAAAATATGTTACCAACACTGATGGCCATAGCCCACCAGGGCCTGGGCACATTGGTAATCCATGCTGTCCTGAGAATAAGTGTAAAGAAGTTAATGTGCACGCATGTTGTTTTGTGCGCACAACTGTGCATGTGTGCCTCAGTATTTTCGCTAACGTTCAGCAGCATTGTTAAAGTGCCTGCTGCCACTCGTGAGCACAAGTTTCTGCTGTGATTGTTGCTTCAAAGGATGCGCACACATAACTTTCAAGCCCAAAGGAGGTACAGGAACCAAAACAAAAGGGTATTGAATGTTGTGAATAAATATTGCACCAATTCGCATTGTTTCTTTCGACGATGTGCGCATCTTCGTGATTTCATTTGACATGATGTAAAGCTTTGACTTTGCACTGGTATTCATTTGCTTTTATTGTCCTTCAAGATGTGAACAAATCTCCTTCCCACTGTTTTTGTACTTTAATTTTTGCAGTGCACCAGACTGTCATTTGGGATAATCACAAATACGAGGGTTTCAGCAAGCTGAAAAGAAATTGTCAGTACCTTGTGTATTACAGGATAACTTGTGTAGACAGGTTTAGTGGAGCACCTGAACAGCAGAAATAGTAATATCACTACACACCTCAAAACTCACTTCTCTTGTAATGGGATATTGCTTTTTTATTTGCAAATCTTCGTACTGATGCCTGTTTTGTGCCTGTCTTGTCTGCGGTTTATTGAAGTCTAGGGTGCTGTCAAAAGCATACACTATTTCATTTTGCACGGAATCTGTGTGCTCCTACTCTTTAACACTGTACCATAAGCTCGCATGGTAGTTAATGAACCTCCTAGTAATGCATGATGGCCCGCTGAATGAATTCCAGTGCATGGCATGGAAAGTTGGGCTTTCAAGTTTTAGCTTCAAAAAAATTGTATGCAAGAAGCTGTGGTGACTATAGCAGCTATTGCAGCTCTGCTATTTTTCAAATGGGTAGAGACAAGTTCTGGTATGAATTTCACGAGGGCGCACATTTTGGTTATGATTATAGCCAGATCAGTTGTACAGAAATCTCTTGAACATACGCGATTTAGGTGGATCACATTTAATGCTCTTTTATAACAGCGTTACTTGTGTGAGGCACTTTGTAAAAGTTTTCAAATAGCTCTGGTGTCTTCAAAATTAGCCCTCAGTATCTGCATTTACCAAAACACAGTCAAGGCAAGCAGCCTACCGACACCCTTGAAAAGAGCCTAACCAATGGCTTGCAGATTAACAAAAAAACTTGGGAACATAATGACTCCACAACGAGCACAGACAGAAGATTGCAGTATAATTAGAGATCAAATGAGTGCTGAGACAATTGTTGAGATAATAGAAAGATCTGGTGTGTGGCTGGTCATGTAACGCTTAGAGCTGATTACAGCATCATAATTGGCACCGAGCAAAGGCAGGATGGCAGATGATGTAGCTGATGCTGATGTCGTTGTATGCTCCTGAAGATGATTTGCTTTTCATAAATGTTCTGTTTGCCTAGTTATGACTTGCGATAGTCCTCAAGCACAACATACTAAATATAGTTATAGAGTGCGAGGTTGGACTAGTTGATTAAAGATCATTTAAAGAAAACAGGACCACTGAGTGACAAAACAACGCAACACAGACTCTAGTCATTAGTATGCTGACTCTAATGAGGACACCTACTCACATATTTCCACATCTATGCAGTGCATTGCAGAATAATCGTTCCTGCACGACTACATGCAAGAATATACAACAGCTTTACATTGTGTGCTTTCTCTGATTAGATGACACTCTTTTGCTACAAAATCTGCAATGACATATAAAAATGGGAATGTAGATAACAGTGACAATCGAGTGAACGACTGTCACCACCAAAGAGCTAAAAATGTGTGTGTGACAAGCTTGAATTACATGGAAGATTACTGGCACTGTTTGGACCTGTGTCTTGACTTCGATAATTTCAAAGTGTGTGTGTTTGTTTAGGTGAAGGACACAGCACCTGTTGTTCTTCAATGAAGAGAAGTCATCAACTTATCAGACACAGGTCATGCAGAAAGTTAAATCGTAACTGAATCATAATGCACTTCACGAATTACATATTTTTGAAGTTAGTGCTAATTGGGAAATGTTCATTTGTCAGTGTAAACCAGGTGATCGATGAAGTTTTGTGACACAAGAGCACTCAACACCAAAAGCACTAAAACTGCATATTTATCTAAAGCAAATGGCCGTGTAAAACAGCTGCATTGATGCATTCTGCATAGCTGCTAGCGTTTCTTTAAAATTTTGATAAGTTAACGTGACGTTTTATTGCTCATGTATTAAATAAAAATTTATGGCAATTGACAGCTCTTAAAGGAAACATTTAAGCACAGAATTTAAAACTTATCTCCAGTAACACAGATACAACGCCAGTTTTTTCAACTATATCTGTTAACTCTGATATGTAGGTGAATGTGCACTTTACATGGGATGGTTACATTGTTTCAGATAATTTTGCAATAATCCGATTCATAAATGAATGATATATTTCAGCGCAGTGTGAATGCATGAATTGTATCTGTTGTAGGTGCAGGTTTCTTAATTGTAATATTTTATTGCCATGTTGCAGTTGCAAACCTGGGATTGTATCTTGCAAGTATCTTACTTTCCGAACATTCTCTTCACCTCGTATGCCACTGAGTAGTGTTGAATTTATTCTCACAGCTCATCGCGATGATGACAGCTGACGAAAGCACAGTACAGGCAAGTTACGAGAGGGTAAGTGACTTTCATAAAACGAGACGCTTGCTTGATCTTGTCTCTGATAATGCAGTTAAAAAAATGCTGCATAATTTAAATGTGCTTACAGTTAGAATCTAAACGTAGACAGATACCAGAGACAACATGGAGAGCACCAACTTCCAATTGATTTTATCTGCAGAAAGAACACTTATGTAGGACTGTACAATGAAAACACCAAAATGAAAAGTACTGAAGCACTGCTGTCACCGGATCGCACAGCATGGAACCACTGTCACTTCTACGTCATATCAAAGGCACATGTTATGTTCAATTAATTGAACTTCTTATCGGTGAGGGCAATTTATGGCACACCTACGCACATACTATTGCCACATTGCGCCATCTTGGCTGCCCCAGTTATTTCTCTTGTGGTTCTTGCACCCTTCCTGTCTACAATTACGTAGCCTCCAAATTCCGTCGGCAGCCACACACACTGCAAAGCGCCCAAGCACACTTCTATGTCCCACCTCACAACATTGTCATGCTCATGCACGTGGTCATTCCCGCAGCGTCCAATCTGCCCAGCATAGTAGTCAAACCTCGATATAAAGAAGATGTACTTACAGCGAAAAACTTCGTTCAATTGAAAATTTTAATACGAGCTTTTAAAGTTTCAGCCGTAAATAAAATTTCACCAATTCCCAGGACACTACTGGTGTATAGTATCTTGTCAGTTAGAACTCATAAACAAATCGCAAGAAGGTCAGGTTATAATAGCGCTGTTACGAGCATCGGCGCATGCGGTACAGATCGCACCGAGAGCAACGCATCGGTGTAGCTTATGGCGTCAGAGATTTGCGAGTTGCGTAGCGTAGCGTTGTAAATCTTAGGTTCCATGGCTGACCATGCTTAGTGCCCACAGCCGTCTTCAGATGGCGCTTACAAAATACAACTCTAATGATATACTGATATTCGTATTGATAAAAAAAAGGTGTCGCAATTTCGCCAGAGAGACGGAACATTGATGGCGATAGCAAAGAGACAATTATGCGATGTAAGGTTCATAGTTTCATTGGTGTTAACGCACTCAAGTAAAATAGAACACATCTCACTCAATGACCATGAACACTCGCTGCCACAAAGCTATTGAACATTTCCGCACCATGTAACTTGAGATTACGCCACCACCAACACTAGACACGCAGAAACACAATGCTCATTAAGACACCAACTATCTTAGCTCGGCCTTTGCATTTGCTGCAGTTTACTTCAAAAATATGATGCATGGCCTGCCTATGGAAAGCCAGACGCAACCACTGCAGGGGCATAGGAGGAGAGACACGTTAGGGGGGAGGGGGCAGATAGGCACGCGTATCCTGCCACCCCCCTCTCCCCCTTGTGTTGTGGGAATCATCAGCTCATATATTTCTTTGAGTGCTTCGAAAGAGAGAGAAATAGCTTTATTCTACAAGACGAAAATTATGTAGACCCCATGCACTGTAGGAACCTGTGTAAGCGAAGCTTTCAGAAGCCAGTAAGGCCAAATGGTACACTAGGACAAGAGACACACTACAGATTTTAGTAACGAACACCATGGTGGCTTTACAGAGAAAGCAGAACCTTTATTCACCATAAAACATGTTCAGTCAAGAATTGGCATGTTTGACCTTGTACAAATGCGCTATGTACAGTACGATAAGAGACACGATAAACGCATCGTTCTATCTTCTTCATCGGCTAGAAAACTGGCTCTCCCGTAATCGAGAGTAGATGTAAGCATGAAGCTGATTGGTTGGAGGTGGTTCTAAATACTAGCCACAATTTAAAAATTGGTGTAGTGCGTGTTCGCAACAGCACACCACACCGCACCATGCCATACTGTACACTGATCCATATGGACGCAATCGTTTCCTGTCAGATAGTGACATGAAACAATTGCATTCATGTAGCTTCTTTTGCTGCCCGTGGTGTCGCCGCCTTCAACCGCTTTTCTTGTTCCAACGGTGCAGCGCGGTCAATGTCTGTTGCTATATTTTCTTCTTGTCGCGTCGAAGTGGTGGGCTGCAAATGTGCGGCCTTAGGCAGGTGACCGCGGTTCGTGGCCCTGTTGTCACCTGCGTGAACGGCCACATAATCCTGGCATTGTCGGCACAGTTGAGCAGTCTCCTGCTCTGGCGTGTAACTCGCTAAGTGATTGGTTTCCAGAAAACACTTCCTACCTGTCCTTTCGTTGCGCTGCCTTACTCAGCGTAAGCATTTGTGACAACAACCTCATTGAAATGAAGAATGATGCAGAGGCGCATGCGGCCACGACGCGACACAGGCCTGAAAGCTTAATGAGCCCATTTTTGAACTGAACCGCATTGCAAGTTTTCTCCCAAACAACCATCTGCAGCTCACTAGACGCTGCCAGTTTGGTCACACAGCGTTGCGATATCTGTTGAAGCAGCATAAAACCTGTGTCGTGGAACTCGCAGACCGCTGGCACTTAATAGAGTACAGGCAACCCTGTCTCAGCACCATAAGACCGCAGTCAAGTGAATGGTGCCCTCTGTCTGCCTTTTGAATGTTGCTATTGGAAATGACAGGTTAAACTTCAGTGTACTAGAAGTTACAGCGTCAGTGATATTGTGAACAAACAGAAAGAAATCGGAAGCAGTATTTGTTTTGTTACTTGTTTGGGCAGTAACTAGCTTATGTGATGTGGTCCTGTACAAAGGGTTGGGGGCTAGAGACCGCATTTTCCTAAGTTTTGACTGGTTGCCCGGATGTTCTCATTTCGTTCTCGCTCCGTTCTCGTCTTCAGTGCTTGGATAACTGCTCTGGCATTTGGCTCAAGGTCTCTTGAAGGTCGCCGACAACGAGAGCTAAAAGCATTTCGTTCTTAGACATGCATCGATGTCCCTAGTCCAGGATGTCACTTAAGCGCTCTGAGCTGCAGCATACCCTGCAGCCTCCGCAAGTTGTTTACCACGTGACAAATGGCACAGTGGTGTTTTCTGCGTACCGTGCTCCGATGACGTTTTTTCTGCTCAAACTTTTCATGTGGAAGGGCGCTTTCGAATAACATTTGCCTCGGCCGACATTTTGACAGCTTTTTGCTAGATTTACCCGCCATGTAGGCTCCAAGTACATGCATCATATGGCTGAATACTTCGGTAAACCGAAACCGTGTCACAAAATTAGTAAAGTGGCAAGTTGGGCTAGTTGGTGGAAGTTCATCTTGTAATACTGGGGTTACAGCACTTAGACACATGGACAACATAAGAAGAAAATGACAGGACACAAAATTACTTAATGAAAAATTACAAAATTACCTAATTAATTACTAAATCACAAAATTACTTCATTAGATTGAGAAAAAAGGTTTTCAATGTAGCTAAGATCGAGAAATGAATATACATGTAGTTGGGGGCCGGGGTTACATCACGAATTTCATTAAATCAAGGCTCGTTATATTGAGGTTTGACTGTATTTGTCACAGAAACAAGGAATCTTGTACACCATGCCTTCTGTGCATCTGACATATGACTCCATGTGTTTAGTCTGGCACCCACGTGGCACTAAGCCTTCCTGGTCTTGTTTTGCATAAGCCCAGTAGCTTTTTTGGGGACCATGAACAGGACTCAAACATTCACACACAAACATATTCTTTTCAGGCTACGTTCGAGGCCTGTAGCAGAAAGAGCCAGTTCTGTCTTATATACACGATGTCACTATTTCCGGAAAGCGTGATGGATGGGATTCATAAATTGCGAGTTAGATCGTGTAAAGTAAGCTTCAAATATCTCGCACATTGCATCTGATTCGTTTTTCTTCATCACAGTATCGATTATAATAATGGTGTCGCATGGTGCACTTTCGATCCTGATAGCACTTGACTCGATCGTAACCGAAGGTGCACCATGGGACCAGAGTATAAGATGCAGCTATCCTCTGCTGTCTTACCACATGTACATTTGGAAACTAAGATAATGAGACATGACTGCATGCAAAATGTCTGAAGGTTAATTTGCAGAAAGCTGTTGCTAAAGGTTCATTAGTGTCGCATCTACCTCTGTTTAGTAGTAAATAGTGCTTTTTTGATTCCCTTTATTGACACTTCTGTGTTGATCATGATTCTTTAAGCAGAAGCTCTAGCCGTATTGCATAGAGTTTTGACACTGCTCTGCCAGCAAAGATGTTATGTGAGAGCTGTCACTTTCCTCTTCCTTTTGTCGTATGAGCAAAATTATCGTGCCCTTGTTGTATTGTACTTAAATAAGAATTGGTGCAGCGTGATGCTGAGGAATACTACTACAACTTGAATTGCTTGGTGGTTTTCCATTTGAAGTGGGATTTGCTGTGCTACGAAAGAAATAGTCTTGTTTTACTCATAAAGGGACACTAATTAAAGGCAAATATTAAGTCGAGCTAAAGTGATAGATTAGTGCTCGAGAATCTCTAAGGCGTCAATATTATTGCAAACAGAGCCCTAATAATCGTGAAATCGAGGTAAATGCAGGCGATAGAGAATAGAGACTCCCCCGGGACATTCATGTACTTACCCGAAGACGAAAGCACTCCTCAGTTAAATTCTGTCACAAGTACTCAACCATTTGTAGCAAAAAAAAACATCCTTGTATTGTATTATCAGACGAAACAAAGTGCTACTTGTCTGGTTCTATTTCATTTTTAGAAAATAGAACTTATTGAAATTGTCCTTGACAACGACGCGGGTGGTCGAAAGGTTTCATTTTTCGCTCGACTCCGTGCCGCCCACGCTTGGGTGTATCACTAGTTTCGTTATCGCGTAGCGCTGCGCTGGTTTTGCTGGCTCACGAAACTCGGAGAAACTGCACGTAGCGGAGAATTCAACTTCCATGTGATGTCGCGGGACGCCCGAACGGTCTACGCCACTTCACCAAAAAGCAGCTGCAGCGGCGAATCCACCGCTCTGTCTTGGCACGGTACCGCCGTCTGTCGGGCGCCGTCTTACTCACCGACAGCAGCAAAGAGTGGTGACGGCGTGTGCAACGTCACCACACCCCCGGTTGGCTGGCGGGAGATTTGAATTTCAAAAAAGGCATTCGGACCCTTCAGATGCAATTTTCTCGTAAACTAAGTATTTTCTTGGCACGAATCAAGCACTACGAGGTTTCTCGAATGGTATTTCAATAGTCCACATCGACTTATCATTTGCCTTTAGTGTCCCTTTAATGTGCATTCATGGTATGCAATCAAGGGCTGTTTGTGTTCAAAATAGTCTGTAGAAATGCTGCCAAAGAATGGTAGCCACCATTCTGAACAAAACATACTAATTTACATGCTGGAATTATTGTAAAAGCTTTCCTTACCACACACAATTAATTGTTAGTGCTTTTATTTTTCATTGTTTTATTCCCAAAAGCCATTTGCCACAACATGTACTGTGATACATCAGAGTGTAGCTTAATCATTGGTGTCTTGAATGAAAAAAAAAACTGAAGTAATCTCCCAACAAGTTGTTTAATTTTGCATAGGAAATTTCAGAGTTACCCTAGACTTGGTATTGATGCTTGTTGAAAAGGTGCGCTTGTTTTGTGGGAAAGCCCTTCAATCTGTAAATGCAGAGATCAGATCTGTGTCACTATGTCGCCAATATGTCATCAATCCTTGACCCCCTTCAGGATGCGCAGAAATGCATATCCTGTAGGATAATGCTGAAAAATAAAGCAGTTGATGACTTTTTTATGCCAAGATAAATTTTTCCCTAGAAAACCACAATGTATCATTTTGTTCACTGCAGAAGTGAAATGTTTAACTTTCGGCGGTGCACTTTCTTAAGGTACACTATTAGATAGTTGTAAAGCTGACTACTTGCGCATTCGTAACATGTGTACTTCCTGTTGTATTTTTGGTGCTCTGCATACAAACTCTCAGGCAGTGCAGGCCAATATTTTAAATAATTTGTACTTGCAAGCGCATACAAGTGTAGATTTGATCATTGCTTTTCGTTTGTTTTCTTCAATACGTTACAGATGGGGAGCACACTTCTATAGCACAAGAGAATTAACCATATACTAATGTGCTAAGTTCTTAATAAGTTTTTAGCCTACATTTTGTGCAGGTATTGCAGGTCATCAATAAATGTGTCAGATTCATTCTGCTAAAAAATAAAATAAATTATGGGGTTTTCCGTGCCAGTACCATGATCTGATTATGAGGCATGCCGTAGTGTGGGACTGGAAGTTTGGACCACCTGGGGTTGTTTAACGTGCACCGAAATCTAAGTACATAGGTGTTTTCGCATTTTGCCCACATTGAAATGCTGCCGCTGTGGCTGGGATTCAGTCCCGTGACCTCGTGCTTAGCAGCCCTACACCATAGCTACTAAGCAACCATGGCATTAATTTTGCTTATGTCACACTACTTTTGACATTTTGTTTTTGAAGTTTGATGGGAAAGCATGTGAAAGTGAATTTTCCACTCAGTGACCAGCTAATGCAGTTAGAGCAGGGCTAATTTACTGAAAACAAATGAATCCTACACACTGCTGACCCAGTGGTGTCCATTAAATAAACAGGTCCGCCATCATGGTTGACGGTCGGTAACAGCCAGGCTATACACTGCTGGGCAAGTTATTATTACATGATAAATGAAATGCAGGTGTACAAAACAAGGCACAGAAAGAAAGCCTGCAGCTTAGTGTTCACACAGTTCAAACTAAGTGCTTATTTGAAAAAATGGTGAATACAAGTGTCAATAACTGCATTTCAACTCAATAAAATGTGAATTAAATCAATTTTTGAGAAAAAATAGATTCGTGCAGAAGCTGACTGGCCACGTGTATCACCTCACCCCAGTCTTTACCTCGCCCACTCTTCTTACACTGAGTTTATTCCTTGTAATTTCTACTTGTGCTCCATCGTCTGCTTAACTGTTACATGCCGAAAAATCTATATTTTTCCACATAACCGCTCGTTAACTACTACCATTGTGCGAAGTTTAAGACATAAGCATAACCTTTACAGAAAAACTAAGAAGGAACCTTAAAATCAATTCCTTAACATCAGATAAAAAATACTGCAATATCCTAACACTGTTGTGAAAAGCAGCAGGCAAACGATATCATGAAGAGAGGATTTTGAAAGGTAACACTCGTAAGCAATGACGCGTTATTAATGAATTTCTAAGTTATTCATTATTATGGAAATGTTTACTCCTTTCCGACTGACATAGCTGATGCTTTTATTAGTTTGTTTTCGTCGGTCTCGTTAGCCACATCAAAGAACTAATCAACATCGTAACCGATGTGCTCACATAAGTAATTACAGTAAGATCTAGTTACTACGAACACCACATTAACGAACTTTTCAGATTTACGAACTTTTTAAGAATCCCTGCCAAAATGCCTATATTTTCAATGTAATAAACTTAAGTACTACGAATTTCAGATTACCGGGTATTTCAGCATAACGTACGTAATTTATTGCCGTAATCACGAACGTGCTTCGTTATTACGAAGTTCCGTTGAAGTTTCGGTACCGATTTGCTGAGACTTATACCTATCATCATCATCCGCAGCAGCAGCCATGCGCTGGGGAATCCGTTTCAACGAGTGCAGCCCCAGGAGGATCGGCCTCAGCTTTAGCGTCGCGTGTGGTCATGTTCGGACCAAGGCTTCCTTTAAAGGATGGATGCCTGCCGCGTGAGCTGAGAAACTGGTTCCGGCCTCGCTCCACTTTCTTCCTCTCCACCGGATGGAAGGATGGAAGGTTGGAGCGCCCCCTTTGAAACGGGTAATGGCAGTTGCCGCCATGCCCAACTTATTATTTTTGTTAAACTGTGTTTTAAGTTATTAAAATTCGCAATTTTCTTTGAATACGTCTCTCTACACTTTTAACCTTACGTCACCTCTCTGCTTTTGAGCCACCAATCCTCCAATCGCTTACATATTGAAAAGATTTTGTGGCGAAAAACAACACGTACAAGAAAGACGACGACACCACGGGCGCTCCAATCGCTTTTTTGCTAATTTCCACCGCACATTTATTTACATGACTATTGTTATCTCTGAACCCTAGGGCCTCAAGAAGCGTGACTGTGCCCGCATCGACATCGGGACGGATACCATCACATTTCAGTATGAGCTGTTTTTACAGATTTACCACACACAGTACATGTGCCTTCTTCTTCGTTAAATTTCTTTTTATAGCTCCGCGTTCCAAGACATCCTGACCTATAGCTTCAAAGAGTAGGGCACTGCCTCTTGAGTTATCATAAGACGCTTCCTTCCTGATCTGCTGTTTCCAGTATCGATATAGTTCAGCACTGTGCTTGTTTTCCATTGAATTTATCCAATTTTTACCTTCCGCATTTTTAACCTGTCGTTTAATGCTCTGCCTTTCTCAGTCCTCGTGTCTGGCATACTTACTGGTTAGCTTCCTAGTTCTTTTCCGCCATTGTGAGTCAACGCTCTTTCTGTATAGGTATTTAAATATCTTAGCTGCCCACCTGTTATCGTCCAATTTCCTCAGGCATTTTCCGTATAGGATTTTACTCTGAGCTTCCAGCGCTTCGAACGATGCCCTGCCCATATTCCCCTGTACTTCTTCGTTTGTGGTTTTCCCGTGGGCACCTAGTGCTAACCTTCCCACAGCTCTCTGATTTACTTCTAGTCTCGACTGAACCTCTGCCCTTAAGCACAGGACCGCATTCCCGAAATTAAGCCCCGGCACCATTACTCCCTTCGAAATACCTCTCAGTACCTCATACCTGTTGTACCAACACAATGCCTTATCTTTCATTATCCCGGCGTCTCTTCGCCCTTTTGCAACGAAAGACTGTTCGTGCTTTTCCGTGTACACCTGCCCTTTGTTTATCCATACCCCGAGATATTTGTATTCGCCCACTTGGGGTATTTCATGGCCTTGTATTGTAAGCTCCTGATCAGTTGTATCGTTGAAAAACATCCCACCGAACTTAGCTGCTCTAAATCTGAAACCTAGACTGTCTCCTTCGTCTCCACAGTAATTAACCAGAGTTTGCAAATCTTCCTGGCAATCTGCTAACAGTACAATGTCGTCAGCATACATTAAACCCGGTAGTCGTTGCTCAAAAACCTTTCCGCCTATGCTGTACGACAGATTATACCGTAGATTGCTTCGTTGTAACTTTCTTTCCATTCTTGTCATATAAAGCATGAACAGCCGCGGTGATAGAACACAACCTTGCCTTAATCCTTTGTGTACCTCGACAGTTGTCGTACTCTTAATTCCTTCCCATGTTAGTTCAACATTATTTTCTCAATATATTTCCTGTAGAAAATCAATTACCTCATGAACAATACCTTCATCTTTTAATATGTTCTACAGGAGTTCCCTGTTCACATTGTCGTATGCACCGCTTATGTCCAGGAAGGCTAAATACAGAAGTCTATTTTCCGCCTTAGCTATTTCTATGCAGTGGGTAAGCACGAATAGGCTATCATCTAACCACTTACCACTTCTGAACCCGTTCTGAAGTTGTCCGAGTATTCTGTTACTTTCTACCCATGACTGCACTTTTAATTTCACCACCTGCATTGGCAGCCTATATATAATTAGCGTTATCGTTATTGCTCGGAAGGATTTTATGTTCGTCTTATCGCCTTTCCCTTTATAAATCAATATCATTTTACTCTGTTTCCAGCTGTGCGGAATTGGGTTATTTGTTATGACTGCATCCAATGCTTTCATCAGCGTTTCCTTGCTTCTTGAGCGAAGTTCATTAATTAACTTTATTAGAATTTCGTCTATCCCGGCGGACGTGCATTTTGGAACATTTGCATCCGCCTTTTTCTAGTTAAGATTGGCAGTTCTAAGCTGTTTTCTATTGTGCTATCCTGTGTTGCTCCCTCATTTGGGGCGATTACCCTATCGTCTTTCCTAAATGACTCTGCTATAACCGAACCGATGTAGTTCACAGCGTCATCTCCCTCTAAACAATTTTCTTCGGCATCGTGAATCTGTTCCTGCTTTCTGTGATACGCTTTACCCAGCCAGCTTATATGGTTCCAGAATTTTCTTGACTACGCTTTAGTTGCATCGCGAACTTCAGCCAGCCAGCGATCAGAGGACTGCTTTATTTTAGCCTGGACGAGCACCTGCACTTGTTGTTTCTTTTGTTGATAAGATGCCCATTTTTGGCCTACTTCCTCTTCAGATAACTGCGCCCTCTTTGTCTCTCTGTGTTCCCGTGATGCCCACCGTCGTTGTTCGATGGCCTCCCTAATTTCCTTATTCCACCAACTTCGTGGCTTCCACTTTCCTCTCCAGCGGTTTACTCATTTTACTTCTCTTATTTTTATACTAATGTGTAGTTCTAACTAATTATAATCCCACTTTTCCATGGGCTATTTCTCTATTGCTTCCTCTATGCCGGCCGCTATTTACGCTACTTGTTCGTCATTTAATTCTGCGTACTCTTTTATAATTCCCTGCATTTCTCTTCTGTGCAGGGCCCCCAACTGTAGACTAATACGCTTATGATCACTTCCGAGGCTGTTCTTACCCTCTTCGTCTATTTCCATTATTGCGAGCTTGCTATACATCCCCTGCGACATTAAGCAGGCCCTGGTGACACAAGCTGTAACTAGGTTGTGTAACCAGGGTCGGCTGCGAGCGCTACTTGCGGCTGCTGCTCCAAAGTGGAATCACGTTTCTTTGCCTCCGACCTCATAGCGGCGTCTGTAGTGATCCTGGAGGCCGAACCCGCGGTCTCTCGTCAAGCCATTGGTCAAGCGCTCGCCAGCCTAGTAATCGTCACTTCCTCCGCAACAGGAAGTAGGGTCGGTAGCGATCGCCATCTCTCCACGACTACCCTGAACTACAGAAACCGCTCCAATGGCACGGCCACTGGATAACCTTTCTTTTTTTATCCAGCGTTCGTGCCACTGGGAAAACCCGGCAGGCATCTAGTATAGGAGGCATTGTTCGGACCATAGAGTTTCTCGTTATATTACCTAGAGGGAAATCTGGCGCTGCTACGCTTTGGTATGCATGGGAATACCGGTATATTGTGACTTCGGATTGGCATCGTTCTCGGAGAGCCAGACACCTTGATGACGCGCCTGGCAAGCACTGTTCCGTCTGTCACACTGATTCATTTTGTACTAAAACAGCAAGTAAAAAGTTGTTTTAGCTTTACTAACAAGAACATGTTTGTTTAACTATGAGAACTTATTATTGCATTATATGATACGTAAAAGGTATCAGCAGGCCACTAAAGTTGGAGGACAGACGACAAGATTCGCGCTCGCTTTGAAACTGTTTGTCGTATGTTCTTGCTTTTCTTCGCTTCGTCATTCATTGTAGTTGAGTAAAGATGTAATATGCGTGAATGGAAACATTCTATGAAGATTTCACTTTAAGAATGCGTTGTTTGTGCAGCCATATCAACGTTTTAGAGGCAGCCTCTTACAACACCAGCCAACACAAGCCTCGCAGATACATATACCGTCATTCCCATGACAGCACAGCGCCCGTTAGGAAACTCCCATACAAGGTGGCGCCAGATTTCCCTCTAGGTGTTATAGTGAGAAACTCTATAGTTCGGACTCTCCTACTACGTCGTAGCCTAGCGTCACCACGTTGATAGCGATAGGCAGGAGCTGCGAAGTTATCAGTGCTGTGATTGTGTTGTGCGTTCGTATTGCTGACAATGAGTTCTCCTGGCCCCCGCGTTAAAAAGAAGCGACGCCAGTTTTCGCTAAAAAAAGTGGACATTTTGACGCAACTGAATGCTGGAAGAAAGCAAGTCGACCTGTGCAGGAAGCGTCATATTCCCCCGTCAACAATGGCAACGATGCTCAAGGATCGGTAAAAGATCATGAAATTGCATCGAGAGTCACAGCTGGCTCCCTCAAGAAAACGCTTGGGGCTTGGCAACTACCAGAACGTCGATGACGCCGTCCCCACGTGATTTAAGGATGCCAGACAAAACGATGTGCCTTTGTCAGGCCTGATTATTCAAGAGAAGGTGCTACAGTTCGCGGCGGCCTTGGACACATGATCTCCGGTTTCGATGCAACTTCCGGATGGCTTTACCGCTTCCGGCAAAGGAATGGCATTGCGTGGCGAAGAAAAGGCAGCAGACGCTGGGAGTGCGGTTGCTTGGCGGAACCGGCGCGTTTAAGGGATCATCGAGTCTTTCTCTCCAGACGACGTTTTCAACGGCGATGAAACGGCGTTCTTTTATCAGTTGTTGCCTGATAAAACAATGAACTTCAAAGGTGACAGGTGCAAGGGCAGAAAGAAATCACGCCTCCGCGTATCGGTTCGGTTGTGCTGCAACTCCACAGGCACGAGAAAACTCAAGCCGCTAGTTGTTGGCAAGTCTGCCAAGCCGCGCTGCTTGAAAACCGTCTCGTTCCCTTGCGACTACCGAGCCAACAAAAAAGCGTGGATGACGCGAGAATTGTTCACTCAGCGGCTGCTGCAGCTCGATGACACAATGAAGAAGAAAGACAGAAAAATTATCCTCATCGTTGACAATTGCTCGGCGCATATCGTGAACGTGCGATTGAGCAATGCCCCCGAATTGTACTTCTTTGCTCAACCTTTGGACCAGGGCATCATCAGATGTGTGAAGGCCGAATTTCAGAAGCGTGTTGTGCAGCCCCTCCTGATGAATATTCGACTGAAGCTGCGCATACAGGTAAACATTCCTCAAGCTGCAGAAATGATTCTAGGGTCGTGGTGGAACGTGAAGGCAAGCACAATCAGCAACTGCTGGCAAAAGGCAGGCCTTTTAAAGGCTTCGTCTACGCCACAAGACTGGAGGGCACAGAGGAGCTCAATCCAGAAATGTGGAATGAGCTTACCGAGAAGCTTCCCGTGGACACCGTGGTAACCTTCGATGATTAAATTAACTGCGACAGCGCGGCGGCTACATCCGCGGAGCTCACCAACGAAGACGTCGTGAATAAAGTGCGTGAGCAAGAAGATTGCAGTAGTGACGAAGACGATGCCGACACTGAATCAATACGTGAAGAGGACGAGACTATTTCCAGCTCGGATGTTTTCGTCTTTCTAGAAAAGATGCGATCATTCCTCGGGCGCTGTAAAGATGTCCCCGATGACTTTCATACGAAGGTCGAGGTTATGGAGGCGTTCGTCCTGCAGCGCTCGCTGTCTACTCGCCAGTAGAAGATTACAGACTTCTTCAAGAATAAATTGTAGTTAAACTGTGCCCAACGTTCTCGTTTAGTATTTACGTACGAACACGTCTTTGCATATTTTTGCATCTGCTGCAAAGGTATGTAATTTTCTTTGTTGTGCTACATTACTGACATGAAACTATTGGTTTTTCAGTACTACGATAATTCAAATTAACGCATTAAATTCGGCGGTCCCGCGAAATTTAATAACGAGATTCTAGTGTATTCCATGTCATGAGATGTGTCGTTGTGATAGCGTAATGCCGTATAGCACGACCTCGTAGTCGAGTGCGCCAATGCGGCGGATGATCTTGTAGGGTCCGAAACAGCGGCGTTAAAGATTCTCGCCGAGTCTTCGTTGCTGTATCGGTGTCCAAACCCAAACACGGTCGCCGGGCTGGTACTTGACATATGGTCGCCGAAGGTTGTGTGGGCTATCGGTTCTCTGCTGGTTCTTCATCTGCAGGTGGGTGAACTGTCGGGCTTCTTCGGCGCGCTGGAGATATGTGGCAACGTCAAGATTCTCTTCGTCAGTGACGTGCGGCAACATGGCGTCGAGGGTCGTCGTGGGATTCCTGGCGTAAACCAGCTTGAACGGCGTGACCCATGTTGTTTCTTGCACCGCTGTGATGGCAGGACGGCATGCCACGTCTTGTGCTCGACGTCGACGTACATTGCTAGCATGTCGGCGAGGGTCTTGTTCAGGCGCTCCGTGAGACCATTCGTCTGTGGGTGGTAGGCAGTTGTCCTCTTGTGGCTTGTCTGGCTGCATTGCAGAATGACTTGGGTGAGCTCCACTGTAAAGGTCATTCCTCTGTCAGTGATGATGACTTCTGGGGCAGCATGTTGCAGCAGCATGTTCTCGACGAAGTATTTCGCCACTTCGGCTGTGCTACCTTTCGGGAAAGCTTTAGTTTCAGCGAAACGGGTAAGGTTTCACAACGATTCACTTATTTCCGAATCTTGACGTTGGTAAGCATGCCGACAAATACATCTCGATCTGCTGAAACGGTCGTCAAGGAGCTTCGATCGGCTGTAGTAATCCCGCTGGCCTTTTCAGTGGTGTCTTACGTCGCTGACAGTCTCAGCATGTCTTGACGTAACGGGTGAAGTCGGCGGTCAGGCGCAGCCAGTTTTACCTTTCCTGTATCCTCAATAGCGTCCGGGAGAATCCGAGGTGACCAGCGGTCGCATGTCATATGTAGCGCATGCAGTACGTCTGGACGGAGTGTTCAGGGAACAACAAGAAGGCAGTTGGCGCGGACTGATGAGAAGGCCTTTCTTCACAAGTAGGTTATTTTGAATTGAAAACGAAGACAGTCCTCGCCTAAATGCCCTAGGGACAACGTCGATGTTCCCTTCCAAATACTCGACGATGCCTTTTAGCTCCAGGTCCGCCCGTTGCTGTTCAGCGAAGTCTTCCGCGCTTATTTTCCAAGGAAGGCGTCTTCATCCTCATCGTCTTGCGTCGGAGAGTCAATGGGGGCGCGTGATAGGCAGTCAGCATCAGTGTTTTCGTCCAGACTTGTAGGTTATAGTGATCTCATATTCTTGCAGGCTGAGGCTCCACTACACCAGGCGTCCTGAGGAGTGCTTTAATTTCGCTAGCCAACCCAACGCGTGATTGTCGCTGACGATTTTGAATGGCCTGCCATATAGGTAAGGACGGAATTTTGCTGTAGCCCAAATCATGGCGAGGCATTCCTTTTTTTAATGCGAGAGTAAATGCCTTGGGGCATACAGGGGTATGAGATGGGGCTGAATAAGGACGAATAAATGAATGAAAAAAGATTTGCGGATTTAATGAAGTCCACGAGGGATCGATAATGTGGTCCCTGCGTCCACGCAGTGTAATCGCTATGATCATGCGGCGAAAGTGCAGCTGCTGCGAGGTGCCGGAGCCTTGTCGGTTTGAATGCAGGGAAAATCCATAGCAGCTGGTGGATGTTGGCTTCAGCATTTCGCGACTTGCAGACTGGACACCCAGGGCGAGGATATAACAGGCGAAATTGCGGCCCACTTCCGTGTCACGGCAGGAGTGAGGGCAACCCCGACCCGGATCCTCCGAAGCGCAACCTCCTCTGCACGGGTAAGGCTGCGGGGGAGGCTTACCGCACACGGAGGCATGAGAGCACGTGTGCGGCGCCGGAGGTGCTCCTTTCTTGTTAAACGGAGGGTGGCATCATCTAGGTGAAAGAGATGAGGCAGTGGCGATGGAGAGGTCGCTATACGGGTCGCAGAATCCGTACGGCTCTGGAAGCTTAGAAGGTCGCGTGGGATCCACTCGATAGAAATTGGCTGCGGGATGCGTGCCGCCAGAAGATGGATCTGTTGACATATTTCAGGGCTGTGACTGACGCGTCGCAGAAGCCGCGTCACCCGGAGGGCATCATTGCAGATTACGATCCAGGCCGTGGGGACCATGGGAAAAGCGGCCACAGAGCACAACGCAGGCATTCCTTTTCGGTCGTAGAATAATTGCATACCGTTTTTGATAGCGACCGTCTAGCGTAATTAAGCTATAACCTGTTGAAGTCCGTCTTTCCTTTGCACTAGAAGGGCCCCGAGGCCTAGGCTACTGGCGTCAGTGTGGATTTCTGTATCAGCGTCCTCGTCGAAGTGCGCAAGTACCGGTGGCGACTGCATGCTTCGTTTGAGTTCTTGAAATGCGTTGGCCTGCGGCGTTTTCCACTTCAACTCGATATCACACTTATGGCGTTTTTCACTGGTCGATTCGGAGCAGCCGCCTGAATCCTCGAGCGAGCGCTCGGCTTTCACCAATCCGAATCTGCCAGTGGAACGCACGAACGCTCCGCGGGGATCACACAGGAAGTCTGCGTGCACGTGACACAAACGGGTTCCGAAAACTATGCCCAATTTCCGCTCAGTACGTTTCCACGGCAACCAAAGCCGCCGTCCCATGTGCCATCCCACGTGCGTAATTTGACCGCGGCCCGCGGCAGCACAGAACACCTGTGCGGCAGTCGTATAGAGTCTGTCATTTTTGGTGTCGCGCCCGCAAGGACTGTGCATGGAGAACGTAGGGTTGACGCCTGCAGTGCGCCGGCTGTTGCAGGATCTCCTCAAGGAAGGTGGAAATGAGTGCAACGGTAAGTGGCATTCACTTGAAATGGATCATAACATCAAATTCCGCGTGACATTCAAGGCTAATAATTTAAACAGCTGGTCTAGGTGCACCTCATGGCAGGAGAAATAAGCGCAGGCAAAATATCGGAGCATTTTAAACCGCATTTTTGCCCCCTTGATCCATGCTCCGGCAGCATGCAGTGTTGTCGTGGTTCCGGAAAATTTCCGGTCATGCATTTTATAGTAAAGTTACCCAACGAAAAAGTGTTGTCGCTTAGTATATTAAGAGCACGTGTTGTTGATGAAGCGTATGCTCAAATATAAATAATGTACTTCAGGCGTCGAGATCGCGTATGCAGCTTTCTTGTTATATTTAACAGCACATTTCACTTGTCAAACATTCTAAATATGAAGCAAAATTCATGCCAGCTGGAGAGATATACATTTATAGGATATTGTAAATTGTGCTTCTTAGAGGGATTTACCGGCAACGGAAGCCTTTCGCACATACGTAAAAACAAAAACGGTCTACAGTGGTCAGGTATCAGCCTATGTAGGTATCCCACTGTTTTATATGCTACAGACGCGCATTGTCGTGTATTTCGCAATGCGCAGCTTATGTCGAGTTTACCCTCTTTATAAAAAAGCATGGCGAGCTTCGTGCGATCCCAAGTGTTTTTTGTTTTTTTTTAGCAGACCTTGTTGCTTTCAATTCTGCCCGTGAGATTTTATTCTTGTTTTATGCTTTCTGTACATGAAGGTGCTACCGATGGCGACGCCGACGCTACGACCACTGAAGAACGATAAATGGCAAGTTGTTCTGCTCTCAACAAAAATCTGGACAGAACTACTTTCTACGGCGAGCTCTGTTAACCTTTTCTTTCACCGAGAGTCCGCGCATTGTACCGTTCTCCTTTCACTATCAAAACCCTCACCACCCGGCGCGCCCGCTCTCCCTCTTTGTTACAAAAATAAGAAACAAAGGGTCCGTCTCCTTTACCACTGCTTTATAAGTCTTTATTTATTTTTCTGTGGCTTTGGGGATGAAATACCAAGTTTAAGTGTCTATTTTACTAAGTTTAGGTGTTAGGTGTTCATTTCACTAAACTAAAACATTACTGTTTTTATGCTAGCTCCTTGACCTTCTCGAATGCTAATTCAAACACAGGAAACAATGTGCAAGAATTTCAGAACACACTCAAGAACTGCTCAATTTAGGAGCAGGCATCCCCCGGAGGAGCACTTGAGTTAACACACTCAGTGCGTTAACTCATATATGAACAATGTATTCAAAATATGTACAGCCAAATACATTAGTGGCAGGGGCTTTTGCCAACACACTAGAAAAACGTTTTTTTTTTCTTCTTTGCCATTGTTGTAACATTTGTACTATTTGTTTCGTAAAGAACAAATGCTCAATTAAACTAATGATGGACAAAAATAAGGGAGGCAATGTCTGAATAACCAACATTTAAAGATCATGCCTGAAGAATTTACGTGCACTGTCAAGCCTACCTTAATGGTTCATTTACATTACTGCTTTTGAACTATCAAACACAGGTTCAGCTGCATCCAGTGGTGTACCTGCAAGTGGGGCTGGCCAGTTAAGAAAGGCTGCTGCACGTGGTAAGTATGCTTTCAATACAATCACCATTGGCTCTAATAGAAGCGGAGAGGGGGGCAGAGCTTACGGTTGTTTTCCAGAAGAGACCCTTTATTATGCGACGTTTCTAAATTTACACCCAAACAAGTTCCTTAGCTTCGAAAAACACTTTTACGAGGTTGCAAACGAAATGCAGACTGTGTGAATTTTTTTTTCCATCTGCTAATTGCTGTAGGGGTATACCCACCATCATTCGTAGGATACAGCTCCAAAGCAAGTGTGGATACAGCAAAACTCGCTCCAGGCTTGGAATAAGCAGTCTGCTGCTCAGAATAGGCTGCCCCATTAACCAAAGGCTAACCTTTATTTCTTCTCGAAAACAGAATTTTTTCCCCCACAAAACCAATCTGTGGTATCGCCACTGATCATTCTCTATAAGTGAAATGCTTTGTGCAAGTAAATGGCAGCCAAGAACAATATGTAGCTGATCTGGTTTCAGACATAGAAAATTTTCCAGTATTATGAACAGTTGAAACTTGTACTTGGTTTAGAGTGATTCAGTTTGCTCCTGTTAGAACAACATTCTCTAAACTGGATCCCCAACTTTTTGCAAGTGCATCTAATAGGACATTACTATATGTACTGTATCTTGTGTTACATTTACATGGATGCTTGTACAGACACACATATACACAATCTTTCTGCATTGCTTTTTTCCCTTAGGTGCAACTCAAACTTCATTGCTGAAGCAATTATGCCCTTTACCTTAACAAGGCTAGTGCTGGGCACAGCAAGTGAAATGGTTATGAATGATGAAAATTTATTCTGCTGTTGTACATTCCAGCTCCGGGGTGCGAGTGGACAAGCGGGGAGACAAAGCTGCTGCTTGATTTGTATAGCACTTATTTTCCTCAAGTGGGTCCTCTAAAAAAATTCAGAAACAAAAAAGCCATGTTCGAAAAAATTGCAGTAGAGCTGCAACGCAGAACTGGTACAATCAAGACTGGAGAGCAGTGCTGCACGAGGTACAAAACAGTGCTAAAGAGGAAAAATGTAGCAGCCGTGGAAAATAACACATCTGGCAATTCTCCAGCTGATGTCCCCTATGAAGATGAGCTGGAGAAGATCAAGTGGCTCGATGACAGCCTGGAACCAGAGATAGTCAGGGATGCGAGCGGTGTGGTGTCAAGAAAGACACACCCACAGTTGTCAGCATCAGAATCCGTCCCCCATGGCACGTCTAGCTCTTCAAGTTCTACTTGTAGTGCCACAGAGACTGCAGCTTGTTCCCTTGAGCAGGAGCAGCAGCCAAGAGACGACGGCAGAAAAAATCGCCCGAGTACAGCCCGGATGCTACAAATGACTGCATTTTTGGAAAAAGTCGAAGAAATTGAAGAGCGCAGGGCAAAGAGAAGAGCTGAAAGAGACATAAAAAAGAAGAAAAGCGACTTGAAAAGATGCAGAGGCGGGATCAAATGCATGCAGAAAAGATGAGCCTTCTGCGTGAAGCTTTTGGCTTAGACCACAATGAATAAAATGCAATAAAAACATGTTTATTGCAAAGATGGTGCTCCTTGACATTACTAAGAGTATTGGACACATTCCTTGAAGAAAATAAAGCAGTCACACTTTGACAACGCATAACATTGCACATACATGTACACAACACCACTTTTCCCCCCTCTGAACATTGTATTGACAATGTAAAAAAAATGTGTTACACAAAGATTGTCGTGTAACATTTTTGTTACTGACTCTTTGCTTTAATTATTTTAGGTGCTTTCGCTTTATGTAATTACGTTTCATAAATAGCAGCTGCAAAAGTGTTCTTTCTTAATAGAATACAAAGTTTATTCCTCTTGCGCAGTACAAAGCAGTACAGGGAAGAGGGGACACTAGGCAAAAAGCTGCTAAAGGCAGCTGAGAGAGCACCCAGTGTTCCAGGTACACATGAACAGCAATGGGTTGGTATATACAAGATTTGCATGCAACATTTCTCAACGGAAAATCAATATATGGTGCATTCATACACTACAAAAGAGAAAACAATACATAATGTCAACCTAAACATTTTACAATATAATAATTCATGTCTATTTACAATGTAGGAGGGGTTTCAAAATCCAAAAGCATGGATGACAGCTGATTTCAGGATGTATCTTCTAAACATACATTATTTTCAGCAAATATGTTGAGATAATGAGACACATGTATAAAGATTGTCTGCGATATAAGGTGCGGCAAAAAGGTAGATGACAAGGCCAGCGATGTCGTACATTGCGGGGAGGGGTATAATGATGGGGGTTAAACTCTGTCGGTATAGGTTCATTACTTGATATAATTACATTTTTGTACATATACAATAAACTGAATGGATACAAAGCATTAATGCTGAGAATACCAAACTGTTTAAAGTACAGATAACTATGGGATTTCCACAGTAGATTTGCAATTAACTTGATTGCCCGTTTCATGTTCTAACTGTTAGGTCATGGTCACGCAACTACTTTTCTCATCCCTGTGGAAGCTAACTCATTCAGATGTTTGGTGCAAGCAGCATGTTGCACAGCACGAGCCTGTGGCACGTGCCAGTTTTCATAAATTATTTTCCATACATTACTTGATTACTTATAATTTCATTGCATTACAATATTTACATGACATATTCACATTATCCTTTATATCATACACAAGAAGCTACAGTTTGCATTTCCAGCTCAAATGTACATTGCTTGAAGCAAGCATTCCCGCTTCGCTTCCCCTTGTCGACGCAGTGCAGCTTCACTTGATGTCAGGGGGCCGCAGTTCTGGCTGTCGTCATCTGGTGGTGCTTGCCAGTCCCATGCCGAGCTTGCGTCGTCAATATATGGTGGCACATCGACATCACCACAACTAATGCACAGGTTGTGCAAAACACAACAAGCAATGATGAACTTGTTCATCTTATCAACAAAAAAAAAATCCAAGTGCAGCAGCTGGCGGAACCTGCCCTTGAGGTCCCCGAAGGCGTTCTCAATTTTGACCCTCGTTGCCGAAAATTTTAGGTTAAAGGCTCGTTGTCTTGAATTTAAACGTCCATAGTCACGAAATGGTGTGATGAGATAATTCCGAAGAGGATAAGCAGCATCCCCAAGAACATGGAATTTCCCAGAGCAACAAATGCTAGGCAACCGCTCGGCAAGCCTAGACTTTCTGAAAATCCTTGAGTCATGGATTTTACTTGGATTGCCAATTGTGACGTCCAGAAACCTCTTCTTGTAGTCACACACAGATTGCAGAGTCAACGACGGGTAGTTGTGCCTGTTTACATATGTAGAGCGCACCTTCTTGGCAGGACATCGTACGCTTACATAGGAGCCATCGATACATCCAATAGTATTGGGCACACCCGACACCTGCAATATTAAGAGAAATTTAGGAACATCTGTGACAGATATTTAAAATTTAAGCATCTTAACTGAATGAATGTGCTTCTCTTGAATGACTAGCCATATCGCCTAAATGGGGAATGAGTTTAATAGGGCTGGGTTTACTTATGACGATATAAGCCCAACTCATGTCAAGATATATAAAGAGAAAGCATGATGGCACAGACTACTGTTGCTAAATAGAGTGCATGGCATGAAAGAGTGAAATATCAATAAAATTCTTACTTGCTCAAAGTCTGCCGACAGCTGATTGAGGTCTTCTGGGAATATTATAAGTTCTTTGGCGATGTCCACTAGATAATCAAGCATCCGCTCAACAATCCTGAACGCCGTAGCCTCCCCGATGCCGAATCGACTGGCCACATCCCTCAGACATGCCTTGTTTGCAGCGAACCTGAAAAAGTATACAAATTTTATGAACAATCTGTGTAAGCTAAAAGTAAAAAGTAATACCAGTTAAAAGTAATACCTTTAATAAAATGCTAACCGTTCAAATAATGGTACTCCCTTTAATCTCTTCAGGTGCTATGTACGATAATAGAGCTTGCAAGCTTTGTGCCTCAAAAGTAGGAATATTAGCCATGTATACAATGTGTTGCTCACTCCTTACAACTTTTTGAACGGACAAAGGGGTGAAAGCCTGGCTACTACAGGCTGCTTTTATCGCTATCCCTATGATATATGTACCAGTGTGTGCACAAACGTCATTAAAACTTTCATCCTTCAACATCAGTAATCAAAATGTGCAAGATAGACTGCTGGCTAGCTTGTAAAAGCTACATTGTGTATAAAAACCGCCCTTGCATTCCCTGGTTTTCTTCATCATTTACACCCATCAGTGTGTGTGTTGCATGCAACCAGTGGACCTTATACTGGACATTTATGCACTGTCAGCAATCCTCACATGCAATAAAGAGAGACAGAAACAGGATTTCTGCGTGAAATTGGCATTTCAAACGAGTAAACATTTAAAGTTTGGAATGACCTCGGAAATCAAAAATACTACCGCTCGATATAAACGCGCACCTTGTGCGTTTTGATCGCGCCGCCGTGAAAAAACGAACAGCAAAGAATTGCATTATATTTCACTACTTCAAGAAAGCATGACGTAAGGTTAAGTAAACAGGCGCACAATACTTAACACAGCTCGATGACTTACCAAAGGAATATCAGAACGTGCTCTTCAGCGGTTTTCGAAGGGGACCCGCCACGATCACTACGTGGATAGAACTCGGAGTCCTCAAACCTCCTTATCAGGTCCTCCGCTACACTTCTAGAAACTCTGAAGTTCCTGCGAAACTGCAAACAAGCAAAACATTCTAGAAACTCTGAAGTTCCTGCGAAACTGCAAACAAGCAAACATTTAAAATACAATAACGAGACACCTGCACTATTAATGTGGTGCTATGCTTACCTCCTCATCCGAGTATAGCCGCACAACTTCCTCAACGAATCCGACAATCCTAGGACATTTGCGCGGTGGTTCTGAGAATGCCTCTGAAAAGAAAGCTTCGTAGAGTACTTGCGTCATCTCGCCATCGCTGTCGTCCGAGCTGGAAGAGCTGCTACTCGAACTCTCATCGCTAAACGCGAGCTCTATAGCAGCACCGAACGCAGCCATTTTGCGAAGCAACACAATGTTGTGCGTACCGACCGGGTAGCGATTTTGCTTGAAGACGGAAGTGACGCCATGTGGCGCGTTCTATTTCCGCCCGAATCAGCGTCTCGGCGGCGGAGCAAGTGAGAGCGATCCGGCGCGGAGCGAGTTGATCCGAAACGACCAGTGGAACGCGCGAACCCGCTCCAGATCGACCAGTGAAATTCGGATTCGTTGCCGCGGAGCAAAAAATCCTGCTCCGAATCGACCAGTGAAAAACGCCATTAGTTAAATGTGTCAGCGGCTCAGCGATGCGTGAAAAGTCCTTCACAAAACGCCTGTATTAAGCACACATACCAAGGAATTTAGGCACTGCCTTCTTGTCGATGGGCTGCTGGAACTTTGCGATGGCAGCGGTCTTCAGTGCGTTTATTTATTTATTTATTTGTGATACCCTCAAGGTACATAATTGTACATTGCAGAGGGGAGGGGCGAGAATACAGTCGAAGAGTAAAAAATGCAGGATTAGTTGAAGGAATTTCCAAGGAACAAAAGCAATATGAGAAAAGTAGTAATGCATTCATAACAAATAACAGAGACTTACATAACATGAAAATAGAGAAAGGCTTTAGCAAGCAAACAATGTTCACGAATAAGTACATAATTATGCCATTTGCCACCATACATTATTTTATGTTGATTAGTGCATTCTTGAAAAGAGTGGGATCACTGATGTTACTAATGATGTAGGTAGATTATTCCAGTCGACTGAAGTCCTAGGAAGGAATGATTGTGAGCACGCGTATGTTATGACGGGGTACGTTAACTTTATGTAAGTGGTCACGACGAGCCGAGTAATAAGGCGCAGGTTGGATCCAAAGAGGGCGAAGAGATGCGTTGTGGTAGTAGATGTTATGAAAAAGGGAAATGCGTGATTCTTTTCTGCGAAGAGATAATAATGGAATTTGAAGGGTACTCTTCATTAATGTAACACTAGCAGTGCGATGGTAGTTAGCTAAGATGAAACGAACCGAGCGATTTTCCACCGATTCAATTTCGTTAATTAATGTGATCTGATGAGGATCCCAAACGGATGAGGCATATTCTAATTGGGGGCGGACGTATGTCGTGTACAACAGCCGTTTTAATGAAACTGGCGCAAGCGAAAATTTCTTTTCAAATATCCTAAGGAGCGGTTAGCTTTAGATATTACATATTGTAAATGCTGCTTCCAAGAAAGATCCCTGGTTATATGAATGCCAAGATAACGGTAGCATGTAACGGATTGAAGGGGGCAGTTATTAAGGGCGTAGGTAGGGCAAGTTGTGTTAGAATGAGAAATCCGCAGAGATTTGCATTTATTAATGTTGAGTTCCATGCGCCAAGTGAGGCACCAGTTAGATATGTTAGATATGGTTAGATATAGTTAGATATGGACTGATTCCAGACTTGATGATGTCGTGGCCCAGGAACAGAAGCTCATCGTAAGCGAAGCGGCACTTTTATGGCTTCAGAGTGAGCCCTGATGACTTCATTGCCTCTAGTACTGTCGCAAGCCGCCTAAGGTAATACTTGTGCAAGACACAGTTAAGGAAGACCTAAGGTAATAGTCCACCACCAGGATGAACGTCTGGCCGTTGAGGTGGAACAAGTCCATTCCAAGGAATTCCCAGGGATGTCCAGGTAGGGCTGTGGAGAGCAGGGGCTCGGCAAAGTTCACGCGGGTGGAAGCGCACTGTTCACAGTTGGCAACGAGAGAGGCGATGTCTGTCGAGATACCGGGCCACCAAACTGACTCCCGAGCTAGGGCTTTGGTCCTGTTGATGCCCTGATGACCGTCATGCAACAGCGTCAACACCGCTGGCCGAAGGGACGATGGGATGACTAACCGGGCGCCTTTCAACAGAACACCGTCGCAGACAGAAAGCTCGTCTGCCACCGAGGCGTACTTTGTGAGGTGCAGTGGTATCGTGGTCTCTTTAGGCCAACCGTTCTGGCAGTAGGAAGCGAGGGCTTTGAACTCGCTATCGGACTCTTGTGCCTGTCGCACGTCTTTAGGGCTGAGTGGCAAGACTTCCGACGTGCAGCCGGCTACCTGTGCTGCAAAAAGTTCGATAGTGTCTAGAGGAGTGGGTGGCTTGTAGGTGATGCGCGACAACGTATCAGCCGTGGCTAGCAGCTTTCCTGGCACGTGCAGCATACGGAACTGGTATCGCATGGTCTTCAGCCGTAGTCTCTGAATACGAGGCGGCAACATGTCCAGTTCCATCTTGCCCAGAAGCGAAACCAGTGGCAGGTGGTCACTCTCGACGTCGAAGGGGATGCCACGGACGAACTCGTCGAACCTTTGGATAGCCCACGTCGTTGCCAAAGCTTCTTTTAGAGCGCAGCTCTTTGGCGTCCGTTCCTGGGTTTCGCGTCGTCGTCGGCGTCGTCGTCGTCGGCGTCGGCCTCGTAACCAGCTCGCCTCCGCCGCCGCGCTCCGCCGCCGCGCATGCGCCGCTGCTCCGCCGCCGCGCATGCGCGCTGTCGGCTCTCCGGGCGAGGGAGGATGATGGAAGGGAGGAGGAGAGACTGTGGAGGAGGGCTGGCTACACAAATGGCTCTTTGGCGTCCGTTCCTGGGTTTCGCGTTGTCGTCGGCCTCATAACCAGCTCCGCCCCCCTTTCATCCCCCCAGCGCTAGCAGCGACCGACTGATACCGCTTTCGTGAGTCTGCTACCGCACTCACGAAAGACGTCGTGCACTTCCTGCAACTCGCATTAACCGTCCATCGATCCACACCGATGTTAGTAGTGGGGGACTTTAATGTTGACATAAAGACAAACAGCAATTTCCTAACACTTATGCGGGAGAACATCCCGTTCCTCTCGCTCGTAACGCGTCCCACGGCTGTGACAACCTCGCGAGGCACTTGTATAGATCTCGTCTTTGAGAATCAAGCATTGGTGTACCAAGTCGAACATATATCAGTCTATTTCTCCGACCACAAAGCTTCCTTCATGACTGTCAAGAACTGTTAATGGAGTCTTTGTTAAAGGAATACGTGTGAAAAATAAAAAAAAATTCTGTGATAGCGCATACATGTGTTGCTCGATTTCTTTGCCTCAATCTATCGAAAAGGTGAAACAGCTTATTTGCTGCGCTCAAATTTCGCATTAGGAAGTAACGTAATCGTCGGTAATTTTTTTAGAGCGCAGCTCTGTGGCGTCCGTTCCTGGGTTTCGCGTGGTCGTCGGCGTTGTCGTCGGCCTCGTAACCAGCTCCGCCCCCCTTTCATCCCCCCAGCGCTAGCAGCGACCGACTGATACCGCTGGATGCCGCTGACGCCGCTAGAGAGTCAAGATAACGTGACTGCATAGAACACCGTCGCCGCCATGCAGAAAGAGGAGGAAAGGGCCCCCCCCCCCCTGTTCTTGTGTGGCGGATAGGGTGCTCTTCAGTTGCCGACGCGCCGGTTATTTCACGTAGGCCCCGGCACGTCGACGAATACGTGACCACCTTCCCACGGCTAGACCTGGTTCTTAGCGCTGCGGAAGCGAGGGTATCATATTGTTTGTGTCGGCATCGGCGGCGTTGTCCCTGAAACCAACTCCGCAGCTGGGGTTGACTCACTATCGGCGTCAGCGGCATCAGTCAGTCGCTGCTATCTCTTCCCTCCTCCCTTTATCGTGTTGTCCGCTTGCTGCGCGCGCTTCTGCCCCCATCGTTTGCCGCTGGGTGTACACGCCGCCCCCCTCCCCCCTCTTCCTGCGAGTCTCCGGTTGTCAAAGCGCCGGCTCGAACTTAATTCCTTTCTTCGCTCCTCCTCCAATGCAACCCCTGTGCGGTGGCAATCAGAGAGCCAGATCGGTGGCGGCGGATGTGTATATGTGCACCGCCCGAGCCGAAATTGCCGCTGCCGTTCGCCCTGTGCGGTGGCAATCAGAGAGCCAGATCGGTGGCGGCGGATCTGTATATGTGCACCGCCCGAGCCGAAATTGCCGCTGCCGTTCGCCACTGCGAAATTATCTGCCAGTTCTTTCTGAGCCATGAGCGAGACGACCGATGGAAGTCCTCCGTCTGCTGCTGCTGCTGCTACTGCTGCTGCTAAACGAGGTGCCAGAGCAGAGGCCCAGCGCCGTCGCCGTCAGAATCCAGAGGTGCGTGCCGCCGAAGCAGAAGCTTACCGTCGCCGCCGTCGAGATGATCCAGGAGTACGCGTCGCCGAAGCAATACCGTCGCCGAAGGAATACGTGTGAAAAATAAAAAAAAAATTCTGTGATAGCGCATACATGTGTTGCTCGATTTCTTTGCCTCAATCTATCGAAAAGGTGAAACAGCTTATTTGCTGCGCTCAAATTTCGCATTAGGAAGTAACATAATCGTCGGTAATTTTTTTTAGTCTGGCTGTAACGCTGCTCGGTATCGGTCATTGATCTCGAAGCGATGCGACTGGGCGGCGCTCTCCTGAGGGTTGCGTCTGTAGCAAAACTGCGCCGAGTCCGAATGAGCTTGCGTCTGCAGGCACCGTAGTGGCGTACGACGGGTGGTACTTGGCCATGCACCTGTCTGACGTCAAGAGTTCCTTGATTTTCTCGAATGCTGCCTTTTGCTCGTGCTGCCACACCCAACTCGCAGACTTGTTCAGTAAGGCTCTGATGGGAGCTGTGACGTCCGAGATGTGTGGCAAGAACCTGGCAAGATGGTTCACCATTCCGAGCAGCCTTCTAACGC
Source organism: Dermacentor albipictus (assembly GCF_038994185.2). NCBI lineage: Eukaryota > Metazoa > Arthropoda > Arachnida > Ixodida > Ixodidae > Dermacentor > Dermacentor albipictus. The sequence continues at coordinate 4,789,154 of NW_027225570.1, read as the reverse complement.
CAGCGACGTCCGTTGGGGCTTCCATGGCTTTGACTGCTTCGACCTTGCCCGGATCTGGCCTGATGCCCTGTGCTGAGACGACAACTCCGAGGAAGGAGACCTCGGGTACCCCAAAACGACACTTGTCCTGGTTCAATGTGATACCTGCTTTTGCAAGGCGAGATAGCACCTGGCTCAGTCTGGCGTCATGTTCCTGGCGGGTGCGTCCAAAAACCAAAATATCATCTATCATATTGGCGACTCCTTCCTGGCCCTCCAGGATTCTTGCCATCTGCTTTTGGAAGTACTCTGGTGCGGAGGTGATGCCAAAGGGGAGCTTGCAGAAGCAGTATCGGCCATATGGGGTGATGAATGTCGTAAGCTCTTGGGAGTCTTCAGATAGTTTCACCTGGTGGAAGCTTGCGGTCGCGTCTAGCTTCGAAAAAACTTGCATCGCCGAGGAGGCCAAGGACTTGCTCGACAGTTGGCAGAATATGTGTTTCACGAAGGACGACCTTGTTGAGTTGTGTTAAGCCGACGCAGAGGCGGTAGGAACCATCGCCTTTCCGGACGACGACGAGACCCGAGCACCATGGTCTTGGCTTGTCGACCCTATGGGTCACGCCTGCGCTTTCGAATTTGTCCAGCTCGCGGCGGACAATCTCGAGCTGCGGGATGGGGATCCTGCGAGGTACGCTTAGCGAGAAAGGTACGGCATCGGATTTCAACCGGATGTTGTATTCGTCCTTGAGGGTGCCCAATCCATTGAAGAGCTCGGCGTACAGCGTCGCTTTTGAAGTCTTGAGTTGACCAAGAAACCGAACTACTTGGAGGGCTTGGAGCGCTGGCAGTCCCAGAAGAGGCACAGTGAGAGACTGGATCACGTAGAGGCGCTGACAGCTTGTTTACCCTTGACACTGAAGTCTTGCCACATACGAGCCCAGCACGCGCAGTGGCTGTCCTCCCGGGCCAGTGAGCAGAGTGTCGACTTGGTCGAGTTTGGCAGGCAAGGTAGGAAAGCCGCTGGGAACAGCAGATACTTCGGCTCCGGAGTCGACTTTGAACTGCGCTGTGTAGTCGTCAACGGTGACGTCGACGAACTTTGCCGAGGTGGGCGTCGCGACGGCGTGCAGGTGAACGGAGCTGAGCTTGTACTGCTTGAACTTCCACGAGCGGCATACTTCGGCAAAGTGGCCTTTCCTTTTGCAGAAGTTGCAGGTGCAACGACGGGCCGGGCAGTCTGAACATCGATGAGGCGCGCGGCCGCAGAATTCACATGTGGACGGCTCGCGTGAGCGCTCTGCTAGCGACTGCGGCGAACGAGGCTTAGCGGCGGAGCGACGGCGAGAGGGGAACTTGTTAGCTTTTGCGGCGTCGAGGTGGAGCTCGCGGGAGTGTTCGGTGCGGTTCTGGGGCAACGCCTTTTCCCTGTCGGCGTCTTCGGATTGACGGGCTTGTGTCCAGCCGTCCTGTAGTGTCAACTTCGCGTTCCGGCACAGCTGGTCCGAGAGACTGGAGTCGCGGAGGCCGACGACGAACCGGTCGCGTACGAGCCTTTCCTCGACAGCAGCAGACGGATAGTTACAGCGCTTAACCATCCTGCGCAGTTCTGCGTAGTACGTGTCGACGCTTTCGTCGGGCAGCTGAACACGTCTGTGGAACCGTGACCATTCGTAAAGCTCGTTTGCCGGGCGCACGAAGTGCTCAGTGAAGCGGGTGGCAACGGCTTGGTATGAAGCGAGCGACTGGGCGTCGAGCGAAAAGGTCTCGAGAAGCGGGCGGGCCTCCGGGCCCATGCAGTACAGTAGCGAGCGTACCTGCATGTATTCCGACGCTCGCGTCAGTCCGGAAACTGCTGCGTAGTCTTCGTAGCGGCTGAGCCATTTCGCCCACGTTGGCGGGTTCGCGAAGTTGATCGGTACCGGCGGCTGGAAGTTGACGCCGTACAGTTTCGGCGGCTCGCCGGTCTCGAGGGACATCTTGGTGCCTTCCTATGAGGTGAGGGCTAAGGCAGGGGGGCGTTATGCGGCCACTTCTGACACCATGTCGCGTGGTTGGTGCCGCGCGGGGCACGAGCACGCAGGGACGGACCGAAACGTGCGGCCACTTGCTTGGACGAAAAGGGAATGCCCCTTCTTTATTGGGCCCGAACATATATAGGCAGACATACACAGTTCACAGGGGGCGCCACACTCTAGTAGCAGCCTAACAAACGGGGCTGAATTGTGGCGACCTCTGCAGTTTGTACAAAGGATCCTCACAGGCAGGGAATTATAGGCCTAATTGTGCTTTTCACTTGCTCTGAATATGACATTCAACAAAGCATTGTGTGTAAAAAGGGGAAATGTTTTCTTAAATGAAGCATCTATCAGCGAGTCGCATTTTGCCTTTTGAGACTTTTTAGCATCCATGGTGGAGAGAATAAATTGCCAATTTATCTGTATAAGTCATTCCTCTAAAGGTGCACATGGCGTCTAGGAAGGTAACTTTTTGAAACCAGGGATGGACGGACGGGAAAAAAATTACCGACGATTACGTTACTTCCTAATGCGAAATTTGAGCGCAGCAAATAAGCTGTTTCACCTTTTCGATAGATTGAGGCAAAGAAATCGAGCAACACATGTATGCGCTATCACAGAATTTTTTTTTATTTTTCACACGTATTCCTTTAACAAAGACTCCACTAACAGTTCTTGACAGTCATGAAGGAAGCTTTGTGGTCGGAGAAATAGACTGATATATGTTCGACTTGGTACACCAATGCTTGATTCTCAAAGACGAGATCTATACAAGTGCCTCGCGAGGTTGTCACAGCCGTGGGACGCGTTACGAGCGAGAGGAACGGGATGTTCTCCCGCATAAGTGTTAGGAAATTGCTGTTTGTCTTTATGTCAACATTAAAGTCCCCCACTACTAACATCGGTGTGGATCGATGGACGGTTAATGCGAGTTGCAGGAAGTGCACGACGTCTTTCGTGAGTGCGGTAGCGGACTCACGAAAGCGGTATCAGTCGGTCGCTGCTAGCGCTGGGGGGATGAAAGGGGGGCGGAGCTGGTTACGAGGCCGACGATAACGCCGACGACGACGCGAAACCCAGGAACGGACTCCAAAGAGCCATTTGTGTAGCCAGCCCTCCTCCACAGTCTCTCCTCCTCCCTTCCATCATCCTCCCTCGCCCGGAGAGCCGACAGCGCGCATGCGCGGCGGCGGAGCAGCAGATTCGTCGGCGAGCTGGTTACGAGGCCGACGCCGACGACGACAACGCCGACGACGACGACGACGCGAAACCCAGGAACGGACGCCAAAGAGCTGCGCTCTAAAAAACTTTATTGAGAAAAGGACCTGCGAGGTTGCCAGCCCGGGCTTAGGCCACCCGGGCATTATGTGCGGTGAGGCATAGCCTTTCCACCGCTGCCCGGGCCCGCTGGATAGCCCATAGTTGGTCGTGTAGTTCCGAGCTAGTCAGATCGCTTAGCCATCGCTTCTCGAGAAGGTCTGGTTCTATCTTGTCCTCTACATATATTGATCTGATCAGTGTGCACTTCCATAAGATGTGTGCCATGTCTGCAGGTTCATGCTTGCAGCTCGAGTCTGGGCATTGTGTTGAATTTACTCTGTTTAAATGCACCGGGTTTCGGAACATTCTGGTTTGCAACTTTCTCCGATCTGTTTTTTGACACCTGTCAAGTTGTTTGTGGGGTTGTGGGTATGCTTCTCTTTATTTCGTATAGTGTGTCAGTATGCAGTGGTATACGTGACCAGTCTGTCCCTGTCGTTTTGTATCGCTACTTTTTTGTCGTCACCTCCCCGCAGTCCTTCCCCCTTCCCCGGGGGTTTCGGAGTGTTGGGCCATCACTGTCCGAGCCGCGGTGGTCTAGTTCTCTCGCGCCTCGGTGGGCCTTCTCATTCAGGTTGGGAGGGCCATTCGTGGTTGCTTCTCCTATATGTGCCGGGATCGGATTGGATTGGAAAAACTTTAATAAAAGTCTTGCAGGACGCACGTCAGCACGCAGTGGGCGTCTCCCAATCAGGGACCGGCAGGGAGTACCTGGCGGCCGCTGCGCGAGCCTGCTGGACGGCCCATTGCTGGTCTTGCAGGAGCGGGCTTCGTATGATCTTCGCCCACTTGTCGGAGGTAGAGTCGGGCGGAGCGTTTCTGCACTCCCAGAGCACGCGTGCGAGTGTCGCCATGACCCCGTACGAGAGGCACGCATCGTCGGCGTAGGCGTCCGGGTAGATGATATGTAAGGTGGCGGGGTTTGCATAAGTATGTGTCTGTAACAAGCGTAGCGTTAGCACCTGCGGCCTGTTCAGTTTGGTGTGCGGGGGCGGAAAGAGACGTCGTCTCAAGTAAAAGGTCAGTCAGAGAAACACAAATGTATTGTTTTAAACATGGTACAGTGTTACTCTGCCGTTCGAAAGGTGATTCAGAAGAGCTCTGTAACTCCATCAGAGGTGATTGCAATGGGTGATTCGCCTGTTACTCTGGTATTGCTAGTCTGATGCTTACTGTCGGTGATATACACAGCATACCAGTCTTGGAGCTCAACTTTCAAGAGCCACGAGACATGTCATGGGTGATTTAATCATGGACTTTCTCAGATGGAATTGTCACTTTAAAGCTGTGTACAAGCATTTCATCATCAGTACATCCGTGAAAAGGTGGTAGTCTTATGTTCTATAGCCTCCAAAATGCCTGACCAGCGGTATTCTTTGTTGAGCCAACCATTCAGGCCTCTCCACTAGCTAAATCATGGACGCCACCGGTAGTATATCCGCCATGCTGGGTTACGAGTTTATTAGGCTTTTTTTTAAACAAACAATTCATTTATTTATTTTTCCTGTAAGTTGTGCATCCTGTATATGTGCATTGACTTGAACAGTCACATGTGAAGGTTAAAAGTTAGGTTGCTTAATGTATTGAATAATCTCAGTTGAAAAGCAGCACTGAGTGTGTTCATATGCCAGTATATGTAAATGTAACTCATCTAGTATATCTAAATGTAACCAAATGCAGTATATGTAACCAGCATACTCTCAGACTTTAGTGCAATTAGTTAATATGTTGTGTTACGCTGTTCAGTAGAGACTGTGAATGGAACCATTATTAAAATGAGCAAACTAGAGACAACTAATGCAGTGTTTAATGCAGTGTTCAATTTGTGGTAAGTGCAGCATGATATCGGAAAAGAACAGAAATAATGCTTGTCTGTTTGGAGACATCAGTGGGTTTCAGACAGAGTCAACTCCTGTCCCTTATGCACAGTGGCGTAGCCAGAAATTTCGTTCGGGGGGGGGGGGGCTCACTTTGCCGCTCGGCCTCCTCCTTACAGAATTAGTCGAGGGATCTATATATGTATATATATATATATATCATTCAACAACCTTGTTTACATTTTCGTACATATGCAACGACCAGGGGAAAATCTCAATGACACTGTCCTTTGTTAGAATATATTGCGCAGGAGCAGCTGTCACCGCTCGTGTATTGCGAGCAATTGCCCCGAAATTATAGTCGCAACAGAGAGCACATGTAAAAAAGCAGGAGTTCTGCAAAATATACGAGGGCGAGTCAAATGAAAGTGAGCCAATGCGAATATATGATAAACGGGGTACTTTATTTAAAAGTAGTCACCGTGAGTATTTAGACACTTGTCCTACTAACAAGTCGCGTAATTGCCGTCTCATAAAACTCCTTGGGTTGCTGCCTCAAAAATCTGTAAATGACTACACGTCATCTTCCGACACGAATCTGGTTCCCTTGAGCAGTTTTTTTCAAATTTTACCAAATGTGGAAGACGCAAGGAAACAGGTCTGGGCTGCATGAGGAATGTTGCAACGTTTCCCACTTGAACTTTGCCAGTTTCGTATTAACCACATCAGCGACGTAGGAACGGGCAATGTTGTGAAGCAACATGTTCCCAATGCTCAATTTTCCACGTCGTTTGTTCTTGATTGCGACACGCAGCCGATCCGACCTTTCACAATATCTGAAACGATTTAGAGTCTCTCCAGGTTTAGAAAATTAGATCAATAATGGCCCCTAACAATCTAAAAAGAAGTCAACACTTTTCCGGCAGAAATGACGGCCTTTGTTTTCCTTGGGAGTGGTAAATTCAAATGCTTCCACTGTAAGCTTTGCCGTAGTGTTTCAGGCTAGTAGTAGCGGCACCATGAGTCATCCTCGGTCACAATTGCAGACAAAATGTCGTCACCCTCATCCGGGGTTCTTTGACGTGCACTTAAATCTAAGTACGCGGGTGTTTTCGCATTTCGCCTCCATCGAAATGCAGCCGCCGTGACCGGGATTCAATCCCACGACCTCATGCTCAGCAGCCCAACACCATAGCCACTGAGCAACCACGGCCTTTTCAATTGTGTTGGGGATGATTGCACGGTGGCTTTGGCCCGGCCATGGATCGTCTTTGTAACTTTCGTGTCCTTCTTTGAACAGTTTGCTACAATGCTTCACAGTGGCCAATGAAACGCAATGTTCAACGCATACGGCAGCCATGTGGCGAATAATTTCTTTTTGGGAAACATCTTCATTTGTCAAAAACCTCACGACACCAAGCTGTTCAACTTTTGGAGTGTCCATTGTCACGTAAACCTGTTCAACCCAGTGTATGAGAACATTAAAGAACATTTAACCTCACCTCTGCATGTCACTTGTAAATGAGATGCGCATGTGCTACCTAAATAATGAACCGAACCATTATTTCGCGGGGCGGGTCGTCTCACTTTCATTTGACTCGCCTTCGTACATTAGAAATGCGAAGATACAATGGAATATACATATGTGAAGATACAGCGTGATACAGGGCAAAAATCGGCACTGGAAACAAAGTTCACTGCGCATATACAGAAAACCTCGCAACAAGATGTTTAAATATACGTATAAGTCTCCAATGAATCTACGTACCTAAGAAAAAGTCACTATATATAATGCGTCAAACAAGGCAAATAAACAGCTTGCGCAACCACAGATTCAGAGATCACAGCACCCCCCCTCCCTCCACTCCCAAAATGTATCGCGTGAGACAGAAGGCAGCGCGCTTCCTCCCCGCTTTTCTCCCTTGCGCACACAAGCGAACGCGTTGCAATCCGTCGAGTCCCCGCAATGCTGGCGGCGAGCGACTATGCATTGTTTATTTTTCTCGTCTGCTATCCAGAAAGCGTCCAAAACTCTGGCAGGTGAAAAGGCAGTCGGCCAGAGAAAAACGAACGCGCATCCAAGTGCGCCGCGCGGTTGTCGATGCAGCACGAGAAAAACGCATGCTCTCTGGCTGGATTGGCAGCCCGCGGGTTGCGAGAACAAAAAAGAAAGATGAGAAAGAGGCTTAATCTATCCTCGCGAATAAAAGTCTAGGTAGAGAAATAAATAAGAACTTAGTTACAATGGTGGCTTTAGTGTCTTGACATGGATGCTTTGGCGCAGGTGAAAAAAAATCATATTCTTTTCTGTGACCTGATGGCACAAATGAACCACCACAACGCTTTGTCTCATCGGACCTCGCTGCGTGCTTTGTCAACTTGCCTGATAGTATGTTGATTTGGCTTGTCTCGTTGTTTGGCCCGATGTACGACTTTAAAAAGGTCGATGCACCTTTGGCGTCAAATGTTTACAACAGCATTAAACCCACAAAATTCCGGAATCGAAAATCTAAAGCACGACTTTGGAAATGTCAACGCACCTTTCGCATCAAAATGTTATGAGAACGTTATACCCACAAAGTTTCAGAATTGAAATCCAAGCGCTCGGTAGACTCCGCGGCCTCCACGAGATGCCGAGACGAGCTCGCTCGCCATCAAAACGCCCTTGAAATTTTGTGCTTGGTGGGGCTCCTTGCGTTACGGTATGTGACTCCCGATGCATGGGCGTTTCCGCGAAATCCAGCCCGATTTCGCTATGTTCGCGCTAAAATGTCTTTTCGATCATGAATTCAGGACATTCTAGACAAAATCGAGCATGATTTCCGGCGCCGGGAGTTGTTTTGGTCGGCGGCGCATGACAGCACGAAAACATTTCGGGGGGGGGGGGGCTCAAGCCCCATAAGCCCCCCCCCCCCCCCCCTGGCTACGCCCCTGCTTATGCACATACGTTTTGGTATTGTCAAGACTGTTCCTGTCATACCAAAGCCGAGGCACACTGGCCTCTCATCGTATTGAAGCTTGCTCACCAATTACTTAGAGTGGATGATACATTTTCTAGATTTTGTCAGGTGCCATCTGCCTTGCCTTAATCATGGTATGAAAGGTCGGTCCTCCTGGTCCAAAGCAGCTATCTTAATAAAAAATATTATAATTTGCATGTTTCTTCTCTTGGCCACCGAAGTGCATCATCTCAACCAGACACAAACACTTTTCTTCTTAGGTGCACTCTTGAAAACAAAGGCTTGCAGCCACATGCAGAAGAAAGTACAAAACAGATTATGCAAATTAATGCTCTGCAGTGTGCAGATTATGCAATGTGTACAGTAACTAAGGCTGCACCTCTAATGCATTGTGGCTGTATTGAAGATAATGCAAGCTTTTGCTAATTAATCTATGCTATAAAATTGGCTTGCATACCCTAGCTGTATATGCGACTCAAAAATGTGGTAGCTCAGTTGTAAACGCTGCAAGTGACAACCCTGTGGGCTATATTTGCTCAATCGAAAAGCAGATTTGACTCAATAGGTCATTTGAGAAGAAATTTGGTTGTAGTGTTCTTAATACTTCGTTCCTACATTGTATATTATACTACATACATACATGTGGTCCATACAGCCCACATAAATCATCATTAAATTAAGAAAATGTGAATACCATGTGCACATTTGTAATTTTCCTATTCAGACGAATCTGTACGGTACTGTACATATATGCCACGCTCATCATTCGTCTACACGCTAATAGGAAGTTCGTTTATGGCTGTGTGCCAGAAAAATACTTAACGGCATTTCATCCGCATGCCGTCTGGCGAGCATATTTCATGAGAGCCTCTCAAGTGTACGTGCCAGTTCGACCGAGTCATACATACGGTGCGATACGGCAAACGTGAACCTATCTACAGGGCCAGTATGTTGCATGGATTCCTTTCTCGGGGTTACTTTTATTGTTATTACCTACCGTCGATATAAACGACCTATCGGTGATAGCGCACGCGCAGCACGGCAAGGAAAGGCCGTAGCGAATAGGCACCTCGATCCGGCCGGCCTGCTCTATCTGTGACGACGTCGCAGGAAAATATATATACATTGGCTTTAAGCATAACCGTCGGAATATAGTCATTGCAATCACACCTACTGTGTAACACAATAAGAAAAAAAACGCAAAAGCCAACAGAGCTGCGATATGGAAGCGACCGACGTTTCACGTACCGTCAACACGCTAAGTTAAATGTTGACAAAACATGATTTTACGACTAGCGCTAGCCAGACAGAAAGCGTTGTCAGCCGCATAAACCAAAGTCGGTCGCGAGGACGCATGGGGCGGGAAAGCAATTGCTGACTCGGGCCCGGGCCGGGCTTGGACCTAGGAGCGTCTGGGGAACATTCATTGGCGACAGCCGGAAAGTCAGTGAGTCGTTGAAAGAAGTTTTTGCGCGAGCGAAACGCAAGCGAAATTCAAATATGTTCATTTCGACGACAAATTTACAATATGCACCGTCTACAATCGGGCAGCGCGAAGCATTGGGTCGCGCAGCTCCTACGTAGTTAATCTAAGAATCATCGGGCTAATCGCAGGTCGTATACCGAACACCGCGTCGTAAGAATGGACTATTTTCCCATGCCCTTCACCTGTAGGGTTCCCTCACGCAGCGAGCATACCTTACAAAAGTCAATCTATTATTGCCCGGGTGTACGGCGGACGTGAGGTGGCACACAACGACAGGAGCTTTGTCCAAACCGGATTACCAAACCGGCAAGAAACTGCCGTAGTGTAGTAAGTCGTGGTTATCAGCGCGTGAAATGACAAGGAAGAGCTCGATCGTAACCTACGCTTCTCCATGCTGGCCTTGTCGCCGTGGTCGCGGATATGACATATAGCATTACAGAAAAGTATTCGCAAAACATTAACAGCCCTGCTCGTGTATTTAGTAACATTTTCTACTCATCGTGCCTTTGCGCTCGCTGTTACCAAAAGTAACATAAATCCTATCCAATTCGTCCACCTTGCTGTCTTGCCGACATATGACTGATGAAAGTTATTCCAATGCATGCACATATCGTATTCGCATGTGAATATATTGTTTACTTCAGCATCAAAAAAAAACACAGGATGCTCCATTTGTATAATTTGACATAATTACGTTTTCCTTCCTTTCTTTTCTTGTTTTACTGTTGCGGTGGGTTGAGTACAATATGTAGAAATAAAATATATGTTACTTTTACACTACTCCATCATTTAGTAACAGCAAATCAGCAAACAGGATGACAAATATATTTATTTTCTTATTAATATTTTACAATTTGTGTTCAGTATGAGACAGCTCACACTTTGTTCGCTTGGTTTTTAACCAGCTCTTGGTCAACGACGATACGTATGTTTGGGACTCGGAAATAAACTGTGCAGTGCGTCTGCCTCAGCATGGCTTTGGAATGACAAGCCAAACCTTCATCTTCTGCAAGTGTGGAAACTGACAGTTTATGCAACCACACACTCATAACACTTCTACAAACCTGTCATTCTTATACACAAACGGTTGAAATGTGATGTCAAAATATATGTCACTTTCATCACTCATTGATTCATGCGCGACATCTCTTGTACTAACCAAGACGTGTCTAAACGATACCATTTTTTATTGTTAACAACTTCATTTATAGTCCTCCAGACCTTTCGCCGACGGGGCCTTAGGTCTCCCACGTGGGGACGTCGAGGTGTAGCTTTGCCGCCGCCTCCAATCAAATTTTTGTTGCCACATCTGCATACAACACTTTTTGTTGTGAATGATGCAACTGCAAAGAAGGTGCCATGCTCATGGCTTTAAAAAAATTTCTTGCAGTTCCAACTGGCATTCGTTCATTCCTAGAGCACATTTTCAGGTCACTTCAATGCTCAAGCAGAATGTTATCATAGGTGCATATTACTGCCCTCCAGATGTAAATTATGTATTTTCAAGTGAGTTTCAAAACATTCTAAATGAAGTGAATATGCCATCTCGGCATTCTACTCTGATCATTTAGGGCAATTTTAATTTCTCCGTTATTAACTGGACAACAGAATCTGTCGCAGCTGTTCACGCTCAATAGCATATTTTCCTTCATTCCTGCCTACACTTCACGTTACTTCAACTCATTACTCTCCCAACCTGTTTATCATGTACTACATTGGCCAAGATTCTAGATCTCATCAGAGGTAGAAAAATATTAGCATTCAAATACACAAAGCCATCAAAATCGCACTGGACCTACCATCTACGGCTTCGTCTACGAGACTTCTCAAGATGGGCGTACAGAACACTTGGCAAGAATTAGCTGAAGCTCATAAAGCCAGTCACTTAGAACGACTGAAACTCACGCCCACCGGAAGATCAGTGCTGTAACGGCTGAGCTACGGTGAAACCTTTATAGCCACAATGGACAGAAAGAAGAAAGAAAGTATTCCTCCAAACATCCGCGAATCCCTATGCATATAACACTAGTTCCATGCAACATGTACCCCACGTACCACAAGAAAAGAATTCAAGCCCGAGTGGATGCCCTACAGTGAAGACACAGGCAACATCCGGACGCTAGATACGCCGACGTAACCAAATACCTGCAAAGAAACGCTCACGCCCTGGTGGTGGTGGTGAAAAACTTTTATTGATGAGAAGGCCAAAAGTTAAAAAAAAATAAAAAATTAAAAAGCAGCGTTGTGGGCGGCCTTCAGGCTGCCGGTTGTGGCGTCCAGGCCATGCCTAGTCGCGACGTCCTCCGCCCAGTTCACCAGCCGGAGTTGGATATCCGGCTCGGTGCTGGACAAAGCAGCCTCCCACTGCTGCGGATTGCTTAGGCGCCAAGAGGCAGGGGGCAAGTGTGCCGGGCAGGAGAATAGGACGTGATCGTAATCGGCGCGGGAGCCGTCACATAAGCGACAAGCCGGCGAGTGCGTCCCGGGGTGGAAGAGGGCAAGACGTGCGGGAGTAAGATAGGTATGGGCCTGATGGTGGCGCCATAAGTGTTGGTGGGGTTGGGAAAGGGATTGGTGCGGAGGGGGGAAGGTGAGACGAGAGAGGCTATAGTGCTGCGTGATATCGCGGTACGTGAGGAGCGCGTCGCGCGTATCCATTCCCGGCGGGGGCGGGCTTGCTCGGTCAGTCGAATCTCGAGCGATGGAATTGGCCGCCTCGCTACCAGGATGGGCCGCGTGAGCGGGCACCCAGATGATTTGGATGGGGCGAGAGGGAACGGTATCGGAACGCAAGATTCCGATAGCCGGGTGTGCCACCCGTCCAACCGCGTAGTTGTAGACCGCAGGTTTAGAGTCGCTGAAGATGTACTTCGCGGAGGTTTGCGTGATGGCAAGGGCAATAGCTGCCTCCTCGGCCTCGACAGAGGTAGATGTGTAGACTGAGGCAGTAAGAGTGAGTCGGAGAGAATTGTCAGTGACGGCAAGGGCATGTGCTGGGTAGCGGCGGTACGGGGCAGCATCTACGTAAGCCACGGCGGCCTGCCGTTCGTACTGACGCCAGAGCGCGGAGGCTCGCGCTGCTCTACGGGAGGGGTGGTGTTCGGGATGCATATTTTTAGGGAGGGGTTTAACGGTTAGGAGGGGCTAGACATGGGAAGGGATGGGCAGTGATGTGGGAAGAAGAATAAGAGGGGAGAGATTAAGGGTGGAGACACGCCCTGAATGTCGTAGATTCTCAGGGCAGAGAGCTAGCGTCTGTCCCCACAGTCAACTACCACGTGCATGGACGCAGCTGTCGTTTTTTCCGATTCTGAAGCAGCTGTCAGGAACTACGCTGAGGGTCGCGTGTCGACAGAAGCACTAAAGATATTGAAGCACCTCAGCACTCCGATCCCCTACACCTACGCGACGTGGGTTCCTCGGCACGAGGGTCTGGAGGGGAAAGAAGTGGCACACGCCGCGGCCCGAGGCCCCGCCTGCCGGGCCAATGCTTCCTACTCTCGACATGCCCGGTCTGCGTCTGCAAAGGCGGACACCGTACCCGTCACCTACTCAGCGATCCTTCAACATCACAGGCTGGAACGCAGGGTGTACCCACCACCTCACCCAAAGCTCACCAAAGAAGAAAGTACCACACTCGGATGACTACAGAGTAACACTTACACCCACGGAATACTCATGCACAGACTATACCCAATGCTACAAGGATGCCCAATGTGTGGCTTAGCGGACACCTTGGCACACCTGATCCTCGAGTGTCCGTGGCATCTACGTACAGACGCATCGCCTTCAGCGAGAGTATATAACGCAAGACAAGAAAGCGAAGACCTCATTGAAACGTGGGAGGCCAAGCTCGTCTCCGAGGACCTGGAACAACAGTGACGCCTCGTCGCCAGGGCCAAGGAGGCAGCGAAGGCCAGAGGGTTCCTGGAGTGAGGAGACCTCCCACCTAGAGTGGAAATGCGGCTTAACCAAGGATACTGTTCCAAAAAGTAAACGTTTATTCTTCCTTCTCCTCACCTCAACGAGCGATCCTCTTATCAGTTCCGGCATTACTCACCTGGACGGGCTGTCTGATCATGCAGTTATAGGAGGTCTGCTTAACTTCTCCTTAACAAAAAAGAAAACACTACTAAACACATAAGCGCAACAATAGGGCCAACGTTACTCCGCATAATCTTGAATTAGTCGCCTTTGCAGACACACTCGAGCTATTGAAGAGAACTAGGTTATGTTTAAAGCCACCTTTGCAAACCTTATCAGTATTTTCGTCCTTTTTCTCAGAATTACATGGAACAAAACATTCAATAAATGCCTTTAGCACCTCATAAATAAAATGAAGTGCTCTATAGAATGGCGAATAAAAGAAACGAAAATTCCAAGACATGGCAAAGATACATATTATGTGACGAAGAATACCACACGCTACTAAAATCCACACATCAGATTTATCGCTATGATTTATCATGAATAACAGTGATTATGGCACGAAATAAACCCCTATTCTCAGCTTTACATAGTCCTAATTCAGGTGGTGACGTAGTTCCCGTGTTATAGTGTGTGCAGTTACTAAATGACATGTTTTGTTGAGTGTCCGCCCGCGAAGACATCACTGCATGCCCTGATTTCCCCACGCCATCTGACATGTCTGAAGTTGGTATTAATGAGTCAGATATTTTTACCTTACTAAATAGATTAAAAAGTTCGTCTACATCAGCTCACAGTGAATTTATTAACAAGCTACTAAAGAACGTGTCATGGTGTATCTGTGGCATACCCTCCTTTGTCCCTTCTTAAGACTGGCGAGTGGCTAATGTCATCCCATTCTACAAATCCGGTGAATGTTTCTCACCCGTTGACTACCTATGAATACCATTAACCAGTACAACTTGCAAGCTTATGGAACACAATATTAATTCCCAAGTCATCGGCTATTTCGAAGATCTCAATTTAACATTCAACTACCAGCACATGTTTTCATTTATAGTATGACAACATGCAACCACCACATTTACTCCATCTTTGCAGCACTTCATCGCTTTCTTGGCATCATTCTTAGGATCATCAAATGAAACCTAAAGCATGCTCTTGTCAACATACATAAACTTGTTTACATTGCACTAATCCACACAAAGCTTGAATGCACATCGCTAATATAGCACTCTGGCAGGCATACATTTTCAATGAGATTGCATTTGTTCAAAACTGGGCTGCACGCTTCATATTTTCTGGCTATGCATCTTACACTAGTGTGTCATCATTAAAATCACATAAGTACGAATTTACAACCACTATCCCTTCGCCACATATCAGTGTGTCTTTGCCTGCTTGACAAACTATATAATCATACTTCTCTTCACAATGATTTCATGCAGTCACCGCATGTCGTCTTTTCATGCCGGCATCACCACCTCCAATTCAACTGCATACCATGTCACATGCTACAATACACAGACATGCTTTCTCATACCCTGCACCATCACTGAATGGAACTGCTTTCCCTCTGATATTGCCACAGAATCTGACACTGTGAAATTTTACAACGTGCTATGCACTGTTAATTAGTTGCCTTTCTATTGCATTTATGTTTAGTTGTTTTTGTGAGTTACTAATAAATACCTGTATTAATACCGCAGTCGATGTGGGCATGCATATTTTCAACATTTGATTGTGCTGTGTGCATAACTTTCGTTTTGCAGTTTTTATGATTTCTTAGATTCTGTTTCTTAATAGCTAAACAATGTTAGCATACTTTTGTTCTGTACTTTGGCCTACTATTTATTGTAACTATTACTTTGTAATCTCTATTATGTTTGTACTTCCCTCTCTCCTGTTATGTAATGCGCTCAACTGAATGCGTGTAAGGGCACCGTGTATCAATAACAAAAAAATAACCTCCATTAGTTTTGCATGCTAGAAGAGACATACAACTTTAGTTTGAGCGGGGCAGCCCTAAGGGCCATATTGGGTCAACTTAGAACTTTTACAAGAGATTAACTTTGTGTTAGATGGCCCAAGCTCAAGAGCATATTATGTTATTTGTTACTTTGCAAATTACAAAAACCTTCAGGATTTACTTTAGTAACTATGATGCCTAAATTTCTACATTTAGTTACACAAGGAAGTCCTCAGTCAACATAGGAAAATACTCAAGAAAGCTTCTTTAATATGTATTTGTGCCACTGGTAAATACAAACAGTATATATGTCTATTTTTTCATGGAACTTTTCTAAAGGGAGCTCGGCAGCAATATTGAAAAATGACACATAAAAACTTGCTGCTTTCTTGACAAATTAGGGTACCCGCTTAAGAAGCACGAATGAAATATGAATTTTCCTCTCATAGCTTTAGCTCGTTAATCAAAGAGCACTTGACGTAATGCCCTTATAAGATGATGTACTAGCAAGGGACTTACATAGGTGAGCTATGCTGTACTACATGCTGCAGGTAAATTGTATGTTTTGCCAAGCACAAGGTATACAGCTTACTAATGTTTAGGGCAAGCAATCAGCCATGTTTCAAGCAGCAAGTTTTAAAGTTTTATTACTATATGTCATATCTTAGGTCATAACAGGGTGTCATATCTTAGGGTGTGATGTCATAACATCACATGCCCTCACTAGCTGCTATGCCAACACTATTATAGTACGAAAGAAAGGGTGCTAATGCAGATGAAAGCATTAATTGGGTATCTTTTATCTCTTTCTCTCTTTTCTTAATTTTGCGTTTTGTATGCATTAGGTTTTTATGAGGAAGATGTCAAGTTCACATGGATGATAGTAATGATATCTTCAATTTATGAAAGATGTAGGGTTTTTTTCCAGCATACCCAGGCACCTTGCACGACAATTGCTGTGTCTAGAGAAAAAGACATATTCTTTATCAATGTGTTCCTTTTTTACCTTTTTATGCAGGGGGTGTCCACTAATGGAAGCACTCAATGCGCTTTAGCACATATATTTTAATAATGCTTATGATAATGTTGGTATGTCGGTGTAGGAATTATGCAGCCTGAAGATCAAATAAATATGTTTGCATGGAACAGCACATTACATTACCAAATGTTAACATTTATTATAAAGGCGAATGATCTGCATTGATAGGAGGCAAAGGGCTGGAAAAGAGGTCACTTTCCTGCTTCTGAGCTGCTTGGTCAGATATGATGTAAGGAATATAATTAAAGTCATGAAATGTGTGGGAGAGCAAGCCGTGCAGTAGCCCAACCCAACCCCTAATCCTCCTTTGATGCCTTTGTAGACATACATTTTAGAATGTTCTTGCTGGACACAAAGACGTTGACTTTGATGTAGCAGTGTTGTGAGGCATTTCGCCACCCCAGGTAAAGTCAGACTACTGAACTCCTCTCTACTCTGGCATCAAATTTAGGCACATCAGACGAATTTTGAGACAGAGACATACTGTAAGGCATTAGTAACTAATATGGGAAGAAAGCTGGTGCACAGGTTTCCAAGCATCACTTCTTTGTTCTTTCAAAAGTCAGTCATCCATAGTGCATATGAAATTGGATATTTTACGGAATCCTACATTGTCCTTTGCCCATTGGTGAAATGTAAATGTTAAAGTGGGGTGAGGAACGACTAGGTACGATGTGCCCATCTAGAGCTGCCAAACCTAAGTGGCCACCTGTTTCGCCTACAGCACAAAATACCTCTGCTTGGATGTGTTGCTGGTCAGAAATAGATATACAAAATAACAGAAGGCGCTGCTATGCCAATATATCCACAAAAGTCTTACATGATTTCACAGGTACTATCCATTAGCATTAAAAACATGGCCTGCACAAGAAGCATAGTATCTTCAGAGGAAGTTGTAGTGTTATACCTTGCATAGAGAAATGTACAAAAGTGTAAACAAGGCACTGTGCTAAAATTTGCCTTGTGAATTCCTACTGTGCCAACTGTGGAGATTAATAACATATAATCTGATGTGGGAGCTAGCCCAATGCACATCTACACAAAGGAAAGTTATTCACCTCTTAAATATGTGAAATGAAGCCCAGGTAGGCACAATAAATTTTCAGCTCTGTATGCTTCAGTTTTATGCTAGAAGAAAACGTTTTTAGTGTGTTGCTGATTCACAATTATATACTTACTATACATAAAGAAGAATCTGCAGTCTTTTAGGCTGCTTGTTAAAATACCATGTACACAAACAGTTACAGATATTAAGAAACAGTTTGGTTAATGCCCAGTCTGATACTGCGTGATTATACTGACACATATGCATACTTCTTTATCCTTTTTCTGTGGATTGCATTTCACCTACTAACAACTGAAAGATATCAGTCAACGTGAGGTGCAAATAGTGTTGTACTTTGCGGAAGGTATGTGTATGTTATATATAGCAGCTAGTGCATATATATATATAGCGCTGGTGACGCGTTGATGATGCGGAATGCCTAATTGTTCACTGCATCATTAATTTACTACACCGCTCTAGCATGGTGCGTGATGATGGTAGCCAGCAAACGCGAAGTTACGCTGAGCAGACTTTGCCACGCAGGTGAACATTAGCAAGGGCATTCACCCGTACTACGTGCTAAGGAGGCTGCAAGGTAACCGCAAGGAAAGCGCACAAGTATCGCGAATCCCTGCTATCCCATGCATGTAAACGCAGTTTATGGTTACCCAAGCAAAAGAATGAGTTCGGCAGAAGATTTGGCCGACGCCTATAGCCAGTTAAAAAGCAGACGGCCCGATCTCGGCCATCTGGGCCTGGCCGAGCTTTGCCCGTGGCCTTCCCGTTTTCCGACCAGGCGGTCGACACCGGGCCGGCGTCATGACCGCGGGTTAAACCATCGTGACCACGTTCGGCCCACACACGAACCACAACGGCAACAGCATGGCTTGTCCGCGGCCAGCGTTCTTTTGCCGGTATTCATCTTTAGTTTTTTTTTTCTTTTTTGAGTCCCGTATGCCTTTTGTCTCAGATACTTGCGTGCTCCGCTTCTTCGACAGGGTTACGTTAAGTGGTGGACATTACATTCCGGATAAGTCGCTAGTGCAGAAGGACTTAATTGAAAAAATTGCGCTAACTATATTTTTAATGAATGGCTTTATGACACATGTTGTAATGGCGAAACTAGAGGCCGTCAATGTGCAGGAGCTATTCAATCGGAACCAATTTTGTGACTAGCACCATTTTCTAGATATATCAAGTCAGTCAGCAAAATGAGTGGGTGTTGATTACTTCCCTCGAGCATTGTATATATTCACGGTGCAGCAAGAAAATAGCTATGACACCAAGGAAGTTTTGCCGCATGCTTTGACGTATATCTTGAAACTGGCTGGTTCTAACTGCATATGCCCTTCATGTTAACGGACTGATTTCCGCCATTGCAACATGGACACGAAAGTTATTAATCGAACAGATAATTGGCACGACTTTTTCAATTAGCAACTTATGCACTACTACTCACTTCGAAAGTAATGTCCCCCTTCTAAATGTAACAAAGAGCAAGGAGCTGAGTGCTGGTATGCGCAACAGGAACTTCAAAAATTTTGACGTGACAAAAGACACCCTGTATTCAATTCATGCACATGTTTGTGCCTTAAAGCGCGCTACAGAAGGCGAGCGCTTTGTAGACAAATTATCTCTACAGTTCATTTTTTGTCGAATTTTATTGCACTATTTCGATACAAACACAACAGAAATCGCAATACTTCGTTGTGAAATGCTGTAATAGTAGATTAGTGGCCGTGCCAAACATAAAATTTGAATTAATCAATCACAATATATTGTGGGTACTTGAATATGTCCTTCCTTGAATTGCATACGCCCATTCACCAGAGAACTGTGCTGCCAGGCCACAATTGACTTATTCTGCTATGGTCCCGCTCTGATACCTTAAATACAGACATGTACTATGTAAATTTCAGAAATGGTCCATGTATTGTTTGGGTGCTGAATCTTGGACTAGACGCTTTTTGGCCTCTCAATAGCCCGTAAGGTTTTTACTTAGGAACAGGTTCTGACAAATCCATGATTTTTCGTGACAAGCACTAAATACGCATAGCACCTATGACACGCCGTGATTGCTCAGTCGCTATGCTGTTGGGCTACTAAGCGCGAGTTCGCGGGATCGAATCCCGCCCATGGCGGCCACATTTCTATTGGGACAAAATGCGAAAACGCCCGTGTACTTAGATTTAGGAGCACGTTAAAGAACCCCAGCTGGTCAAAATTTCCAGAGTCTCCCACTACGGCGTGCCTCATAATCAGAAAGTGGTTTCGGCATGTAGAGCCCATCATTTTTTTCTCGCACATATGCAAACGCAGTCTCACGTTATTTAGCCTCAAAATAAGCGGAGCACACATTGAGCACATGCGCATTCGCGCTCCATGCATATCGCGATGCACCCACAGTCTCTTAATTCGCTTGCACGGGTAGCTTTGGCATGCGAACTCTTGCACATTAAGTGCACCGACAAAGGCCACAAGGCATAGGATTTAGGCCGTGCTAATAAGATGTCGGTTTTAACGTATCGAAAAGTGCAGACGCGCTCTAGAAACAAAGCGCAGCCTTACGATCTCTCCTTCCGCATTAACGCTAGGAAAGATAAGGCCTAAACTTACATCTGACAAGTACACGCACACATGTGTGGGTGTACGTGTGAGATGTAAATATCGTGAATAATACGTGTGACTTCGGTATAAATGTGGAGGTCCGTAGGAGGTGAACATGCGCAGGTTGTAAAGGTCCATTGCTCGCGAACAAGAGGCGAAGCGCCGCATAGAAACCGTGCGAAGCTGCGCCGATCAAGCTGCCACTGAACGCTTCTTTCCGCTAGAATCTCCCCCAAACACTTGCGCGGCGCCCGCCTCTTGCCGGTTCCTTCCCCGTGAATGCTGCCCGAGCCGACTGCCACAGATGGTTGAGGCGGCACTCTCTATTCTTTCGCTGGAGAACGCATGGAGAACGGGAAAGAGCGCCAGCGGACCAGCGCCCCAGTCACCGCGCTACTGCCACCGCCGAGAGTCCTGGACACCACAGGAGACGTATGACAAAGTTGGAAGACATGGCGGCAGGAGTTGGAGCTATTCGCAACGGCAACCTGGAGCAACCCAAAGAGGCAGACGTGATGATCGGAGAGGACGCGCGCTAGACGCGTAGCACTTTTGCACCGGATGAAGTCGGACGTAAAAGACCCGAAACCTAAATTGGAAGCATTATACAAGCCCGCACTAAACCTAGCCTATCACGAGTTTCGTTTTAGAAAGCTCAACGAAAATGAGGGCAAAAGCTTCAGCGACTGGTTAACAGACCTGCGAGTGCTAGCACAAGGTTGCGAGATCGAAGGGCGCATGCTCACAAGCCGTATTATCCTCGCAATGAGAGACAAACAGCTGCAAGAAAATTTCGTCTCTGAAAATGCTTCATTTGCAAAGACGGTACAAATGTGCGCCCACGAGAACGGGGCAAGGAAGAGTGCGAAATAATACAGGCACGCCCCAAAAGCCATTATGCTGCCGAGATGAACGCGGTGCCTGAGGCAGAAAGGTCGACGTTGCAATAAGGTACATCAGAGTGATCATGTCTGCCCCGTAAAAAAGATGCACTGATAAACGTGTACAGTAGCCCGTCACACGGAAAGCTGAAATTCAAAGCACTGTTACACAAAGCGCGCAACGTCGCAGGGCCCGACAACAGGCTGGTAATCTGCGGGGACCTTAACGCGCCGAATCAAGCCTGGGGTTACCCCAAAACATTGGCAAAGGGCAGGGACTTAATGCAAGATGCTACCGACTTGGGCCTAAGTCTAATCACCGACCCAGCATACCCTACAAGAATCGACAACTCCATCACCCAAGACACAACGCCCGATCTCACTTTCGGCAGGGGTAACGGCGGCGGTATGGCGGACTTTGAATGGCGAAACACGGACCGCGAATCGGGCAGTGACCATTACATTGTGGAGGTCGCTGTTTCGCTCGGTGGTAACGACGAAGTCGGCAGAAGCTTTCGGAAACATAGATTTACTGATTGGGATGCATTTCGAGGATTGTTACCCGAGGAGCAGACCGAAATTACAGACATTGAGGAGGGGTCCACCGAGATTGTAAACAAGGTAGAAAAGGCCACCAAGGAAGTGGAGACGGACGAGCGTGTCCACAGGGTCGACGGCCGCCTGGCCCACCTCATCGCAGCCAAGCAGTCCATCCTGTCGAGGCGGAAGACGCAGCGGACAAACAGAAAGCTACGCAAGAAGGTCGCCGAACTCAACCGCGAGATCGAGTCCCACAGCAGAGTGCTATGCACACAGCAATGGAATGAGGTTTTTAACGCAGCGGACGGCCAGACGCACTGCGGCAAGACGTGGAGTGTGCTGAGGCATCTTTTGGATCCAACCACGACCAAGTCTCACCAGCACCATAACCTGGCCAAGATCATCCACAGGGCGCTGACCGAGCACGGGGAAGACGAAGTGAAAAAACGCTTCGACGAAAAATACCTGCCGGTCACTCCCACAGAAACGCACCCGGACTACCTAGGCGAAGCAAACGAGTGGCTAGATCGAGACATTGAAGTATGGCAAGTAAGGGTTGCCCTGCACGATCTCAACAGCAAGTCTGCCGCTGGTCCCGACCGCGTTACGAACAGATCTCCAGCGCTAAAAAATCTTAACGAAGAGGCCATCGAGAACCTCACGGCATACTTCACTACTTGCTGGCGAGCCGGGTCACTACCCCGGCAGTGGAAAGCAGCCAAGACCATCTTGATCCCCAAGCCGGGCAAGCCAACCAACATCGAGAACCTCCGGCCGATCTCGCTTACGTCCTGCGTGGGCAAAGCGTTGCATCATGTACTCATGAACTGGTGGCAGAGGTACCTGGAAGATTCGGGGCTTTACCCAAACACCGCCTTCGGGTTCCGAAACAAGCTCGGAACTCAGGACGCCATGATACAACTAAAAAATGAAATCCTCGATGACACTACCAACACGAAAGACAAGTGAGCCATCTTGGATTTGGACCTACAGAGCGCTTTTGACAAAGTGAGACACTATGCGGTCCTGGCCCAGGTGTCACGACTGAACATGGGCAAGAGAACATATGCGTACATCAAGAATTTTTTTGACGGAGCGGACTGCCAAAATCATTGCCGGCTCCAAAAGAAGCTCGGCAGTGCCGGGACCCCGCAGGGCTCGGTCATCTCGCCATTACTTTTCAACCTTGTAATGACAGGGGTGGCCGAGCGCCTCTTGCGAGTCGCGCGGGTCCGACACACCATCTATGCGACGACATAACGCTCTGGGTCCCAGCAGGAAGCGACGGACACATCGAGAGTACATTGCAAGAGGCGGTTCACACTATCGAGGAGCAGCTGGACGGGTCTGGGCTCGTCTGGTCCCGAAGCAAGTCTGAGCTGTTGGTGATTCCTCCGAAAAGAGCAGCTAAGAAGACGACAGGCAACGAACCTGCGAGAGACCAAGAGAATAAAGATCAAGACGAGCGGCGGTCACATGATCCCAGATGTCGAGAAGATCCGAGTGCTAGGGATGCTGATTGAGTGCAAACGAGTCAACAGCGAGAAGGTCAACCGTCTCGCGGCCAAAGTCACCATGGCCATTCGCCTCATCAAGAGGGTGTCACACAGAACAAAAGGAATGAAGGAAGAAAGCCTCACACGACTAGTGGAATCCTTCGCTATAAGTCACATTACATATGTTGCTGATTTCCACAACTGGAGGCAGTGCGAGCGAAATAAGATCAATGCGCTCATACGCAAAGCGCACAAGGCTGCACTCGGACTTCTCAACTGCGCAAGCACCGACAAGTTCCTGGCCCTGGGAGTGCATAACACCCTGGAGGAAATCGCCGAGGCGCAGAAGACCGCTCAGCTGGCGCGGCTATCGGAAACAAGAACGGGCAGACAAGTGCCGCGTGACCTAGGCCTGGGGCCAAAGGAAGGGGGACCCGAAAATACAGAAGTGCCTGTACCGGACGCAATTAGTAGACGGCTACGGGTATGTCCGGTGCCAAGAAACATAAACCCTGAGTTCCACAAAGAGCGGCGGGTGGCGAGGGCCAAGGCGCTCATCGATCTCCATGCCAAAGACACGGGTGCCGTGTTTGTGGACGCAGCAGAATATCCACATGACAGAAAGGCATTCGCCGCTGCAGTCGTCGGGGCATCGACCGGTGCAACGACAACAGCGGCGAGTGTGCGGACACGAAGGGCGCATCGAGCCGAGGAGGTGGCCATTGCCCTGGCCATCGCCGACCCCGAGTGCACGACTGTGCTCTGTGATTCTAAGACAGCAGTGAGAAATTACGCCAGAGCAAGGGTGTGTGGTGAAGCCGCGAGTGTGTTGCGTGCGGTCGATCTCGCGAGTGAAAATCCGTGTGTCATGATAAAGTGGTTTCCGCCCCACATGGGCGGTGATGTGTCGGATCGCGGCAACGCAAACCACAACGAGACGGCGAACGCGGCGGTGCGAGGACTAACCAACCGTGCCGCTGCCACTGCGGTCGACCCGTCGTGGTGGTGGGAAACCAAGGACAAAATGACTTCCTACAACGAAATTGTGAAGTGGTACAGACTAGAGAGAAGGACTATGCCGCCACCTGATCCGGGCTTGACCTTTAAGGAGACGGTTTTTTAATATCGACAGCTTCAAACGGGGTCGTTATTCACCCCGGTGCTGATGAGGCACGTGTGTCCAAGTGTTTATGTAAGTTACCTGTGTTCTGTGTGCCGAAAGGAAAGAGCCACTGCAGCTCACATCCTTTGGGACTGTGCTAAGAATCCGCACGAAGCTGCAACGATAACAACGATCCCGCTGCGGCTCGGGGCCGACACGAGGTGCTATCATCAAGATGTCCAAGCCCAGGCCGCCCAACAGATCTCGGCGGCCCTCGAAAGGCAACGACCGAGTGAAATCGGAGGGAGGCTGCCACCCCAAAAGAGGGGCAGGCGCGGTCGACCAAAGGGAGTAGTGCGGCCGCGGCCGAAGTAGAGGCACCACACGCCGCGATGTCATGGCCGCGTCACGATGACGCCTCCCTAAAAGGGGAAGGCTAACCGTTCTGCAGGCATTCATAACAAAGTCGCTTCACTCACTCACATGCAGAAAATACGGCGGAAGGAATCACTTCGCCATCGCCTACAAGTAGATACCAAAAAATGTTCACTCGAAAGAGCAAAAAGTGGCATAACTTGGGGGGTTTTACGTGCCACAACTACTTCCTGATTATAAGTACACCGTAGTGGCGACTCCGGAAACTTAGACTACCTGGGTTTCTTTAACATGCACCTAAATGTAAACACACGGGAATTTTCGCCCCCATCGAAATGCGGCCGCCGTGGCCGGGATTCGATCCTGCGACCCCGTGCTTAGCAGCCCAACACCATCGCCACTAAGCAACCCCGACGGGTAGGTCGCATTTATTGAAAAACAACACGGCCAAACGCAAGACGGTGATTTCAGGTTAGAAACAGTATGGCACCCCGGTGGGAAAGACGATCGCTGGACGGATATCGTTCAGCTAGAAGGAAACTCAATTTTTCGCAAGCTGCACACAGGCGCAACCTGCTCAATGATCGCGCGCAGCCAGCTGCAGAAAATAACAAACAAGCTGCCACACGACTGTAACGTAGTTTTAAATACGCTCTTTGGCTTCCGTAAAAAAGCAATGAAGCAAGTTCGTCTCGAAGTTGCAACGAAAGGAAACAAGGTTCAGAGGGACTTTTTTCTTGTGGACGAACAAGTTTCCGTGACGTTGAGCGGCGCAGTTGCTGGAGAGCTAGGCTTACTCCAAAGTCTCTTCTGTCGAGCAACTAGAGCTTTACGATGCTGCGAAGCCTTATGAAGACGTGTTCGAGTACCCAGAACAATTGGAGAGTATGGTTTACCACCTGAGTCTCAAGCCTGGTTCTCAGGAAGCGGTGAAACCAGCAGGGCCGATTCCAATAGCATTGCAAGGCAAGGTGAAAGCTGAGCTGGACCACATGGAGCCATCGGGAGTGATCGTACAAGTAACAGAGCCGACGTAGTTGGCCAGCAACATTGTCGTCGTCCCTAAAGGAGAAAAGGTACAAAATTTTCCAGACCCTTCTGATCTGAACAAAGCATTTATTTGCGAGCACTATCCAATGCCAACTCTGGAAAACATAGCACCTTCAATCAGTGGCGCGCTGTCCTTTACAACTTCGGACGCAGCCTCCGGTTTCTGGCAAATAAAGCTAGGTGAAGAAGGCTCCAAAATCTGCACAATAAGCACTCGCTATGGGCGTTACAGGTTTTTACGCATGCCGTTTGGAATCCTGCTGGCGCCGGAAATATTTCAGCGTGCCACGCACCGGGTACTAGAAGTCCTTAAAGGTTGTCGTGGAACATATTCTAATGTGGGGCAGAACGAGAAGCGAGCATGAGATGGACCTTGCATGCGTCCTGCGACGATGCCAAGAGCACAAACTGAAATTCAACAGAAAGAAATGCCGTTTATACAGGAATCTGTCCGGTACCAGGACACGTTCTGGCACGTGACGGGCTGAGCATGCGTCCACAACGGCTAGAAGACATCTTGCAAGTCCACGCTACCATAAGGAGCTGCAGGTGTTCGTGGGCATGGTAAATTTTGTCTTTCGCTTTATGCCGAATACGTCAAACCTAACAGCGCCACGTCGAGAACTATTAAAGAAGGATGTCGCGTGGGTTTAGGAAGACCGTCAAGAAGCAAGCTTCAAGGCTCTACAAAAAACACTTGCCCTAGCTCCTGTATTAAGCTACTACCAAAAGGACAAACCGATCCGGCTAATGGTGGACGCCAGCCAGAGCCGAATTCTAGCAGTAATTATCCAGGATGGGCATCCCCTAGCGTACTCGTCACGTTCGTTGACAGAACCTATAGAGGCATTTACCCTCGCATTAAAAAAAAATATGCCTATATGTCACGCATACGTTAACGCCTGGTACGCTTGCTTGAGCGGGCGGAAGGAACACATGAAGGCAAGGTGCAGCACACACACAACATTCATTTGATTTGGACTTTTAACTACAGGAACACACGTTAACGTTCACCATTTATTGCACACGGACTGCGCCCTCCCTTGCTATGCTTTACGCACGCAATACGGCGTTAACCAACGTTTGTGCGGCGATCGTCTATACGCTATAGAGGGGGCGCTTACAGTACTGGTCTTGTTCGGAGCGGGTATTGGCGTCCCCCCGGCCTGTGGTCCGTCGTTGTAATCCGGTCGTCTTCAGTCGTCGCTGGCGTCCGGCGTCACCGATGCCCCGGCCGACGTGATGAAGGCACAGTCGCTGAGGGGCTGTCGCGCTCCGGCAGAGCGGGGCTCGTGCTGGCTGGCGCTCCCGGTGCGCGCCGTCCCAGCGTAGTTCTCCGGACGGGATGGTGACTGGCTGTAGCCAGCCTCCGCGCGTCTACGTTCAGCGGCGTAAACGCTGACGTGTCCTGGCAGGTAGGGCCGGGCCAGCAGTAGTTCCGGCGACGTCGGTCGTCTGCTCGCCGAGCCTGGTACTCGGGCGGGACGTCGATGCGTCGCCTAGAAACTGGGGCAGGGCCCAGAGAGGCGATCACGATACCTCACTTAGAAACAGTAATGAACAGGATACAGAAACTCTCCTATAACTAGCGATGAGGTCAGAAGGGCCCTGCAAGACATGAAACGATGAAGAGCGGGAGGAGAAGGTGGAATAACAGTCGATTTAATCAAAGATGGAGGAGACATAATGCTTGGAAAACTGGCGGCTCTTTATACGAAGTGTCTATCGACTGCAAGGATCCCAGAAAACTGGAAGAATGCAGACATTATGCTAATCCACAAAAAAGGAGACGTTAAAGAATTGAAAAATTATGGGACCATTAGCTTACTCCCAGTATTATATAAAATGTTTACCAAAATAATCTCCAAACACTGGACTTTAGTCAACCAAGGGAACAGGCTGGTTTCAGGAAGGACTACTCTACAATGGATCACATCCATGTCATCAATCAGGTTATCGCGAAATCTGCAGAGTACAATAAGCCTCTCTATGTGGCTTATGTAGATTACGAAAAGGTATTTGATTCAGCAGAGATACCAGCAATCGTAGAGGCACTACGTAATCAAGGAGTACAGAACGCTTACGTAAAAAGCTTGGAAAATATTGCTACATATATGTGGTATTTGATTGAACGAGGCGCGTAGGCGCCATCACTTCAGAAAAGAGGAGGAAGAGCGAACTGGGCTCGCGCTGCGAATCTAACCGGTCAGCGCTGCAACCTTTGTTGTAAATATAATCTGTAAATAGTTTCTCGTCTTACTGACTCGTCCTTCGCGTAAGAATATCTACAGAGGTTCTACAGCTACCTTAATTCTACGCAAGAAAAGCAGGGAGATACCTATAGAGAAAGGGGTCAGACAGGGAGACACAATTTCTCCAAAAGAATTCAAGCTATTAAACTGGGAAGGCTTAGGAGTAAAGATCGACGGCAAATATCTCAGCAACCTTCGGTTTGCCGATGACATTGTTCTATTCAACAACAATGCAGACGGGTTACAACAAATGCTTGTAGACCTTAACAGAGAGAGTGTAAGAGTGGGGTTGAATATTATTGAGCAGGAGATGAAGATAATGATAAATAGCCGGGCAAAGGAACAAGAGATCAAGATCGCCAGTCGGCCACTAGAGACTGTGAAGGAGTACAATTACCTAGGTCAATTAATCACAGGGAACCCTGATCATGAGAAGGAAATTCACAGAAGAATAAAAATAGGTTGGATCGCATATGGCAGACATTGCCAGCTCCTGACTGGAAGCTTACCATTATTATTGAAAAGTAAGGTGTGCAATCAGTGCATTTTGCCAGTGCTGAAATATGGGGCAGAGACTTGAGAGCAAGTTAAGGACAGCGCAAAGAACGATTGAACGAAGATTGCTAGGCATAACGTTAAGAGAGAAAAAGAGTGGTTTGGATCAGAGAGCGAACGGGTACAGACGATATTCTAATTGACATCAAGAGGAAAAAATGCAGCTGTAGGTCATGTAATGCGCCGGTTAGATAACCGTTGGACCATTAGGGTTACAGAATGGGTACCAAGAGAAGGGAAATGCAATCGAGGACGAGAAAACACTAGGTGGAGCGATGAAATTAGGAAATTCGCGGGCGCTAGTTGGAATCGGTTGGCGCAGGGTAATTGGAGATCGCAGGGAGAGGCCTTCGTCCTGCAGTTGACATAAAACACGATGATGATGATGATGATGATGATGATGATGATGATGTAGGTGGTGGCCCCCCCCCCCCGAAAAAAAATCCTGGGTACGTGCCTGTTTCTTCGTCTAGCCGAACCAAATATAGCCAAGCAACAGCAGTTCACCAGGCTAAACAGTGGTTCAACAACTAAAATAAAGGCTAGTATGCTTCGCATCCTGGGCTTAACCTTAGCTAAGCCGCAGCCATTTTTTAACTTGGCTCTGGCAAGACTACCTGACTACATCCCCAAGATGACAGCCCACGAAGTCCGCGTGGCGATCTACGCCGATGACATTGCACTGTTCGCGTGCGGGCCCACGGCCCTCGGCTTCCAAGTGCGAGAATCCCTGCAGTCGGCGATCTCGCCAGCATAGGGCTCCAGCTCTCGGCGTCAAAAACTGAGGCGTTGTTAGTACACCCCCGTGCTCGTGCGCGCTTCGAAATGCTTTGTCTCACGCTGCGAGGAAGCTCCCTCCCGTGGCAGAGAAAAGTGCGCTATCTCGGACTTGACATCGATTGCTGGGTCAACTTTAACGCCGCCGTCTCCCAGCTCTGCAAGAATTCTAAGAAAGTGGCTGGCGCCGCACGCTCCCTGCTCGCCCGTGGTCGTGGTTCTACACCGCAACTTGCGCTTCGAGTTTACAACTCTGTCGCAACAACGCGAGCACTCTATGCGCTTCCCCTCACGAACGCCAGAGCCACCAACTGGAACGCCATCGACATGGAGCACCACACTGTAATCCGCCAACTTTACGGGCTTCCTCGCAACTCGCAAGTAGGAGCAACTCTCGCCGAAGCGGGAGACTGGCCGCCCTCACTTCGCGCACGGAAGCAAGCGTTGAACCACATCGAGCGCCTTCAACGTTCGCCACAGGGACAACGCCTCGTTTGTCGCCTCCACACCCTCGAGGGCTCGGGCATGGGCCAGCGTGCCACCGAGTTCAGCGCACTCTTCGCGTCGACGCCGCAACTCCTACCTCTGCCGGTATCGCCGCACGCCTCCGCGCTACTCGATGTAAACACCACGGTGCCAGGCGTCAAGTCCAAGCTTCAAACAGCTGTTTGTGCTATGCAGCAGGAAACGGCCGCACTGCTACACGAGCGCCTAAGGGGCCGGCTGCTCGTTTACACCGACGGCTCCGTGGCGAGTGATGGTTCTGGTGCTGCAGCGTGCACGGCGCCGGATATTTGCGCTACACGGCAGTGCCGCCTTCGTATTGTGTGGTCGTCGACGGTGGCCGAGCTTGCTGCGATCGACCTAGCAGCTGATCGCCTGCTTCAACAGCGCAGTGTTGTTTCTGCAGCGATCCTTTCGGACTCGCGCGCGGCACTGTGTAGCTGGCGAAGGATTACCTTGGACCTCCGTTGGTGCAGCGCGTCGGCTCAAAGCTCCGCCATCTCGTCAGCCAGGGCTGCGATTTGGCCTGCAAGGGAACGAAGCCGCGGACGCTCTCGCTAAGCAGGCTCACTCCCTGCGCTTCCCCCTCGCTACCTCGGTCAGCGGCTTCGACGTGGCCAAAGCAACCATTCTGCGAACGCTCCGTGCGCAGCACCCGGACCAGCGCGTCGCCGCGGGTGCGTCACTTCGACTCCTCCCCCGCGTGGGCTTCTCCCGGGTGGACCGCTCTTTCCTGCTTCGCCTGCGCGTCGGCTGCTACAGGACGGCTGCTAGAACACACAGGCTGCAGGGAATTGGCGACCCCGCGTGCAGCAACTGCGCCGATTTGGAGACGCTCGGCCACTTGCTACTTCGCTGCCCTGCCTTCGATGTGGAGCGCACGGACTTGTGTACAGTCTATCGGCGACTGGGACTGACTTACGATACGGCGACCGCGCTGCTATTCCCTGCAGCCCACTCGTCCATCGTGAAGCACGCTCTTTCGGCACTGCTAGACTACTGCAATGCGACGCACTTGAGAGCGCGGCTCTGAACTCCGCACTCACATTTTCTTTTTCTCCTTGCCACGTTCGTCCTGTCTTTCTCTCCTTCATCTTTTTCTTCCCATTCCCCCTTCCCCGTGCAGTGCTGTTGAGGTGTCCTCCTGCGAGAGACACTTACGGCGCTGCACTCATCTCTTCCGTTTCCTTTCATAGAATCACTTCACACACACACACACACGAAGATACCCGATGCCAGAACTTTCGTGATTCTGATTTAATAAAAAGGAAGGTATGACGCAATGCACAGTCATGCACACGCGCACTCAGTTGGCTGCAACGCCCCCTTTGATAGTGTGTATACAGGCACGTACCCAGGGGGGGGGGGGGGCCGGGGGGCCCGGGCCCCCCCCCCCCCCCGAAATCAAGGGTCATACCCCCCTCCCACCCACCCACCCACGCCACCACTCCTCACACATTCCTAAAGCGCCGCCAGATCAATATTGAGACTTCGCAGCTGTTCATCGGTCAGCATTATGCTGCCTTTTTCACTCCTATTATATGGCGGTAGTTATCGGCATCTCTTGTAATGTGAAGGACACTTTTCTCGTAGATTCCGCACCCGTGCGATTAACTCGAGATGCGTTCAGTTGTCACCATCTATTCAACCGTCACGCGCTTAGCTGTTGCTTTTGTTAGTTCAAGCTTCTTTGTTTAGGCTGATCCTGGGACCAGGAGAGGGATGCGGCTGTTACTCAGCTGGTCTGTACTCTCATGGAACGAGTTGCGGCCGGAGAAAACGCCAATTGCATTTAACTTATCCCTTTGCTTCATTGTTTCCTTGCGTTACGGCTTGCCGCGACGCTGGCAGATGCCCGGAATCATATACATGTGATATGGGTTAGATAAGGTGGGAAATAAAATAATGTGAAAGAGCGTCCATCCTGAAACCCTGCAACAACCCTTAGACCCATAAGCAAGATGACTGTCGCCCGTTGCCTCGTCTGTTTTTCCCTAACTGTATAGCACTTTTCGTGCAAAATTGGCAACTGGAAACAAAAATGGCAAGGAGTTGAGAAATTAAGCGATATACTAAGGGAGAGAGCCAAGGCAACTACCAAACTGCAAGCAAAAGCAAATAATAAAAAAGTTAACCGTTGTTTATGAGAATATTTATGGATCAAAATCTTTTTATTTAAAAAGGAAGTAGAGAAAACACCGCCGGAAGTGGAGAACAATTGTTTTGAATGCCGCTTCTACAGTTATCGGTCGAACCGCCTCACGTAGCGACTTCTCTGCTGTGCTTATGCGGGTGTTTTTCTAACCTTTCGCAGTGAGCGCAGTACTTCTAGAGTCGCAGAGTCCTGCGCTCTACGCGGTTGTATGGGACTGGCGGCCGCACAGCGTTACGCAATTCGCGGAACCGTCAAAACTGATCAACAAGGCGAAAATAACTGATATTCGAGACTATAACATGAGAAAGACTGAAGAAGCCGTATAAAATGAACGCAGCCTGAAATCAGTAAAAAAGAATCCTGGAATAGGAGAAACCATGATGTATGCACTAAAAGATAAGAAGGATAATATCATCAGCAGTCTCGAAGATATAGTAAAAGCAGCGGAAACATTTTAAGCGGACCTGTATACAGTACCCACAGGAGTCACGATAGTTCATTTAGAAACAGTAATGAACAGGATACAGAAACTCTCCTATAACGAGCGATGAGGTCAGAAGGGCCCTGCAAGACAGGAAACGATGAAGAGCGGGAGGATAAGGTGGAATAACAGTCGATTTAATCAAAGGTGGAGGAGACATAATGCTTGGAAAACTGGCGGCTCTTTATACGAAGTGTCTATCGGCTGCAAGCGTGCCAGAAAACTGGAAGAATGCAGACATTATACTAATCCACAAACAAGGAGACATTAAAGAATTGAAGAATTATGGGACCATTAGCTTGCTTCCAGTATTATACAAAATATTTACCAAAATAATCTCCAATAGAATAAGGTTAACACTGGATTTTGTCAACCAAGGGAACAGCCTGGCTTCAGGAAGAGATACTTTACAATGAATCACATCCATGTCATCAATCAGGTTATCGCGAAATCTGCAGAATACAATAAGCCTCTCTATGTGGCTTATATAGATTACGAAAGGGCATTTGATTCAGTAGAGATACCAGCAATCGTAGAGGCTCATTGTAATCAAGGAGTACAGAACGCTTACGTAAAAAGCTTGGAAAATATTGCTACATGCGTGAGGTATTTGTTTGTTTGAACGAGGCGCGTAGGCACCATCACTCCAGAAAAGAGGAGGAAGAACGAACTGGGCTCGCGCTGCGAATCTAACCGGTCAGCGCTGCAACCGTTGTTGTAAATATGTTCGGTAAATAGTTTCTCGTCTTACTGACTCGTTTTTCACGTTAGAATATATACAGAGGTTCTACAGCTACCTTAATTTTACACAAGAAAAGCAGGGAGATAACTATAGAGAAAGGGGTCAGACAGGGAGACACAATTTCTCCAAAGCTAATCACTGCGTGCTTAGAAGAATTCAAGCTTTTAAACTGGGAAGGCTTAGGAGTAAAGATCGACGGCAAATATCTCAGCAACCTTCGGTTTGCCGATGACATTGTTCTATTCAACAACAATGCAGACGAGTTACAACAAATGATTGGAGACCTTAACAGAGAGAGTGTAAGAGTGGGGTTGAATATTATTATGCAGAAGATGAAGATAATGATAAATGGCCGGGCAAAGAAACAAGAGATCAGGATGGCCAGTCGGACACTAGAGACTGTGAAGGAGTACGTTCACCTAGGTCAATTAAGCAGAGGGAACGCTGATCATGAGAAAGAAATTCACAGAAGAATAAAAATAGGTTAGATCGCATACGGCAGACATTGCCAGCTCCTGACTGGAAGCTTACCATTATTATTGAAAAGTAAGGTGTGCAATCAGTGCATTTTGCCAGTGCAATATGTCCAGTGCCAATGCATTTGCCAGGGCATTTCCCAGTGCATTTTGCCAGTGCATATGGGGCAGAGACTTGAAAGCAAGTTAAGGACAACGCAAAGAGCGATAGAACGAAGATTGCTAGGCATAACGTTAAGACAGAAAGAGAGTGGTTTGGATCAGAGAGCGAACGGGTATAGACGATATTCTAATTGACATCAAGCGGAAAAAATGTAGCTGGGCAAGTCATGCAATGCGCTGGTTAGATAACCGTTGTACCATTAGGGTTACAGAATGGGTACCAAGAGAAGGGAAACGCAATCGAGGACGGCGAAACACTAGGTGGAGCGATGAAATTAGGAAATTCGCGAGCGCTAGTTGGAATGATGATGATGATGATGATGATGATGATGATGACGATGATGATGATGATGATGATGGAGGTGGTGGCCCCCCCCCCCCCGAAAAAATATCCTGGGTACGTGCCTGTGTGTATATAATTGGGTGTTTCATTTAATAAAGCGCCCTTTGGCGCACCTGACCTTGTTCAAAGCACACGCAACATAACTCGGCCTTTTTACGTTCCAAGCTCTTCATGCCGACATAATCGGCTCCCAGCGATCCGCTGAACACCGGCCAATGGTCGGCCCTCGGCCAATTTTGCTTCGGTACGGCGTCAAAACTTTTTTGCGTCAATAAACCAACCATGAAGCATGTAACAGGATGGCAAGCAGACGCTGAGCAGACGATGCGGCGTGGGTGAGCACATATCGAGGGGGATTCGGCCTTCCCACTGGCTGAGAATTCGTGTAGCTTCCACAGTGCTGCAACCAGCCAGGTAATAACGCGATAGCGTTAAAGGGACACTGAAGAGAAAATTTATTTCTTCTGCATCAGTAAATTACCTCTCTAGGACACCAAAACACTCTTACTACGCTAAGACGTTTGGTAAACCAGAAAAAGCGCAAGAACGAAAGGCGGGTGGGGACGCCTCCTTGAAGTTCCCGCACCTGGCTGCTGTGACGTCATGGATTCTGATGGCACCTTTGACGGCCTACTTAATTATATAGCGGTACAGACTGACTACATTGTATCCTAAAGGAACCAAGTATTAAACAAGGCAAATTTCGGGAACCTTTACTCAGCCAATGCGTCCTAAATACGAAAACATTCTTTTGGAATCCCTGACGTCACACTGACGTACCAGCGTCGGGGTTTCGGCGCAAAATTCAAGTACTGATACTTCGAACTTCATTTCCTCATCTAATAATCAAACTATTATTTTGAAATGACTGCCTGCAGTCTTCTCAAACAATGCTTTATTAGTCTAAACTGATTTGTTGTTTCGCTTTAGTGTCCCTTTAAGGACCCCATGTCACAGAAAATCCGACGTCAGCCGCCGGCGTCCAGCACCGGACGTTGTTTCAGCAAAAAGGTTTTCGAACAATCCATACCCAGGCCCTCTACGGGCGCAAGGAAGCTATTGAAGTAACTTAATTTCTGGAAATAAATACGTAGCAAAATCGTAAGGTACGGCTTACACACAACCTCACACAACCTGCAGACATGATAGCGTCGGATTGTAATTTGACTATTCGAGGAAACATAAATTTGTTGGGCTCGAACTCACATAAACCCATTTGCCAGCGCTTATACCATACGTAGACCAGCCACAGCATCCGCCATTTGAGCGCGTCCACGTCTGACTATCTTGGAGGCCACGGAATGGTGCGCTCCGTTCCCTGCAATACCTTCAGATGGCGCTCGCCTCCGCCGCATCGCGGTCCACGCAAGAAGCCGCGTTTCTACCAGAAAGCCCGCCTTACGGTTACATTACGGTTACATACACTCCAGTTGCCGGGAAGCGTGAGAAGCAGTCAGGGATCTTTTAATGCTGTTGGCGTTCCACTCTTGAGAGGAAGCTTTAGCTCGGCCCAACTCCAAAGCGGCTCATTCAAATACATGTAAAACGCAAAAACGATTTTCTGTTCAAACCCCTGGAATGATTTTAATTAAATTTGTTGCACTTGAGAAAGAAAGTTAAATTCTAGTGACTGCTAAAAGCGGAAATTCGATTCAGGGCCGGAACTTTGCGAAAAGGATTTTCAAAAATTCGAAAGTTACAAAAAATAGACGCGCAAGGTTTATAAATAATTAGCTCTGCATCAAAAACAGACATCACGGCTCTGTAAACGGCATCCATTAGATCATTAAAAGCGGACAAATTCAATATGTCAATTTGTATCTTACATGAATTTGTTGCGTTGTGTACAAGGGTTCCGCAAAAGCTGTTTTTCCATATTAGTAGATTTTTTTTAGATTCACGTGTAACATATCAGTTTTGTTCATTTTAGATGTAGTAACAGTTGCAATTCACAGAATTGTGATATAATTTTTCCTTGCTGAGTTAGCGTTGTAAACATTATATTTTCGCTTTATGAAAATTTTGGATTTTTGACAATCTTTATTAAAATTGACAATCTAAATAAAAATTGGAAACTAACAGTCACTAGATTTTACGTTTTTCTTTTAAATGCAACAGATCTCGTCAAAGTTGGTGCAGTGGTGACTGAGAAAACGAAAACGAAATTCTCCTTTTACATGTATTTAGATAGGATTACCCGAGCTAAAGCTTCCTATTAAAGGCGAAGCTTAGGCGTCCTCCATCCTTTTTACTCCTTGGCGCCGGCGTTACATCCGTTACATGAAGTCAAGCGTGGACCCCGCCATAAAACACTTTAATGTTAACAAGCTTTTTTGTATTGTTGTGCGGCAAGGATCTCTGACATTGCGTGTGACCGAGTGCTTTCGTGTCAAGCAGCCAACGTGTTGGTTACTTGGCACTAACAAATTTCGTCGTTTTCTTAGGTACTTGGAAAACTAACGCTGGTAAGAAGAGGCAGCTCTCATCCATGTAGATAACGTATACTGCAGAAATCATTCAAGAACCTGAAGCTGCACTATCAGCTAATTAACTGTCTTTTACATATTTTTTGGGTGACTGTTCACAGTGCCCGTTTTCTCTCTCCTAAAATGCATCGCTCAAGATCCATGCGTCCTAAAGTACTGTCGAAAATAAGGGACTACTAGGCTAATGGGAAGATATTCATGCTTTACTGTGCAAAAGCATGCTCGTGTCACCCCTGGCTTTTCTTTTACTACACTATTTACATTTTAAATTGTGAAGTAGGCTTGATGGCACAATAACAAGATGCAAGTCTACTGTCGCTCGTGAGGAGAGCGCTCTGCAGCATACTTTTGTGTGAAAGCATTTTGAATTACCGCACGAACGGTGAACTCAAGGTTTCTTAGCATGTCTTGAGAAGTAAGAGCAAATTAAGAACTGTTTATCTATCGATTTGGACGTGTTTTGCGTCATTTGTGATATGGCAGGTATTCTTGCTTTTTTTTCTAAGGTAGGGGATGGGTTATAAGCATTTCATGATGGCGAATGTACTTTAGAAAGCTTCTCCAGAATACTTATATGTATTGGGGCTAAATCATATAGCAATTGAAAATAAAGGTAATACCGGCAGACGGAGGCCTCAGGTGAGCATCTGAAATAACATAAAGGCGAGAACCGCGGCCCAGTGCGGTTTCCCTTTTTTGTAATAACGTGTTGCTTACACTTATTACGCGTGCAAATTGTCCCTTATTCGCTTCACTGCAATACACTATGCTTCCCCGCGGAGGCCTCAGACGAGTACCTGAGGAAAAAAAAAATCACCGGCGATTACGATACTCCGTAATGTGAAATTTGAGCGGAGCTCTATAGGTGTTTCCATTTCGCGATAAATTGTAAATTGAGGCAAATAATTAGAGAGAGACATGCAGCAGAGTCGGCAGTCGTCGAAAATCCGCGCGACAAGCGCGGCGGCTTTTATGCGTGACGAAGGCGGCTTTTATGCGTGTCGAAGGTGGCGCCGCTTGGATTCCAGAAAGCAGAGTGCGCGTCACGCATACAATCAGATTACAAAAATGGCTGTAGCTTAGCTAAGGTTAAGCCCAGGATGCGAAGCATACTAGCCTTTATTTTAGTTGTTGAACCACTGTTTAGCCTGGTGAACTGCTGTTGCTTGGCTATATTTGGTTCGGCTAGACGAAGAAATAACTCATGCAGGCGAGCGCACGAGCTGAGACCCGGCTATGTAGCTACGCGGCCGCAAGCGAGCGCACGAGTTGAGCCTCCGCTTTTGCAGCTGTTATGACGTCATATGGTAGCTACGCGGCCGCGCGCGGCGCAGCAAGGAAGAGCGTGGTTGTGCGGCTAGTATAGACAAGAACGGCACCGAGAGCGGCGCTGCTGCGCCGGCTTTGAGAGCGCCGCATGCGGAGCAAAATTCTATTAGCGGTGGTACCCCTCTCCCATCTCTCGTTCACGCCGCCTTGATTGCCTCCTGCACTGCGCGTGTTTGGGCACGTTTCGCGCCGCGCGCGGTGTGTGCGCGTGGACATTTCCATCGAAGGGCGGTGTACAGTCTCTCTCACATTTAGGGGAAAACTCGAAGCGCAGCAGCTCGCGCAGATGCTCGAGGGGCGGGATCTTGAACGGCGTCGTCTGCTACGGCGGCGCACGCTGGCCGCATTGTCGAGAAACGTTCTACTGTCAGGTGCAGGGCGCTGATCACATCGTTACTGCGTGAAAGGAGCCGGTATTCTTTGCTAAGCGTTGCGCGACGCCCACTGATACGCCTCGAATGTAAGTTTATCGCTGCATGGCAGTCATAGACGACGTACTGATTCCATACATTCTTGACGGCCCGTTTCTGGAAGGCGACTATATATTCTGACGCGATAGGACGCCGATCCACACTGCTCGTGCTGTGCAAGAACTGCTAGAAGAGCGCGCAGTCAATCTCTTGGAGCGGCCGCCTTAATCCCCGGGCGCCAACATCATTTAAAATGTCTGGGGCTCGTTGAAAGTATCGCTGGCGCAACATCTCCTCTATCAGTCGCCCGAGGATAGGCTTCGATCCACCATCGTCAGTGACTGAGACGTGCAGCGAATGAACACATCCCTGATCAAGTCATTCTACACTTCACTGCCTTCCAGGATGAGCGCTGTCATCGCTGCTGCTGGGGACATGACGAGATACTAACTGAAGTTCCGAGCGTGACGTGTCCAATTCCCCACCGGCGGGCAGGGTCTGTCTGGTGTAGCGAATGATTATCGAGAAAAATCACTTCCAGCTCATTGTCTGAACCTAAAACGTTCATTTAATCGTGTCCGTTTGTTTCACCGTGTTCGACTCCCATTGTTGAGTGCTTTGTTTTCCTTTCAAGTCAAACAAAGACTGAGCACGTTGCGCGCACATCTTGGTGCGTTTTGTCGCTGCTCATTACGGTAGCACACACAGTCAAGAAATATACGTGCACACGCTCAGTACTCCGGCCCTTCGAAAGAACAAATGAACCATGTTGTCAAAAGAAGTTTGTGGAACTCCATTAGCGCCAATGAAGGATCAGAGTGTGGCGACGCACAACGTTTAGTAAAGAATATCAGCTCAGTTCCCCCAGTACCGATGAAATCGGTGCACTGCCCCTGACAGTACCACGCTTCCCGAAAATGCGGCCAGCGCGCGCCGCCGTAGCAGACGACGCAGATCACGACACCGCCCCTCAAGCGTGTGCGCCTGCTCGAGCTGCTGCCGCCGCACGACTCCATTGCTTGCCGCATCGCGATGCAATACATTCCGAGTTTTCCCCTTAGTGTGAAACAAACTGCACACGCTATATTTGCCTTTAAGAAGATCAGTACGCTTGACGATTATTTTTATATGGCTGCAATGCGGCGAAAGGGCAGCGTCTGCTTAACCATGTAAGGGACGCTGAGCAGGTAATTGGAAACGACATCGTATGTGCCGCCGGAAAAATCGTCAGCACATACGATGCGGCACATACATACGGCACCTACGAGCTAAAGTCATTTTTGCAGTTTCTCACATTATGTTTGCTACAAATCGGTGTTGTCTCTGATGGCGACAACGGACTTCTATCGACACTGTGCGGAAATAAACAAGATATATCGCTGCATAGCACAAGTACGACATGCGCACACAACTTTAACTAGTGCGTCCCCTACAATATGGAATAGAGGCAGCAATGTAGACAGCTTGGTCATTTTTTAACAGTACTCAAGAGACGGAAGTTGAAAGTATTATTAATCATTCCTGCTTCAGCAATGCCGGCGCGACCAAGACGCGGGTGTGTATCGTCCAGTAACCCGATCGATCGGTGCGATGGTGAAGCGGGAATGAACTCCGGTCATGTTCAATGCATCATGCACATATTCAATTTCTCGGCACGCGTGAACTTCGGCCACTGCTAGCGCATACAACAGACGTGGTTTCCATTCTTAGACAGCGCACACACAAACGAAACACGAGAAAGAAGACAGGACAAGCGCTCGTTGAACTTAAAGTTTTTATATGAATAAAAGAATTATGTACCGAGTAATTATTAATTTCACGTAGGTTACATATAGAAACCGTCATACACTCAGGAGTGATCAATGAACGAGCTCGCTTCGTTTGCCAGATGTTTACTTCGCTCGGCGCACCGCAGTAATCCATGTCTGTCGTCTGCTTCTTTCGTACCATTTTCTTGTGAATCGGCAGAATTTCATTGGTGGCATCAACCTTTTCGTGTTTACATTGCTGTCGTGACAGTTAACAACACAATAATAATTTCCGGTCATCCGAAGAGGCGCCGTCGCAAACAAGAGACGTTTCGCTCGCAGCGCGAACTGAACGCGGGCGCGACCGCGAAGGGAAGCGGCGACGGAAACCTACACCTTCTCGCGTGCAGCGCGCGCTCAGCCATACTCAAGGCCTGCTCCCAGAATTTTGACGTCACAACCAGCCGGCTGAGTCAAGAGAGCAGCTCCTGCGACAGCGACATCACCCGGCTTGCTCTCTCCGCGGTCATTTCGCTTGGCTGTTAGGCTTCGTTGCTGCCGCTAAAAACGTGGTGTCTTTCTCGTGTGTGTGGTACCGTTCTTGTGTCTTGTGCTGCGCTTGTTATTCGGCCGTACCGTCTACTGTGGATATTTGTTCACGTCGTCGTATCGCGTACGATGCCGAACAAGTGTTGTGTGCCGGGATGCACCGGCAATTACGACACCGGGAAAAAAGTGCAAGTCTTTTCTTTCCCCAAAGACGAAGACACGCGAAAGAAGTGGATGCGGGCCATTCCACGAAAGGATTTCGCACCAACTGCATATACTAAGGTAAAACATTTATATCGATTGTATTTATGCTGCTATTTTTCCTTAGCATGCATTCTTGTATGCAGGAGAATGCCATTCGTGCTCGTACAGTTTGCAAACGATACGAGGCGTTGTGGATTTACCTCATTCCTGACATCGCTGTTGTTATTATCGCTTCTTTCCTGTGTGCAAGGGAATGTTTTTCTCAAACGCAAAATTTTATCTGTGTAGGTATGCGCTGATCATTTCGAACCGAAATGCATCGAGAATACGACGGCATACACCGACTCGAGAACGGGAAAGGTGATAGAAGTGTCATTGCCTGTGCCCCGTTTGCGACCGGGATCGCTACCGACTATATTTCCCGGCTGTCCTTCGTACCTTTCGAAGGTACAACAGACATCCAGAGAGGCGCCCGATGTCAAAAGGAGCCGGGGAAAAGCTTCTCAGCTTTCTCGTGCCCTTGAGGATTCCCTTGCTTCATATGCAGAAGAAAAGAAAAAGAACTGTTTTTCAACATTTCAAGAGATGAAAATATGTCTTCAAGCGGTTTCAGTGCCAGAACCTTGGACAGTGATATATGGGAAAGGGTGTGTAATGTTCCTCAACATTGTAAACCAATATGAACCGTTCCTGAAAGCCTCTGTGACTGTGTTTGAGGACCTGCACGTTAGTGCATGCTTTCAAGGCGCTTCAGTGAAGAGGCTTGGGAACAGTGTTGTGCCTGAAAGTGTTAATGAAATTAGTTCACTTCTGCTTATTTTGGAAAACCTGTGCATGCTTTCTAATGAAAACCAAAGTTGCGAGCACTTGTTGGCTGTCATAAATGAACTTCTTGGGAAAGCTGAAAGTAGTATAGCACACCACAAAAAAGAGAGTGTAAAATTTTTGAAGGACCAAGTGTTGTTGCTCAGTTCAAATCGCATAGAGTATAGCGCACAGCTGATGGTGTGTGCTTGCATTTTGTACACAATTTCAGCTCATGCTTACAGGTTTTTAAGGAGAACGAGCAAACTGACCTTGCCTCATCCGAGCACTATAAGGAAGGTATGCTCCTCCTTTAAAATGTCTCCTGAAGCAGAGGCCTCAGAGAATACATTTCTGAAGTATGTTGCCCACAGGTTCAAGCAGCTGAAACCCCATGAATACCATGTGATCCTGATGCTGGACGAAATACACATCAAGCCATGGCTTGATTACAAGGGAGGCAGCATTTGTGGTGCGGCGGTCAATTCATGTGAAGCTGCAACATCAGCTCATGTATTCATGATACAGAGTCTCGTCAGTTCGTTTAAAGAAGTGGCACATATCCTTCCCGTAAAGACACTGAATGCTGACCAACTTCATAACATTCTGAAGAAAGTCATACTGCGCTTGGAGGATATAGGTTACAAAGTTGTGGCAGTTGTCTCCGACAACAATTCGCTTAACAGAAAGACCATGATGACGTTTTCACAACCGCATAAATTAAGAATTGTGTACCCACATCCAGCAGATCCTTCGCGACCACTTTTTTATGTGGTTAATGCTGTGCACCTCTTGAAGAGCATACGAAATAATTGGATAAATCAAAAAAATCCAGGCACGTGCTTGTTTTACCCTCATTTTGACCTTTCGAAAAACAGCGTACATCCAGATTCCATCCATTGCGCATCATTCAAAGATGTAAGAGAGCTGTACAAGCAAGAAGCAACAGAACTTTTGAAGACTGGGTATGGATTAACCTCAAGGGCACTCAATCCAAGCAATTTGGAGCGCCAAAATGTGAAGCTGGCGTTACAGGTTTTCAATTCATTTGTAGCAGAAGGCCTGAGAGCTAACAAAAATGCACCAGCCTTATATCATGCAGAATCCACAGCAGATTTCATCATGATTATTGTTAGATGGTGGAGCATTGTTAACGTAAAAACGCCTTTGAAGGGAATCCACCACCGTAACGTATTTGAGCAACCAGTCTCACAAGCTGAAAATGATCCTAGAATTCCTTTCCTTAATTCCATGATAACGTGGCTGGATGTTTGGGAATTCCTGAAGCATGATGCTGGAGTCCTTACAAAAGAAACACTCACTGCATTGAGGCTGTCTGTGTACTCTCTTTCGGAGTTTGCAAAATACTGCTTGCAGGAGCTTGGTCACAGGTACGTCTTGCTTGGAAAAATTCAGACAGACTGCCTGGAGAGCCGCTTTGGGCAATATAGGCAGCTAGCAGGCAGCCAATATCATATATCTGTGCGGCAGCTATATGAAAGTGAGGGACGAATCCGTCTGCAGAACACACTGCCTGTAATCGCTGATGAGGACTTGCAGAACATTGAAATGAGCACCCCGAGCAGCACGCAGAACGCTTTCTCGATTTCTGTTACTGAGAGTGACCTGAATGGTTTAAGCTCCCGCATGGCTGTCATTGCCTATGTTGGTGGATACTGTGCGCATGCAGCATTGAAAAAACTCAAATGTGACAGTTGCAGGGAAAATTTGGTCACTGCTACAGAGCAGACTGAAACTGATGATGATGATGATGGCATGCATTCATTAATCAGGCACTTAGATCGAGGTGGTTTGAAATTTCCCTCACCATTTGTTGTCACTACTGTAATGCATGCAGATGTGATTGTGAAGAAGCTTGCTGAGGAAAAAAATTGTACAGAGTTCCTCAGCGGTTCCGACCAAAGGAAACTTGTCAGGACACTCATCGTTGAATCTTTGGCAGAGTATGATGAAATAATACCATGCATCAAAGGGCATACTTATGAGCAGTTAGCCAGTTTGCTAGCAAACTGTGCGGCTAACATACTTTTGAACAACCTTTGCAAGCAGAGGAATGACCTAGCACGTGTTGCAAAAGAAGAGAGCGCAAAAAAAAGGAAAGCTCGTATCTTCACTGAAAAATAAATATTGGCATTTCACTCTCTTGCAAAGCTAAATTGCATATTTGATGAATTTTTGGGTGGTAAAACAATCATTGTGAATTTTGTCAACTTACTGCTTTTTTCTGACTTATGCCTGTGTGATCTGTATTCTGTGCTGCTGACGGCAACTAAAAGCAATGCTTACTGTGTACATTCGAGACCTGTCATATTTTGCTGTATACAGACTTTTTTTCTGCTATCGGAATTTAGGCATACTATGTGAACCCTACTATGCTGGGGCATAGTGTTTAAGGACTGAGGGCATTTGAATGCGCTTTGACGAACTGATAACTGCACATCATGCATTAAAAAATCGCTTTGTATCTATTTTATGTTATGACACGTGAATGTGTTTGATATATGCAGATCCCTGCTCTCTATCTGGGCGGCCTTGTATGTATGACAATTCATGCAGCAATTTGAATTACGTCTGATATAGAGCTGCATTACATTTTGGGGCACTCATTCTTTGGCACTTAATTTGCAAGCTATGCCCTTTTGAATGCGCATGTTGTATTGTGTTGATGTTATTATGACTACAGCATTGTGAATACTCAGAATAAACGCTGCGCAATGCGGTTGTCATATAAGTGTATTTTAACGAATGGGCGATTATTCTGTTATTTAACATGGGCCTTGTTGAAAAACTTTGGCGGACGACGGAGCAAGTAGCGCACGTCGTCTTAATGCTGCGAATAGGCTCGACAGCC
This sequence comes from Dermacentor albipictus, assembly GCF_038994185.2. Lineage (NCBI taxonomy): Eukaryota > Metazoa > Arthropoda > Arachnida > Ixodida > Ixodidae > Dermacentor > Dermacentor albipictus. Next base: position 4,744,694 of record NW_027225570.1, on the reverse strand, counting down.
TTCGCAACTGAATATCCCGGCCCCACTCAGGCATCCCCTGTGCAATTGTTAATTGCTATCTATCTAATGCTAGCGCGGAACACAACAGGGAGTCTGAATTGCTTTTCAAACGAAAGAAAAGCCAAGAAACCGAGCGGTATCACGCACTAAACGCATGAGTCGCGCCGCGCAGCTCTCGAGAAGGGTCGGAGGGAGCCAGCCGGCGCGGTGTGACGTAGCTGACGTCACGTCACGTGAGGCGCAGGCCTTGACATTGTTGGCTCAGCCTGGCCTCCTCTGGCTCAGCGCGAGCGAAGGGAACCGGCGGAAGCAAACCCCCGGGGGATTGGAAACCGTGCCGCCAGGGGAGAAACGAGCGCTGGCGTCTCGGGCGAAACTTGGCGTGCGCTCGTCTATGCTTCGCATAAAACAACCGTGACAATCGAAACGAGCGTGAACGAGACCAAACCAAGCAAGCCCAAGCGAGAGCTGGGGACGTATTCTGAAACGTTCGCCGCGGCGAAGTTTCGCACTGGCCACGCCTCCGCCGTTGCGACGCGCTCTGAATGGCTGCTTTGACAAAACCGGAAACTCACTTGCGCCACCTGAATTTCCGGTTTTGTCAAAGCAGCCATTCAGCGCGCGCCGCAACGGCGGAGGCGTGGCCAGTGCGAAACTTCGCCGCGGCGAACGTTTCAGAATACGTCCCCTGATGCGAGCAGACGGCAGTACGGAACCAGCGGTCCGGCTGTGATCACGGATACGAATAAGCATCGAGCGATTGGGCGGGTGCGTCACTGAGGGGCCGCTCTCAATGGCGTCCGCCGTTCGCGGTTTTTTTTTTTTTCATTTGCCGCCCCGCGCTCGCTCTATCATCCTTCGCTGTTGCTCGTTTGCTTGGTTACGCCGAGACCGACACCGGCGCTCTAACGGGCGCCGAAAGGCCCAACCACACGCAGCACGGGATACGCGTACACGTAAGCGTACGCGTCTGCGAGCGCGTACGCGGTGGTGAAGGGAAGGGCGCCCAGCCACACGATACGCGCACGCGTATCACTGCGCGTAGCACAGGGCTGACAGACCAGTGATGGCGGAAGCGTTCGTCTTTGGCTTTGAGAAAAGTTTATCCCTAATTTCATTATGGCTAGCCTTTTAGAGCGCAGCTCTTTGGCGTCCGTTCCTGGGTTTCGCGTCGTCGTCGGCGTTGTCGTCGGCCTCGTAACCAGCTCCGCCCCCCTTTCATCCCCCCAGCGGTAGCAGCGACCGACTGATACCGCTGGATGCCGCTGACGCCGCTAGAGAGTCAAGATAGCGTGACTGCATAGAACACCGTCGCCGCCATGCAGAAAGAGGAGGAAAGGGTCCCCCCCCCCCCTGTTCTTGTGTGGCGGATAGGGTGCTCTTCAGTTGCCGACGCGCCGGTTATTTCACGTAGGCCCCGGCACGTCGACGAATACGTGACCACCTTCCCACGGCTAGACCTGGTTTTTAGCGCTGCGGAAGCGAGGGTATCATATTGTTTGTGTCGGCATCGGCGGCGTTGTCCCTGAAACCAACTCCGCAGCTGGGGTTGACTCACTATCGGCGTCAGCGGCATCAGTCAGTCGCTGCTATCTCTTCCCTCCTCCCTTTATCGTGTTGTCCGCTTGCTGCGCGCGCTTCTGCCCCATCGTTTGCCGCTGGGTGTACACGCCGCCCCCCTCCCCCCTCTTCCTGCGAGTCTCCGGTTGTCAAAGCGCCGGCTCGAACTTAATTCCTTTCTTCGCTCCTCCTCCAATGCAACCCCTGTGCGGTGGCAATCAGAGAGCCAGATCGGTGGCGGCGGATCTGTATATGTGCACCGCCCGAGCCGAAATTGCCGCTGCTGCGCTCAAATTTCGCATTAGGAAGTAACGTAATCGTCGGTAATTTTTTTTATTTAATTTATCAATGTCAGAGCCAGTACATTGTTTTTAAGTTGAGAAATGCACGCTGTTTGTATCTACACATCCTCATGGCAAGAAAAGCTACACCCATGATCAACATCACGCGCGATAGCGTCTGCTTGCCCACGACTGCAGCTGACATCTGCGCGTGATCACACACGACATTGCTGTCGAGCTTTTGCTTAGCCGCTTGCATCGGCAGCATCAGCGTTCTCTTCCCGCAATATGTACCACATAAGAAAGAAGCTTTTGCTGCTGCTGCTGTTGCAAAGGCGGCGGGAGCGCAGGAAACGTCTGCGGCGACGTTGGTGGGTCCGGCCAGTATTTCAACAGCGTAAGGAAGAAGGACTTTACGGCTATGAGTAACTTCTTTCCTTTCGATGATCTACAGTGGTAGAACTAGAAGCCAGCGTTTAGACATGAGGACTTATCTTCGTCAGGACAGCAATTACTTATCAGCGTTTTTAAGTGCGCGCATATAGACCGTTTTTTCGTAGGCGCCGCCATATTGTGAACGCAGTGGCGCCGCCTATGAGCAGCGCCATACTGGCTTGGGTGAAAGCGGTCTTTTGCATGGCAGGTATACGCTCGACGGTGGGTTCTGGCGTTTGTTTTCGCGGTCGTGCGGCGTGTTTAGTATGACGTGCGTCTTCTACGTGGTAAGCGGTTCTGTGAGACGTGCTGATGTGGTTTAAGGCGTCATGGCCGGAATTTCTGCTCAGCGTTGAGGTGGACGGAACACGCAGCGCGATGTGTGCGCGCATATTTGAGCCTACAGTCAGCCTCGGAGATCAGTTGTGTATTTCCGAATGTTCCAATCACTAATGTGACCTTATTGCAGTATTATCCTCTATTTTTAAGCTGCGGTTTAGGAGCCATGAAACATACGCGACGATCGTAACAGCGTGGGTACCGTTCTGCTACGATAGAAGCTGTGCTGTTATACTTTGACAAGCGTTCAAACTGTTAGCTGCAGGTTACATTGCGTGACTACTTGGTTGGATGGATGACGTTTCCACCCATGAATAAAATCGTTTTGGTTAGTAATAGCAGCATACCTTACAGTCTGAATTAAGCTTGTCCAGCAAAGCGACCGTTTACCAATTGAGCGAGCGTCCTATAAGCAGTAGTAGGTGCTGGATTATAGATATCTTTGTTCTATATAGCGCATGGTCCAAGCATACGGCATCAGCGCTTATATATGTAGAAACATTTGTGCGGCGTTAGCCCGTTTTCTCTTGCTTTTAGAGCGCAGCTCTTTGGCGTCCGTTCCTGGGTTTCGCGTCGTCGTCGTCGGCGTTGTCGGCGTTGTCGTCGGCCTCGTAACCAGCTCGCCGACGAATCTGCTGCTCCGCCGCCGCGCATGCGCGCTGTCGGCTCTCCGGGCGAGGGAGGATGATGGAAGGGAGGAGGAGAGACTGTGGAGGAGGGCTGGCTACACAAATGGCTCTTTGGCGTCCGTTCCTGGGTTTCGCGTCGTAGCTCGCCGACGAATCTGCTCCGCCGCCGCGCATGCGCGCTGTCGGCTCTCCGGGCGAGGGAGGATGATGGAAGGGAGGAGGAGAGACTGTGGAGGAGGGCTGGCTACACAAATGGCTCTTTGGCGTCCGTTCCTGGGTTTCGCGTCGTCGTCGGCGTTATCGTCGGCCTCATAACCAGCTCCGCCCCCCTTTCATCCCCCCAGCGCTAGCAGCGACCGACTGATACCGCTTTCGTGAGTCCGCTACCGCACTCACGAAAGACGTCGTGCACTTCCTGCAACTCGCATTAACCGTCCATCGATCCACACCGATGTTAGTAGTGGGGGACTTTAATGTTGACATAAAGACAAACAGCAATTTCCTAACACTTATGCCGGAGAACATCCCGTTCCTCTCGCTCGTAACGCGTCCCACGGCTGTGACAACCTCGCGAGGCACTTGTATAGATCTCGTCTTTGAGAATCAAGCATTGGTGTACCAAGTCAAACATATATCAGTCTATTTCTCCGACCACAAAGCTTCCTTCATGACTGTCAAGAACTGTTAGTGGAGTCTTTGTTAAAGGAATACGTGTGAAAAATAAAAAAAAATTCTGTGATAGCGCATACATGTGTTGCTCGATTTCTTTGCCTCAATCTATCGAAAAGGTGAAACAGCTTATTTGCTGCGCTCAAATTTCGCATTAGGAAGTAACGTAATCGTCGGTAATTTTTTTAGAGAAAGAGGATGATAACGGAATTTTCTTTTCGGTTGTGTTCGTTCAGTTCTTTACGACGCACTCACACGTATTAAGGAAATTTGGGCTCAAAAGTAGCCATCGAATTCTTTATATGCGAACCCTCTCATATATTATGGCTATATACAGGCCAAACAGGCAGTGCCGAAGCACACAGCTTATATATGTATCGTGCTGGCTCACCAACCGCAGCGATCGCTGTGTCGAGCAGCGCCGTGGGCCTCATGCAGCAAGGCTAGCGTAGACATATGGTAATTTCAAGCATACTAGACTTGAAATGCGTGAGAACGATGCCAGTGTATCACAAATACTTGATAGCGGCATGGGCTACATGCCGCTCAGATGTTTCGTGGTTGCCTTAGGTTGGCCGTGCACGAGCATGCGCTCGTGAGCTGAGACAGTGAGCTGATTTACCATTTAATGCTGGTAATACAGAGACGCTGGTTTTCTTTGTTGAATTAAAATCGATGTAAGCAAAACAGTAGACAACACATACACGCACCGCGACTGATAATGCGCGTACACTGCGCCTGATTATGCGCGTCACATTCTTGCGCCCCCAAGACATATTTCTGCCTACAGTAGTTACCGATGCACCAAACGGCTTCCCTGACGACCTTATATGAACGAACATGGCGTAAATTTCACAAGGTAAGATCTAAAACATCTCGAAATCGTTCCGCAGCACGCGATCGCAATACTTTCAAGCTGCGCCGCGCCGGATCGCCCAAGCCAGAGAGGAGGAAAGGCTCTCCCGCGCGCCCTATCCTCCTCGCCCGATGAAACGGTCTATAGGAGACATAAGGTTAAAGTAGTAATGCGGGCATCGCACTCGCAGCACGCGAACGCCCGATTCGCAGAAGAGCATCGCGTCGTCGGTACAAGGTTCGTCCAGGTTGATAGCACCGATCGAAACGATAACGTGACGTACGCGAACAGAGGGAACGACGAGAGCAGGGTGTAGTTCGGAAAGTGCGAAAGCATAGGCGAAGATTACCCGCCGGAAGCACACAAATCGTATATGGGATCCGTGGTGACGACACGTCACGACGTTTCAACAGCCCTCAGTCTAACCCGTGTATGCAGTACCCTCACTAATTCTTCGGCTTCATAGAGGGAGAAGCACCTGATCCTATTTAACGGACGATCTGTAATACTAATTTGGAGCTTCCCTCATTATTAACAGCAGACCATACTGTTTATGCAGAGCTTGTGTAGCGCCCTCTTGCGCAAAACTTGTAAGGATGAAGTTTTGTTATACATTTTCTGCTGTTCGATATTTTATTTGATATCCAGCTCATTTTTTTTATTTGATTCGATATTCGATTCTAGATCTACTTTTCAGTATTACCACACCCATACAAAAAGTTAAGGATTGCTAGTTATATTTGTGCCATTAGTATAGCACATAGATTCAAGAACACCTTTTTACATGTGTTGGTTGTCATATATGAAGCTTGTGGATGAGATAGGATTTCCTATATTTTCTGTCTCTCAGAAGTGTGACTGTAGAATATGATGTGTAATGTAATTAAATTGTGACATGGGCAGGTTAAAATGTTGTGCGACTAATTTCGGAAGTTTCTTAGCAGTGGCCGCACGATTTTAGTTTAATATACCGTTGACTGGCACTCCTGTTTTGCCGACACACTGTTTGTATTCAAGCATATAAACAATATAATACCATGGATATAAACAATATATAAACCATGGATATAAACAAAGCAGGGGGTAATGTTAATAATGGCTAGCGGCTATGCGTGGTGTCAGTGAAAAGTGTACAACTCCTGATAGCTGCGCGTGCATGTGGGCAAGGCATGGCATTGCTGCCAGGTAACAATGCACCATTCTTTACAGATGCAACGGATACGTCAGGATGACCACGGATTTTTCTTCAAGTTCTTTCGCAAGACGCCGCAGCTCTTTGACAAACTACTGAGCAGCTTTGTCGCAGAGGGCCTCAGACAGCAGCACCACATTCGATGAACCACTGGAGCCTGGAGAATGACTTGCTGTAGCATTGAGGTTTGTAAAGGATAGTTGCCCCTAGAATAATCATGTGCGATTGGAGGAATACTGAAGAACACCGTTTCTTTGTCATTTAATGGATCATTTATTTAGTTTTATTTACATAATACTGCCCGCCGCCTTTTGGCAGCCAAATCAGGAAGGGGTCACAAAACATTGAAGCAAAACAAAAGAATGAAATGATTGACAATGAGCATGCATAAAAAATACTAATAGATAATCTAGTTCATTGTACACAACCAAATATTTATTAACTCGCAAAAACATAAAGGATGGGAACAAAACACTGACACAAAACAAGAGAAATAGTAATGAAGCTACTGACAATGCGTGTGAAAAAAGATACCTGAAAAAAAAAAAACTCGCTGTGGCTTAGCTAAGGTTAAGCCCAGGATGCGAAGCATACTAGCCTTTATTTTAACGCGACAGCGTTAAGGAGCTCGTGTCGCAGAAAAGCCGGTGTCGTCGGCGTCGGCTCATGCCTGTTTCACATGATGCGATTTTCGCCGCACCGGAAGTGCGATTTCCGTCGTTTGCGATGAAAATCGCAGTCGCAGTGCCGACCCCCCGATTTTCGGCTGCGACCAACCGGTTGGTCGCACAGTCGTACCGTCGCAGCGATCGCTGCGATTTTCCGTCGAAATTGCGCGGAGAGCTGTCAACGGAGCTATTTCGCCGGTTTGTTTTGGAAAATGGCGTCTCGAACGACAAGTGCAATGCGCGGAGACGTGGATCGTCGAATTCGGTACGTACGCGAAGGGAGAATAAAAAACTTGTACCGCAGATTGCATTCTCCGATTGCTATGCGTCTGTTGACACGCTACACAGCAAATGAAGTGCATTTTCACGTTTGCTTCGTACGCCTTTGCGAGTTGTCAGTGCTAGGAGGTGTTCGATCCCTAGCAGACGACGAGGTCGTCACAATTTTCTTTTGTCGAGTAGCATGCAAAAATCGCGCTTACGGAGCCGCTTGAAATATTTCAACCTCGGCAAGCGCAAATGACAAGACAGCAAAGTACCCGAAGTTTCAACGTTGCGCTGAACGCGGTACCGTTCAGTTGCATTTTCTTGTCGGTTTTCAAGCATGAATTTCCCGATGCATCTTGAAAGCTTATCTTGCCTCTTATTAAATTTGACAGAGCAAAAGTCTAGGCTATCGTAATGAATTTGCTACGATAGCATTAAATCCGTGGCTTGAATAAAATATTACATGCACGTTAAGTTGCACCTCTTCTGTGGAGAATTTTTTTTTTCTTGCACAGAAACCAATAAACATTGACTATGTTGCGGACTTTGCATCCTTACTGCATCTGTATGAACACTTGCTCTGCAAGGTAATTAACTGTACAGCTAGTAGATTAAGTAAATTGCTTTCTATAGTGGTACAGTGACAACGTACCCTCCTGCACAATTATGTAGAACTCGTGCAACAATGCGAAAAGCAGGCAAACGGCCTGTTCTTGTGGGGATAAAACAGTATAAAACGACATGCTGAAGAAAAGTAAATCAAAACTGTGCAGTGAAGTCAGCCAGTACAAGCAGTTCTTGCACGTTCACAGCTGATCAAGTGTGCAGAAACATTCATATGCCTTACATGTTTCTAGTAAGTTTCTAATAAGTTTGTGATCACATATATTAGTGTGTAAGCCCATATAACGATATCCGCTGCGATTACTATCTTTATAAGTAATGAAATACCATGCCACTTGCAAGAACATATATCACCCGAGGATTTTAGAACAAATTTCTGCATTTCAACTATACATAATATGTGGTTTATGCAATAAAAGACCACAACCTGGGCTTTTTTGCAATGACAAACTTATTCCAAACTTTACTTACATGCAGGCAAGAAAAAAAATTATAGACAGAAATATTGTTCTTCAATTTGTTCACCTGCCACTGTGGCTATAGCATTCTGCTGCTAACACAAGGCGAGGGGTTGATTTGCCAGCCATGGAAGTCGCATTTCGATGGGAGTCATAGGTGAGAAAAAGAGCTCTTGCACTTAGATTTAGTTCATCACCTTTTATTGAACCCTTACACTTCAAAATACTGTTGCATAGGGGGGCATGCTTATGGGAAATCTAACACCAATAGAAAGCAAAGGGCAGAATTGTAAAACAACTATCTTTCGTGATGATTCGAGTGTGTAAATATTCATTGCATCAATATGTATTGTTCAACAGCGCTGCACAAATAAGCATGATCAGGTATAGCAAGTACTCTGTCAGGAAGCTGGTTCTACAGATGTATAAATGTCAAGGCATGAATGCTCGTACTACGCCGCACACATAGCACAGAGAAAACCTTTTTCAAGAGTTGTCCCTTCCGGCAGATATGAGTGGGCCATAAGCAGCAGAAACTTTATTACAGGACATTGTGTAATACCGCTTATGAAAGAATGAAGTGAGTGAATAGGCTTTTAACAGCAGTACTTCATGCTGCTCTAATAAGAAAACGATGAGCAAAAGCATTTCTGGTATAGCACTTAAACAGTAACTTTCTGAAAGACAGAAAATTCCAGGTGAGAGTTGGAGGTACATTTGGCCCGCACACACCAACAACACGGGCATACTACAAGAAACACTACAGCCTATGGTGTATTACAGTCTATGGGAAAGCTATCTTATACAGAAATCAAGAATGATGCAACAAGCCCTCGACGACACTGCAGACTTTCTTGGCCAGTCTGGCCTCTCGCTTTCTGATAAGTCAGCTCATATCGACGTCGGAAAAGAAAGAAAGACTAGAATCAAGAACTACCCCAGATTACACGTTGTGATCCACATAGCTGGACAAATATGCCCGCAAGTCAACATCCACAAATCCTCAGCTAGTGTAAGCCCATGACGGCAGAGCCAGCACATGGGTGAAACAATTATGCAATGCCTGGATGCAGCTTCCACACCTGGTGAAAAGAATAATCTCGAAATAATGGGGGTGGACGAGTGGATACTATAGAGAATCGCAGATGCTGTGCTTGTGTCCAAGGTATGGTCCGGTATGAATTACCAGCAGCACATAAAGACAACTCATCGAATACAGGCATCGGGTAGTAATAACAGGTCTTTCCAACTTTACCATGCTTGAAGACCTCTATGAGAAAGAGCTAACGAACAAGCACCTAGACAGAGTAGAGTCGCAGCCTGCAGCACAAATTCTTTGTCTCAAGAGCTCAGAACCTCGCCCCAAGATACTATGCCAGCTAGCATATGAGATGCAAAGACCCTCCCTTCAGAAACACAACCTCGGGAGTACCTGAACTTGAAACACAACAGGCCCATACCATGAAATATGGGGGCAAACAATTAGGCCAGGAGACTATATGCAACTGCCAAATGCACAGAGGAGGTTGCGAATCATGAAGATGCAAGCAAACATAAGGCACATATAGTACACTGATCTGGCAATAGCAGTGTAACAGTAGTATGACACTACATAAAACTAAACCCCATATAAGTGAGTACCATTCCAGGTCATCCTACACCTAGAAAAGCTGAAATGAAAGCAATCAAAGCAGCACTTGTAGTGCAGATTACGCCCTGCACAACACCCTGCATGGATTCACCAGAAACTGTCTGGGCCTGCACATCGTACAAGATTGTCAGGAAAATCAGGAGATTGATACGCGACTTGCAAGCACATGGCCAGAAATTAAATTACAGGATACATAGCCATGCAGATATTCCAGGACACAAGTGGGCTTATAAGCCCGACATAATAACTGAAAACTGGATGAGTTTGTGTGTATTCATTATTAGCTAAAGCGCAACAGATAGACAACAGACAAGAACGAAGCGCTCTGTGTGTTCACTTCGTTCCTCTCCATCGCATTTCTGTTGCACTATAGTTAATGAATTCATAAAGCTGCACAGGAGAAGAATGATACCTCTGCCCAAGGGCCCGATCTCACATCCAAATCCACGCATGTGCACACACACGCGCGCACACACACAGACACACACACACACATAAATGTTGCAAGAGTGCATCGCATGAAGCAGTATCAACAGGATGACACTAGATATGGATGAGGACTAACTTTCAACTGAGGTTCATTTGTAAAAATGCGGCGAGCTATATAACTTGCCAGAAAAGAAAAGGACGATGAGCAAAACGAGAACAAGGTGAAAGCAGGAGCTAACGTTTCGACAAGTGGACTTGTCTTCTTCAAGGTCCACTTGTGGAAACGTTGGCTCCTACTTTCACCTTGTTCTCATGTTGCTCATCGTCTTGAATTTCCATCTCCCGCCTTCCCCGAGTTTTCCCCAGAAAAAGAAAGACATATTTGAAGGATAGATAAAAATTGGTGCTTGGTGCAGCCAAACATAAATAAAAATGCTACAGAAAGAAAAGAGAGAAAAATTCCAATTGCAGGAAAAAAATAATTACAATTGCCAATCCTGCATGCCAGCACCTTTCAAGAAACACTGTTGTTATTCCAGTAGACAGACTGACAGCTTGCTTATGCAAGCACATTCTTCCAGTTCCATGCCATTGGGAAAAAAAATGAGTTTCCTGGACGGTAGCCACATGCACACTTGGTGATCACAATGTTTTTTTTTCCCTGGACTTGTATATCTTATATGTATTTTCTACCTTTACCACTTTTATGTTTGGTTTCATCAAGCACTAGTCTTTATCACGTTTTATTGCTGTACTACTTTCTGGTAACCTTTATAGATCACTGCATTTTCACAATAAACCTTTTAATTAGAAGTAAGCATACCCTGTTCTAACTGCTTCATTGTCAGTCATTGCTTAACACTTTCCAAATGAATAATTATAGCTTGCTGTCGCCATTGAAGCAGCCTTTCGACAGCAAGGAAAGGAATCAGTTTTTCCAGCTCTGAACATTGAATTGCAGGAAATGCAAGCAGGCATAAAATTCTGCCAATATAATCTCTTTAGGAATACCAAATTCGAATAAACATTGAGACTTGCATTAATTTGTACTTTCTCTGACTGAACAATCTAGTTTGAAATGACTCCCATAAGCATGTCGTAACAATGTTTATCTAATACAGGTTAAATGCATGACTAGCTTAAGAAATCTGGATCATTGCTATAAATTACAGTGAAGAAACTATAATATCTAATAACATTAATAATATAAGAACAATATTTATTTCCACAAAACAGGCTAACCGTGAGAGAAGTGCGAGGCTGAGCAGAAAGCTGAAAAATTCTACGGCAAGTGCGCCTGCCGCAGGCCTACGATCCTGCATTGTGAATAGCGCGTATTGATATGGTCTTCTTGTTAGAAGTTCCGAGTATACTGCCAGCGCGTGACACAGGACAACAAAGTGGGCGAGAAGCGTGTCTTTTAGGATGATATGTTACAACGTACAGGTTTCTACAAAAGTGACGGTAACTGCTCGAAACATTTGATGCGTCGGCTTTTGCGCCTTTAGAAATATTTAGAGAGGGCTCCCATGTATATATTCGCAGCGCAAGCACGGCGATGGACGAACCAGGATAGCGCTAAAGTTGAATTTCACAACACAATTTTCATTCCACGTCGTAATCACACAGATCATTTGAGGCTTCGTTCAGTGGCACACGCGTGCTTTCGGGTTGGTGCTTCTTGTTGCGTTTGGCGTAAGAATATGGCTAGTAGCAGGCACCACATATGCGCAATCACGGGCAATATACACGCATCATTTCTTCAGAAGCTGACGCTGAGCACGGGTAGCGCGAGGATAATGTTGGGCTGACACGACGACTTCGTGGCATCCGAATTCCGACTACTGCATATGCGGTGAGGGTAGCAATATGAACCGGCCGATAGGTCATCTTGGAGATTGTTGTAGCGCAGGCAGAACGAAACGGTCATAGAAGGCAGATGAGACAACACACGGCGCAGAACCACCTGCGAACAGCTTTTTACGTGCGCCATGTCGCACTGAACTACCGAAACCGCCGTCGCGCACTCCAAGACAAATCTTAACTAACGTTTTTAAATTAGTAAACGTACATATTATTTGCTTGTAATCAAGAAAAGTCAATAATATCATACTGTAAACGTTTGATTCGTTACAATAAATGAATTATGCAGCGTGTGCCACGAAACCTGGCAGTAAGCAACCCTGGGCGTCGCACCAGTCGCATTGTTGAAATCGCAATCATGTGAAATGAGCCCTCTAAAAATCGCATTGCGACGCGTGCGACAGCACCGATTTTCGTCGTTGCAGTCGCAGCATGTGAAACAGCCTTCAGGCGTGCGGCGCTTGCTCAAGCCTGTTTCACATGATGCGATTTTCGTCGCGCCGGTAGTGCGATTCTGTCGTTTGCGATGAAAATCGCAGTCGCAGTGCCGACCCCCCCCCCCCCCCAATTTTCGGCTGCGACCAACCGGTTGGTCGCACAGTCGCACCGATCGCTGCGATTTTCTTTCCGTCGAAATTGCGCGGAGAGCTGTCAACAGAACTATTTCGCCGGTTTGTATGGGTTTGTTTTGGAAAATGGCGCCTCACATGACAATTGCAATGCGCGGGGACGTGGATCGTCGAATTCGGTACGTACGCGAAGGGAGAATAAAAAACTTGTACTGCAGATTACATTCTCCGATTCTCCGACAGCAAATGAAGTGCATTTTCACGTTTGCTTCGTACGTCTTTGCGAGTTGTGAGTGCTAGGAGGTTGTAAGGTCACTCTGATTGTTCGTGTTCTTAAGTGTCATGAATCGGCCACGTGCTGTGTGTATAGCGAGGGGGTTCACTTCCCCCCCACCCATGTCAGCGGGGCAACCGTTTCTGTGTTATGTGGGGTCACGGACCGCGCGGTGTTGGGTGACGCGTCGCGGCAGGCGCCAGGAGGGCGAGTGCCGATTCCGGGAAGTCGGTATTGTGCGCACGGTGTTGGCAGTCCGCCGACGGTCACTCAGACCAGCCTTGAAAGGAACCGCTGTACAAGGTATTGTGGGTCTGGCGCCCGAGTGCCTGACTAATTGGAGGCGCCGCTGAGGTTAAGAAGGACTTAGCAACTCTGACCCCGTGCCGCATGCAGTGAGCATGGACCTGATCTTCTACGCATCCGGAACGCAATCGCCAGCCTTGTTGTTGGGTGCGACTGCCTGTCTGGTGTCGAAGGCCAGCTTACAGTGCACGCTGTAGGAATGCGGTGCACACGTAAAGAGTGCATTCGGACGACGGCGTCTTGGAAACACGCACTCGGAGAACTTTGTCTTGTAGACAATAAGTTTGAAGGACAAGGAGGGCCATCTGTCTCCCACATGGCCAAACTTTGAGTACAGCGGCACTACGTGGTGTCGATGCCCCTGCTTCCGAGACATTTGCGGCCTAGACGCCGTTGGGATTTGAAACGGTCTAGCGATAACTTGTTCGGGCCTGGCGTGTTTTGCTGAGCCCGTCACTAACTACGGAGAAATGAGAGGGCAACGGAGTTTTGGCGAAGAAGGAAAAGAGCTTTGTTTTCCAATATGTTTATTTTTAAGAGTAAGCCCATCCCTGTGGGTTGTGGCTTAACAAACGGTTGACTCTGATTGGCAACTGAACCTGTGGGACGGGCCAACGGCCCTACCACCTTTTTTTCTTTGTATATTTGGGCTATAAAAATCGGGACGACATGCTGTCCCTCAGACTGGGCTGAAATCAGGATTGCTGATAGATCAGTGAGCCTCCGTACTATGTACGTTAAAACGAGTCTGGGCTCTAACAGTCATTGAGACAGTAGAAGAGTGAGACTTTGTTTCTCAATTGTTCAAATTTGTAATGTATTTGTTTTACCTGCCATGTATATAGAAACGTTTAAGTATAAATATTTCTTGTACATCTGATATCATCGTTTCCTGCCTGCGTTTGATCAACAACTGCCGGTCATCATCCGAGAAGCTTCAAGTTCCAACGGTGAAGCGAGGACGGAGAACGAACGAAACTTTACTGGCGCAGCCGACAGGATCGGCAAGCCCCACAACGAGCAGCGAGCCAGGCGCAAGGCATCAGAGGACCACCAGCCAATTTACGCAAGGGTTGCAATTCACCTGGACGAAGACGTCAGGCGGCGCCCCCAGCAGCAACGGGTGAGCGGGATTCCTTGCGTTTTGTCTAGGTTGGCGTGGCTGTTGTTCAGTGTGGTTAGTGGTGTTCACGCGCAGAACAGCAAATGCGATTGAGGCTAACGTAAACATTGATACGGCATCTGAACAAAGAGAGGGTCAGAGACGGCAGGAACTGCAACGCGTCGGAGAGACCGAGTCTGAGACGTCGGATACTGAAATGGATAGTGAGACGCAAGGCGCTTCGCAGGCTCCGAGCACGACAGATCCAGAGACCATGGCGGTGAGACGCCTGGAGCTGGAGCTGGAAAAGGTGCGCCTACAGCTAGAGTGCGAGCGCATTGCTCTACGGAGAGTGGAGCTTGAGCAGTTGGGCAGGCCGCCTTCGGTATCGGAAGGAAGTGATCGGCGCGATGCCATCACGGATGTAATAGCACAATGTGCTAAAGTGCTTAAGGCATACCGGTTGCCGTGTGACGCTGACGTTCCGATATGGTTTGATGAGGTCGAAAAGTTGTTTGCATCTTTTCAAGTACCGGCACATAGCCATGTACATTTGATCATGCCTGCGCTGGCCGAGCGGGTCCGTTATCTGTTGCGTGGCCTCAATGAGGAGGAATGTACAGATTATGATACTGTAACGAAGGCGGTATTAGATGAACTTAAGCTCACGCCAGCTAAATACTTGGAGAGGTTTGAAAAGGCATCTAAACGAAAGGAGTAAACTTGGGCTCAGTTCGCGTCCCGCGCTAGAACCTATTTGGCCTATTACCTTCAATCTCGAAATGTAAACACAAAAGAAGCTATGACGGAGCTTATGGTCGCTGACCGTATGAAAGCCAGTCTAAGCTCAGAAGCCCTAGAATATGTTCTTTTGAGGGAAGGCGAAGATTGGTTTAAGCCAGTGGATGTGGCGAAAGTACTCGAGACTTTCGAACAAGCTAAAGGGAAAGGACGAGCAACTAAGCCAGCCCCAACAGCCTCATTGCCGCAGCACGCAAAACTAGCTAGCCCGCAGAGGACAAATTTAAAATGTCACGGGTGTCACATACAGGGTCACCTAGCCAGAGACTGCCCAAACGCTTCAAATAAAGAACAGCAGGAGAATGCACGGACTGTTCAAAAACAAAGGGTACAGAAGGTTGCTGTTGTAAGTGAAGAACCTCCACCAGAGCAAGAAAGGGTGCTAAGCGCTAGAGTGCAAGTCGTAGCTCAAAATGCTAGTTCAGGGAGGTCAAAGCTGGACCTTATCCCTATCATGTGCGGGGATATAGCAACAGAAGCTGTGTTGGACACAGGTAGTGAGATAACGGTGGTCCGTAAAAGTATGTTGCCCGTCGTTTTACAGGAGCCATCACGAACAGTAAGACTCGAGTCGGCATTCGGAAACACCATTCGAGCTAACCTAGCTACGCTGCCCGTAGGCCTGCATCGCCCGGGGGCTGTGATGCAACCGCAGAGGATCGATCTGGTGTGCGCAGTTACAGACGAACTTGCAAAGGGGGTTGACTGCCTGCTGTCAAAGGAAGATTGGGAACTACTACAGGCGCAGGAAAAAGAGGAGCTTGCACGAGAAAATAATCCGCGGGTAGCCAATTCCGTTGGAGTTCGATCAGTCGAAGTAGTCGATAACACTGAGCCAGACTGCGGTCTAAGTTGTGAAGAAACGACAGACAAAATCCCTGTATTGCAAGAGAATAGTTTGATACAACATGTCACTGGGGTGCCCAGTCAGCGGGAGGAATTTCGAGTTGCTCAGCTTGCCGATGAAAGCCTGAAAAAGGCCTGGTATGATGCGAGAAACGGAAAAGCGAGCATGCTCGTGTCAGACGGACTTTTGTACCATTGGGATTCCTTAGTGGGAGTCAAAGTCAGACCACGGGTCCTACCAGAAGAAAGACGCAAAGTGGCGCTCCGATCCCTGACAGCGAGGGCCACATGCGAGGCTTTACTGGAAATTTTCAGTCGTACTGGAGTGCCGGGAACGATCTGTTCAGACCAAGATACTGACTTTAAATCTCAACTGACACAGTTAATGTTACAAAAACTGGGCTGTTCACCCAGGTTCTCCACTGCCGAACACCCTGACGGCAACGGAGTGGTGGAGAGATGGAACAGAGTCCTCAAAAATATGTTGTATCATGTAGTGGAACGGGACCGAAGAAAGTGGGACAAGCTGATCCCATTTGTTATGTGGGCGTATCACGAAGTGCCGCATGATACCACCGGGGTGGCGCCGTTCAGGCTATTGTACGGTAGGAACCTAAATGGGTCCCTATCAATATTACAGCAAACTTGGACGGGTGAAATTGCGGTGCCCTCGACTCTGAGAGAGAACTACGCCGACGTGGGGAGCCCGCTTACAGCTTTGACAAGGCGAGGGGTTCCTAATTCAATTCCATGGTCCGAAGATGCGCAGTGCGCGTTCGAAAGTCAAAAGTTAACTCTCTGTCAGGCTGTCGCCATGAACACGCCTGAGCCTCATCAGCCGTACTGGCTATTCACTGATGCGTCGGCGACGGCGGCCGGTGCCTGTTTAGCTCAAATGTCAGTGGACGGAAAAGAAAAGCCAATCGCTTTTTAGCCATCGCTTTAACCCGACACAGGCGCGCTGGTCGACTATAGAGAGAGAAGCCTTTGCTATTATTTGGGCACTCAAGAAATTTGACTACTGGCTTTTCGGAGCAGTGGTGAATGTTGTCTCTGATCATAACCCATTGTCATATTTGACAACCAGCACCCCGCAGGGGGCCAAGTTAGCAAGATGGGCGCTTTCACTACAGCGCTACAATGTAACGGTGCATCACCGGAAAGGAACATGTAATGCCAATACTGATGCATTGTCAAGGCTCTCGAATCGTTCATGGGAGCCAATCGAGTAAAGAGCAGAAAAGAAAGGATAGACAAAAACAGCCATGCCAGCTGGGATAGGCGTGAATGTTCCCGTTCACCGGAAGGATGTGTGCATGGGACAGTTCAGCCTTGGTGGAACTTTCTGTGGCTGTTGTCGTCCATGTGTGTGAGGGTTATAAGACTACGGACATACTATGTATATAACCTGCATATGTTACTTTGCTGCTGTTGTGCCGTGCAGTGCGTTGGAGTGTTCCTGTACATACATGAGTGTTTCTTTTGCATGCTCACTGTCATGAATGTGTTGAGCTTTCGCCCTTTTCTTTTATCGCTGTGAGAAAATTGTTTTTTTTTTGCGTGGTCCTTTAGTTCATTTTCCTGTTCCTTACGGACTCCGCAGCACCCGTGTTGGGCAGCGTATGTCAATTTTCTTTGACGGAACCCTCAGAGCTTAAATTCTACGATACAGCGCCCTTGGGCTCTTGCAGTATAGCTGGGCACATTGTGAGCCCAGTATACTCTTTAGGAGGGACGTGTAAGGTCGCTCTGATTGTTCGTGTTCTTAAGTGTCACGAATCTGCCACGTGCTGTGTGTATAGCGAGGGGGTTCACTTCCCCCCCCCCATGTCAGCGGGGCAACCGTTTCTGTGTTATGTGGGGTCACGGACCGCGCGGTGTTGGGTGACGCGTCGCGGCAGGCGCCAGGAGGGCGAGTGCCGATTCCGGGAAGTCGGTATTGTGCGCACGGTGTTGGCAGTCCGCCGACGGTCACTCAGACCAGCCTTGAAAGGAACCGCTGTACAAGGTATTGTGGGTCTGGCGCCCGAGTGCCTGACTAATTGGAGGCGCCGCTGAGGTTAAGAAGGACTTAGCAACTCTGACCCCGTGCCGCATGCAGTGAGCATGGACCTGATCTTCTACGCGTCCGGAACGCAATCGTCAGCCTTGTTGTTGGGTGCGACTGCCTGTCTGGTGTCGAAGGCCAGCTTACAGTGCACGCTGTAGGAATGCGGTGCACACGTAAAGAGTGCATTCGGACGACGGCGTCTTGGAAACACGCACTCGGAGAACTTTGTCTTGTAGACAATAAGTTTGAAGGACAAGGAGGGCCATCTGTCTCCCACATGGCCAAACTTTGAGTACAGTGGCACTACGTGGTGTCGATGCCCCTGCTTCCGATACATTTGCGGCCTAGACGCCGTTGGGATTTGAAACGGTCTAGCGATAACTTGTTCGGGCCTGGCGTGTTTTGCTGAGCCCGTCACTAACTACGGAGAAATGAGAGGGCAACGGAGTTTTGGCGAAGAAGGAAAAGAGCTTTGTTTTCCAATATGTTTATTTTTAAGAGTAAGCCCATCCCTGTGGGTTGTGGCTTAACAAACGGTTGACTCTGATTGGCAACTGAACCTGTGGGACGGGCCAATGGCCCTACCGCCTTTTTTTCTTTGTATATTTGGGCTATAAAAATCGGGACGACATGCTGTCCCTCAGACTGGGCTGAAATCAGGATTGCTGATAGATCAGTGAGCCTCCGTACTAGGTACGTTAAAACGAGTCTGGGCTCTAACAGTCATTGAGACAGTAGAAGAGTGAGACTTGGTTTCTCAATTGTTCAAATTTGTAATGTATTTGTTTTACCTGTCATGTATATAGAAAAGTTTAAGTATAAATATTTCTTGTACATCTGATATCATCATTTCCTGCCTGCGTTTGATCAACAACTGCCGGTCATCATCCGAGAAGCTTCAAGTTCCAACGGTGAAGCGAGGACGGAGAACGAACGAAACTTTACTGAGCTGTTCGATCCGCAGCAGACGACGAGGTCGTCACAATTTTCTTTTGCTGGGTAGCATGCAAAAATCACGCTTACGGAGCAGCTTGAATTATCTCAACCTCGGCAAGGGCAAATGACAAGACAGCAAAGTACCCGAAGTTTCAACGTTGCGCTGAACGCGGTACTGTTCAGTTGCATTTTCTTGTCGGTTTTCAAGCATGAATTTCCCGATGCATCTTGAAAGCTTATCTTGCCTCTAATTAAATTTGACACAGCAACAGTGTAGGCTATCGTAATGAATTTGCTGCGATAGCATTAAATCCGTGGCTTGAATAAAATATTACATGCACGTTAAGTTGCACCTCTTCTCTGGAGAATTTTTTTTCTTGCACAGAAACCAATAAACATTGACTATGTTGCGGACTTCGTATCCTTACTGCATCTGTATGAACACTTGCTCTGCAAGGTAATTTACTGTACAGCTAGTAGATTAAATAAATTGCTTTCTATAGTGGCACAGTGACAACGTACCCTTCTGCACAATTATGTAGAACTCGTGCAACAATGCGAAAAGCAGGCAAACGGCCTGTTCTTGTGGGGATAAAACAGTATAAAAGGACATGCTGAAGAAAATTAAATCAAAACTGTGCAGTGAAGTCAGCCAGTACAAGCAGTTCTTGCACGTTCACAGCTGATCAAGTGTGCAGAAACATTCATGCCTTACATGTTTCTAGCAAGTTTCTAATAAGCTTGCGATCACATATATTAGTGTGTTGATCCATATAACGATATCCGCTGTGATTACTATCTTTATCAGTAATTAATTACCATGCTACTTGCAAGAACATATATCACCTGAGGATTTTAGAACAAATTTCTGCATTTCAACTATACACAATATGTTTTTTATTCAATAAAAGACCACAAACTGGGATTTTTTGCAATGACAAACTTATTCCAAACTTTACTTACATACAGGCAAGAAAACAAATTATAGACAGAAATATTGTTCTTCAATTTGTTCACCTGCTACTGTGGCTATAGCATTCTGCTGCTAACACAAGGCGAGGGGTTGATTTGCCAGCCATGGAAGTCGTATTTGGATGGGAGTCATAGGTGAGAAAAAAAGCTCTTGCACTTAGATTTAGTTCATCACCTTTTATTGAACCCTTACACTTCAAAATACTATTGCAAGGGGGCATGCTTATGCAAAATCTAACACCAATAGAAAGCAAAGGGCAGAATTGTAAAACAACCATCTTTCATGATAATTCGTGTGCGTAAATATTCATTGCATCAATATGTATTGTTCAACAGCACTGCACAAATAAGCATGATCACGTATAGCAAGTACTCTGTAAGGAAGCTGGTTCTACAGATGTATAAATGTCAAGGCATGAATGCTCATACTACATCGCACACATAGAACAAAGAAAACCTTTTTCAAGAGTTGTCCCTTCTGGCAGATATGAGTGGGCCATAAGCAGCAGAAACTTTATTGCAGGACATTATGTAATACTGCTTACGAAAGAATGAAGAGAGTGAAGAGGCTTTTAACAGCAGTACTGCCTCATGCTGCGCTAATAGGAGGAACGATGAGCGAAAACATTTCTGGTAGAGCACTTAAACAGTAACTTTCTGAAAGAGTGAAAATTCCAGGTGAGAGTTGGAGGTACATTTGGCCACAAACACCAACAACACGGGCATACTACATGCAACACTACAGCCTATGGTGTATTACAGTCTATGGGAAAGCTATCTTATACAGAAATCAAGAATTATGCAACAAGCCCTCGACAACACTGCAGACTTTCTTGGCCAGTCTGGCCTCTCGCTTTCTGATAAGTCAGCTCATATCAACGTCGGAAAAAAAGAAATACTAGAATCAAGAAGTACCCCAGATTGCACATTGTGATCCACATAGCTGGACAAATATGCCCGCAAGTCAACATCCACAAATCCTCAGCTAGTGTAAGCCCATGACGGCAGAGCCAGCACGGGGGTGAAACAATTATGCAGTGCCTGGACGCAACTTCCGCATCTGGTGAAAAGAATAATCTCGAAATAATGGGGGTGGACGAGTGGATACTATAGAAAATCGCAGATGCTGTGCTTGTGTCCAAGGTATCGTACGGTATGAATTACCAGCAGCACACAAAAAGACAACTCATCGAATACAGGCTTCGGGTAGTAATAACAGGTCTTTCCAGCTGTACCATGCTTGAAGACCTCTATGAGAAAGTAACGAACAAGAACCTAGACGGAGTAGAGTTGCAGCATGCAGCACAAATTCTTTGTCTCAAGAGCTCAGAACCTCGTCCCAAGATACTATGCCAGCTAGCATATGAGATGCAAAGACGACTACCTCTCCTTTCAGAAGCACAACGTCGGGAGTACCTGAACTTGAAACACAACAGGCCCATACCCTAGAATATGGGGGCAAATAATTAGGCCAGAAGACTATATGCAACTGCAAAACACACAGAGGAGGTGGCTAATCATGAAGATGCAAGCAAACATAAGGCACATATAGTACACTGATCTGGCAATAGCAGTATAACAGTAGTACGACACTACATAAAGTAAACCCCATATAAGTGAGTACCATTCCAGGTCATCCTATACCTAGAAAAGCTGGACTGAAAGCAATCAAAGCAGCACTTGTAGTGCAGATTACACCCTGCACAACACCCTCCATGGATTCACCAGAAACTGTCTGTGCCTGCACATCACACAAGATTGCCAGGAAAATCAGGTGATTGACACGCGACTTGCAAGCACATGGCCAGAAATTAAATTACAGGATACGTAGCCATGCAGATATTCCAGGACTCAAGCAGGCTTATAAGCCCGACATAATAACTGAAAACTAGATGAGTTTGTGTGTATTCATTATTAACTAAAGTGCAACAGATAGACAACAGACAAGAACGAAGCGCTCTGTGTGTTCATTTCATTCCTGTCCATCACATTTCTGTTGCAATATAGTTAATGAATTCACGAGGCTGCACAGAAGAATGATACCTCTGCCCCAGGGCCCAATTTCACATCCAAATCCACGCGTGTGTGCGCGCGCACACACAAATGTTGCAAGAGTGCATAGCGTGAAGCAGTATCAACAGGATGACACTAGATATGGATGAGGACTAACTTTCAACTGAGGTTCATTTGTAAAAATGTGGCGAGTCATATAAACTACCAGAACAAAAAAAGGACGATGAGCAAGACGAGAACAAGGTGAAGTAGGAGCCAACGTTTCGACAAGTGGACTTGTCTTCTTCAAGGTCCACGTGTGGAAACGTTGGCTCCTACTTTCACCTTGTTCTCATGTTGCTCATCATCTTGAACTTCCATCTCCTGCCTTCCCCGAGTTTTCCCCACAAAAAGAAAGACATCTTTGAAGGATAGATAGAAATTGGTGCTTGATGCAGCCAAACATAAATAAAAATGCTACAAAAAGAAAATAGAGAAAAATTCCAAGTGCAGGAAAAAATCATTACAATTGCCAATCCTGCATGCCAGCACCTTTCAGGAAACACTGTTGTTATTCCAATAGACAGACTGACCGCTTGCTTATGCAAGCACATTCTTCCAGTTCCATGCCATTGGGAAAAAAATGAGTTTCCTGGAAGGTAGCCACATGCACACTTGGTGATCACAATGTTTTTTTCCCTGGACTTGTATATCTATATGTATTTTCTCCCTTTCCTGCTTTTATGTTTGGTTTCATGAAGCACTAGTCTTTATCAGATTTTATTGCTGTACTACTTCGTGGTAACCTTTATAGATCACTGCATTTTCACAATACACCTTTTAATTAGAAGTTAGCATACCCTGTTCTTACTGCTTCACACTGTACATTCTTGCTACATTGGCCAAATAAAAAATTTTGTAAGGTATCATGAGGGCCATTAAAGTGACTTGTTTCAGTCTAAAAAAAACAAATAGCCTGGCTGCAAATAGCACCAGAGAACACATAGGACAAACAAGAAAACTGATATGATTTAACAACCAAAAGTTTAATGTACTCGCCGAGTAAATGCTCGCTGACAAGCAATAGACTGAACATACACAAAAAGGAGAAGCAAAAATTCATGTGCGTTTCCTGACAGGAAATGCATCCATTTCTAACGGAGGCTATGCTGACAAGATTAACCCAGCATTTTTAGATCTATAGCTTCCGTAACTTCTCTAGGCAGCCGACCTGCACAGAATGCTAGCTTCTTCCTCTACAATGCACGCTTGGATGTGGAGAGTGCATTGTAGAGGAAGAAGCTAGCATTCTGTGGAGATCGGCTGCCTAGAGAAATTATGGATGATGTAGATGCAAATACACTGGAAGAATCTTGTGTCTGCGTGGCCACTGTTACACTTTCAGAGATGGATGCGTTTCCTGTTGGGATCTGTATTGACAAACATCAGATCTTGCTTCTGCTTTTTGTGTAAATTCGATTTATTGCTTGTCAAACAGCATTTACTCGGCATGTTCAATAAACTTTCATTTGTTAATACACCTCATGATTGTCTCGGTCTCTAGCAGAAAGGTGTTCATTCTTTTTACAGTGAAGCTGTATATGCCTATGTGAAACACTCATGGTCCGATCCCAAAAACCCTAGTGTGGGGGTATGAGCCATTGTTTAAGGACGTATGAGCCATTGTATTTGTCTTGCATGATGGACGGAGACATTTCTTGTTGGGTAGACATAGAAATGCTTATGCATTTCAAACATACATTTATCTGAGTATTATTGCAGGGAAGGGACACAGAGGGGGATGGGGTTAAGAGAAGATCATGATGTCATTATTATCTCACAGCAGAGGTGTGGTGGGCCATTGGCTAGACCGATAGTGACGTCGTTTCTCTCTAGCAGCAGAGCACGCGTGCAGCAGTCTCTCTCAGACTTCCCAATAGGTTCGAAAATGTGTCTCTCTATTTAATTAAATGAAATGTGCAGCCCCGGTGTGTCACTTCGTAACTACAGTGCATAACTGAGTCATAAACATTATGATTAACGCATTACAAAACACAAGTGCATAACAGAATTCAGAAAGACTTTGATGGACCCGCTGGATTAACACAATGAACCACTCATTGCACTTTCCATGATGGTGATCTTGCAAAGTGCAATGTGTGGCATTCCAAATAAACAATGTGATAAACACAAGCCAAACATGTGCATAACCTCATTAAGAAACACAGACATAACCAATAATATAGAAAGACCTGAATAAACCATTGGAATTAACCCAGTGATAAACACCGGGGCTGCACATTTCAGCTTTGCTGGTTTACCGTCTGTACAGGGTGCATGGGCAGTAACTTTTTTCTGTTATTGTTTGTTAAGTATTGTATAATGTTGTGCCAGTAAAACACGGACTACTTGGTGCAATGTATTGGTACTGCTTTTTTTGCTGTTTTTTTAATGTTGTGTCCTTCTTCCTTTTGTAACAACTTTTTTATGCCTCCTTGCATAATACTCCAACCTTGCAGCCTGCGAGGTATATAAATAAATAAGTACATAAGCACGTCATTCATTCATCTGCATACACCTCGCACCATTCCTTGCTCAACAAATGTCACTGTGATGATGTCTCGCAGCGTGCATCTACATTAACTGCCATTTGCGTTTCGGTATGGTTTGTGAACAGTGTAATGCATAAAAATTACATGACATTAAGGTTGTGACCTATGCGGTGCATAAGCAAACCTTGCAAAAGATGACATGTTGGATAGTTGAAAATAAGACAAATTGTATATATCGCAGTTACTTTAACAGCATTTAATTGACCACTTGACAGAAACTTCACTTCGCATGGATTCCAACACGTACACTGAATCTGCAGTTTTCTTTTTTGCTTATTAATGCAGTCGTTACTGCATGGCCACATGGTAGATTTGAAAACAAAGTTAAATAAATTTGTTTGTTGTTGCAATATAATAATATGCCTAGATCACTGCGATTTCAACACCAGAACTTGATACAAACATGCACACTATAGGATCCATACAAATGCTCAGGACAAACTCCAGAATGTTTGCATCCTGATACTTATGAAAGTGAACAGTTTCATTCCATGGCTGTCAATGCGAGGGAGAAAGACAACATAATCGTGTTCATGGAACAAAAACGCATTGAAAAGCTTACAGATGTAGTCATTGCTTAACACTTTCGAAATGAATAATTATAGCTTGCTATCGACATTGAAGCAGCCTTTCGACAGCAAGAAAAGGAATCAGTTTTTCCATCTCTGAACATTGAATTGCAGGAAATGCACGCAGGCATAAAATCCTGCCAATATAATCTGTTTAGGAATACGAAATTGGAATAAACATTGAAGCTTGCATTTGTACTTTCTCTGGCTGAGCAATCTAGTTTGAAATGACTCCCATAAGCATGTCGTAACAATGTTGACCTAATACAGGTTAAATGCATGACTAGCTTAAGAAATCTGGATGATTGCTATAAATTACAGTGAATAAACTATAATATCTAATAACATTAATAATATAATAATAATATTTATTTCCACAAAACAGGCTAACCGTGAGAGGCGTGCGAGGCTGAGCAGAAAGCTGAAAAATTCTACGGCAAGTGTGCCTGCCGTGGACCTTTCGATCCTGCTTTATGAATAGCGCGTATTGATATGGTCTTCTTGTTAGAAGTTCTGAGTATACTACCAGCGTGAGACACGCTGAGACGCGGGACAACAAAGTGGACGAGAAGCGTGTCTTTTAGAATGCTATATTACAACGTACAGGTTTCTACAAAAGCGACGGTAACTGCTCGAAACATTTGATGCGTCGGCTTTTGGGCGTTTAGAAATATTTGGAGAGGGCTCCCATATAAATATTCGCAGCGCAAGCACGGCGATAGACGAACCAGGCTAGCGCTAAGGTTGAATTTCACAACACACTTTTCATTCCACGTCGTAATCACACTGATCGATTGAGGCTTCGTTCAGGGGCACACGCGGGCGTTCGGGTTGGTGCTTCTTGTTGCGTTTGGCGTAAGAATATGGCTAGGAGCAGGCACCACATATGCGCAATGACGGGCAATATACACGCATCGTTTCTCCAGAAGCTGACGCCGAGCACGGGTAGCGCGAGGATCTTGCGTGGCTCTCACAACTTCGTGGCAGCCGAATTCCGAATACTGCATATACGGTGAGGGTAGCTATGTGAACTTGTCGATAGGTCATCTTGTAGATTGTTGTAGCGCAGGCAGAACGAAACGGTCATAGAATGTAGATAAGACAACACACAACGCTGAACCATAGAATAAAGAATCGCTGGCTGAACCACCTGCGAACAGCTGTTTACGTGCGCGATGTCGCACTGAACTAACAAAACCGCCGTCGCGCACCCTAAAACAAATCTTAACTAACGTTCTTAAATTAGTAAACGTACATATTATTTGCTCCTAATCAAGAGAAGTCAATAATATTATAGTGTAAACGTTTTATTCACTAAAATAAAAGAATTATGCACCGTGTGTCACGAAACCTGGCAGTAAGCAACCCTGGGCATCGCACCAGTCACATTGTTGAAATCGAAATCATGTGAAATGAGCCCTCTAAAAATCGCATTGCGACGCGCGCGACAGCACCGATTTTCGTCGTTGCAGTCGCAGCATGTGAAACAGCCTTCAGGCGCACATTTCGTTGTCGCGCCGAACGCTGCGTTGCTCGACGCTCACCGCGTCCGATGCGGGGCGCGTAGTCGCTGCGCCGTAGCAAAGCCACCTAGAAACAGTCTCTGTAGCACGCCGCAACCTTCGCTTCTCATTCCAACGAGCAGCTCTGTCTCCAGGAGGCATCTCACCTCGTTAGTGTCTAGCAGAGGCAAGCGCAGCTGCTTATATACCACCGCGACGCCGCGAGCGACGGCGCGAGTTGGAGCCCCGTTTCTCCTCTGTCGTGACGTCACGGTGTCACGTGGTCAGCCTTGAAGGCGACGCCGCGAGCGACGGCGCTAGTTGGAGCCCCGTTTCTCCTCTATCGTGACGTCACGGTGTCACGTGGTATTGAAGGCGACACCGCCGCGCCTGAGGAGCTGGGTTGAGCTCTAGTAATATGTTTCGCATAAAATTATCTCATGATCACAGAGACTGAAAGTTTGCACTTAGTGCATCACCATTGTAGCAGTTCTGGCTAAATTAATCGGAAAACTTTGCCATAGAGTGGCATCGCAGAAAAGCTACCTCAGCGCTTTTGATCTTGCGCAACCTGCAAAACATGCACTCAGGAATGCCCTTGCACATGTAGCATTAAATCAAAGCAAATCAATCTTTATTCTCCAGTAAAAGAAACAGAAACTGGATGGTCATATTGGGCTAAAAGCTACGAGAGTAGCTTGGCGGGGCCCAAAATATCCTACATGGCAACATCACCTTGGCACACGATCAAACACTGTAGTACACATATACATATATGTGAGGCAGAAAACATAATAGTCAGGACTGCATTATAAATAACTATTTCATAGTGCACCGTAGTAATGACAGCGAAATACATATATGCAGGAGAAAAATAAGAAAAACAAGACAATGGAAACGGCACGTTAGCACTAAAACAACATATCATTCATTCATTCACAAAACTTTATTAGTGTCCTGAAGCCCGGTCTTTTCAGACCGAGGCGGGCCGCGTCCACGTCGGCACCGCCAGGCCGAGCCTTATGGCGTCATCGTGGACCCTCTGGACAGCCCGTAGCTGATCTTGATATGAAGAGCTTGTTATCAACTTGTGCCAGTAAAGCCATTTTTCTTCGGGGTCGGCGAGAGTCGCGGGACAGCCCGCCAGCATGTGTCTGATGTCAATGATGCCATCGCACACGTTACATTCTTTCCTAATTTCTCGTTCTGGGTGAATTTTATTTATGAAATACGGAGTGGGGTACGTCCCGGTTTGCAGTAAACGTAGCGTCACTGCCTGAGCCCTGTTCAATTTTACGTGTGGCAGAGGGAATTGCCTACGCCCCAAGTAGTAATATTTAGTTATGTCGTTGTAAGTTAGTAAGTGATCTTTATGTTCCCCGGAATGGTAGTGGGCGTCGGTTCGGCTCTGACCGGCACGGCAAGCAAGTCCTCGTGCCAGGTCGTTCGTCACCTCGTTGAGGTTGGGCCGGGTCTCGTCCACTTGTCCCATATGTGCAGGAAACCATCGCATTTCAGTTTTGATAGTTTCGACCTTGTCGATAATTTTAGCCGCAGTCCCAGCTACATAGCCTTTGCCAAAGCTCTTAATTGCTGCTTTGGAATCGCTATAGATGAAAGACCATTTACGGTTCCTGGTGGCTAGAGCAATCGCGGCTTGCTCCGCTACCGTGGAATCCTTAGTGAAGATGGTGATGGCGTCCCGTACCTCGCCCCGGCTGTCGACCACCACGGCGGTGTAGGCCTCTTTGCCTTTGACCCAGGCAGCATCTACAAGGGCCGCCTGTTGTCCTAGCTGTTCAATTTCTTTCAACAAAGCTTTCGCTCTCGCTTTTCTCCTGCTAACATTGTGTTCCGGGTGCATATTTCTCGGGAGAGGGGTGGTTCTGATCGCGTCTCCAAGTTTCGCGCTCAATTCTACCTCGGATTCCTTCGGGTTCATTGATCTATTTGGGTCTGTCCCTATCGCTTTGAGTATAAGCCTGCCCGCTCGCGTTTTCGTCAGTCTTTCCTGCTGCGCCATCTGTTGCGCTTCCGCCATCTCTTCTATCGTATTGTGCACGCCTGGGTTCATGAGCTTCACGTTCGAGGTGCTGATGGGTATACCTAGGGTAGCCTTCACTAACTTTCTGATCAGAGTGTTTAGCTTGTTCAGCTCGGCCTGCGACCATTTAAATAGACCTGCCACGTAGGTGAAGTGACATAGAGCGAAGGCATGCACTAGCCTTAGAGCGCTGTCCTCACCCAGGCCTCTGTGTCTGTTGCTGATTCTCCTTAGTAATCTGATGACTTGGTCCGTCTTGTTGGAAATGTGCTGAATGGCATTCAGGTTGGTACCTCCCACTGGTATGTGGAAGCCTAAAACTTTAATATTTTCCACCTGCCTGATCGCGGATCCGTCGTGACAGCGTAACATAATCTTGGGTTCCTCCCCGGGGACGTAGCCCCTGGGTCTTCGACCCCTGCGTCGATGTTTTAGGACCAAAAGCTCCGACTTTGCCGCCGAACAGTTGAGTCCCATCTCGCCTAGCGTGCTTTCCACGGCGTGTATGCTCTCTTGCAGTCTGGTCTCCGTTTGGCCTACGTTACCGTTGGCGCTCCATATGGTTATATCATCGGCGTATATTGCAAAGTGTATGCCTTCTATGCTCTCCAGTTTCCTCGCGACTCTGGTCATTGCTAGATTAAATAGCATGGGCGAAAGTACGGCCCCTTGCGGGGTGCCCCTGTTTCCCAGGTTCATCACCTTTGATTTTAGTTCACCTAGCGTGAGGCTCGCTTGCCTACCGCCCAGAAACGCCTTGACTACACTGTATAGCCTCTCGCCCAACCCCAGCTCGGACAGGACCTCGAGGATGGCCTTGTGCTCTATGCGATTGAAAGCTTTTTCGACGTCTAGTCCCAGAATCGCTCTCGCGTGCACCGGGCTAACGTGTATGAGCTGGTGTTTGATCAGGAGCATGGCGTCCTGAGTCGATAGTCCGGGGCGGAAACCGATCATGTTATACCGGAGTATGTCATTTTAACGCGATAGCGTTAAGGAGCTCGTGTCGCAGTAAAGCCGGTGTCGTCGGCGTCGGTGTCGGGTGTCGGCGTCGGCGGCGTTGACCTTGAGCGATAAATCACGGCAGGCGCTTCATAAATAAAAAGCAACTTCCAAGATTGGCCCGGTGGGAATCGAACCCGGGTCTCCGGAGTGTGAGACGGAGACGCTACCACTCAGCCACGAGTTCGATGCTTCCAAGCGGTGCAAACGCGCCTCTAGTGAATGCGGTGTTGCCTTCGAAACGAGCCGTGGAAAGTTATACTGCGGTGTATATCGGTAATTATGAACATGTAACGTACAGAAGTCACAATTACACGAGTTGCGAAGTGCGTTTCCGCTGCATTTCTTCTGCGCCTTCCGCACACGCAGAGCCATCTTGCGGCAAACACAGAAGACCCCCTCCTCTCAATGTACGGCGCTGCCCCGACAGGAGGCGCGCCGCGCGCGCATTGGGACCGCTGCCAGGCGCGTCGCGGGACTCCCTCTCCCCTGACGACGCTTCGCCGTGCTCCCGGTTTAGATTACTATCTCTCTGCCCGTGCCGATCACGAAGTTTGGCTGGCGT
Organism: Dermacentor albipictus; assembly: GCF_038994185.2. Taxonomy (NCBI): domain Eukaryota; kingdom Metazoa; phylum Arthropoda; class Arachnida; order Ixodida; family Ixodidae; genus Dermacentor; species Dermacentor albipictus. The sequence goes on along the minus strand of NW_027225570.1, from coordinate 4,714,631 downwards.
AGATCGTTTCCCCTCCGAGACACCGAGTTCTTTGGTTCGTTTCGTTCGCTCAGGCGCACGTTTCGTTGCCGCGCCGAACGCTGCGTTGCTCGACGCTCACCGCGTGATAGGTGGGCGCTAAGTCCGATGCGGGGCGCATCGTAAGTGATCGCTGTGCCGTAGCGCATTGTCTTATACCCCTTGGCGGGTCGACGGGAACGCTGTCGCGTCCCACTCTTGAAGGCGAAGCTTAAGCGTCCTCCAATTTTTGCTCGACGTATCTAGTGAGTCTGTTAAGAATAACGTGTTCCATAGCTTTACCTATGCACGATGTAAGCGATATTGGACGTAGGTTATCCAGATGGAGTGGTTTGCCCGGTTTTGGTATGAGGATGGTGTTAGCTATCTTCCATTCCTCCGGATAGTCTCCCTTTCTTCACAACTCGGTGAAATGATCCGTCAGGAAAGTGATCGACTCATCGTCTAGATTCATTAAAAGTTTATTGGTAATACCGTCGGGTCCGGCTGCCGATCTACTAGAGAGACCATGGAGGGCGGCCCGTACTTCACCCTCGGTGAAATCGCGGTCCATTTCCTCGCACGGTCCTCCCATGTACTCCACGCGTTCGTCGCTATCGCCCGGTTGTACGAGCGGGAGATATTTGTCCGCGAGCTGTCTCATGACTACCTCCTGAGTCGTGCACTGGCTGACTTGATGTACCAGTTTTGTAATTGCTGTTCTCTTGTTTGACTTAGTGTCGCTCTCGTTCAATAGATGTTTGAGGATGTTCCAACTGCATCCATGTTTGATTCTGCCGTCTGCCAAGTGGCAAACTTCGTCCCACTGCTGTTTCACGAGCGTTCTCGAATGCTCCTCGATCTGTCTGTTTAGCAACGCTATCTTTTTCCTGAGCTTTCGGTTCAGTCTTTGCGTTTTCCATCTTTGCAGAATGGATTGTTTGGCCTCGATCAGATGCGCGAGCCTACTGTCTATGCTCTCTATGTTTTCTTCGGTCTTAATTTCTTTAGTGGCCTCCCTGAGGTCCTCTTCGAGCTGGTTGATCCAGGTCTGGAAGGACTCTCTGCCCGCTTCTATCGGTTCCGATTCTAGTCTCTTCGCTCTAACTTTCCTAAAAAGGTCCCAGTCCGTGCACCGAAAGGTTCTAGTCTCTTGTTTCGGCATACCTATACCTATGTGTATGATATAGTGGTCGCTGCCTAGATCGGTGCCCGAGTTTTCCCAACTAGCTTGTTTCGAGTTGTTGACAAAAGTTAAGTCGGGCGTAGAGTCCCTGCACGTGGACGTGCCACAGCGGGTGGGGAAAGTCGGATCTGTGATCAGGCACAGTCCCAGGTCCGTGGCAAGGTTCCATAACCCCTCACCTTTCTTTGTATTCCAAGCGTATCCCCACGCTTGGTAGGGGGCATTAAAGTCCCCTCCGATGATGAGCGGAGAGCTCTTTGCGACTGCGAGTGCCTTGTTGAAAAGTGCCCTAAAGCTTTGTTTCTTGTAGGTGGGACTGCTATAAATGTTCAGGCAGAAGATACTCTGCGCCCTGCCCTTGTGCCTTTTGAGTACGACTTTTACTAGGATATACTCGATTTTACTCAGTCCGAGATGGATATCGTGTTCGATAAAGGGTAGCTTTTTGTCGACGAGGGTGGCCAATCCCCTTCCGGAATCTTTTTCTCTACATACCGATTTGTACCCGGTTAGCTTTACTTCGTCCGCTAAAGTTTCCTACAGCATAATTACTTTTGGTTTGACCCCCATCGATCTAAATAATTGGCGCAGCGATGCCTTTTTGTTGTGGAATCCGCGACAATTCCACTGCCACACACTAAAACTGTGGGCGCTATCCATGATTATTGAATGGGTTAATTTTGCTGTTACCCGCGATCGATCTCTTTGGAGCGCCCCCTGACGTTACGGAGAGCGATTTTACGCTTTCTGATTCTGACGGCAAGAATTCGTCGTCGTCGCATTTCGTTTCGAGTTTCTTGAATCGCTGTTCGGCCGTTAACCTCCATTTCCATAGTTTATCCACTTTAAAGTTAGTCCTTTCCGTCGTTTCTCTAATTTCTTTGATCACCTCTTTCAGCTCGCTAAGGACTTCGAAAACCGAGTCAGTTTCGGGGCTTACTGCTCTTTTTTTCGGTGCGGGGGAGTTATCTCCCTCGCCTGGTTCATTGCTTTGACCTACTGGTCTGGCTACTGCTACGCTGGCAGGGCTCGGCTGTGCCTTCTTTTTCAGTTCTGCTACCTGTTTGGTCAGCTCTGCATTAGCTTTACGCAAAGAGTTTACCTCCCTAATCAACTGTTCTATTCTGGCATCATTGCTTTCAGTCACCGCCGGCGTAGTGGCGCCTACAACGATTCTCACCGTACCTTTGACTTTATCCGCCCAGGCGGTCCCAACTGTAGGCTTGGCGCCGGGTGTTCCATCTTCTAAGAGCGCCTGGGCTCCTCCCGACTTGGAGCGGCTTCTCTCCCTCGCGGCCGATCGCGACCGGGCGCGTTCCCTTTGTGTAGTGTCGTAGGGCAACACTAGGTGCTCTCAGTTGCATAACTATGAAATCCATAGAGAGATGGCACCACTGTTGCCCGGGTATATATATGGGTGCTCGCATGAATAAAGGGTCTTGCGTCTGGTGTGATATGGGTTGACATCTGTCTCGTTCTTCTGCTGGCCAACACTACAATTTGGCGACGAGGATGGGATCCGCTGCACTTTCGCCGCCGCCGCTATTCCTCGCTACCCCGGGCACTCCAGCCATTCCATGGCCCCGCTGGATACGCCTCTTCGAGAACTTCCTTCTCGCGTCTGGAGCTGCCGACCTCCCTGCGTCCCGCCGCCGAGCTCTTTTGCTACACTGCTTGGGGCCGGAAGGACAACGCATCTTCGATGCACTTCCATCGCCAACTGCGCCGAACGAAGCTGCTTCAGCCGCGCTCTCCGAGCAAGACGCCACAGCGACTAGTTCCCCAGACACATACGACGTGGCCCGCGAGACGCTGGCTCGACATTTCGCCGACACGCGCAACGTTCGGCTGGAACGCAACCACTTCCGCGAACGCCGTCAGCTACACGGTGAGTGCATCTCTGACTTCGCCCTCGCGCTTCGAGAACTGGCTGCCTCTTGCAATTTCGGCGAGCAAGCAAACGAAAACATGTGCGATCAGTTCATCACTGGCGTTGCATCTCCGCAGTTACGTTCACGATTGTTATTGGAAGGAGACGCACTGACTTTCGATCGTGCCGTCGAAATTGCGCTACTTCGTGAGCGAGCTCAGCTCGAGTCTGAAGCCTTTGCTAACTCCATTCAGCGCATCATACAACAGCCACGCCAACATAACGCTTTTGGAATGGCCAGACAAGATAACCGGCGTTTCAGCGACAATGGCACGCGCGTCCCAAGTCAAGCCCGCGTTCGTCATGCTCTCCCGCCAACTTCAGACGCGGCCACCGCCGTTGTTCCGTACAGCGGAAATTCAGGTGTCTGCGGTAATTGCGGCACAGCAGGTTGCGAGCCGTCTGTGTGCCCCGCTCGCGGTAAGACCTGCTTCGCATGCGGCCGCTGTGGCCACTTCATGCGAGTCTGCCGTAGCAGCCGCAGCGCACGAGGACGACGCCCGGCTCGCGTCCGCGAGGTAGTTTCTGAACAGGACACGTCAGACGCCATCAGCATTCTCACTGTCTACGAAGATAAGCCCACGGGTGTCTACATTGAAGTGGCACTCACGCCAATCAACTCCAAATCGCAACCGCGCGTTGTGAAGTTCTTGGTCGACACTGGATCCGCTGTGTCAATTATACGGGAACAAGAATTCCGAAGCGTGTTCGAAGACAGCATACAATTGACCAGCTCTAAGCTTACTTTGTTGGACTTCCAACGCCGGAAGATTCCTGTGCTGGGACAATTTAAAGCTGGAATCTCGTACAAGGAAAAAACGGCCGTTATAGCAATTCATGTCGCACCCGGAGGGACTTCTCTTCTTGGTCTGGACGCTGTGCAAGCTCTAGAGCTACATATTGTGGGTGCACAGCTACGTTGCCTGCACACGGCTGCCGAAGAAGGTTCAGGTGCCATGCTGGACGGAGCAGCCAAAACGGCACAGGAACAGCACAGCCCGCTAAGTCCACCAAAGTTCGGTATGCCAGCTTTGCTATGGGCAAAATTTTGCCATTTGTTCTCACCAGGCCTTGGACTTGCCAAGGGCATTCAGCACAAGGTCAAGATAAAGGCGTCAGCCTCTCCAGTCGTGCAAAAGCTCAGACGTTTGCCACTTTCTCTGCGCAAGCCGGTTAGCGACCAGCTTGAGCGTCTTCTTTCTGATGATGTCATTGAAAGGGTTAACGCTTCCGAGTGGGTTTCTCCTATCGTTGTAGTCCGCAAGAAGGACGACAGTATCCGCCTCTGCGTTGACTTAAGAGAGCCTAACAAAGCGATTGTTGTCGACAGCTTTCCGTTGCCCCATACGGAAGAGCTTCTACACTCTCTGAATGGAGCACGCCACTTTTCAAAGCTTGATTTAGCTTCTGCCTATTACCAGGTGCTGCTTCACCCAGATAGCAGAGACCTCACTGCTTTCATTACGCACGATGGCCTTTTTCGTTTCAAAAGGGTGTGTTTCGGACTGGCATCAGCCCCAGCTGCGTTTCAACAACTCATGACAACGGTCCTGCGAGGCTGCAAAGGGGTACTGTGCTACCTAGACGACATCATTATCTTTGGCAGGACTGAAAAAGAGCATTTGAGAAATCTGGAGCAAGTTCTTCAACGAATCGCTGAAGCTGGACTTAAGCTCAATGATAAATGCGTGTTTAATGCATCGGAGTTACCATTTCTTGGGCATCGCGTCAGCTCGGAAGGAATAGCTCCCCTTCAAGCCAAGGTTGATGCCATTGTTCACGCTGCCACCCCCACAGACACAAGCATGCTGCGTTCATTTTTGGGCTTGGTTGAGTACTATGCTAAGTTTATTCCCCACCTGGCTGAAGAAGTAGAACCTATGCGTAGGTTGCTTCGTAAGGATGTACATTTTGAATGGGATGACGCTGCCGAAAAGAGCTTTGCCAGGGTAAAGACGCTGCTATCATCGCACAAGATACTGCAAATGTTCGATCCGACGCTCCCTGTTATTGTGGCCACAGATGCGTCTGCTTATGGCCTGGGAGCAGTACTACAACAGGCTCATGGCCCACACACTCGGACTGTTGCATTCGCATCCCGAACTCTGACAGAAACGGAGCGGAAGTACTCAGCGGGAGAGCGGGAGGCCCTGGCGTGTCTGTGGGCATGCGAAAAATGGCACACTTATCTCTGGGGACGACCATTCACGTTGGTAACGGACCATCAAGCCCTAGTATCTCTACTTTCGACACAAAGCACAGGACAGCGACCACTTCGCATCACAAGGTGGACCGCTCGTTTGCTTCGTTATAATTTCACAGTTCAGTACAGACGTGGAGAATACAACAAGGTAGCAGACGCTTTGTCCCGGCTGCCTGTTCCAGACACAGAAGATGGCCTTCAGATTGAAGAGGAAGTTGTGTCTCTGGTCACATCTTCAGTTCATGTCAATGACCTTCGACTTGCTACAGCCGAGGATTGCAAACTCCAGGAGGTTGTTCATTTTGTTCAGACATCATGGCCAGCGAAGCAATATTTGACTGCTGAACTGACTCCTTACTATGAGGTCCGGGAGGAATTGTCAATAGCAGATGGTCTGCTTATGCGCTCGGAGCGTATTGTGGTTCCAGCCAAGCTCACTGCTACGTTTATTCAGCTTGCCCATGAATCGCACCCGGGAATTGTGAAGACCAAGCAACGTCTTCGTGAAAAGTACTGGTGGCCAGGTCTGGACAAACAAGTAGAGACTGCCATCCGAAACTGCACGGTCTGTCAGCTAGTCAGCAGACAAAAGTGCTAAGAGCTATTCTACTCCACTACAGCCAGTGGCCCTTCCAGATAAACCTTGGAGCAAGATAGCTATTGATATTGTGGGCCCATTTGAGCGTGCACCAGCCGACTGCCGTTTCGTTATATCGGTTGTTGATTATTTTTCCAAATGGCCAGAAGTTGCTTTCTGCAGGGATGTGTCTTCCACTAAAGTGATGGACTTCTTCCTGTCAATATTTGCACGAGAAGGCTACCCCGACGAACTGGTCTCGGATCATGGACCACAATTTACATCCCGAGAATTCGAGTCCTTTCTTCAAGACAGGGGCATCAAGCACAGCTTCTCGGCTGTGTATCACCCACAGGCAAATGGGCAGGTGGAAAGGTTCAACCGTGTGCTCAAATCTTATATTCAGTTGGCCTTGCTAGAGCAGCGACCAGTGAAGAACACCGTTACAGAGTACTTGGGGATCTTCAGAGTTACTCCTCACAGTACCACTGGCCTTTCTCCTGCAGTGCTTCTGCATGGCCGGCACATCAGGACTTCCTTGGACATCATCGGACATCCCACCTCTAGCTTCTTCACGGACCCCGCTCTGGAGATGTCCTCACTTCGGAAGAGGGTGAAAGAGCACCAGCGCAAAAACAAAGTGTACGCTGACCGACGAAGAGCAGCCCGAGTACCACAGTTCCAAGTTGGGAAGTATGTACGCATTAAGAAACCAACTCCTGGTCCGAAAGGTACTCCCAGCTTTGGACCTCCAATGAAGATCCTTAAGCGCATCGGGCGTTGGTCCTTCTGCCTGGAAGACGGGCGAACTTGGAATGCCTCACAGCTGACTGCAGTCCCAACGGGAGCATCGCCACAACGTGCGGTACGATGGGATGACGACTACCAAACTGCGCCGCTACATGGAGCACAAGCCTCTTCGCTGCCAAGTCCACGGACACCTGCCAGAACCTCTGGGCAGTTGGAGCTATCCGCGTCGATATCTTCAGATACATCACAGCCACAGGGTCCAGTACGTGCAAGCCTTGCTTCAGAAGATGGTGACAGTGCTTCCGTTGTCATCGAAACTGCTGGCGAGCCGCCAGCGTTTCGTCGGTCCACAAGAGACAGAAGACCACCGGCAAGGTTGCAGGACTATGTGCTTGGATATAAACATTGACTGGCTTGTGAATATGTCTGTATTAAGGAAGGGGTAGATGTAGTGTCGTAGGGCAACACTAGGTGCTCTCAGTTGCATAACTATGAAATCCATAGAGAGATGGCACCACTGTTGCCCGGGTATATATATGGGTGCTCGCATGAATAAAGGGTCTTGCGTCTGGTGTGATATGGGTTGACATCTGTCTCGTTCTTCTGCTGGCCAACACTACACTTTGCACCTGCGATCCTCCCGACTTGGAGCGGCTTCTCTCCCTCGTGGCCGATCGTGACCGGGCGCGTTCCCTTCGGCGAGCTCGTACCACATAAGGTGTTTAAAATCTCTGCTTGCAGACCTTGTCTCCGGTGGGATGGTCTCCTCCACAGAACTTGCACTTGGGCGTGCAAACGTGGTCCGCTCGTGGGTTGGGGGCTCCACACCCTCTACACTGAACAGAGTCCGGCGTGGGGCACACGTCCGAGCGGTGTCCTACCCTACCACAAGTGAAGCACACATCAAATTGTTTCCTGTAGAGATAACATCTCAACAAGGTCGGCCCGTAGCGCACAAAGTTTGGCACTTTTAGTCCATCTAAGAGGACGATGACTGAGCCTGACGTCTTAATGCGCTTGGCGGCCAAAGCGAGCGGGTTGCGCTCATGCACGATATTCCTTGTGATAGTAGACTGGGAGTCCCTGATGTCGACTTGTCTAATCACCCCTTTGCACGTGGCGTGCGGGGCCGTCTCGTACGCATTGACCTCGTACTCCGTTTCCACGATTTTGAAGGACTTCATTCTCACGTACCTTGCCGCATGGTCTGGTTCAGGCGTGCTCACCACCACGATATTTTGCGTGAAGTTGGGGCACACCATGTCTTCACTTGCTTGCTCTGCCATTAGGCCTGAAGCCTCGATCACTGCAGTTCCGATAGCGGTGGTACTTACTTTGCTCAAATTTAGTCCTCCTCGTGGCCTGATTATAATTTTCCGATGCTCCTCGGGCAGTTGGGGCATCCTTGAGGCCTTTACTATACGGTACTTGATCGAGCCGGTGTTGGTGGCGGGTCCCTTGCTGCCGCCGGACGCTTGCGAGGTACTTGGCGTCGCGTTCGCCGCGTTGCTGCTCTTCTTTCCAGCACGGGATCGTCGTCCGGTAGCCACTTGCCAACCGAAATCTTCCTCGTTGTTGTCCTCTTCGTCTTCCATACGGGAGTCTGCCATGTCCCCCTGGCGCGTAGGCCGGCAAGGCCTAACGGGCCCTGCTCCTCGCTAGGGTTAGCTCCGCACGTAGTGGGGTGAACAGAGAAAGTCCAATAAAATTGTCAAAAATTGGTTCCCACCTCGAAACTTCGTATCAGTCGAGTCTGGGCAACTTCACGAATCTGATGATGTGCTTGAAATCGTCGTACCTCGAAAAATTGGCCAGCGGAACATCGAAAAAGACGGAGCCGATGTGAGAGACGTGTCTGCTCCGTGCTCTTCTTCTTCATAACTAACATAACATATCATAACTGAACAAAATATTGTCCGAGTTGCTTCCTATTGTAACCTGCAATATCTACATATTTGCTGAGCATACACGGTAAGTTGCAGGCTAGCGATTGGTGTTTGTAGCAGCATGTACGGAAATGTGGACTAATCCATTTGTCAGATTTTCTTGTGTTTACCCTAGGCTGACGGTGTTCTAAGCATGCTAGACGTTCAATGAAGTTCTTTACTGATGTCTCAGAAAATTGCATCACATATAATAACTGCTATGTGTAAAGGTGATCCACTCTGACAATATTAAACAATTTATATGCATCTCTAGTCGTAGACAAAGGTTCTAGGTTTCCGACGTGACGAATAACTTTTGTCTCCAATATCAAAAGTCTGTTTATATTGGCTTTAGTTGTCGTGCACCAGACCAATGCATAGTAGTTTAGGAGTGAATTGAAAAGGGCATAATATAGCTGTAGTTTGACGGAGGCTGGCAGCATGAGGCGACAACGGCATAGTACTCCTGTCACAGAGGATAGTTTTTTACATAGATAGCTTACATGTGTATCCGAAGTTAAAGTAGATGAAAAATGAACACCAAGAATTTTGTAGCTGTCAACAATCCCTATTTCTCGATCCTCAAAAATAATGTTATGATTTAATGTTGCTTTTTTGTTTTCCGTATGAAATATCATAACCTTTGTCTTTGTTGCATTAATCTTAAGTTGATTTTCCTTAGACCATATAGATAGCTTCTTTAGTAGATCGTTACATTGTGATGATAATTGGTTTATATCAGATCCTTCCATTAAAATGGCGCTGTCGTCTGCATATATAATAAATTTTGCCCTTCTGTCTAAATCTACGATATCATTAATATAGATCTTAAACAAAAGTGGTCCCAGCACACTCCCTTGCGGTACCCCAAATTTATTGTGTAAAAGAGTTCAGGTTTCGCCATTTATAAAGGTAGTAAGTAAAGGTAGTAGCTAACCTACACAAAATAATTTTGATCGTATGTCACCCAAGAAGTGCCCCCACAGCCATGGAGATTATTGTCAAAAAAAGTCATACCATCATAATTATTATGCAAACTATTGACACATGGGTACTAATTGTTTTTCAACTTGCATTCAAGCAACTTGGCATCCGGGCAAGACATAAAAGACGCTGCCTTGGCTTACTGTGTGGGGATTGAGGCGGCTAGACTCTGCAGTGGTGTGTAAGTCGTATTGTGGCGATCGTGCCTGCAAAGTATTAAACTGCAGAACAGCACGACAGCAGCAGAAATTCCTTACATTTTTTTCAGCTTAAGAATATTTTTTCAAAGCTCACATGCTGTTCACGGCTCCCGTCAGGTAGCCCTGCTTCGTGCCAGAGAAGCAGGGTCATACGTATAAATGTCTCATTTACGCACTGCCTTCAATGTACGTACAAAGACTTTGGCCAAACGTCCAATGCAGAACATGCAAAAACCAACTCTGCAACTGAGCCACGAAACACCAAAAATAAAGGCAAGGAATGTGGCTTGTAGACGATAGCTGTGGGAGAGGTAGAGGTTGTCTGGCAGTGAACCTCGCCTCCTGGCTAGGTGGTGGCAAGACTTTTTACTTTCTGCTATCTCTTCTAATAATAGTAAAACAATTTGAAAAAATGCCTGCGCTGCTAGAACGCCCCGACACGCTTTACAACTTGCAGCATATAACCGAAATTTTTCATGGGGGACTGGTTGAAGGTCCAATACATTTCTTTTTGTTTACAGACATGTACAGGCATCCGTAGATGCATGCAGAAACTGTACATGCACAGGTGGTGAACTCAAGAAGGATCACTGCAGCAAGACAGGCTGAAGGAGTAAGGACAGATGAAAAGCAATAAACATCTGTCTTGCAACAGCAAACCTTTGGTTTCAAGTCAGTGCTTGCTTCTCTATCGTAGGTGTGTTGCTAAAACATGTTCACACATCTATACAGCAGCAATGGCCAACCAACCAGGCCCATAGATATCAACATTATGAAATTCTTGTATAATAACTCACAAAAACGAATACAACACAATGTAAAATGAACAAAAAAGAAGAGCTCAGGGACTTTGATATGACAACAACAGACAAGGAAACGTAGTAAAGCATAAAATAAAATAAATGTCGTTTTATTTGTAATGTCGACGTCACAAGGAGAAGGGAAATGAAAGTGGACAAAATATAACTTGCCACTGGTGGGAGCTAAACCCGAAACCAATTAAGCTACAGTGGAGGCTATTCCACCATCAATTTCTTAGAATGTTTATGTGTACTAGACTAGGCTGTGGGAGTGTTCTTGCACGAGTAACACTGGCTAACACTACCTGGGCGAGATCTAGTACAAGCACATACATGCTCAAGAAAGTTTGCAGAGGAATAGCCATTGCTACAGCTCTACTGGTAAAGCAATGCAAGCATAATTCAAAGGTTGTGGGTTCGTCTCCCATTAATGAGAAGTTACCTTTTCATATACTCTCATATTCCTCTTTATTTCTCCATTTCAATATAAAGTAATTAAATTCATCAACGATTTTATCTTGTTTCATTGTCTCTTGGCTTTATTATACAAAAGGTATACATTAAAAACATTAATCTTTGATTTACTTTACTATTTCCATCAATTTAATTTTAATATCGGGATGCTTATCCTCACTGACCTCTCTCATGTGTTTGAGCAGAGAGACGGCAAAAGTTTGAGGTCGTCCTGTGGCTTGCATCTTTTGATTGCACTTGAAACATTGCCTAATTCCTCTAATATTAACTGACTCTCATCTTTCTTTTTTGTTTTCCTCCCTCTTGACGTTGTCACATCAGAAGCAATGCATCCCAACGTATCCAGCCTGCGAGTGCCTGCTGAAGCCAGCGATACTTGCGACTGCGGCCTGCTGTGGCGTGCCTCAGAAGCCTCAGGAACCAGAACTTCTTGAAGCATCAGTGATTCGAGAGATTCCAAACAGACTCGTGCGACGCCGAAGACAGAGTCCGTGATGGCGCTTGTGACTCTTCACCTGACGTTGATGATACTTCAAGTGTTGCCAGATCGGAAAACTGGCACATTTTTCGTTAAGATGTCTGCAGCACTTCCCTCCTCATTCAATGGGGGCACTGGTGGAAGGTTGGCGGACGTCCTGCATGTGAGCGTAGTAAGATTTGCGCATAATGCCCATGTGTAAATAATGTGTCAGTTTGAATGCAAAAATATATGAAAGCTCAAGTCCTTCCACATTTGTTTTATGGTGTCATTTTATTACAGAAGGCCGAAGCTCTGAGTCAGTTTTCTAGGGACTAAAGTGGTTTGCCTACACAACCAGAATGAACAGTTTCCGCATGCGATTAGGTGTAGCTTTTTTTCTGTATTTTCTTCTGTTGCATTTAAGCATTTCTTAAGAGATCTCCATGCCTAAAGCCTAGTGATACCGTGTACTTGAAACAGTACATGATATCTGTAATGTTTCAGTTTCGAAATAGTTAGCAGCAAGCATTCCACTACATTTAATCAGTACAACCGCTTAATAAATTTTATGTTGAAAGACCTACACTTGTACTTTATAAACATAGAGTAGTAGTATTGTTATGTGTTGCTTTAACATAAGGATCTTTCCTGTTACAGTTCTTGTGCTTGAAATGTTCTTGGCTTTTAACGTTGTTTTCATTTCATTTGTTCTTAAACTTCACCTCATTGTAAACTGTTGTTCTTAATTGAATGTGTGTCTCAACACAGTGTGAAGCTGTGTACGTAGCAGTCAGCGTATTTGCTGTTTGTATTTAGGAAGTTATGTGTAATCATGTTTTTCATCTTGCCATCTGCCTTGTAAAGGGCGTTTTGGCCCAATGAAGCTGACTTTAGCACGCAAACCCTTCCAGAAGGTTTCTTAAAGCTAAGCTTTCTCTTCCTCTTCTTTGGACTTTCCCGCCGCTGCTGCTGCTGTCTTGCCAAATAGCTCTTACTGAATGCCTCGTACGGATATTTAATGTAGTCGTTGAACCATTGTCATCTCAGCTGACTGCTGGCTACCAGTGGCGTGGCTAGGTCGTCTGGCAGCCGGGGCCCTTAGCTCTTCTGTCATCCCCCCCCCCCCGGGTGTAGTCGAGGAAGGCGAGGATATCGAGAAGTTTCGGGTGTCTTCAGACATATATGACACCCCCCCCCCCGCCCCTACTGTCCCCGTGCACCTGCCCCCCTCCCCATTTTTACGCCACTGCTGGCTACTGTCTTGTACGAGTGACCATTACCGGACATAGCGCAAATTCCGGATATAATAATGCACCTAGATCGTGGTTTTCGCATGTGAAATTCCAGTAATCACTTAATGCCGAGTGAAAATGTACCTAACTGGATCGTCTAGTCTTTCCTTGGAACTTTTGCTAAGCGGGAACAGTGTTCTCCACAAACATCGTGAAAGCTTCGCTTAAGCCAGTAACCACAGCACTTGGTATCTGCAAAATAATCGCAAGCAGATAATTAGGTAAGGACACTGTTGAGCAGACACAAAAACAAGCATTATCAATTACACAGCTGATAATGTCGTTGGTACTATGGTGCATTTATTCCTGCAGCATGAGGGCACTGAATGAATCCTCGAGCAAGCTGGATAAAATTTGAGGGTCTGTGATGAAGCACAGATTTGCACACTGCTGGCAAGCAACAAAACGCCAAATTAAAGCTGTTCATTGCAGTGCCCAAGACACACGTGAATATTGCAACATTCAATACTCGGTTAAATACTGGCCATTGACTTGAATGCTGCCTTCTAGGATTCGTGCACAGAATCAAAGGAAACTACTTGCATCTTTTGTGTTTTGTTTTTATGTGTGCATCATGCAGTCCTTTTCTTTTTATTCATCCTGCTAGTTTGTATGTGATATCCTCTGTACTTCTATCTTATGCTTTATTATGTTTGGTTTTTATGTGCTATTTTACTGGTTCTTTTGTACCTGTATTTCTGCTTTCTCTGCTCCCCACTGCAAAGCCAAACTGACTTTGTTGGTACCTAAATAAATAAATAAATAAATATACAAAGCGACCCTTGTACTCCTTATATGTCCCCTTAACGCATCACATTTAACGAAATATGCGATAATTGGAGCAGCGATGCCGCACAAATATTTTATCGCGAATTAGACAACGCTGAATAGAATGCACACTGCGCGTCGATTTACTTGTGCAAGCACAATCTTGAGTCGATCCCCATAAATGCGGCGCATTGCCAGCTATAATAGAAAAATACGGCATCGCCAGTCGACGTGGTAAAGGGAAAGCACTAGAATCCCGTGTTTCATTTTTAACGCTCCGGCTAAGATGGAAACTTCAAAATCACTTACGGTTTACACTCCATTGTGTAGCGCAGGAACATCATCTGGTCGAAAAACAGCCAGATGACGTCGTCCTGAACGTCGTCTGGCACGGCGCGGCTCTTTTCTCGCTGAAGCGCCTTCCAAGGAGCTGAAATTTATTCACCAAGGACTTCCATCACTTCTGCAGCGCTGTGATAACGTCATCTGCACAGATGAAACGCGCTTTCAACATCTGCGATACGGCTCATGAGAGAGGCAGCTTATACCGGTACCACACAGGCTTTCGATCGCGATCGAGCGTAATCAGATTTCTCGATCACGATCGGTTCTACGCAGATTGCGCAGTACAGGCAATCGTGACCACAAAATCCGATCGGGCTCGATCGCGATTGAAACTGCTCCGGTATGAGGTCCTTATAAAATTCCGAGCACTCACCGTTGGGCATGGCGATCCACGAGCACCTCGTCATGTGCTTGTTGCGGCGCTTGTGTTTCGCCTGCCATCAAAGCGCAGGTCGAGCCTCAACGCAGGCGATCAGCGCTTCGTTGTTGATCCGCCTCCATAGCCTCTGTGCTCTATCGACACGAAACCAGCAGCGACTCCCGGGCGTCTCCGCACGATTCTGAAACTTCAACAGCCTTTCCGAACCGCCGGAAGTGTACATGCGGGCCACGTGACGTCGGTGCACAAGCTGCCACTTCCGTCGCGTACGCTCAAAATGACGCCCAAGATCAAGATCTCCTTGACGCGTGCGATTCCTGCGCGTCTGCCCTCTCTAGACGCGTAGGACAGGCGCGCATGGCCTCGCAGACGCGTGACGCGTAGCTAAGCGCGCATGATTAACTGCGTGTGGTTGGGCCTTTATAGCTGCGCTCTTAAATTCACACAGAAACTCTTCCTGGTGTTGTCTTAGTAGGCGTACGCATTGTGACACTTGCACATCTCCCCGCATCCCCAATATTGTCTTACCAATGTTGGAAAAGGTGATCCGGCCAGTACAAACGACAGCGCTGCGGCGTCACCAACTGGTGCGGACGGCGGCGCAAGGTGCATTAATAACGCAAGCAAAGTACTGCAGGTGGTGGCGCCAAGTGAGCTGATGACACTCCGATCATTAAAAGCCGTTATCGCTCTTTAGCTCCTTATCCATCCGCGTCGAACAATTATGAACCGTGGTGAACGTGCTCCGGCGGTGGCATATATGGCACGGGTGGTGGTGGTGGTGCAAACTTTATTTAGTGAAGGCCAAAAAAGAAAGGAAATTAAGATGCCGCCGTTCCGTGGGTGGCCTTCAGGCTGCCGGTCGTGGCCACCAGATCATGCCTGGCGGCGACTTCCGCTGCCCAGATCGTTAGCCGTAGCTGGACATCCGGCTCCGAGCTGGCCAAAGCAGCCTCCCACAGCTGCGGACTAGATACATGCCAAGCGGCAGGGGGTGAGTGTTTAGGGCACGAATACAGAATATGAGCATAGTCTGCTCGTGGGTGACTGCAGAGCGTGCATTCAGGTGAGAAGGCACCGGGGTGAATAAGGGCAAGTCGGGCAGGAGAGAGGAAAGTGTGGGCCTGTAAATGGCGCCACGTGCTTTGTTGGAGCTTAGACAGGGATTTGTGAGGGGGAGGGAGAGATAGGCGAGAGTTGCGGTAATGAAGGGTGATGTCATGGAAGGTGAGGAGGGAGTCACGCGTGTCCATCCCGGAGTGGAGGGGGCCAGCTCGGTCTGTCATCTCGCGAGCGATGGAATTTGCCGCCTCGTTGCCAGGGTGCCCCGCGTGAGCCGGAACCCAGAGGAGTTGGATACGACGAGAAGGGGGAAGGGAGTGCTTAAGGATGCTGAGCGCGGAGGAGGAGATGCGACCCTTCGCAAAGTTGTGGACTGCAGCTTTGGAGTCGCTGAGTATGAAACGGGCTGGGGTGGTGGCAATGGCGAGCGCAATAGCTGCTTCCTCTGCGGCAGTGGAGGTGGGGGCAGGTATAGTGGCAACAGTCAGGGGAGAAAGTGTATGGGAAATGGTGGCAAGGGCGTAGGCGGGGTGGGAATTGTATGGCGCCGCATCGACATACACAGCGTTAGACTGTGTGCCGTATTGGCGCCAGAGGGTAGAGGCACGGGCAAAGCGGCGGGCGGCGTGATGCTCAGGGTGCATGTTCTTGGGAAGAGGGTTGACAGTGAGCATGGAAGATACAGAGGAGGGTAAGGGGTGGGTTACACAGACCGGGGACACAGGGGTCAAGCGGAGGGAAGAGAGAAGGGCTCTACCAGATGGGGTGCGAGAAAGGCGGTCGAGTTGTGCCGTGCGATGGGCCTCCACAAGCTCTGAAAGAGTATTGTGGACGCCCATTGCAAGCAGACGAGATGTGGGGGTGTAGGTGGGGAGCGCAAGGGCTGACTTGTAGGCTTGGCGAATGAGGCAGTTCACCTTGTCTTCCTCGGCGCGAGAGAGAAAGAGATAGGGGAGGGAGTAGACGAAGCGGCTGAGAACGAACGCCTGGACAAGACGACGGAGGTCGTGCTCACGCATGCCGTGGTGCCGGTTAGCGACACGTCGAATAAGTCTGACGGTCTGGTGGACAGTGGTAGTTAGGCGGGAAAGGACGGCAGTGTGTTTGCCGTTGGATTGGAGAAGGAGACCCAGAACGCGGAGGCAGGAGACAGAAGGGACGGGGTACGCGTCAATAATGATGCTAAGGGTGGGGGAAGAGGTGAGGGGCGTGCCTCGAGCCGGGAGGAGCAGAAGCTCCGACTTTGACGGGGAGCAGGCCAGCCCGACTGCGCGAGCATGACCGACAACCACGTCCGCACCCGCCTGGAGGACGGCCTCCATCTCTCCAATATTTCCGGTGGTTACCCAGAGGGTGATATCATCGGCGTAGAAAGCATGGGACAGGTTGGGAATGGCAGCGAGAGTGCGTGCCATGGGGAATAGAGTGATGTTAAAGAGAAGGGGGGAGAGGACGGAACCCTGGGGGGTGCCCTGATTTCCAAGAGTGAAATTTGGAGAAGTCAGAGGGCCGAATGAAATCTCAGCGGTGCGACGGGCAAGAAAAGCCGTGATATAACCGTGGATACGAGGACCCACGTTAAGGGTGGAAAGAGCATCTAGGATGGCGGAATGAAGGACATTATCAAATGCTTTCGTCATGTCCAGTGCCAAGACCGCACGAGTGCGCTTGGCGTGAAGAGGGTGAAGAACTTCTTCGGAGAGCTGGAGCATGACGTCATGAGTAGAAAGGGAAGGGCGAAAGCCAAACATCGAATCGGGGTAAAGGTGGTTGTCTTCTAGAAAGTTCTGCAAGCGGTTGAGAACAACGTGCTCCAAGAGCTTACCAAGACAAGAGGTGAGGGAAATAGGGCGGAGATTTTGGATGTCTATTGGTTTGCCAGGTTTGGGGATGAAAGTTACCTTAGCGTGGGTCCACTCGGAAGGCAGAGTGCTTTCATGCCAATGTTTGTTAAAGAGGTCAGTGATGGCCTCGAGAGATGGGGTGTCCAGATTACGGAGGGCCTTGTTAGAGATTTGGTCAGCCCCCGGTGTGGAGGTGGTGCGGAGCTTATGCAGTGCGGCACGAACCTCACCCAGGGTGATATCTGCGTCGAGCGCAGAATTAGGGTTGCCGGCGTAGGAAGGGAGAGAGGAAGGGGGGTTGGTGCAGAGATAGCGATCACGAAGAGCAAGAAGAAAGTCGGAATCAGAGAGTGGAGATGAGTGGAGGAGGCGCGTCACGTCCCTGCGGTGCGTGGCCTTGGAATGCGACGGGTCAAGGAGGACACGTAGGAGAACCCACGTATCCCTCAGCCCGAGGCTACCGGCCATGCGCTCGCAGGTCTGGCCCCACTGCTGTCTGGTGAGAGTGGAGCAGTGCTCCTCCATGTCCATCGCCAGGCGAGCAAGGCGGAGGCGCAGCGAGCGGTTGTGTTTCTGGGAAAGCCAGCGGCGGTGCAGGGAGTGATACGCCTCCCAGAGGTGCAGGAGGCGACTATCAGCCGTGTAGGAGTGAGGAGGGGTGGGGACGGTGGAGGTGGCAGAGGAAACATCCTGAAGCAAGTTAGTGGTCCACTGAGAAAGGTCTGAGATGGAGATGGAGGCTTGTTGCCGCGACTGGCGGAAGCGATCCCAGTCCACCACCTGCACCAGACGCTTGCGGGAGGAAGATAGGGTGGGAAAGGAGAAAGAGACGGACAGGATATTGTGGTCGCTACCGAGAGAGACCCAGGTGTTCGTCCACACCGCGTCCGGGATATTTTTGCAGATGGAAAGGTCCGGATTAGTGTTCCGTTGTACGCTGGAGCCAATGCGGGTGGGTTCCGAGAAATCGTTAAGGACGGTCAACTGTTCGTTCTGCAAGAAGGTCCATAGTGTCAGGCCCTTCCTGCAGTTCTTGGGGTAGCCCCAACTTAGGTGATGAGCGTTGAAATCCCCAAGAATTAGGAGTGCGTTCCGGCTCGCGCGTGAGATGGCGTTGCGGAGAAGGAGGAGGAGGGGAGCTGCAGGTGTGCGGGGAGGGCTGTATACATTAAGGACAAAGAGGCTGGCATCTTGCCGCCGCCGGGGAAGGAGTTCCAAGAAGAGGTGAGTGCACTCCGGAACGTCGAGCGGATGCTCGATTGCCATGTAGGCGCGATGAACTAGAGTGGCAACGTTCGGAGGTGAAGGGGAAGCAGGGTGGAAAGCTGTGTAGTCCCGTAGTTTTACTGGGGAGAAGGTTTCTTGAAGGGCGATGATAGCGGGGAGGTCGGAGGGAGGGATGTTCTGGAGGTGGAGCTGCAGCGTGTTCCGCTTTGCGCGGAAGCCGCGGCAGTTCCACTGCCAGAAATTAAGGCGCGGGGGGTGTCTGGCCATCTTGAGGCCTGGGTGCCCCTGCTGGTGCAGGGTGTTTGGGAGATGAAGATGAGGGGAGGAGGGATGAGACATTAATTGTCATCTGGGCAAGATCGGCCTCGAGGGAACTCTGGCGGGCCTCAATTTTGGCCATGCGGTTGTTAATTTGAGTCATCCAGCTCTGCGTGTCCGTACGCAGAGCTGTAATGGCGGCCATGATGCGTCGTTCATGTGCCTCGAGGAACGAGGCCGTGTGGCGGATGACAGCCTCCATCTCCGGGGTGGCGGCGGGTTCGGTAGAGGAGCGCCTCTTATGTGGAGGGCAGCGGGAGGGGGAGGCGGCACGAGAAGACGCGGCCGAAGAGGAGGCGGACATAGGGGCGGGAGGTGGTGGCGGTGGGGTCTGGAGAGCGATGGGTTGTGAGGTTTGGTGAGGGGATGAGGTAGGGAGGTGGGGGCGCGCGAACAGCGCCTGCAGCTGTTCTTTCAGTAGGGCAATCTCGTTGCTCTGGGCTGCGATTTGAGCTTTGAGCTTTTCTTTTTCGGGGTCGTGTGTGGGAGGCTGCGATCGCCAGCTCACCTGGGAAGCAGCCGATGGGTTGTCTTGCCCCGGTAGCGGTGGAAATGAGACGGAGGGGTGGCGGGGGCTGCGGTCCTGGCTTGATCGGGAGCTGGATCGTTGACGGGGACGCGATGAGCGGTTGTCTCCGGCGGATGGTGTTGACTGCGCTGAGTTGGATGGCGTTGACTTGGGACTGGATGCGAGTGGGGTGGGACCCCCCCGTTCGAAGCGGAGCTTACACGGCCGGGACCCCGTGACATGTGTGCCGCTGCACAAGATGCATTTAGGAGTGCAGTCAGGGGGGTCCCGAGCAGCGTGCACAGCTCCGCAGCGTGGGCAGCGTCCGGACCTGGACTTGGTACATACGTCGGAGCGGTGACCATGGCTCCAACAATTGAAACAGGCTTCAGCCTTGGGGCGGAAGGGGTGACAGATGAACAGGCCGCAGTTGAACACCACGGTGCGAGGGAGTTCTTTCGTGCCGACGAAGGTGATCAGGATGGACCGGGTGCGACCCATCTGCCTTGCGTCGGCGATGGCGTAAGTGCTGCTGGGATTCATAGCCTGCAGGTCCTCGATTATCTCCTCTTGGTTTTGATTGTCCACGGCGTTGTAGATTATGCCGCGGAGGGCGTTGTCAGGTGCGGCCACATAGGCGCGCAGTGGGTACAGCTGGGTGGTGAGATGCAACTCAGAGGTTCGCACATACTGTCGGGTGCGTTGCTCCGAGGGTGTACTGACGGTGAAAGAGTTGTTGTACGGGTTGATGCGTACGCGGTCCTCGACACGGGCGTTGCCGTACTCAACGCTGGCGCTAGAACAGAGTGAGGCAAGGAGGGCCCCATTGGTGGTTGTGCGGAGGTCGAGGCCACCTCCAGGGCGGAAGACGATCTTGTAGTCTTCCGCTGGGAGTCGAGGCAGCGGGACGTGGCGGCGTAGGCGGTGAGTCTTCAGCGATGGCGGGGGTGCCATGGCGGACTTGAGGTGGGCGTTCGTGGCTGAAACGGCTTCCTTTAGATGGGCCGCACGGTGGGCTTGGAGCATTCGGGACCAGCGAGGGTCGTCATCAAATTCTTGTTGGGAGATGAGTGTACCGTCGACTATACTTTTCATATCGGCGGCTTCGAGACAAGGGGAGCGAGTGCCGGCGCAGCGGACGCCGGTGCGACGCTAGGTGCAGCTGCGCGCTGCGGGCGAGGTGGCGTTGCGCCGAGCGTTGGGCTTAGCTCGGCGGCCCCGTGGCTGGTCAAAGATGAGGTCCTGGTGAAACGTTGGTTGGCGGGTCCGGGCAGATGAGGCGTCAGGAAGGTCCTTACACCTCCGGGTGCTCGGTAGCAGAAACTGGAGAATATCCCGGGCGAGATGCTAAAACCAGGAGCAGAAATCACGGAGCCCATGCGAGGCACGTCTGAAGAACGCCGGGCGTGGGTTGCGTCTCCCTATATGGCACGGCTACGCGTACCGTATGTTGAAAGCCATCTGCGATGCGGACAGAGTGTGCTGGCCACTGATAGCTCAGCGCGCTGTGTTTTCGCCGCTTCCCGTTCAAGAGAGACGAGTGGGCCGACATAGCGATGTGCGAAAGGGGCCGGGTTAGGCTTGTGCCAATCGTTTCTTGAGCGATCGTGTTATGGGACGGACGGGCGGATATGTTTTTTAGTTAGGTAAGCATAGGAATGCTTACACATTTAAAATATGTTGCTGCCAGATAGTATAGTGGGCACGCAAATTCTCACTTAGCTCGACTGCAATACACTGAATATTTCACCGCATTACAGAGTTGTATTGCTTTGAAGCCATGAGAAATTGCCATTTCCTTTTTTCCATAACTTTGAAGAATCACTGCAAGCTTTTTGTTTCAGTAGAGTTTCCCCCTTGGTCTACGTTAATTCTAATAAGACACGAGACAATTACCTGTTGGCCACGTGCTTTTTCTTTAATGATAGCGTGCCGTCTTGCTCCTCACGCGAATGCCTTGAGAGTGGCAGTAGGGAGTGCTTGTGGTTTGAAGCATGGTTGGAAGGACGCACATCTACAAACATATGCATGCTTCTCATTCCGCTTAGCATGTGCTCAGTCATTGTGTGTGTCACCGAATTTTATGCGAAGCATATTACGAGGGCTCAACCCAGCTCCTCAGGCGCGGCGGTGACCATGAAATCACGTGACACCGTGACGTCACGACAGAGGAGAAGTGGCTTTGCGAAGCATGTTACGAGGGCTCAACCCAGCTCCTCAGGCGCGGCGGTGACCATGAAATCACGTGACACCGTGACGTCACGACAGAGGAGAAGTGGCTTTGGCTCAACTCTTGCAAGACGGGCTGGGTGGGAATCGAACCAGGGTCTCCGGAGTGTGGGACGGAGACGCTACCACTGAGCCACGAGTACAACGCTTCAAAGCGGTACAAAAGCGCCTCTAGTGAATGCGGTGTTGCCTTAGAAACGCGCTGTTTCTAAGGCGTGCGTCTCTTGCTCAGGCGCACATTTCGTTGCCGCGCCGAACGCTGCTTTGCTCGACGCTCACCGCGTCCAATGCGGGGCGCGTAGTCGCTGCCCTGTAGCCCATTGTCTTACACCCCTTGGCGGGTCGACGGGAACGCTGTCGCGTTCCACTCTTGAAGGCGAAGAAGTAATGCATGAGTTGTTTCTTCGTCTAGCCGAACCAAATATAGCCAAGCAACAGCAGTTCACCAGGCTAAACAGTGGTTCAACAACTAAAATAAAGGCTAGTATGCTTCGCATCCTGGGCTTAACCTTACCTAAGCCACAGCCATTTTTTTTTAGGCAAGTGCGCGCACCGCATAACTTTAGCGGCATAAGCCTTACCTGGTCGTACTTTCGTTCACGGAAATACGCAGTTTGAACTGAAACGAAAACTTACCTTGTCGTTGTTATTGCTGTGGCCTCAACACATGGCTCCATCATCCCGCCATCCTCCTTTTCGCAGTGGCCGAGTCCCAGCTCCACATTAATGCTTTTAACGCGATAGCGTTAAGGAGCTCGTGTCGCAGAAAAGCCGGTGTCGTCGGCGTCGGTGTCGGCGTCGGGTGTCGGCGTCAGCGTTTTGCGGCGTTGACCGTGAGCGATAAATCACGGCAGGCACTCCATAAATAAAAAGCAACTTCCAAGATGGGCTGGGTGGGAATCGAACCAGGGTCTCCGGAGTGTGAGGCGGAGACGCTACCACTCAGCCACGATTTCGATGCTTCCAAAAGGTACAAACGCGCCTCTAGTGAATGCGGTGTTGCCTTCGAAACGAGCCGTGGAAAGTTATACTGTGGTGTATATCGGTAATTATGAACACGTAACTTACAGAAGTCGCAATTACACGAGTAGCGAAGTGCGTTTCGCTGCATTTCTTCTGCGCTTTCCGCACACGGAGAGCCATCTTGCGGCAAACACAGAAGACCCCCTCCTCTCCATGTACGGCGCTGCCCCGACAGATGGCGCGCCACGCGCGCATTGGAGCTGTCGCGGCTCGGACTCTCTCCCCTGACAACGCTTCGCCTTCTCCCTCTGTAGAATCAAGCGTCCTTCCTTTCTTTAGATCACTATCTCTCTATCTCTCTGCCCGTGCCGATCACGGCGTTTGGCTGGCGTGCATCATTTCCCCCTCCGGGATACCGAGTTCTTTGGTTCGCTCCGCTTGCTCAGGCGCACGTTTCGTTGCTGCGCCGAACGCCGCGTTGCTCGACCATATGGTTTGACGCTCACCGCGTCTGATGCGGGGCGCCTCGTAAGTGATGGCTGCCCTGTAGCCCATTGTCTTACACCCATTGGCGGGTCGACGGGAACGCTATCGCGTTCCACTCTTGAAGGCGAAGCTTAAGCGTCCTCCAATTTTTTCTGCGTCGTTGAAAACGGAGCGACTCGGCTCGCGGCAGGCAGGCGCATCGCTGCCAGGGGCAACCCTTGCGGAGCGTGCCACCGCGTTTGCTTCACGTGCCTCGGGCATGCCGCAACGCGAGTGACGCGTGCTCCTACCGGGCGGCCGCCGCTTCACCCGATTCGCAGCGCCGGCAGCCAGCTTCGGAGCGTAAGCAAATTCGCGCATGGCCAGCGCTCCCACTCGCGCGACCAATCGTCCGCGCCATTGTACTGCGCCAGCCGTAGAGTTTCATACAATAATTACTCGAGAAAACTCTGGCGCTTGTGTCTACGGGAGCTGCAGTGAGAGTGGTTGTACCGGCATGGGAATTATGGGAAGCGCATGGATTTGCCTAAACTTCGTTCTTTTGGCTTCAAACGGCTTTGTGACTTTGTAAACTCATCATTTTCAACAATGTACTGCGCAATCAATAAATAAATGAACATCATTAAAATTTTTCCGGCGGTAGGATTCGAACACAGATACTTGAGCACAGAAGCCTGATATTGAAACCATTAAGCCATGGACGCTTTTTTTTTTCTTTCATGGTATTTATTACAGTAGCAACAACCCGACATTCACCAGCTGTGCATAGTCAGAGAATGGAGAGCACAATGAAAGCCACACAGGGAAATGCATCGTTCATACTGTGGGTAGAAATGTTGGTTTCACTTTAGAAGGGTGGTAAGGATAGGCACCTCACCAAAATGGGGTACCAGTCCGGCTGTGTATCAAGTCCATCATAAATCTGCTTTAGGTGCCGTGTCATTTGGATGAAATGTACCCTTGTAGGTACAACCGTTTCGGCGTTTCGGTCCATCATTCGCGTTTTCCGCAATCTGTGCATTCCGATGAGAAAAAAACGTATCGAAAGGTGCAATATTGTCAGAGGTCGGCAGCAGGTATCGCAGAGTATGAGCGTTAATCTCAAAGTCTTTTTTTAAAGTCTGTTGGAGGACATCCCAAAATAGTATGGTGTTGGTGCAGCTAACAAAACCATGTTCAATCGTCTCTGGCATGTCACAAAGGCGACAGTTAACAGAAGAGACAAAGATACCCTTTTTCTGTAGCCATGTTTCTACCGGTATAGTTTCACTATGAGGTTTATAAAAGAATGTTTTGCAGTAAGGGGATAAATACATTTTACGAACTCGCTTTAGTACATCGTGACCTGGCCATTGAATGTATAGTGATCGGTAAAATGGAGGGACCCGCCGTGGTTGCTCAGTCGCTATGGTGTTAGGCTGCTGAGCTCGATCGAGGTCGCGGGATCGAATCCCGGACCTGGCGGCCGCATTTCGATGGGGCCGAAATGCGAAAACACCCGTGTACTTAGATTTAGGTGAACGTTAAAGAACCCCAGAAAGTCGAAATTTCCGGAGTTCTCCAATACGGCGTGCCACATAATCAGAAAGTGGTTTTGGCACGTAAAACCCTATAGGTTTAAAAAATGGAGGCGGAAATAGCATGGACAACAAATCTTTGTATAACGTCTTATGCGACACAGAGTACAAGTATTCAGTGAAAAACCGAACTGTCAGGAAACGAACCGCCAAGTAAACCTTTCATGAACACCCCCCCCCCCCCCAAACATAAACGCGAAGAAAAATTGGAAGAAACAAAGAAATCGGGTAACGCATTCACAAGTGTGACTTGCATGAATGACCGAATTATAGGGTGCGATGCATGCATCGCGTAAAAAAAAGAAACGAGACACTATTTGCCACACGTAAATATGTACTAAACCCAGCCCACCTTCACTAACGGGCCTGAAAATATTGTCTCGCCTCATGGGCTCAAAAATGGAGTTCAAGACCATACGAAGGTTGCAAAGATTCGGTACAAGCGTTGGACCTAGAGCCTGGCACAATGAATAACTTGCAATACATAGTAAAATTTTGTTGCTAAGAACATATTGCAGGCTTTGGCTTTTCCAAAAATAGAAAGTCGGTGTAGAAGGAATGTCTGGGCGTAACTTTGCAGGGCCGAAACCTGTTCTTTCCAATAGTGTGCGCTTAATTTATATGCGTCTAGCGGCACGCCAAGATACTTTGGCGGGACACCGGTCTACTTAACGCCTGCAAACTGTTCTGGTGTATAGCCCCATGAGCCTAATCATAAGCCTAAGCTTTTTGAGGAGTTCATTCGTGCTTCTGACACGCTGCCAAATTCCTCTATTGTTGATAGTACCTTTTCAACACTGGGCTTATCCATGCAAAAGAACGCTAAATCATCTGCATAAGCTAAGACATTTACTTCATTCCCCAATATATTGAAGCCATGTATGTAACTCGACTGAATTACGCTTAAGCATAACGGTTCCAGATACAAGGCGAATAGTAATGGGGACACCGGGTATCCTTGTTTTACTGAAGAGCAAATTGAAACGGGTTCAGAGAGTTCGCCGTTAATAACTAAACGAGTACTACAACACGTATAGCAAAGCTTAACGCCTTTGAGCACAACGGAGCCAACATTGGCTTGCTCCAGAAGAGAAAATAAATAGGAGTGACTGACACGATCAAAAGCTTTAGCAAGGTCTACCTGGAGCATTGCAAGCTGCTCAGTGGAACCGTAACAGTATTGAAGACAGTGTCCGGGCGATATGTATGTTGGTTTGGATGGATCTGCCCCTAATTCCACACGTCTGAGGGGAACCAATGAGAATTGACATCGCAAATTGCAATCTATTCGATAAAACTATTGCAAAAATTTTATAATCCACGTTTGACACTGTAATTGGTCGGTAGCATTCAACAGAACGCAGTTTCTCCTTAACTTAAATTTGGGGAATTAAGAGTGTGTGGGTTTTGCAAAACGATTGCGGAAGGGCGTCGACCTCTAAACTTGTAATTAAAATGTCCAATAATATGGGACGGATAATTGGTTTGAAAGCTTTGTAAAATTCACTTGAAAGTTCATCGGGGCCGTGTGTTCTCAACAAAGGCAGCTGATCAATAGCTAACTCAATTTCTTGGATCGTAAGGATACCACTGATGAATGCACAGTCATCATCCTGTAAAGGTTTTACAAGAGACACAAAACTCTTTAAGACTTTTGCTTCGTGATCATCGGGCCGGGCACTAAATAACACACTGTAGTAAGTTTCGAACTTAGAAATTATGTCATTCGTATTTGTTAGAAGACAACCTTCGGAGTATATTTCCGGAATTATTATGGAAACAGCGTGACGTCACTCGTCAAGTAAAGCTTGACGTGTTGGTTGCTCAGACTGCAGAGCACGCCTATTTTGAGATCGTACTCGCGCACCTCTGTAACGCAGTGCATCATACTTTTGTAACTCACATTTAAGATTTTCTATGTCAACAATGTAAGTGCCTGGCATTTCACATTCCATCTTATAAAGGTTGTGTAGGCTCTTAAGAAGTATTGTTTCTTCATTCTTTCTATAGAATGGTTTCAGCGATCCAATTTCTATAGCCACTGTACGAACCTCTTGTTTAAAGGGTTCCCAAGCTGCAAATAACGGCAAGTCTGTAGAAAGAGAATTTTTTAGGGCCATGCGCACGCGATTAATAAATTCCTGATCATTTAGGAGCTCAGAGTTAAGCTTCCAGAGTGCCCAACGTGGTCAGAAATCAGTTACAGGTTCCTCACCAATCTTTGCGATAACCATGCAATGATCAGAGAACGAAACTGAGATAGTAATACAGGACAGTCCTCGAGAGAGGAGTGATGAAGAAACATAAATCCGATCAAGGCGGGCGTAAGAGCGACCTTGAATTCGTGTATAAGAGCGAGCTCCCTGTCCCGACACTCCTATATCAATGATCCCTGAATTTTGTAATACGTTAGACAAAACTTCACCACTCCTGTCCCGCATAGTGTTAATGGAGCTTTGATTGCTCGGATCACATGCACAATTGAAATCTCCCATAACACAATGCAGCGATCACAGTCCATTAGACTACTCACGGTATCAAACAAGAGAATTCGTTTTCCAGCGTCAATAAATGCATAGACATTGACCATTCGCCATGGCACACCCTGCAACACAAAATCACAACATATATATCGACCTTCAGTGTCTACATGGTAAGTAAATGCTGAGCGTGTGAAACGCAGACATTATATTCAGACAAAAAAGGTCGCAAAGCCCTTTCTGTCTCGTCATCACTCTCAACCTTCGTCTCCTGCACGGCGACGAAGTCGAGGCGCTTCTTGGACAAAAGCCAGCGAAACTGCGCCCATTTCTGCGAAGACCTAAGGCCTCGTACGTTCAAAGTTGCGAAGAGAAGTTGCTGGGACAGGGCCATGGTGACTACCCACTATTTAGACTTAATTCTCTATGCGGTCGGTCCTAGAGGCTAACGGTGGGGCTCCCTCCGAACCCCCACCAGGCCTCCGGGACCATGATCGCCGGCACTTTCCTGAGAGTGTCGACGTTTTGCGGCGACGTGCTTTTCTTGTGGTACTGGCCGTCTCGCTCTCCGTGCTTGATTCCGATCTGTTAGTCGCACGGCGGTTCGAAATTGACGTATCCGCGCTATTTCGTTTGACCTCTGCCAGCATAGTGCACATGCTGAGATGCTTCGGTGTAGCAGATGAGTCATCAGCGGCTGCCTCATTGGCTGGCTGGGCAGCAACTGGCTGCGTGGTAGCGGGTGCTTCTTTCTCTTCGCTACTTTTTTTTTTCCACGGACAATTCTGCGGTGCCATTGTCTTTAACATGTAGAGGGGCCTTACTGGCACATCTGGTATCCGCGGAAGAGAGAACGTCTCCAGTCGCGTCGAGAAGCTCAGTAATAATCATTATGTGTTCCCGCAAGCTTTCATCCGGAGGCTTTGCCCTGTGTCGTAACTTGTAGGCGTATGTTACAACGCATTCTTCACCTGTGTGGCCAAATCGTCGGCAGGCTTCACAACGCGCGGTTCTGCAGTTTCGACGAATGTGCCCAACCTTGTTACAGCGGAGACAAAGTGGGGCCGGTCTGGAATCACTACAAGGTTCTGCACTCCACAAACATGTAGCGGATATGGAACGTCCCCCACGCCGACTCCATCGGCAAGAGTCAACATCACGTCACGATTTAGGGTACGCATTTGTTCCATTTCCGATACTCTCCAGCATTCTGCTGATGTAGACTTCACTTTCCCGTAAGCCTGAAGTGCATCTCAAATGTATTCGTCTTCCAAACGCTCAGGAAGCCTTAAAAGCTTCATTTTCACTTCCCTAGGCTCGGGGTCAATAACGACGCAGCGTCTACCTTTTACGGATAATTATCCGCGCGTAACTAGCTTTGATTTTATCATTGCTGATTTGCACGTCACCATCCACACGTGCGACATCTGAAATTGACCGATGGAACTTATTTCCTTGAGGTCAATAACGTTTCGGAGGGCGTCTCTGAAATCTTGGGCTCTGTACGGTCGACCACTTAAGTCAGCATGCAGGAAAACGGAGTCCACAACCAGCTTGCCGGTAGGAAGACGAGGTAGCACAACACGGTAGTCATTTGCTGCTGGCTGAAGCCTCAGCAGCACCTCGGCCAGGGGCCGATAAATCCTATGGAGCGGAGAACATGAAAAAAGCGACCGTTCGGAACGCCGTCTTCTTCTTTCTCCACGGACGCATGCGTGGACAAGCGAATGAAACGCCCTTATGAATTTATCGCGAGCATGCTAGTGCCTTTAGACGCTTGGCGCGTTTCGATTTGGGCACCTGGACAAGTTCAATGGTTGCAATTAATAACATCTGCGCGTGTTCGCGGCGTTTTTCGCACTTTCGCACTTTTCGCACAGATTGCGCTGAAACTTAGACTAATAAGATTTATATAGCGTAATATACAAAGCCAAAAGAACGTCTGAATCCACAAGTACGAAGATCAGACAAATCCATGTGCTTCCCATCTTTCCCATGGTGGTACAACGACTGCAGCGCCAGAGTTCCCTCTAGTAATTATTGGAGGAAACTCATTGGCGCCAGCAACATCCAAGGAAACGCACGAGGAAAACTAATGGACAGCGCACGGTACCAAGACACATACACACGACCTCACACCGCAATGCCCGCACGCCTAGGGACAAACGCAAACGTAAAACGAGCAAAGAAACTTCGCCTCCGCAGTACCTAGGCGACGTCAGACATTCAAAGAGCAAATGCCCCCAGATTTTCTCTCGACCCGCTCGTACTCGCGCCCGCGCACTTACGGCTGGTGATTCCTGAAAGGACACAGTCGTCCACGTTGCGCGTTGTCTCGTTCCCCACACCCAGGTAGCACAAAAGAGATACGTAACGTTTTCGTAGCGTTTATCCAAGACGATAAGAACGGGTTAAAGAAGACACGAATGAGAGAACTTCGGCGGGAAAACGTCGTATATCTCTGCTAATGTCCGGCTTAATTACTTTCTTGAGACGATCTAGAACAGGTCTGCAAGACGTATTCGAAAAGCTGGTCTAGAAATAGGATTGGGAAAAACACAAGTAATCCCTTTGCCAAAACTATTCGTAACCAATTTCTAAACGTTTTTAGGAGGTTATCAAAAAGCTGGTCTAGAAGTGGTCTTGAAAGGTTTACGATCATCTGAAGCTAATTTTCGCGGGTGACGGGTGAGTGAGTGAAGAAGCTTTTATTGTAGGTCCGGCGAGGACGCGAAGTCGTCGCGCACCCGGCTAGTCCCACGTCGGGACCGGCAGTTGTAGCCCACCAACCCGGTCGCGGGCACGCCGGACGGCCAGGATTTGCTTTTCTAGAGCGGGGCTACGCAGAAGCGAGTCCCACTCCTCCTTGATGAACTTGGGGTATGTCGACCCGCACTCCCACAGCATGTGCGCTAGAGTGGAGGTCTGCCCGCAGGAGGGGCAGGCGTCGTCGCGATACACGTCCGGGTAAGACTCGTGGAGAACGGACAGACACGGATACGTACTGGTCTGCAGAAGCCTAAGAGAAACGGCTTGCGCCCTATTCAACCTGGGGTGAGGGGGTGGAAAGACCCTTCTAGACATGTAGAAGAATTTAATAATCTCGTTGTGAGTAGCGGGTTAGATCAGACATCGTTGTTCAAAACACGCGTTTAGTTTCGGGTCACGCGACTGGCCTATGCCGCGCAGACGTCGTCAGCCGCACCCGTCGGCACGGCCTAGGCCAATCGCGTGAGGTGAAACTGTTCGGGCGTTTCGAACAACGATCTCCAATCGCGCCCCAGATGAGTAGAAGCGTCGGTGTTCACTGTAAGAGCCATCGCGCAGTGCCAAGCACTGTTCCGCGCATGGCCGGCGCATCCTCTACCAAGTCCCACAAAAATAAGCCTGTTAGGAATAATGAATCCTTAATACCACCTTTAGTAAGCTACGATGCTTACAACCAAAATGGGAATGACATCCTGCAAAGAACAAATGGTCACGACTTGGCAGGCGGCAAGACCAAGCCCTTCATGCCAAGAGTGCATGAAATGAGAACATTGTGACCAAGCAAAAACACTTTATTAAAATGTAATGCTTATGCAAGCTTCGAACAAACTGTGTGAGATATGCAAATAGAAGTAAAAGTACATCAACAATGACAAAAGTCGCAGAAAGGATTCGTAATGAACTCGAAAGTGAACAATCACTAGCACATAAACAAAATTCCAAGTACACATACAAAAATGAACAAAAGAACCTGGAGTGTACTAAAGTTTCTCATTTATCATAGTAAGGAGCACGTGCTATTATATGGACTAGAGTTATGCAGAAGTGACATCGGAGCGAATGGAAGTAGGCTGAAAAATGCAAGAGTATGAATCGGATGGTAACTGCCTCCAAGCAATGTTACCAATCAGCTAGAAGCTTGAAAAGAGCACAAAAAGAAATACCACCACATACCATTATAAAATAATCCTGTGACAGAAATAAAAAAATGGGAACAATGCAAAATTGGAAATATTGCCTTTAGGAGATATCAAAGAAAGTAATGGCGAGAAATATAACCATACAACAAAAAAGCAAGAAGTGAAATTAGTACAGAATACTTAAACGGGGGATTCAGTGTAACAAGTGAACACTACTGTATAGTACAGCGAACGATGAGACAGTAATGCTGCATCTTGCCACTCCAGAACGTGAGAAATGAATATGCAAGCCTCATATTAGTAACTTACCTAAACATGGAAATAAGCTGGAATGCACTGGTAGCTGCATTTGTGTAACAAAGGAAGCAATGGTCGTAATAAATACTAAGTGTTTTATCTAAAAAACCCTGTACAAGAGGCAAAGTTGTACCTCTCTGGCAAAAACAAAGTTGCAACGAATAATTTGAAAACCATTAAATACATTAATTAGCACACTGACATGTCACACTTTGCGCACATCTTCAGTCTCCTAAAGTAAAAAAAAGTACTCTGAATGAGAAAAACGTTTAACACATGTAGCCCAGAACAAATTCTTTGCCAGTTCACCCACACTTTCACATCCAAAAACATTTGCCACAAAGTCCAGGCACAGTTCCACTGATGTTTACCAATTCACCCCCACTTTCACGTCCAAAAATATTTGGCACACAGTCGAGGCAGAGCTTCATAGATAAACAGCTTGAGCGCACCCTACTGATTATTCTGCAGTCCCGCTGGAAATAGAACTGCCGCACAAGCTGGTAGTGGTTTAAATGTAGACACACTTGCGGCCCTGGACAGGTATGCTCAGATATCTGCACTGGTGCTCCGTTTTGTGAAGTAGAAACATTGATGCACTACGCTGGTAGTTGAAATGTTTTGAATGCACAAGTATTGGCTTCACCAGAAAGACTTGCCCACATACCACCACTGGCATATATATGCACTTGCTCTTCACTCAGTAGCATTGAACTTAAAGTGTTCCCTATGTGGGAGCCATGTGTAAAACCGGTGTCACACGACCACTCTCGATCGCGATCAAGCCCGATCCGGATCGAAATTATCGATGCGACTGGCTCACTCTCATAGCTTGCGCAAAGGAGCCAATCACGACCGAGAAATTCGATTTGTAACCGATTGGATAGCGGTTAAAAGAGCCCCGTGTGAAACCGGTATCAAATAATGCACAGGCGTACGCTAGGAAAATGTGTTGCACAAGGACAAAGAACTGCGGCATGCCCTGGTGTGCGAAGCGCGCGAACAGAACACATATAAAAAAAAACCGCGCGAGCGCTTCGCAAACTCCATGCGCACACATTGCACCCGCACGAACTCGGCAGGCCGCCGACGAAGTAAAGCGCGAAGGGCGCACAGCGTACATTCCGACACATGTCCCAAACGGCAAACAATCGTACTACCCGAAGCATACTCGACTCACGTACGCAGTATCCACAAGCGAGTTATGCAGCGTACATGCTGTATCCATTCGCCAAGTAGTAAAATTGATAACAAGCACAAAGCTACAAGGGACTCAATACATTAATACCATTTGGGGCGTCAAATAAAATAGAATTGGGCCGTTTCATATATTGAACACAATATATGGACTAACGTGGTAACCCGTAAGACCATGAAATACCGCTCACGTGGGTAAAGGGGGCGAAAACACAATCGAGAACCTGAAGCGTAAACGATAAAAGCACGGTATATACGGTGCACGCAATATTCTGTCAGTGCGCTGTAGCGCGAGGGAAGAAAATAGGGCGAGCACTTGACCTCACCTTTTGGGATGCCGTACTAGTACTGAATGATTAAAAAAAAGCGTTTGAACCGGTTAGCTTGTCTGCAACACTCTTGCTAAACAGGAGACTAAAATACCACGATGACGGCTCTATTGCGGAGATTGGCAAGGTGCGCACAGACAGCAATTTTGCCATCTTGCTTCGCATTCTGCAAAATGCTTTCTTGTTAGGATCACGCATAGCGGCCTATCCCAACGCTAGGGACACACAGGCATGATTTCTTCCCTCTAAATTTCGTCGTTATACTGCCCTTAACGCCTGAATTACAGCGTCAGTGAAAAGGCGCCTCAAATAACATGACAATGAGCTTGAAGAGCTGATTAGTGCCCTCCACTCGGTGCCCTGCAATTGAAAACGCTACTGATTTCCAAATTAAAACTACACAAACAGATCGCACAACCCAAACTAATCACAGAATGTCGTTTTCATGACAGCAAAACACTGCAACACTTACATGAC
The DNA here is from genome assembly GCF_038994185.2 of Dermacentor albipictus. Lineage (NCBI taxonomy): Eukaryota > Metazoa > Arthropoda > Arachnida > Ixodida > Ixodidae > Dermacentor > Dermacentor albipictus. The sequence continues at coordinate 4,681,459 of NW_027225570.1, read as the reverse complement.
AAAAGGCAGCGGCAGCACATTCAGAAGAGTCGCAAACAGACTATAGTGTCATGCGAGTGCGATAACGCAACTATGCCAGGCTTCACGAATAACGTGGCCGCCTTGGTCAGATAACAATTGAAAACACTACTGATTTCCGAATTAAAACCACACAAACAATTTCGCACAACCCAAACTGATCACAGAACATCGTTTTCTTGACAGCAAAACACTGCAACACTTACATAGCAAAGGGCAGCGGCAGCACATTCAGAACAGCCGCAAACACACCACAGCGCAATGCGAGCGCGGTGACGCGACGACGCCATGACGACGCGACTATGCCCGGTTCGCCCGGCTGCCCGGCATCACGAATCACGTGGCCACCTTGGTCACATGATAACTAAAGAGATAGAGCGAGTCATATAAAGTCGTTTTCAAAACGTATTCACCCCTCGTTTTTAAGTTGCCTGGCTTCCAACGTTATCCAAACGTATTCACCCCTCGTTTTTAAGCTATCTTGTTTGGAACGTCTTTGATGCGTCGATTTTGGTCAAAAATCCGTTTCAGACGTTGAATCCCTTAATACGACGTTTTCAAGACTTTGTGTGCTACCTGGGCAACGATGCAGCCCGACCTCGCCGCTCAGTTTTGGACAGGAAAACTGACATCTCTCAGAAGTGATGCTGCACCATCTTCTGCTGCAAATCTTCTGCTTGTACTGCCGACAAGACGAAGCTTGATCGACGTTTATGTTGATGGTGTAACACATCCTGCACTCGCCGACACTGGTGCGCAGATTTCCGTTATTACTGCTCACTTTTGCCGCCGTCTCAAAAAAGTACTGACTCCTGCCACTTCCAGTTTTATTCATACCGCTGACGGAAGAAGTCTTGCAGTCTTGGGGATGTGCACAGCTCGTGTCATCATTGTCGTTCACCATGCTAATGTATTTGCCGCCTTCGAGCAATGGCCCAACGAGGTCGTTCTTAGTTTGGATTTTTGTCGACCCATTCGCTCCTCACTCACTTTGCTACTGGGTCGCTTCAAGTTGAGCTTCCTTGTTTTGCCAGTATTCCAGCTTTAAGACCGCTCCGCTTGTGCTCAGTTGTGCAGTTACAACCACAAGCCGCCACGGTGTGTCATCCTGTCGGCGTCACCGTCCGTTCCCGATGGCGACTAGATGGTGTCGACGTTCCTCTCCCTCGAAATGTCGCGTTCCGCACGCTCTCGTTATTAGAGACCTTTAGCGTGTCCGCTATTCCTGCAAACTGGGGCGGTTTGGGCGGATTGCCGGATGGTCGGCGGCGTAAACGTGAGCGGCCGGAGCGGTGCAGCCGCCTGGTTTTGTAGAGCTCAATCAGACAAACACAGAGCTAAAATTGCAGTAACCTACTTTATTCTGCATCGCTGCTGGTGCAAATTTTCGGCAGTGGCGTAATTGTGTTCAAAATTACGCCGCTGTCGAAAACTTACACCCTAGCTAAGAAGAATATAGTAATTGGCTCTGTGTTTAGGTGGTTGAGCTTTGCACCACCGGCTTGCGCCAGCAATCTGGCCGCTCACGTTTACGCCCCCGACCATCGGGCAAACCGTCCCGGTTTGCAGGTATAGCGGACACGCTAACAGTCTCTATTGTCACCGACAACCAGGCACATTTTCCTTTCCTCAACTTCAGCTTCTCGACTCTTCACCAACAAGGCTTTTCGGTGGCAAAGGTGTGTGAACATTACGCATGCGACATATCCGTCTTAGTTGCTGACAATCAGCCACGTTCGCTGCATCTAGCACCTCCATTTCGATCCACAACAATTTTACGAAGGTGATGGCTCCAGATCTACTTCCCGACCAACCTGCTGAGCTCCGCAGTGACAACTTACAGAGACATCTTGACTTCGATGACCGTTCATTAGGTAAAACGTCGCTGGTGACTCACCATATTCATACCGGTGCTGCTGGTGCTGCTAGTACTGTCCGCCGGCATTCCTGTCGCGTGCCGCAGGCTGAACATCAAGCCATTCAGCGTGTATTTGGCAAATGCTTGCAAAGGCGTCATCGAAGCATCTTCCAGACCAATGGACCTTTCCGGCTGTCCTGGTCAAGAAGAAGGATCAAAGCTGGAGATTTTGCGTCGACTATCGTTCTTTGAACAAAATAACACGCAGGGACGTATATCCGCCTCCACGCATTGATGACACCCTGGACTGCATTCACGGAGTCAAATACTTCTCATCTATAGATCTCCGTTCTGGGTACTGGCATATTTATGTTGGCGACATGGACCGCGAGAAGCTAGCGTTTATTACACATGAAGGGCTCTATCAATTGAGAGTTATGCCTTTTGGGCTGTGTGATGCTCCAGCTACATTTGAACGGATGATGGACTCTTAGAGGCTACAGATGGTCAATCTGCCTTGGATACCTCGGCGACGTCATTGTGTTTTCCCCAACGTCCTAGAGTCACCTTATCCATCTGTCAACTATACCAGCTGTCTTTCCTCGAGCTGGTCCTCAACTCAATTTCAGTAGAAGAAAAATGGCCGTCTTGTAATGCTACCGGCGTCCAGCCTGATCCTGACAAGATTCGTGCCGTCAAGAACTTCCCAGTGCTGCGTTCCGCTAAAGATGTTCGTAGTTTTGTTGGATTATGCTCGTACTTTCGGCGTTCTGTACGAAATTTTGCAAACATCGCTCGTCACCTTATGGAACTTCCAAAGAAGGACGTAGATGCCTTTCTCACGGGACCACGAACAAGCCGCTGCTTTGCCTGTGGTAATCGGTTTGGTGACCTCACCACCTGCACTGGCCCACTTCGACCCTCCTGCGTCCGGTGAAGTTAGAATCGACGCTACTGGACATGGCATAGGCGCTGTCCTCGCCCAGCGTCAGCAATGGCCAGGAACAAGTCACTGCCTTAGCCAGCCGCCTTCATTTTTACTCCCTAACGATACTCTTCAATCACAGAGCGTATGTACCTAGCTTTAGCCTTACTGGTAACAAAATTTCGCCCGTATTTTTATGGCCGTCCGTCCTCAGTTATTAGCGACCACCACGCCCCTTGCTTTCTGTCTTCTCTCAAGGACCTGAAAGGACGCCTTGGTCATTCGCCTGCACGTGTGTTGAATGGAACTGAATTCTGCGGTTTCACGTGCGAAAACCACAATCTGATCATGAGACACGCAGAGTATTCGTTTTGTAACCTACAAGTCTGGCAGATTGCACCAGGATGGTCTCTCGCGTCACCAGGTGGACAGTACAGGCTCTCCTGACCATGATGCGACGCTTGTGTGCTAGCTATTCCCGACTCGATCAATATCGACACGGGCAGCACCGCGATTATTCATTGCGATTCATCACCAACCGTCCGCTCTCTGGCCTTTCTGACCCTTCTCTCCGGCGCTTTATCCCACGCGACCTTCAGCCAGATGGCCCTAAGTTTTATGCGAAGCATATTACGAGAGCTCAACCCAGCTCCTCAGGCGCGGCGGTGTCGCCTTCAATGACCTTTGACGCCATGCCATACCACGTGACACCGTGCCGTCACGAGAGAGTAGAAACGGGGCTCCAACTCGCGCCGTCGCTCGCGGCGTCGCGCAACTCTCGCAAGATGGGCTGGGTGGGAATCGAACCAGGCTCTCCGGAGTGTGAGACGGAGACGCTACCACTGAGCCACGAGTACGATGCTTCAAAGCGGTACAAAAGCGCCTCTAGTGAATGCGGTGTTGCCTTAGAAACGAGCTGTTTCTAAGGCTCAGGCGCACATTTCGTTGCCGCGCCGAACGCTGCGTTGCTCGACGCTCACCGCGTCCAATGCGGGGCGCGTAGTCGCTGGCGGGTCGACGGGAACGCTGTCGCGTTCCACTCTTGAAGGCGAAGCAGAGTAACGCATGAGTTGTTTCTTCGTCTAGCCGAACCAAATATAGCCAAGCAACAGCAGTCCACCAGGCTAAACAGTGGTTCAACAACTAAAATAAAGGCTAGTATGCTTCGCATCCTGAGCTTAACCTTAGCTAAGCCACAGCCATTTTTTCACTAGTCCTTCTCCGGTACTTGCGCACTCAACTTGAGCTTAAGACCTCAAGTCGATTGGTGCGAACCTTCAAATGTGCGCGAAACTGTGCTCTATCTCCTCTCTGTCTTCGTCCCCAGACCCTTTCGCCCAGTGCAGGGTAGCAGACCGGACGTGCGTCTGGTTATCCTACCTGCCTTTCCTCTCCTATCTCTCTCTTGCTTTCTCTTAACGCACGCATAATCCCCGTATCAGTATCGACACCTACTTAATACGTGGGGGGGGGGGGGAGGGCACAGTGCAGGAGGGGATTTTTATGCCTACGATGTTCGATCGTCAGGCCTGTGACGGCCGGGCACCGTGAGTCTTGTAGATAAGTCGTGCGCTGTATCTCTTTTTAACGCGATAGCGTTAAGGAACCTCTGTCGCTGAAAATGCAGCGTCAGCGTCCGGTGTTGGAGGTCGCTTCGGCAAAGATGTTCGAACCACCCATACCCAGGCCCTCCATATAACGCAAGGAATTTACTGCGCTAACTGAACTTCTCAAGCTAAATTATGTGGAAAAATCGTAAACTATGACTTACACACAAGCTACAGACATGAGACCTCTCGGATTGTAATTTGACTATACAAGAAAACATAATTCTGTTACGCGAAAACTCAAAGGAACCTTTTTTCTAACGTTTCTACCATTCACAGATCAGCCTCGGCGTCCGTCATTTGAGCGCGCCGGCGCGCGGGTGCCTTAGGTGCCACGGAGCAGCTCGCCCGGTCCCTTGCGTCCAGCTGGCGCTCGCCTCCATCGCATTGCGGCCCGCGCAAGAGGCCGCGTTTCTACCACAACGCCCGCCTTCGTGCATAGTGTTCACGGGCAGCGTTTCCCGGTAAACATTACGGTTTACATACGCTCCAGATACCGGGAAGCGTGAGGAGCAGTCAGGGACCTTCCAATGATATCGGCGTTCTACTCTTAAAGGTGAAGCTTAAGCGTCCTGCAAATTTTCATTTCACGTTAACTTTTTTTTATTGAAAGGCTTGACATCCCAGCGCTAGCTGGGACACACTTGTCTCGTAAAATTGAAGTAGCCTCCACTCGATTACGCTGTCGAATACCTTCCCTAAAATTTTATCAATACAGAGCTGGTCTGTTTCCTTGATTAATAATGACAACTGAGGCATTAGTAAATAAATAATGGTAAGATAATCAGTAATTATCTCGCACTTACTAATCACCTTCTAATTAAACCCGTCTTGGCCAATGCTCATAGTCAGAGGGCAAAGAAAGCCTAGCTCCCCTCGGGAAAGTGCACTGGAAGGAGCACGTAACGATTGCTAACTTTTATTAAACTGGCGTCAATTTGCAATCCACAGGAAAAAGTTCTTCGAAATTACATGCCGGAAAATATTCATTGCTGTAAACACTGAAAGTATTCTTTCCTATTATGACCTTTACATTGCGTTTTAGCCACAGGAACGTATGTATGGCCGTCTGCGAGCTCCTTTGTGACGCAAGGAGAATACCTGGTTAACTTATTTATTAATTACTTATTATGTTACAAAATTCCAATTTTAAGATCTATAAAATTTGTTACCTACCATTCCAATTTGCTCAACTTTCCAAATGCACACTTTTCCTTCTAGGGAAGAAAAGTTTGTCTCACATTACCTTGTCTACTTCATTGCGCACAGTTTTCTTCCACCTCCCCACCGTTTAACCGTCGGCCCGCACTGGGTAATACAGGAAGCACACGAGGAGGTGGACGAAGTGGCCGAGCGCGTGCCACTCGCACAAGCCGACCCACGGAGCAGCAGCCGGACGTCGCTGACAGCCATGGCGGACGACGACGAGGACGCGTCTTCCGCGGACGAAAAGAGCACCGCCGAGTCCTCTGGCGTGAGCACCGCCGACAAGCCCGGGGCCGGCGGCGGTGGGAGGACGCTGGTGATGCTCCTGCTGGTCGTCACGTTCCTCGTGCTGGTGGGCGGCGCCGCTGTCTATGCCTTCGTGCTCAGCGGGAGTGGCGACGAGTCGGCAGCCAACAAGACGGCCAACGGGACGGCCAGTGCATCCGCTGGGGGAGGCCATGACAAGCCGGGGGAAACGCTCACTTCAGATAAGACCGAGTCTGGGCTATCCAGCGATCCTGTGCAGCCCGTCGTTCCTCTGACGTCCCCCAAGCCTGCGCCGTCCCCCGAGCCTGTGCCGTCCCCCGAACCTGCGCCGTCCCCCGAACCTGCGCCGTCCCCCGATCCTGTGCCGTCCCCCACTCCTGTGACGTCCCCCGAACCTGCGCCGTCCCCCGACCCTGTGCCGTCCCCCGACCCTGTGCCGTCCCCCACTCCTGTGCCGTCCCCCGCTCCTGTGCCGGCCCCCGCTCGTGCGAATCGCATCAGTAAACAGCGGTCCCTCAATCTTCAGCAGCGCAATCAACCCGTCCAGCCCGACAATTCCCTCATGGAAGAGCGACAGACTGAAGATGAACCAGCGGGGGCAAGCGTGGTCAAGCCGCGCTTAGGACAGGCGGGTGACAACAGCACAGCGAACTACGAAGCCAGCACGTCCCGAAGCACGGCCACCGCTCAATAAATGGACAGCTCAGGGCCACTGCGCTTGCTACATGCCTTTCTGTAGTGCATACAATGCGGGAAAGTCGACTAGACAACAAATAATTTAGCACCATATTTTAAGCACATGGCCTGTAGGGTCGGTCGGCGTGCGCAAGGCGCGCCTTCCGGTGTCAGAGCCAATGCTTTTCACCGACTAATTTGCTAACTATAACGGAGATTGCGATTCCGGTGCGCCAAGCAGCGTTTGGTACAGGTTTTGGTAACTGTTTTATTATTGACCTTTTTGCCGGCGATCCCGTGAGCGCTGCCATGTTTGATCACGTGGTGGCACGGCCATTGCATGCCTCAGCTGCCTCCGTTGCCTGTGTTTAGAATGTATTTACGTGACGCCGGTGTGGCTCTGCAAACCCGTTTCGGCGGATATCGTAGATGGTGACTGGGTGGACGACACGCGACGCTTCACAGGACATGTAAGCTCTTTCGGAGCTCGTTACGCTTTGTCCAAACGGAGCGAGACACGTATACGGAGCTTGTTAGCAAAGTGGGGCTAAAGGTCTATTCTGAGCTATCCTAAATAGCTCAGAATATGAGTGAATCACTCTCAGTGCGTTAAGCTCTTTGTTTTTCATTTAGCAAATACATTTAAGCAACGGCTTGTCACGCTTCTGACTCAGTAAAGTTCATCGGGCGGTCACTATCTGATTGTTTATTTTCTGCCTGATCGCTCGCGGGTGTGCACAGTTGCGATAAATGTTGTTGGGCGCAAGGCTTGAGACGTAGATCGATCTGTACGCTGTAATAGCTTGTAGCAAATACGTATTATCGCTACTCACTAGCTTACTGTGTGGACCGTTACGGGACGTTCAGCTTCGAACATTAGTGAGCTGTCGGTGCATATAGTCGCCGTCACCCATGCTTCGGCGCACTGATTCAATTATATGCGCCCGTTCACTTTTTCTTGATACGCTGGCGATAAAGTGGGCGTAAGTTTGCGTGTGACTTGGTGTGGACATGTGTAGATAACGTGCGAAAAACAATACATGCCAAGAAGCAGCGCTACTCACTTTGTCACCGTATAAAGAATGGTACTCACTCGTGCAGATGTTCCGGGGTTGAAGTCCTTTCCTTGCAGGTTAGCGCTACAACGCTGGCGTATGAGCGATGTTGTTTTATCCTCGAGGTAAGCCGTGCATCGCGAAGAGCCGGCAACACAGCCAGTCTGTTCATGCCTCAACTGCGCACGTCTTCGCTCCACCGCTCCATATTTTGCAGCATGGGTGAATCACAGCGCGTTAGCGAAAACTCAGTTGCAATTTCGGCAGCTGATCGCATAGAAGCAGGGTATAGAAGAGCTATTGGTTTCGTATTCGTGTGCTTTCGCTGAGACGGCGAAAGCGCCATGACGGCGGTAATGACAAACCAAGACGGCGGTAATGCGCCATGACAGCCGGACGTGCCGGGAAGGCCCAAGCCTACCCCTCTTCGCCTTTGAAGAAGGCATTTGCCACCACTGCGGAGCCGTACCACCGGGAGCAGGTGGGCCCTCGTACAATGGAGCATGAGCGCCCCTCCTTCTCCACCTTAGAAGAAGTGCATTGCAAGTCAGCGAGGCAAGACCGCAGAGAGCCGCCGGGTGTGACACCGCGACACGGGCGCCAACGATTGGCCGAAAATGGCGTCATCTGAGCGGACTCTCCCATTGGTCAAACATGACGCGACTTCCAGTGCTCGAAGGGTTTATAAGAAGCATTCCAGAGAGACCAGAGCATTCCCTGATGCCCTGAATCACCTCTCTCGAACTTCTTGCCGCAGGCCGCAGCGTCCGAGTTGCTGCCGGCCCGTAATGACTGTACGACTGTTAATTGACTCACCTCTCTGTATATAATGTAAAATAAACCCTCCCAAGTTTGTTTTCATCCCGGAGTCCGTCCCTCCAACCCCTACATCTGGTAGGCAGCGGTGAGATCCCCTCCGAATGCATCAGCTGGTGGCAGCGCTACGGATCAACCTTCGTCGTGAGAGATCCTAAGGAACCGGGCAGAGCGAAGAAGAGAGAGCCTTCGTCGAAAGAGGTCCGAAGAAACTGGGAGTAGCGAAGAAGAGCGAGCCTTCGACCCAGGGAGTCCGGAGGAACCGGGAACAGCGGACAAATGAACCGGATGGCAGAGTGCTGCAACCGTAAGTGAGCGCGTGGTTTTTTTCCTTTTGCTTCGCCAGACTCAAATGTTGTGTGTTCATTTTGATAGTTCTGGGAATCGGGAGTTTGATGCACTGTGTATTTGCACAAATTAATTAAGGAAAACAGTTTTAACCATCTGTCGGGGCAGCTGCCATGGATCTTAGAAGGTTGACGAGGTTAGACTTGTTGTTGGTGTGCGACGACTTGGGAGTTGAGGCGGACGAACGGATGAAGACGCCAGCTATCATAAAGGCGATTAACGATAGTGGCAATGATGAGGAAAACATTGAGCTTGCTTGGGAGGTGATACAGGAGCCACGGGAGCGTGAGCGTCGTGAACGTTTGCGAGAGCGTCGTGAACTTAGGAGTGAGCATAAGCGTGAAGAACGCGAGAATGAACGGAAGCATGAGCTTCAAGAACTTACTCTTAGGTGTGAGCGTCACGAACGTGAGAATGAACGCGAACGTGAGTATCAGGAACGTAAGCTTGAGCGTGAGCAAAAGTATGAGAGAGAGAAGGCAGCACTGATCAAAGAGATACAGCATTGTGATCAGTTATTGGCACAGAGACAACGGCTGTCTGAGAATTCTGTAGGAAGTACAGCGCGAAAGAATGAGGAAGTGTCTAGCAGATTTTTGCCAAAAGCCGACGAGAAGAGTAGTGCCTGTGAGATTAGCTGCAGATTCATAAGTGAAGGGAAAAGGCTAGCTGCTAACGATGCCTTAGTGGCAACAGAGGCCGTTAAAGGCCGCAAGGAGAGCGGCGAGGTGCTGTGCCAACAGATGACTGTAGAGACAGCTAGGCCATATGCGAACAAATTGGCAGTTACCGCGCGTGTGCGTCGCTGGTAAGGTTAGCGAGGTTGCTAGCGAAAAAAAGGGTACTGCTGACCCGACAGAAGCGAGCACCCATGTAGAGCCAGATTTGCGTGCAGGAGTGAAGTGCGAGCTGAGCGATGCAGTTGAGGGTAATTCTCAGGATTGCGAGCTGCGTAGCTCAAGAGAATACAACTGCATTGTTCAGGGATCGGTGCGGCTCTCCGCCAGTCTAGATGGCCTAGGTAGGGATGATTCAGTTGTTAATCATTCGGACTGTGCGCGTGAGACAGCGATCGATACCGACGAGCTGTGTGCCGATGCACAGCGTGAGCTGGGCAATGAGTAGAGGGCAGTTCGCAAGAGTGCGAGCTGTCTTACTCGAGTAAAGCCTGCTGCATTGTGCCAGAGTCGGTTGGGCTGTCCGCCAGTCGAGGCAAAGTGAGAGTAGATTTAAATGTAAATCACTCAAACTGTGCGGGTAAGAGACCGATCCGGGCCGACGAAATGTGTACCGGCCAGCACGAGGCACGAGGCGACATGAAAACGAGTGCAAGGAGAAAGCGCCGTAAAAATAAGCGCGGTAAAGACCGAAAGACGGTAACTAATGTAGCGCCGCCAAAGATGGCGAGAAACCCAAAAGGGCAGGGCGCGAGAAAGAAGGTGCGGTCGTCACCGACGATGTTGACGCATCCAAAACGAGCGAGCCACAGGTCAAAGGGGGACCGCGAAGCATGTTCTGCACGGACGCGGACAAAGGGCGCGGGGCAGTTAATCTCCTCGTCGTTCCGTAGTTCTTTTCAAAGCTCAGCGTGCAGTTCGAAGAAACGCAAGGTGGCAGGACGAGACTAGGTGGCGAGTAGCGACGCGGTCGATCAAGTTTGCGAGGAAAGCGGGGCGCCAGGGCGCAAATTGGCAGGAGACCGTAACGTCTTGGGGGAGCTGATAGTGAATCAGCCCTTTTGTTGTTTCTCGGCAGCCAGAGTAGCTTACAAACCGCGCCCACCTCGGGTTCGACTCAAAGTATGAGTCAGACATAAGCGTTTGGAAAGGGAAGCCAAGAGCGCTTCCGTAGAAATGAAGTGTTTTGTTTTTATTTTTGAGCATCGGAAAGTTTTCGCGATTTGAGACTAGGATTTCTTTCAAGGTGTAAGGTATGGGCTTTGTTTATGTTTTGGTTTGAGAAAGCTCCGAGATTTGAATGACGCGTTTTGAGTAAACCTGTAGTCTCGCGAGATGCTCATTAATAAGTAAATAGGCTTTCTTTTTGTGTGTGTGAGTAACCTGAAGGTCAAGGTTATCGTTGAGAGGCCTATCGTAACGCGCGTGTGTTTTAGTTAACCTTCTTTTTTTATAAGCGTTTTTTTTTATTTTCTAAGGTTAACCGCGTAGTTTTCAGTGAGTGCATGAGTTGCAGTGAGAGGCGTTCTTAGTTCCATTAGCGCGTGTCCTGTGTCGACGGAAGGAAGCAGATTTATGACTGGGTTGCTCGTGTGTTGAGGGCAGCCGTATTCTGACTTCTCTTATAAGTACGCGTGGAACGAGTTATTAAAAGACGCATTAGTTTAAGGGTTCTGCGGAGTGTGTAAGTCCCGCAAGTTTAATTGTTCGTTTACGTCACGTGTCCTGTAGGACTTTCAGGGAAGAAACGTGAGTAAGCGTAAATGAGAAGTTTGCCTTCAACACAAGCACGAGTTCTGTTTAGTGACCACAAGGCTAGTGCGCTTGTGATTACGTACTTGTGAGGTTGACCAGATTGTTCAGTGGCACCATTACGTGCGATAAGTACGCCACTGCGATAGATTGGAAACATGCTGTTCGTGTAGTTAGGCCACTTAAGCTATGTTCGGCTGTTTTCATTTGTTGTTTGCATCGTCAACGACACTTTGTTTTGCAGCAACAATAGTAATCTGGTCTTGTCGGCATTCGAAGAGAAATGGATGGCTGTTTGGAAGGGTGGTTGGAACTGTTTTGTCAAAATTGGGGAAAGAAAAAATCAGGGTTCATTTTGACACAGTAATAGCCTGGTGAGTCAGGGGTGAAGAGCCTGCGCTTACACGTGGGGCAGCGCTGTGTTGTTTTGTTTGTTTGACGTATGTTCTCCAGGGCCCAGGATCCCGAAGTTCGTCAAACGAGGCTCGACACCAATACCCTGCAGGTTCTTTCAGCGTTCCTCATGGCCAGCGAATTGAGTTCACCGGCCATTCAGAACAACCGGGGCGAGGACGAGCTGTTAGATATGGCGCCGTTTCCTGAGGCTACTTCGAGTTCCCCAGACCACATCGAATCGCAGCACAGCTAATTGAGGAATGCAGAAGCAGGAAAGCACATTCCAGAGGAGCGCCCGCGCAAACAAGTTTGCGGCCCCCAGGTCGTGTGCCGCCGAGGAACTATTCAATGCTTGAGTCTTCCAGAAAGCGAGGGGATAGCACGGCATTGTTGGAAGTAAAGTGGGTGCCAAACCAAGACGGCGGTAATGCGCCATGACAGCCGGACGTGCCGGGAAGGCCCAAGCCTACCCCTCTTCGCCTTTGAAGAAGGCATTTGCCACCACTGCGGAGCCGTACCACCGGGAGCAGGTGGGCCCTCGTACAATGGAGCATGAGCGCCCCTCCTTCTCCACCTTAGAAGAAGTGCATTGCAAGTCAGCGAGGCAAGACCGCAGAGAGCCGCCGGGTGTGACACCGCGACACGGGCGCCAACGATTGGCCGAAAATGGCGTCATCTGAGCGGACTCTCCCATTGGTCAAACATGACGCGACTTCCAGTGCTCGAAGGGTTTATAAGAAGCATTCCAGAGAGACCAGAGCATTCCCTGATGCCCTGAATCACCTCTCTCGAACTTCTTGCCGCAGGCCGCAGCGTCCGAGTTGCTGCCGGCCCGTAATGACTGTACGACTGTTAATTGACTCACCTCTCTGTATATAATGTAAAATAAACCCTCCCAAGTTTGTTTTCATCCCGGAGTCCGTCCCTCCAACCCCTACACTGTGCTTCGTCCTTGTTCTTTTGTGGTTGCATGTGTTAGCGCTGTTATAATTTTCAAATCAAGCATGCACCAACTCGCCCAAAAACAAGTTTTCATGAACATCATTAGGGCCAGTTAAGGACTGACGAAGCAAAATCTTGCCTCAAAAACTGCTCCGCAGAGCTCGAACGAACTTTTCCGCGGATTTCCTCCGGTAGCACGTCAGCCGTCGTCTGCTACGGCAGGGCCAGCATAGGCGGCGCCCCTGTCGAGGCCGCGATGATCCCTGGAGGCATTTTTACAATTTCTAGTAGGTACAGCGGGGTGTGGCGCTTTTGTCGGCGCTCGACGTTTCTGCACAGGCGCGACTAAGAGCGGGTGCGAGAGAGAGCATCTGGGGGCCTTTGCTCCTTGAATATGTGACTATGCAAGGCAATACGGTGGAGAAGTTTCTTTGCGCGTGTAGCGTGCGTTTGTCCCTAGGCGTTAAAAAATTATCGGGTTTTACGTGCCAAAACCACTTTCTGATTATGAGGCGCGCCGTAGTGGAGGATTCCGAAATTTCGCCCTCCTGGGGTTCTTTAACCTGCACCTAAAACTAGGCACACGGGTGTTTTCGCATTTTGCCCCCATCGAAATGCGGCCGCCGTGGCCGGGATTCGATCCCGCGACCTCGTGCTCAGCAGCCCAACACCGTAGCTACGGAGCAACCACGGTGGGTGTCCCTAGGGGTGCCGGCGTGACGGAGGGGGGTCGAGTTTGTTTACGCCCCGCGCGGTGAGGCAGTCGGCACGGACATCCTGTTTGGTGATCACTGTCTCTGAAGGGGCAACGTTCTGACTGGTGTTGTAAAGTCGCGGGTCATTTTGTTAGTCGCGACGATAGATTGCATTTTTAGAAGCACTGCTTCAGGGGGGCACATGTAACCGGCAAACGGATGCCTCAGAAGAGCACCTGAGGTTATATTAAAGCAGGTGGCGCAGGATCTCTGGGGCACCCAAGCGGTAGCGGGGGCATCAAAGCTGGAAGCAGGGCGGCCCGTGGGTTGGGGCCGTGGAGGCCGAAGCGTGCCAGGGAGTGTTCGCATAAAAAATTGGCTGTCCGCTATCGCGTACAGCCAATTTTTATGCGAGGTGTCGCGAATAATTTTTATGGAGGTGCCGCGAATATTGCTAAATAGTGAAAGGTTGTTTTAATTAGCAAACAACACGATGGAATAAATATAATTGCATCGAGGCGCCAACTTGCGATGCTAGGTTCAGCACTACCACGCCCCGCGACTTCTGCCGGCACGCCTAGGGACAAGTGCACACAACACGCGCTAAGAAACTTTCACGTAGTGTCTAGGCAGAGTTGTATATTAAAGGAGCAAAAGTCCCCACATTTCCTCTCTCGCACTCGCTCTTACTGGCCCATGCGCGCAAACGTTCGTCGTCTCCGCAAGTGTCACGCCCCGCTCTACCTACTAGCAATTGTAAATACGCGCCCTGGAGTCAGGCGGTGGAAGAGGGAAGTGGTTGGCGCTACTTTTGGAGATTGAGGGGTTTTAGTTGAGTGTAAGGTCGCTCAACAAGGCTACTCAACAATGAACTATATTCACACTATCAATCAGGTGATAGAGAAATGTACGGAATATAACCAACCCTTATATATAGCTTTCATTGATTACGAGAAAGCGTTCGATTCAGTCGAATACTCTGCAGTCATGGAGGCATTACGGAATCATGGGGTAGACGAGTCGTATGTACAAATACTGAAAGATATCTATAGCGGCTCCTCTGCCACCGTAGTCCTACATAAAGAAAGCAACAAAATCCCAATAAAGGGCGTTCGGCAGCTAGATACGATCTCTCCAATAGTATTCGCAGCGTGTTTACAGGGAGTATTCAAAGACCTGGATTGGGAAGAATTGGGGATAAAAGTTAATGGAGAATACCTTAGTAACTTGCGATTCGCTGATGATGTTGCCTTGCTTAGTAAGTCAGGGGGCCAATAGCGATGCATACTCACTGACCTGGAGAAGTAAAGCTGAAGGATGGGCGTAAAAACTTGTCTGTAGAAAACTAAAGTAATGTTTAACAATCTCGGAAGAGAACAGCAGTTTACGATAAGTCGTAAACCAGGGGCCGTATTCTGTAGCGGTTCGTTTTGGAACCGGTTCGGTCTGGCTGTTGCCATTGGTCGGCGCTTCGTTGTCGTCATCCCTGGTGGGCGGGACGACAAATTTTGTTGACGTCACACAGGTTGTCAACCATCTGGAAAGGAACCGATTCCCTGCTGCGAGAGGAACCGCGAAGAAGTGGTTCGCTCGAGGGTCGCGCGCGGTGGCAAGAATGATGGCGAGGGTTGCTAGGGCAACCGTGGCTGCCGGCTAGTCTTGCGCCAGCTGACGAGCCGGTACGTAGACGAGACGAGACAGAGACGGCAATGGCGGCTCCTTTGGTTGTGCTGCTGGCGAGCGCCGAAAGACAACGACGCGACGAGAGGCAACGACGCGACGCGTTCGGCATGGCCGAACAAGAGTTTCGAAGGTATTTTAGGCTCTCCAAAGACATAGTGCGACGTCTTTGCGATGAACTGGAAGAACATCTCGGACCTCAAAGATTTCGAGGTGTCGACACTACGATGAAAGTGCTGTGCGCGCTGCGGTTTTCACCGGGAGTTTTCAACAGTGCGTCGGGAATGAAGAAGCGATTGCACTGTCGCAGTCTTCGGTCAGCCGGATCATTACAGCCGTCGCCAAGGCCATTACGGTTGTGGGCAAAGAAAAAGGATGGGTTAGATTCCCATCCACGGCCCAATAGAAAGCCGCCGTCAGCTGCTGGCCCAACACACACGACGCCTTTGCTTGGTAGGGGTGCTCCTCGACAAATGAAACGAGTATTTCGCGCTGCCTCGCCGAAAACATGAGGACCCAGCCGCCTGTCCTTGTTTGACGACATCGTTTCGGTGCGCGAACAAGTCCAAAACATAAACAAAGCGAGGCAAGTTGTGTACATAACGTATGACAAACCACCTAGCGACTAAATAAGAAAACAAGACAAATAAAATTACAACTCCCAGTAGCCGTCTGCGCCGCAAGCTCACATTTATTACTGAAAATTATATTTGCAAGTGTCCTATACAAACCAATGTTTTTTTTTTATCAAACCAGCAACATCCTTCAATTGCTATACCGTCCCCCAAGTACAAACAAAACTGAGGACGTGATCTTCCGGCAGTCCGCCGCTCGTTGATTAGTTCCCCTCATGCCGCCCCGTTCCACTCTTTCTCCGGGTGACGTACACTCTTAAAACTGTTGCACCCTTTGGGGTGTAAATTTGTCCGACAACAATAATCGTCATCTGCCTTGCTTGCGTTTCCTTTGCTGAAAACTCGGCGCTCGCTACTTTCCTGTCGAGAATGCTGCGTCACACTGATAACGCGCATGCCGTTCGTGACTGGGAAGTACCGGGCTCGCCGCGTTAGAGAAAGGAAACGCGGGCAAGACGGATGACAATTATTGTTGTGGGACAAGATAAGCCCCAAAGGGTGTAAATTTTTCTAAGAGTGTAATCCAGACGTAACAGCCAGACCAAACCGGTTCCAAAGCGAACCGCTACAGAATACGGCCCCAACACTACTTAGGGCCGGTACTGACCGCGGATCCGGATCATGAGACTGAAATCGTCAGAGGAATAAAACTGGCAGAGGCTTAGCTTGGCTAAGCCTAGTGTGTTGCGAAAGCAATCTTCTGTTCAGGTTGTAGAGTTCCATACTGCTCATCGAACGTGTAGATGCAGTCTCGTCGCCATTTGAAGCATCCATAAGGCTTGCTGTCGAACGATCAGGTGTTGCCAAAGTCGCGTCAGCATTGACACCATGCATGATACTTGTAGATGCACCCAGATCAAGAGATGTTGAACGCATTCGCCTGGCTGCATAACATGCACGCCGTTTAGCTAAACGTTGTTCCCGCTCTTCATCCGTTTCTTCCGCACGCCGCCGCTTCTTAGCTGCAGCACATCGTTGCAGCTTCACCTTATACACATCATCCGACATACCGTGGAGCATTCGCTGGGACGACTGCGACGAGCCGAGTTGGGGGGCCGCTTTTCCACAGCTGGCATGACGTCACGTACAGTGAGCGCCCCGCGCGGCAGCGGCGCGCAGCTGCAGCATGGAGGATTCGCTGGGACGATCGCGACGAGCCGAGTTGGGGCCCTACTTTTCCACAGCTGGTATGACGTCACACATAGGTCACGCTAATGGTCAATGGTGGATTCTCCGGGACGACGGCCAAGAGCGGAAACCTCGAGCAGTATTGCTTTCACAATAAAAATGAGCTGGAGTGCGTTTGGCAGGCATTCTCGGATCATGAACAGCAGGATGCCATTATCCCTCAGAAGGTGAGGTAAGATCAGGTCAGTTTATTTCCTTAAAGGCCACTTTAACAGGGGTGTTACATAAGGGGTTGGGTACATCTTGCAACAACAATTCAACGTGATAACAAACGAAACATTTGAAAAGTGGTAGATACCTTTTATAAACAAGTACATACTCGTGACAAATTGTCAATTAGAAGAAAAAAGCAACAGTTATTTTGGCCGAAGAGAAGAAACAGTGGCAATGCACAATTCACTTCCGCAACTAGTGGAACATTTGAAAAAAGGTAGATACATTGCATACAATCAAAAACGTACGGTAGATGATGAATTTGTGCAAAAAGGTAATTAATTTGACAAAATAAAGCAACATCAGCAATGAGCACATGGTGATTATTTGTATATATTCCATGGTGGGGAAGGGCATTCCAATCAGTTGCTGTTCGCGAAAAAAAAAAAAGACGCAGAGAAGGTGGTTGTGTGTGAGCGTGGTTTTAAAACTTGGAGTGGAGGACGAGCGCGTTGCGATATTCTTGCGGGTGGAACGATGTATGGCACACGATTAAGTGAAATTTAAAAAAACTTATGAAAAAGACCAACGCTGGCTATCTTACGGCGGTGTGAGAGCGACTCCAACTCAGATTTCTTTTTTAAGGATGATATGCTTACGTCATATGAGTAGGATGAATGAATGTATCTTACTGCACGATTTTGGAAGCGCTCAAGTGCGTTAACGAGATATTTTTGTTGTGGGTTCCAGATTGGTGGCGCATAATCGATTTTAGGCCTGATAAGTGATTTGTACGCCACAAGTCTGACATCCTGAGGCGCATGGCGAAAATGGCGCCTCATAAAGCCGAATGTTTTGTTCGCCGATGATACTATGCTGTTGATATGCGTGCTCCAGTTAAGATCACAGGAAGTTGAGACGCCTAGGTACTTGAGTGATTTTACTGTTTCAATCCGATTGTTGGTATTGTGTAAGAAGGCAAGAAGGGTGCACGACTACGAGTAAATGACATATGTTTACATTTTTTTGGATTAAGAGTCATTAGCCAATGGGCACACCAAGACTGTACATGATTGAGATATTGTTGCAAATTATCTCCATCAATGTTATTGTGTAAATGAAAAGTGTATAACAGCTGTGTCTTACCAGTACTCACCTACGGGGCAGAAACAGAAAAAAAATGGCTGTGGCTTAGCTAAGGTTAAGCCCAGGATGTGAAGCATACTAGCCTTTATTTTAGTTGTTGAACCACTGTTTAGCCTGGTGAACTGCCGTTGCTTGGCTATATTTGGTTCGGCTAGATGAAGAAACAACTCATGCAGGCGAGCGCACGAGCTGAGACCCGGCTATGTAGCTACGCGGCCGCAAGCGAGCGCACGAGTTGAGCCTCCGCTTTTGCAGCTGTTATGACGACATATGCTAGCTACGCGGCCGCGCGCGGCGCAGCAAGGAAGAGCGTGGTTGTGCGGCTAGTATGCTTCGCATAAAAACGAAAAGACCACCTACGGGCAGAAAGGCGAAGCTGGGTCAAGCCAACATTACAGACTTGGACCGGTTACGTAGAAGCGCAGACAGTGACGGCAAGGACGAGGACCAAGAGACTAAGACGTATGAGGCGTGGGCCAAAAGGCAACGCGAATTTGTAAAGAACTTTACGCAGAAGATTACTACGACCATGCCAATTCCCTTCGTAGACAGCAGGCTTAGCCACATGTGGGCGGCCTCTTCACCGTCTGGAGCTCCCTGCCGAACGAGCGCTGCGAATCCGGGGTCCCCCCGCATCCTCTGCCGGCACAATTGGGCCAGCTCGCCGTCTGTCAGCGCCGTCGCCGCGCCAAAAGGCACCGGGGGATCTCTCGCCGCACTCTTCCCCCTCTCCTCCGGGTGCATCCGGCCGGTGTAGTGGCTATGGTGAATAACAAGGGTCCCGCAGGTAGTAGCACCAGCAGGGAGGGGCAAGTGGGCGCCGTCCGCGGCTGCGTCCGTTAGAGTGAGCGTGTGCCCCCTAAAAGGATAGGGCACGGGGTGCTGGCACCTCTGCACTCTGCGCTGCGCGGGCCATGCCTTCACCGACACGTACCAGAGGGGTGCCGAAACACCCTCCTGGCACGTCCAGGTGGCCACACTCCGTGTTTTCGGACTGGTCTCCGTAGCTGTGGCGGGCGGGACAGTCGTTGGAGCAGGGAGTAGTATCCTTGCGGCTGGAGCGCCTGGCCGTGCAACCCAGCGCCGGCGTCGGCTGCGGCGGCGGCTCGAAGGGGCGACAAGGGCAGACGGCTTGTCCATCTTGAGCGCGAGTGCACTGCAACTCCAAGCTACCGACGAAGGCGACATAACAAAGAGAGTAAATAGGAATAAAATAGATAAAAATAGCAGTTTAATCATTTCACTAGACATTAAGAATGCGTTTAACGGTATTAGAGCGGACATAGTAACTAAAATTCTTCAAGAGTATAATTGCCCACATAACTTAAGATCAATGATAAATTCTGTACTAACCAACAGAAAAATAAGATATGATCAAGACAATGTAAAAGTAGATAGAAATTTAGCAACAGGATCCCCACAGGGTTCACCTTTGAGTCCTCTCTTGTGGAACCTGATGATGGCAAAATTATTAGAAGCTAAAAGTATTCAAGACACGTACGTAATGGCCTTCGCAGACGATATTACAGTTGTACTTAATGCAAAAGCAAGGAAAGCTCTAGAGGACAAAGCCAATCAAGTACTAACTCAAATAAATAACTGGACACAAGAAATGAGACTTGAATTCAACACGGAAAAATCAAACTTTATAATTATAGGTAAACAATATGATAGTCATGCACCACATTTAAAACTTGGAGGAAAAAGACTGAAAATGATGAAGGAATTAAAAATTCTAGGCGTTATTTTCGATTCAAGAATGTCATTTATCCCTCACATGCAATACATTAAAAATAAAGTAGCCCATTTAACTTACCAACTAAGTAAATTTACTGCAGGGCGAAAGGGAATACAACAGAAGCAATTAAAGACTATTTATACTAGAGGGATTGAGAGGATGATTGTTTACGCTTCTCCAGTTTGGTACAGTAAAAAGATCGAGATTAATAAAAAACTCAAAGCAATTCAAAGAATACCTTTAATCCTGCTAACCAGAGCATACAGAACTACATCGAATTACTCTCTAAACATATTAGCCAACATCCCTCCAATAGCATTAACAATAGAAAAGGAAATAGAAACATATCAAATATTCGCAAAAGGTAAAAACTTCTTATGGAAAGATAAAGTGTTTACGGAAAATGAGGTGGTATCAAAATACGATATGTGGGAATTTCACCCGTCTACAAACTTATCCTTTCCATTCACAGACAAAGAACAAGACGTGGACATAAAAATATATACAGACGGCTCCAAAATGGAAGAGAAAGTAGGAGCAGCATATGTTGCATATAATTCAAGAGGGGAAACATTAACAACAAAATTGTTCAAATTACCAGAATATTCATCGAATTATGAGGCTGAAGCGATAGCACTACTAAAAGCAATAGAATACATAGAATCAAAGGAAACTAGTTATACATTCCAAATCCTCACAGACAGCCTTTCGTGCTTACAAGCACTACGAAATCCCAAAAACAATGACCCACTTATAGTTAAAATAAAGAAAAAACTTTTAGGATTACCACGGGAAAGAATAACCTTATCATTTGTCAAAGGACATAACAACAACAAAGGGAATGACACGGCGGACTTGTTGGCCAAAGAGGCTAGTATAGTAGGAGAGTTCGTTGATTTACCGGCTACCAAACCATTTATTAAAAAACAACTCAATATATTGGTGAAGGACAGATGGAACAAGGTATGGCAAAATGAGGGAAAAAATAGCTTTACCTATGAATGGATAAAAAATGTCAGAACAATCCCAGATAATTTTATAGGTAACTATTATACATCTCAGGCAATCTCAGGTCATGGGAGATTTCCTCATTACTTTTTTAGGTTTCACCGGTCCAACACGAATACATGCAAATGTCAACAAGCAGCCATAAATTTTGATCATTATCTGGAATCATGTAGAATAACAGAAATCCAACGAAAACAATTAATTAAAATTGTTGGAAATAACCCTAAAAAAAGAAAACCAGAAATAATTAAAAACAATCAAGCTCTGGACATTATCGAAGAAATGGTAAAGATAATTACAGACTCTATCCCACAAATTTAATAGCAACAAAACTTAAATTTTAACTCACGTAAATATAATTTACTTTATACACAGACCGGATGCCTCACGGAAGGAGAACCGACCCCCGGAAGGGCTAGGTGTAAGACGTGCTTTCGTCCGGCATCGGGTACCAACTCACTCTTACCTAGTTTAATCACCTGGGAAAAGTCGAGGGATCACTTGCTCCACTCCCAAGCTATTATAGAATAATCCCCGTAGAATGGAAGCAGGACATCAATCGTTTTACATCTGGAAAAATAGAGAACCTCATACTACCACCAAGAAGAGTAGGAGAAAAGGTTCGACTCAACTTGACGCAAGACCCCTGAAGTCAAGGGCAAGTCAAGCAACAAGCCTCAAGATGCAAGGCTCGAGGCAAGCAAGCCTCAAGAATTCATTGTATTCAAGATGAAGAAACATATACGTAAATAATTGATCAATGAATCCCGCACCAACCCGCTCCCTTGCTGTGGTTTCGCCGACGGTGATGAACATTACTTCTTTCTATCTTCTACTCTCTTCTTTTCCTCTTTCTTTCTTTTCTTATTTCTCTAAAAAAAAACATTTTGGATATCTTCCCTCATTTTTTATATTAAATTCGGCTTTCTCTTCACACCTGCGATACACTAGTGGTGCAGGTCGAGGCATCTCTCCTTTGTGCCTCTCTCACTTTCTGTTCTGTCGAGAGAGAACGACTGCGGGAAGACAGTTCCGGGCACCGGCAGCAGCAGTGCCAGCAGGAGTAGTAAATGCTGACACCAATCGTTTCCAAGAAGAAGCGAGCAGAGATGGGGGGCACAGGATGGAGGGTCGCGAAGCCAGCTGGACGTGGTTTTCGTCCCCTTTTGCACCGCGGGCGCCGAGTGTACTCCGTGTGTTTGGGTGCAGTCTGGTACATGTTGGCCATTTGGGATCAATAAACGCCTTAACTGTCCTGGACGCCGTGTGTTCCTGGTAGAGCGCCCATGCGTACGGCCAGAGCCGGCCAGGTCTTTCGGCTCGGTGCTCGAACCTTCGGTGGGTCTATCGCCGTGCGCGGAGACGCACTGTGAGCCCACATTTTGGCGCCCAACGTGGGGCCCGATGGCGAGGAAGGCCGGTTACACGGTAACAATAAAAATTCAAACAGCGCTAAACGACGGGACCAGAATGAGGAGGAGACAAACACGGCGCTGAACTTACAACTGATTTATTTGAAGTGAGAAGTCAAACATTTATACGTAGAAAACTGGGCACGCATGCGCCCGGTCATACATCGATGATCAGATACAAACTCCGGACAGCAAACATTCGCACGCGTTGTACCTGCCTTGCAATCTACCCTTTATGCAGCAATGCCATTTCTTTCACCGACAAGATT
This sequence comes from Dermacentor albipictus, assembly GCF_038994185.2. Lineage (NCBI taxonomy): Eukaryota > Metazoa > Arthropoda > Arachnida > Ixodida > Ixodidae > Dermacentor > Dermacentor albipictus. The sequence goes on along the minus strand of NW_027225570.1, from coordinate 4,658,993 downwards.
AAAGATGTTTTGCTAACGCAACTATTAGATTTTCTGATGATATGAAATGCTTCAGCGACTTCTCTGGTAGTCTTGTCACTATGAAAAAATAACAATTTTGTATCGTCAAAGAAAGGTACGCATTTACAAATACTGCAATGCTTTGCCAGGTTAGTGTCTTTTTTGTCTAATGAATTGGCATGCTCCATTAGTCTAATATTGATGCAGCGGCCTGTCTGGCCTATGTAAGTTTGGCCACAAGATAAAGGAATTTGGTAGACAGCACCCTTCTTACAACTGATGTACTTGTTGACATGATTTACCTTGCAAGCAGTATTCCGTTTAACGCCTTCCTGCTCCCTCTGAACTGCTGCCCCTAACTTACCCAGCTTCATCGGAACAGAAAAAACGACCCTCACACCACATTTGGCCCCTACTCTCTTAAAACGATGTGACAAAGCGTGCTCATAAGGCATGACAACAACCTTTTTCCCCGCGACATTTTCTTTGGGCTGTTCCGAACATTTCAGCGTTTTTATAATCTTATTAGCGCCAGCCACAATTACAGAATCTGGAAAACCGGCCTCTCTGCATCTCTGGGCTTGGACCATCAGGCTACTGGACATTTGATGAGTACACGATTTCTTAACAGCCATACCAATACATCCTGTTACAATTCCGAATTTAACAAGCTTAGAGTGACAAGACGCGTAGTTTACAAGAGGTTTTTCACTCCTGGGAGCGTATCTACAGCATACATAGTTAGACAAAAAGGTCAAATTCAGATCTAAGAATTGCAGGACGTTGCTCTGTGGGATCTCATCTGTGAAGCTCAGTCCAGACCCATGCTTAGAAAAAACATCGAGTAAGTCAGGCACACATTCAGCACCCTTAGATTTAACTAAAATTAGGAAGTCGTCCACGTATTGAAAAATTCGAATAAACCTTCCATTTAAGTCATTCTCTACTTTCATGTCAACATAACTTAGAAAAATGTTACTAAGTATTGGGGCAATTTTGGCACCAATACACACCCCCGACTTTTGCTTGAATACTTTATCTTCCCACATTGCATAGGTATTCTCTAAATAAAAGGATAAAAGTTCCATGAAAGACCCACTCGAAATGCCACAATTATTTTGGAAAGCGCACTCATCATTTTGGTCTGAGATGCAATTCTGCACACATTGCAGAAGTTGATTATGGGGAAGTGAATAGAATAAATCGACCACGTCTATGCTAAAACCAAAGCACGAAGCCGAGTTGTCCTTCAAGAGAAACTTTACAACTGCCTCCGAGTTAGGCACAACAAACGGGTCAGTCACGGAAAGTGCTGACAAATGCTTATTGAGGTAAGATGATACCACCAATTGCCAAGTTTGGCGTTCAGAGACTATTGCTCGAAAAGGAATGCTGGGCTTATGCGTTTTTGCTGAGAAGAAAATTTCAAGCAAAGAGCGCTCTGATTCTTTAACTTTATTTGCCAAACCTAGAAGCCCCATGCCTTTCAGTAACGAAACGACTTCCTTCTTATTCTTAACCGGTTCCTTATTAGTCACTTTAAAATGTTTGCCTATTGCCTCAAGCGCCTTGTTTGAAAACTGATCCTCAGAAAGTACAACAAAGTAACCTTCTTTGTCAGATTGTACGACGCGCAAACGGTTATCAACCAAATAATCCACCAGCAATTGAAATCTATTGCTGCGCACTTTAGCGCTGCTACTACTAGCCACAGCGTCAGCACACTCCGATGCACACCTAGTTCTGTCCTCGGGCTCACGCCGCGTCGAACAATGGTTTACGCGCGCGGGCCGAAATGCGTTCGCAAACGCTAGCTAGCGCTTCCCGTGACCGACAATGGTCTGCGACGGTTCGGACACGCAAAATGTGACGCACTGAGCACCTGCGACTACCGCAAGGGCGGAACGCAGAGCCACTCAGCAAGCCACGCTTACGCAAGCTGACAAAGCACGTGAACGTCCCCAGGCCGGGGGCGTTGGGGACACAAATAGCTGGTCGCTCACGTACCTTGCAGCTTGCCTCTCGTGACCGGCGCTCGTCCCTGTCGCAGCACGACTCCCCCGCGCATGGCGATCGTCCCCAGTCGGGGCTTCTTCCCTACGTCACGCCCCACGAGCCAATCGCAGGGCCGCGTAGCATGACGTCGCGGGACGCGGCCGCGGAGCCCGGGGAAAACGGCGCGCGGTCGAGGGGCAGGCATTTGGGAGAGGTTTTCCTCGCAATGGCGAATAAGTCCGGAGCCTTAGGCACAGCAACGACTGCGCCCCGGTAGACCGAAGGAACTCCCACAGTATATGCGTCTGCAATAACTTCACCGCAACACATTTGTTACCCTGAAGATACTGCCCCGTCCGCTGCACTATAATCTCGGGTGCTCTCGAGCTCTCTATTTGCCGGTATTTTTATTTTCACATGCTGAATAATCCTACCGCAATACACACACACACACACACACACACACACACACACACACACACACACACACACATATATATATATATATATATATATATATATATATATATATATATGTATCCGCGCCTGTCCCGTATGTTTCCTTCTTTGTCCTTTGTTTGCGCGGTTACATGATGCATTCCAATATCGACCACCAACTAGCCCGCCTATCCCTGTTAAATATATGTAGTGAGGTGAAGCTTAATAATGTTGCCAAGTGCTTTGACAGTGTCAAATCTAACAGTTTTAGAATGACATGGCCAATACATCAGCCCACACTTTCACTTTAACAATTCTATTAGGACTGTCAAACTAATCATACAGCACTGAAAAACAACGTAAATACCTCAAGAGTTGATTAGCAATGCTGGAAAGTACAAGTCTAGTGGCCAAGGGTGTGGGGAAGTGCCTTAAACATTCAACAAAGACATCTTAACTGCGTAAAAATTTCTAGCATATTGATGCAGGTTGATCAGACTTACTTTGATATCGGTTGCTTTACAATGAAAATAATAGTACTGCATAAGAGGACGCAAGTGACTCGTGCGCTGCTTGGTTATGCAAACCACATGGGTCCCAGAAATAGCCAAACAGGGTTCTTGTTTACGCATGCTGCTTGCGTCCTCTAATCTAAAGCTCCCTAATGTCAGCAGTATAAAGAGAGGCTGTAAAAATATGGCTTTGAATTTCACAACTCCAATTTTTGTTTCTTCTGTACTCGTACAACCTACGGTTTCGTGACAGCATCTGCCTAGCTCATTGCTACATTTTGCGACAAAATCAGTGATGACTCAGAGTTGCGCCTGTCCTAATATTACTCCAATAATTCTTTAAACAGTTCATTTTTTAAGCACGAAGCATGTCATGCCCAACTAAAAAATTAACCAAGCAATAAGCTTCTAGAAGTGGCTAAAATATCGGCAGTCTTCTGAAATCAGCTTGATTTGCAGCTGCTAAAATTGGCTATTATTGAATTAGGGCAAGGAAGGAACGGCTTGAATAAACATATGTCTCATCAGAAAGTTGCGGTGGTGTGCTGCAGGCTAAGGCAGTGAAAGGAAGCCGTTTTGGCATTGGTCTACCTCTGTCCCAAAACCAGGCACCGCAGCCAAGGCGACTTCACATGGCTTCGACAGCTCCAAATTCGCTTTCACAAGCCCGTAATACTCAGTCGAGGTGAGCTCAATGCACATCACCCACATTGGGGCTGCAAAGACATACGGCCAAGAGGATGCCACCTTGACGAAGCAGACACCACAGACCTCGAATTAACAATTGGCACCAACTATCCCAACTGCCATGCCCTCCATTCAAATCAGAAGGGCAGTACACTTACCTAGCGTGGGCAACTGGGGCCTTCATACAGTGTCAGTGCGACTCTGCCCCAAGAGGCAGTGACCATTATGTGATATAATACTTGATGTAGGGGTGAAAATGTGCCACATTCACAAATTTCACAAAATTCACAAAGTTTCAGACTGGGACCATTTCCGTGATGCACTTGAGTCTGCAGAATGTGAAGGGGTCGAAGAATCGCTAGCAACACACATCCTTTACACACTGCAAAGAGCGACATGCGAACTAGAGCTTACTGGGGCAACATCCAGCCCCGGCGAGCATTTGCTGCAACTTTGGGGTGAGCAAGCCAAGCAGCATAATTAAATTGCGGCTGCACGCAACAAACCCTGATCAATGTTCTGCACAAGACTGAGAAGGCAAGATGTCATGCTAAGAAACTTTCCAGGGACCAGTGGATGGACCACTGCGCGTCATTTGAACATATAGGTCTCAGTAAGCTGTAACACATTCTCAGCTATAACAGGATGCACCAAATACTGTAATGCTATTGAAAACACGCTGCTACATCTTCAGTGCACATCTGAGAAAATTGAGGAACAAGCTGCAGATGCTTTCCCCGACCACCTCACAGTGACTGACCTTCACCTGAGTTGTACGCACCTTAATGACCACTTGCCAAGGAAGGAATGGAAAGCCTGTATATACAATGGCAGAACCTGTTGTTGCTCAGCTCAGGCCCAACTCCGACGCGGCCTATTTAAATACATGTAAAAACGCAAAAATGTTTTTCTGAAATAACCCCTCGACCGATTTTAATGAAATTTGTTGCATTTGAGAGAGAAAGTTAAATTCTAGTGACTGTTGCAAGTTCAGATTTTGATTTAGGGCTTGAATTTTGTTAAAAAGATTTTCAAAAATTCAGAAGATTGAATAAAATAGAAGCACAAACTTTACAAACTAATAGCTCTGCATCAAGAACAGATATCGCGATTCTGTAAACGGTATCCGTTAGACCATTCAAAGCGGACAAATTTGATATGTCATTTTAGATTTTACGTGAATTTGTTACGTTGTTTATGAGGGTTCTGCAAAAGTTGTAATTACACATTAATAAATTTTTTGAGGTTCATGTGTGACATATCAATTTTGTCCGCTTTAGATATGCTATCAGATACAATTCCCATAATTGCGATATAATTTTTTTTCTGGTTAAGTTGCGGAGTTGTAAACTTGAGTGTCGTTTTCTGAAAATTTGCGATTTTTGCCAGTCTTTTATAAAAAATCGACGACCTAAACCGAAAATTCGAAACCAACCGTCACTAGATTTTAAGTGTTTCTTTTAAATGCAGCAAACCCCGTCAAATTTGGTGCAGTGGTTGCCGAGAAAAACGAATTCTCCTTTTACATGTATTTAGATAACAGTACCCGAGCTAAAGCTTCCTCTTTAAGTGCACATGGCAAAGATGGAGTCATTTTTCAGATGTTCAGGAATCTTGCCGAAACGAGGAGGCAAGGACTATTGCTTGTAATCAATGAAATCTGGAATATTGCAATTCCCCACAAAGTGGAAACACTTGGTCATGATGCCACTACCGAAACCAGGGAAGAAACCTGACACCACAGACAACCTTTGATCAGTCTCACTCACATTGACAGTGTGCAAATTGACTGAAGGAATGTGCCTCGCGAGGCTGAACCAGCATCTGGGAAAGACAAGATGATTCCCACCTGTGCCAGATTGGTTTCTGACCTAAGGTTGAGATGTGCCACAATAGCCTCTTTCTGCATCAAACCATCGCCAATGCCAGCCACTTTGGAGGAAAGATATATGGGTTCTTAGTCACAGTCCAACCAAGAAGGATGTTGCGCACAGTCTGCAACGAGGAAGTACTGGTGGCCTTTCGTGAAGCCTGCCCAGGCATTAGTGTTGCCAAAGCCTCTTATGCAACCAAATGCTTGAATATGAAATTACAGTAAGCAGCCAAAGATTTTTACCAACTGCACAGGTGGAAATTCAGGTAAAACCTGGACCAGCACACTTGGTTGCAGGAGTGATTCACTGATGAGGTAAGAAGAAGACTTAACAGTTGGTGATAAGGTATACCGAATGCAGGTATGCGCAGTATGTATACATACTGTTATGCCGAAACAGATGAATTTTCTCCAAAGCAATATCAAAAGCTCAATTTTTTTTCGTGATGCCACTCGTGCTAGAGGTAAGTGTGGACATCATCATCATCAGTCTCTTTATGCCCACTGCAGGGGAAAGGCCTCTCCCATACTTCTCCAGCTAACCCGGTCATGTACTAATTGTGGCCCTGTTGTCCCTGCAAATTTCTCTTCATCCGCCCACCTAACTTTCTGCCGTCCTCTGCTATGCTTCCCTTCCTAGCAGTGTGAACAGGGTTATATAAAGCGGCATAGGCAAAATGATACTAGATACAGCTGTTAAGCGTAATATTTTTTCTGGGCTATATTCCTGCTTCTTGAACTGATTCGAGATCATTAACTGTAGCACCAAAGTTGTGGGCCACTACCAGAACAAAGGCATGTAGTGTGCACATCTCAATTCTTCTTATGCCAGTCTTCTTTTTTACACCAATAGCTGCTATGGGCCAACTCCCCTGGTTCTGATGTCTACTGGTGTTGTCACTCTTATTCCCAAATTTATTGCTAGAATATTGCAGATAAAGTTCTCCTTGTGATGCGTGGATTCAAACATATGATCAAAAGATTGGCAGTCCACGATTCTACATTTCAGCCACTCTGCTGAAAGTACAGTCGTGGCGAATACTGATCCTCGAGAGTGCGATCTAGCCAACAGGTGCCATGATTGGCTAACACCTGTTCACTGTCTGCATACTGTATATAGAGCTGGCATCCACGCCTTCAAGTTCTTACTCATCACTTTCCCCACTTGTGAAGGCAGTCCTATGTTAAATTTTCTTATTACATGTAATGACAGTGATTGGGTGCATCTGCTTCATTAATCTTCTAGTGCTTGGCTTCTCAGATTTACTGGATGGGGCTGGTTGATGGGGCAGAGCGCGAGACCTAACAATCGGTAGCTCAAATATAGATTTGAGAAAACCAAATGAATTCAGCAGTAAGAAGCTAAAGGGTTGTTTTGGTGGAGACCAGTGACCAAGTCTGGATGTGAAAGAGGAGGAAGGAAACTAGTCTTTCCACTTCAACACTGGGAGGCACAACTCCCACAAATAATTACGACTCGTACTTATTTTACTTTACTGACTTGCACTGGCAAGTGTTCAACAAACACCGAATGAAGCAAGCTTCCTGCACTTATTTCACCATTTATTGCATTACTTTTGCAGTATGAGTGAAACTCCAATTTTTGTTAAGCCACAAGATTGCCTAATCTTGTGCCTTGCAGTAGGATGTTAGCAGTGCTATGAAGGCACTTAAATATTCGAGAATAGTAGTAGAGAAAAAAAAGTAAGAAAACAGTGGCTTTTTGTGCATTGACTGTGCATACACCTGGTGCTCTCATGGCCATTTTTTCCACTATCTGCTAAACCGTTCTAAATAAGAAAAGCTCATACACAATTATTCTGCAGAGTTGGACAACTAAACCAGAGGTATCCGTGGTAAGCAAGGTTTACTTATTTGGTGACATTTTCTGTGGTCCTGCTATTGGGCTTTCTTTCCATTCTTTTCAGCTGTGCATATTTAACAAGTGACAAGACAGCTTGACAATTTTAATCATTGAAAGCCTTAGCGAAACCTTTTTTGGGTTGTTTTTTCTTGCTTTCAGACTCTCCACATTGCCTTTTAAGGCATGTTTTCAGTGTTTCTTTTTTTTATAGAGAGGGCATGTTAACATCTTTTACACCATGTCAATTATGTGGTGCCATAGTGTGTTCTTGGATGGAGTCTTGCCCCTTCATTCTGTACAATATTATGTTGGTTTTTGTGTCATTGGCCGTTTTACATTTGAGTATGAGTGTAGCATTTCGCTAAGTTTGCCTCTGTCACACAAGCTTGCAAGTTTGCTACCCACTGCTGGTGACATGTGACACACATGAGTTTTGTGCAATAAAAGGAAGTCTGTCACTTATCCTGTGCACTGGTTGTCTTTTTGAATTACAATTTGTTGCCCATATTACTTCTTTTGTTGTATCTCAGATTAAGAATGGCTATCACAGTTGACATCATTTAACCATACTGCACACAATGTGGATGATGTGCACTTGCAATATATGGCCACCATAAATATAAATAGAAGTTAATAATTCAAGAATAGTGCCTTTGCATGGTGGTGCAGCCATGAATTGTAGCTATAAGGTACCAGCGCTGCAAGTAGCACTGTTTGTGCAGAATATAGTTCAACTCTACTACTTTCAAACATCATTGTTTTTATGTGCATTTGTATAGCTCCAGTTTCTGTGAACAACACATCTGGTGGAAAAGTGGCTTGCACCTGCAGTTGGGCCCAATGAATAGCCAAATTTCTGCCCGTTTTCATGTTATTAGCAGATTAGTAGAGGCAGTCGTTTTTATAGTAGCCTGTTTGCCCAGTGTAGAAGCCACTGCGGGTGTCAGGATGTTGTACACATCTTCAGCTTTGCAGGGGACACAGCATCCGGCACATAGTTTGTCACAGGCCATGTCTTTGGGGCAAGTTGGGTTTACTCACTTGCAAAGGGAGAACCAAGCTTGTTGGATATGAATTAAACCGCCTGTACACTCGGTGGCCTTCTTCATGTTGTGTGACATATATGGTTATAGCTACCCTTGCTTTATGCACTTCTTGTCCAGCAGCAGTCTTGCTTTTGAAACACTCAGGATAGCTTTCAGCAAGCTGGACAGGAATAGCACTGAAAAACCAGCAGATGTTAATTGTCACACTTGTCATGCAAAGCTTCATACAGTATGATGAGGGCGGAAATTAATGAGGGTGTTCCTCAAGGCCTAGCACGTCACGAGTTTCGCGCAATGCGAGGTATAGCACTTTTCTTATCGCACACTATAGGTTCAGCAGGTGTGGCCATGGTTGAAGTGCAGTGCAAGGTCAAGAAAACATATCTATGAGCAGCACCCTGGTAAAGGAGATGGTGGGAAAACTAGTGGGAAGCCTGTTGAACATCTAATTGACCAAGTTGCTGGCTTCATCAGGCAAAGTGTGATAAAGAGAAGGAAGTCATCAACACGTCAGAAGGTTTTTGCATATAGACACTGAGCTAAGGTTTTCAGGCAGGTCTCTGTCATAACACACCAACAAGACTTAGTGCGCAGGCTATGCGCAACCTAGTACATATGCCTTCCGTTCGGACAAAGAACTGCTCATTGTAACGAACAAGGATTGAGTGGACAAAAAAAAACAGCAGCTCCATTAATCTGGTTTCACTGGTATCAGCAGTGCTTTGTAACTCCCCACTGCCTTCTTGGGTGACATCAGCAAGGACCAGCTTGAGGCAAGGGGTAATAGACATCTTTACAAGCTAAAAATGCATGCATGCATGCATGGCAGGCACATTGTGTCCAAAAAGTAGACACTTCACAGGAGCACTGGGGAAGGAACCGATTATTGACAGTGGGCAAAGACAAGCTTCTCTGGTACTGAACACCCAACACTGTTGCCATGTAACACCTCTGAAACAATCCTTCTCAAAGGGGAAATCATCTTTGTGCATCAATAAAGAAGGCGGATAGGCAAAGCCCCTTCAGCAATGCTGCCAGCTTTAAAAGGCCCATTTGGCACCCATCCTGAATGCTTCCTTCTTAGACTTTGCTGGGTGCAAGCATTCTACTGTCCACAAGTTGTCATTGAGAGCACTGTTGGTTAGGTGGCAATACTGTTCAGAAGCGATTGCAAGAAGCCTCTCTTCCTAGTTGGTCTGGAGGCTCATGGTGCTCATGAAGCGACACCATGAGACAAGCAAGGTGACTGGATGCCTCCAAGCTCTTGTTCATTTCTCACACTGTTCTGTTAGCAACAACCATGAGATCTGAAACCAACAAGCTCAAGTTCAGCACTCGTGTGGTTACTGTGGAGGATCCATAATAAAAAGCACAAAAACAGAAAACTCAAGGGAAAGGATACAGCACCATTTAACACTTAGTATTGCTGCAGCCCACCCCTTCTTTTATTTTGTCTGGTCGTGCTACATTTTTTTACTATAGATAGGCATGAACTTCTCCTGTCCACAGCTTACTGCAAGAGCATGGGTGATGTTCCCAATCTTTATATACACTATGTGCTGGCTCAAAGAAGTTTGAAACACTGCAATGGAAGCTTCTAGTAGGAAAGGTGCCTTGAAAAAAAAAAAAAGCTGTGTTGCAACCAACTTGGCAACATCTTGACTCCTTAATAAAAAATTGTACTTCCATATTAACTTCAGCCCTACACTTTAGAGTAAAGTACCAGTGCACTTATGAACAACGAATCAATTCTCAAAGAGCACATGCAGCCCAGCCAGAAGCAGAGGAATGAATCCGCATTGTGCTCCTACATTGAAGGTGAATAATGGGTTACAAAATGGCAAATGTGTCTTAGTAAGGTTCCCTGCAATATGAATTCGTAATGTACAAAGAATTGTCAATGAAGCTTACCAAGAGCACAGATGCACTTGCAAATTATATCACAATTGAAAATAATGAGTAAACCTATGTGCCCTTTCCACTCTTAGTATGCTTTACTGGAGGATGCTTATTTCCACCCCTGTATTGCAGTGTAGCAAGCTACGAAAGAAATGTTGTATAATTGAGCTTTTTAATATTACATTTTTTGCAATACACCTATGTTCTGCGGTGAAGCCTAAGCAATGTACTGCGGTGAATCATACTAAAAGTGGGAAGGGGCCACTGTGACTGAACATAATAAGAGTTCTTTAATTATACACTCGCGCACCTGCCGCCTCTCAGGTCGTCTAAGTGGACTTACTATGCTGGGTGATAGCGGTCCCCTCCCACTTTTAGTGTGCTTCACCGCGTAACTAAAATGTACTGCGGCGAAGAAGCAGTACATTGGTATTGAGTGAATAAACAAATGGTTTTTACAACAGTACAGAAATAAATGCGCACCATGCATCAGTCTACCACATGGAAGAGCGTCGCACCAAAGGGAGCTGATTCACACAGGCTGTGTAGCCCACTTATCAGTCGTAAAGGCTATTATGGGTAATTCAAAACTTCAACCACACAGAAATATGTTTACGTTCGCACTCCTTGCGTAATAAGACTTCCAGAATTTCCACAATAGGAAGTAATTTACAACACACAAAACAAAGAACACAGACATATGCCTTGTTTTCAACTCGGTCGTCATGCAAATGACATATAGCGCGGAAAAACGTGAACATGCTGTGTGTTAGCATCGTAAACTTCATACTATGCAAGGAGCTAGCACACCACAATCCCGCGACAGCCGCTAATGAGACCAAAACGGGAGCACATGTATGTGAACGTGCAAATGGAGACCCTAAGCCACTCTGCTCCTCCACCACCCACCGCTGCACCACTCGTTTCAAGCACAGCACGCCTAACACATTCAGCACTGAACAGTGGGCGGTCGACGCAGTCGCATTTACATGACTTGTAGCAAGCAGCACATCCCTCGATGTCCGTTAAGCAAAGTCGAACACGGCGATGCCACATCGCGGTTCGCAGAACTTCGCTGCCGAAGCGCTAGGCCACTTCGACAGTTCAATTGTCAAGGAAGCACGGGTCACACAACGCAGATTCTGTACTGCCAGAGCTCACCGAGGCGAAAGCCGCACTGCCGCACCACCATTACTCGCGGCTTTCCGCCAAGTAACACAGAACCTACAACCAACACACAAGCAACGCAAGCACAATCACATAAGCAACGTTGAACAACGCGCGGTCCGCGCGAGCCTAGGAACGATTATGCCGAGAACGAATTCGCTACGGCGTCGCTCGGCGCCACCATCCATGGGATCACGCCACGTGAGGGATTTTTGTATATAATGTAGCATCTGACGTCATCAACTTATCGTGACGTCACAGAAAAACAATTACCAGCTTTCATACTCTATGCCAGTTTCGGTTGAAATTAGTGATTTAAAAATTTTGATAAGTTTTTAAGCAAATTGAACTGCCCCATTTGTTATAGGACTGTAAACATCGCTTGAAAGGGACAATATCATAACATGGCTAAAAAAACGCCGGAGTTGTTTTTTAGCAATCGCCATAGGACAAAAGCATAGCCTTCGAGATATACGTTGTTTCATGGGTTTCATGGTGTTGCCGAAAGGAGCCGTCGCTTGACGATAACATCTGTTATATATAGGCTGGCGATGCAAGCGGTGAAATTAAAAATGCAGTCATGGATAGAAAGTAATAGAATACTTGGAGAACTTCAGAACGGGTTCAGAAGTGGTAGGCGCTTAGATGATAGCCTGTTCGTGCTTACCCAGTGCATAGAAATAGCTAAGGCGGAAAATAGACCTCTGTATTTAGCCTTCCTGGACATAAGTGCTGCATACGACAATGTGAACAGGGAACTCCTGTGGAACATATTAAAAGCTGAAGGTATCGGTAATGAGGTAATTGATTTTCTACAGGAACTATATCGAGAAAGTAATGTTGAAATAACATGGGAAGGAATCAAGAGTACGACAACTGTCGAGGTTCACAAAGGATTAAGGCAAGGTTGTCCTCTATCACCGCAGCTGTTCATGCTTTATATGATAAGCATGGAAAGAAGGTTACAACGAAGCAATCTAGGGTATAATCTGTCGTACAGATTACCCAGGTGAAAATATTCAACTGGAATCCAACTGGTTCCAACTGGTATTAACTGGGAACAACTGGTTCCAGTAGGAAACCAACCGGTCCCAGTTACAGGTCAACTGGTCCCAGTTAGAAACCAACTGGGATGAAACTGGTTCCAGTTGGGATCCAACTGGAACCATCTCCAGTTGTACTGGGAGCAAATGGTCCCAGTTGGTATGCAACTGGAACGCAACTGGAACCATTACCAGTTGTACTGGAAGCAAATGGTCCCAGTTGGGATCCAACTGGAACCTGAACCAGCTGTACTGGAAGCAACTGGTTCCATTTGGATTCCAACTGGAACTTTGACCAGTTGTATAGTAGCAACTGGTTAGTAGTTGCGATCTGTACTCGTACAACTGTTAACATAAAAAAGTTGAGTTAAGCGATATGCTGCAACGAGTGCGACATTAGAGATGGGTTTTATCCGACACAAGATTTATTTATATGGATAACTGAATCATGCAGGATCCTCTTGCGTAAATGTGGAGCACATTGCCTTGACACGTACGCGTGCTTTAGTTTCAACGCACTAAATTTGTGAATGTTGGCCCTAGTCTTTAGTTGTCTAATGAGGCATTGGTTCGTCTCATGACGTTACCGTTGCGTGCCTGACCGACATCGCGGTGTTATGGTAATGTTGCACCAACTTTGTGCCGCTGACGTCGTTGCCTAGCTAAGCGCTAGTGAGCTGTATGGCATTTGGTGGAAACAACTGGTGTTTGCAGCACGGCGATATTACTTCCCTACGACAAAAAAAGAGAGAAAAAGGAAAAGAAAATGCTGAGCAGCGCATAGAGCTACACAACGCACGCTTACTACGCGTCCATGGCTAGTCTAGTACAGTCTTCCACACGGTGAAAGAATATTATGATGCTTACACCGACAGTGCTCTACCATGACTAGCCACTGTACCATGACCACAACAACCGCCATTTTGAAAAAAAAAAGAAACATTAGTTGCGTATCTTCTCATGATCGGCTGAAACCTCTATGGCTCAAACAATAATAATGATATAGCAATAAATTTAAATTATGTCAAATAAAAGTGAAATAAAATTCTTACCTCACATAGATAGCGTAATATTTATTAATAGCGAGAAACTTCATCACAAATACGAAACTGTGTAAACGTGCGGCGTAGTTCGGCAGCCATATTAACAGCAAGCTATTCGAGCGAGACATGGAGCGAGGCGTGCGCAGCTGAAAAGATTTTTCTAGAGGAACCTGTGGTGTCATTGCCTGTGTAACCTCATTTAAGTAGTATTAGTGTTGGACATTTTCACCTTTGGAAGACGGCATGATTACAGGCCAACGGATGACACCTGTTTTAACACCGACTACGCGGCTTTGTGGACCCATCGTGTTTGGATTGACGTGCGCACTTTTCCCTGCTCTTGATTCTGCCATTTGGAGGTAATTATATATTGAACTTATTTATGTTTCGAGTGCAAGTGGTTCTTTATCACAAAGGTGTCAATACTGCAGCACATTGTCGTTGACTCGAGTGTTCTACTACGTGACGTTTGTACACATCAATGCTTGCGAGCTTGGTGCTTGTTTTTGAGCCCCATTATCTGCGAGTCAGACGCGTCGTTTTTTTTTTTTTTTTCACGTAACTTGCCGTAGGTTCCGGCGTAAACGATGGCGCCCGCATTACTTCCAGAAAGTACTACACAGTTCGTGTCGCGCATACAATCTGATTACTCTAGGTTCAGCGATAACATATATACACAACAAATAGTCAACAATAGCATTCGAGTAAGCTACAGCCATGCAGGTGCGTCTTGTGCAGAGCGATAAACTTAAGTGGCCAGTGGGTGAGTGCAGTTACCGAGAAAAGTTCACGTGTCAATACGAACCAGTGTCGTGCAAGACTTGTGCTTTGAATAGCACACAGAAGTATCTGTAGCTCTGCATAATAACGTGTAGCAGAAGTGCATACACTACTGATACACATGTCTGTATGATGTATAAGTAGAATTGCTTGTACGAAGTGGTTGCCTTTTTACTGAATGCATATAAATATTTCTTTCAGATGGTGATGTGCAAGAGTTACGAAATGTGTAAACGTGTGCAAGGTCATCAAGGGAGCATTCAAGATGTTTCATCGCTAAACACAAGCTCAAGTGTCCCAATAAATGTCCAATTTCAACACCAAGCTGCTTCGGCTGCATAAAGTTCACTGAATCGGCTGGTTCTTTGCGACACGCGATGGCAACCACAAAAAGCATACAAGCTATGGCCAGCTTGAATCCCACTTGTGTGTAAACGTTTACCAGTGGTTCCTGCTGGCCATGGCTCACTACCTCTATTGCACAATCGATGCCAGTTGCAATAGGAACTGGAACCTGTTCCGATGTGGACCAACTGGGACCAGTTGCAAAGGGGCCAACTGGGACCAGTTGCAATGGGAATCAACTGGGACCAGTTGCAATGGGAATCAACTGGGACCAGTTGCAATGGGAATCAACTGGGACCAGTTGCAATGGGGACCAACTGGGACCAGTTGCAATGGGGACCAACTGGGACCAGTTGCAATGGGGACCAACTGGGAATTGTTCCATAAACCAGTTGAACTGGAACCAGTTGCATTCCCAGTTGGAAATTTTCACCTGGGTAGGCGAAAAGGTTGTTGAGCAACGACTACCGGGTTTAATGTATGCGGACGATATTGTACTGTTAGCAGATAGCCAGGAAGATTTGCAAACTCTGGTTAATTACTGTGGGGACGAAGGAGACAGTTTAGGTTTCAGTTTCAGTGCAGCTAAGTCCGGTGGGACGTTTTTCAACGATACAACTGATCAGGAGCTTACAATACAAGGCCACGAAATACCCCGAATGGCCGAATACAAGTATCTCGGGGTATGGATAAACAAAGGGCAGATGTACACGGAAAAGCACGAACAGTCTCTAATAGCAAAAGGGCGAAGAGATGCCGGGATAATGAAACATAAGGCATTGTGGCCGGGTTACAACAGGTATGAGGTACTGAGAGGCATTTGGAAGGGAGTAATGGTGCCGGGGCTTAGTTTCGGGAATGCGGTCCTGTGTTTAAGGGCAGAGGTTCAGTCGAGACTAGAAGTAAATCAGAGAGCTGTGGGTAGGTTAGCACTAGGTGCCCACGGGAAAACCACAAACGAAGCAGTACAGGGAGATATGGGCTGGGCATCATTCGAAGCACGGGAAGCTCAGAGTAAAATCCTATACGAAAAACGTCTGAAGAAATTGGATGATAACAGGTGGGCAGCTAAGGTGTTTAAATACCTATACAAAAAGAGCGTTGACTCACAATGGCGGAAAAGAACTAGGAAGCTAACCAGTAAGTATGCCACACACGAGGACGAAAAAGGACAGAGCATTAAACGACAGGTTAAAAATGCGGAAGGTAAAAATTGGATAAATTCAATGGAAAAGAAGCATAGTGTAGAACTATATTGATACTGGAAACAGCAGATCAGAAGCGTTTTATGATACCTCAAGAGGCAGTGCCCTACTCTAGGAAGTTTTCTTCCTCCGTGCTAGACCAGGATGTCTTAGAACGCGTAGTGTTCCTGTATATGCTCCCGCAGGGAGCAGAGTTGCGCATAGGTCCGCCGCCGTGATCCAGCTCTGCAGCGAAGCCACTCCTCGCGCGCGCAGGAGCCAAATGCCGCGCGGTGTTCCGCTTTTTTGTCTAGTGGTCGCGAGCTACAGGCGCCAATTGTTCGCAGGCGCTTAGCAAAGGTCACTTCTTAATACAGGCTACGCTCGAACGAGTCATTCGTGCAGCCGGAGAGGGTGGGCTTCCAACCAACCGAAACTTTGTATGTACCGATGTAAACACGCATATACAAACACACACACGAACGTACAAATAGGGGGTAGGACCACCTTCGATTCCCCAAAATAAGATACTCCCGTGCCTCGAACAGCTCCAAAGTTCGCTCGCAAACGCGCAGTACGTTGCCACAAAAAGCGGTGCAATGATTTTCAGCACGCATATGAAGTTGTCTTATCATAGTCAGAAAGCAAGAAATGTTTTAAAGAGTGTTTAAAACTTCCCACACGTAAGGTGGACACTTAGCGCATTTCGGCTGCCGAAACCAGCCGATTAATGACCGTCGCCAAGAGAGCTATCGTCCCTATAGTTATGTCAGTGACCGTTAACAGAGCGCCATTCATCACTAACCATCGTTCACAACAGCTGCACGTTTTCGATATATGCGGTGCAGACACAGATTTAAGCGCATTTCAAATGTTCACATGTGTACATTTTAAGCAAAGCTTACTTTTACGATTCATTTATACCGCAGACTAATCAGCTATATAGTACCAGCAAATCTGCAAGTAGAAAAAGATTCAAGTTGCAAGAGCTTCTAGATCAAATTTATTTCATACAAGGGAATGCATGAACGGCTGCTGGCAGCAGGCCAAGTGTGCTGGTTCTTGGAACCTTGGGGGCAGAATTCAAAGAAACTGGAAAGGCAACAAGCTATTAAGAGTAACAACAGGTTATTTTTATTGCACTAATCACATCAAGATGGCAAACTTGCAGAGTAATAATTATTCACACAGTGCAGACTGTAATATGACAACACATTTTTCTTGTTCTCTTACCACTCAGAGAAAAGCCAGTTGTTGAAGACACTGTATCAAGTCAATGAAATCACTGAAGCAGGCTTTGGCCAAAAAGCCAGGTTACAAAGCATTGTGACCTATCCCATCAGAGGCAAGGAAATTTTACGTCATTCAACAGTGCATTCACTCCACTCCCGCCCACAGGAAACAGCATTCACCAAAGCGCAACGTAGATTTCCAGCATGTTTAGTTTAACGACAAGTTTTTGTTCCACTGGCTGATACATGATGCTCACAAGCTAGCACACGTACAATTCCGGCTTAGCTTCTATGGCAGCAATTAGTTAACAAAATAAATAAGCCTATGCACTTCAAGACAATAAATTGACTAGAGTCAATTTTACTGTTCTCAAAACTTCACACGGAGAAGGAATATATTACAATTATTACAGCTAGAGAGCTAAATATACATATATGCCGGTCTCGACCCATACGCAGAAGCCACACGAGTCGCCGGCGCACGTCTGTCCGTCCGCATGGCACCTCGTAGAGCGCTTTACCGCCTTCCGTGCGGTTTGTGCAGTGTGGTGCGTTGCACCCCGTCATACTGGAATACAAGTGCCAGTACGATGTGTTTCGTATCACTTCACCAAGGTCATTGACTTCACATCGTCGAATACCGTACCTGAAACCCGCAGCTGCTCCTCTCAACGCACGATCGACGGTCCGCTGATTGCAATGGCAATGGCACTTACGGAAACGACGAGTTTGCATGAGTCAGCGATGCGCCTGTAAAGTGGGCTTTGCCACGGCGCGGATCATTTTACGTCATTTTTCGCGCTCGGCCAATAGCGGTGCGAGCGGCGCCGGAAAAGGTATGCGCAACTCTGCTCCCTGCGGGAGCATATAAAGGAACACTAAGAACGCGGAGCTATAAAAAGAAATATAACGAAGAAGAAGACACATGTACTGTGTGTGGTAAATATGTAGAAGCAATGGAACACCTCATACTAAAATGTGATGGTATCACGGAGGCAGGAAACTAAGGAGAGGCCCTACCCCCTCCGCGCGCTAGGAGAAAAGTGTGGCGGAAATGACGTATAGGTTCTCATTTTTATTGCTGCTTTTTTATTTTTTTGCTGCATGGCCACGCTTTTTGGGCCACAATGGTGGCGTTGTTCTGATTTTTTGAGCGCTCACACGTGTTGCTCTGGTAGGTTTCGTGCAGTGGCAAAGGCGCTGTGGTGGCGGCTTTGCGTTAGTCACCGTGTCTTGTTGCGCTGTGTTACCTGCACCGTGCTCTGCCGGATGTTGCGCGACCGCGCGCGCTCCGCGCGCGAAACCACGCATAGCGCGGCGTGGTTTCGCGAAAGATGTAAACAAGAGAGGAGGGTGGCACAAAAGGCGGAGCATCGCCATGAGCAACGCCAACTTCCGGCTTCACTTTTGCTTCACAAAGAGTGACGTCAGGGCCTCTCCTTAGATGGTATCAATCCCGATGTCGATGCGGCCACAGTCACCCTTCCTGAAGCCCTAGGGTTCCGAGATAATGACAGTCATGTAAATAAATGTGCGGTGGAAATTAGCAAAAGGCGATTGGAGGATTGGTGGCTCAAAAGCAGAGAGGTGACATAAGGTTAAAAGGGTAGGAAGACGTATTTAAATAAAATCGAGAAATTCAATAACACACAACACAGATAAAAATAAAAGGCAAAATAACATAGAGTTTGCAAAATAAAAATCTGAGCATGGTGGCAACTGCCATCACCCCGTTTCAAAGGGGACGCTCCTACCTTCCATCCATCCATCCATGTGCCATAGAGTATCCGGTTGTCGTGGTCATTGGCTGTCATGATGGTTCCTGTCGGGATGTTAGAGCGGTGTAACCCTGCTGTTTTTGACTGCCTTAATGAATGTTAACGCCATTAATATCGCTGCCGTCTGATCGTGCTTTCACGTAACGGCACTGTGATCAACTCGGACGCACGCGTTAACCATCAACGAGAACCGTGACTGCCCGAAGTGCTCGGTAGCTTCGTGCTTGTGAGGCTCTCTTGTGAAGAGGCTGAGCCGATCGTGAACTGTCTGTGCGAAAATGCCTCAATCGTTGAATCAGTATCTATCATCTCTACTCGCAAAGGTAGGTTGCAGCCATATCGGTGCGCCCACTCGCTACCTTGGTAGAACTTGTTGTTTGACCGAGGTTTTCCTTCCTGTATTCGAGCGAGGTATAACCTCAGTGTATTCTGTCTGTTTTTAGGCCGTACTTCAGAACAGAACGCGAGGGTTGGAGGACCGCACAATATTGCGACCTCTGTGAAAGTAGGGCTGAAAACCCGGAATGAAAGTTTGTGCCGCCAAAATTTGCAAGTAGTCGAAGCACGCATTTCTTTCGCCGGTGTGGGAGTGGTGCGGCGGCTTCTTGATCACGAGATCGTCGTTCGCCGTGTCTTGCCTTCTGTCTCTCTTTGCTTCTTTGACAGAATCGTAACGCATTTTTAGCGAAAGATGTCGTGTTTCACTGGGATCGCAAAGTTTCGCAGTGGATTGTTTGCAGTGACGCAACACTCCACTGGCCGTGTG
This sequence comes from Dermacentor albipictus, assembly GCF_038994185.2. Lineage (NCBI taxonomy): Eukaryota > Metazoa > Arthropoda > Arachnida > Ixodida > Ixodidae > Dermacentor > Dermacentor albipictus. The sequence continues at coordinate 4,639,341 of NW_027225570.1, read as the reverse complement.
ACGTTATGAATCCCAGACGACCGCAGTTACTTGCAAGACATTGCAACCGTAATGGGCAACGCCGTTGTGTCCCGAGGCAGATACAGACGATCGCGAAAGGAAACGGGCAACATAAGTACCATTCCCAGCAATGGTTGGATGTATTTACCCTCCGGAAGTCCACGCTCTCCTTGCAAAATTTACAGATTTCACGAGAAGTGCCAGCATTATTGCACTGACCGGAATGCTAATGGGCTGCACATAGATTATGTAGCCGGAGATCACTAAATTGAAGGATTATTTGCATTGTAGCGCTTGCCTGTTTCCCTTCTACTGGAGATTAGCTGCAAGCTTTATTCCTTCGAGTCTCGCTAATGCAGCGTCCAACATTGTCTACATCATGTGACTTCAGCCGCAAGAGGCCCATTTTTTGGTTATGTGACATAAAAGGAGCATTAAGGAAGACCACAGCAAAGCAAGTAGGCAGGGCAATCCAAGTATGTGTAGTAGCTGGTGCCTTGACCACACCTCCCCTCGTAATAGCTTTCTGAGTAATGCATACTGATGAGACATAAGCGAGTGTTGTGACTTGGGCTGATTTATACTTCATTTTGGAGTCAAAAGCATAACAACACAAAAACACAGAGCACATTAGGGTACATGCATGCAGTGCTTCATGTGTGCTCCCTTATTTGGCTCTGTGTTATTGTGTTGTGATACTTTTGTTTGCAACAACACATATCAACAAAAGGAAGAAAGAAAAATTATGCAAGGAAGGCTGCATGTTATGCTTGAGTGCAGTAGAGTGACATGCATGCATTATGCTTTTATTAGATCCTGTCCAACTTTATGACACTGAAACATAACACTGCATGTGCATAAAGTATTGCGTGGCCTTCGAGGATGCAGTATTCCACTTTTTGAACGCCATAATCACAGAGGCTGTCCTTTGGCTGCAGTGTGTGTTGCCACCCATCAGCAGACAAGTTCAGTGCTCTCTCTCTGCATGTGCAGAAATGAACAGAAAAGGCCAAGTTCATTGTGCTCAGTTTAATTTATAGTGTCAAAAGCATGGTTGCCAAGAGTAAACACACATTGACATTGGTTAACCAGGGTATTGATACAAGACAGCAGGCACTAGGAGCAGTGGTCACAAAATGTCTTGCATTTTTATGCCACCTGTTGTGTTTCAGCGTTACCTCTTGTGCTTTGTTCAACTTGTGAGCATTACTAGAAGGAATAGGACTTGCTTCCCACCATACATGGAGTACCAACAAGACTTTTTCGACTCGTAATTTTTTTTTGTGACGTTCCAAACCCTCTAAACATTGGAATGGTATACTAAAAAGCATCCTAACAAATTTACTATGATATACCTGTTTCTACAAGCCAGTTTTACTTTAATTACCCAATAAGTGGATTTGTGGATTTCGGGCAATATTCTTTTTTATTTTTTATGTACTTATCGTACCTATTTAACATATAAGCAAACACTGGGTCTAGGAACATTTTATTGGTACTGTTATTGTGCCTGTAAACGCCTATCTTGATATTGGAGCCTATATTGAATTTTCAGAGCCCAAAATTGTTGTGTTTTTTTTTCTTTACATTTTGCCCTAGTCATGTTAAAGTTATAACCTGCTGGGGAACATGGCCGAAGGCAGCTGATTATTAGCACAAACCACTTTGCCATTTAAATTCTGTTATTAACAACTTTGCAGCATTCCAGAACCTCACTGGAAGAAGGGCACTTCTGCTTTATGCAGCCATATACTTGAAGGTGGTAGTGCACTTGTGCCCCCACTTCACATTTTGAGCCAACATCATTGAGAAAATTGAATGCGTGGGCGCAACTCTGATCTGAAATGTGAGGCTCATTTTGTACGCTCGGGAAAGGCTCTGCACTATCCCCAACGGGCCTGTCACTGAAGTTTCTTACAAACTTCAATCTGTCTCGCATGAAAATCCCAGGTTGTTGTTACTTTCAACTCTAAAAGATTCTGACCAGCAAACATTCTGCAGTTCTCTGGATGATTGAGTGTTCCAAAATAAAAGCACACACCCCTAACTTCAATAGATGTTGAGCGTTCCTTTTCTGCCTACAAACTAATATTTGGTGGAAACAGGCACTGTGTGAAACCCCAAATTCTGGAGATGTTACTTGTTTAGCACTGCTTTCACAACATTTCTCCTGATGTCTAGTCACATTAAACTTGAGGTAAATCTTGTAGCACAAGCAAATTGTCTCATTATGTTATACTGATAAATTTAGATAGATTTTAAAAACAGATGCTACATGGTCTGTGTTTATTGGAAAATTATAATTTATCCTCAAATACACAGTGCAAGCGCTAATAATTAAGCCTATACCTGCCTAAAGGACTATATTTGACACATATAGCATGTGCCTTAAGTGAGAGCTTTAGCGCCTGTTGTAGGCCTTTAAAGCAGCGTTTTAAGTGCCTAAACTTACGGGCTCAACTTATAAGTGTTTACCAACATTTCTACTTTGTAAGCATGATTCTCCTACATGTGGAGGTGACCTTGAATACACATGGCAAGCACTCCTTCGAGCACTAGTCGCACCTAGCGCTGTGACGCATGCGTATCAGGTGCAAGGAAGCGCACACCTTCAAACGTTACAACCACGCCAAGCTGCAGTGACATGTGCAGGCTCCAAACCATCGCTTTTGCCAGAAAACGAAACTTTTACAAGTGAGAAAGTTGCATAAAAGTTGTAGAATTGGCACCATTACTGTGATGATAAAGGACTAGCTAACGGCTCCATGTAATACCCTGTTTGTGTTACGAGGACTTGTCAGCTAGAGGTATGTGAATGTTTGAAGTTTTGAACATGAATACAGCAGCAGTCTTTGCTGTGCCTACCTTGGTGGCAACGGCATTGCACCAGCACGAGGCCACGGGTTTCATTTCCGGCGGCCGCATTTCAGTGGAGGCAACAAAACTTGTTACCTAAATTTCCGTGCATGCAAAGGAACCGCTCGTGGTCAAAATTAATCCAGAGCCCCCCTCCCCACTAGCCTTGCCACCCACTGGGCTGTTTTGAGATGTTAAATTCTGAAGTTTAATTTTAATTCAATTCATATTCAATTAGAAAATTCATTATTCAAGATCATTGAATATTCATTTCTGTTCAAGTGTGAGGGATAGCAGCACCTGTTGTAGTAGTCTCAAGTGAGGTGTTCAATGCAACGAGAGGATCAATTGCCCTGATTTACACAAGCGGCTAATCTGCCGCACATTCCACTTAGTGTTCCAAATTGTCGGACTACTTCGTTTTTGAATTCTCGCCTACCATGCACACCAAACGAGTGGAATCAATTTCCTGCATCAGTTGCAACAGTTCTAGAACACCATGCATTTTTGTATGTTCTAGCTACCATTGTAAAGCAAAGAAGTAATCGTCCTTTTATATTATACATTATATTTGCAGACTTCTGTGCATCATTAATGTTTGTTTTTTTCTCTCATAGGTATTGTATAGGCAGGAACTGCCAATTTTTTTTACGCATTGTCATGTTTTAACCACTCCCCTCTGTAATGCCACTTCACCTTGAGGGTACTTGAAATAAATGAAGTGAGGACTAATGATTCTGCTGGAGGGTAGCCACCGTGTTTTGCATTGCACAGGCAGAAGTTTCTGCACGAGCTCACAGAGTGAATAGCATCTGCTCAACAATTTCGCATCATTCAGTAAGCATTCCTCGCTTTCAGGCAGCCCATATTCGAATCTGTCACCTAAATTTCCAAGCAATTTATTATTTGCCCAGTCTCACCATGTTTGGATCCTTTTAAAACAGTGTGTGGTATCACGCTTCTTTCCTTCAATGAACATGGCATTCACATGCACCTTGTGACATGTGGCTCCCTTGTTTCATGGCAGTCATAGTGCACCAGAGGATTGAAAGCAGTAGTTTTTATGATGCGGCAAACAGAAAAAAAAGAAGAGAGAAATGAGAAATAGTAATAATGAGGGAACAGATGGCACGGTCTGGTGCAACAAGTGGCTGTGGCATGTTCCTTTGATCTTTGTTCCACCATTTTTGCACTGTTTGCCATATTGTGTTTGTCGTACCAACAAACCCAGCTAACAACCATTTTGCAGTTGTTTTTCATTACCAAGTTAAGCGGATGTCCGGTTGCTAAAAGTGCTTGGTGCATATACATAAAAAATGTAAATATCTCTCTCCTTTTTACCATATAGACTCCGTGCTACCTTCTGTTTTTTCCACTTGCCTAGAAATAGCAGTATATTCAGTATTCAATTTCGTTTGGAATTTTCACTATTTAAACAGTTTCTTTTTCAGCCACTGATGTTGAATCTACTTTTACGTTGCATTTGAACATGGTAGAAAATGCACTGTGGCTATTTTTAGAATAGCTTGACACTGGGCTAGTCAGTAATCACATAATAAAAAAACTGTTGCATTGCACTTTCATTTCCTTTATTGTAGAATCAGTTTAGGGCTAGGCCTCCCCCAAACTGCTTCAGGATAAAACAAAAAACAGCGTCATGACTGTTTGTTTCAAATTTTCTTAATTTCTCCACAGAACCTTGGGCTCATTATGGACTGTTCACTTCTTTGTAGTGTCCATTCTGCTCACATCTTCATTTCTGAAGATTGTTGACTATTCCAATGCCACATCATTTCGGTATAGCGAATCATGACACCAATATTTCCTCTTCTCGCATGCTTTTCTTGTTTTTTAGTTTTTCACGGCAAAATACAGTGCTATGGCTATCTGAAGCTCCAATCTCTCTTTGTGACAGTACCAGTGTGGCGGCATTTCACCATGACAGAACACCACGCAATCCGTGGTACGATGGCGCCTCCAAAAGCTCTATCTTATACCCCATTTTTGTTGACAGCTTGCTAGGAAAATGCAATTTTCTCAACTTCCACTTCATGTTTCTTTCTTATGCTATCCTATGAGATAAAGAAACATCTGGGAATCCTAAAAAATAAGAAGGAATTGGAATCCTTGACCGAGCTGGCCGTTCTAATCGCCAAGTCTCCCCTTAGAGGCGGTCACCAGGGGCAACTGGTGGCATTTCCCTTGCTGCCCACCGTGGCCTTGTGCCTGTGTAATTGTTAACATGGATTAAGCTTTGTTATTGCCCTTTCACTTGAGCTGTACCCTCTGTAAAGCTGCGAGTTGGCAGCATGTAAACAAATGAATGGGGGCCCTTGTATGTTTGACATAAGCACTTTTTTTAAGAAAGAGGGGAACAGGCAGGAATGCTCCTGCTACTTTGTCTTATTTCTCTAGTGCTCTTTAAGTGTCCAGTAATGTCAGCACTCCAGCCAACTCATCTTTCGGCATTAATTAATCTTATTTCAGTACCATTATCCAGATCAGGCCAAGAAGGACATCACAAATGCACTCCAGCATTACCGGAACCTCTCCCCGACTACCTCACAGTTTGGTGAGTCTATCCTCCCCTCACTTCTTTTTTATTTTAAAAAGAAAACAAACTGTATTTGGGACTTATAATGACCCACTCCCAAAGTGTGCTGGCAGGATGTAACTGGCAGCAGCACGCTGGGTGAAATTTCACTTTGGCTTTGGCAATAGCATACTATTATGAACTACTGAAGGAATCTTGGCAAAGCTGCAATGCTGGTCTATTATTTTCTTAGTGGCAGTCTTTAATTTGTGCACCTGGTGATTAGCGGATATGACGAAAATCTGCATACATTGCCTTCGAGATCTTGCAGGCAGTGCCAGATCTTGGAGGTCATTTCGAGGAGCTGGCATATTTAGTTGCGTGTCACTCCTGGTGAGTGATAATGACACTTTTTCTTTTTGCTCCAGTTTCCTTATCAAAAACAGCAACTAGTATACATCCACTAGTATTTGAAACATAATATTGTTCCGCGTGGGGGCCGTTCGTTGTCTACATTATTGGAGACTTCGCTTTTTCCACAGCCTGAAATTTTGTTGCAGGTAGCCTTTAAAGGGCCCTCTACCAGATCTCATCGGAAATTTTCGTTATATGCTAGAAGTCGTAATGGTGCAGCTTAAGAAGTGTTTTACACACAGGAATTGTTAAATAGCATTTATGAGTAGCCAACATAGAAGCCGAGTAATGTTGTGAAGCAGTGGCCAGAAGAGCTGCCCATCCCACGCTCTGCACTTGCCGTCAAACAATGTCAGCATGTGACATTTCATTCCTGCCTTCTCACGTTTACTGAACCATTACCTTGGTGTAATTGTCAACCGCATTTGGGAAAGTTTCAATACATGTATGTGTGTCTTGGACTTAGCGATATCTTTGCAACAGTGGTCAGCCAGTTAAAACAGCCACTGGAGAAAGATAAGCAAAGTATGTGTGTCGATAGCATACACTCTTTATTTGCTGTACAAGTGTTAGTTTTAAGGTTGTTCATATTATGTCTGGTTACTCAGAATGTACTGGCTTTCACACCACTTGCAGTCTTCAACGATGGCATTAAAAAGGAGCTGTTCTGCCTGGACGGCACCATCCCGGTGAACTACAAAGGTCAGATAACTCCCGCTGACATCTTGAAGCTTTGTTAGAGAGACGGGAAATAAGAATACTGAAGGGACTGTACAACTGGCCAGACTGTGTTGTGAGATGTTGATGGTAATTAACCTTTTGAGAGTCAATGACATAAATATACAGTGCCGCAGACAAGTCCAAAATGGTCAATGCCATATATTTATGGCGCCGTCTGTACGTTCAAAAAGCACGCCAATTTCCTCACTTTTTCTTTTCTGTCATGTGCTGCCACTATGCGGGAATAGAAAGAATTTTTTTCGCGCACCTTCCTCTCTCAATTTTCATTGCATGGTTTGTTTTAGAGCTAGTTTGCTCCAGTGCATCTATATACTCGTACTACTGCTCGCGCATTGGGGTGCGTGCAGCTGGGTGGCAGTTTGGGTTTTATTCCACGGGCAGTTTCGGCTTCTTGTGCTTGCAAAACTGACGGCTATCTCACTACCAATTGCTCAAAGGTCGACTGTTTGTATCTCACTTGTTTAGTGCTCACAGGGGTGCACATAGGCAGGATGTCATCATGCATACGTTTTTGTTCACGTTTCTTCTTTCTTCTTCTTCTTCTTTTTTTTTTTGAGACTCGCGTAAACTAATTGCCTCTGGTTGGCGATAAGATGAAGATTACCAGAAGATTGTCACACGTTTTGCTTTTTTGACGGGCACACAACCACACAGTTTTCTTTAGTGCGCGCACCTACCCACTTTGAATACGCTATGGTCGTACATATTAGTGTAAGAGCAAGAACATTTGAGTCTTGCAAAATATTCTCGTGTGTGCATTCTCAAAGCCTTGAACTACGTGTATAACAATGCATGAAATCTTTTCATTCTGTTATTTCGTTTTTACTGTTGTTATTCATGAATGAAGAGTAAATATATACCAACGCAAAATATTTTTTTCTCACTTTACAGTCACTGCAGAAAAATTACGGTAAATTTTAAAAAAAATAAGTCCCTAAGAAGAATTGGAATCTGCACTAAAAAAAACGACCCTGGGCGGTCGCATATGGCGAAAGGAATCGATCCAGAAAGGGTTAGATGACAATCATTTATTGTGATAGAATCCAGCACACGGCTTTGCGATTTCAGTAGGAATTATAATTTTAAATTGGCAGAGACTTAACAATAATAGCTCAACTGGCATATCCTATCACTTATGCAGCCAGCAAAAGCATGGCCTTTGAGATCATTTTGTGTTACTTGGAGGGAGCTGTCGATGGGGTGTAGATTCAGACACCACCTATTATTGTAAAAATAGTTCAACGCTTCGTAAAACATGACTTGCAGTTATATCGTCTTGATAAACGAAAATTACTTTCTTACAGCTGGAGCTGCACTTGTCGTCTGTTTCCCACCAATGCCGGCGTATAATTGCTGTCACGCTTGCCTATTACTGTTTCCAGCGTATTTCTTGAGCCTGACTGCACCTTCAATGCAGCTTGGAAAATTCTGATAAAAAAAATGTTCCATGGTGTTTACTGTGTTACCACTATAGTAAGCTTTCAGTTGTAAAAAAAAATGAGTAGCATGAAAATTGGTTGTTAGTCCCTTCAAATGGGCCATGACACCGAATTTTCTATCTTGAATTACCATACAAACTTGTGCAAGGCCCACGCTCATGTAGAGGCCACACCTCCGACTTGGGAGAAGAAAATTTTGAAAAAGATTTTTTACGAAGAAACAATCGCGTTCGGTGCCCCAATGCTGTGTACTTCAAGATGCCGCTATAAGGTCGTGACAGTCAGTGTGTCCACATGATCCAGGGTGCCGCCGCCAGCTGGGCTGGTACCATTTTGACCAAAGGGCCACATGGTGCCGTATATTTTGGCGGCTTCCAAGGGCCACATGTCGGGAAAATTGTAAAAAAAGAAATTGCCGCTCTTACACAAATCTATACGGTGTGCATTGCACACTAAACGTGTTCCACAGGAAGCTGACAAAATTTGAGCGGGTTTGTTGCAGTAGAAAGCTTGTATTTGAATTTTTGAAGTCCTAGTTAAACGAGAAAGTGTTTGACTCAGTCGAAACCTCAGCAGTCATGGAGGCATTACGGAATCAGGGTGTAGACAGGGTGTATGTAAAAATATTGAAAGATATCTATAGCGGCTCCATAGCCACTGTAGTCCTCCATAAAGAAACCAACAAAATCTTAATAAAGAAAGACGTCAGGCAGGGAGATATGATCTCTCCAATGCTATTCACAGCGTGTTTACAGGAGGTATTCAGAGACCTGGAGTGGGAAGAATTGGGGATAAGAGTTAATGGAGAATACCTTAGTAACTTGCGATATGCTGATGATATTGCCTTGCTTAGTAACTCGGGGGATCAGTTGCAATGGATGCTCACTGACCTGAAGAGGCAAACCAGAAGGGTGGGTCTAAAAATTAATCTGCAGAAAACCTAAGTATGTAATGTTTAACACTCTCAGAAGAGAACAGTAGCTTACGATAGGTAGTGAGGCACTGGAAGTGGTAGGGGAATGCATCTACTTAGGGCAGATAGGGACCGCGGATCCGAATAATGAGACTGAAATAATCAGAATAAGAATGGGCTGGGGTGCGTTTTGCAGGCATTCTCAGATCATGATCAGCAGGTTGCCATTATCCCTCAAGAGAAAAGTGCATAACAGCTGTGTCTTACCAGTACTCACATACGAGGCAGAAACCTGGAAGCTTACAAAAAGGGTTCTACTTAAATTGAGGACGACGCAACAAGCTATGGAAAGAAGAATGATGGGTGTAACGTTAAGGGATAAGAAAAGAGCAGATTGGGTGAGGGAACAAACGCGAGTTAATGACTTCTTAGTTGAAATCAAGAAAAAGAAATGGGCGTGGGCAGGACATGTAATGAGGAGAGAAGAAAACCGATGGTCTTTAAGGGTTACGAACTGGATTCCAAGGGAAGGGTAGCATAGCAGGGGGAGGCAGAAAGTAGAGTGGGTGGACGAGATTAACCTTTTGAGGGTCGATTTTTTTCAGCATATGCGACCGCCCAGGGTCGATTTCTTTTATTCCAGATTCCAATTCTTCTTAGGGATTTACTTGGAAAAAAATTTACGACAATTTTTCTAGGGTGACTGTAAAGTGAGAAAAAATATTTTGTGTTGGTATATATGTACTCTTCATTCATGAATAATAACCATAAAAAAGGAAATAAGCTTATAAGGATTATAAATTTGATGCATATTTACACATATTGTTCAACGCCTTAAAAATGCACACACGAGAATATCTTGCAAGACCCAAATGTCCCTGCTCTTACACTAATATTTACATCCATAGCATAATCGAACTGCGTAGGTGCACGCACTCAAGAAATGTGTGTGGTTCTGTGCCCGTCAATAAAGCACTACGTGTGACAAACTTCGCTAATCCTAATCTTATTGCCAACCAGAGGCAATCAGTTTTCGCGAGTGTCAAAAAAAAAAAGAAGCAATGTTTTGCATGCATGGTGGCATCCTTCCTTTGTGCACCCCTGTGAGCACTAAGCGAGCGAGAAAGAGGCGATCGCCCTTTGAACGATTAGTAAGGAGATAGCCATCAGTTTTGCAAGCGCAAGAAACCGACTCTTCCGGCGGAACAAAACCTGAATTGCTGCCCGCCGCGCGCGCACCAATGTGCCAGCGGTAGTATATAGAGGCACAGGAGCAAACTAGCTCTAAAACAAACCCTGGAACGAAAACAAAGAGAGGGAGGCGCACGAAAAAAATTCCCTGTATTCCCACATAGTGGCAGCACATGACAGAAAAGAAAAAGTTAGGAAATTGGCGCACTTTCGAAACATACAGACGGCGCCGTAAATATACGGCATCAACAATTTTGGGACTTCTTCGTGGCGCCGCATACTTACGTCATTGACCCTCAAAGGGTTAAGAAGTTTGCAGGGACAACATGGCCACAATTAGTACATGACCGGGGTAGTTGGAGAAGTATGGGAGAGGCCTTTGCCCTGCAGTGGACGTAGCCAGGCTGATGATTATGATGTGAGTTAAACTGTACAGCAATCTCGCAACACTGAGGGGTGACGGAACGAATCAGCGCCCCCGGAAATGGCACCCTCGAGTAACAAAAGCCCATCTCGAAGGGTATGCTTTTGTGTACTGCAAACACTGTTAGTGACGGCAGGAGCTGGAAATACATCGTGGCTGCCGTGTGCCGGTTCGTTTTAGCATTTTGGTGGTTTGCAGTGGCTTTTTATCACAGTAGCGAATTACCTTATAGACTAATTCAAGGGCTGCACCTTCTTTCACAATTTTGACAAGGTGTGGCCCTTACACGGGACCAAACATTTGGGTTAAAATGGTGCCAATACAAGCGGCAACTACTGCACACCCCAGATCCTTGAATGTAGCATTGCATCAGAGGTCAACACGCAGATCTCGTTATGTAACAGGGGCATGCAGAAGTGCACAGCGCACAAAAAATTCGCCGATGCATGCGCACAGCATTGGGGCACCGACCACACTTGTTTCTCTGATTTTTCGTTTCCCCCAAGAATTTTGGGCTGTCAAGTTGGGAGCGCAACCCTTGCGCGGGTGTGGCTCTCACACGAGTCTGTACGAGAATTTCTGACACAATTAAGCAGCGATGCCCTTGCTGTGCCTTTGGGTGCCAGAGAGAGAGGAGCAAAAACGTCCACTGTGATCTCAAACTGTTTCAAAGCAGTAATGGGGAAAGTTGGGCTAGTTGGTGATTAATCATCATACCTTGCTGGTGAAGCAGCGCACTGACACGGACATGGCGAAGACACACAAGAATAGTTGCGAGTGTCGTGCATTCTTGTGTGCCTTCGTTGTGTCCGTGTCAGTGCGCTGCTTCACCAGCAAGGTTTGATGTTTCAAAGCAGATGACATGGCAGTCGCCTGCGGTTTCCCGACGTCACACAGTCAATGGCAAAATGGCAGTTGCACGGTGGGAGGGGTGTAGAGGCAGCGTTTTTGCATTGAAATTTTGTGTTAAAATGTGTGCCGAGAGCTCAGATTTCTAATCATCATGGCCATCATGGCCATGATCATCATCATCATGGCCCTTTACTATCAATTACAATAACAAACTGAGGATAGTCAGACAACCGTATCGTGGCCCCTGTAAAAGGGCACTGAAGAGAACCATAAGTTGAGCCATATTAGTAAATTACCATACTACCATTCCAAAAAATGCATTCTTATGGTGAGAAGAGGTTCGTTAAGCCATAAAATATGCAAAAACTGAAGCTGGGAGGTGGTGGCACCGCCTTGAAGTTTTCGTAACATCTCACCAAGGCATCATGGATTTTGGTGGCATCTGCTTGTTCCTCCTGGTTAACCTTTTTCGTACCTTGCAGAACGACAAAGCTTGTGCCAAATTTACGTGATTTTTCTTTTTTCACTGAATTTGTGGAGCTTTCCTTACTGAACGAAACGTACCCTTTTTTAAAATTTCAGTAAGGTTGCTTTATTTCCCAAATTGCCTGACATAAGTGTTTAAAGATGGCTTCTCTGCATACCACTAAGGTCTTGTGGCACAGCGATCTACGGGGCTCAATATTGGCCTCGAGGGCCACCACAGGAGGGACCGGCGCTGCTATGACATCATGACATCATGTGACTCGCCTTTGCCGCCACCAGCCACGCCAACACTGCTCGCTGCCTTTCATCTCGAAGGCAGTAATTTGGTTTATTGTTTCAGCATGGTTTACTGCTCGGTGCCGCTGTGCCAAATGTATTCGATGGAGCCCAGTGCGAGTTTTCATGTGTACCCCAAAACCAAGCAGCAGCAGGATGCATGGTTGATAAAGCTGAGCATGGGGCAGCAGCCCAACATTCATTATCACGTGTGTGACAAGCACTTCCACAAAGAAGATTTTGTGTATGGCATTGGAGCCAAAATGTTCGGTTAGTATGGCGTGGAACTTCCCGGAACTGTACGTATAAGAATTTACTACATTTATTCACGCCAGGCTGGAAAAGACAGTGCCTTGTGCCCGGAGCAGTGCCATCGCAGGTCCTTCCTGTCCGGCCCTTGAACCGTCCAAAACACACCGTGCTTTGCCGGAATCGGGAGATGGAGATAAGCTCGCGTCTGATTTCCTTTGGGTTGCGTAACTTGTGGGAGGTTACACGTAATGTGAAATGCGGAACCTGACGATTTGCTAGCCTTTGTGAAGTGCTCGGTGTGATTTCAATACGTGAAGTTTTTATTGCGAGAGCAATCATATATGGACACTCCAAGCACATTTAAGTCGCCGCCCTCACTGTGAAGTTTCGTATAAAGTCAAAGGGCGATAACACCGTTGCCGTACAAAATTATGCAACATTGCTGCTGTTTGCAGCACAAGGGCGGCGAGAGTGAATTTCCCCTCATGCTGTTCCTTTAGGCTGCATATTAGAACGTGGTCAGCCTCACACACTGCCCCTCGTTCTGTTAGCAACTGTGATGCGCTGAACTGCTGGTCAACTGATTGGTTGATGCTAGAGACTGGCAGAGTCACTGAAAACGAGATATGGTGATCGTAATTAAGAGTTGAGCAAGTGAAGCACACTAGGCTTGCAGTGTGCTCACTTGATATCACACCAGTGAAAATACCCTGTGCAGAGAAGCGCAAATAGGGGAAGCATGGGTTGAGGACACAAAAGTATAAACGGTTGAAGGTTCATTTATTAAATTATATCAGTGATTAATGATCATCCCACGATAATTCTGGTGAAAATAGCACGCCGCACCCGCCACGACGAATGCTGTGAACAGTACTGTCATCGCACCAAGAGTGTGTTTAATAAAGGTCATGCGAACTTAATAACCAATATCAAAGCATCATATGCGTCGCCAATTTGATTGTGCACTCAAAACTAGGGCGAAGCGTTGCTGTGAATCATGCACGGCAATCAGTTGACGCAAATCGAAATCTTACCTTTCAGCCGCGCACCGTGCGCGCAAAAGCCAGAACTAGATGCACGCTATCACGCTTGCCTCAGTAAACATAAATCTACACGAGATGTGTGAGTGCTTCGAGTTGTGGATTACTGGGTAAATTTCATAACAGCTCCCATATACACGAGTGGCCTCTTCACGTTCGTCGTCCATGGCGCCACGTGCACACGCTCCGACGAGAGTGAACGATGCCGTACGTTGGCTTGCTAAAAAAAAAAAACCTTTGTTGGCCTGCACACTAGGTTGTTTTGAAGCTAAGACGCACACATTCAACGCTTGCAACATGACACTAACGGTGGCTGAACGGGCTAAGCCATTGAAGACGTCGAACACTTCACAATCGGTGTCACGTGATGACATTTTTTACGTAACAGAGAGATTCCAGCAGATGGCACCGAGCTATGTCCTCGACGGCACTATGCTTTGAAAAGAAGAATACAAAAAGAAAGTAATCTAAACGGTGCAAAACACATGTGCGTGGACAGTGACCACTTTTCCACAGCTCCAAGGGCACATTTAGTAGGTGAAGGAACCATTCGTAGGCAGTGGCAAGAATCTCCTGTCCATCCACATAATTGTCATTTCCCAAGTCTACGAAGGAGAACACATCACTTTCTGTTTCCGAGCAAAGCTGTGCAGAACTGTTTTCTCACTAGGAGACATCACAATACTTCCTTTTACACTTTTATTCCCATGCGACAGGAAGGCAGCCATGTTTTTTACGCAGGCATCAGGGGAGGTGGCAGTAAAGAGGAAGGCAAGACATAGTGGCACACCATAGACAAGTGTGGCCATCTAGTGTCAAAAGTTGCAACTGATCATCTGTTTGCTGTCATCATCATCATCATCAGCAGCCTGGTTATGCCCACTGCAGGGCAAAGGCCTCTCCCATACTTCTCCAACTACCCCGGTCATGTACTAATTGTGGCCATGTTGTCCCTGCAAACTTCTTAATCTCATCCGCCCACCTGACTTCCTGCCCGACCTGCTATGCTTCCCTTCCCTTGGACAGGTTTGCTGTGTGAGGAAATTTTATTCGTGATGACTATACTTGTCAGCGGTAGAGAAAGGGTTGTCGTTTATTGGTAAACATAGGCTACACTATATTCTAAAGGAGGCTGTACAGTGGAATCTCGATGATACGAATCTCACGGGGTCACGAAAAATATTCGTATTAGCCGAAATTCGTATCATCGAAAGAATTAAAACTAGCTAAATATAAGAGTCAGGGTGAACTCACTCAGGCACACGTACGTAAAAAGCATTTATTTCTTGAAGAAAAAGTCTCTAATGTCCTTCTGCTTCTTTTTTCTTTGTCAGGTTACTTAGCAGACTTTGTTCAAATCCATAAAAACGCGTGCACGTGTTGTCGTTGATTTCATCCGCGGCTATAGCACGCCTCAGAACTTCGAGCGCATGCAGCGTTTCAGCCGCCGGGGGTGGTCCTTCGCCGTCGCCCACGTCTAACACAAAGAATGCGTCCCAAAGCACAGCAGCTACTCCGTCCGATGACACGCGGAAACGGAGGAAAAGCAACAAAAGCGCCACCGCTTCAAACTCTTCGCGCCCAGTCGCGGCCTCCGCACCAAAAGAGAAAGGGAGAAATCACGTGACTGCGCGCTGTTCTCTTTCGCGGCCGTCGGAGGGGCGGCGTTTATAGAGGCGAAAGCCTTTAATGGCTCATACTCGCGGTCGCGTCCGTCCATGCGCTGGAATCGTGCCAACTGTGGCCTCTCCTCCGCGCAGTGACACAACCTCCTCCCCTTTTTAGCAACCGGCGCGCCGGTCGGGGGCGCAGCTGCGCATAGCAACCATGATGTCACACAGTAGCGGAAAAACGAGCGCGCGTGCGTCGGCGGTAGCAGCTGCACCGCCGCTCCTTCGCCAGACGTCTCGTTGCGGTCGAGTGAGTGAGACGCATGGTTCCGAAGCGGCCCAGTGATTCCGCGCCAAGCGGTTCGGGGAAGCGGCAGCGGACGCCGGATTCCCCCAACACCAAACGGCAGAAGAACAAGGAGCGAATGCGCATGCGACGACTGAACATGTCACCAGATGTGAAAGCAAGGGAGGCAGAACGGAAACGTCAACAGCGACTGATTAGATCGCCGGGTATCAAAGGCAGGGAAGCAGAACGAAAGCGGCAGCAGCGACAGGCGATATCTCCGAACACCAAAGCGAATGAATTGTAGCGCAGACGGCAGCAGCGTCTGGCTTTCGCCAAGCACACCACTTTAGAATTTTCAAAGTGTCTTCGGTAATTTTCGTATCAACCGACGCGGGTCGAAAATTGATTCGTAACAACCATTCTCTAGCTCGTTGCAAAGTAATGGGGCTCAGCCAGGACCACAGAAAAATTCGTATCATCCGGAAATTCGTATTAGCTGTGATCGTATCATCGAGATTCTACTGTATTCGGTCGTTTCAAGAATACTTGCGGAACCAGTAACATCCAAGTTCTTTCACTCACTTATTCTTGTGAAGAGCTCGCTGCTGCTGAAGATAATAGCGGGCCTTGGTTTGCCACCAAATCTTCCAGCCTAAGAACGCAGAACTAGCATTCTATTTGGAGAATAGTCTATTGACGATACATTTCACAACAAGGCACATTTACAGGAGATGTTTACACGAGTTGTTTGGGATTTGCCCTGCACAGCGCATGTAAGTGCCACATTTAGGTGCACAGGGTATTTCTCTGGTGAGCCGTGTCACTCTTTGTACCTACTTGCTTCTTTTTGGGCTCTTGGGGATCAGTGGCTTGAGGTTGGTCAATGTGGTCAGTCTCCCGGTGTGTGCAGGCACGACGTACAACATACCGATCTGCATCTGGCTGCTGGACACGCACCCGTACAACTCGCCCATGTGCTATGTCAAGCCCACTAGCTACATGCAGATAAAGGTGTCCAGGCACGTCGACCAGACGGGTCGCGTCTTCCTGCCCTACCTGCATGAGTGGAACCCGGTATGGTACACATAAACCCTTTCAGGCACTGTGTGAATAATTGTGTGTGCCAAGATGGTGCATCAAACGCAAGAGCATTGATAAAGTTATTGATACAAGGGACTCCCGATTCATACCAATTTTTCAGAGACGCACGAAAACATCATACAGTTGAACCCACTTATAACGATACTGGTTTGAACAATATATCGGTTATAACAATGAGAAGCTACTGCAATGTCAACATTTGTATGTTTTCCATGGTGAAATAACCCGCTTACTACAATGCCCCGATGCCGCAATATTGGTTATAACAATGAAGTCTGGCTTCTGGGTGTCCGAGCCGGAAGGTAGTGAAATGCAAACTCCTTGATAAGAAAACAAAAGAAAACGATAGATTCGAGCCACTGCACAATGGCCCGCTGCTCCAACAGCCACCGTGCGCTCATTTTCCGGCCTTCTCCGTTTGCCTCTCTCTCATCGTCCTTTCACCCCTCCGAACATGAATGGGCTGCGTCCATAGCTCTATGCCGCGCCACCCTCCTAAACCCAAATGGACTGTGCTAACTGCACTGCTCGCTGGCACCTCACTCAGCGCAATTCTGCAAACAACTTAATCGCTTGCGTTCGTCTTTGTTGGTTGTGTCGAAATTGTTCCTGGGCATGTGGTTTCTCAGCGTTGTTTGACTCGCCGCCGAAACGGAAGATGGCAGGTCATTGGTAATGTACTATGTGGCCGGTGAAAGAACGCGCATGGCTATAGATTTAACTAAGTGCTTCTAACCAATGAGGCAATCGTCACGAACGTGCTTGCATCGGATAGCGACGGCGATGACAGTAGCGATGATATCGTTGGGCAGGCTCCCTCAACGGTGTCCTCACAGGGGGCCTGGTAGATGATTCAGTCCCTCCATGGCTTCATTTGCCCGAGAAATCTTCCGTTGCATTATGTGGAGCAGCTAGATGCCTTGGAGAAGGATGTCGGCAAGATTCGCGTAAAGCATGCAAGGTTGACGGACATGGGGTTTTCTTGTGCAAGCCAGTGATAAGTACATGGTGAGGTGCTTGTAGCGATCTCACCTCAGCGTTTCTTTTGGATTTCTCAAGGCTGACATGCTGCCGCGGTTTTCTCGCATTTTTTAAAAGGCCCCTTCGGGGCCACTATAGTGATGCCTCGGCAGTGCTCACATATTGTTTGCCACCCATGACCCCTCTTTGCAGTTGTTATAGTAGTGCTATTCTTTAACGCCGACAGCCGTGGCTTGTTACATGTGATCGGAGCGCTCTGAAAGCAGTTAAACGAGCGAACACAATCAGCAGCCGGACGGAGGAAGGTGGTGGGGAAGGGCACTGGCCTCCCCGCCATTATAGTTTTTTCACATTGGCTCTACCATCCCCATTTCATTTTTTCATGCAACCCAATTATAACAATTATCGGTTATGACAATGGAATTTTCGTGACACTTGAATATTGTTATAAGTGGTTTCAACTGTGTAATTGAAAATGTCAAAAAACATTTTATCGAAAATGGCGATAACATCGTAAACAGCTGCTATGCAGCCTGTTGTAAATAGTGCATCACTTGAACTGCAGTAAAGCAGCTATACGCATTTTCCCATATTAACCGTGTGGATGCCTGCTGAACTCTGCAGAGCTCGTCAGACCTGCTGGGCCTCATCCAGGTGATGATCATCGTATTTGGCGAGACACCACCCGTCTTCTCAAAGCCCCAGGAGGATGGTTCACCTGCCTACCTTGGAGCCAGGAACACTGGTAAGTTTTTATTTCTCAGCTGATCAGTTTTATGACAGAGCTGTTACATGTACTTTGTAAAAGCAGCTGCTTCCAAGCTAGTTTTATCAACGTTGGATCAGCAGAATGCAACTACGGTGAAACCTCGTTGAACCGTAGTTGGCCGGAGCTTGGAAAAAGTATGTACTAACGGTAGTACTGTTTAACCGAAATAGCATGAGATCGCCCACTTACCTGTCAAAAACAGAACACGGTACTCGGAGAAAGTGCGATGAAAGGGGAAAAAAACATGAGTATTTATTCAATTGGCACGACAAAAGTGTTATTTTCGCTTGATGCCGTGGCAGCCTAGCAGCGACGACAGTGGCTTCAAACTTACTGAAGCTGCGTGCCAACTTTTCAGCCAGCCCCTTCTTCTTGGCAAGCACTCGCATGGCAGATTCCTCGTTGGCGTTATGTATTCTCCGTGCACGCATGCGGCTTACTTCATTGTGTGGTGCTGTTCTCGTCGCGATGATTGCATTCACGAGGCTGACATAACGAGCAGCTTCTGCCACTGTCGGGCCTGAATCACCCATGCTGTCGCTTTCCATGGCATTCTCATCACTGTCGCTAGTCCACATTTCGGCAACAACAGAGGCAACGATGGCGAAAAGTCGAACCTCGTAGCCAACATCTCTTCGCAGTCGCAACAGCACGCCGAGCAACTTCTTCGCATTCCAAATGCCACACACCATAGTCAACAGCAGATCCCTGCCAGCGCTGACTTCTTCGTAACGTACGATAGCACGAACGATGTCTAATTTTTCTTCTGTGCTGAGCACCCGGCGTCTTTTTTATGCGAGCTTCAGCATGATGCGAGTCCTTGCTTGCACGATGCCGCAGCACTCTCTGGCACGGCACCAAAGTTATGTTGATGTTGATGTGGCTTCACGCGCATACGCACAGGGCGTTTGGAGGCCGTTCGTAGCCAATATGTCTTTGCGGTTGCAACAGCACTGCCGAGCAACTTCTTCGCATTCCAAATGCCACACGCCGTAGTCAACAGCAGATCCCTGCCAGTGCCGACTTCTTCATGTGACGTACGATAGCACGAACGATGTCTAATTTTTCTTCTGTGCTGAGCACCCGGCGACTTTTTTATGCGAGCTTCAGCATAATGTGAGTCCTTGCTTGCACGATGCCGCAGTACTCTCTGGCACGGCCCCAAAGTCATGTTGATGTTGATGTGGCTTCATGCGCATACGCACAGGGCGCTTGGAGGCTGTTGTTCTGATCTCCGAGGCTTGTTGTTCTGCAGGGCTGCCCGATAAAGACGACGCACCGCCATGTTTGCACGACAAAAAGTGGAAACACTACATGTTAACCGTGGGGTTTGCACGGGTCCTTAAAAACCTTGAAAACCCTTGAATTTGAAAATGTGATTTTCAAGGCCTTGAAAACCTTGAAATATTTAGTGGTGCCTGAAAAACCCCTGAATTCCGTGATGATAGTCATTGGCGCCGTTCAGCGATTGCCCGTTGATCAACTGGCCACATTAAAAGCGAGGGTTGACTCCCAATCCAAGCCAAGAAAATCCAGTCCGGTTCGGGCGTTCGTCCTCCGTGTTGTCGTATTGTCGGGTTGTGTTTTTTTGTTCGCTGCGGTCGCGCACTTTTTATAGTTGCCGTCCTCATACCGCTTGTTAATCGCCTCCCATCATACCTTGCTGGTGAAACAGCACACTGACACGGACACAGTGAAGACACACAAGAAAAGACTGTGTCCGTGTCAGTGCGCTGCTTCACCAGCAAGGTATGCTGATTACAGTGAAATCTCGGTATAACGAACGTCAGGGTACCGCGGGAAAATGTTCGTTATTCTGAAAGATCGTTATAGTGAAAGCCCAAAAATTAGCCATAACAATAGCATTTCAGTAACGTAAACGTTCTACCTTTGAAACGGTACCTCCTTGAACTCGTTTCTCACACAATGCACACGTGATCGTCAGACAAGGCACATTTATTTGAAATAGTCCGTGATCGTCTTCTGATGGGCGCAGCACAGACTCTGCAGCACGAACGATTCCAGACCGTCCGCATTCTTATGCACACCTTCGGTCGCTGTGCCGCTTTTGGCTATAAATATGCGGAGTTTTCGCAAGTAGTCCAACGCATCTGTGGCAGACACGGGCTCGTCGCGGTCTTCGGGTGCTGCCGTAACGTCATCGTCCATGTCGTCGCTGCATTCCTCATCTTGAGTCGCCGTGCCCTGGACGCTCTGCAGTATGTCATCAGTGGTAAGCTCCGCTGAGGTCCACGTCGTGTCGTTACATTGGACATAGGTTCAAATGTGACTGAAGGATTGACGGCTAGCTGCTTGGCCACCTCGCTCCAAAGCTCGCTCGAACTGTCCTCCGCTGCCGGTTCATTGGTTTGTGGTTGGCCATCTGTGATCGTCAGGCCGGCCTTCTTCCAGTGGTTTTGGATGGTGGTGGACGTGACGCTCCACCATGCGCCTGTCAGCATTTCTGCAGCCTGTCGGATGTTGATGGCTGTCGAGTGCTGCAGGCGCAGGTTGATGAGCAGCCGCTGAACAAGACGCTTCCGGAAGTGCGACTTCACGCTCCTTATTATTCCTTAGCCCAGTGGCTGAAGTACTGATGTGCAGTTCGGAGGCAGATACTCGAGACGCACATTCGTGAGCCATATGTTGACAATGTGCGCCGAGCAATTGTCCACAATCATCAAAATGTGCCGCCCCTCCTTGCTCATATTCTCGTTTAGCGTCAGCAGCCACTGGGAAAACAGCTCGCGGGTCATCCAGGCACGCTGATTCGCCCTATACTGGCACGGCAGCGACACTACATTTTTCATGCAGCGCGGCTTCGAAAACCTCCCGATCACCAGAGGCTTAAACTTTTCAGTGCCATCTGCATTGCAGCAATACAGCACGGTGACGCGACGCTTCGACTTTTTGCCGCCTCTGCATTGTTCTCCGTTAAAATGCATTGTCTTCTCCGGGAGCAGCTGATAAAAGCAGGCCGTCTCGTCTGCATTAAAAACATCAGCTGCTGCGTAAGACTTGACCATTTCGCAGAAGCTGTCCTCCATCCACGTGGCTGCTGCTGCTTCATCTGCTGCCTTCTCGCCAGACACAGACTGCCAGGTTACGCCCTTTCGTTGGTGAAAACAGTGGAGCCAGCCAGAAGACGCTTCGAAGCCGGTGACCTCAAGAATTGCAGCGAACTGCCGCGCCTTCTCCTGCAGCATTGGGCCTGACATGGGCACATTCTGTGCTCTCACGTCATTAAAGCAAGTCAGCACTGCTGCGTCAGTATTCTGGAAATCACCGAGCCGCAGTCGCTTCATTGATGGGGCAAGCTGAGATTCTTGCTGGTGCTTAAAGATTTTCTCTTTATCTTTGAGAATCGTGGCGATCGTCGACCGTGCCACTCCACATTTTTTAGCCACGACGGATTGTTTCTTCCCGTCTTCTATCTCGCGAAGAATGTCTACTTACTCGCTCAAAGAAAACTGCTTTCGCTTCTTCGCCGTGGTTAGAGTTGTTGAGCTCATGGCAACGCGAACGCCGGCACGCACTTCTAACATAACAGAAGAAAAACAAGACGGACAGGCCTGATACGAGCGACAGCGCGCGAACAACTGAGAAAACAAGCAAGAAAAACGTGATGTGGCGTTGGCTTCGCAACAGGAAAAAAAAGAAAAGGCCCACTTCAGCGTTAATTACAACTTTTTTTTTTCCTTCTGCCGCGCACCGTGTCGGGTTTTACGAGCCCATGCTCCCGCCTCTTCACTCACAAAACCTGGTGTATCGTTGCCTCCGCAACGGAGAAGGAAAAAAAAAAGTCCCCGCCCACATCTTTCTCCTCCCGCGCCATCTCAGGTTTTTGCGGGAAGCAAGTTGCAAGGCGCCGCTCTTCGCGCTGTGTCGTCTGCTAGCTTAGAGCTCCAACTGCCGGGACGGATACACTGAAATCTAAGAATCCTCGCATTTCGAGATATGAGTTCGTAGTACTGAGGTGTTGTTAAGATGACACGGAAATTAAATAACGATCGTTATTCTGAAATGTTCGTTATTCTGAAGTTCGTTGTAGTGAAATATTTTTACATTGAAACTATAAGCTGTCGGCATGGGATTTCTTAAAAGTTCGTTAATCTGAAATGTTCGTTAATGTGATGTTCATTGTAATGGGGTTTGACTGTACTCACCAAGTAGCCCAACTTTCCACTTTACTAAATCGCCTCCCGTTGGCTTATTCAGAGCACGTGTATTTCGGCACGCGCTGGACGTGGACGTAACTGTGTGTGCGCACAATGCCCGGGAAGTGCAATTTCCAGCGATAGTGGCTTAGCCATGACGAGTACAAAGACTGGATTGCATATCTGGAGGCACAGAAGAAGGAGCAACTTGAACAAGCAAAGGAGTCAAAGAGGCGCCTTGTTGAGGAAGAAATTTATACCTTATAGCGAAAGAAAGCAAGACTTGAAGCAACCGTTGCTGATGACAGCTTCAGCAGACAACTTGGCTGAGAAAGCAGAAGAGATGGGCGACGTCGTGCACATTGTGAAGTCAAATTGCCTTAGTAATACGGCAAGAAGCAAGACGGAAGAACTTCTAAACATCAAGCAAGAAATAATCAGAATGCTTCAGTCGCTTTCATGAACGCTTGTTACGACCTGTCTTCGTTTAGTATTAAACTAGTCTGGTCTGTAAGTGTGTCTTTTCCTTAGGGTTCAATAAATTTGTTGCAGCGTGTTTTTAAAAGTTGTTTTACTATAAAGGCTACTAAATTGAGTATTGAAATGAGTCCTTGAAAAAAGCTTTTGGGGGCCTTGAAAGTCCCTAAAAACCCTTGAATTTGCGCCTTCAAAGCCTGTACGAACACTGTAACCGATACATACGCAATAAGCTGGTACAGTTTATGCGGATACAAAACGCATTATGTTCAATGGCTGTTGAATCAGGGATTTGACTTTACTACTTTTAAAATGAAGCTACTGTTCAAGCAGGTACGGTTTGCTAACAGGTAAAATTTGCTATGTGGCCTAGTGAGGGGCCCTTTAATGAAAAAGAAAGCCTGCAATATCTTTTTTTTTTAAATATGGGCTATGAACGTGACAATGCTTTGGCATACCAAAGATTGCGTCAATCTTTTCAGAAACATTGTCAATACAGGTGCGGTGAACTAGCAGCCATGCTTTTAACGCACATATTCAGTCCTTATATAACACAAAGTAGTGCAATACTGTAACGGTTCGCTTTCCGAACCGCTACCAAGACCACACCCCTGGTTTGCATGTACGTAATGTGCACAACGTACTAGATGACAATGTTTACATCTGACATTGCTGCTATTACTGGCGCAGATGGATTGTCACATGGAATTTTTTTGAAATTTCACATCTGTTATTCCTCCCGCGTTCCCCCAAAACAAGAAAACACACAAGACATTTAGGTTGTTCTGTATGATCTTATCAGTCATTTCTCGGCATCCTCCGTAACTTTTGCATTGGCACCTAATCGAATAAGTAAGTTAATAAATGTCAGCTAATCAAACCTAATATTAGGTTATTGAGCACAACAACAAAAAACAACTAGCATTAACAAAAGCCTATCAACATACAGTGGGTGCTGTTCACGTAATGCCCTCGATTATATTTTTCTTGGCCACATTTAGTTGGGTACATCAAATGTGTAACTTAATACAGTCGAACCGGGCTATATCGAACTCGCAAATAAACGCCTATCAGTTCGATATACAGGGTGTCTGCCAACAGGGAAAACGAGAAATTCTCAGGGATTTTGAGTAGTCTGGAAAAACTCGGGGAAAGCTCAGGGAATTTGTGCCTCTGTCAGAGAAAATTGGTGGTAATTTTGTTGAAAGGGTCGAAAGTTGCAGTAATGCTGGCTTGAGTAACAGACAGGAATCGTAATGAATCGTCTTCGACGCCCTGTTTTCGGCAGGAGGAGTTTCCATTGCATAGTCAACTGACGTCTTTCCGGATGCCCGATGATTTGGACGGCTTCGCGGCACCACCACGTACCCCATAAAGTCAATGTATCAGAATGTCTGAAATTTAGGAGGCAAGAACCTTTTGCCGTCCGATTTCCCGGACTTCTTGCCGTGACCGCTGGTCCGAAACAGCATTAATCAAAGCCACCACCGATGCTGTTTTAATTACCTCACTGCCTCGAAACGGCGCTCTCGCACGCAGATCTGTTAGCCAGCTGTAGGCACCACTGCGGCAACGCTAGACCTAGCTGCTTCGACGTTCGCTATTAAGCTTCTTCTCATTGGGTGCCGGGTTTTTAATTTAAAGAATTCGCTGCTGTCAGCAATGGCACCGACTGCGCCTTTGCGATCCTCGCATTTGGCTTAGAAGCTTGGAAAGCACGGTGCATTGCATAATGCCGGTTCCCGAAAGTCAGCTTCGCCTCTTCACAGAAATGTTACTTGGCGAAGCATACGCAACAGTACTGCAGTGAAGCATAACAAGAATGGGAAGGAGCTAGTATTGCCACGGGACACAGTGTATAATTATACATGCGTGCATCCTGTATCTCCTCTTACAGTATGAGCACCGATATGCCTAATACGTGTACCGACAGGCCTTCAGAGTGTTTTCGAATGTGCCTGTGGCGGTTTGAGCCCTTAAGGAGGCATGGTAGGGTAAATGGTATGTGTTAGTTTTAACGTAATATTTTAGAAACGGCTGCAGATATTCACATCAAATTTCACACGATTACAAAAGATTCTCTTGGGTACAACACGAGACACTTTTTGTCTAGATGGTTTGCCTTTACTGTGGCCTACTCCCAAAATTTCAGGTGTATTTAAATATTTGATGAATCTTTTCTTTGCAACCATGCAGAGGAATGTGATGATATTACAGTGTTATTCTAAATTCCCATAGGCTATATCTGAACTAAAGAGTTATCGTGTCCACTTTGGGGTTCAGACCTAAAAAAAATTATATATCTGCTCACACAAAACAAGGGGGGTTTCTTGCAGTGTAAATTTTTTAGTGTTATCATTCATATCATCAGAGATTTCTTTTTAGTTAAGAATATTTATGACTGGTTGCAGTACATGTGTACAAAATTTCACTGGAATGGAATGAATACTTTCTGAGAAAAGGTACATTGAATTTGAAAAATTCATAAAAAATGCAATTTGAGAAAAATGAAGTTTTATGTTCAAATACAGCTTATGGATGCTCAACATACCCCAGGAGAATACATTTCACTGCTGACTTTCTTGCAAGTGTCACCAAAACCATTCTTATCCATGTATTCAGAAATGCAACTTAAGTTGAAGCCCATGCTTGACTTGATCCAAGTGACGCCCATCATGAACGCGCCGAAGGAAACGCAGTGAGCGTCTTTGGGCACGTTAACGCCAGGCGTCATCTAAATCAAGTCAAGCATGGGCTTCGACTTAAGTTGCATTTCTGAATACGGGGGTTAGTGTTCCTTTTTATCCGTCCTTCCTTGCTCTCGGCAGAGTCATAGAATTCTGCCCTCTCAACACCCTCTTTGTCCATCCTGTCGAGGGCAATATTACAAAACAGACCTGGAATGGACCAAGGGCCTGCAGAACAGCTTAACAGTTTCTCATGCAGAATTACCATCATTGTAGTAGGCTACAGCATTGTTAGTTGCTGTCTTCAATGTGTAAGCACTGACAGAGTTTTCTTAGGGCAGCGGCACCAGATGAGTTGGTTGAGCGACTCATTGGTGTTCTGTGTTTGTCCATGAGTACATTTGCTCAGAAGACCAGTTACGTTTGAAAGTTCTCTTTCTGTTCCATTTGCTGGACAATCGTGCCATCTTCTGGGCAAGTAATGCATTTGAAACTCAAAACAGAGGTGACCGCGACCACGTAAGCAAAAGCAAAAGTTTGACGTAATAGTTCTTTTCTACAAAGGGCTATTACGTCAAACTTTTGCTTCGAATTGTCAACAAATTCGACTTCTCCCTGCCATGTGCTAGCTGCCTGGTTAGCTCAGATGGTAGAGCGGCTGCCCCAGAAAGGCCGTGGTCCCAGGTTAGAGCTCCGGACCAGGACGAATTTTTCATCGAGTGCGATGCTTTTCTTTCGAGAAAACCGTGTGGGATTCCTTTGTGGCAATTGGTACAATTGGGTCGATGTGTGATTTTCTTTTAATTAGTGTATGATCTTTTAGTACAAATCATGTACTTACCACACACTCAGGCAAAAAAAAAAGAAGAACCATGCATAACGAAGAGAACTGCGAACAACAGCGATAAACAAGCCGGTCTCCGTCCACCATTTTTAAATGCCAGGGCACGCGGCACACTTCGGAGCAACATTTGAACCGCTTTCAGCGGGCGCTCGAGGTCGTGCTTTCGCAGGTTTGTTCCTCATAGAGCAGTCTATTTTTTTTGTGCCAAAATTGCAAATTCGATTTTTTTTGGGTTTGGGTTTTGGGACGTTTTCACGGCCCCTAGGGCGTTCTAAAAATTGGACCGTGCAAGTGACCAAGAAGATGCTTCAAATGGTCCATGGGGTGAACAAGTGGCGGAAAGAGGACAAGAACAGAAAGAACCTACACATTGAGGAATGAGCAGGAAAGGAAGCGTGCTGCCGCCGTTTTGAAGGAGCTTGAGCTAAAAAAAAACGTGTTGGCTGATGCCAAGATCCAAGTGTACCTTATCCAAATCAAAATGAACTCTTGAAAGCAGTGAAACACAACACTGAGGCGTCGTGCGCGGGTGAGGGTATGTCAGGACAGTTGAGGTTGACTTACGAGCTGTTGAGAGAGAATCTCAATTGTGACAAAGTTTGGGCCTCATACCACTGAGCTTGCTATCAGTTGATAGAATTAGCTCATATTTGAATGTTTGCTTCTGTATGCATCTTCTTTTTATTTGTATTTGAAGATTTCTGACTCGATTTGTAATTTTTTTTGAAGACATTTGCTGTGCATATTACTAACCTCTCCTTTCTATTCTCTTCTTGAATAACATAAACGCTACTCCTTAGTATTCAAATTGGATTAAATCGTTGTTTTTTTCATATGCTTACTAGAGAGTGACAGCATTGGGCGACGTGATTTCAGCCCATCTTGACATAAAATATAGTTCTACGTCACTCAGGGAATTTTGCAAAGGCACTCAGGGAAAACCTGGAAAACTCAGGGGGTTTGAAAATGTCAACATGGTAGACACCCTGATATAGAGCATAATTTGACATAAGCCAGCTAAATAATTGGATGTGATAAAAACAGATACCATTTAAAAAATCACTTTATTGATGAAACTAGCTTGGTTTCGCATGAAATAGTCCCGTGTTTTCTGCTTGGGCAATTTCGCTGCATGTGATGCACGCACTTCTCCACATTGTCTAAGGAGTCGGGAGCAGCTGAGGCTGCCACCTTCCGCATTCGCATTGAAGCACCGGGATAGTGCGAGTGCACCAATCACTTCGGAGGATGTGCGTAAAGCACTGTCGTTGCTTTCCTCATTGTGCCCACTTTCACTTTTGCTCGGTACGATGTCGGCAATGTAGTCTTCGTTTTCGGGCACTCCTGTGGTCGCGACACCATCATCTGCACTCACAAACTCGTCCACTGTTGATTCCTCAACAGCTTCCGGAAATTCGGACAGCTCGCTCCAAACTTCGGCAACACCGGCAATGGCTCCATTGCATTCATCAGAACTTACATTCATCACTGAGCACGCAGAAGCCAGCACGTCTGAAGCAATTTCGGATGAACCACTTGTACACGGCCGTGCATATGCGTCAGGCGCCACGGGCACCGGGTCGCGAGTTTGGCCGCTTTAGCCCTAATTTCCCCCTTATTCTTCAAGATAGTGCTGAGAGTGCACCTCGGAATCTTGCATGCTGTGGGGACATCCGACTTCTCTCTGCGTTCGACCCAATTTATTATTTGAAGCTTCACGACGAAAGGCGATTTCTGCCGCTTCATCACGGCAACACTGCTGGAGAAGGCCCAGAAAAGCAGGGAGACATCTCGCACTTTCGCCATCTTGCACCATGAGGGCACAAGAGCTTCTGATTGGCTGTCTGAGCAAGCGCTGCGGGCAGGCCAGGATAATTTTTTGTAGCGGGGTGTCGACGGCTCCTCCGAGGCAGCGCGGTTACAGTAGAGAGAGTGGTTGAATGGAGCTGCACCGCGGGGTTTCCTCGTCACCGCGAGGGAAAGCCAACTTCTGGGGGCACTTTTCCGCTGCTTGACGTTCAATGTGTCGGGAGTCGCTGCTATTTTTGTTCGATGTAAGCGTAATTTTTGCTACATATACTAATTGTAAATATATTGTGTACAGAAATTGTTCAATATATAGAATAATTCGATGTAAACAGGTTCGATATAGTCGGGTTCGACTGTAGTGATTTTTGAGAAGCCCATATGGGTTTCTTTTGTAGCTCTATGCTACAGTTGAGTGGATGAGAATGTTTGCCTTTCATGAACCTTCCTCCACCTTGTGGGCTTGTGCAGAGCTGATTTTCCATAACTTTGGTGTGTTGTGCAAAGTAAAGTAAAGAACATCTGTTCTTTATCTGCCTGTATTTCACTCATGTTGAGCTTTACAACAGTGCTCCAGAACACTTGTCGAATGCTGTAAAAAAAAACAAATCATTCATGCTCCAAACCTACTCCAAAGTGCTAAACTTGCAGCTCCCAGAGCTGCTCCAAACCTCCCTTGAACACTTCCTCCCTGTAAATGCAACATACAGTAATACCTTGTTAACTCTAAGTACTAAAGACCGGGAAAATTTCGGGCAATGTTGTGGAAATTGCCATAAAAAGTTCCATTCTTTCTAGAAAATTCACTGCTCCTGACTGGCTTTTTAACAAGAGCTTTTCTATACTGGCTCTTTGTAATGGTTTCAAAGCAAAAAAATAAAAACATGCCAGAGATATCAACCTGCTTCGTTCTTTCGCACTGCCATTTTATTCAGTGCATGAAAACTGTTAGGCTGGTCTGCTTTGTGGTAACACTTGAACATAGACAGGTGTCCTCGAGCTGCTTCACACATCACACGAGCCGATCGTTTCCGCCACCGCACTCAACTTTATTTCGCAGCAAGCGAGGCATGTTTCTTGCTGTGGCTGATGTCGGCACCTCTCGAGGTCTTTCGTCGTCACCGCCTTCTCTGTCCTTTCCATTTGTAGTGATCCCAGCGATTTTGGCGGCAGTAAGTTCAGCCGGTACATCCTGCCCGCACAGCGCATACTCGTGAATGGTCATGTTGCTTCCTGTAGCACCATTTGCGCACGCAGCATGGACTTACCAGTAACGGTGCCACAGAAAGTGACGTCACCATTCATGAGTACGCGCTGTGTGGGCAGGATGTAGCAGAATGCACATGGCAAGTGCATTTTTATTCTACATTAAAGAAAAATTAAGAGGAAAACCACATCTCTGATGGTATGTGACGTGCGTAGTATAAAGCCATGGAGGAAAGAAACAAAATAGGAGAGGCCCTGATGTCACGTTTTAGAAGCCAGAAATGCAGCCATGTTGATGTGCCATCGCCCTTTCTGCCTCCAATCAGTTTGCTGGAATAGATAGCCGCGAGCTTTGAAATTGCATTGCTATGAGCATCTGGAAGGGTGTGCTGCTGATGTGTGTCAGAACAAAGCCTACGTAACTTCTGTGACAGTTTTAGTGAAGAAGCTCCTGTGCTTTTCTGTGCCACATTGAAGAAGACAGCGAAGTCTGCCGACATAGTTACTTGGATGTCTCTGTTGCTGGCTCACTCTCATGCTCATAGACCCTAAACACAACTTTTAAGCTTGCACAGCACACTCCAACGTCGTGTTGTCTCGCAAATGGAATGTGCTGTGAGAAAGACACGGTCCAAAAAATATTATTTCACTTTTCAGAGACCGAGACCAGCAATGAAAGCTTCAGGAGCGCTGTTGCTATGGCAACATTGACGTTTGGGGCACCAGTCCCAGTGCTCCTTTGCAAACAACAGCACGCGACTTCTGCTGCACTTTCGCCAACACATCAGTGATGGCCGAGGCCTCTCCTACGCTTACCTTCCTCCATGCATAAAGCAAACAAAACAAACTGCATCAAGCATGCTGTTTTACAGCGCATGCCTCTGCGCATGGCTCTCCCATCACATGGCCTGCCACATGGTCGCTGGACAAAGTTATTCTGTCACTAGGTTCCGACTTGACATTCGGGGAAAACGTTTGCTTTGGGGTAAGCGGACTAGCCTCGTGCGAAGCTTGTTAAATGTTCTGGTGGCGGAGTTTTTGTTTCGCTCTCAGACTAGGTTACGAGATATCCGCAATTTGGCCCAAAAATACTGTGAGATAAAGAGCAATAAATACATGGCACGTATGGGAGATGGTTTGGTCGTGTGGATTTGGCCAATTTTTCAAAATATGCAAGTTTGAGTTGATGAGGTATTACTGTATGTCATTGATATTGATTTAGTGGTTGTCTGACATGTGACTATTAAATGCACATACTTGTAACATGTGCATGTAACATGTGCTATTTAAATACGGAAGTGGGAGTTAGCCTCGAGTTAACCTTGCATTCTTGAGCATCTTTACGAGCATGAATGAGTTTTTGTTCATCAAGTTAGAACTGCGGCTCCTCTAATTCGACACATTATCGATGGAGTGAGCTCACTTCCATAAAACACAATTTGGGGGCCTCTCATTTATACATTTATTTGCTGCACCCTCAGGCTAAAATGTTATTGAGCTTACAGTGGTTACACCATATTAAGGAATCTTCAAAGGGGGAGACAGGTCTTGGAGACCAAAAAAGTCTGGGAAAAAATAGATTTTTGAAAGTGGTATTTTCGTAATATTATAACGCACAGTTGAGTGACGATTTACCGTGGGCGAAGTTGTGCCCGACAAACAGCTAAACAAGCGCCTCACTAGAACGTCCACAGACTTTTCGCAAGACACCCGCTCCTCTTCTTCTTCCCTCGTGTCCCGCGCTGATCATACGTTGCTCCGATTGCGCATGCCTTGCGAGCCCGTGTTGCCCGCTTCACTGCCGCTATCTTTCGTAGGTAGCAGTAAACAACTGGACAGTCGCCTCCTGCGTCTGTCCCGCGTAATTTGAAATCATCTTGTGTCAATATACAAACACTGCCGCATGTTCTGACCAAGTTTCCCGTGCCATGGATCAATATTTTAGCCGAAATATCGATTTATGTAAACGCCGCGAGCTATGTTTTCACAGAAAGAAGCATAGAAATGGGGGCTTTTTTCCTGCCATGCCGCTGCTGAACGACGTATGCTGTCGTAGCCATGTTGGTCGCGTTGGAAAGAATTACTTCTCTTCTTCAATTTCCCGCCACATCTTTGTTCGTCCTCCTATTCGCTATTTAGAAATACCGCACCGAAAAAAGTCCCAGTGTGTGGCCCCATTCGCCCATTCAGTGCAAGTGACTAAATAAAGTCTTGCGATTGGCCCATTCAGTGCAAGTGACTAAATAAAGTCCTGCGATTGGCTTAGGCAGCTGGTTTCGTCTGCTGCGGCATGCGGACGCGCTTGAAAAGCGAACCACGACGCCATTTTGAAAGCCGCTAGCGTAGCGTGTAGTGATGTCGGAATGTCCGCAGTTTGCCAC
This sequence comes from Dermacentor albipictus, assembly GCF_038994185.2. NCBI lineage: Eukaryota > Metazoa > Arthropoda > Arachnida > Ixodida > Ixodidae > Dermacentor > Dermacentor albipictus. Next base: position 4,607,616 of record NW_027225570.1, on the reverse strand, counting down.
TTGAAACAAGTTTGGCAAGAAAAGGAAGCGAGTGCGCTGCAGCTTTGAAAAGTGCTCCGACCCTGCCGAAAAACACAGCGTCGACCACCCGCCGGCGGTTTCAAGTGACAGCTGTGACGCAGGATGCAACAGACCTGGCGAGAGCCAGCCAGGCCTATTGATGTCGCCGGCCGATAGAGATTGCAGGAGCAACATTCGGCACGACACAAAAAGGGAGCAGCCAGCAGAATTGCTCCAATGGCAGAATCAAGCAGGGGTAAACCTCAGACAACTGGTGGTAACTTCGGCAATGAAGTGGAAATTGGACATGTGTATGAGCCTCAATGACGGTGCGGATGGGCTAGTGGAGATGGGTTCACACTTTTATGTTATCAGTGCGTATAGGATAAGCGCTTTGGTCTCGCGTCTAAGGTGCAGTCTCTGTGGCGGCTCCGTGACTTTTGACTTGGAGGAGCGAGAATACGGCCTAGCTTTTCCACAGCTTTTTGCCATTTGTGAAAACTGCAGTGATGTTGTTCCAGATTGGAGCTCCCCACATGTGAAAAACAGCAAAACGGTCAACCCCTTCGTAGTGAACATTCTTGCCGCTTGTGCGATGGTTAGCACTGGAAATCATTGCAGCAAAAACGTCGTTCATCGCTATTTGTTGAAAATCTCGCACCGTGGCTTTCATAACAAAACGTGGCAAGGCCATCTCAAGCGCATCTAGATAGTTGCGCATCTCTTGCTCTCGGGCAAGCCAAAGTGTATGGCTTTGTCGTGCCAGTCGAGAAGGAAGATTGCGTGAATCACGTAAAAAAAAGGATCTAAGCTGCTTTGCACACTCTCGTTGCCAAACACAAGTGCTCTGCTTCTGAAACACTTGGTGGCAAAGGAAAATTGGCGGGTGACCTGATCACCAAACACAGTGCCTACTATGGATGGGCATTAAAATCCAACAAAGGGGATGTGAAGGCTATGCAGAAGGCTGTGATGGCAACATACCACCACATCACGTCAAACGACAAGGTTTCAAACCAGTGCTTGCCCGTCTGGTCAAGACTCTTGGTGCTGTCAGAATGCTGCGCAAGCACAAAATGAGCCCATCCCAAAGCATCGATATAATTTGCTTGTCCATGTTTGTCAAGCCCTTCTATCAGTGTATGAGCGCCTGAGAAGAAAAATTGCTTCAAAGGTGCCAGCGCAGCATGACGCAACACAATAATAAATGCTTGCATTTTATGATTTGGGCAATGGCACCTAAGGAACAGCATGCCTTGCTTTTTGCTGTTGAAGCTGCATCTGCCATACTCCAGGAGCTTCATTTGAACCGGGGGCTACCGAACAGCGTGAGAATAGCTGAGAAAGATAACCGGCGAGCAGCGGCATCAGCCCACAAGCGGGCGTCTGCAGAAAATGTGCGACGGGCCTTCAAAAAACGTCATTTAGGTAGCTGTGGGCAGACAGATTACATCCCTGGTGGCTGCTGACCATCTATATATGTGGATATATAAATACTTTTTGTTATATTTGAATAAAAATGAGCTTGTGTTTTTTTTTGCATTTTCTCAAAACATGACTTTTTAAATATTTGCATCCTTCCGGGAGAGATTTCACAGTAATCGGGGCATCTAGAATTGTAATTTTTGTTGCAGTACTGAACTACATGAATAATGCACACAGTGGTAGGACCAGATTTTTGTATCTCAGTTTTAATATTTTTGTTGTCCCTACATTAAACAGCCACTTTGAACCCATTTTGAACCGAAAGCTTTGATGTGCTGTATAATTGTTAGTAATTGTTATACCAAAAAACCATTCCTATCATTGTGAAGATTATGGTTCCTAGTATCCATCTATGGGCCTGAAGCAAGATTTTGACAAGTAGCTTTTGCTCCATTGTTCCTGGAAACAGTGCTAATTAATTTTAGATAACTTTTGAACTAATTTGCATATTTTAATATCAATTTCATATTTGGAATCAGCATAAAAACTGAACAAGACTGTGCAGTTTCATTAAATTTGGTAAAGGGGATCTTAATGAAATTCGGAATACCCACATCCCCTCTTAGCATCCCCCCAGGTAATTCGTTTCCATCATTTCCAAAAGTGGTGCTCACAGTAATTACAGAAGTTACGCATTGCATTTTCAACAATATCTGGTTCGACAGTAAGCGTGGTTAAGGAAAGTGTTAAGAGAGTAGAGCTACTTTTACTGACTAGTGACCACGGTGTAAGAACATTATGAGAGGTGTGTGAACGGCACCCGTTCCAGCATGCCGGTTTTGCGCGCGCTTTAGGCAGTTTCCGTAAGATGGCGCATATCGTGTGGGAGCCGTAAGCGAGCGAACACAGCGAAAGGTGAAAGAGCGAATGCGAAGCGGGACATTGAAGGACGCGAGCCACGATAGGCAGAGGCCAATGAGCTCTTCAGTGATGTGCGCGCAGGAAACTGGTGTTATGCTGACCTGCCCTGCCGCTCGTTTCGTACTATCATCTGCTCGCACTTGTTTGGTTGGTTTGGTCACGTTCGCGCTTGTTTCAATTGCCACGGTGAGAAATCAATGGATGAACAGGTTCACAAAACAAGTCACACCTCAAGAGACCGTGCAGAAGCAACACACGTATACCAGTGCAAAGCATAGAAGTGCTCGCAACTGCATGTGATGAACGGGAACGATGATGTGATGTCGATGAGGCTTCACCCTTAAGAATGAGTTGGCGGCCCCCGAACATAAAGTGCCATCACTCGGAGGATGGCCGAAGCACACGCAAGTTGTTGACGACACGCCCTCAGCACGGCGAGGTGCCGCTGTTCGCACACCTCTCATAAAATTCTTACACCGTGCTAGTGATATTGGCAGGCTGTCTCAATTGCTGATGTTTCAGGCAAAATGACTTTATATGCATGACCATGTTAGAACAAGGTGATTTTTGTGAGTGATGTTGGCGGGGGGAGGTGAACAGGGCTGAATAAAGCCAGATCAACTAAGGTCAAGCATGAGTTGAATGTATTTAGCTGAATGTCAGTTTCACAATTGACAAGCTGATGGCTTGATCTAATCTGACATACCTTTATTTGAAACTATTATTTGGAACTACATTTACTGTTACACACTTACGCCAATATCTTGGGGCCTCTAACTTGATCCAATCCTGCTTGCACTGGACATGTAGAGTGTGCATTATTGTACCCCAGAGAAACCACAAGTTGTAGAGCAAGACGTTTAAAGGGACACTAAAGAGAAAAATGATTTCTTCTGAATCAGTAAATTGCCTCTCTACTACACCAAAAACACCACTCTTACCACGATAAGATGCTTGGTAATCCAGAAAAAGCACAAGAATGAAAGACGGGTGGCGACGCCCCCGTGAAGTTCCCACACCTGGTCGCTGTAACGTTATGGATTTTGATGGCATCTTCTAGGGCCTACTCAATTATATAGCAGTACAGATTGACTACATTGTGTTTAAAAGGAACCAAATATTCAAAGCATATTTAGCACCAGCAAACAAGGACAGAAGGGAGGTTTGCTGGCGCTAAATATGCTTTCAATTTACCAACACGCCCAACAAGTGGCAATGCTCAAATAAACAAATGGCAAGTTTTGGGAACCTTTACTCAGCCGACGCAGCCCAAATGTGAAAACATACTTTGGAATCCCTGACGTCACACTGACGTACCGGCATCGAGGTTTGGCCGTGAAATTCAAATACTGATACTTCGACCTTCATTTTCTCGTCTAATAATCTAACTATTATTTTGAAATTACTGCCTGCAGTGTTCTCAAACAATGCTTTGTTAGTCTAAACTGATTTGTTGTTTCGCTTTAGTATCCCTTTAACTCTTTCCTTACCATGGGGAAAATAAGTTTTTTTTGTAGGTTATGCCACATTTTTTTTTTTCTGAAGGAACTACTGCACTCAGTATTTTATGTAATACGTAAACAAAAAGCAGACTTAATGCACTTTTAATGCATTAAAGTTTTATTAATTAGATGTATGTCAGGAAAAGGATATAGATTGTCAGAATCAAGATTGTGGGATAAAATTGAACAATGTTTTGTGAAGACATGCTGATATGTTCTGGGAAAAAAATGTAAAAAATAAGTTAAGTATATACAAAATGTATTGGCCATCTAATAGGCGCTACCTCCAAAAGAAATAAAAACGTTTCTTTGAAGAGGTATCCTACTACAAAAATTAAATGGAAGCACTACAGTTCACCGGTACAGCGGGCTGCGGCCCCCGATGTTCCGGGCTGGCTTACGTCATCGTCGCTTTCAGAGTCAAAGTCCGACGAAAAGGCATCATCCTCAAACTCACTGCTGTTCGATCCGTTGATGCAATCAGCCACCGGTGCAATGGAATCGTGAGATCTGCAAGCGGCGCGGAAGGTCTCAAGAATGGTATTTCAAACCATCGATAGTGGGCGGCCATTTTTGTTTTCTACTTTGGCGATCGTAAGAACTTCGGAGTGCGTTCAAACATCACCACCTGGGGAAGAAAAGCAAACTGCTCACAAAACAAAAATATAGTTTTCCTCCTTGACGTCTAATAGTGCAGTGTGTCTGTGAGCGGTGCAGAAGGTGTCAAAAGCAATGTTTCAAACCATGGTTAGTGGGCTAACGATGCCCAATGGGCGCGGTGTGGAAAGAGTTTATGGAAGTTCCGACTGTCAAATTCACCATGTCTTGCTTTCTGAACTTTTGTGTTTCTTCTGTGTTGCCATTACCCAAATAATGAACCCATCCCAACTTGCCCAAGTTTCCATGCCTCTAATTCTGTAGCATTGAATTCTGATGGCTGGTCATAGGCATCAACCTCGATGACCATATTTTGTCATTGGAGAGTTTTGGCTTGTCTAGATGTATGAGTGTTTGTGGAAGTCTGGGTTATCGTAGTGGTGTATGACTGGTAGCAGAACCTTGTAACATAGCGCTTGACCTGAAAGCACACAAAGATAATACTGCAGTGACTTGCATATTCTATTTAACTGCAGCAACATAATTGTTACATGTGTTCTTTTATAATTTTCCTTCAACAATAATACTGACACAACACAATATGTTTTGAACGCATTGTGATTGACAAATTATCACCAGTTGTCACTACTCTCTTTGCTGCTGCCGCCCATGGCCTTGGTAAGCTGGTTATTCATAAATGGTGAGAAGTTTGCAGACAAGCTAATACCCCTGTCACACGGGCACCCGCGAACTCCATTAAACTCCTTCGTCTTTAAGCCAATGGAGTTGCGCTCCCTGTCACACGGTCGCCCTTGCGCCAAGGAAGTTAAATGGAGATTTTGGGCGAAGGGAGTTCGGCAATGACCATTACGGTTGGATGGAGTACTCTCGTTCCCAGGTAGCTACAGTTCTGCAGAGAAACCACGCTAGTAAAATCGTCGTAACTGGTTAACTTTAAGTTCGTCGTAACTGGTTAAGTTTTAGCACTATTATTGTTTTTGGCCTTGAGATATGTGCCACATAATGGAAGTTTAATTTGTTTTTAAGGGCATCAGTGACTGTACCCTCTACACCAATACTTTGCCATGCCGCATCGGGAAACGTCGTTCCGCCATTTCGTTTGTTTTTATATGCACGCGAGCCGCACGTGGTGTCGTTCAAGCCGCACGGGTAGATTCTCCGGGTGACACGCATCATGAGCGATCCCGGCGCATTATTGTCGCGAACACACAGACACGCACGATTACACAGCGGCATCACAACTCGAAGCCCACCGGCCAAACAACGTGACCCGCGCTAGGGTGGCTACCCGCGCTGCCCACGCACGAAAGCAAACGCACAGTGTGGCCAGCATCGCTTGCAACTTCGCTATGCTTGGAAAACAAAAGTCTTGCGGTAACGTGCCGCAAAGTTTCTCGGGATTTTATGTTATTACGTACTGCGTTAAAAAATACACATAGCTCACTTTAACGACGACCGTATACGTTCACAGTTGCACGCAGAAGTAAGCGCAGCAGCGCCGTTTCTACCCCGTGCGGTGCCCGTCGAAAGCTCGCACTGTGCCGTGTAGCACGGCCGCAACTCCATTCCCATCAATCTCCGTTAGGGAGTTTCATGCTCAACGGAGTTCGCGGGTGCCCGTGTGACAGGGGTATAAATCTGTGTACAGTAGAACCCCGCTGTTACGTTCCTCACTGCTGCGTTTTCCCGGCTGCTACGTCGTTTTCATCTGGTCCCGGCATAGCTTCCATAGGATCCAATGTATAAGGAACCCCGCTGTTACGTAGTAGCTTTGAAAACATTCCCGCATGATACGTCGCAACTTAGCACCCCGAATCCGCCTGGGCTAAAGTAGGCAACGCGCTCCAACCGCCATTTTGGCTTTTGACGAGTTTTGGCCAGGCTTGGCCGGGCTTGGCTATAGAACTGGCTGCAAGAAGCCGCACGCCAGTTCGAGAAGCCGCCACTAAGTGGCCATTCGTGAAAAATGCTCTCACTATCATCACTGTGATTACGGTCACCGCATGGTTTTTGGACGGGTCTACTCATGGAGGAAGGAAACTCGGGAGAGGCCTGGACGTCATTCTTTGTGAAGCTAAAGTGAAGTCTGAAGTTGGCGTTGCTCATGGCATTGCTCCGCCTATCGGGCCAGCTCTCCTCTCTTGTTTACGTTTCTCTCGAAACCACGCTGCGCCGCGCTCAACCAGATTGCTTGGACGCGCGCGCTTCGCAGCAATACTAAACAATCGTTAGCACGTTAGCATGACTACGCCAAAGAGGACAAAATTTCCCGCGGATATTCCTTCGTCCGTTGCCATTGCCATGGCGTGGTGACGATAAGAAGCACGAGCCGCATGATGCCTGGGAGTTGCCAAATCCTAGCTTTGGAGAAGCTGTCGCGGCTCTGGACCTCCTCCCCAGGTACGTCGCACCTCACAGCGACGCTGACAGCAATGCGACCTTCCAGGCTATTGAGAAACGTGTGGTGATTTCTAGCGAGCGAAAGAAACGGCAAGCCACAATTCTAGGCTTTTTTAAGTCCTAAGCGCACTCTGTGGAAATAAATTGTCTATAGTTGAAGCTGCACTTTTTCTATTCATTTTCGGAGCTTTCCTCACTGTTGCGTTTTCCCATCTGTTACGTTTTTTTTCCCCGGTCCGGTGAAAAATGTATGAACGGGGTTCCACTGTATTGTTGATGTTGATGCAACTGTTAGGGAAACTGGCTCCATATTTTCCACCTGCAGCCGCAGGCGGAGGCTTCTTCCGTCCCACGACGGGGGTGATGCCACCGGCCGTGGGGGGCCAGCCTCCGTACCCAACATCGGGGACTGCCATGCCTCCTTATCCCCCAGGAGGAGCCACCAGCATGCCTGCACCATGGACACCGTACCGTAAGGGTGCCACGTATCATTGGGCGTCCAGTGAAATCACTTACTCAAGCACATTAAAATTTGTTTGCACTCTTGTGTAACTAATGTCCTTGAATAGGGTATTTAATGGTGGCCTTGTAGTACGCTGTTATTTTATTTAGATTTATCATGACTAATGTGTTCTTGCATTTTTCCAAATACCGTACTTATTTGAATTAAGGTGAGGTTTTTTCCTGGAATCCTTAGACACAAAGTCATCTCCCACCTTATATGCGATGCTAATTACCGTTTTAATATGGCAGCAGTAGCACCACATTTCTGGCTATTCAGGTTTTAGATGGCTGCATAAATTGTAGCAACTAATAAACCTTGGCAGGTAATGCAGTATCATACGGATAGCTAGAAAAATTTGACAGCAAAGGCAGGGTACGGGTTATATACCAATTTCGCCTTGTAGTTTGGCTTCACGGCAGCGTGGCATGTGCTGCCGTAAAGCCACATCATAGAATGAAATTCATGCTGCTGTGTAGTTTCACCTTAAGGGGGAAATTGGCATATGACCCGCATCAATTGTTCTGATTATTCTGGATGTTTCGAACTGCAGTAAAGGCTAGTCAATTCGGAAAATCGGATAATTCGGACTCGTCGTCAGGTCCCGACAGGCATGTGCATTAAATGCAACAAATTCTTGTTAATCTGGACGTATTTAACTGTACGTCAGTTAATTTGGACAACTCTCGTAACTCTGCGAACGCGGAGCTCTGCAAACCTGTTATACGCAAAAGAGCAAAAACGGTGTTAGTGTTGAACCGAAATGAAGCGGCGGAGTCTACGTGGCCATAGTCATCAGCGGAAATCGTATGGGAGTGACAGCAACACTGGAACGCTTTGTCCCTACTTGTGCCTTTAATGCCTTTATTCTTGCGTTTACCGCTGCGCATGACACCACGTTGGCTACACGCCTTCAAACTGCGTAGTTGCCATTTATGATCACTTCAGTGGGGATCTGCAGCGGTTGCGGCAAGCAGTAGTTTTGTTTTTACTCGGTGCAAAGCAGAAAATTGCAGCTTTTGCCCTGCTGTTGTGCAAAATAGAAGCAGTATTTGCTGAGTCATTCAGTAAATAAAAGCATCTTTATGTAGTAAGCATTTGTTGTTTTCTCGATACCCTCAATAATTCAACATTCGCTTAATTCAGACATTTTTTTCGGTCCCGTGAAATACGAGGTAACAAGGTTTTACTGTATTAAATATTTCGAGCAATCCCCGCCAAGTCTGAATAATCCATCAGCTACATTATATAGCGTTTTATTAGTGTTCATACTTGTTAGTTTTCCCAGGTCACCCAACAGCATCCTCGCCTAATAATCTTGACCTCCTTATAATTGAATAAGTGTTGGTATGCGTATGGAGGAGATAACAGGTGTTAATTATATATTTACGGTTCCTAATATAGGTAATGACTTTTAAACATTGCCTACAGTGTGTACAGGTGATATGTCACCTTAAAAAAGACAAGTCCACTTGTCAAAACGTTGGCTCCTGCTTTTACGTTGTTCTCGGTTTGCTAATAGTCAAGACGATTGATTGTAAGGCAATACAATATTTGAAGCCAGTCATTCGAGCATAATTGGGCGTACACATCCAAAAAGCTGTTGCTACCACATCCTGTATTCTAATGAATTCCGGACAATTTCACTTCGAAAACTCGAACTGAACTATGGATGATCGCACTTTTGTCGGGCCTCATCGTTCGGGGAGCAGGAAGTGAGCTTCCTTACCCCACCAACGATCGTGGTGACACACCATGGGTGGCTTTCTTGTGGCACAGGGCGTGGGTGCCTGCTCAAAAGTGAGAGTCACCTTTCTCAAGGTCAAGATCGGTACGCTGTGACCACATTGAGGCATCACTTACAGTGTCCTCAATGAGAAGGAAAAAGAAAACTTCGGCTGCGTGTGTGAGGCCTTGTTGAAATGGCAGTGAGAAGCTGTGCCCGATAGGCGGACAGACAAGCGGGGCTCACTCACGGCCCAGTGTCTGGTTCAGCTGGTGAGCTACTATTGCCGGGGGAAAAGTGAGTGCAGGTGATCTGCCCACGCTGCCTTTTTTGTCTTGTATTTTTGAAGTCAAAATTTCGAGAGATTTGGATTCCGGCACAAAAATTGTCGCGAAGAACACATGGGCTGGCACCAACGCTAAAAAAAATTTCTACTTAACCAGTATTTCGAGACATCAGAGTTCGAGTTAAATAGTTTACTGTATCTCATAGTTAATTTAAGCTTGATGCCATTGCTAGGACCAGATAGGAAGTCCGAATTATGTGATTCTTTGAATTAATGAGTGTCAAATTAATTAGATTTTATTCCAGTATCTAATTCTAAGCAATGGAGCAATTCTTGCTTGCCTATGCTGTGCAAATGTGAGTGCTGTTGCAAAAGCTGACATTTCACCTAGAAATTGCTCAAGATTTCCTCATTTCCCTGATTTTGAAAAAAGAAGTATTTTGGGCATTATCAGCTGCATTAAGCAGGAACACCACTGGTTATTGTGCTTCCTGGGCAGTGTTTTTGCCGTACAGACTCATTCATACTGTCAACTCACAGAGGTCACACAACCAACCACATGGTCACAAATTATCACTTTTGTCGAAAAGAATCTGTTTTGGGTCAGTCGCTCGCTGTTCAGTTTTTCGATCACGCAACTGCAGTTGCAGAGTTACTGAACCAACCAGCAGCACAGAAGGAGTGGATGTGTACATGCTGACACCTATTTTACGTGATGATGACAATGTGTGCAGATGCAAATGGCATCAATCGTGAGACATTTTGGTGTGGTGATGGAGAAGTAGCGCTTGCCGGTGTGAACATCAGTCGCTGTGAATCGCTCCTTGATCATGCAGTGATGGCTGGTCGAGCAACCTGTTCCAGTCAGTAATGGAAATGCACCCTAATTGTCAGCCCTGTATCATCATCATTAGAGAGCTTTAGTTTATGGTTTAGTTTAGTTGTAGTTTAATTTATAACGCAAGACACTTGCGTTAGCATTAGCGTGCGCCGCAACACTAATTCCACTAAGATAGGCCACACTGCACGGCACAAAGTAATTGTTTCAAATAGCGGAATGAAGTGAAACGTTAACTTAAACATATACGACACCAGCTCAGTGTCCGTTTGGACTTAATTAAGGGGGGACGTGGCAATGAAACATTTTTTTTTTATTTATAGGAATAAATTGACGAAATTTGGCATGCAGGTATGATTTGTTATGCCGATACCATAACTGAAATCAGTTTCAAGCTATCTATTATAGTTCTTGAGTTAGAACACTTGACATCCTCTAATGGTCGTCCCCCAAATTAATTAATTACACATAATTTTGTCAAGATTCTCATACCAGCATGTTCAAGGAAGCTCATTATATGCAATAAAGCTATCGGTTTATTTTTAAATGCCAAAATAAGTACAAAAGCTTCTTTTCTGAACTTTTCTGTGCATATGGTCTTACTAATGACCTTTCCAAAAAACCCATTATAATTTTTTTTTATGAGGTGCAGATGAAAAAGGACAGCTTTATTGCACTCATCAATGTTTCACGATCTAAGTGCAAACGACAGGATGATTCTGTCTTCATTCGTTGTGAAATTGCACTGGGATGACTGAAAGCAACTGCACAAAAAATGAAAGCTGAGAAAACGGAGCTCAAACATTTATTTGCTGGAAAAATCAAAATATTTCCTTTTAGCACCTAAAACCCCTTTGAAATGTAGTCCTTTGCCAGTGAGAGCACATTTTCTTTACATTTTAGGTAGTTTTTCGCTTCCTTACAGCAGTTTCATGTGCCTTCATTGCCTTTTGGATACATTGTGCATCCTTTTCACCAGGCCGCCACAGTGAACATGATTCTGGACTGTATCCCAGTTGCGACGTAATTGTTTGCAGTGCTCTTTCACAGCCAGCATTGTATAGGCAAACTGTATTTACCACAGCACTTTCAACACTCAGGAGTGAAGCAAAATATTTCCTTTTAGCACCTAAAACCCGTTTGAAATGTAGTCCTTTGCCAGTGAGGGCACATTTTCTTTACATTTACATTACATTTTATCGGAGTGACGAAATGACATTGTTTAGCGACTCTATGGTGTTCTGTGTTTTGCCTTGCTGGCATCTTTCAAGGAGTTCCCTTGCAGATAGACGCTTATATATAGGCAGGAGCGCTGCTCGAATATGTGCTGGAAGCTGCAGCTTGTGTGCAGGGGCTGGTTGACCTGAGGCCACCGCAGAATTAAACTTGCACCAAGAGTTCACGCCAGTGGGACAGTGCTTTTGATGCAGCTCGTCATCGGTAGATGTTATATGGTGAAAAGTAGCCATGATGGCCTTTTCCATAGAAGGTGCATCATTTGGGTTACTTTTTATGGCTAAGCCATAATAATTTGTGAGTTTTTGAATTAAAGCCTGCGTTAGGCAGCCCTTTCCACTCATACTGAGCTCACAGTCCTTGCTCTTGTTTTTCTCAACAAGGTTGCGCAATGCAGTTCCCATTATTTTTTCACATGATTCACATACTCTTGTTTGTGTGGGGCTATGAAATCATACATCTTCTCTTCACTGAGGGCAATATAAGTGTGGCTGTCCCCATCATAAAGGACATTTGGGTAACGGAGCTGGTGTTCCTGAAGAGACCACTGAAACATGGCTTTTGCCGCAATTATTTTCATTTGCCCTGCACTTGCCTCGGTTATTTTTTTGGCATTGTGGTCAGTGTTCTTCATGCCACTCTGAATAAATGCTATCTCCAGGCTTGGGGCCAAGAGAACATCCATGGCAATAATTGGAGGGGACACAGTGGTCCAAGACAAGGCCAGAATATAATTCAATAACACAGCCAACACCAACGTGACTTGTGTGGTCCCTTGTCGTCCAAGTGCCATCAGAGATCATATCAACGTTGCCTGGGGCGCATCCAAGTTCCCTGTAGATCTCGCGCACCTTCTTTGCACTTTCAGACTGTATTGTCACGAGTGGTGCTACACACCGGTAATTAGAGAAGACGAGCGCACAGCAAGACAACCATTTATTGAGGCGAACTTGTGCCCCACATAACCAAAAGCAACTAGCCCAATAGCAGCAACATGTGCAAGCGTGGACAGCAAAGAACGAGCATCCCCTATCTGCGGGCAGTATTTAAAGGCTGTGAAGTAACGTGCGTAGAACTATCGCGAGAGATAGCGCGAGTTGCCCTGCCTGGTACGATGGGCCCATCGTAGATACGAGGCTATCGCGGTAGGTTCGTGCGAGTGCTCACACGCGTTAAAATCCGTCATTAGGACGCCACCGGCACAGATGCAAAGCCCGAAAGGCACGTGGCATTGCTCCCCTCCAAAAAAGCATCGTCTCGATGTTGAAAATAAGCACTTAGGTAAATAAGTACACAGCACTAGAGTTCGTGGTGAACACAAAGTAAAGAAAAAAAGAACTACGCTAGAAGTTTTCTAACGTGCGTAATACGGCTTCATGCGCACAACATAAAAAATTTCAGGCCGTGCGCGCCGTCGCTGCGAGTTCATCAACCCGTCAGGAATCACCTCATAGTACATACAATGCACCCACACGACGGACAATCTTGTTTGGGCCAAAATAATGTCGAAGGAGTTTCTCGCTGAGGCCTCGTTGGCAAACTGGTGCCCATACCCAAACTTGGTCGCCGGGCGTGTATTCTTGATGGCGGTGTCGAAGGTTGTAGTGCTGGGCGTCGATTGCTTGCTGTCTTACGGTTCGTACTCGAGCGAGCTGCCGGGCCTCTTTGGTGTGCTGCTGAAACGTCGCCACGTCAGGATGTGGGTCACCTTCATTCACATGAGGGAGCATGGCGTCGAGTGTCGTAGTCACTTCCCAGCCGTAAACAAGAGCGAACGGTGTCAACCCAGTTGTCCCCAGTTGTCTCCAACCCAGGTGGCATAAGGGAGTACTTCATCCCACGTTTTATGTTCTACGTCAACGTACATTGACATCATGTCCGCCAGGGTTTTATTTAGCCGTTCTGTGAGACCATCACCTTGCGGATGGTATGCGGTAGTTCTGGGGTGAGTAGTTTGGCTGTACCGCAGTATGGCTTGCATCAGGTCACTACAGAGTGCTGTGCCCCTGTCAGTGATACTGGCCTCTGGCGTGCCGTGACGCAGGACGATATGAAAAATAAAAAATCTGGCGGCTTCTTCAGCGGTGGCTCTTGAGAGTGCGCATGTTTCTGCGTAGCGCGTCAAGTAATCCGTCGCAACAATAATCCATTTGTTCCCAGCGGTGGATGTCGGAAAAGGCCCAAGAAAGTCCAATCCAACTTGCTGGAATGGTTTTGTCGAGGGTTTGATCAGTTGCAGGAATCCGGCAGGTTTCGTTGGGGGAGTCTTGCGGCGTTGACACTCTCTGCACGTACGGACGTAGTGCTTGACCTCTTCGGCAATAGACGACCGCACGCCAAGTTTCATCCTAGACGCCAGCGCTCGTTTCTCCCCTGGCGGAGCGATTTCATCTCCAACGGGTGTAGGTTTCCGTCGCCGCTTCCCTTCACGGTCGCGCCCGCGTTCAGTTCGCGCTGCGCGCGAAACGTCTCTTGTTTGTGACAGCACCTCTTCGGATGACCGGAAATTATTATTGTGTTGTTAACTGTCACGACAGCAATGTAAACACGAAAAGGTTGATGCCACCAATGAAATTCTGCCGATTCACAAGAAAATGGTACGAAAGAAGCAGACGACAGACATGGATTACTGCGGTGCGCCGAGCGAAGTAAACATCTGGCAAACGAAGCGAGCTCGTTCATTGATCACTCCTGAGTGTATGACGGTTTCTATATGTAACCTACGTGAAATTAATAATTACTCGGTACATAATTCTTTTATTCATATAAAAACTTTAAGTTCAACGAGCGCTTGTCCTGTCTTCTTTCTCGTGTTTCGTTTGTGTGTGCGCTGTCTAAGAATGGAAACCACGTCTGTTGTATGCGCTAGCAGTGGCCGAAGTTCACGCGTGCTGAGAAATTGAATATGTGCATGATGCATTGAACATGACCGGAGTTCATTCCCGCTTCACCACTGCACCGATCGATCGGGTTACTGGACGATACACACCCGCGTCTTGGTAGCACCGGCATTGCTGAAGCAGGAATGATTAATAATACTTTCAACTTCCGTCTCTTGAGTACTGTTAAAAAATGACCAAGCTGTCTACATTGCTGCCTCTATTCCATATTGTAGGGGACGTACTAGTTAAAGTTGTGTGCGCATGTCGTACTTGTGCTATGCAGCGATATATCTTGTTTATTTCCGCACAGTGTCGATAGAAGCCCGTTGTCGCCATCAGAGACAACACGGATTTGTAGCAAACATAATGTGAGAAACTGCAAAAATGACTTTAGCTCGTAGGTGCCGTATGTATGTGCCGCATCGTATGTGCTGACGATTTTTCCGGTGGCACATACGATGTCGTTTCCAATTACCTGCTCAGCGTCCCTTACATGGTTAAGCAGACGCTGCCCTTTCGCCGCATTGCAGCCATAAAAATAATCGTCAAGCGTACCGATCTTCTTAAAGCAAATATAGCGTATGCAGTTTGTTTCACACTAAGGGGAAAACTCGGAACGTATTGCGTCGCGATGCGGCAAGCAATGGAGTCGTGCGGCGGCAGCAGCTCGAGCAGGCGCGCACGCTTGAGGGGCAGTGTCGTGATCTGCGTCGTCTGCTACGACGGCGCGCGCTGGCCGCATTTTCGTGAAGCGTGGAACTGTCAGGGACAGTGCACCGATTTCATCGGTTCTGCGGGAACTGAGCTGATATTCTTTACTAAGCGTTGTGCGTCGCCACACTCTGATCCTTCATTGGCGATAATGGAGTTCCACAAACTTCTTTTGACAACATGGTTAATTTGTTCTTTCGAAAGGCCGGAGTACTGAGCGTGTGCACGTATATTTCTTCACTGTGTGTGCTACCGTAATGAGCAGCGACAAAACGCACCAAGATGTGCGCGCAACGTGCTCAGTCTTTGTTTGACTCGAAAGGAAAACAAAGCACTCAACAATGGGAGTCGAACACGGTGAAACAAACGGACACGATTAAATGAAAGTTTTAGGTTCAGACAATGAGCTGGAAGGGATTTTTCTCGACAACCATTCGCTGCACCAGACAGACCCTGCCCGCCGGTGGGGAATTGGACACGTCACGCTCGGAACTTCAGTTAGTATCTCGTCATGTCCCCAGCGGCAGCGATGACAGCGCTCATCCTGGAAGGCAGTGAAGTGTAGAATGACTTGATCAGGGATGTGTTCATTCGCTGCACGTCTCAGTCGCTGACGATGGTGGATCGAAGCCTATCCTCGGGCGACTGATAGAGGGGATGTTGCGCCAGCGATACTTT
Source organism: Dermacentor albipictus (assembly GCF_038994185.2). Lineage (NCBI taxonomy): Eukaryota > Metazoa > Arthropoda > Arachnida > Ixodida > Ixodidae > Dermacentor > Dermacentor albipictus. The sequence goes on along the minus strand of NW_027225570.1, from coordinate 4,591,891 downwards.
CAACGAGCCCCAGACATTTTAAATGATGTTGGCGCCCGGGGATTGAGGCGGCCGCTCCAAGAGAGTGACTGCGCACTCTTCTAGCAGTTCTTGCACAGCACGAGCAGTGTGGATCGGCGTCCTATCGCATTAGAATATATAGTCGCCTTCTAGAAACGGGCCGTCAAGAATGTATGGAACCAGTACATCGTCTATGACTGCCATGCAGCGATAAACTTACATTCGAGGCGTATCAGTGGGCGTCACGCAACGCTTAGCAAAGAATACCGGCTCATTTCACGCAGTAACGATGTGATCGGTGCCCTGCACCTGACAGTAGAACATTTCTCGACAATGCGGCCAGCGCGCGCCGCCGTAGCAGACGACGCCGTTCAAGATCCCCCCCTCGAGCATCTGCGCGAGCTGCTGCCGCCGCCTGACTCAAGCGCTCGCCGCATCGCGATGCCATGCGCTTCGAGTTTTCCCCTAAATGTGAAACAGACTGTACACCGCCCTTCGAAGAAAATGTCCACGCGCACACACCGCGCACGGCGCGAAACGTGCCCAAACACGCGCAGTGCAGGAGGCAATCAAGGCAGCGCGAACGAGAGATGGGAGAGGGGTACCACCCGCTAATAGAATTTTGCTCCGCATGCGGCGCTCTCAACGCCGGCGCTGCAGCGCCGCTCTCGGTGCCCTTCTTGTCTATACGCGGCCAGTAATAACATTCTCGAATCCGCGCGAGTGTTCGTGCAGAGCCAAGGTGTCCGGATGTTGCTTCATCATGAGACGCCAGCAAAATTTCTGGACGTAGCGACGATGGTACAACAAGAAGGTAGGCCTTCTTCGTAGGATCGAAGTTCTTTTTGGCTAGAACACCATTTCTCAAGCAGAATGCGGACACACTGCGCTTGAAGATTTGTGGTACCCTGTCACTTCGTCCTTCAAGGTACTCAATGAGGCCACTAAGTTCAGGGTCGGCCCGCTGTTGCGTGGCGAAATCAGAGGCGGTAACCATGCCCAGAAAAGTTGAGTCGTCGTCTGTACACGGTGGTGGTCGCTCGACGGCGGCTTGGGACAGACAGTCTGCATCTGAATGCTTTCTTCCGTTCTCGTAGACTATGGAGATATCGAACTTCTGCAGCCGCAAACCCCATCTTGCAAGGCGTCCGGACGGGTCCTTCAGGTTTGCTAACCAGCATAAAGCATGGGATCGGTAACAACCGTAAAAGGTCAGCTGTATGCATATGGGCGAAATTTTGATGTTGCCCACACTATTGCCAGGCATTCTTTTTCCGTTGTGGAATAGTTTGACTCGGCCTTCGATAAAGAACGACTGGCACAGGCGATGACGTGTTCTCGTCCGTTCTGTCTCTGAACAAGAACGGCGCTGAGGCTGTAACTGCTGGCGTCGGTGTGTGGATTCCAGTGTCCGCCTTGTCGTCGAAGTGCGCCAAAATGGATGGCGATTGGAGACGGCGCTGGAGCTTTCGAAACGCTCCCTCTTATGGTACATGCCATACAAACGGGACGTCCTCTTTTGTCAGGTGTGTCAGAGGCTCTGCAATATGCAAGAAGTCTTTAACAAAACGTCTGTAGTAGGCGCAAAGTCCGAGAAACCTTCTGACGCCTTTCTTGTCACGGGGCGGTGGGAAGTGTCGCACAGCAGCTGTCTTCTCTGGGTCAGGTAAGACGCCTGCAGAGTTCGCAACGTGGCCCAGGAATTTCAGCTGTGCGTAGGCGAAGCGACATTTTTCAGGCTTCAGCGTAAGTGTAAGTCCGGAAGACTTGATAGCATGCAGTACCACCTCTAGCCTGCTAAGGTGTTCGTCGAAGGTAGAAGCGAATACTATCACATCATCAAGATATACCAGACAAGTCTGCCATTTAAGTCCAGCCAACACGGTGTCCATTACCCTTTGGAAGGTTGCAGGGCCAGTACACAGCCCAAATGGCATGACCTTGAACTGGTATAAGCCATCTGGTGTAATGAACGCAGTCTTTTCGCGATCCCTTTCGTCAACCTCTACCTGCCAATAGCCGGTCTTTAGGTCCATGGACGAGAAGTATCTTGCATTGCAAAGGCGATCCAAGGCGTCGTCAATTCGAGGGAGCGGGTAGACGTCCATTCTCGTGACCTTGTTGAGTCGGCGATAATCGACACAGAATCTTAGGGTGTTGTCTCTTTTTTTCACGAGCACGATGGGGGAAGCCCAGGGACTTTGAGAGGGTTCGATGACGTCGTCGTGCAGCATTTCTTTAATCTGTTTCCTGATTGCTTCCCATTCTTTCATGGACACGTGGTACGGTGACTGGTGAATAGGCCGTGTACATTCATCTGTTATTATCCGATGCTTTGTAAGCGTCGTCTGGCGAATCTTGGACGATATAGCGAAGCAATCCTGGTAGGTATGAAGCAGTTTCTGCAGCCATTCTTGTCTCGCTTGCGGCAGAGCAGGGTTTATATCGAATGAAATGTCAGGAGGTCGAGGTGCGAGTTCGTTTTCGACCGTGAGGACGTTGCTTATGTCGGGAATAGTCTCGAAGAGCGCCACCGTGGTTCCTTTAGCTAGATGACGGTATTCCAAGCAGAAATTCGTTATCAGTATATTGGCTGTTCCTTCGACCAGGCAGACGATCCCTCTTGCTACTGACAGCCCCCGCTCATACAGCAAACTTGGGTTCGCTTCGACCAATCTGCCGTTGTTGGTGCCCACTGCGATCAGAGTACTCGACCGGGGTGGCAACGTGATATGTTCATCGAGAATCGCAAGTGAAGCAGATAATGCAGGACTTTAATCGTACGCGATGGCGTTCTCTGGTGAAAGACTTATGGTCTGTGCCTGTAGATTAATGACCGCACTGTTTGCCGAAAGGAAATCTACGCCCAGAATGACATCACGGGAGCACTGCTCTAGGACAATGAAAACGGTAGGGTACGTGTGTCCTCGCACCGCTACACAAGCCGTACATCTTCCCTTTGGCGTCACTATGTGACCACCTGCTGTTCGTATCTGTGGGCCCTCCCAAGCAGTAAGAACGTTCCTTAATTGAGTGGCGAACACTGCGCTTACGACGGAGAAGTCAGCACCGGTGTCAACCAGTGCAAACACATCCCAATTGTCTATCTTCACTGCTAGGTCCGTGGATTTTGTTTTGCTATTGCACATGCGTCGGGGTGCGGTGCTGTGGCTTTGCCGATATTTGCTATTCACGCATCACTTGGTCTCGTCGCTGGCATGAACATTATATTGTCGCGTCGTTGACACATTTTGTTCGGGCGGAGCAGGCGTAGTTTCATCACTGGAATGTTGCGGCGGGGGAGGGTTTTCAGCAATGCGACTGGCCGCAACCGTGCCTCCACCGGTTGCCGTCCTCAGTTTCCCAAGCCATGGCTGGGGGACCTTCCCCGCGCTGCTTCCGCATAGCTAGGACGGGGAGAAGTAGAACGGCGGGATGAGGGTGACGGCGACCTGTAGCGGCTTGTTGACGAATTCTGCCTTTGTAGGTAGTGTTCAATCTCAAGTGGCCTTTGGCCAGGTTGCGGACGTGGAGCCCCGATAGGGAACCCACGGATGTCGAGGTTCCTGTAGAAGCAGCGACGGTATACATGGCCGGGCTTGCCGCAGTGGAAGCATAATGACGCTGGTCGGTAGTCCTCTAGACGTCGGACTTTCTCGGGGTTGCCTGTTCGACTCTAAGCGGGCAGTCATTTGGTCGTGAGCGTTGCAACGGCGAGTACGCCGATCTGGTCGGCCGCACTTGTCTTTGCACCGCTGCGGCATACGACATAACCTGAGGTGTTCGAAAGGTATATTCGGGTGCTTGGTGCAGCTGAACTAGTGGCCCTGTTCCCAGTGCCTGCTGGACTTCTTGTCTGATAACGTCGCTGAGCGCTGTGACTTGAAGACTGGAGCTAGGGAACATTTTACGAAGTTCCTCTTGTACTACAGCCTTTATTGTGCCTTGAAGGTTGCTCATGCTCATGGTGTCGAACTCCGTGGGAGACGCACCACGGACCAGAGCAGGGCGTCCATACTGTCTTCTTCGAACGTCGAGGGTTTTTTCCATGGCTGCGGCTTCACTTAAAAATTCAGCGACTGTTTTTGGTGGGTTCCGCATAAGCCCAGCGAAAAGCTCTTCTTTCACTCCTCTGATAAGAAAACCAAGCTTCTTTTCTTCCGGCATTTCTGGGTCTGCCTGACCAAAAAGATTCTTCATTTCTTCCATGAAGACGGCCACACTTTCGTTGAGCAGCTGGAGACGTGTTTGAAGTTGTCGCTCGGCTCTTTCCTTGCGAAGGACACTTGTAAATGTAACAAGAAGGCTTCGCTTGAAGTTTTCCCATGTCCTGAGCTGCGACTCTTGGTTGATGAACCACGTACGTGCAGACTCCTCCAGCGCGAAGTAAACGTGCTGCAGCTTCGCGTCGTCGTCCCACTTGTTGTAGCTCGCCACGCGCTCGAGCTGTTCGAGCCAGTCTTCAGGATCATCACAGGGGGTTCCACAGAATGTCGGTGGCTCCCGTGGCTGCTGCAACACGACGGCTGTAGGAGTGATGGTCTCGCTCATCTTGACTGTCGTGGCCTGTTTTGCAGGGCGTGTCTTCTCTGGTAGGAAGCCGTACTCAGGGGAGAGCCCAAGATTCCGGCGACTTCTTCGTGGGTCGTCTTCTTCTGGCTGATGCAGACTGGTGTCGCGAGTGCCTGAACGAGCGCTGGACATACCCAGCACCTCCACCAGTTGTCACGAGTGGTGGTACACACCGTTAATTAGAGAAGACGAGCGCACAGCAAGACAACCATTTATTGAGGTGAACATGTGCAAGCATGGACAGCAATCGACAAAGATTGAGCATCCCCTATCTGCGGGCAGTATTTAAAGGCTGTGAAGTAACGTGCGTAGAACTATCGCGAGAGATAGCGCGAGTTGCCCTGCCTGATACGATGGGCCCATCGTAGATACGAGGCTATCGCTATAGGTTCGTGCGAGTGCTCACACGCGTTAACATCCGTCATTCGGATGCCACCGGCACAGATGCAAAGCCCAAAAGGCACGTGGCACTATTGTCATGGCTGCTGAGGCAGTGGCAGGGTGACTGTGCCTACGGTGCAGCCTTGCAGTCCTCGATGGGAAATGTCCATGTGGGAGAAAATGTCCTTCAGTGTGGCTTGCTTTTTGCCGACTGACTGCACAGCTCTCAGTGCACGAACGTTCACTTCAAAAGGGTTGATCTTTTGAGTGCCAGCACATCTTGGGGATGACCACCTTTTGCTTATCACCCCACAGTCGTCACACAGCAGTTCCATTTTAGTCGCAATCCCAAGACATGGCCGAGTTTCAACACGAATTGGTGTTTTCCCGCACTGATTGCAGCTTGCTGCAGAGAGCAGCTCATTTAAGAGTGCTGTATATACAATGAAAAATGATGACTTGGGAACCACGTTGTCGGCACATTCTCCTTCTTTCAAAAGCTGAAATTTCCTCTTTGTTGCAGAGTTAGATGATAGCGCATTCAAAACATCCACTCTTGTCTCCGTTCGTTTCACAATCTCTTCATTCGTTAGAATTGGAGCTGAATATTTGATGTGACATCTGCTCACACCAATGTCGCACTGCCGTCATGACCACACGCAGGTGTGCCTTCACCACCACACGCGGGTGCGTCCTCACCACAGCCCATGGTCATGTTGTCACCAGCGCACGCGGTCGCATCGTCAACACAGCCCACAGTCACGTCGTCAACACAGCCCATGGTCGTGTCATCACCACAACACGCGATTGCGCCGTCAACCCGGCCTACGGTCACGTCGTCACTAGCGCACGGGGTCACGTCGTCAACACTGCACGCAGACGCGCTTTCCTGATCACCGACGTGCGCCGGTCGCACCTCATCGACACGGGCAGCGGCATCCGCTTCTGCGGGTAGTTTCGCCTTCTGTTCCACGCCTTTCGTCGTTTTCCATATGCGTGGGCCATTCGGAACTTGCTTCCTTTGGGGCTCATCACGGAACACGCCCATTAGGGTAGTTTGGCTGCCACGATGGTCAAACACAATGAACGGAATGTGCAAGGTACTGTTGCGCCAATGGGCGTGAGTGTGTTTCACGGGCAATTAAAATGTACAACAGCCAATAGGAGCACTCCATGTTCCTCACATGACTACTGCGCCCAATCACGATCGATGCCGCTTTTACCTCTTTTTCGCTCATGTTTGCTGGTTTTATTTTTCGGTGGAAAAATATGGCTCTGCAGCTATCTTGAGTTCTGATCTCTCCTCTTTACGATGATACCAAGATGGCAGGGCTGTGTGATTGGATGGTCAAGCTATCCGCAGTGCGACAATGCCTTCCGAAGCCCGATTTTTTTCGCAATTTTTGATGACAGTGCTCTAGGAGAGTGCTGTTTTCTCGATTTCTACCACGTATTTTGTTATAATATTTCACCACGAGGTAAAAAAAGGTCCGGGGATCATGAAAAAGAAATAAATAGGAAAATAGAAAATTTGGACCATGTTGACCACTTCAATTGCCGCGTCCCCCCCTAAGACGAACACCTAGGAAGTTGATGTCATCTTCGTTTGTGAAGCACACACGCATCATGCCCAAAGCATCGACCGTGCTTCACTTTGTTTTGCAGCGGAAACCGTGACACATCTTGGCTTGACTTGTGGCCATATCCTTTGAAACGGGTGAATGAATGAATGAAAAACTATATACTGGCTTTGGCGACATCTCGATGTGGCCGCAGCAGACACGGGCAAACTGTCTCATTAAATCTACTCGGCCGCCAATCAAGAGCACGTCTTGAAAACGGCGCCCGTTTGGCACCAGTGTGCCGCTCTCGAAGCGTCATTGCACAAGTCTAAAGCAAGTATGAGCATTAGTGAGAAACGAATGAGCCAAGCAGTACAGGCTGATGGCTCGATGGATCCAGAGAGGCCGGCTCTCACTTCAATGGGCGCCCTGCGTAAGGCTCCCCTTGCAAGTTCCAAAAATAGCTTACATCGTAAGAACCCCAGCCCCGGTTACGTACAATGTATGCACAGTGTGAGGCGTGCAACGCTAACTCCTTGCGTTTGGTGCTATAAGCTACACTAAAGCTGTGTGTTATTGTTTCCCTGGTGTCAGCTATGCATGCAATTTTTCATGTCATTGTCACAGCCAGCACAGCTCTTTGTAGTGTCAGAAACGCCATTTGCAGCTTTGTCTAGCTATCAGAGCCACCTCCTTCAAGTCTTCTGATTTGGGCCTCTCACTGAGTCAAGTAGCAAACATCACAGCATGGATGAAAGTTTCGCATAACACATGTCGAGGACTTTCTTGTATTGGGTCTAGCGACATAATAATGTCAGTGGTGGAGCAGCTCTGCCAATTGAGCCCAGAGTGGTTCTTTGTGCCATCCTGTTCCAAAACGACATCATAGTGGAAAAAAAGCCTGCGCGAAAGAAGCATGAAAGCCGCTTTGCTAGTTTTCTAGTTAAACTGATTAAACACTTGTCAACCTGGATCGCCGCATTGATATGCATAAAGCCAGCTCTGCTATACTTAGGGAGAGTGTGTTGGGAGGTTAGTTGGTAAGGTATGTATTTTGTGAACTTAAATTGCGCCAGGCATTAGACACCGAGGTAGAAGACAGGAATAACACGGTCAGAGTTCATCCCGTCTTTTTCTACCACGGCATCTCGTCTCTGGTGCGGTTTAAGTTCGCAAAATTCTGCTATATTTGATGGCTATTGCAGTTAAAATTGAAACCATATGATGTATAGGTGTACTTTTGACACTGCACCAACATTCATGCCAAAAGGTCATTTACCACTGCGACATCAGTGCAATTACTGTATTTTCATGTTTATAAGTTACATTCTTTTTTTTTTTCTTCTGAATTATTCATCGGTGCGTCTGATATAATGGTGCGACTTATATGTTGTTGTTTTTTCGGAAAGAACTGTCTTCAAAATCGGATTGGACGCTATTGCCACACGAAGAATGCTGGTTTGGCCTCCTCTAGCAGTTGCTACAGGTTGTGTGCACACGATAGAGGTATCGGGTTCTTCTCGTGGTTGAGTGGCCAAGCGCTGTGCAATAAGGATGGAGCCGCAATGCAAGCGGCGACAGGCCGACCGCCACGAGTCGACCAGCTCTGAAGTCATCGCATCTCATAGATCGCTTTCAAGATACAGCACGCACCACTGCACAAACTACGCAGTTGCTACCAGAGTACAAGCCACCCCCCTTCCCTCCCGTGCTGCCTTTCGGCTTTCTTCCCTTGTGCACGATTTGGCTCACCATTACATGCTTTCAGTCACACATGCAGCATACGGCGCACGGGAACAGTGTTATCGCCCTTGGACTTTATATGGACCATAACAGCAGAAATGCACCTGGAGTGTCCATATCATTGCTATCGCAATTCAGTAGGAATGGCACCAATACGCTTTGCATGTGACCAGCATTCACGTAGTGAACTATCACCGTACCTTTTTAAATCACTTACTAAATGAACAGGTGTGTCTTATACACCAATGCAACTTATGTAAGCTTTGTTTTTTCCAGAAAAACTACCCTGTTGTGGGGGGTGCGACTTATACAAAAGTACGACATATGGACTGGAAAATACATTACTTGCCTAGCCAGTATAGTGATTTAGGCAAGTTGGTTATTCGTAGTGAAATTTTTCATAGGCATATGAACATAAACATATGAAGCACTACTCAAAGTAGTGCTTCATGTGTTCTTTGCCCCTTCTTGTCTTTGTGTCTGTCAGCACTAAAACTTGCATAAACTGTGGAAAATTTTTTTTTCTGTGGGGAATTTTTTTTTCTGTGGGGAGGGTTATGAACAGGAGCAGTCTCAAATCAGCAGTGATGTGTTATTTCACCCCCAGCTGCACTTCGCATTTGCTCTTTCATCCTTCACGGTGCTCGTTGGCTCGGTCAAGTCGAGGACGCCGACGCTCAACACAGGAATGGGTGCCTAAGAGCTGCGCTCTAAGCATTTACTCTGTACGCACAAACTGAAAAGCCAAAGAATGGCCTTGCACACGTTTAGCGTGTTTAGCGTACCCCACAAGATTGACCGTGCATGATCTCGGCGAACAGGAGCAGAAATGCAGTTTTTTTTTCTCAATTGCCTACGCAGCATCCGCATGTCCACAGCATGGCTACCTATATTGCTTCCACTTATGCAAAGCGACTCATATCACAGGACTTGTGCAGTGTTCTGCCACCATGGCTGGCCCACTCTTCCCTTAATACAGCGGATGACTTTTTTTCCTTTTTTACTCTTTTGGCCATTTTTGTGGTAAGGGTTTGATTGCTTTCACCGCTGGGGTGAATACGCTAGTTCTAAGTATATGAAAAAATTTTTTTCTTTCTTTTTATTGTAGAGTTATGTCCTGTGGCATAATTTAAACGAACTCGTGCAACGAAGTTGCGGGATGTGTTCATTGGCAAATGCCGACCATTAATGGCACACACACGCTGTCTACCTATACTACCACTACAAATAATGGCTCTGTTCTCTCTGGCATTATGCAGTAAAACAACAAGCCCTACCTAAATAGTCTCTGCAACAAATATACACCATCAAACCTCCCATTCCTTTAATAAAGCGGAAAGCTTTCTTGAAGCGTTCAGCTATTCGCTTCCATTGAAAATTATCGCCAGTGGTGGTATTCTCTCTTTTCCCGCTTTTTTGCTTGTTCCCTCTGCACGTCCTGCTCCTGCACACTGCCTTCATTGCCCTCCCTTTCGCTGCCTGGCCTGTCTGTGGCATTTTCTTGTTGCCACATTATGACTGGCATTTTTTTCTAACACAGCAGCACCATAAGCAGTACGTTGAGCTCTGTGGGAGCGTAAATAGGGGTCTGGAAAGCCCCTCATCATATCAGGCCCTGCACTGCAAGCGGTCATGTTGCAGCTGGTCTTAGCTGTATGGCATTTGTGCACCCTGATTGAGGGTGCACAAATGACAGCTCTTTTTTTCTGTTGTTTACTGCCCAGCAGCACCAGCCAGTGGCACTGCATCAGCCTCGGCGAACACGGTGGGCGGAGGCGGTATGCCCACGTACCCCATCTTCCCCCCGGTGGCATCTGGCGCAGCACCGTACCCACCCTACCCAACGTCGGGCCCCACCACAGCCAACACAGGATACCCATACCCACCAGCCAGCACTGTAAGTGAGCACGCTATAGTGAGCAGGCTATAGTCGCAAATAGCTTGTAAAAATCCACGTTTTTCATACCAAAACTGAAACAAAAGAAGTGCCGCCATTATTGTATGGTGGAAGTGACGTACAGTGGAGAATGTAGAGAACCAGCGTGCATGCTGTCTGCTTTCCTTGCTTGTACTCCGTTTCGGTGTGTCAGCGAACAGGTCCCGTACCTATGCTAGCCACAGGGTTAGTTTACTTTGTTAACTGCTTCGTGCGCTGTGACAATGCCGTAGTGCACCCACGATTTTTTCTTAATTTGAAGTATTCTCCGACTTGAGCCGGTTTCCTCTATCTGGTTGTCTACGTTCAACAGCAGGGTGTCGATGCGTTCTGCCTCTGCGCAAAGAAGAGCGCATTGGGGTGGCCGAGCTAAAGGTGCAGTGTGGTCCAGCTTAACACGCACACGAGCCACACGTGCCGCAGGAATAGAACATGTCCTATCGCCCGCCGGAGCAGTAGGAACAGGGTGCATGAAACGCTAGCTTGGCTGACCAGCAGCATGCTGTTCGGGTTCACTGAAGCGAGTGTGTTGCGTTGGCACCTTCAGCAAACAAAGAAGCGCGCGCTCACCGAGCACTTGTCCGCCAGCACTAAGTCAACAGCTGATTGCCACGCTGCTGCGGGTCACGTGTAAAGAGCAGGGTAAAATTTTAGCGATTTTAACGTCTCCGGCATGACGTGTCAGACTTCACCGGCTGCTGCCTGGCACACTGGAAGCGCCAGGCTCGTCTACTGATCAGGCATCTACTGCCATCTCTAGTGAAGGATGATAAGTAGCTCTGGCTTGACACGGCCAGGCTAGAGAGGCTCGGTGCTAAGTGTGCATAAACTCGCGTACCGACAGGGCGGACTGTGGCTGTGATAAATATTCACCCATTTTGCTGTGGCAGCATTGCGTTCCTACATGGCTTGCCGCCATGTCTCAGCCTCCTTTGTGACAAATGCAGCATGCAGTTCCTGCTCGTTTCTGGTGCTATGTCAGAAAAGATTTCGTTCGTCTACTTCGACGCATCTGATGTAGATATGCACAAAATATCTTGGAAGATGATGTGCTACCAGAAATGATCACTGGAGAATGTCACCCTTGGACCTTAGATAAAACTTACCTTTCAACATTACCTTTGGTTTTCATGCGCCATCGCAGCATATAGTACTTATAGTCACACCAAAAAAGCCTTTGCCAAGCAGATCTTGATCTGTAAGTGTGCTGTTGAGATGCAGCTTGTGCAGCTTCCTGGACTGCAATTTACATGCTTTGTGTGCTATGGCTGATGTGCGTCCCACTTGCCTGCTGTGTCGCACTGCTCGCTTTTGCTATGAAAGCTAGAACAGGAAAGATGTGTTCGGCCTTCCTCTACTCAGCGTCGTGTACTGCAGAACCATTGCTTGTGCTCAAGTATGTACTCGAGCACCCGGCGGCCATGCAACGCATCGGCATTCTTGCACCAACTCAGGTCACAAGCGCAACAGGGAGAACGCACACCGAGAGGGGCGCGTCAACTCGCAAATGATGAGTGAGCAATGCGCCTGGCTGCCTAGGTGCAACTGAGAGATCAACTGCTGCGCATTGTCTTTCGATTTTCGCCACAAACGCATCGCTACCGCTTTGCTGCCAGGTGGATGCGTCATCTACATAGGTGCTATTTAATAGCTGCTAATAACAAAATTAGACGAATACCAGCCCTGCGGCTTTGCCTAGAAAACTTTGAGAGTATACGCCAAGTCAATTTAGCCCAAGTGAAATTTTGTTGCAGTTGGCTTTTAATGGTTCAATTCATAGATCAACTACCATTATTTGTTTTTTGCCCATATCTTATAAAATTCACAAAACCTATTATGTCTTAAAGGGACCCTGAAACGATTTTGACGATATTGTACAAATGTATTCAGTCGTTATGGTAGGCTCTTCTGATCATTAATTGATGTGTCTTAGGTGCTCCACGTAAAGCTTGTAATTTATTATAAGGTTTTAAAAATCTACATCACTACCCATTGCACCAACCCACTAGGGTGAGTTTTCAACCACCCCTCAGTCGGCAACGCCAAGTGATCATATGATAGCAGTAGGGCAAGCTATCCGATTGGCTGCCCAGGGCACGTAATCAATAATTTTTCCAACCTTGTGGTGAACAAATGTTCATAATATTTGGAATCTTAGTTCATTTGTTTCTATTAAAAAAAGAAAGCAACGGAAAAAGAACGCACAAGGACAATTTATCACTACACTCGAGACTTCCGGCACACAGCAAGTGTCGTCTGCTTGTGTTACAGCTTGCTCCGTGTTGACAACAGCTCCACGGCCAGTGTTGGTCTCAATCTTTCTTACTGCGAGCGCCATGGTTCATGCTTGTTGTGTTGTGGGCTGCAAACTTAGCGACTAACAATAAGCCAAGCTGCGACACCTAGTTAGTATGCCAGCACTGATAACAACTCAGTTCATATACGAAGGTCTGGAAAGTGTTTTCTATCGATGGAATATGTCTGTCAAATATAATTTAATGCTTTTTTCCCCTTGGAAGCTGAAGAAATGACAAATTCATCCTAATTGCCAACTGAGTTTTCAATTTAGTAGTGGACCACACTGTATGTGCCAGGTGGTTTCTGTGGTAATTGTCTACTCATTATTTATTTATTTATTACACCCCAAAGGTCCCTAAACGGGACATTACATGAGGAGTGGGCACATATTGAAAAACGGCATGTCAGGTTAGGTAGTGTGACTTGATTAAAACTTCTTTCTGGGTGAGTTGGTGCATACTTGGCATAAAAATTGTAACAGCGCCAACCCATGCATCCACAAAGACACTTGTGTCTCGTCCTCGTTACTTTGTGGATGCATGGGTTGGCGCTGTTACAATTTTTATGTCAAGTGTGACTTGAAAGATGGTATTTAATGGCAGCTTTGAAACGAGAAATGCAGTGATGTGGGTCATGTCGAGAGGAAGGGTATTCCATCGACGGGCTTTGTGTAGAGAAAAAGAACGTTGATACGTAGTGGAATGGGCGCGTGGTGGATACACAGCATTAGGTAGGATGCCTGTGGCGGTAGAAGCGATGGGCTGGGATTTGGTAACCTGTAGGCTGTGAATGGAAGAACCTAAAAAATAAATAAAGACAAGTGAGGGAAGACACAACCGGGATTTTAAGGCTGAAATAGTTATGTTATAGAAGTAGCGAGAAAGAATGAATCTGGCCAATCTGCACGATAGACAAAAGCGGGGAATGCGCATCGTGTCACTTAGCACAGCTCCGTGTGGTCATCAGCGCTGCAGTATCGACTGTGCCAGTGGCCACCATATTTACCAAAGGGGGTGGCTGTGAACATGTAACGGTCATTCCGTGCACTTGCTTTCATTGGCGAGGTGGTTGGTCAGCTTTCTGAGGGTTGTGCGACCGCTGTGAATAGATTTGCATTGATTCAATAATCGTAACTTTAGTCACCAACACCTGACAACGAAGCTCTCATTAGGCCTAACGGGCTAAACAGTGTAGCCAATGGTATGGCCGTGACAAAAATTTGCTGCCGGCTGATGTGTGATGGCAGCCAGAAAACTGTCATGGAAAGCTTGTTGCTCCCGCGTTCGCGCCGGTGGCTCATCAGTGATCGGTTTGAAGATCACGCGTCTTAGGTTATATTGATGGCCATTGAAGCAGTGTTCGGGTCCATGGTTGACCAGCCGGCAACTACCGTGAGCATGTGTGCCAGGTTGGTCTGTGCGCTCGAATGTGGGTAGAAAGCTCCCAACTGCGCGAATCTGCTTGCGTGAACACTGACCATGCGTATCCATGACAATCGGCTTGCCTTCCGGTAGCTAATTGGCTGAGTCTTCACACATACATCCATGCTTTCCACAAGCGCTGCTTTTGTTGTTCCCCCTGTTTGTGGAGTGTTAATCTTTTCGATCGGTCTGATCAACGTGGTCGAACCTTATACCAGTAAAGATTGCATGCAGTAGAAACGCAGCACGCGTCGGGGAACCGAACACGGCCGGGTCACTCACCAAAGTATCCATATTTGAAAAATTGAACATTAGATATTCAATTTGCGAATCGAATTATTCATCACTCACCTATTAAATTCGAAATCAAATATTCAAGTAGTCGCATACCCTCATTTATGAACAGGACAGACAGGAGGCAGTATGATACCTTTATTAGAAACATTGTTGGGCATAGTTATTGCACATTTTGAAATATACAGTGGAACCCCGGTTATACATCCCCTGGTTTTGCGACGACCCGGCTTTTACGACGGATTAACGCTGTCCCAGCGAAGTCCCCATAGAAGCAATGCATTAAAAACCCTGGTTATCCCACGCAATTTTACGTCTGGTCCGCGTTATACGAAGACCCTCGCAAAGCGCGGGACATCATATAACTTGCCTTTTCTTCTCCACAATCACTTTCTACCTCTCTTCTCGGTGGCGTCGCCTCTCATCGCATTGGGGAAGCGTTTCTGTCCCCCCCACCAGCCGCTTGCGACACCCGCTGTGCTGAAATAGCGCCTGCTCCACAATCACTTTCTCCCTCTCTTCTCGGTGGCGTCGCCGCTCGTCACTTTGGGGAATCATTTCCCTCCTTCCAGTTTCCCTGCAACAGATCGTTTCGACGACAACGTTGCGATCTGCGGCGAGGTGTTGCTGGATGACACCATGGAGGAGGCTTTGCCTAGTGCCGACACCGCTGCGAGATTGGACGAGGACAATGACGACGCCACAGATGCTGTGCCTGTGCCTACCACATTCGCCGAGGTGCTACGGCACATAGACGGCATACGGAACTTAATCTGTTCATGTGACGCCGCAGAGAACCTCCTTTTGGACGTTGCCCAACTTGAGCAAAAGCTCTTGGTTCACGGATCAAACAAGATCCAAGAGAAACTTACCGACTTTTTTTAAAGTTCACGCCGGCTGGTGGAAATCGCAGCAGTGGGCAGTGGAGTGCCGTAAAGGTTCGTTTGAATAAAACAGGATTGGTACCTGTACTGTAGCATCAATTGTTATCGCATTTACTTTTTTGGTAATTTGGGTTTCCAAACCCTGCAGGGTATGATAGTAGTTTACATTGAAGTTTCTCCTAAATCTGTCGTCCGAAATAAGTAGTATATTTATAGGCATAATTTATGTTCGGATTTTACGACGCCCGCATTTTATAATGCTTTTTCGTGCTCCCAAGAAAGTTGTATAATCGTGGTTCCACTGTAATTGTGGTGCAGTAAACTGGGCACTGGCAAAAGAAATAATGTGGACCCGTCCTGTCCATAATGTTTGGCTGTATGCTACGGTAGACATTTACTGTTAGGAACGGAGGAGGTCATTGACCATAGCAGCGTCCTAACAATAATTTTTAACAATGATGATATTGCCTTGCTTAGTAACTCAGGAGACCAACTGCAATGCATGCTCACTGACCTGGAGAGGCAAAGCCGAAGGGTGGGTCTAAAAATTAATCTGCAGAAAACTAAAGTAATGTTTAACAGTCTCGGAAGAGAACAGCAGTTTACGATAGGTAGTGAGGCACTGGAAGTGGTAAGGGAATACATCTACTTAGGACAGGTAGTGACTGCGGATCCGGATCATGAGACTGAAACAATCAGAAGAATGAGAATGGGCTGGGGTGCGTTTGGCATGCATTCTCAGATCATGAACAGCTGATTGCCATTATCCCTCAAGAGAAAAGTTTATAACAGCTGTGTCTTACCAGTACTCACGTACGGGGCAGAAACCTGGAGGCTTACGAAAAGGGTTCTACTTAAATTGAGGACGACACAACGAGCTATGGAAAGAAGAATGATAGGTATAACGTTAAGGGATAAGAAAAGGGCAGATTGGGTGAGGGAACAAACGCGAGATAATGATATCTTAGTTGAAATCAAGAAAAAGAAATGGGCATGGACAGGACGCGTAATGAGGAGGGAAGATAACCGATGGTCATTAAGAGTCACGGAATGGATTCCAAGGGAAGGGAAGCGTAGCAAAGGGCGGCAGAAAGTTAGGTGGGCGGATGAAATTAAGAAGTTTGCAGGGACAACATGGCCACAATTAGTACATGACCGGGGTAGTTGGAGAAGTATGGGAGAGGCCTTTGCCCTGCAGTGGGCGTGACCCGGCTGATGATGATGATGAACAATAATTTTTACCTGACCATACAGTACTTCGTGGAACTCACAACTGCAGTGGTCATTTACCAACCAACTCAGATCAAACTCTGTTGTTCAGTCCCATGCTCTCGTGTCTGTTGTCTGTCGTGCCATTTAAACACAGTAAATGCAATGATCCAATTTTCCCAACGCTTGGTTGTACGCTGTCACCTTGGGTCGATGCACTTTCTGACAACAGATATTCCTTTTTGATGCTGCAGACAAGCACGTCTGTTGGTGCAGCCAGTGTCTCCCAGACCGGCACCATCACCCAGGAGCACATCCGGGCCTCTCTGCTCACGGCCGTCGAGGAGAAGGTGAAGGCCCGTCTCAAGGAGGCCCTCTCTGGAGCTCAGGTCAGGGCTTCCATGTCGTTCAGAACCAATACAAAGCTAGTCGGCACAATGGTGCAAACAGCAGAGACATAACAATTGGCAAAAGGTGAGCACTGAGCTCTCTCGCACTGAGCACTCTAGACTGACGTCACGAGCCGGACGGCTGGAGAAGATGGACGCACGCACTTCGAACTAGCTTGAGTCGCATCAGTCGTGTGTGTCTGCCCCTTGTCAGAGTGAATTCCCAAACTGTTTGTGGTGGTCTATCATGCTTGAAATATTATTGCTTATGATGCACCATTTGTGTCGCATGAGTTTATTCTGAGTGGTAATCCTGCGACGAAGGATTGCAGCGAGCATCGCTGACACTGCGCTACGCTTCATCCACAAACAGAGTCCCACGGCGGCGCACCGCTAGAAACAAACATGCTGCATGTTTGGTCCATGGTGTTTTGTTTTGCTCCAAAGGGAAGCTACGACGAGGAAAGTTTGCCAAAGTCTGGTGCTTACTGATAGCTGCAGGTATGTTGTATTGTGTCGTCGTAAAAAGGAAAATAAGAACAAAATGCAATTGAGAAGGAACGAAAAAAAAACAATCACATTCTTAAAAATAAGCTTGTAAAAACATAAAAACCAATAGTATACAAATTTTATGCCATTTAAAACCAAGAGTATTTATTTAATATGATGAATGAAGCAATGTTGTACCTTTCCTGCCTCGATCGTCTTCTCACCCCCGGTTTGTAACGCTTTTGATAAATGCAGTGTTTTTTTCCAAGTAATTGTTAAATAGCAACTGATTCATTTGAAGCTCAAAAAACAAGTAGTGAATGTGGCGTGTACATGTAAACCAGCACAAAAGCCATGCAGAGCTGCTCTTTTTTCTTCTCTCCCTTGCAACAAAGCTAAGACAAAGAATGGTGTTGCAGAATGCACAGGGTTATTTTTCTTTCACGATCGGGCATGTGCTATAGCATTCTAATCACGGGAACTCTACCAAACCAGTGATCAAAACGAAAAAGTCTTTATTTATACCGAGAATTACGCATTTTTGAAGCACGGTTTTTTTTAGCAGGGCTGTTTTAGTCGCGGAGACAGTTGGCTGTTGCACTTCAGTCATCTGGCCGGGGCCTCCCTTTTTTTCTAAAGTTCTACCCAACTGTAGGCTTTCTGCATGCAGTCAAGCCCAATGTGGCGTTGGCAGGCCTGATGAATGTACAGTCAACGACCGATTTTTCGGACCCTCTAGGGAACGTAAAAACGTCCGAAAATTCAGGCAGTCCGAAAAAATGAATGCATACAAAAAACCGCACCTTTTTTCTTTTTTTCTCAGATCTAGAGGTAAAGGGCGAAGTACCAATGTTCCGAAACCCTGCCAAAGCATCAATGAAGGTGCTATAAAAAGAGGCGTTAAAAGAACTCTGTATGTAGCCGACTGCCGGTTTATTATGTACATGTGCATCGTCGGGCAGCCAGTGTTATTGCTGCAGTGGCTTGAAGAACTTGTTGATTGTTGTTTGGACGGCGTTCCAGTTGCATGCGATCATATTCGCCTCGATCTGAGCAAGGGTCATGTCAGCACTGTACACCGATGAAAAAGTCAACAGTGCTCGCGTCAACTTGGCGTTTGTAGGCCGCGCAGGCATTGGCTCCTCATTTTCAACATCGGAGTCTTCTGAATCCCCCACAACCTGACAGACTATTCCCTCGTCAGTCAGTTCTGCGCAAAAGTTGAGCTCGTTGTCAGCGTCAACAAACTGTTCAAAAGTTATTTCCATGAGTACGGTACTGCTTTCCGCGCTTCGATGCCATAGGCGAGGATGACGAAGACGGGAGTGGGGGCCATCGAAGGCAAGCGAAATCCTCAAGTTGCGAACACTGGAGTTCGCTGAGAAGCGTCGAAGCACCTAGGCCTAGCGTCGCAGAGCACCAGAGCACACTTGACACAACAGCACAACCACACACCACGCTAGCCAAAGCGTGGCTTGCCCAAACAAACGAAATAGCGCCGCTCCAGAAACTCCGCCGGAAGCGGAAGTGCGGCCATTTGCGGCGATTAACATAGCCAGCGTGGCCAGACCAAGTCGGTGTGCGACGGCTAAATTTGGCTAGTTGTGGTTCAAAGTGGTGATATGCTTCAGCTGCAAGTCGATTTCCTACGCAAGGGCGCTGCGCGAGGAGCCAAAGGACCTTCCGTCGCGTCAAAAAGTCCGGAAAATTGGACGGCGGGGGGTTTGAGCGTCCGAAACTTCAGATGTCCTTATACAGTCAAACCTCGATATAACGAACACGCATATAACGAATTATTGAATATATCGAACTCTTCCGAAATATTTTTGTCAAACACATGTATTTTTAACTTCCTTTAGCGAACGCGGTTTGGCATAAAACTGATATAACGAACTTCGCGACGCCAAGCCCTACCTCCCTTTACTAGTAGGCGGCAGGCTTCGTTGCACTACAGCTGTGTTGTGCGGCGCAGCAAACGTTCAGGACTACCTCGCAGGCGCTGACAGCTCCACAGATGCCACGTCGTCATCGAGAGTTGACAGCCAAAGAAATCGTCCGCATCTCACAACCGCTGACAGCACCGCTTCAGCAGCGGCGTGATCGAATGTTGCTTTTCCGTTTTAGTGTTAGCAGTGGCGTGGCCGTCGTAGCGTTGTGTGGAGGCTCTTTCGGTGGTCGTGTCGAGTGCGGTGCGCGGGTGTGTGTAGTGCTGTGATGGCGATGAATGTGAAAAAAAGAGTGGCACTGACGTTAAAGACGATGCTCGAGATCATTCAACGTGCAGTGCTATTGAGGGCAGTGGGTTTGCCCTTGTTGAGTGTTTGCAAACTGTGGAACAGGGCGTGATACGGTATGCGATCAACACAAAGAAGCAGGCCGCGATAACGCAGTTTTTTGTGCGTAAATAAATGAACGTGACCCAAGTAAGCATCGTTCGAGTTGCTGTGCCTTCTCTGATTGAATTTTGCTCCTCTTGCATGTATTTTTTACGAAATTTTATATTACGAATTATGGATATAGCGAACTAATTTCCGAATTTTTAACTGTTCGTTATAACGAGGTTTCACTTTACATTGATTCTATGGGGCTCGTGGCGGTGCCGCGAAGACGTTTGAAATATCAGGCATGTCCAAAAATTTGGGCATCCGAAAATTCAGTCGTTGACTGTATTAGGTTTTATAGAAATAATAAAAGAGTTTGTTGTTGTTGTTGTTGTTGTTGTTGTTGCAATCCTGGAACTTCACGGTTTGGAAGTTGCCACCCATTGTGCCTGACGACTCAAGCCAGGCACCATCGCTGGCATTGACCACCCCTGTATGTTCTGGCTTGCTGCGTGGGCAGGATCCAGCAATCTTCAGCAGCTTTATTTGTTATTATTATTTTTTGTTCTTTATTTTTTCTGCTTGGTCTCCAGCTTGGACTTGTATTTAAGAGGGGGACCCGTCTCGGAGACCAAAATATCACTTACAAATCAATTTTTCATGTCTGCTATTTTTCTTATCTACATATCATGGGGCACCTGCAGAAAGAAAACTAGCTTAAAATGTTGTCGTTGAGGAAAAAACTGTTTTTATCCTACGAAATGCTCAGTTTTGCAGCTATAAGTCCAAGCATGTTGCCTCTGAGATTTTTCACGAGTACGCGAGCAGCCATGGGCTCTGCCTTATTTCGGAGGTCATGCTTAAAAGCTGCAGTCTAAGTCATGTGTCACTTTTGGCGAGTGGTAATAGCTGCCCCCCCCCCCCTTTTTTTTGTCAGCTTCAGTATAAAAGTTGGCTAGATCTGCAAGTTTTTCATTACTCTTCAACTCTAATGACAAACATGAAATTTTGCATGGAGGTTCCTCTATACTGAGACATTCTAATTGAGAATGTATTAAGGAAGAAATGGAGTTGAGCACATCACATGATGAATGGTGGATGCAACTGGTGGTCTATTAGAAAGTGAATGGACTACTGCCATCATGGCACCGGCAGGCCTGCTGTGCACGGGGTGAAGTTGGTCTCTTGGAGGCCACTTGCAGAGGTCTGGCAGTGTACATGCTGATGGCAAAGCAGAACTTTTGGCGCGTTGTGCTGCAGGCGGAGATGGACGTGCTGAAGCGCACTCACGATGAGCTGACGCAGGGCAAGACGAAGCTGGATGACATGATCAACCGCATGGACAGAGAACAGGTGGGTGCCATGCTCGGCCATCAGAGATGCAGTTGAGGGGTCAAGCTTCATATTGCAAAATTCATAATGCCCATACTATGTTGTACATGAGCACTAAGATGCCAATAACTTGTGCAGCACTGTTAATACCGTATTTACTCGCATAATGATCGCACTCGCGTAATGATCGCACCCCGAACTTGCCGCAGCGATATGTCGTGTGCTAAGTCTAGCTAATAATGATTGTGCTTACCATCTGTCGAATGCTATGCGAACGACTCTTCAAGACAAGCCAAGCGGCCTGCACGCACCAAACATTCTTAAGTAGATGCCTCATTTCATTACTGTCATCACTTTCCGCACTTCCATGACAAAATGAGGTACAACCAAACTTGCCTTTATTATGGGTTGGCTTTATAATGGTTGATGTCAACAAAAACAATAAAGGCGCATTTCGATCCTTTTCATCTGCACTCGTGAGCACGCAACAAATCGCGAGCG
Organism: Dermacentor albipictus; assembly: GCF_038994185.2. NCBI lineage: Eukaryota > Metazoa > Arthropoda > Arachnida > Ixodida > Ixodidae > Dermacentor > Dermacentor albipictus. The sequence continues at coordinate 4,570,559 of NW_027225570.1, read as the reverse complement.
GAAATGTCAGTCTCCAGCTTGGAGACTGACTTATCAGTGTAAACGTGGCGTTTACACTGATACGTTAAAAGTGTGCCCTATTCATATGCCGACGCTTGTAACACAGCTAAGATATTCGCGCACCTTTAGCGGAAACGTGCCGTATTAGGATAGTAGTGAAGACAGATGCCGCAGTTTCCGCAGCATGTCGGCCATGCATTTCTATGTCACTGGCAGCTAAGCACGCCCACCTGTTTCTGTCCCCTCAAAGTGGACATGGCTACGTTATTGCCGCAAACTTGCCGATATTAACGATATTATTCATCACTGATACGGAAGAAACTGTTTCAATGCACGTAATGTACTCACGAGAAGCAAAAGTAATCGCGTTCGGCGCGTTCGGCTTGCTCTGCGAGCCGCCATTTTTGTTTTGGTGTCCCGCACCCGCAATCTCGCATCCCGCAGCAAACGCGGTACGAAAAAAAAAAAATTATTTTTTCGCGGGAAATTTAATTTGCGTAATGATCGCACCCCTGAATTTGCATCAATTTTTCTGACAAAAAAAGTGCGAATACGGTATCTACGGGGGAAGGCTTACCATTTGTAGGGATCATGCTTCTAAACATCTACTCAGTCATTCGTGTAACATCCTTCGGTGCAGGGTCACCAAAGACTAGTCGTCCCAAGGACGGAAGCTGATTGTGGCAAATAAAGCTTAAAAGCCGACTCCTGCAATCCTTAAGGGGGACACGAGTCTCAAAAACCGAAAATCGTGAAAAAAGTCGATTTTTGGGAACTACTTGTTTCCGCCTCTATAATGCCCAATCTACACCGTATCAAAACGATTTGCCCGAAAACGCACCCTAAAGCCTGTTTCACATGATGCAATTCTCGTCGCACCGGAAGTGCGATTTCCGTCGTTTGCTATGAAAATTGCAGTCGCAGTGCCGACCCGCCGATTTTCGGCTGCGCCCAACGGGTTGGTCGCACAGTCGCACCGTCGCAGCGATCGCTGCGATTTTCTGTCGAAATTGCGCGAAGAGCTATCGCAGAGCTATTTTGCTGGTTTGTTTTGGGAAATGGCGTCTCGCACAAGTGCAGTGCCGGAGACGTGGATTGCCAAATTCGGTACGTACGGGAAGGGAGAATAAAAAACTGGTCCTGCAGATTCCGTTCTCCCGTTTCTATGCGTTTCTTGACAAGCTACATAGCAAATGAAGTGCATTTACACGTTTGTTTCGTACACCTTTGCGAGTTGTCAGTACTAGGACGTGTTCGATCCCCACCAGACGACGAGGTCTTCACAATTGTCTTTCCTTCAGTAGCATGCAAAAATCGCACTTACAGAGAAGCTTGAATTATTTCAACCTCGGTAAGGGCAAATGACAAGACAGCAAAATACCCGAACTTTCAACATTGTGCTGAACGCAGTACCGTTCAGTTGCATTTTCTTGTCGGTTTTCAAGAGTGAATTTCCCAATGCCTCTTGAAATACCTCTTATTAAATTTGACAGAGCAAAAGTGTAGGCTATCGTAATGAATTTGCTACGATAGCATTAAATCCGTGGCTTGAATAAAATATTACATGCACGTTAAGTTCCACCTCTTCTCTGGAGAATTTCTTTTTCTTGCACAGAAACCAATAAACATTGACTATGTTGCGGACTTTGTATCCTTACTGCATCTGTATGAACACTTGCTCTGCAAGGTAATTAACTGTACAGCTAGTAGATTAAGTAAATTGCTTTCTATAGTGGTACAGTGACAACGTACCCTCCTGCACAATTATGTAGAACTCGTGCAACAATGCGAAAAGCAGGCAAACGGCCTGTTCTTGTGGGGATAAAACAGTATAAAACGACATGCTGAAGAAAAGTAAATCAAAACTGTGCAGTGAAGTCAGCCAGTACAAGCAGTTCTTGCACGTTCACAGCTGATCAAGTGTGCAGAAACATTCATATGCCTTACATGTTTCTAGTAAGTTTCTAATAAGTTTGTGATCACATATATTAGTGTGTAAGCCCATATAACGATATCCGCTGCGATTACTATCTTTATAAGTAATGAAATACCATGCCACTTGCAAGAACATATATCACCCGAGGATTTTAGAACAAATTTCTGCATTTCAACTATACACAATATGTGGTTTATTCAATAAAGGACCACAAACTGGGCTTTTTTGCAATGGCAAACTTATTCTAAATTTTAATTACATACAGGCAAGAAAAAAAATGTATAGACAAAAATATTGTTCTTCAATTTATTCACCTGCCACTGTAACTATAGCATTCTGCTGCTAACACACAAGGCGAGGGGTTGATATGCCAGCCACGGAAGTCGCATTTTGATGGGAGTCATAGGTAAAAGAAAGCTCTTGCACTTAGGTTTAGTTCACCACCTTTTATTGAACCCTTAAACTTCAAAATACTATTGCATAGGGGGGCATGCTTATGCAAAATCTAACACAATAACAATAAACACAAATCTAACACAATCTAACAATAGAAAGCAAAGGGCAGAATTGTAAAAGAACCATCTTTCGTGATAATTCGAGTGTGCAAACATTCATTGCATCAATATGTATTGTTCAACAGCACTGCACAAATAAGCATAATTAGGTATAGCCAGTACTCTGTCAGGAAGCTGGTTCTACAGATGTATAAATGTCAAGGCATGAATGCTCATACTGCGTCGCACACATAGCACAAAGAAAACCTTTTTCAAGAGTTGTCCCTTCTGGTAGATATGAGTGGGCCATAAGCAGCAGAAACTTTATTGCAGGACATTGTGTAATACCACTTATGAAAGAATGAAGAGAGTGAAGAGGCCTTTAACATCAGTACCTAATGCTACTCTAATAAGAGGAACGATGAGCAAAAACATTTCTGGTAGAGCACTTGAACAGTAACTTTCTGAAAAACAGAAAATTCCGGGTGAGAGTTGGAGGTACATTTGGCCCACCCACTCCAACAACACAGGCATACTACAAGAAACACTACAGCCTATGGTGTATTACAGTCTATGGGAAAGCTATCTTATACAGAAATCAAGAATGATGCAACAAGCCCTCGACAACACTGCAGACTTTCTTGGCCAGTCTGGCCTCTCGCTTTCTGATAAGTCAGCTCATATCAACGTCGGAAAAAAAGAAAGACTAGAATCAAGAAGTACCCCAGATTGCACATTGTGATCCACATAGCTGGACAAATATGCCCGCAAGTCAACATCCACAAATCCTCAGCTAGTGTAAGCCCATGACGGCAGAGCCAGCACGGGGGTGAAACAATTATGCAGTGCCTGGACGCAACTTCCGCATCTGGTGAAAGGAATAATCTCAAAATCATAGGGGGGGGGGGGGGGTCGAGCGGATACTATGGAAAATTGCAGATGCTGTGCTGTGCTTGTGTCCAAGGTATTGTACGGTGTGAATTACCAGCAGCACACAAAAAAGACAACTCATTGAATACAGGTATCGGGTTACAGGTATTTCAGGCTTTACCATGCTTGAAGACCTCTATGAGAAAGAGCAAACGAACGAGCGCCTAGACAGAGTAGAGTTGCAGCCTGCAGCACAAATTCTTTGCCTCAAGAGCTCAGAACCTGGTCCCAAGATACTATGCCAGCTAGCATATGAGATGCAAGGACGACTACCCCTCCCTTCAGAAACAACCTCGGGAGCACCTGAACTTGAAACACAACAGGCCCATACCGTGAAATATGGGGGCAGACATTTAGGCCAGGAGACTATGCTACTGCCAAACACACAGAGGAGGTTGCTAATCATGATTACGCAAGCAAACATCAAGCACACAGTACACTGATGTGGCAATAGCAGTGTAACAGTAGCATGACACTACGTAAAACTAAACCCCATATAAGTGAGTACCATTCCAGGTCACCCTACACCTAGAAAAGCTGAACTGAAAGCAATCAAAGCAGCACCCTGCACAACACCCTGCATGGATTCACCAGAAACTGTCTGGGCCTGCACATCACACAAGATTGTTAGGAAAATCAGGAGATTGACACATGACTTGTAAGCACATGGCCAGAAATTAAATTACAGGATACATAGCCTTACAGATATTCCAGGACAAAAGCGGGCTTATAAGCCCGACATAATAACTGAAAACTGGATAAGTTTGTGTGTATTCATTATTAACTAAAGTGCAACAGATAGCCAACAGACAAGAACGAAGCGCTCTGTGTGTTCACTTCGTTCTTGTCCATCATATCTATGTTGCACTATAGTTAATGAAGTCATAAGGCTGCACAGGAGAAGAATGATACCTCTCCCCAAGGGCCTGATTACACACACGCACGCAGACAGACAGACAGACAGACAGACAGACAGAAATGTTGCAAGAGTGCATAGCATGAACCAGTATTAACAGGATGAGGACTAACTTTCAACTGAGGTTCATTTGTAAAAATGAGGCGAGTTATACAAATTACCAGAAAAAGAAAGACGATGAGCAAAACGAGAACAAGGTGAAAGCAGGAGCCAACGTTTCGACAAGTGGACTTGTATTCTTCAAGGTTCACTTGTGGAAACGTTGGCTCCTACTTTCACCTTGTTTTCGTGTTGCTCATCGTCTTGAATTTCTATCTTCCGTCTTCCCTGTGTTTTCCCCAGAAAAAGGAAGACATCTTTGAAGGATAGATAAAAATTGGTGCTTGATGCAGCCAAACATAAATAAAAATGCTACAGAAAGAAAATACAGAAAAATGTTAAGTGCAGGAAAAAAATAATTACAATTGCCAATCCTGCATGCCAGCACCTTTCAAGAAACACTGTTGTTATTCGAGTAGATAGACTGACAGCTTGCTTATGCAAGCACATTCTTCCAGTTCTATGCCATTGGAAAAAAAAAGGAGTTTCCTGGAAGGTAGCCATATGCACACTTGGTGATCACAATGTTTTTTTCCCTGGACTTGTATATCTATATTTATTTTCTCCCTTTCCCGTTTTTATGATTGGGTTCATCAAGCACTAGTCTTTATCAGGTTTTATTGCTGTACTACTTTCTGGTAACCTTTATAGATCACTGCATTTTCACAATAATCCTTTTAATTAGAAGTTAGCATTCCCTGTTCTTACTGCTTCACACTATACATTCTTGCTACAATGGCCAAATAAAAGATTTTATAAGGTACACAGAAGCATCATAAGGGCCATTAAAGTGACTTGTTGCAGTCTAAAAAAAATAATGAATTGCCTGGCTGCAAATCGCACCAGAGAACACATAGGACGAACAAGAAAACCGAGATGATCTAACAACCAAAAGTTTAATGTACACACCGAGTAAATGCTGGCTAACAAGCAATAAACCGAACATACACAAAAAGAACCAAAAATTAATGTGTGTTTCCTGACAGGAAATGCATCCACTTCTAACGGAGGCCGTGCTGACAAGATTCTCCCAGAATTTTTTAATCTACAGCTTCCATAATTTCTCTAGGCACCCGATCTGCACAGAATGCTAGCTTTTTCCTCTACAATGCACGCTCAAATGTGGAGATGCAAATACACTGGGAGAATCTTGTCAGCATGGCCTCTGTTACACTTTCAGAGATGGATGCGTTTTCTGTTGGGATCTGTATGAACACACATCAGTTTTTGCTTCTGTTTTTTGTGTAACTTCGATTTATTGCTTGTCAACCGGCATTTACTCGGCATGTTCAATAAACTTTCATTTGTTAGTACGCCTTGGTGTCCAGCAGAAAGGTGTTCATTCTTTTTACAGTGGAGCTGTATATGCCTAGGCAAAACACTCGTGGTCCGATCCCAAAAACCCTAGTGTAGGGGTATGAGCCATTGTTTAAGGGGGTGTGAGCCATTGCATTCGTCTTGCATGATGGACGGAGAAATTTCTTGTTGGGTAGACACAGAAATGCTTATGCATTTCAAACATACATTTATCTACGTATTATTGCAGGGAAGGGACACAGAGGGGGACGGGGTTAAGACAAGATCATGATGTCATTATTATCTCGCAGCAAAGGTGTGGTGGGCCATTGGCTAGACCGATAGTGACGTCGTTTCTCTCTAGCAGCAGAGCGCGCATGCAGCAGTCTCTCTCCGACTTCCCAATAGGTTCAAAAATGTGTCCCTGTATTTAATTAAATGAAATGTGCAGCCCAGGTGTGTCACTTGGTAACTACAGTGCATAACTGAGCCATAACCATTATGATGAACGCATTACAAAACACAAATGCGTAACATAATTCAGAAAGACTTTGATGGACCCGCTGGGTTAACACAATGAACCACTCATTGCACTTTCCATGATAGTGATCTTGCAAAGTGTGATGAGTGGCATTCCAACTAAACGATGTGATAAACCCAAGCCAAACATGTGCATATTAAGAAACACAGACATAACCTATAATATAGAAAGACTTGAATAAACCATTGGAATTAACCCAGTGATAAACACCGGGGCCGCACATTTCAGCTTCGCTGGTTTACCGTGTGTACAAGGTGCATGGGCAGTAATTTTTTCTGTTATTGTTTGTTAAGTATTGTATAATGTTGTGCCAGTAAAACACGTTAGACTAGTTGGTGCATTGTATTGGTACTGCTTTTTTTGCTGGTTTTTTTCTTAATGTTGTGCCCTTCTTCCTTTTGTAACTACTTTTTTATTCCCCCTCACCTAATACTCCCACCTTGCAGCCTGCGAGGTATATAAGTAAATAAGTACATAATCACGTCATTTATTCATCTGCATACACCTCGCACCATTCCTTGCTTCACAAACGTCACTAAGTTGATGTCTGGCAGTGTGCATCTATATTAAATGCCGTTTCCATTTCTGTATAGTTTGTGAACAGTGTAGTGCATAAATATTACATGACATTAGGGTGTGACCTATGCGGTGCATAAGCAAACCTTGCAAAAGATGACATGTTGGATTGTTGAAAATAAGACAAATTCTATATATCACAGTTACATTAACAGCATTTAATTGACCACTTGACAAAAACTTCACTTCGCACAGATTCCAACACGTACACGGAATCTGCAGTTATTTTTTTGTGCTTATTAATGTATTCGTTACTGCATGGCCACATTGTAGATTTGAAAACAAAGTTAAATAAATTTGTTTGTTGTTGCAATATAATAATATGCCTAGATCACTGCGATTTCAACACCAGAACTTGATACAAACATGCACACTATAGGATCCATACAAATGCTCAGGACAAACTCCAGAATGTTTGCATCCTGATACTTATGAAAGTGAACAGTTTCATTCCATGGCTGTCAATGCGAGGGAGAAAGACAACATAATCGTGTTCATGGAACAAAAACGCATTGAAAAGCTTACAGATGTAGTCATTGCTTAACACTTTCGAAATGAATAATTATAGCTTGCTATCGACATTGAAGCAGCCTTTCGACAGCAAGAAAAGGAATCAGTTTTTCCATCTCTGAACATTGAATTGCAGCAAATGCAAGCATGCATAAAATCCTGCCAATATAATCTGTTCAGGAATACCAAATTGGAATAAACATTGACATTTGCATTTGTACTTTCTCTGGCTGAGCAATCTAGTTTGAAATGACTCCCATAAGCATGTTGTAACAATGTTGATCTAATACAGGTTAAATGCATGACTAGCTTAGGAAATCTGGATGACTGCTATAAATTACTGTGAAGAAACTATAATATTTAATAACATTAATAATATATAATAATATTGATTTCCACAAAACAGGCTAACTGTGAGCGGCGTGTGAGGCTGAGCAGAAAGCTGAAAAATTCTATGGCCAGTGCGCCTGCCGTGGGCCTATGATCCTGCATTATGAATAGCGCATATTGATATGGTCTTCTTGTTAGAAGTTCCGAGTATACTACCAGCGCGAGACACAGGACAACAAAGTGGACGAGAAACGTGTCCTTTAGAATGCTATGTTACAACGTACAGGTTTCTACGAAAGTGACGGTAACTGCTCGAAACATTTGATGCGTCGGCTTTTGCGCCTTTAGAAATATTTAGAGAGGGCTCCCATATATATATTCGCAGCGCAAGCATGGCGATGGACGAACCAGGCTAGCGCTAAGGTTGAATTTCACAACACAATTTTCATTCCTCGTCGTAATCACACCGATCATTTGAGGCGTAAGAATATGGCTGGAAGCAGGCACCTCATATGTGCAATCAGGGGCAATATACATGCATCGTTTCTCCAGAAGCTGACGCCGAGCACGGGTAGCGCGAGGATCTTGTTGGGCTGACATGACGACTTCATGGCAGCCGAATTCCAAATACTGCATATGCGGTGAGGGTACCTATATGAACTTGTCGATAGGTCATCTTGTAGATTGTTGTAGCGCAGGCAGAACGAAACGGTCATAGAATGTAGATAAGACAACACACAACGCTGAACCACCTGCAGACAGCTGTTTACGTGCGCCATGTCGCACTGGACTACAGAAACCGCCGTCGCGCACTCCAAGACAAATCTTAACTAACATTTTTTAATTAGTAACCATACATATTATTTGCTTCTAATCAAGAGAAGTTAATAATATTATAATGTAAATGTTTCATTCATTACAATAATAGAATTATGCAGCGTGTGCCACGAAATCTTGCAATAAGCAACCCTGGGCGTCGCACCTGTAGCATTGTTGAAATCGCAATCGTGAAATGAGCCCTCTAAAAATTGCATTGCGACGCTTGTGACAGCACCAATTTTCGCCGTTCCAGTCGCAGCGTGTGAAACAGCCTTAAGTGTCCGAAAAAAATTTTGTTAGCATGGATGGCGAGAAACGACCACAACATCCCACAGAAACACCGGAGTTCACGGAGCTATTTCTCGTCTTTCCCATCACTCAGCACCGCCATCTTGTTATCGTTCGAAAGCTCACAGTTCGGCCTTTCAGTTCCCCGCGTCCTTGCCACTGAATGCCGCATAGAAAAAGTGCAAACGTTAAACAATTAGAAGCCGGTCTGCCGAAACTCGCGATGCATGCAGCCCTCCAATTGGCTCAGTGGGCCAGCATGCCGAGAGGAACCTTCTGATTGGCTGTTGCTTAGCAGACGAGCTCATCTGCTAGGCCTGGCTGTGGGTTGCTTCGGAAACGGCTGATATGCCATTTCTTTGTTCATCGTATTGGGAACAAATGGCAAATCGACCCTCTCTAAAAAATAAAAGGTTTTAAACCGAACATGGGTCTATGAAAAGTGAAGTGCAAGCTGTCTGCTTCCTACAGCAAGAAAGAGGCTGTTATCCCAAGATTCAAACGAGCCGACGAGATCGCGGTGGAGATAAGTCACTGCGTCGTGCAATCTCATGCCACATCGGCAAAAATGCAGCAGGAAAGCTAACCATTCCGTTTTATCCCTGCACGTAGGTTTACTTTGGAGACCGCAGACGATGTGGCGATGCCTATACCTGTGCCCCTCGTGCATACACGGGTTTGTGTTGGTGCATTCCAGATTCTGTTACGAGCTTATCATCATCATCAGCCTGGTTACGCCCACTGCAGGGCAAAGGCCTCTTCCATACTTCTCCAACAACCCCGGTCATGTACTAATTGTGGCCATGTCGTCCCTGCAAACTTCTTAATCTCATCCGCCCACCTCACTTTCTGCCGCCCTTTCTGCTTGTTGCAAGTATCTAATTAGATTTTGTATATCTGCATTAGAACAAACGATACAAAGTTTTTAGTACAGAAATTCAGTCAATTTCTTATGGGACTCTTCAAAAACTTAACTTTGTCAAAAGCAAAAACAAAGCATATGGCGAGAATGCCAGAGGGTAGATCTAGCCGGTGATGCTAATTTTATTGTTCTTGGTGCACTTAAAACGCGATGTAAACTTGACTGCAATATTTTTGCAAATATTTGTTTATAATCAGTGGCAATTAGAATTTCGCAGACAACTTTAGAAATAAATGAATAGCATCACTGGCTAGATCAATTCGATATGAATATATTGATAGAAAACATATTGCTCGTACTTAACCCTTTCGCTGTCGGACCTTTCTGGCCATGACGCACCCCCAGTGTCAGCTTGGTTTCAGGGAACAAGCATAACAGGGAATGAACATAGCAATTTATTTTTGATTATGATTGGTATACAAATAACATAGTCAATGCAATATGCACATTTCAGTGTTCTGCAGCTGTTGTTAGTAATCATCTTCATCATCATCAGCCTGACTATAACATCTGTTCAACATCCGTATCTGACGATGTGGAACTCGCCTCTTCCTCGTGTGAGACTCTGTCCGAGGCCTAATCCGAGCTCAGCTTGTATCTTGAAACGGAAGAACCACCACTCCAATGAGCAGACGAAGGTCCCGCGCACTCAGCGATCCGAAAGTAACCGCGCGCGCAGGGAGGATGCGCTTTCAGTCGCCCACACAACGGAGAGAAATGGGACATTGCATGATCAAGAAGATAAAGGGAGATGGAAAAAACTGTCAAAACGGAAAAACTGGAAAAACGTGTCAAAAACTAGCACAAATCAATCAGTGAACCAATCGTGGCGCAATAGATACTCACATGAAGCTTCAGACAAAGTATTTATTTCGTTCACTGAAAGTACTGAAGCAGCATAGCCTGCTTCATATTGGCAACCGCGTGCTTGACCACGGCGTCCTCAACATAGTCTGAGTGGTCCACGAGAGACAGTCCAGTGCCTTCTATTGCGCCGCAGTAGCGGCGTACAACAGCGAAAGCAGCTACAGCCTCAGTTGCAGTCGGGAGCGAGGCAACATCAGCGCTTGCTGGATCAGCCTCGGCAGCGTCTTCGTTTGGCCGCTCAGCAGTCACTTCTGCCGCGATCTCCACGTCTGTTTACTCCGCCACTGTTCCGGTGCTGTCGTCACCGTCAACGAAGTCCTCAATGCACATGCTGTGTGGCTCAGCACCGACAAAGCGCTCCAACTCGCTCCAGGTTTCTTCGAGCTGGCATTCTTCCGGGCCCTTGCGTCGATAAACCATTTGTACAGCGCCTTCTCGAAGTCTTCAAAGGCAGCTTTGCGCACCCGCCGCGCGCCTGAGTGCTGTTCTGTTCCGCCTTGGCCTTTATGTCACTCTTGTTTTTCAGCAGAGTGCTCAAAGTACTCCGTGGGATGTTGAAAGCTTCGGCAACGCTTGACTTCTTTTCTCCATTTTCAACGCGCTGTATCACTTCCAATTTCGCAGCAAATGTCAGGGACGTCCGCTTCTTCGCATTTGCAGCCATCACACCAACCACAACAGGCCTAAGCCACACACACACTAACGACTGGCGTAGCAAGCGGCAGCACCGAGACACGCGTGTCGTTGACGTTGTCAAACTAGCCAACCCGGCCAAGCCACGGCCACACCAAGCCGCCGTGTGCGTACGCCGCTACGTTCAAATGGCGCCCTCGGCGCAACCGATGCGGGCAGCTGTCGTACGCAGCAGTCTGGAACGCCCATCGCGCCACCGCTATCTTTGAAAGTGTTGCGGGAAAGCTCGCCTCCTGTCAACAGAGCGCACTTGGTTTGGGGCGGCGGAGTTCGATATATCCATTTTACATCCGGCCCCGTTCGAAATAAAAGATAAAAAATGCATGCGATTTTCCGCGTGATATAGAAAATGTTCAATATACGCAATAATTCGATATATCCGTGTTCGATATATCGAGGTTTGACTGTATTCACTTCACATTTCTCTTTTCGATCCTTGTTGAACAGGAGGCACACAAATGGCATCTCTGTTAAGAGGGGAGACGGGTCTTAGAGACCAAAATATTGCGGAAAAAAGATGGGTTTCTTGAAAGTGGTATTTTCATAATATACAAACACTGCCGCATGTTCTTACTAAGTTTGCCGCGTCATGGATCAATATTTTAGCCGCAGTGTCAGTTTATGTAACAGCCGCGAGCTATATTTTGACAGAAAGAAGCATAAAAAGGGGGGCTTTTTTCATGCCACGCCGCTGCTGAATGACGTATGCTGTCACAGCCATCTTGGTCACGTCGGAAAGAATTACTTCTCTTCTTCAATTTCCCGCCACATCTTCGTTCGTCCCCCTATTCGCTATTTAGAAATACCGCACCGAAAAAAGTCCCAGTGTGTGACCCCATTCGCCCATTCTGTGCAAGTGACTAAATAAAGTCCGTCGATTGGCTTAGGCATCTGGTTTCGTCTGCTGCGGTGTGCAGACGCGCTTGAAAAGCGAACCACGACACCATTTTGAAAGCCGCTAGCGTAGCGTGTAGTGATGTCGGAATGTCAGCAGTTTGCCACTCGAAACAAGTTTGGCAAGAAAAGGAAGCGAGTGCGCTGCAGCTTTGAAAAGTGCTCCGACCCTGCCGAAAAACACAGCGTCGACCACCCGCCGGCGGTTTCAAGCGACGGCTGTGACGCGGGATGCAACAGACCTGGCGAGAGCCAGCCAGGCCTATTGATGTCGCCGGCCGATAGAGATTGCAGGAGCAACATTCGGCACGACACAAAAAGGGAGCAGCCAGCAGAATTGCTCCAATGGCAGAATCAAGCAGGGGTAAACCTCAGACAACTGGTGGGAACTTCGGCAATGAAGTGGAAATTGGACATGTGTATGAGCCTCAACGACGGTGCGGACGGGCTGGTGGAGATGGAGTCACACTATTATGTTATCAGTGCGTATAGGATAAGCGCTTTGGTCTCGCGTCTAAGGTGCAGTCTCTGTGGCGGCTCCGTGACTTTTGACTTGGAGGAGCAAGAATACGGCCTAGCTTTTCCGCAGCTTTTCGCCATTTGTGAAAACTGCAGTGATGTTCCAGATTGGAGCTCCCCACATGTGAAAAACAGCAAAATGGTCAACCCCTTCGCAGTGAACATTCTTGCCGCTTGTGTGATGGTTAGCACTGGAAATCATTGCAGCAAAAACGTCGTTCATCGCTATTTGTTGAATATCTCGCACCGTGGCTTTCATAACAAAACGTGGCAAGGCTATCTCAAGCAGAAGCTGGCGCCGGCAGCGTCGTCTGCTGCCCAAAAGCTGATGGGTGCATGTGCATTATCAGTGAAGTCATTATATAATGACTCTAAACTTGCGAACTCCGAGAATATAGCGGTATCTTACAATGGCTCGTGGATGACGCCCAGCCATTCGTCGCACATTGGAGCCATCACGGTCGTCGAACTGTTCTCTGGACTTATGCTCGACTACATTGTCCTGAGCAACTTCTGTGCTGGGTGCGTGTGTGGGCCGAAACCTGGTGACCCGGACTACCAAGATTGGAAGGCAAGCCACATGTGCCAAAAAAATACCGAAAAAAAGCAGAGGAGATAGATGTTGACGCGGTGCTTATACGGTTCCAGAAGTCACTTGAGCTGCACAAACTGTGGTACACCGCAGTCCTCTCAGATGGTGATAGTCGTGCATTTCTTGCTATCGGGCAAGCCAAAGTGTATGGCTTTGTCGTGCCAGTCGAGAAGGAAGATTGCGTGAATCATGTCCTAAAAAGGATGGGGTCTGCTTTGTGCTCTCTCGTTGCCAAACACAAGGGCTCTGCTTCTGAAACATTTGGTGGCAAAGGAAACTTGACGTGTGACCTGATCACCAAACGCAGTGCCTACTATGGATGGGCATTAAAATCCAACAAAGGGGATGTGAAGGCTATGGAAGGCTGTGATGGCAACATACCACCACATCACGTCAAACGACAAGGTTTCAAACCACAGTCTTTGCCCATCTGGTCCAGACTCTTGGTGCCGTCAGAATGTTGCGCAAGCAAAAAATGAGCCCATCCCAAAGCATCGATATAATTTTCCTGTCCCTGTTTGTCAAGCCCTCCTACCAGTGTATGAGCGCCTCTCGGAAGGAAAATTGCTTCAAAGGTGCCAGCGCAGCATGACCCAAAACAATAGTGAATGCTTGCATTCCATGATTTGGGCATTGACACCTAAGGAACAGCATCCCTTGCTTTTTGCTGTTGAAGCTGCTGTGCCTGAGGCACTAATTAAATTTAATTAGAGGAATGAGAGAGCTGTATTTGCCATACAGGAGCTTCATTTGAACCGGGACTACTGAACAGCATGAGAATGGCCGAGAAAGATAACCGACAAGCATCAGCATCAGCCGCAAGCATGTATCTGCAGAAAATCTGAGACAAGCCTTCAAAAAACGCCATTTGGGTAGCTTTAGGCATACAAACTATGTCCAAGGTGGCTACTGACCATTTAGATATGTGGATACATCAATACTTTTTGTTATATTTGAATAAAAATGAGCTTGTCCATTTTCTTGCGCCTTTTCAAAACATGAATTTTTGAATATTTGCATCCTTCCGGGAGTGATATTGCAGTAATCGGGGCACCTAGAATTGTAATTTTTGTTGCAGTACTGAACTACATGAATAATGCACTGTAGGGGTTGGAGGACGGACTTCGGGATGAAATACCAAACTTGGGAGTATTTATTCTACATTATGTACAAGGAGGTGAGAGTCATTTAGCAGTCGTACAGTCATTACGGGCCGGCAGCAACTCGGACGCTGCGGCCTGCGGCAAGAAGTTCGAGAGAGGTGAATCAGGGAATCAGGGACTGTCCCAGAATCTCTGGAAGGCTTCTTATAAGCCCTTCGAGCACTGTAAGTCACGTCATGTTTGACCAATGGGAGAGTCCGCTCCGATGACGCCACTTTCAGCCAATGGTAGGCGCCCGTGTCGCGGTGTCACACCTGGCGGCTCTCTGTGGTCTTGCCTCGCAGACTGGCAATGCACTTCTAACGAGGAGAAGGGGAGGGCTGCTCATGCTCCATTGTCGGAGGCCCACCTGCTAATCCCGGCGGCGCACGAACTTGTTGGCACGTGAACTTGTTGCCTTAAACTTGTTTGCTCGGCCGCTCCTCTGGAATGTGCTTTCCTGCTTCGGCATTCCTCAATTAGCTGTGCTGCGATTCGAAGTGGTTTGGGGAACTCGAAGTAATCGCAGGAAACAGCTCTATATCTAACAGCTCGTCCTCGCCCCGGTTGTTCTGAATGGCCGGTGAACTCAATTCGCTGGCCATGAGGAACGCTGAAAGAAGCTGCAGGGTACTGGGGTCGAGCCTCGTTTGACAACCCTCGGGATTTTGGGCCCTGGAGAACATACGTCAAACAAACCAAACAACACAGCGCTGCACCACGCGTAAGCGCAGGCTCTTCACCCCTGACTCGCCAGGCTATTACTGAGTCAAAATCAACCCTGATCTTTTAGTTCCCCAATTTTGACAAAGCAGTTCCAACCACCCTTCCAAACAGCTATCCATTTCTCCTCGATTGCCGACAAGACCAGAGTACTATTGTTGTTGCAAAACAAAAGGTCGTTGACGATGCAAACAACAAATGAAAACAGCCGAACATAACTTAAGTGGCCTAACTACACGAACAGCATGTTTCCAATCTATCGCAGTGGCGTACTTATCGCACGTATTGGTGCCACTGAACAATCTGGTCAACCTCACAAGTACATAATCACAAGCGCACTAGCCTTGTGGTCACTAAACAAAACGCGTACTTGCGTTGTAGGCAAACTTTGCATTCACGCTTACTCACGTTTCTTCCCTGAAAGTCCTACAGGACACGTGACGTAAACGAACAATTAAACTTGCGGGACTTACACACTCCGCAGAACCCTTAAAATAATGCGTCTTTTAATAACTCGTTCCACGCATACTTATCAGAGAAGTCGGAATACGGCTGCCCTCCAAACACACACTAGCAACCCAGTCATAAAGTCTGCTTCCTTCCGTCCACACAGGACACGCGCTTAATGGAACTAAGAACGCCTCTCAGTGCAACTCATGCACTCACTGAAAATCTACGCGCTTAACCTTAGAAAATTCAACACTTAAAAAGAAAGAAGGTTAAATAAAACACACGCGCGTTACGATAGGCCTCTCAACAGTAACCTTGACCCTCAGGTTACTCACACACACAAAAAAAAAAAACCTATCTACTTATTAATGAGCATCTCGCGAGACTACATGTTTACATAAACCTCATCTTTCAAATCACGGAGCTTCTCAAACGAAGACACAAACAAAGCTCAAACCTTACACATTGAAAGAAATCCTAGTCTCAAATCGCGAAAAACTTTCCGATGCTCAAAATAAAAAAAACAAGACACTCCATTTCTACGGAAGGGCTCTTCGCCTCCCTTTCCAAACGCTTATGTCTGACTCATACTCTGAGCCGTCCTCGCGGTGGTCGCGGCTTGAAAGCTACTCTGGCTGCCGAGAGACAACAAAAGGGCTGACTAACTATCAGCTCCCCCAAGACGTTACGGTCTCCTGCCAATTTGCGTCCTCGCGCCCCGCTTTCAACACAAACTCGATTGACCGCGTCGCTACTCCCCACCTGGTCTCGTCCTGCCACCTTGCGTTTCTTCTAACTGCACGCTGAGCTATGAAAAGAACTACGGAACGACGAGGAGTTTAACAGCCTCGTGCCCTCTGTCCGCGTCCGTGCAGAACATTCTTCGCGGTCCCCTTTTGACCAGTGGCTCGAACGTTCTGGATGCGTCAACATCGTCCTAGACGACCGCACCTTCTTCCTCGCGCCCTGCCCTTTTGGGTTTCTCGCCATTTTTGGCGGCGCTACATTAATTACCGACTTTCGGTCTTTACCGCGCTTCTTTTTACGGCGCTTTCTCTTTGCACTCGCCTTCATGTCGCCTTCTCGTGCCTCGTGCTGGCCGGTACACATTTCGTCGGCCCGGATCGGTCTCTTACCCGCACAGTCTGAGTGATTCTCACTTAAATCAACACTCTCTCTGCCTCGACTGGCGGACAGCTCAGCCGACTCTGGCACAATGCAGCAGGCTTTACTCGAGTTAGACAACTCGCACTCTTGCGAACTGCCCTCTGCTACATTGCCCAGCTCACGCTGTGCATCGGCACACAGCCCGTCGGTATCGATCGCTGTCTCACGCGCACAGTCCGAATGATTAACAACTGAATCATCGCTATCTAGGCTATCTAGACTGGTGGAGAGCCGCACCGATCCCTGAACAATGCAGTTGTTCTCTCGTGGACTACGGAGCTCGCCATCCCGAGTACTACTCTCAACTACATCGCTCAGTTCGCACTTCACTTCTGCACGCAGATCTGACCTGACATGGGTGCTTGCTTCTGTCGGGTCAGAAGTACCCTTTTCTTCGCTAGCAACCTCGCTAACATTACCAGCGACGCACACGCTCGGTAACTGTGCCAATTTGTTCGCAGCTGGCCTAGCTGTCTCCACAGTCATCTGTTGGCATAGCACCTCGTCGCTCTCACTCTGGCCTTTAGCGGCCTCTATTGCCACTAAGGCATCGTTAGCAGCTAGCCTTTTCCCTTTACTTATGAATCTGCAGCCAATCTCACAGGCACTACTCTTTTCGTCGGCTTCTGGCGAAAATCCGCTAGACACTTGCTCATTCTTTCGCTCTGTACTTCCTACAGAATTCTCAGACAGCCGTTGTCTCTGTGCCAATAACTGATCACAATCCTGTATCTCTTTGATCAGTGCTGCCTTCTCTCTCTCATACTTTTGTTCACGCTCAAGCTTACGTTCCTGATACTCACGTTTGCGTTCATTCTCACGTTCGTGACGCTGACACCTAAGAGTAAGTTCTTGAAGCTCATGCTTCCGTTCATTCTCGCGTTCTTCACGCTGACGCTCACTCCTAAGTTCACGACGCTCTCGCAAACGTACACGACGCACACGCTCCCGTGGCTCCTGTATCACTTCCCAAGCAAGCTCAATGCTTTTACCATCATTGCCACTATCTTCAATCGCCTTTATGATAGCTGGCGTTTTCATCCGTTCGTCCGCCTCAACTCCCAAATCGTCGCACACCAACAACAAGTCTAAGCTCATCAACCTTCTAAGATCCATAGCAGCAGCCCCGACAGGTGGTTAAAACTGTTTTCCTTAATTAATTTGTGCAAACACACAATGCATCAAACTCCCGATTCCCAGAACTATCAAAATTGAACACACAACCTTTGAGTCTGGCGAATCATAAGGAAAAAAACCACGCGCTCACTTACGGTTGCAGCACCTTGCCATCCGGTTCATTCGTCCGCTGTTCCCGGTTCCTCCGGTCTCCCTGGGTCGAAGGCTCGCTCCTTCTTCGCTACTCCCAGTTTCTTCGGACCTCTTTCGACGAAGGCTCTCTCTTCTTCGCTCTTCCCGGTTCCTTAGGATCTGTCTCGACGAAGGTTGATCTGTAGCGCTGCCACCAGCTGATGCATTCGGAGGCGATCCTACCGCTGCCAACCAGATGTAGGGGTTGGGGGACGGACTTCGGGATGAAATACCAAACTTGGGAGTATTTATTCTACATTATGTACAAGGAGGTGAGAGTCATTTAGCAGTCGTACAGTCATTACGGGCCGGCAGCAACTCGGACGCTGCGGCCCGCGGCAAGAAGTTCGAGAGAGGTGAATCAGGGAATCAGGGACTGTCCCAGAATCTCTGGAAGGCTTCTTATAAGCCCTTCGAGCACTGTAAGTCACGTCATGTTTGACCAATGGGAGAGTCCGCTCCGATGACGCCACTTTCAGCCAATGGTAGGCGCCCGTGTCGCGGTGTCACACCTGGCGGCTCTCTGTGGTCTTGCCTCGCAGACTGGCAATGCACTTCTAACGAGGAGAAGGGGAGGGCTGCTCATGCTCCATTGTCGGAGGCCCGCCTGCTAATCCCGGCGGCGCACGAACTTGTTGGCACGTGAACTTGTTGCCTTAAACTTGTTTGCTCGGCCGCTCCTCTGGAATGTGCTTTCCTGCTTCGGCATTCCTCAATTAGCTGTGCTGCGATTCGAAGTGGTTTGGGGAACTCGAAGTAATCGCAGGAAACAGCTCCATATCTAACAGCACACAGTGGCAGGACCTGATTTTTGTATCTCAGTTTTAATATTTTTTTATTGTCCGTACATTAAACAGCCACTTTGAACCCATTTTGAACAGAAAGCTTTGATGTGCTGTATAATTGTTAGTAATTGTTATACCAAAAAACTATTTTATTATTTATTTATTTATTTATTTATTTATTTATTTATTTGAATACTTTCAAGGCTCGTAGGCTGTTACACAAGGGAGTGGGAACAATGAATAGGAAATAAAAAAACAAAGCAAATCTTGGGTAACATATTCAAGCGCATTTTTGAAGTCACTGGGGTCTGTAATTGATACAGTGGAGGCAGGCAAGTGGTTTCAATCATTATAAGTTTGAGGGATGAAAGAATGAAAGTGTTGGTTAGTGCGACAATGAGAAACAAGCACTTTATAATGATGGTCAATACAATTTGATATGAATGAAGGGTGGGAAAGTAACCCCTGTTTAAGATGAGGGCTATGGTAGCAAATCTTATGAAATAAGGAGAGACGTGCTCTTTTCCTGCCAAAGGAAAGGGATGGAAGCTGTAATGCAGTTTTCATAGATTAAACACTGGAAAGACTGGAGTAGTTGGAAAGAATGAAGGGTGCACTACGATTCTGCACAGCTTCAAGGTGACTAATAAGACTTTCAGTAAATGGATTCCACACAGCTGATGCATATTCTAGTTTGGAACGAACAAAAGTTTTATAACGAAAGAGATTAAAGAGAAGAAGGGGCCATTGAAAAATTTGACGCAGGTATTCAAGCATGCGATTAGCATTACTGACAATATAATTAATGTGTGGTTGCCAAGACAGGTTAGGATAAATGTGGACCCTTAAGTGTTTGTAAGTAGTCACTTCTTCGAGAGGGGAACCATTTATGTTATACTCACAAGCATTAAAGGAAAGTTTACAAGAAATTTTCATTAGTTTGCACTTCATTGTGTTGAGTTTCATTTTTCATGTGTTACACCAGTAAGAAATATTGTTTAGGTCAGTCTGTAGTAGGGATGTGTCATTATCAGAGGAAATCATGCGATATATAACACAGTCACCTGCAAAAAGTCTGATAGAGGAATTAACACAATCATGTAAATCTCTTATGTAAGTTAGAAAAAGAAGGGGCCCAAGGACCGAACCTTTAGGCACCCCTGAAAGGACAGGACAGAGAGAAGAATCGTAGCCATTAGCAGTTACAAATTGCTGTCGGTTTAACAAAAAGTTCTTTATCAAAGCAAGAATGTTAGAGTCAAGATTTAGTTTACTGAGCTTAAGATAAAGTAGTTCCGGGCAGACAAGTTCAAAAGCCTTAGAGAAATCTAAGAATACACAATCAATATAACATCCCAAATCTAGAGCTACTAATAGGTCATTAGTAAATTAAATTAATTGCGTTTCACAGGAGAATGTCTTCCTGAAACCATGCTGATGAGATGTGAAAAAATAATTACCTTCAAGAAAGTTAACCAGGTAAGAATAAATGACATATTCAAAAATCTTACAAGGGACACTGGTCAATGATATTGGCCTATAATTTAGGGCAGAATGAATGTCACCAGATTTAAACAACAGCACCACTTTGCCCACCTTCCAATCAGAAGGCAACACACCAGAATTTAAAGTCTGATCTAAAAGGTAATAAAAGAAAATGGATGAGTAACCAACCATGCTTTTCAAAAATGTTGCGATTACACCATCGACACCGCATGATCACAAAACTTTTAACATGTTAATAAGGCCAACGATACCATCGTAATCAATTACTACAGGATCCATATTAGGAAAGTTCGCATCTCAATATTCTGGCAGGCGCTCAGCACGTTCATCTAAAAGTGTTTCTGAAAATACTTTGTTGAATACATAACAACATTGCGAACGAGAAGCGTTAATGCCACTGTCGTCAGTGATTGAGAAAACGTTTTAACGCGCACCCTTAACAACACTCCAGAACTTTTTGGGGTCGTCTTTTAACAAAGGAGGTGAGGTAGTGCCAAAGAAAGTGTGCTTAGCGTCCTGAATCATATTTCTATATTTGTGGGTGATCTGTTGATATGCGCACCAGTCACTGTGACCATTCCTGAACTTTATTTTTCGAAAAAAGTGTTCTTTCTGATTCTGAAGGGACACATTAAACCAAGGTGACCTTCATTTGCGACGAATGACCTGCAGCGGTACATATTTGCTTGTTAGACATTTACCTTTATTTTTAAACATTGACCAGTTTACTTCGACAGTGCGCTCATAAAAGCTGGGCATGTAGCCTTCCAAGAAGGCTGCTAGTTCACTACTGATAACTGAAAAATCAGCCTTCTTATAATCTATGATGGATTTTGGCTCACTGGTGAGGCGCTTAACAGCTGCTTTAATTGAAAAGTTAATAACACAGTGGTCGCTCAGCCCTGGTAAAAAACAAGTGAATGCACAAGATCAGGAGCTGTTGTTTGAATAAGATCAAGTACGTTAGCGCTGGACAAAGTAGTCCTCGTTGGAGTAGTGACTAATTGAGTGAAGTTGAAATCACAGCATAACTTCACGAAGGTGCACTTTCACTTGAGGACTCTTTGAGAACAGGAAAAGGACTGGACCAATCAATGTTAGGGAAATTAAAGTCACCTAAAATAAAAATGTGTATGTGGGGGAACCGGACGATAATAGTATTCAAAGCATCATGTAAATCATTTTCTACCATTGGACACTGGGACACTGTAAATCAGTTCCTACCATCGTGAAGCTTATGGTTCCTAGTATTCAGCTATGTGCCTGAAGAAAGACTTTGATGAGTAGTTTTTGCTTCATTGTTCCCAGAAACAATGTTAATTAATGTTAGTTAACTTTAGAACTAATTGGCATATTTTAAAAACAATTGCATATTTCGAATCAGCATAAAAAACTAAACAATGATATGCAGTTTCATAAATTTGGTAATGGGGGTCTTAATTAATGAAGGTCTGAATACCCACTTCCCCCCTTAAAGCATTACCACTTTCTAGCCGCACCTGGGACACAGCACGAGTCCAAGGAACTTTTGTACGATGGATAAATCCACGAATGCAAATTCAGTTCTGCTGTCGTTGACGTCCTCTTTCGTGTCGACACCTAGCAGCTCGAACTTTCGCTTCATTTCAGACTGCGACGCCAGGCATGTTTTCCGGTGATCGCTGCACGCTCGCTACTTTCTTCAGTTGTGAAGAAAACGGTGTCTACATGGTCTGTGCCAACACGCGTGGTGTGGGCGGACGGAGTGTTGACGCTAGAGTGCTGGGTTGCAGCTTGAAACTCGATCCGGCAGACTGTCCAGGTAGACAAGCAACTGGCAACTCTGGGAGTATGACAGGCCTAGCCACCTTCCTTCGTGCATACCACGGCAGCTTGACACGTAGTAGCCCTGAGACGACGACTTCCTCCAACCCTTTCGGCAGCAGAATGGGCACCTTATCAAACATTGTCGTGAAGCAAGCGGCTTAACAAATGTAGACAACGTAGACAGTGGCATGATGAAACCAGAGATAAACAAATGTAGGGAAACGCAAGTGCGGTTGAGCGCACACCGAATAGCGCTAGACCAATAGGAGTGAAGCGCGTGGGGGTGTGTGTGCGCTTTGGCCAACCAGCGGCATGGACGCATTCTTCAGAAATAATGCAACAGCGTAGGTTTCCCTTCACCGACGGCGTTGTGTAAAGCGCAAAATGCGCACAATGAAATGGCAGCCGCCAGCCACCGACCGCGTTTGCTAATGGCGACGGCGCAAAGTTCGAACATTTTTGGCCAACTGCTGCTAATTTTGCGTCCACCCTGACCCATACAACTGCAGTTCTTCAATATTTTCCTATTAAGTTTAGCTTCTAAATTTCGCGGAGGAATTCTTGAATGTATAAAAGTAGCGAAAATGCACTTTTCCGAAGATAAGACTTTTTTGCAATTTTTTGCCGTTTCAAAACCCTCGTCTCCCCTTGACCGTTTCAGACGAGCACAGCTCGGCTTTGCTGAACTGCCCCAAAACAGTTTTGGACAAGTGTAGCTCGTTTCGTCCGCTCAAGACAGTATCACCTTTTGAGCGTTTAGAACGAGACACGCTTGTTTGAGGCCTAATTGGTGTGTTGCTATGTAGATGGCAGCACTTGGGAGGCAGTTTCTTCTTTTTCAACCGCTATTTCACATTTCTTTGGGGGGGCACCTCGTGTTTAAAAAAAATGAAGTCTAGTGGAGGCGACACGTGTTGCTGGTCCATCGCGTGGAAAAGAAGCCTTTTATTGTCGTCCAGTTTTTCGGACGATAATGATTCGGACACCAAAGTTTACTTTGTTGCTGGAAGCGAAAGCGATAACTTCAAAATTAGCAATTCATCAGATGAAGAAGACTGTTCAGAAGACACCGTTACCAGTGCGCGTCATTGGCAGCGTGTCGACATGAACGACATCTCAAAGCCTCCTCAGTTTCCGTTTTTGGACATCCCTGGTAAGGTGTGGTCAGGAGGATAAAACTTTCTGAACTGCACTCTCGCTGGTTTTTTTTTTTTATTGTTGATTACCAGCAGGTAGTTGACCTCCTTTATCGTGAGCAATAATAAACTTTATTATACTAATTTTACTTAGTATTTGCTTAAATTTCTTTTTCAAGAGCGAGAACTTGCTTTTTCGAAGGAAAATATTCAATATCAAATTTTAAAGAAATAAGCAGTTTGGACATAGAAATTGTCAAAATAATAAAATGGTTAAGGGTTTAAAGTCCATGCTTTTCTGTCCTGCATACAGGAGCTGGAACTACGTTGTAGCATCCATGCATTGTTTTGTTTTTGCACATGCATCTGGACGGTCTTCTGCTCCATTTATTTCGTGAGAAAATTTAATGGCAATGCCCTTGCTGCACTGCTGGGTGCCAGAGCTTGGGGAGCAAGTTGTTGGTGTAGAACTGATCCAGAGCAGATGGCACAGTGGTGATTTTTGATGTCACATGCCAAAATAGTGGTCACTGTCTGTAGGAGAAGCTTAGAGATAGCCATTTCATATTGGAATTTCCAGTTGAAATGTGCACTGAGAGCCTACTCATTTTATACAATGATAAACTGAAAATAGTCAGACTACCATGTCATGGTGGCTTTAACAATCTGCCTTAAAACTGTGATCTTGATCTCCCCCGGCCTTAGTCTGAAAAAAAAAAATATTAGAAAGCAATTTGTAGTGCATTTGAATGGCTATGACAATGTGACGTGGTGCAATGACAGGATGATTAGTCGTATTTTCTGTTACACCTAAACCACGATCTTCCTATTTTATTTGTTTCTTTATAAGCACTGCTGTTATTTTGTTGCTATCTTGCACTTTCGGACCTTTTGGATCTTTAACTTGGCGAAACCAGTATTGTTGTATGGCGTGAGTATTAGCACGGTATAAGTTGTGCAAGTAATGTCTGTTGGTATGCAATGTGAATTGTGCTTGCTCGGACCTGTACAGAAGTGGTTTGCTTGATAGAGGCAGGTGTTGGTTTTCACATCGTCATCTTTGGGTGGCATTAGGCGTCAATGTTGGGCTCCCTTGTGTGTTTACCAAGCATGGGAGAGGCAGTGGAAGATAACAAGTGCAGGGCACCTTCGCCCCAACACCTGGCACTGGGAATTGGGTCGTTCTTTGCATTGCAGTGAGCGTATTTGCATGCAAAGACTCACCTGGAGCTTCAATCACAATTCAGCCTGTCTAAGTGGATCGCTTGAGAGGTGGACATTGCCCAAAGAAGTGACAGCAGACCACTGCTAAGGATCAGTTCTCGTGATGTGTTTGTCTGTAGTGCAATCACAAATAAACATTTTTGTTCTTTAAAAGCTTGCAGCGCTCTGCTGGCATCCTCAGTAAGCAATAAAACCTGCTACGCTGCTACTTCTACGCGCATGGGAATGACAAATGTAGGTTAGCATCTAGTATACCAGAAGAATACTAAATTTGAAACGCATAAGCACGGGCATGAGCATGCAGCAGTAAACAAGGTGAAGGGGAGATGTTCCTAGGCTCACTTGGTGGTAGTCGCCACAGTGGCATTTTGCAGGCATTGACTAGTCCACCGATAAGTCATTCTGATGTGTTGTGGTTGCCATCCGTGCAGGCGGAGCTGGAGGCAAACCTTCAGAACCTCCGTGAGCGCAATGAAGAGCTGAAGGAGCTCATCCGCAAAATGGAGAATCAAGGAAGCATCAACGTCGACGAAGCGGTCATCACCACTGCACCTCTCTACAAGCAGTGAGTGATGCACTTTACCCTTGAAAAAGTGCAGCACTTACACAGTGGAATCCCATTAATTTGGCATTGATTCCAGTGCAATTTTTTGGCAATCTTTTGCCAACTGAAGGTTTCGGCCTATTTGCATGGGACCAAACAATCCTTATTTCAGTCCTGTAATAGGTGTTGCCCAGACGTATTTCAGTCCACTTAAGCAGTGAAACCTTGTCACTGGGAACACCACATTAACAAGCTTTTCAAAATCCCCTCCTGACTTTCTTATAGTTTCAATGTAAAAATATTTCAGTGCTACAAACTTCAGAATACCGAACATTTAAGAATGACAATCGTTATTCAGTTTCCATGTCATGTTAACGCCTGAGTACTAAGAATTAATATTCAGAAATCTGAGGATTGATAGATTTCCGTGTATCCTTCACAGCAGCCGAAACATTAGGCTAGCAGGCCTGAGATGGCGTGTGATTTTAAAAAAAGATGCTTGCAAAAATACTTGTTTTCTTTCGTTTGTTTTTCTTTATTGTTTTTATTTTTTATTATTAATAATTTTGTATTATTATTTTCTTTTTCTATTGTGGGGGTAATGATGCATCAGATTTTGCGAGTGCAATATAACCTCCATATTCGTAATGATGCCACACGGTCACACTTTGTGGAAGGCGTCGTTGACGCGCGCGCACTTGCACTTCGGGATAGTTCAGGGGAGGTATTATTCTGTAGGAGTCCACCTAGTGGACATGTCCATTTCGCTTGCTGTTGAAGTTCTGATTGGCTGGGCTGGCCTGCACGTCTGCAGCAGCCAGGCACCACAGCCACTCAGCACTTCAACAGCAGACGAAATGGACATGGCCGCTAGGTGGACTCTTACAGAATAATACCTGCCCAGGTGTCTGCCTCGAGCGAAACAGTTGCGATGTCAATGGGCATGGAATATGAAAAACAAGCAAACAAGAAACGTGCTTTGGAAGTGACATGGAGCTTCCTTTTTGTCAGTAGTTTTCGTGGCATCAGCATCTGGTTTGCAGGCGTCACTCTTAATAGGGTGCTTCTTTGGTACGGGGTGGCGAAACCTATGCAAAATAGCAACAGTTCAGGCCGAGAGCTAACAACGATGTTTTTGCGGATAGCTCATATGGTGACAACTTATGAACTGATGGTTTGATAGGTGGAATGGTTAAGTTAGCGCTTTCGCTATAGCAATCTCTCAGAATAACGAACAATTTACTGTGGTCCTCTGAAATTCGTTATATCGTGATTTTACTGTAAAAGTGTCAAAAGTAATGAAAAATAGGATAGTTATACCCAATCATTGCTATATCTGGACTCCCTGGGAAAAACATAACCTGCCAAACATACCTTAATAGCTCCAAACCCAAATTTGGCACTCGCACTGAAGAATAGATATTGTAGAAAGTAGGCGGTGAAAAAAAGTAAAACATTCTCTTGCACCTCTAAACAGCTTGTCGAGCTTTAGGTGTCCTGAAATTGTAAGAAATGTGTACTTGCTATTGCGATGTGCGCAATAGCAACCACGGTGTGCGTCACGTCCAGCTGCTGCACGAACACTGGTGGCAATCCTTTAGCATGCACGAAATCAATGAGCAGCTCGATTGACAACCGCACACTTTGCATGAACGTCACTATCGGGGTCAACTGCTTGCCGTTGTCAATCTTGTCACCAGTGCCACCGCTGTCATCGCCTCAATTGCACAACACCACTGTCTGTTGCCATCGTCTCGTTGGAGATCTCTTCACAGAACGAGGCAGCATTATCTGCACTGAGACACACCTCCATCTGTTTCATCGTCCGTAGCGATGTGCTCTCAGAACTCACAAATGTCAACGGCTTCCACCGCATTGGCTTCACTATCAGGGCGGGGGGTTCACGCTGGCACACAAAGCCTGCCTTTTCCGTTGATCAGCGTGGCCAGCCTTTGTGATCGCCGCGCTCCCAGTTTTCAGAATTGTGGATATCGTTGACTGCACGAGTTCACACTTCTTTGAGGGTTGCAAAATTCGCAGCTTTGTCTCAAGTGAGACAAATTTGCGTTTTGTCGGCACCATCCTCTTCAAACTGTGCTGTCCACTGCTTCGGGGCTGCTCTGCCATGCATTTCTGCGCCCGCTGAGAAAGAGAGATCGCAGAAAGGGTGGGTGCCACCGTGCCGCTTCGCTTTTCCTTGTTTCTTCCTCTCTCTCTTGTTTGGACGTGCGCAGAGCACAATCGTGGGTGAGGCGGACACAAATAAGCTGGGGCCAGCTTGTAGTGCACTGCACCAGCTCGCGATGCTCTCTGGGGTGGGATGCACTGTGCAGAATGGCGGCAGATACGAATTGGCACAGGCATACCTTTTGGCTCGTTTGGGCATCCTTCTTTTAACTCTTTTGGGACCGGGGAAAAAACAGGCAATTCTGATGGGTGTCAAAAATTATTTTTTATTACGAATAGTCATTGCGCTATATTGGTGCAATGTTTATCAAAATGTAGCTAATTAGATGGTCTTTCATGCATAAAGAAAGGTTAGACTTAAAAGTGATATACAATATTTTTTAAAAAATCTCAAATTCAAGATTTGCTGAAAGAACAACATAAAAAAGTTGGAAAAGTCATGGATATACAAGTGGAAAAACATAAAAAAAATTCAAGATATACAAAATGTGCTACAATGCCTCCTTTCTTGCTTGTGAAAATTTGGCACGCGTATCTACAACTGTCTTTTTTTTGTGTGAAATCTAGCTTGCACCAGTGGTCAGCCACTCAGGTCCCACGGTTCTTGTGCCACTCGACGAAGCAGTTCCGGGCAGTCGTAAAACACAAGTGAACTTGGCATGTGCTGCAAAAGACATTAGTTTTGAGCTCGATTTTCTTCTGCTCATAGCACAGCTTGCAGTTTCTGCGTTTTGCCACTTTTTCCGGCTTGTGGAGTGCATGTTTTGCGACGGGTGGTGGAGGCGTGTGTGCTTGCTTGGCACCGTCAAGATTCAGAAGCTGCCGAATGAGCTCTTCTCTAAAAGCTAGGTGGTCAAACCCGGCAGTGCGTGCCAGCTCAGGAATCTCTGGGTGCAATGTGTGGTGAGCTTGGAAGAGTACGAAACTGTTCACACATGCAATATCGATGCAGTGGAAGAACAGAGTCTTCCACCACCGTACGCTTCTCATGAGAACATTATAATATCCAATCATTTGATCCGATTTATCTACGCCTAGCATGCCAGCATTATAATCATGGATCAGCAGAGGCTTCGTTATAGATATCTGAGTCCAGGAGTTTTGCCTTCTTTCCCTTCTTTTTGCGGTGACCGTGTCATTTGCAGTATGAACCGTGCTCATCATGTTGACAACACGCCGGTCTTTCCACTGAAGGTACAGGATGTTCTGATCGCGCAACCATCGAATGTCGCCACGTCGAGCTTTTTTTTCCCACCGTGCATCCTTCAGTTCGGCAGGAAATCCTCGGCGATCCTTGCGTGTGGTTCCGCAAGCCAATGTTTTTCTGCTGAGAAGATGACTGAACAGGCTAGTAGAAGTGTAAAAATTGTCCATAAAGATCCTGTAGCCCTGATCAAGATATCTGTGACACAGCTGGCAAACTACGTCGAAAGCTAAGCCATGGGGCCCTGGCTGCTCACGCTTACCGGTATACACACTAAACTGCACAGTATATCCGGTGCCAGGGTCAGCTAGGACCCATAGCTTGTAGCCCCATTTTGTTACTTTATCTTTGATATACTGTCGGATGCCTGACCGCCCTTTCGATTTCACCATGCGCTCATCCACGGAAAGATCGCGATGTGGCTGGAAAAGATTCGCTGACACTTCGTTCATGTGTTGCAGGAGCCACCACGTGTATCGGAGCTTTCCTCTTGAACTTTGAGTGACATCGTCCAAGTCTGCAACTTGCAACATTGCGAGTAGAGCTATGAACCGGCGTCGCCGCATGATCCGTGGTGGGAGCAGACCGCTGTACAGATCTCCTACGTTCCAATACAGCTTCAGCCGAGGAACCTTCACAACGCCCATGTAAATTACGAGTCCGATAAACTTTAGCATTTCACTTGGGGTGACTTCTTCCCAAGATCCATCGGAACAAGCATGCGTTGGTTTTTCCAAAATGTGAGTCCAAGCATACTTGTTCGTGTTGTCACAAATTGTTTCGATCACATTCATCGAGAAAAACAGAAGAAAGAAGTCCAGAGCAGTCAAGAATTTCTTTGATCCGCTTCTGAGCGCCACGCCCACTTCTGCGTCCAAGTACACGCCAGGTTCCCGTCGCGGCGAAAACTCAATCCGCTTCTGCGCTGGCGGCAGCAGATCATTGCCGTAGCTTGTTGAGACCCTATCAAGTAAAGATAAAATAATGAGAACATATAGCGAGCCCGTTCACCTACTCCAGAAAGAAATGAATGTGGAACTATGCTCACCTTCGGCTACTAGATGAAGTCCGTGGCTCATCATCATCCGAATCGGAGTCCGAAATAAAATCGGAGCTGCCGAAGTCGTCTTCAGACTCTTCGCTGCTCGGTTCATCAAAAAAATCTGTTGCTGAAGCAGCGGAATCGCGCGATTGACGGCGTTCTTTTCGAGCGACCGGACGCGAGCACGACGCCATTTTCCACTGCGTCCGCCGCCGCCGCAATCGAGAAAATTCTCTCTCGCGTATCGCCACCTGCTGGAAATGAAAGAAACTATGCCGAAACCGAGAGTCTAGTTCCTGACGACCTCCTAGATGGAGCTACATGTCCAAGCGCGCGGAAATTTGAACGGGGCAGTGCGCGCAAAACCGTCGATCATATATGATCGATGGCCTATGGGCCGGTCCCGAAAGTGTTAAGGGGAACTTAGCCATGCAAATGTCAAGCTCAGTGTGGATGGAAAACACCACCCAGAAGGCGGCTAAATTTTGATTTTGTATCCAACATGTGGTCGTAACATATTGTTATATGCGGTATTGTTATAAGTGGAATGTACTGTAATTCGAACTGTCTTGTGCCTCTCTTGGCAGTGCTAAGGAAACAGTGAATGTGTCAGGTACACGTCACTTCCCGTTGACCTGCTTTCAGCCTGCCCCAGGGAGATTTTAAAGTGAGAATGGTAGAGTTCAATAAATTATTGCAGTATTTATAAATTTTGATGTGTGCCTGCATTTCTTTTTTCAGTGAAAATTTGTCCGAAAATTGTTTGCGCAGTGTAATCCAACACGAAAGCAAAACTACATTCGCAATCGCCTGCCATCAGAGCCAGCTTAGCCAGCATGTCATTGCCATTGCGATCATAAGATGGCAGTCATGGATGGCGAGAAAACAAGTTCTCGCATAGCATGTCGACGACAACATGCCACTTTCAGTCTGATTAATTTACAAGTTAGGCTAGCGGCAAGAAGTCCCATCATGTGCTTTTTGTGTTTAAGAGAATTGCGTGCGTCGCAGGAGGAACCAGCAAACTAGTTAGGCGTAGGCCACCATACCGTTGGTGATGGTCTTGATGGCTTTGGCGTGGCACTGCATGCTAAGCACGAGGTAGCGAGATGAAATCCCAGCCACAGCGGCTGCATTCCGATGGGGGGGGAATGCAAAAACGCCCATGTACTGGGAATTTGGTTGCACATTAATGAACCCCAGGTGATCAAAATTGATCCAGGGTCTCCTCCCCACTGCGACGTGCCTCATGAACATATCATGGTTTTGCCACGTAAAACTGCAGAATTTAATTGAAGGACTGTAGCAAATACGCATTCAAGGGGTTTTGCATTTGTGTCTAGGGACCGTGTTTGTTACAATTCATTTTGTTTTGAATTTTTTTATTCCCTTCGGACGCCATAATTCCAGTAAAACCTCGTTAAACTGTACCCGCTTAAACAGTAGTTCAATTTTAAAGTAGTAAAGTCAAATCCCCAACTCAGCAGCCATTGAGCACAATGCATTTTGTATCTGCGTAAACCGTAACAGCTTATTGCGTACATATCAGTTAACAAATACTGTTTCCACTTTTCATTGCAAAATCATGGTGGTGCGTTGGCCCGCCTGCACAATGAGCCTCAGAGATCGGAATGGCCACCAAGCGCAAACGCAGAGGGCACTTGGAAGGGTGAAGCCACATCAACATCAACGTCATTTCAGCACCGTGCCAGAGTCTGAGCGTTGTGGCTCGTATTGTGGTGTCGCTCAAGCTAAGGCAAAATCCGGGTGCTCAGCATAGATGACAAATTGAACATCGTTCGTGCCGTCGAACGTGGCACGAAGAAGTCGGTGCTGGCATACGAGTGGGACCTACCATTGTCTACGGTATGTGGCGTTCAGGAACGTGGCACGAAGAAGTCGGTGCTGGCATACGAGTGGGACCTACCATTGTCTACGGCATGTGGCGTTCAGAATGCGAAAGAGAAGTTGGTCGGCAATGCTCGCTGTGACTGCAAAAATACGTCGGCTACGAGGTTCGACTTTTCGCCATGGTTGCCTCTGTTATTGCTGAAGGGTCGCTTAATGACAGTGATGAGGACGACACGGAGAGTGACAGCACAGGCGATTCAGGCCCGACAGTGGGAGATGCTGCACGTTATGTAAGCCTCACGTGGCTGTTTGCCGAGTAGAGGGGACTGGCAGAAAAGCTGGCTCGTAGCATGAGCGGGTTTGAGGCTACCGTCGTAGCTGCTAGCACATTGCGGCATCAAACGAAAATAACATACTTTTGTCACGCAAAGTGAATAAATACTACATGTTTTCTGCCCTTTCATCGCACCCTCTCATAGTTCTGTTCTTGACAGGTAAGCGGGCGATGTCATGCTATTTCGGTTAAGCAGTACTGCCATTAAGTACGTACTTTTTCCGAGCTTAGGCCAACTACGGTTTAACGAGGTTTCACTGTATTGATAGGATTGGGTACTCTGAGTAACTAATGACTAGAGTAATCAGTTGGATTGTTATTAAATATGACCCTGCTCACATGCCTTTGGCGGTACGCTGCAAGCCTTTGATTTTGTATAACCTTCATTGCTGTACGTGAGTAGATGCTTGTAAACAGCAGCGAAAAAGCATTTTTTCATGGTGGCATTCAATGATAAGCATTGCACAAAATTGGAGACTTGCAGTGCTGCAAGTCTAGCGCACACCCAGGAAAGTTAAGACCAGTTGCACTTCTACACGTGCAAAGATGGACTAGCATTGGCCGCCACGTTAGGGCAAGCAGTTGCCTCGCTGATGATACCGCAGCAGCAAGAAAATTCCTCGCCATCATGTCACATTCATTGTGTGCTGTACTCTTTTGCATCTGCTTCAGCTAACTGATTAGTGATGCTGCCACACCTCCACCTTCCTTCTTGATAGGCAGCCATGTGGGTAGATGGTGGCTGTAGCAATGTAATGGATATAACCGTGTAATTTTATTTCTTCCTTGGACTTCGTTATAACAAGGATTTATTGCATTGCAGGCTTGTCAATGCCTTTGCAGAGGAGAATGCCACGGAGGATGCAATCTACTACTTGGGCGAGGCACTTCGCAAGGGTGTCATTGACCTGGATGTGTTCCTGAAGGTGTGTTACTTTCTGTCTGTTGACAGCTACTCTCATGTGAGTGGCACATGCTACAGTCAAACGCCTTTATAACGAAATGCATGGGGCCTCCAGAAGCATGCATTATACCGGGGCCACTTCGTTGTAAAGGTCGCACACCGTGCAGCTCACATTAGAACCAGGACAGAATTGTTTCGTTCGTTGTACAGGTCATTTTGCTGTACAGGTGACCCGCCGTGGTTGCTTAGTGGCTATGGTGTTGGGCTGCTAAGCACGAGGTCGCGGGATCGAATCCCGGCCACGGCGGCCGCATTTCAATGGGGGCGAAATGCGAAAACACCCGTGTACTTAGATTTAGGTGCACGTTAAAGAACCCCAGGTGGTCGAAATTTCCGGAGCCCTCCACTACGGTGTGCCTCATAATCAGAAAGTGGTTTTGGCACGTAAAACCCGATAATTTAAATTTTTTAAAAAAATCGGATGTAAAATCGATCAAACTCCGGTATACCAGACCACGTACGCTCTGTTCACAGGCGATGGGCGTTCCCGACTGCTGCGCACTGTAGCTGCACACATCGATCACGCTGAGGACACCTTTTGAACGTAGCGGCGTACGCACGTGGCAGCTTGGCGAGTTCAACAATCTCAACAACGCATTGCATTTGCCGCACTGACTCCACCTCAGTGCCGCATTCTGCGCCTGCCATGCCTCGCTAGGAATGGCAGTTTGCATCCACAAAGGCACAGGACAGCGCGTACTCACTGGGCTCACTCATAGATGCCTTGGCAGATGCCACTTAATACTTTGTTATTTCATTTCCGTTCATTTTATTTCCTTAAAGACCCCATAGTAGGGTGTTCCACGAGGGGTGGGGAGTACAACATATATGAACAAGTGTTATAATGCATTCAATTCTCTAAATATAAAGTTATTACATCTTGGAACAAATTTTGAGGACCAGGTGATTGCAGCGATTTGATGAGAAAGGGCATTCCAGCCTTTAGGTGCTCGATAGAAAAATGAGGTTGAAAAAGTATTTGTGCGTGAATGTGGTCGTGCTACCTGCTGGGGATGGCCAATGCTTCTTGAACCGCACGTTGGGGGAACAATGTATTGTGGGCGATAAATCGTCAAATAGCAGAACCTGTGGAAGTGGGAGAGGGTGGCAGTGCAGCAATGAAACGATAGAAGTGATGAGGAAAGCTCTCTTTTTTAAGTATGATATGCCGACGTTGGTAAGAGTATGTGGAATGAATATACCTGGTGGCGCGATCTTGAACTGCCTTGAGGGCATTGGCGAGATATGCTTGATGCGGATCCCAGATGGCAGATGCATATTCGAGTTTCGTTCTTACCAGTGATCTATAGGCTAACAGTTCTGTATGCGAAGGAACAAAGCAAAGATGATGTCTTAGCAATCCCCATGTTTTGTTAGTCAATGAAAGAACATTAGTAACATGTGCGTTCCAGGGTAGGTTAGCCAAGGTGACATCTAAGTATCTGTCGAATTCTACTAATTCAATGGTGACGTCATCAATCCGATAAAAAATTCAAAGCAGGTGATGACAATAGGTAAATGAGACAAGTTTGCATCTATTAGTTGAGTGTCATCAGCCAAAGATCACACCATTCTTGCACCCGGTTAAAGTCACATTGAAGAGTTGTTTGGTCAGTGATGGTATTGACTGTGCGGCAAATAACGCAGTCATCAGCAAACATGCGGATATGGCAGGACACATGCAAAGGTAAGTTGTTTCTGTAAATTAAGAAACGAAGGGAGCCAAGGACAGACCCCTGTGGTATGCCTCATTGACGGATGCAATGTTAGAAGCGGGGTTATTATTAAGTGAGACATACTGTGAGCGTTTAGTTAAAAATTGCTCAAGCAATTTTAGGATATCAGGATGCAAGTGCAAGCAAGAAAGTTTTAGTAATAGGCGTGTCGATGACATATTTTGTCAAACACTTTCGCGTAAACCAAAGATATGTCGTCTGTTTGTATGTTACTGTCAAGAGTAGCATGAATGTCATGAAGAAATGGTGCAAGCTGCGTCTCGCAAGAACGGCCCCTGCGGAACCCATGCTGCATAGGATGAAAGAAGTTGTTAGTGTTTAGAAAGTTAACAATATGAGAGTAGATTACATGCTCCATGATCTTGCAGGTAACACTTACCAATGATATGAGGCGGTAATTTAGTGCAGAATTTTTGTTACCCGATTTGTAGACTGGAATAACCTTCCCCATCTTCCACTCCTCTGGCATGGTGCCTGTGGAAAGCGACTGTTAAAATAAATAAACAGAGAAACTCTGCAGAAATATGTTTGGTGTTTTTTAGTAGTTTAGCATTAATGTAATCGATGCCAGATAATGAAATATTTTTTGATTACATACAGATAAAAACCCACGTGCTATGAATGTGATGGCTGACATGTTGCATTGTATATTTATGATTGGTGGAGGAGGATGTGTCTCCATTTCACTAATGAAGACTGAAGGAAACGCATTGTTGAACACATTAGCATAGGTGAAATCTGTCACCGATTCACCCAGGTCGTTAGTAACAGTATTGACAGCACTTCTTTGGGGTTTATCACCTGCCAGAATTTTCTTGGATTAGGAAGCAAAATGTTTGGTAGTTCATAGTGAAAGATGGTTTGCTTGGCATCGCGAAATCCAATTAAGTATGAAGTTCCAAAATGACAGTGTTTCAAAATGCTTCAACTGATGGACATGGAGATAACAGCAGAAGTAGTGGCCAAACGAAGACACTGCTGAGGTTGATGTCGCAAGCGCTGATGTTGCCCTGCTCCCGACTTCAGCAGAGGCTGTAGCTGCTTTGGCCCTTCTACGCCGCCAGCCTATTGCTTGTGGATCGTTTAGACTGTATTGAGTAAGCACGCGGCTGCCAATAAGAAGCAGGCTGCAGTGCTGCAGTAGTTTCAGCCAAATAAATAAATACTTTGTGTGAAGCTTCAACTGAGTATTTACTGTGCCATGATTAGGGCAAGATTGGCCTAGGCTGCACCAACTTCACGCGGCCGATGAAGTCGGCGCGGCCTAGGCCAATTGCATGTGGCGCAATCGACCGCATGCTCCCGACTGACGATGCTGGCGCAGCCTAGGCCAATTGCGTGTGGTGCAACTGAACGCACTCTGAACAACAATCCCTGATCCTTGGTTAATCGATTGATTTGCAGAGATTTCTGCCACATTTCTTACGTGATTTTATATATCGAATTCTGGCTACATCAAACTATTTTGCAATCACCGCGCTGTTCAATGTATCGAGGTTCGAATGTATTGAGGTTTGACTGTATTTGTGTGATGCCAGGAGAGGTGGCAGTGACAACCGAATTCACAAAACGAAAGAGTTTCTGGAGCTTTGCTTGTGCCAATAATTGTTTGTTAATAACAGTGTGTTAACATTGTTGGGTGTGCGGTTATTTGCCAGTTATCCCTTCCAGTCACCGGTTAATCTTGTCTAATTCTAACCCACTCACTAGGGGTATTCATGACCACAGGGGTTACTACAAATGTAGGGGCAAATTATAAACATAGAAAGGCAGCAGTTACAGTGCCACAGCACATCTTTTCTTGTTTGTGGTGGGCAATGATGCAGAAGCCAAATTGGTAATCATGGTTACTTGGTGCCTATTAAGTTCTACTGCTGAATAGGAAATTGCAGGTTCAATTCTTGGTCACAGTGCGGGGGGGGGGGGGGGGGGTAGGATTGCAAAAGTGCTCATGTATAGCACTTTGTATGCAAGTTAAAGAACATTAGGTGGTCAAGACTAATGTGTAGCCCTCCACTACAACCTTTGTCTTAGCCATTGTGTTGTGTTAGGACAATAAATTATACGAGTCCATCAGTCAGCCAGATTGACTAACAGCGTAATTCACTCGTGCACGCTGCAGCACATTCGAGAGCTGTCAAGAAAGCAGTTCCTGCTGCGAGCCCTGATGCAGAAGTGCCGTGAAAAGGCCCAACTTCCATAAGTCAACAATTGCCCCCGACGGTCTCACAACTTGAAGGCACGGAACGGGCATCAAGTCTGGAGTCCTACAGCACAAAGGTGTCTACGGCTGGAACAGCATTGCAAGCACCCCGTCATGCCCGTGTGGACTGTACGAAGCGCACTAGAGAAAAATCTGGTGCTTGTGTCTACATATGTTACCCATGTGGTTCTTCAGCCTTCACGGAGGTTATGGGCAGTGTATGAATTTGCATAAACTTCATGCATGTGATTTTCAAATGACCTTGTGAGTTCTTGCATTGTTTCTGAAGGTAATTTTTTTATTGCAGATTGGCTGCAATTAGTCTCATTTAAGCTATATTTCTACTCTATGGATTTCAGGAGACTGTAGGCGAATATAGTTGCTTCGGATATATGAAATAATTGCACATTGTGAGCCTTGCTAACCACGCACATTCCAGATTTGGCAACAGCATACTTGAAAGCATTGTGGTACTGCTTATCGTGGGAGCTGCGCAGTGAAATTATTTATTAAAGTTAATTATTCGTGAATTTAAGCCGTTAACAATTTGAAGGAAATAGTGCGAGGCTAGCACACCTGCCACTTGTGCCAAAAAGAACAGTAAACTGTGATGTGCTTTCTTAAAGTATCCAATGCCAAATTGTCAGAGAATCTGTGTACTGCCCATGAGTCCTATGGAGGCTTAATGACTGCAGTGCCATATTTCCCTCCGGTAACCTTAAAGCATCTTCGACAAATTGCACCAGTGTAACAGGGAGCCCTGGTGTAGCTTCATGAAGCCATGAAGCTACAGGGCGCTCCAGTGAGTGCTGGTGTGGTTTATTGAGGATGCTTTTAGTATGAAACATGGTGCCGTGGATGAGCTGGCATTGTGTCTTCTGCAATGTGTCATCTGCTCTGGAACTTCTGTGCAGTGAACAGTGCCACTAATCAAATTTGGGAGAACTGGCCCTGGAACCTTTGCAAATATCAGCACATTTTTTCGTTATTGTTTTGATGTTAAGTTCCTTTCTTTACTTAGTGTTCATGAATATCATAGTTCTTGCTACTGAAGCAAATCTGGAGTGATTAAAAATGTAAGCCTTACAATTACAGTTTTGTTTTACATAGCACTGCAGGCATAGAGTTTCTTACAATAATCCATAGTGGACAATCTGGCACCACCATCTGTGGCATCATGGGGCTGACACAACATGGATGGTTACACCTTGTCCTCAATGTGGATTGGCCTAAAGCATGATCATGGCTGGGGAAATAAAGCTTTCTTTGAATGAAATCATTATAAAATGTCATAGTTCTCCTGTATTACATCTTGTGTTAATGTTGATTTACATATACAGGGTGTCCCACATAACTTGTGCCGAAATCTAAAATATTGTTACGTAGGAAGACGCAGACAAAAAGCTATGTACAAGTATATTTACAAGAAAATGTGCTGCACTTGGCCAAGAGGCAACAGCCCGCGCTAGCTTCTAATCGTCGTCGTCTTCTTACTGCTCGGCTCTTCGTCATTGGAAATACTATCCCGTAGCACTACACCCGGCTGCAAAAGCGCCGTCCCGGAGCGACTAAAGGGCGGAGTCTGAAGCAGTGTAGTAAGTCTTGAGCCTACTGACATGCACGACATCACTAGATGCCAGAGTAGATGACGAGGTTGAGCTCGCAGGAGCAATTTCGTACGTCACAGGCGTCACCTGTCACAGCATGCGGTATGGCCCTGTGTATCGCGAAAGAAGCTTTTCTGAAAGTCTGACGGAACGAGAGGGCGACCACAGGAGCACGATTGCACCAAGCAAAAACTGTACGTCACGGTGGCAGGTGCTGTACTGACGCTGCTGTGTGGTTTGCGAGTCCGTCAGTTGAGCACGGGCAAGCTGGCGTGCATGGTCGGCGAGGGCAATGGCGTCGCGCGCATACTCGGTGTGTTGAGATCGCAGCGGGAGGAAGTACCGTATCAAGGGGCAAGGTCAGTTCGCGACCGTAGAGTAGATAAAATGGAGAAAATCCGGCGGTTTCGTCCCGGTAAGAATTATAAGCAAATGTGACGTAAGGAAGGGCAACGTCCCAGTCGTGGTAGTCCTTCGAAACGTACTTGGACAGCATGTCGGTAAGAGTACGGTTTAACCGCTCTGTCAGGCCATTGGTTTGAGGATGATATGAGGTAGTCAGCTTCTGTTGAATAGAGCAGGAACTTTCGAGAGGAAGTTACGACCATGGTCAGTAAGCAGCTGTCGCGGGGCGCCATGCACTAAGATAATGTCACGCAAGAGAAAGTCCGCGACGTCAGTGGCGCAACTGGTAGGGAGAGCCCGCGTGATAGTGTATCGGGTTGCGTAATCAGTTGCGACGGCTACCCATTTGTTCGCAGAGGATGACGTGGGAAAGGGACTGAGGAGGTCTAATCCAACACGAAAGAACGGTTCCACAGGGACGGTGATCGGCTGAAGGTGACCGGAAGGTAGCACCTGAGGTGTTTTCCGACGCTGGCAGGGATCACAGGCAGCAACATAGCGTCGGACGGAGCGAGCGAGACCAGGCCAATAAGAGCGGCGGCGGACGCGGTCGTACGTGCGGGTTACCCTAAGATGTCGTGCAGTGGGTGCGTCATGCATCTCAAAGAGCACAGTCTGTCGTAGATGTTTTGGCACGACAAGAAGATCAGGGCCATCAGGGAGGAAGTTCCTTCGGTACAGAATGCCACCCTGGAGGACATATCGGCGAACGGATGGGTCGGTAGGTGTAGAGCGCAGACGCTTGATAAGTACTCGCAGCGATAGGTCTCGGTACTGCTCATTGGCGATGTTAGCGAAGGCAGACACAGAGAAAATGCCGTCGGCGGTACTACTGTCGGCGTCGTCAGGCTCGTCTACCGGGTAGCGAGACAGGCAGTCAGCGTCCTTGTGTAGTCGGCCAGATTTGTAGGTGACAGAGAACGAATATTCTTGGAGGCGTAAGGCCCAGCGACCATGTCTTCCTGTAGAGTCTTTGAATGAGTGTAACCAGCAAAGCGCGTAATGGTCTGTGACAACGGAAAGGGTCGGCCATATAAGTATGGGCGAAACTTTGCAACCGCCCAAACTAGGGCCAGACACTCACGCTCAGTGATGGAATAGTTGCGCTCTGCGGGCGAGAGGAGCCTGCTGGCGTAAGTGATAACACGGTCGTGGCCACGCTGGCGTTCTGTCAGTACTGCGCCAATTCCATGACTGCTGGCGTCAGTACGGACTTCGGTAGGTGCAGAAGGATTGAAATGGGCCAGAACGGGAGGCATTGTGAGCAGGTCGATTAGAAGCGAGAATGCAGAGGTCTCGTTATTGCCCCACTGAAAAGGAGCGTCTTTTTTCAAAAGCTCGGTTAGTGGTCGTGCTGTGGCCGCAAAATTTTTCACGAAACGGTGGAAGTACGAGCAAAGGCCGATGAAGCTGCACACATCCTTGACACACTTTGGAACAGGGAAGTACATAACAGCATGAATCTTGCCTGGGTCCGGTTGCACTCCGTTCGCGTCAACGAGATGTCCAAGGACGGTAATCTGGCGACGGCCGAATTGGCACTTCGATGCGTTGAGTTGCAGACCAGCTCTCTGAAAAACGTCCAGGACTGCTGAGAGGCACTCGAGGTGCATAGCGAATGTTAGGGAAAGTACTATAACGTCGTCCAAGTAGCACAGGCACATGGACCATTTGAAACCGTGAAGAAGGGAGTCCATCATGCGTTTAAAAGTGGCAGGAGCATTACATAGACCGAACGGCATCACTTTAAATTGATAAAGACCATTGGGTGTTACAAAGGCAGTCTTCTCGCGGTCGAGATCGTCCACGGCAATCTGCCAATAGCCGGAGCGAAGGTCAATAGAGGAGAAATAGCGAGCACCGTGGAGGCAGTCAAGGGCGTCATCAATCCGAGTTAGGGGATACACGTCCTTTTTGGTAACCCTGTTAAGGTGCAAATAATCCACGCAAAAGCGCCATGAGCCATCCTTTTTTACCAGCACAACAGGCGACGCCCATGGACTACATGACGGTTCAATAATGTTCTTCGCAAGCATTTTGCGAACTTCGGGGTGAATAACTTGACGCTCAGCCGGTGATACTCGATACGGGCGGCAATGAATAGGAGGGGCATCACCGGTATTAATGCGATGTTTGACAGCTGTTGTTTGGGCCAAAGGACGATCGTTAAAGTAAAGAATATCTTGGTAGGAAATCAGAACGCGGTAGAGCGCACGAGCGTGTTCGGAAGGCATGTCGGGTGCAATAATTTTCTGTAAGTTGGCGATGGTGCAAGTTGCCGACTGCAACGGTAGAGGAGGGTCGGCTGAATTGTTGTCTACTGAAATCGATGCTACAGAGTGATCCTCAAATGAGAAAAGTTGGGCCAGAGACATCCTGCGTGGCAGCACTTGTGTCGTCAAGCCAAAATTGACCACTGGCAGGCAGACGCAATTCGCCGTAATAGATAAAACTGTGTGAGGTACTGTGATCCCGTGTGTAAGGAGGACGTCTTGCATAGGAGCCGCAATGTAGTGACTGTCGGGGACTGGTGGGGATGACACGAAGTTAACTAAGTCAGTGCCAAAGGTGGCAAGCGAACGAAGTCGACGGAACTGAGGCGACTGGGGTCAAGGCGGAGAGTACTGGCGGAACAATCAATGAGAGCAGAATGTGCAGAGAGGAAGTCTAAGCCGAGGATGATGTCGTGGGGACAGTGGGCGATAACCGTGAATTGCACGATAGTGAAGCGATGGGCGAAGGAGACGCGGTCGGTACACATACCAATTACGGGGGCTGTTCCGCCATCGGCGACACGGACAACAGGCGTCGTGGCGGGCGTGATAATTTTCTTGAGCTGGTTACGAAGGTCAGTGCTCATTAAGGACAAATGCGCTCCAGTGTCTATGAGTGCAGACACAGAAACACCGTCGACTTGCATGTCAAGAAGGTTCAGATAAGTGGGGAACGTCAGTAGAGGATTTGGCGGCGTAGGGAGCAATGCAGCGTCACCTCGAGGCGCTGCATCGTCTAGTTTTCCGGCTGGGAGCGGCGTCCGAAGGGAGTCGCCGAATCGGAGCGACGGGTCTGGGGAGAGCGAGATTGTCGTCGTTGGGGCGAAGGTGAACGAGAATAGGCGCGGTTCGGTGCAGGAGAATCAGCGGCGGCGTTATTGGAGCGTGTGGCATAGGGACGAGAAGGGCCACCTGGGGGCGAGAGTAGGCAGTATAAGTAGACCGGGTCAGGGAACTCCAGCGACTGCGACAGTGCCGAGAAGTGTGCCTGATTCGATGGCAGTGAAAACAAATGGGCTTGTCGTCAGCAGTGTGCCATTCACATGGATTACGGAAACGTGGTGGGTAAGAAGATGCGGGACGGGGCGGAATTGAAGAAGCTGGGCGAGTGTCAGGGCGATGGGCCGAGCAGATGGTGTGAAGACCCATGTTTTCGAACACCTGGCAGACAACTGCCTGGATCAGGGAAACCGTGACTACAGGTGCGTTGGTGGGGCTGGAGTCGAAGGCAGCCGGATAGGCGGCCTCGATCTCACGCCAGACGATCCTGGTAACATCAGCAGTATTGTTGGGACGAAGAGTGTCGGCACAGGAAGATGTCGCTGGGGTGTTGGGCAGACGGGCAAAATGCTGGTCAATACGTCGGCTTTTAGCGAGTTCCAGGCGGCGGCACTCTTTTATAACAGCATCTACCGTCGCTACGTTGTTGCAAACAAGCAAGTTGAAGGCGTCATCGGCAATGCCTTTGAGGATGTGGGCAACCTTGTCGGACTCAGTCATATGGGTGTCAACTTTGCGGCACAGAGCCAAGACGTCCTGAATGTACGTGACATAGGGCTCTGTTGACGTCTGCACACGGCCGGAAAGCGCCTTCTGCGCGGCAAGTTGGTGACCTAAGGGGTTGCCGAACAAGTCTCGAAGCTGTGTCTTAACTGAATCCCAACTGGTGAGCTCATCTTCGTGCGTGCGATACCAATCTCTAGGTGTGCCACCGAGGTAAAAGACTACGTTGGCGAGCATAATAGTAGGGTCCCACCGGTTATTGCGGCTGACGTGTTCATACAGGCTGATCCAGTCATCGACGTCTTCCCCATCTTTGCCCGAGAATACGCCAGGATTACGGGAAGCAGGGAGAGTGATGTAGGTCGTCGAGGTGGCAACAGGTGTCGGAGCCGGCAGAGTCGGGTTGTCGTCACCGGGAGCCATGAAGGAAGGCTCAACGTACCGTCCACTGCGAAGCTCCGTGACGAAGTACAGGGAACGTCCACCCCCCACCAGATATGTTACGTAGGAAGACGCAGACGAAACGCTATGTACAAGTATATTTACAAGAAAATGCGCTGCGCTTGGCCTAGAGGCAACAAGCCCGCGCTAAGTTCTAATTGTCGTCGTCGTCTTACTGCTCGGCTCTTCATTATTGGAAATACTATCCCGTAGCAATATTCTTGAGCACCACATAGTTGTGCAGAACCAAGGCAATGTTGTTTGCCATCACTTGAAGTAAGTCACACAATTCTTATTGCATTAGCATTCTTAGGGTACATCATGCTCATTCTGACAGCTATCATCATTTTTATGTAATATGTCTGTATCTATGTATCTACATAAGTTTGTACCTAACCGCTTATCTGCCTACCTCACTCACTGGGTAGTCTGTGGTCAAATGGTTAGCACAAATGGGCTGCTGTGCTGAGGTAACAGGGTTTGAAACCAACCACTGAAACAACTTCGGCGATACACATTGTCACTGCTATGTGGTAATGTCTACATAAGTGACACCCTTCAACGAACCTCTTTCACACCGACATGCAGGACTGGGTAGGTACCGCTGTTTGAAGAAACTCTTTGATGTGACTTGGAGCCCTTGTGTATGCTTTACTCGGTCTGTGTTCAGTGAACCTCTTTGATTCCAACGTGGGTCACTGGGTGTGTGCCACCCTTCGATGAACGTCTTTGACGCCAACTTGGGTAGTATGTGCTGCTTTGCAATGATGAAAAAAATCCATTAACCTTCGGTGCTAAGTGGAATCGAACCAACGTCACAAGGGTTCCTCAAGGACAGCATCCTGACACTTTAGCAGGCTGTTCAGAAATGCACAGAGTATGTTGCGCTCTTCAGTGAACCTCTTGCCAAGTTTGGTCACTGAGTATGCACCACTGATTGTGCAGCAATCAAGAGGACAATTCTCAGAATTTGCAGGCACGAGCACATCAGGCTTCTCGTCTCTGAGGTCACGTGCGGACTTCTCGGCAGTGCAGCTAGATGGTGCACAGTGTCGAGAAAAAATAGGGTCTCGATAGCGGTGCTGCCATTCAAGGTGGAGACACCCTTCGACCCAGTCTGCGCTGACTTTCGAAAGTGATGGTGTGATATTGGTGCGGTCATTTACTGTTGTTATACCTTGCCGGTCTCCTTTCCCCAGCATGTTTTCGGCTAGTTTTGTGTGCATGTGTACTTTGGCCGTAAGCATCCTTGTGTATGTGCATACATGTCTGTGCATGTATGTGTGTGGATTTGCACATGCATGTTTGGCAGTGTGTGTGTGTGCATCTGTAACTGCGTGTGTGTGTGTGTGTACATGCACAAATATGCAGTTTGTACACGGTAAATATACCTGGCAGCAAAGCTTCCATAGAAGCCCATACGTTCTGAGCATGGTGGTTTATCAGCAATGATAATGTTGATGTGGCTATTCCCTTTGAATCAGGCAGCTACGAACTCGGTAGCCAAGCCAAGTGATTGAAGTCATTGCATCAGTCACTCACACTTGCAGTTGCGTCTTTACCGCTGTGTCATCTGCCACCAGAACTAGAGCTGGGCCTTTGCAGTCGA
Organism: Dermacentor albipictus; assembly: GCF_038994185.2. NCBI lineage: Eukaryota > Metazoa > Arthropoda > Arachnida > Ixodida > Ixodidae > Dermacentor > Dermacentor albipictus. Next base: position 4,526,187 of record NW_027225570.1, on the reverse strand, counting down.
TATGGCGGCAGTGTTCAATGCACAAGGTGCACCCACAAAGCCCAGTGCCTGAGGAAAAATAGTGCCATCTATCGGCACTGGGAAAAGGCCTGTGCACTGAAGTATTAGATGGTCCGCAGTCGCTGTTTTCACTCAGCGACGTGTACTACAGGCATAGGATCGAAGCAATAAAATAGCAATAAGAACAATCGACCCTGAACGGTCGCATGTGGTAAAAAAAAATCGACCCTGAAAGGATTAAAGTGAGACTAAATGTGGACGCGCGCGACGGCTCAGTCATATGACTGATTCAAACCACTACGTTATTAAGCTCCTTTCTATGAGCACTGGTGGTAATGGTCAAGAGCTTTGGAGCTGGTGTTGTACCAGTCAACAATAATTTTGAATGGTTATTGGCTGGACCCTATTCCTGCACATTAGCATTGGTGTGCGCCGGTACTCCGGAACCATTGTTCTCGATGAAGTTAACCGACGCACACGACCCCTCACGAGCAAATTACAACCATCCGCGGCCACACTAAGTCAACCAGCGCACTCTAAGAAATACTGCGCGTCCAGAGCGGTAACTCAACCCACCTAAAGGCACAAAGAAACTCACGGCAATACAGTCACGGAATGCTAATAGCCAATAGAGCGATTTCACTTTCGTAGTCACGGAGGAACACGTGCGGAGGAAGGAAACTAAGGAGAGGCCCTACCCCCTCCGCGCGCTAGGAGAAAAGTGTGGCGGAAATGACGTTGTAGGTTCTCATTTTTTTGCTGCTTTTGAATTTTTTTTTGCTGCATGGCCACGCCTTTTGGGCCACAATGGCGGCGTTGTTCTGATTTTTTGAGCGCTCACACGTGTTGCTCTGGTAGGTTTCGTGCCGTGACAAAGGCGCTGTGTGGGCGGGTTTGCGTTAGTCACCGTGTCTTGTTGCACTGTGTTACCTGCACCGTGCTCTGCCTGATGTAGCGCGAGCGCGCGCGCTCCGCGCGCGAAACCACGCGCAGCGCGGCGTGGTTTCGCGAAAGATGTAAACAAGAGAGGAGGGTGGCACAAAAGGCGGAGCATCGCCATGAGCAACGCCAACTTCCGGCTTCGCTTTTGCTTCACAAAGAGTGACGTCAGGGCCTCTCCTTAGTTTCCTTCCTCCGTGTTCGTAGTGAAGTCCTGCAGCTAGTAAAATGGCCGAGCTACAAGTCCGCTGCGTAACGAGCACACACAGATAAATGCAACACAGCAAAGCAGCTGATAACAAGCCAGGGAGTAAGTTTCAGCTTGCTGAGTGCACCATGTCGCAGCTGCTGTGCCGAACACATGGAGTGCACGTCGTCGGTCCAGGATGACCTCTCCCACCAAGGCCACGTTGGCAGTACTAGGTACGAATGCGTGACACACCACCAGTGCATAATGGACCGAGCATAGACTACTACGCCCGCAGACTTTTATCCTAAACTACGCAAAACCAGTTATTATGGCACACGGAGCTCGGCGACACGGACAACAGGCGTCGTTGTGGGCGTGATTATTTTCTTGAGCCGGTTACGAAGGTCAGTGCTCATTACCGACAAATGCGCTTCAGTGTCTGTAAGAGCAGACACAGAAACACCGTCGACTTGCACGTCAAGAAGGTTCAGATTAGTGGGCAACGTCAGTAGAGGATTTGGCGGCGTAGTGAGCAATGCAACATCACCTCGAGGCGCTGCATTGCCACAGGGCTAGACGAGGTTGCCGTTAGGCTGATAAATGAACTAGGACCAAAAAGTAACGAAGCTCTGGTGAAAGCAGTGAAAAAAACTTTAAAAGATAGACGAATACCAGACAGTTGTCGAGAAAGTAGAATGAATTTAATTAATAAAAGTAAGGGGGAGAAAGATAGAATTCACTCTTCTAGACCGTTGACCATTACATCGGTAATACACAGGGTAGCAAAGCAGGCAACCAAATTAAAGCTTCAAGCATGGGCAGACAATAATGGCATTATGGGAGAACTTCAGAATGGCTTCAGAATAGGTAGGCGTTTTGATGATAACTTGTTTGTTCTTACTCAGTGTATTGAAATATCAAAAGCAGAAAGCAGACCGTTGTATGTGGCCTTTTTAGACATTACAGGAGCCTATGACAACGCAGACCGCAACATTTTGTGGGATATTCTGGAAGGGGAAGCTTAGGTGACGATTATCTACAGCTTTTGAGAGAGATTTACCTAGAAAATACCGCTTGAGTTGAATGGGAAGGGATGAGGAGCGAGGAGAAAGTTCATATCAACATGGGACTGAGGCAGGGTGCCCTTTATCCCCGCTGCTGTTTATGATGTACATGGTGAGGATGAAGAGAGCGCTAGAAGGAAGTAATATCGGGTTTAATCTCTCATACAAACAGGCGGGTACAGTAGTAGAGCAGCAACTCCCAGGTTTATTTTATGCGGACGACGTTCTGTTACTAACAAGCAAAGTGATTTGCAACGCCTGGCTAATATCTGTGGACAGGAAGGCAACAATTTAGGTTTGAAATTTAGTGTTAGAAAATCAGGTGTTATGGTATTCGATGAAAACAGTGAACAGACAGTGGAGATACAGGGCCAGGAAATACCTCGGGTAACAGAATATAAATACCTTGGTATGGCGAAAAACGAAGGCAGTAGATATATGGAAACACAGGAAAAAACAATAACAGTAAAGGGGAAGACAAATTCAGCCATAATGAAGCACAGAGCATTATATGGGGATACAATAGGTACGAGGTCCTCCGAGGTATGTGGAAAAGTGTAATGGTTCTACGACTTAGTTTTGGAAATGCGGTTGTTTGCTTTAAATCAGGGGTACAATCAGGACTCGACGGGAACCAAAGTTCAGTGGGTCGCCTCGCATTGGGCGCTCACGGGAAGACTACAAAGGAAGCTGTGCAGGGTGATATTGACTGGACTAGTTTTGAAGTGAGGGAAGCTCGCAGTAAAATTGAGTATGAAGAACGGCTGAGGAATATGGAAGACAGTAAATGGGCTGGGATAGTGTTCAGGTATCTGTACAGGAAAAAAAAAAACTGGCTGTGGCTTAGCTAAGGTTAAGCCCAGGATGCGAAGCATACTAGCCTTTATTTTAACGCGACAGCGTTAAGGAGCTCGTGTTGCAAAAAAGCCGGTGTCGTCGGCTCAGGCGTGCGGCGCTTGCTCAGGCGCACATTTCGTTGTCGCGCCGAACGCTGCGTTGCTCGACGCTCACCGCGTCCGATGCGGGGCGCGTAGTCGCTGCGCCGTAGCAAAGCCACCTAGAAACAATCTCTGTAGCACGCCGCAACCTTCGCTTCTCATTCCAACGAGCAGCTCTGTCTCCAGGAGGCATCTCACCTCGTGAGTGTCTAGCAGAGGCAAGCGCAGCTGCTTATATACCGCCGCGACGGCGCGAGTTGGAGCCCCGTTTCTCCTCTGTCGTGACGTCACGGTGTCACGTGGTCAGCCTTGAAGGCGACGCGCCGCGAGCGACGGCGCGAGTTGGAGCCCCGTTTCTCCTCTGTCGTGACGTCACGGTGTCACATGGTATTGAAGGCGACACCGCCGCGCCTAAGGAGCTGGGTTGAGCTCTAGTAATATGCTTCGCATAAAACATTGATTCACAGTGGAGGGAAAGAACTAGGAAGCTTACCAGCAAGTATGCGGCCTGTAGGGTGGGCAACACAGCAACAAAGAAGGTCAAGCGGAAAGTCAGAGAGGCTGAAATAATCTCGTGGGTGGCGGCAATGGAAAAGAAACCTGCCATGAGTAACTACTTAAGAGGAAAAAACGAAATCAGGAAAGAAACCATTTATGATAACTCAAAGGGAAGCCCACTACTTTTCGAAGCGAGATCGGGATGCCTTATAACACGCACCTATAAAGCGAGATATAAGAAGGAAGAAGAAGCATGTGTTTGCTGCGGTAAAGCTAGGGAAAGTATGGAGCATGTTTTATTAGAATGTGAAGACGTCTACCCAGCGGTCGATTAAGGCACCACTGGCCTCCTTGAAGCCCTTTGGTGCAGCGGGAACAGTGGTAAAGTAAACATGTCCGCAATAGGCATTAGTAAGAGGCGATTGGAGGATTGGTGGAAGAAAAGTAGGGAAACGACGAAAGAACGGAGACGTACAAAAGCACAGTTCGAAATAGGGGATGAGAAAATTTGGGTGTGGTAGTTCATAGTGCTTTTTTTATTGTTTAACCTATAGGTAGGACATTAGGCAGTATAATAGCAAGAGCTTGTTGGCGCAACCCACCGCCCCGTTCCAAAGGGGACGCTCATAACATCCATCCATACATCCACCCATCCATTTAGATGGTGGCTCAAAAGCAGAGAGGTGACATTAGGTTAAAAGGGTAGGAAGACGTATTTAAAGAAAATGGCGAATTTTACTGACACACAACACAGGTAAACAAAAATAAAAAGCTCAGCATGGTGGCAAATGCCATCACCCCGTTTCAAAGGAGACGCTCCTACCTTCCATCCATCCAGAGTGGTGGATTCGCCGCTGGATCTGCTTTTTGGTAAAGTGGCGTACACTGTTCGGGCATCCCCCTACATCACATGGTATATAGTTGGATTCTCTGCTACTTGCAGTTTGTGCGGGTTACTCGAGAAAGCAAAACAGCGCAGTACCTTGCGATAACGAAACAGCTGAAACGCGAAAACGTGAGCGGTGCGATGTAGAGCGATAATGGAACCTTTTTACCGCCCGCGTCGTTGCCAAGGGTAATTTTAATGAGTCCTTTTTTTTCAAAAATAAGATAGAACTGGACAAGTAGCATTAATAGAAGGATGTTTTTTTTTTGCAACGAGGGGTTGAGTATAGGGACAGAATTTAACTGAGGAGTGCTGTCGTCATCGGGCAAGTACTTGAATGTCCTGGTGGAGTCTCTAACCATGTGCTGCATTTACCTCAATTTCTCGATTATTAAGGCCCTGTTTGCGATAATGTTGATACCTTTGAGAGTGTCTAGCACTAGTCTATCACTTTAGCTTGACCTAATATTTACCTTTAGTGTCCCTTTAAAGCAGGAAAGTGGAAGTTTCGCAACGCATTGCGTTTAAGATTCTCTCTATTTTAACAGAATTTCAGTCGTCAATCTCTTGTGCTGTTGTTTTAGGAGTCTTGGAAACATATCAATTATTGGCAGTATAAAACCATGAAACGCTTCAATGACTAACTTTCTACAATGGCTCTAATGAATCTACAGAGAATAAACATATATCGCTCGTCACTTAGACCACTGCTTCGTACTTCAAGTAAATACAAATACCCTGTACCACATATTTTACCGAGGACAGCGGGGGAAAGCAACTACATGTCGTGTATAATGCATAAAAATTTGGAGAAAGCAACCATTTAGTAACTGTTTTCAGAGCATATAAGCAACCTACACAGCGCAGATTTTCGGAACACGTCGCCAAAAAGTGGTTATTTTTTCAAGGTACGAAATGTCTGTTGTTCTTTCCCCTTTCGGCAAAAAAGTAATAGCGAAGCTCTTATTTATACACAGCCTGAAAATGAAATCGTCAGGCAGAAGTGACACATATGCGTTTAGAAAAAATTCAATTCATGGTTCGATTCGTATTGAAATGGCTCGGCACATTCTGCCAAGGCCTTCTTCACGAGCATACCTACAATATTGCTACGAAACAGCCACCACAGCGTGGCTGCACTGAAGAGGAGGAAGACGACGCGGACCCGCTTGATATAGCGTCGCCACTGTGGCCTTCCGTTAGCTTCCTCTGAATAAATGTATGTAGCACTGGGCTACAGCTACACGTAACATTAATTTGGTGGAGGTGCGGGATACAAAAAAGGACGTGTATCCTTTGCCACGTATTGATGACGCTCTACTGCCTGTACGGTGCCACCTATTTTTCTTCTATCGACTTACGGTCCGGCTACTGGCAGATGTCCGTCGATGACATGGACCGAGAGCAGACTGCATTTGTTACCCCTGACGGCCTTTATCAGTTGAAGGTGATGCCTTTCGGTCTCTGTAACGCGCCCGCCACCTTCGAACGAATGATGGACTCTTTGCTTCAGGGGTTCAAGTGGTCCACCTGTTTGTGCTATCTGGACGACGTCATCGTTTATTCGCCCACATTCGACACGCATCTAGACCGTCTTTCAGCTATTCTTGACGTGTTCCGCCGCGCCGGTCTCCAGCTGAACTGTCAAAATGTCATTTCGCTCGCCGCCAAATCACCGTCCTTGGACACCTCGTGGACGCCCGAGGCGTGAGACCTGATCAGGACAAAATTCTCGCCGTTACGAACTTTCCTGTTCCGAAGTCTACCAAGGACGTTCGTAGTTTCGTAGGGCTGTGCTCATATTTCCGACGCTTTGTGAAGGATTTTGCGACCATCGCACGTCCCCTTACCGACCTCTTGAAGAAAGACGCCCCTTTTTCTTGGGGACCTGACCATGCCGCATCTTTTTCGCATCTCACTACTCTCCTTACCACGCCTCCAATTTTGGCCCACTTTGACCCGTCTGCCTCAATGGAAGTTCAAACTGATGCCAGTGGTCACGACATAAGAGCAGTGTTAGCACAGTGCCAGCTTGGACATGATCTCGTTATAGCCTATGCCAGCCGACTTCTATCTCCCGCCGAGCGCAATTATTCATTCACAGAGCGCGAGTGCCTCGCTCTTGTGTGGGCTGTTGCGAAATTTCGTCCATACTTGTACGGACGCCCCTTCTGTGTCATCACTGATCACTACGCGCTCTGCTGGCTATCCTCGCTCAAGGACCCCACGGGACGACTCGCTCGCTGGGCATTACGCCTGCAAGAATATACCTTCTCCGTGGTATATAAGACGCGACGCTTGCACCAGGATGCCGATTGTTTGTCCCGCTACCCCGTCAACGAACCAACTGATGCGGACGCCATCGCTTGCGTTTTCTCTGTGTCCCAGTTGCTTCAAATCGGCAACGAGCAACGGCGCGATCCTTCATTACGCGCCCTCATCGACCGTCTGGAGTCAACTCCTGGCGACGCCTCTCTCCGGATGTTTCTCCTTAAGGAGGGGACATTATACCGCCGCAATCTCGATCCACACGGCCTTGACCTTCTGCTCGTAATTCCATCGCACCTGCGTTCGACTGTCCTCCAACAACTTCACGACGCTCCCTTGGCTGGACACTTGGGCGTCTCGCGCACATACGACCGTGTACGCCGTCGATTCTTTTGGCTGGGTCTCGCCCGCTCCGTGCGGCGCCACGTTGCCGCTTGTGAGTCCTGTCAGCGCCGGAAGAAGCCCTCCACACCTCCAGCTGGATGTCTCCAGCCCATCGACATCCCACCGGAACCCTTTTTCCGTGTTGGTCTGCGTGGACCGTTTCCTCTCTCGGGCTCCGGAAATAAATGGGTCGCCGTAGCTACTGATTATGCTACGCGGTACGCAATCACCAGAGCCCTTCCGACAAGTTGCGCTACTGACGTTGCTGACTTTCTGCTCTATGACATAATTTTAGTGCACGGTGCTCCGTGCCAATTACTCACTGACCGTGGCCGCAGCTTTCTGACGGCAGTCGTTAAGGACATCCTCCGCTCCTGCTCGACAAAGCACAAGTACAGCACGTCCTACCACCCACAGACCAACGGCCTCACGGAGCGCCTCAACCGGACCATCACGGACATGCTTTCGAAGTACGTTGCGACCGACCACCACGACTGGGATCTTCACTCACCATATGTGACGTTGGCGTATAATTCAACGCGTCACGACACCGCCGGCTATTCACCATTCTACCTCCTATATGGCCAAGAACCCGCGTTGCCCTTAGACACTGTTGCCCTCGGCCACACGTTCCGCCACTATATACGCCCGCGACGCGATCGCACACGCCGACCACGCGCGCCAGCTCGCTTGAACCCGTCTCGAGGCCTCACAGGAGCATCAGAGATGCCTCTATGATTGCCACCATCATGACGTGCACTTTACTCCGGGTTCTCTGGTGCTTCTCTGGTCACCCATTCGACGTGTGGGCCTTTCCGAAAAGCTGCTGTCGTGCTACGCTGGCATATACCATGTGGTGCGACAAGTGACCGATATCACGTATGAAGTCATCCTCGCCAACCTCTCAGCGTCATCGTCGGCTCCAAGTGACATCGTTCACGTGACGAGACTAAATCCATACCACACACCTTTCACCGCGGATGTGTAGATTAAGCACTTCTATTGCCGGGGGTGATGCTACGGAACAGCCGCCACAGTGTGGCTCCACTGAAGAGGAAGACGACGTGGACCCGCTTGATATAGCGTCGCCATTGTGGTCTTCCGTTAGCTTCCTCTGAATATATGTATATAGCATTGGGCTACAGCTACACGTAACAATATGTCATAATTACACAATGAAATTCAGCAGTTCTACCTGTAAGAAGTTCGATTATGTTTTTATGGTGATAAGACACTCAGGCTCTAACGCTATGCCGGCTATCTCTGAACAGATATGAAATAGATCTGGCGTTTATGGCACACCAACGACTGGTGCGCACACCAGTCGTTGGGCTCGGCTGATTGTAATACTTTATCGGAACTTCCACCTACCTGAAGGTTAAAGGTAGCAAGCTGATTGTGTTTTCCAATACGGATGTGGCGGTCCCCCCCACCCCCCCCCCCAAAAAAAAAGAACCGGGCGTGATGCAAGTTGCTCAAGCTGATATTTGTTAGGGTGGGAGCTGCCCAGCACCACGCGTGCTCCGCAACGCAAGCGTGTATGGCAAACACCACGCGTCCTCCGCTACAGGGCGTCCCGAGAAGGTACAAAATACAATCCTCGCAATCAAAGCAGGGGATGCGTAGTAAAGAAAAGCATTACTTATGTGGTAACTCTATTAAGAAAGAAAATTTAGCTTCAGGTGTAGTTTTGTTGGACTTTCCAGCGTGCAGCCAAAAGTGCTTGCTTTCAAAAGTGGGGGGGGGAAATGACACTCTTTCCCTCCACTTCTGACAGTGGGAGGGCAAGTGCCCCCCCACCCTTGCCCTCCCGGTATATAGATATGCCTATGCTGACAGAAGATGTGCAAATGCGCTTTTCACAAGTTATCAGTGCAGCACACAGTGTTACTTGGTGCAGAGAATAAAACAGCCTCTAGACCTGCTACATTAGCGATGTCTGAACTAGAGCTGTGCACGGGCTCGGGCTAGCCCGAAAGCCCGGACCCACTTGGCCCGTGGGCCGGGCTCGGGCCATTTGAAGATCCTTTTACTCGGGCTTGGGCCAGGCCCGTGCCAGGCTTTCTATGTCTCGGACGGACCGGTCGGGCTCCCCGATCTCGACGGCGTACCTTATGCGAAAGTATGCTTGTCGTCTCGCATGTAGGTGCAGCAGGAAGTGCAATGTATTTATTCATCAAAAAATTACCGACGATTACATTACTTCCTAATGCGAAATTTGAGCGCAGAAAATGCGAGCCTTTGTTTGCGTTTGGCCTCGGCCTCGGCCGCGCGAACGGTAGAGTCTTCTCTGCGACGGCGATGAGCTACTGCTTCAGCCTCGCTTACTGCTGGTTGCTCTCGACGGCGGCGATGAGCCTCCGCTTCGGCGGTGCGAACGGCAGGGTCTTCTCGGCGGCGGCGATGAGCTTCTGCTTCAGCCTCGCTTACTGCTGGTTGCTCTCGACGGCGGCGATGAGCCTCCGCTTCGGCGGCGCGAACGGCAGGGTCTTCTCGGCGGCGGCGCTTAGCCTCTGCTTCGGCGACGCGTACTCCTGGATCATCTCGACGGCGGCGACGGTAAGCTTCTGCTTCGGCGGCACGCACCTCTGGATTCTGACGGCGACGGCGCTGGGCCTCTGCTCTGGCAGCTCGTTTAGCAGCAGCAGCAGCAGCAGCAGACGGAGGACTTCCATCGGTCGTCTCGCTCATGGCTCAGAAAGAACTGGCAGATAATTTCGCAGTGGCGAACGGCAGCGGCAATTTCGGCTCGGGCGGTGCACATATACAGATCCGCCGCCACCGATCTGGCTCTCTGATTGCCACCGCACAGGGCGAACGGCAGCGGCAATTTCGGCTCGGGCGGTGCACATATACAGATCCGCCGCCACCGATCCGGCTCTCTGATTGCCACCGCACAGGGGTTGCATTGGAGGAGGAGCGAAGAAAGGAATTAAGTTCGAGCCGGCGCTTTGACAACCGGAGACTCGCAGGAAGAGGGGGGAGGGGGGCGGTGTGTACACCCAGCGGCAAACGATGGGGGCAGAAGCGCGCGCAGCAAGCGGGCAACGCGATAAAGGGAGGAGGGAAGAGATAGCAGCGACTGACTGATGCCGCTGACGCCGATAGTGAGTCAACCCCAGCTGCGGAGTTGGTTTCAGGGACAACGCCGCCGATGCCGACACAAACAATATGATACCCTCGCTTCCGCAGCGCTAAGAACCAGGTCTAGCCGCGGGAAGGTGGTCACGTATTCGTCGACGTGCCGGGGCCTACGTGAAATAACCGGCGCGTCGGCAACTGAAGAGCACCCTATCCGCCACACAAGAACAGTGGGGGGGGGGGGGACCCTTTCCTCCTCTTTCTGCATGGCGGCGACGGTGTTCTATGCAGTCACGTTATCTTGACTCTCTAGCGGCGTCAGCGGCATCCAGCGGTATCAGTCGGTCGCTGCTAGCGCTGGGGGGATGAAAGGGGGGCGGAGCTGGTTACGAGGCCGACGACAACGCCGACGACGACGCGAAACCCAGGAACGGACGCCAAAGAGCTGCGCTCTAAAATGGAATCTACAGGGACGGAAGAAAAGTACAAACGCTAACAAAAGGCACACGAAAGCCACCGGAGGCTCGGAATGCGTTTTCGGTTCTGCGAAGTACCGACGCTGTGGAAAAGCCGCCGCTTGCAGGCGCCTTCCCAGTAAAAAGGCTGAGAAGGGAAGCGTTTGGGAAGCGAAGATAAGTCTGTGTACGGCGCACGCGCGGTCGCCTTTGCCACACATACAAATTAGCCAAGCGGCGGCGTATACGGGGGCTTTTCCAATGGGCATGCAGTGGTATTGTTTGAAGACTGGTCGTTGACCGAAGTCGACAGGAAGCCCACGTAGTCGCTGCCCAGGTCACTGTTTTCTTTCAGCAGCACCTTAGAAACTTTTTCACCTCGCCGCTGTCGGCACCCAAAAAAGGGGACGATCGGGTGTTTTGTGGCATTCTCAGGACGAGGCTTCACAAAGCTCCGAAGACGCGCACCCGGAAGCGCTTGCCTTATCTCTTGTTCGTCTTCCCGGTCAGCAAGTAGCTAGCCGCACGGCCGGGCACGACCATGGAGCACAAGATGGCCACAATGTTGTGCCCGCAATTTCGACACCTTCGGATGGTTCCCGCCGAAGAGCGTGAGGAGGTATATACGATCGCGCAAGAGAGCTTCTCGCGTCGATACCATGGGAGTACTCGTGCACTCTGCAAGAACAACCTCCCGCAAAACAGCCATGCATGGACTTCTTCAGCGAGTGGAGCGACGCAGCCAGCAACCAGACTGCTGAACAAGACGAGCTGACCGATTACTTGGCCACAGAATCGACACCGTGCTTGGAATCTGAACTAGTGCAGTTTTGGAAAATCAAGGAAGCCACGTACCCAAAACTTGCTCTTCTTTCTAAGAGGCCATTAGCCATTCCGGCCACCAGTTCAAGCAGTGCACGAAACTTCAGCGTTGCCGGATTCATAATGGAACGCCGCACTTGCCTTAACCCTTCATCAATGGACGACTTGTTGTTTTTGCACAACAGCTTCGAATAACAATTCTGTGCGCGCGCTGTATATATTCACGATTTTGTCATATGGAATGCAAGAGTTCAACATTATAAGGTCATTTAAATAAACTGATTTTCCTGATATCGTTTCTTTCTGTGTCGGTGTCGCCTTATTGCAGGTCGGGCCGAGCCCGGCATTAAGGAGGCAAACATCATGGGTGCCTTACCTAACGCATACATCAACCCAGAAACTACTCGTGCTTTAATTACTTGCTTAAAATCAACATACCTACCGTAAGACATGCAATATAAATATCCCGTGTCTGCCACTGTGCGTACACTCCGTCCTTTTCATTTAAATCCCTCATCACATTTCAGGGCAGCCGCTTCATGGTCTGTGGCGCTATTCTCGACACGTATGGTGTTGTGCCATTACCACAAGCCCGGATTCCGAATCTGCAAGATGCAGAATTTATCCTGCGAGCGCCCAAATTCTCCCTTGAAAAGTCAAGATGCTGAGCCGTCAGGCAGCGATGTCCTGCGGGAGAAGCCTCGGCGAGCAGCATGTTCAGACGTGTCAGCGAGTGCCAGACAGCCCGGCGCCGCACCTCCTTTTGCATGGAGGTCACCGCGCGCGCGAACTTTGAACCGGGTGGCCAGCGCGGTCGCTGGTTGGACCTCTCGGACGACCGCCGAGTGTTGACTTTGTATTGGGCCGTTTGAGTGACAATGGTTCCTCGGGGATTATAAAAGACGCGACGCGCTGCCTGAAAAACCGGATCCGCCGACCCACCGGGAGACAGTGCCGCTCCCGACTGGGGTGAGATGTGTCACGCGTTTTCGCCGGACGTCGCCGTGCGGGAACAGTCGCGTTTGCTGTGAGATCTCGGCCCCAGTGCCGACCCGTTCATGTCCTGTATAATGTTCATGTCCCGTTCATGACCTGTATATTGTCACGTGGTAGTGACGTTAAAGAACACAGTAGCAGTCCTGTGAAAGACAAAACTAGCTTTTATTGGGCGAACCTGTGCCCACAAAACAGCGCAACGATGGCGGCGAACACGCTCGGCGATCGTCGAAAATCTGATCAGCGGGTCAAGCGCGTCGGCTTTTATAGAGCAGTCATCGAATGTTCCAGACTAATCGTTCGGACGCGCATGCCTTCCACAAAGTTCTACACCATTCGCGCCAAGTGATGCAATCAGATAACATAACGTTCAGCGACAACAGACAGCAGATAGAAGCATCGATAACGTTCCAGAAACTACGGTACGTACAGGCGCGTCCCACGCTGTGCGATTACTTTTGTTAGGCTGCGAAACGTGGTTGCCCGATAAAGATAAGTATACGTGTCAATACCCCCCTCTTAAAAAGCATCGACCCGATGCTGCAAAGAAACGAAGGTAATGAACAAAAGCACTCGTAGCAAAGAAAGAACAAAAATGGCGAAGTTTGTCAGCGTCCGTAAAAGGGTTTAAGGCGCACCACGTGGACCACTTCAGATCGTGCGCGGCGCCGCTGTGAATGCGAAATGCCGTCTGGCACGACCTCATAGTCCAGAGCGCCAATGCGTCGGATGACCTTGTAGGGTCCGAAATAGCGTCGGAGTAGTTTCTCACTGAGTCCTCGTCGGCGTATCGGGGTCCATACCCAAACACGGTCGCCGGGCTGGTACTCGACGAAGCGTCGTCGGAGGTTGTAGTATCGGCTGTCGGTCCTCTGTTGGTCCTTGATCCGCAGGCGGGCGAGCTGTCGGGCTTCTTCGGCGCGCTGGAGATAGCTAGCGACGTCAACATTCTCTTCGTCAATGACGTGGGGCAGCATGGCGTCGAGCGTCGTCGTCGGGTTCCTGCCGTAAACCAGCTTAAACGGCTTGATCTGTGTTGTTTCTTGCACCGCCGTGTTGTAAGCGAAGGTTACATACGGCAGGACCGCGTCCCACGTCTTGTGCTCAACGTCGACGTACATCGCTAGCATGTCGGCGAGGGTTTTATTCAGGCGCTCCGTGAGACCATTCGTTTGCGGATGGTAGGCAGTTGTCCTCCTGTGGCTTGTCTGGCTATATTGCAGAATGGCTTGGGTGAGCTCTGCTGTAAAAGCCGTTCCTCTGTCGGTGATGAGGACTTTTGGGGCGCCATGTCGCAGCAGGATGTTCTCGACGAAAAATTTCGCCACCTCGGCAGCGCTGCCTTTCGGTAGAGCTTTTGTTTCAGCGAAGCGGGTGAGATAGTCCGTCGCCACGACGACCCACTTATTCCCGGATGTTGACGTCGGAAACGGCCCCAACAAATCCATCCCAATCTGCTCGAATGGTCGACGAGGAGGTTCGATCGGTTGTAGTAACCCTGCTGGCCTTGTCGGTGGTGTCTTGCGTCGTTGACAGTCTCGGCAGGTCTTAACGTAACGGGCGACGTCGGCGGTCAGACGCGGCCAGTAATACCTTTCCTGTATTCTCGACAGCGTCCGGGAGAATCCGAGGTGCCCAGCGGTTGGATCGTCATGTAAGGCGTGCAGTACTTCTGGACGCAGCGCCGACGGAACAACAAGAAGGTAGTTGGCGCGGACTGGTGAAAAGTTTTTCTTCACGAGTAGGTTGTTTTGAAGCGTGAACGAAGATAGTCCACGCTTAAATGCCGTAGGGACAACGTCGGTGTGCCCTTCCAAATACTCGACAAGGGCTTTTAGCTCCGGGTCCCCTCGTTGTTGATCAGCGAAGTCTTCCGCGCTTATTATTCCAAGGAAGGCGTCGTCATCCTCGTTATCTTGCGGCGGCGGGTCAATGGGGGCGCGTGATAGGCAATCGGCATCTGAGTGTTTTCGTCCCGACTTGTATGTTACAGTAATGTCGTATTCTTGTAGTCTGAGGCTCCACCGTGCCAGCCGTCCTGAAGGGTCCTTTAAGTTAGCTAGCCAACACAACGCGTGATGGTCGCTGACCACTCTGAATGGCCTGCCATATAGGTAGGGGCGAAATTTCGCTGTAGCCCAAACGATGGCGAGGCATTCCTTTTCCGTTGTGGAATAATTGCCTTCCGCTTTTGACAACGACCGGCTAGCGTAAGCTATCACGTGTTCATGTCCATCTTTTCTCTGGACTAGGACGGCACCGAGGCCTAGGCTACTGGCGTCAGTGTGAATTTCGGTATCGGCGTGCTCGTCGAAGTGCGCAAGTACGGGCGGAGTCTGCATGCGTCGTTTGAGTTCTTCAAATGCATCGGCCTGCGGCGTTTCCCACTTGAACTCAATGTCACATTTAGTTAGCTGTGTCAGCGGCTCAGCGATGCGTGAAAAGTCCTTGACAAATCGCCTGTAGTAAGCACACATGCCAAGAAATCTACGCACTGCCTTCTTGTCGGTGGGCTGCGGGAACTTTGCGATGGCAGCTGTCTTCTGCGGGTCGGGGCGGACTCCAGACTTGCTGATGACGTGGCCTAGGAACAGAAGCTCATCGTAGGCGAAGCGGCACTTTTCTGGCTTCAGAGTGAGCCCTGATGACTTGATGGCCTCGAGTACTGTTGCAAGCCGCCTAAGGTGATCGTTGAAATTTTCGGCGAAGACAACGACGTCATCCAAGTAAACGAGACAAGTCTGCCACTTCAATCCTGCTAAAACCGTGTCCATGACGCGCTGGAACGTTGCAGGTGCCGAGCACAGTCCAAATGGCATAACCTTGAACTCGTAGAGGCCGTCTGGGGTGATGAAGGCGGTCTTTTCGCGATCTCTTTCGTCGACTTCTATTTGCCAATAGCCAGACTTGAGGTCCATCGACGAGAAGTATTTAGCGTTGCAGAGCCGATCCAATGCGTCGTCTATCCGTGGGAGGGGGTATACATCCTTCTTCGTGATCTTGTTCAGTCGACGATAATCGACACAGAAACGTAGGCTTCCGTCCTTTTTCTTTACCAGGACAACAGGGGATGCCCACGGGCTTTTCGACGGCTGGATGATGTCGTCGCGCAGCATTTCGTCGACTTGTTCTCTTATAGCTTCACGTTCCCGCGTCGAAACTCGGTAAGGGCTCTGGCGTAGTGGTCGAGCGCATTCTTCGGTAATTATGTGATGCTTTGCGACTGGTGTTTGTCGAATCCTCGATGACGTCGAAAAGCAGCTTTTGTATCGTCGAAGCAGACTTCTGAGCTGTTGCTGCTTAATCACGGGGAGACTTGGACTTATGTCGAAGTCTGGCTCGGGAACTACAGTCGTCGGGGTAGATACGACAGAATCCGAGAGGACAAAGGCATCGCTGCTTTCCACAATTTCCTCGATGTATGCGATGGTCGTGCCCTTGTTGATGTGCTTGAACTCCTTGCTGAAGTTTGTCAGCAACACTTTCGTGTTTCCTCCGTGCAGTCGAGCGATCCCTCTTGCGACGCAAATTTCACGGTCGAGCAGAAGACGTTGGTCGCCTTCGATGACGCCTTCTACGTCAGCTGGTGTTTCGGTGCCGACCAAAATAACAATGCTAGAGTGAGGCGGGATGCTCACTTGATCTTCGAGCACACTCAAGGCATGGTGACTACGAGGGCTCTCCGGCGGTATCGCTTTATCTTCCGACAGCGTTATTGACTGTGTCTTCAGGTCGATGATTGCGCCGTGTTGGTTCAGGAAGTCCATACCGAGAATGACGTCTCGTGAACACTGTTGGAGGATAACGAAAGTGGCAGGGTAAGTTCGGTCATGAATGGTTATTCTTGCCGTGCAGATTCCAGTCGGCGTGATGAGGTGTCCTCCTGCGGTGCGAATTTGAGGGCCTTCCCATGCAGTCTTAACCTTCTTCAGCTGGGCGGCGATGTGTCCACTCATGACGGAGTAATCAGCCCCTGTGTCCACTAAGGCGGTAACCGCGTGTCCGTCGAGAAGCACGTCGAGGTCGGTGGTTCTTTGTCTGGCGTTGCAGTTGGGTCTTGGCGTCGGATCACGGCTGCGTCGTGTTAAACTGAAGCTTGAACGTCGCGTCGTCAAGTCGTCTTTCGTCGGTGTAGTTTTGGCTTCCTGACTTCGTCGGGACGGCGGCGTGTCGTCATTAGGTCGTCGAGATGGTTGCTTCGTCGTCTTCGTCGGCGGCGGAGGATCTTCGTCAGTTCGACGAACAGCAACCGCACCTCCATCGGTTGCTGCTTTTAGTTTTCCGGATATGGGCTGACGGACCGGCCGCGGGCTGGGCCAGTGTATGGTCGGCGCTGCGGCGACAGGTAGCGGCCTGGTGACGGCGAACGGGAAGCTCGTCGATGGCTCCACTGAGTGGCGGCGAGGTAGTCGGCGATATCGCGAGGTCGTTCGCCAATCTGTGGCCGCGGCGCGTTAACGGCGAAACCTCGCAGTCCCATCTCCCGGTATGGGCATCGGCGGTACACATGGCCGGCTTCCCCGCAGTGGTAGCAGAGCGGGCGGTGGTCAGGAGCACGCCAAACGTCTGTCTTCCTCGGGTAGGTGCGCTGGGCGACGGGTGGTCGTGCTGGCGGCGGCGGCGGCGGCGGACGACGAAACTGCGGCGTGACAGGGCCCTGGCGCGGTCGCGGAGGGGGGCCTTGACGGCGTGCGACGGCGGCGTAGGTCATTGCTTGCGGCTCGGGCTGCGGCGATTCAGGGGCTACTCCAAGTTGTTGTTGGAGTTCCTCACGCACGACATCGGCAATCGAAGCCACCTGAGGCTGTGATGATGGGAACAGCTTTTGTAGCTCCTCCCGCACGACAGCTCGGATAGTCTCGCGCAGGTCGTCGGTGGCCAGTGACTGAAGTCCGGCGTAGTTTGTCGCGTTCGTGCGGCGGTCGAATTGCCGGTTTCGCATCTCGAGTGTCTTCTCGATGGTGGTTGCCTCGCGAAGGAACTCTTCTACGGTCTTCGGTGGGATTCGTACCATTGCGCCGAAAAGTTCTTCCTTCACACCACGCATGAGAAGGCGGACTTTCTTCTCCTCGGGCATATCCGGGTCGGCGTGGCGGAAGAGACGCTTCATTTCCTCCGTGAAGATGGCAACGTTCTCGTTCGGTAGTTGCACTCGGGCGTCCAGCATGGCTTCGGCCCTTTCCTTGCGCACGACGCTTGTAAAGGTGCGCATGAAGCCGGTACGGAACAGGTCCCATGTTGTCAATGTCGACTCCCTGTTCTCAAACCACGTTCTGGCGGCGTCTTCTAGGGCGAAGTATACGTGCCGCAACTTGTCGTCGGAGTCCCAGTTGTTGAAAGTCGCGATTCGCTCGTACGTCTCCAGCCAGTATTCCGGGTCCTCAGTTGCTGCTCCATGGAAAGTTGGTGGGTCCCGAGGTTGCTGTAGGATAACGGGGGACACTGGGGCAGCCATTTGGGTTGTCTTGATCACTATCTTCTTTGTCGTTTCAGGCAGAAGTCCGTGCTCTGGGGGCAGTCTTTGCAGTCTGCGGCTAGCACGCTGGTCTTCGGCGATGTTAGTTTTGTCCTCGGGCTTTGGGCTTGGATCGCGACTTTGCGGGGGCGTTCGGTACATGAACGCACTAGCACCTCCACCAGATGTCACGTGGTAGTGACGTTAAAGAACACAGTAGCAGTACTGTGAAAGACAAAACTAGCTTTTATTGGGCGAACCTGTGCCCACAAAACAGGCTACACTTAAAGCGCAACGATGGCGGCGAACACGCTCGGCGATCGTCGAAAATCTGATCAGCGGGTCAAGCGCGTCGGCTTTTATAGAGCAGTCATCGAATGTTCCAGACTAATCGTTCGGACGCGCATGCCTTCCACAAAGTTCTACACCATTCGCGCCAAGTGATGCAATCAGATAACATAACGTTCAGCGACAACAGACAGCAGATAGAAGCATCGATAACGTTCCAGAAACTACGGTACGTACAGGCGCGTCCCACGCTGTGCGATTACTTTTGTTAGGCTGCGAAACGTGGTTGCCCGATAAAGATAAGTATACGTGTCAATATAGTGCATAAAGTCCCTTTTGTTATTCTCATCGACGCCTGTCTCGGAGTTTTCGCTACCAACGCTCTGTCACGAAACGGGTGACGAGCGCTACGGGACCACAAAGTCGTAATAGTGGTGCAGCGGTGCAAAGTCGTAACAGTGCATGACAGCTACGGGATTGACCGGCATCAGCTACCTCGGCGCGGTGAGTGCCTGAAGTTTACCTCAAACACCAGACTTTCTCTGACACAGGTTATAGTAGCTTAGGGAAGGATTTGGTGTTGCATTGTGATAACCTTGTGTGTTTCAAGCCTAGTAAGAGTGTTTTGAAAACCAGGGGATGCTGAGGGGGTAAACAGGGCAGTGTGTGAAATACTTGCATATGTCTTACTAGTAGTGTTATAGTAGCGTACGGCAGGTATATTCATAAAGGGTAAACAGCAGGAGGACAGTGTGAACGATGGAGAAGTACAAGGTGAAGGAACTTCTCGAAATTTGTGAGGAATTGGGCATTGAGTTGGGCTCAACCAAAAGAAAGAATGCGATCCTTGAGGTCATAAGGACCGGGGACGTAACGGCTGAGGAAGCCGCAGAGGCCTGGGCGGATATCAATGAACGTCGGGAAAGGGAGGAAAGGAAAGAAAAGGAACGTCGCGAGGAGGAAAAGAGGGAGAAGGAACGTTGCGGGGAGGAAGGGAGAGAGATTCGTGAGCACGAGCTTAAAATGAAAGAGTTGGAGACCCGAAATAGCTCGCCAGCGCCTAGTCTCACTTCTAACGGTCCAAGAATACGCGATCAACTTCCACCCTTTGTCGTCGGAGAGGATATGGCCAAATACCTCGTGAAATTCGAGCACGTGTGCGAACGGAATAGCATTGAGCGATCCCTCTGGGCACAGAATCTGTTAGCCTTGCTTCCTGGGGAGGCATCAGACGTAATAACTTGCTTATCGAAAGAGGCGTTTGAGAGCTACAGTGATGTGAAGGAAGCGCTACTGCGGAAGTACAAATTGTCGCCCGAAGCTTTCCGGCAGAGGTTCCGGTATGCAAAAAAGGGCAAGGAGTCGAATGTTGACTTCGCGTTTCGTCTAAAAGCCGACCTGGTGGAATGGCTGAAGGGCGAAGAGGTTTACGACGACCGCGACAAAATCGTCGAATGCATCGCGTTGGAGCAGTTCTACCGTTGCATTGATGAGGATGTCAGGCTCTGGCTGCAAGATAGGCTAAAGGAGGTTAAGCTAAACAAGGCAGCAGAGTTAGCGGAAGAGTATTACACCCGCCGCAGCTTGCACAGCAAGGCAGTGCGCGTAGAAAAAGCTGATAGAAGAGATGGGTCTTCCGGGAAGCCCGAAAAACGGAAGCCATTAAGTTGTTACAATTGCAAAAAGCAAGGGCACATCGCTGCGAACTGGGCACATCGCTGCGAACTGCCCAGAGAAAATTGCTTTTGCAACAAAACAGCGAAACGATGTGACGCGTTCTTTTGAAAAACGGGAACCGTTGACCTGCTACAATTGCAAAAAGCAAGGGCACATCGCTGCGAACTGCCAAGAGAAAATTGCTTTTGCAACAATACAGGAAACGCACAAAAACCTACGGCTATTGGAGCCATATGTGCAGGAAATTAAGGTAAACGGTAAGAAGTGCCGTGCACTTCGGGACTCTGCAGCAACTATGGACGTTGTCCACCCGTCTTTCGTATCCTCGAGTGATTTTACGGGAGAGTGCGCTAGGATACGGCAAGTGGCCGAGGAGGAGAGCGTATGCTTACCGATCGCAACGGTTATCATTGAAGGAGAGTTTGGGAAACTTAACACAGAAGCCGCTGTGTCTGCCGCCCTCCCGGAACAATTTCCCTACCTCTTCTCAAATAGCTCGGAGCAGCTGCTGAGGGATCAGGGCAAATAATTCTTTGCCAACGTGGCATACATGCGATCCAAAGCGCGCCCGCTGTCGAGGGAACTTGACTTTGCGTCGGTGAGCAAAAGGCGGTGCGGCACACGGACTGATCAAGGTAACTTGAGTGGCGAGCAGTCACGGGAGAGGCAGAGCTCGGAGTCTGGCCTAGACGAGCGGGTCCTGGAGGTGAGTGGGAGTGACGCGTGCAGTGCTAGCCGCGATATAGACGCGACGCCGCAATTAGGCGACGCGGGCTCCACACTCGCTCCGGTTTCCGCCAGCTGGCAGGAGCAGGCGGCAGTTGAAAGAGAAACTCTGATTCACGAGCAACAGGAAGACTGTTCACTAGCCGATCTGAGGAAGAGCGTCAAACGGGGAGTGAAAAAAAAAGAGGGTTTCATTTGGCAAGGAATCTGGCTTATTGTACCGCCGCTACACGGATAAGCAGGGTCGCAAATATAAGCAGCTTCGGATTCCGCGAAAATATCGCCGGGAAAAAATGAATGACCTCACTTGCTTCCTCAGTAGTATGTTTTCGGTCCAAGCGATTTCAAGGGGACCATTATATTTGTCATTATTATTGATGATTATTAATTGTCCTGATATTTTTGTGTGTTGTTAATTTGAAAACTGGTTGTTTGATCCTTGTGTACGAGATCGTACACCTGCCTCTTGTTGCAGAGGGAGAAAAAGGGGGATAGCAATTTAGTTAGGTTGATTTGGATTATGGCCTTGTCTGGTGTTTGACGGGAGACAGAGGGCACTTGTTCGTGTTAGGTGTTGCCTTTTGCCGGTCGGTTTTGCAAGCTGCAGAACGACCAACCGGGACCAGTGGCGAGAAGCAAGGGCTTAGGAACGACCCGAGCGGAGCTGCTTGAAGTGCCTTGGCGACAACGCGGTGAGCAGAGCTCCTGTCCTGGCGAGTCAGACCTGGGCACGTGAAGTTACCTGGCGTCCCGACACTGGACGTGAACTTGGACGAGCCTGACGAACGTGCGCGCCTGGCATCCGAGCCACGTGGAGGCAGCTCGTCTTCCCGGCGCCTTATCTGAGGGCGGGGATGCTGTTGTGAATTACCACAAGCCCGGATTCCGAATCTGCAAGATGCAGAATTTATCCTGCGAGCGCCCAAATTCTCCCTTGAAAAGTCAAGATGCTGAGCCGTCAGGCAGCGGTGTCCTGCGGGAGAAGCCTCGGCGAGCAGCATGTTCGGACGTGTCAGCGAGTGCCAGACAGCCCGGCGCCGCACCTCCTCTTGCATGGAGGTCACCGCGCGCGCGAACTTTGAACCGGGTGGCCAGCGCGGTCGCTGGTTGGACCTCTCGGACGACCGCCGAGTGCTGACTTTGTATTGGGCCGTTTGAGTGACAATGGTTCCTCGGGGATTATAAAAGACGCGACGCGCTGCCTGAAAAACCGGATCCGCCGACCCACCGGGAGACAGTGCCGCTCCCGACTGGGGTGAGATGTGTCACGCGTTTTCGCCGGATGTCGCCGTGCGGGAACAGTCGCGTTTGCTGCGAGATCTCGGCCCCAGTGCCGACCCGTTCATGTCCTGTATAATGACCTGTATATAGTGTATAAAGTCCCTTTTGTTATTCTCATCGACGCCTGGCTCGGAGTCTTCGCTACCAACGCTCTGTCACGAAACGGGTGACGAGCGCTACGGGACCACAAAGTAGTAATAGTGGTGCAGCGGTGCAAAGTCGTAACAATGGCGGCTGCACGGCCGCCATTATCCGCCATGTTTACTCTCTGATTGGCTGTCGAGAGGTCACGTGCTTTGAAATTTGTGCCGGGAAGCGGAAGTTTTGCAAAATGCAATTTCGTGTTTTCATCAAGATGACGAAACGTGACGTGGAGCTGCAAATTTTATCGACTAATACATTTTTTTGGGTCCTTAGCAGCTATGTTGCGACGTTAGCGCTTCAAAAAGAATGTGAGCGGTAGTGTACAGAAGCAAGTGCAATGCATCTGCAATTTCGCGAATATGTGGTGGTGATCCAAAATATGCGCCAAGCCAGCTTGCTGATTGGCTGAAGGAATATCCCGTGAGGAGCGTCACAGGAAGGGCCATTTCGTAAACGTCATTTTGACTATGCGTGACGTTGCGCTGCGCCGCCATTGCTGAGATTTTCCGCCATAATTTGTGGTGCGAATAGCCGCGCGAGTTATGCTAATGAGCAGCCATATGCAATGGCAGCCGAGAGGAATGCGTATCGCCACATTTTCCCCGTCGTTTGCCGCCATGAAAATCTTTTGTTCATAACGCTGCTAGTAGTATTTGCATCGCTCTCGGGTGGTGTTGGCATTTTGTGTTTGGGGCCATAATTTTTTAAGAGAACGCGTTTATACGAAATAATATTGGTTGAACGCAGCAAATTTTCGATAATGTTCTCCACTTTTCATTGCTGCATTTGTATTGTGATCATGATTAATGTCTTTTCGTGCAGTCAAAGGTTATGACAACGTCGTCTTTCTAAATTATAAAAAGAAATGTATGCAAGGCGGCGTCTTGAAGTTTCCTCCCGGAGGTGCAAGGACGGAACGGAGAAATTGCCAAGGACGTTGTGGCTGTTAATCGTGAGATAAGAAAGCTTAGGCCAGGAGAAAGGATTTGAAGTGGCAGACATAAACAGAGAAGTGCATAGAGCAGGCTTTGGCGGAGGCTTTACACGATATGGCATCCACTTTAATGGAAGGCTAGGAGCCGAGGTCGGCTGGCGCCTGGCAGGTCGGGCAGCAGCATTTTTAGGGGGTCCACTGCGCCTCAGGGCGTAGGGGTAGGTAGAAACAGTGTAGAAAGTGCAACAATAGAGGCTGACGCCAATAAAATGGCCACTAGCAGGTCCAGGAAGAAAACTACAAAGAAATTTAACGCCAGGATCAGGTACATAAACATGCAAGGCGGTAGAAAGGGAGCGAAGTGGTTAGAAATAGAACAGCAGTTAAAGGACGAAGAAGTGGGCGTATACGCGCTATGCGAAACACATCTCAGGGATCTAGAAGACCCACCGTTTATTGAAGGCTACGTCGGGGAAGGGAGCAATAAAACAACAACGGAAAGGAAGGGAGGAGGAGTAGGTATGCTCATACACCAAGGAACAAATTAGCAAAGAATAAAGTTAACTTGCAAAGAACATGTCTGGGTGTCAGCTACAATTGTCGGTAAAAAGGCATGGCTAGGAGTAGTTTATTTAGGGACAGGGGACAAATGCAGGCAAGAGAACAAGGACCTAGTGAAGTGTCTCTATGACGATATAAAGCAGTTTGGAGAAGGTGCTGATATTTGTCTGCTGGGTGACATGAATGACCACATCGAGGATATGGATGGATACACAGATTGTAATAGGAGGTTGATGCTAGACTTCTGTGAGCGACACAACATAGTTATAGTAAATAGAGAAACTAAGTGTGAGGGACAAATCGTGTGAGTGTCCCATAAAAGACAAACGACCATTGACTACTGTTATGTCGCAGGGTTTGTATGGCAAGCTCGCAATAATGGAAATAGACGAAGAGGGGAAGTACAGCCTCGGAAGTGATCATAAGCGTGTTAGTCTACAGTTGGGAGCCCTGCTCAAAAGAGAAATGCAGGGAAGTCAAAAAGAGTACGCCAAATTAAATGACGAACAAATAGCGCAAATAGCGGCCGGCATAAAGGAAGCAACAGAGAAACATCCCATGGAAAGGTGGGAATATAATCAGTTAGAACTACTCAATAGTAAAAAAATAAAAGAATTAAAAGGAGTAAACTGCTGTAGAGGAAAGAGGAAGCCACGAAGTTGGTGGAATAAGGGAATTAGAGAGGCCATCGAACAACGACGGTGGGCATCTCAGGAACACAGAGAAGCAAAGAGGGCGCAGTTATCTGAAGAGGAAATAGGCCAAAAATGGGAATCTTATCAACAAAAGAAACAACAAGTGCAGGTGCTCGTGCAGGCTAAAATAAAGCAGTCCTCTGATCGCTGGCTGGCTGAAGTTCGCGATGCAACTAAAGGGGAGTCAAGAAAATCCTCGAAACATATAAGCTGGCTGGGTAAAAAGCGAATCACAGAAAAGAGGAACAGATTCACGATGCCGAAGGAAATTGTTTAGAGGGAGATGACGCTGTGAAGTACATTGGTTCAGTTATAGCAGTCATTTAGGAAAGACGATAGGGTAATCGCCCCAAATGAGGGAGCAACACAGGATAGCATAGTAGAAAACAGCTTAGAACTAACCAATCTTAACTGAAAAAGGCGGAAGCAAATGTTCCAAAATGCACGTCCGCGGGGATAGACGAAATTCCAACCAAGTTACTTAATGAATTTGGCTCAAGAAGCAAGGAAACGCTGATGAAAGCATTGGAGGCAGTCATAACAAATAAGCAAATTCCGCTCAGCTGGAAACAAAGTAAAGTGAATTTGATTTTTAAAGGGAAAGGTGATAGGATGAACATAAAATCCTTCCGATCAATTACGATAACATCAGTTATATATAGGCTGGCGATGCAGGCGGTGAAATTAAAAAAGCAGTCATGGGTAGAAAGTAATAGAATACTCGGAGAACTTCAGAACGGGTTCAGAAGTGGTCGGCTTAGATGATAGCATGTTCCTGCTTACCCAGAGCATAGAAATAGCTAAGGCGGAAAGTAGACCTCTGTATTTCTGTATTTAGCCTTCCTGGACATAAGTGGTGCATACGACAACGTGAACAGGGAACTCCTGTGGAACATATTAAAAGCTGAAGGTATCGGTCATGAGGTAATTGATTTTATACAGGAAATTTTATATCGAGAAAATAATGTCGAAATAACATGGGAACGAATTAAGTGTAGAATTGTCGAAGTACACAAAGGATTAAGGCAAGGTTGTCCTCTATCACCGCTGCTGTTCATGCTTTGTATGACAATTAAGTATGGAAAGAAGGCTACAAGGAAGCAATCTAGGGTATAATCTGTCGTACAGATTAGGCGAAAAGGTTGTTGAGCAACGACTACCGGGTTTAATGTATGCGGACGATATTGTACTGTTAGCAGATAGCCAGGAAGATTTGCAAACTCTGGTTAATTACTGTGGGGACGAAGGAGACAGTTTAGGTTTCAGTTTTAGTGCAGCTAAGTCCGGTGGGATGTTTTTCAACGATACAACAGATCAGGAGCTTACAATACAAGACCATGAAATACCCCGAGTGGCCGAATACAAATATCTCGGGTTATGGATAAGCAAAGGGCAGATGTACACGGAAAAGCACGAACAGTCTCTCAAAGCAAAAGGGCGAAGACATGCCGGGATAATGAAGCATAGGGCATTGTGGGGGTGCAACAGGTATAAGGTACTGAGAGGTATTTGGAAGGGAGGAATGGTGCCGGGGCTTACTTTCGGGAATGCGGTCCTGTGTTTAAGGGCAGAGGTTCGGTCGAGACTAGAAGTAAATCAGAGAGCTGTGGGAAGATTAGCACTATGTGCCCACGGGAAAACCACAAAAGAAGCAGTACAGGGGAATATGGGCAGGGCATCGTTCGAAGCACGGGAAGCTCAGAGTAAAATCCTATACGATAAACGTCTCAGGAAATTGGACGATAACAGGTGGGCAGCTAAGGTATTTAAATACCTATACAGAAAGAGCGTTGACTCACAATGGCGGAAGAGAACTAGGAAGTTAACCCGCAAGTATGCCAGGCACGAGGACGAAGAAAGACAGAGCATTAAACGACAGGTTAAAAACACGGAAGGTAAAAATTGGATAAATTCAATGGAGAAGAAACAGCAGATCAGGAAGGAAACGAACGTTTTATGATAACTCAAGAGGCAGTGCCCTTCTCTTTGAAGCTATAGGTCAGGATGTCTTAGAACGCGGAGCTATAAAAAGAAATTTAACGAAGAAGAAGACACATGTACAGTGTGTGGTAAATATGTAGAAACGATAGATCACCTCGTACTAAAATGTGATGGTATCAATCGCGATGTCGATGCGGCCACAGTCACGCTTCCTGAGGCCCTAGGGTTCAGAGATAATAATAGTCATGTAAATAAATATGCGGTGGAAATTAGCAAAATGCGATTGGCGGATTGGAGGCACAAAAGCAGAGAGGTGACATAAGGTTAAAAGGGTAGGAAGACGTATTTAAAGAAAATCGAGAAATTCAATAACACACAACACAGACAAAAATAAAAGGCAAAACAAAAATTTGAGCATGGTGGCAACTGCTATCGCCCCGTTTCAAAGGGGACGCTCCTACCTTCCATCCAGAGGTGGGTGGTTGGTCGTGGCTCGCGGACGCTCCTGTGGACGAGTGTTTTTCGATTTCATCGCTAGGCCTACGTCCCTAGGCCCAACGAGCAAGTTCGCCAAATCACTCACGCAAACCCGACCTCGACCGCTATCCCAAACAAAAACAAAGAATTATCAATCCCTACTCCATGTAAGGGTGCTTTGGCTCCCTGCCTCCCACTTCGCCCTCGCTTTGGTGTCCTGACCCGACATTATCCGCTGCCCGAGTCTCAAGAGCGTCGAGCCGCCTTTGCAGTTCGGCGCTCCTTTCTTTCGCCTCCCCAAGCTCGGCCACAGTCCTCACCAACTGCGCGGCCTGGGCCGCCTCCACCTTGACGAAATTTTCAACCTTCGCCTGCAGTGCTACCCGCTTCTCCTGCTCCTCCCTCAGGTTTGCCTTAAGCTCTTCAAACTTAGCCGCCCAATTCCCTTCCAGTTTTTGGACGGCTTCCCTGACGCCCTCGCACGACCTGCACGTGAAGCTAGACCCCACCGCTTCTGCTAAATTCTGGAATTCAGTCTCGTCGAGGAAGCACCAGCGCAGGCACTCGTCGCACTGCACTTGCTCCCCGCCCCCCGCGGCCTTCACGTTTTTCGATTTCATCGCTAGGCCTACGTCCCTAGGCCCAACGAGCAAGTTCGCCAAATCACTCACGCAAACCCGACCTCGACCGCTATCCCAAACAAAAACAAAGAATTATCACACCCTACTGCATGTAAGAATCCGAAGAGCTAGCTGAAAGAACTACCCCCTAGGCCTAACGGGGGAGCCGCCAGACCTAGACAAAGCCAGTACGTTTCCTACTCCTACCAAAAATTCAAAATTTGCGCCCCTACTCCATGCAAAAGAAAGCACTTCAAAACACTAGCTAATAAAGATAAAAGAGTACTTAGCTACGAGCGAAGTCGCTGAAGCCTCGTCCACAGGAGCGTCCGCGAGCCACGACCAACCACCCACCTCTGGATAGAAGGTAGGAGCGTCCCCTTTGAAACGGGGCGATAGCAGTTGCCACCATGCTCAAATTTTTGTTTTGCCTGTTATTTTTGTCTGTGTTGTGTGTTATTGAATTTCTCGATTTTCTTTAAATACGTCTTCCTACCCTTTTAACCTTATGTCACCTCTCTGCTTTTGTGCCACCAATCCGCCAATCGCATTTTGCTAATTTCCACCGCATATTTATTTACATGATTAAGTGGTCATGACTAAGTAAGTGGTCGCCAGCTCGCCGCCGGTGAATCGGCGTAGCTATAGCGAAGCAGCGCAACACGCCCCGAGTGAGGCGACGCTGCCCACGAAACACGCAAGCAGCTATTTGATGTCTAAAAGATGTCTTCAACGGCTAATTCAAAAGCCTAGTAGCTGTCTTGATCAAGACATTTTGTAGCCATGGACGTCTAGAAGTACTTCAGTTAGCCCTGCTAACGTTACGCTAAAAGTTGGCTAATGAACAGCTTGACAAGAACAACTGAAGACTTTTATTAGACATTCCCTCAAATTTTTGCGGCAGCTCTTACAGTAACACGACGTTTGCCCACAGTTACAATTTATTTTAAACGAGGCATGGACATCAGAAAAAAAAATAGTTTATATTGTCGGATAGAGTAACGCAGAGGTATTTTTTCCAGATGTGAAACATGGCAATAGTGTAGTACAGCCTCATTGGTCAATTTGTGCTTTTTAATTAGACCAATCAATTGAATGCCACCTGTCAGAATTATTTTGCAAATCAAATAAGATCTGTATTGTATGCTGATATACTTCCAATGTTCACTCATTGACCTACACAAGAACATCTCTGCGTGAAACACACCATTATTGACAAAACTTCGCCCTGCTGGGTCTCCACCAAATTGAAATAGTTTCTAGCAAAGAAAAATTTTGTCAGTGATGCTGCAGTTCAGGCGAAAATTATATCCTGGTTTCAGCTACAGGGGGCACAATAGCCTTACACCAGTATACGAAACAGAACACTGTGCTGCAATGAGTTAAGAAATAAAGGATAGTACACATCTGGAAAAACACTCTGCAAACCACTCTAACTAGCAATATAAATATATTTTTTCTGATGTCCATGCTTCATTTAAAAGTAAATTGTAACTTACTTTCCGGGTGCCTCTTGTAAGGTAACGCCAAATGCTTGCACAGCATCACGCAGAAATAATGGCCAGTTCTTCGGCATACCATCCATTAGTGAATTCCTTGTATGTTGCATGTGACAAGATACTGAAAGATAAATCATAATATGCTGTTATTTTTTTTTCATAAATTGTATGATGAGCTTTTCATGCATAAAAGGTGATTGCAAGCTAAAATGCAGCAAGGCATCAACTTCACACCATGTCACATACTCATACTTTATTACCTAATAGATTAGAAAAGATGCAGAAAGTGTAATTAAGAAGAGTGACAAATAGCAGCAAAGGTGATCATCGATAAATCTTGAAGATGATTGCCGCCGCTGCCAGAGTAGGCCAGCCTTCGTAGGAGAGCACTGGCTGCCCACAAAAGCTTGCTGTCACAGGCCACCCGTGACGGTTCTTGTGGACATAGGAAAGCAATACCTGCACAGAACAGGAAGAAAAGGGCAAGGGAGGAAATGGGAATGTTGAAATTGGAACTTCAATTAGCAATATGTGCTACGTAAGAAGTTTGGCTCACATTAAAAATAAATTTAAGCATTCCTTTCTCTTAAATTACGGGTATCTTAAGGTATGTATGCGATGATGTTTAAAATGACTAGTATATTTCCTATCATGAGAAGCCAACAAACACTGACACCAAGGACAACAAAGGGGAAATTACTTGTGCTTAATAAATTAAATAAACAATAAATTAATAAAAATTAAAGTGGATGAAGAAACACCTTGCCGCAGGTGGGAACTGAACCCACAACCTTCGCATTTCGCGTGCTATGCTCTACCAATTGAGCTACAGCGGCGTCGTTTTCCCATCCACTTTCTTGGGTATTTATGTGTCCTAGTAGAACACTGGGAGTGTTAGCCAGCGCCTCAACTCAGAGGCCTTGTTCCTGGCATATAGTCATTAAGTTGCATAGCAGAGTCAAAATCAGCCTTTAAATTATTGTATGGTGTTTTGTGGCTAAAAAGCCACTTATCAACTGTCAAACAAGTCTGAGAAGCTTCCTGCAAAATATAATCAGTTTAAAACAGTAATTCACTCTGCAGGTAAATGATGTACTAACTTAATTAAGTTAAATAGCGTCTTATATTGTTGAACTAAAAGCAAGTTTGGCATTTTGCGCTGCCTAGCTGTTGCCTTTCTTTCAAACTTAAACATGACACAGTACAGAGTAAGCAGGTAGCATGCAAAGGAGGACTGGTGATAAAGTAGTGTTCCAAAGTAACACTCCTAGCTGGATCAATCACTTTTGTTGATAAATTTTCAAGTGACCCTAATTGGCTTCGGGCAATACCTCACACAAATGATGCAACACCTTGGATGATGCTTCATACAAAGTTGAAAGTATCTCATGATGTGATCAAACGATAACATTGCCCGCTGACTTGGAAGTGTTAACATGCTGTTTGCGTGAGAAAGTGCGAAGTGATTCGTATAGGTGGCAAATTATCAGTGTATCTATACTCTCAGGTAATTCTGAGCATCTATGCTGACTTGCAACTGAGAAGCTACTGCACACAAAAAGGTGTATTCAAGTAATGGTCCATGCAGAATAATTGCCCACCTAGTGAAGAGGCAAATGTGGCAGGCTAATGGGCCAGGGCAAATAGATTGATAAAATCTGATAACACATGCAATGATATTATTGAAATAAGTGATAAAAAACAGCACAGGTAAAATTGCAGTCATGACAAAATTTTAAAAGCACCTCTGCAAACTGCTGGAACCCTCAGCATCATGCCTGTTCTACACGCACATATGTTGCAGCGCAATCTATATCTCAGACGCATGCGCATCCACAGATCACTTTGTGATCTCCTCACAATAAGGTTAAAAAACAGTCTGGCACAAGCTACTTGATGCGATTCATTTTGCAAGCACCAGCCAAGTGCTTATGGTGGTAGAACGAAATTGAAGTTTGTCCTTGTATGGAAGCCTTGGCCCATGTTTTATCAATTCTAGCGGCAAAGCACACCTTTTACAGCACACATAAATCTTAAATAAGACTGCTTGCTGATGCTGTACAGTAAGTTCCTGTAAAGGAACTAAATCACACAGGAAACATTTAGAATACCAAACTAATCAAATACTGGCTTGAATACTGTTTTAGGCTTGTAGCGCAGCTCGGAAGAGCAAAAAAGGAATAAGGTAGAGGTAATCAAAGGGAACGGGAAAACAGAGTGAGCGCTACAAGCCGAGCTGCGCTACAAGCCTAAAACAGTCATGACATACCAACTCGCCCAAACTGCTACGCTTTTGGCTTGAATACATTTGTGCATTAGGGAAGCAAGGTGTAATGTACACTGTTGTAGAAAATTTTTACTCATGTATGGAATACTTCTATGACACAGCAGAGTTAATTTGTGAGTTCTTACATAGCAATGACTACCTACAGGTAAATTTTGTAAGGCTTAGGGAAACTAATTATTAGTAGAACTGTGTATGTACACTGGCACTGAGAAATTGGTTATAATAGTGGCAGCTTATAATGGACCAGAGCTAAAAAATGGCCGTTGGTGTGACACCAACTAGCTATTTTACCACGAAGCGCTCCCTGGCCTTAACCCACATAAAAAGCACTGGGAGGACCAGAGAGGGTACAGTACATTGGCTTACACTGATCATGATGAGGTCCCGTCATCCAGCTAGCGCCAAGGTACAAGAAGGATGTCCAGCCGTCTATAGAGTGAAAGGGACAAAATAAGATAGCATCAAGTCAGTTGAAAGGCAGATTTGCAATTACACATAAGGTGACCCAGTCACAGTCATTCATTAATAAATGCCAAGCTGTCGTGATTTCACTCCCAGATGAAGCACCTACTAGGTTAAAGGTTTTGCTGCTTATTTAGAACAAAACAAGTGAAATTTGTACATCAGCAGACGATTTAATTTGGAATTGTATAGATGAAGTAAACATTGCAGTTATATTTTTTGTTTTGCTATAAAGTGTGATAGCTACAAACTACATAGTCACTGACACACGCGCGCACACGTAAGTACAAAAGGACACAAAATAAGGCGAGTTCAGTCTGGTTCAGTATTACAGCCAGCGCGTCATCTTCGAATGCACTCCTTTCGGTTGGCTCGTGCTACGTTAACCACAGGCTAACAAGCAGGGCAAAGTTCTGACTGTTGTTGCGGAAGTCGTGGAGCGCGGTAGTGCTGAACGGCTGAACACAAGCAGAACCCTCGTATAAAAGTAATGACGAAAACTCGCAGGGCAGAAGAGCCCATATATCAAGAATTGCCGCGGGTAACACCTAAACATATTCACATTGTTGACGAAAAACGAAGCGCAATGCATTTCACTTACCGGAAAAAGTGTTATCCGAACGTGCGACGTACAAAGACGCACCGAGACACGAAGGCGGCGAACGCAGATCCCGCCATTGTGGTAGTAAGCCGTCGGCGAAAACACGCAATACAGCCGATGTCACGAAGCACTGATGCAAAACACACGGCAAACAGCATCAGCACAGCTAAATGACTCCAGTTAATGTCCAGTATAAATGTACAGAACGGCTTGAACAAATGGCATAACGAACCCACGACCGAGACATTGCGGGCGGGAGTGGCCGTTTTTTTCAAACTTCCTGCCTCCCAGTGTTTCCAGCACAGAATGAGATGTCCGACAAATTTGGATTGTGCCGCCGAAGTGGTCGCAGCGCGGTGGCTCTGTGACACCGCTGTGCAACACCGGCATTTCGCTCCTGCTGCTGCGCGATCATAGAATGGTTTCCAGGCGTCGCGTGCGCGCCCTGTATGGAAAACAATAACACGCCCTTGATTGTTGAAGTTCTGGTGTGAAATTATTTAATATTAAAGCCAATTAACTTTTGTTGCTTCCAACGAGTTCGATTTGTCTAAGGCGTCTTTTATTCGCTAACGTCGACGGCCGACGGTAACCGCACATTTAACACGTCGTTTGGCATTTTATGCACTTTTAGACAAAAAGATCTAGAAAAGTTCTTGAGTTAGACATTCTGAATGCGTTTACCAAAACAGACTCTAGCGACACCCGTAGTGGGTTTTGCCGCAGATAGAATATATGCTAGCATATTCCAAGTGCTGAGGTTATGTTTAGAAGAAATTCTATTTTCAGTCTTATCATAGACCAAGACGTCTATAGCCGTTTGTAGCCATTTCAAGAAGTTTTTAAGAGGTTTTGTGTTTCGTGGGTGCAGCCACAGGAAGCCGGGAAGCAGGGAGAGGTAGGAGAGAGTGAAAGGGTGATTATCGCTGGCGACTCAAACATGGCTGGGTGCTCAAAAGCAATTGTGGAGAGGGTGAAAGGCGACAAAAGAGTGGTGGTAGGGACATTTCCAGGGCAGACACTGGGTTCTGTCATGGAGCGAGCAAAAGAAAAGCTCACGGAAAATGCCCACGTGCGCAACCTTGTCGTAGTAGCAGGTGGGCTAAATGACGTCCTGAACAGGAAAGGGCCAGGACTAGCCCAGCGCTTGGCGAAGGGGGTGGACGACTTGCGCGAGCTATCCCCTCAGGTACAGATCGTGGTGTGCACGGTGCCGGATGTGCCTGTGCGTGACAGTCACGTACAAAGAGCCGTAGTGGCTGCCAATGAGGCGATATGGAAAATGAGCCGAGAGAAAGGCTTCGAGGTTGTCGAAGTAAACAGGGAAGTGAGAAGTTGTGGTGGTTTTAAACGAGATGGGATCCACTTCAATTACAGGCTAGCACGAGAAGTGGGCTGGCGACTTGGGGGTCGCGCTGTTGCTTTTTTAGGGGGCCCGCGGGCGCTCAGGAGGTCAGAGTAGGTAGTAATAAAGAAGGTCCCCTAGGGGAACATCAGAAGAGCATCGCCGTCGATAAGAGAAAAAGGAGGAAAGCAAGAACAAGAGCTCGCCATGCAATAGGCTACATAAACATGCAGCGCGGCAGAAGAAAGGAAAAGTGGGCAGAGATTGAGGAGCAGTTACATAGAGGACAAATAGTGGTGTATGCGGTTACAGAAACGCACCTTAGAGACTCAGAAGAGCCGCCAGTTATTGAGAATTATGTATGGGAAGGGTGCAACAGAACTAAGTCGGAAAGAAAGGGAGGGGGAGTCGGAATGCTCATCCATCAGGGAGCCAAATGGAAAAGAGTAAATTCACAATGTCAAGAGCATCTTTGGTTATCAGGTACAATGAGTGGGAAAGAAACTTGGCTTGGAGTTACGTATTTGTGGACCGGAATAAATTGCACAGAGAAGAATAAAGAGTTAGTGGAACGCATAAGCGCTGATATTAGGGGTTTCGGGAATGGTGCTGAGATAGTCCTATTAGGTGACATGAATGCCCACATACAGGATTTAGATGGCTATACCGACAATAACGGGAAGTCAATGCTAGACCTTTGCGAGCAACATAACCTCGTGATCGTGAATACAGGGCCTAAGTGTGAAGGACAGATCACGTGGGAAGTGGGAAACCGGCAATCGACCATTGATTACTGTCTGATGACAGAAGGAATTCATGATCATCATCATCATCAGCCTGGTTACGCCCACTGCAGGGCAAAGGCCTCTCCCATATTTCTCCAACAACCCCGGTCATGTACTAATTGTGGCCACGCCGTCCCTGCAAACTTCTTAATCTCATCCGCCCACCTAACTGAAATTCATGATAAGTTGAGAGAAATGGTCATCGATGAGGAAGGGTTTAGCAGCATAGGGAGTGACCATAAACGCATCATTTTGAAAATGGGATATGTAGTTGGGAAAGAGGGCAACGAAAGCAAAATGGCCAGTCCAAATTTGAACGCTGAACAAATAGCAAATATAGTCACTAGAGTGGAGGAAGAAATTGGCAAGTCGCCAAGTAAGGGGTGGGAATATGGTGAGCTTCTAAGTGTAGTAACGACAGAAATACGGAAAGAGAAACAACATGTTCATTGGAAAGGAAAAAAGAAACCGAAAAGCTGGTGGAACAAGGAGATACGAGAAGCGATCGCCGAACGACAGAAAGCATCTCGAGAGCACAGGCAGGCAAAGAAGGCGCAGTTGCCACAGGATGAAGTAACCAGTAAATGGGAAATATACCGGGAGAAAAAGTCTATGGTTCAAATACTGGTGCAAGCAAAATTAAAAGGTGAAAGTGAAAGTTGGTTGTAAGAAATACGTGAGAAAGAGAAGGCCGCACCTAGAATATTTTGGAATCACATAAAATTATTAGGCAGGAAGTCAACAACAATACAACAACATATCCTAGACGAAGATGAAAACAGACTGGAAGGAGAAGCAGCAATAAATTACATCCAAAAAGTAACAGCCGAATCTTTCCAAGGCAAGGACGAGGTTGTATTTGAAGAAAAAAAAAAGAGCATGAAAGAGACCCAAGGGGGAAAGGAGCTAGTGCTTACAAATTTAAACTGGAAGAAAGCGGAAGAGAAAATTCCTAAGCGCACAGCCACAGGGCTAGACGAGGTTCCCGTTAGGCTGATAAATGAACTGGGACCAAAAAGTAAGGAAGCTCTCGTGAAAGCAGTTGAAAAAACTTTAAAAGATAGACGAATACCAGACAGTTGGCGACAAAGTAGAATGAATTTAATTTATAAAGGTAAGGGGGAGAAAGACAGAATCCACTCGTATAGACCATTGGCCATTACATCGGTAATATACAGGCTAGCAATGCAGGCAATCAAATTAAAGCTTCAAGCATGGGCAGAAAATAATGGAATTTTGGGAGAGCTTCAGAACTTTAGAATAGGTAGGCGTTTGGATGATAACTTGTTTGTTCTTACTCAGTGTATTGAAAGAGCAAAAGCAGAAAGCAGACCGTTGTATGTGGTCTTTTTGGACATTACAGGAGCATACGACAACGTAGACCGCAGCATTTTGTGGGATATTCTGGAAGGGGAAGGCTTAGGTAACGATTGTATACAGCTTTTGAGAGAGATTTACCTAGAAAATACTGTTTGCGTTGAATGGGAAGGGATGAGGAGCGCGGAGAAAGTTCATATATCAACAAGGGACTGAGGCAGGGGCGCCCTTTATCCCCGCTGCTGTTTATGATGTACATGGTGAGGATGGAGAGGGCGCTAGAAGGAAGTAATATCGGGTTTAATCTCTCATACAAACAGGCAGGTACAGTAATAGAGCAGCAACTCCCAGGTTTATTTTATGCGGACGAAATTGTGTTGCTCGCAAACAAGCAAAGTGATTTGCAACGTCTGGCTAATATCTGTGGACAGGAAGGCAACAATTTAGGTTTGAAATTTAGTGTTAGAAAATCAGGTGTTGTTGCATTCAATGAAAACAGTGAACAGACAGTGGAGATACAGGGCCAAGAAATACCTCGGGTAACAGAATATAAATACCTTGGTATATGGATAAACGAAGGCAACGGATATATGGAAACACAGGAAAGAACCATAACAGTCAAGGGGAAGAGAAATGCAGCCATAATGAAGCACAGAGCGCTATGGGGATTCGATAGGTACGAGGTCCTCCGAGGTATGCGGAAAGGGCTAATGGTTCCAGGACTTACTTTTGGAAATGCGGTTGTTTGCTTTAAATCAGGGGTACAATCAGGACTCGACGGGAACCAAAGGTCAGTGGGTCGCCTCGCATTGGGCGCTCACGGGAAGACTACAAATGAAGCTGTGCAAGGGGATATGGGCTGGACTAGTTTTGAAGTGAGGGAAGCTCGCAGTAAAATTGAGTATGAAGAACGGCTGAGGAATATGGAGGAAAGTAAATGGGCTGGGAGAGTGTTCAGGTATCTGTACAGGCAAAACATTGATTCACAGTGGAGGAAAAGAACTAGGAAGCTTACCAGCAAGTATGCGGCCTGTGGGGTGGGCAACACAGCAACAAAGAAGGTCAAGCGGAAAGTCAGAGAGGCTGAATTAATCTCATGGGTGGCGGCAATGGAAAAGAAACCTGCCATGAGTAACTACTTAAGGGGAAAAAACGAAATTAGGAAAAACCATTTATGATAACTCAAAGGGAAGCTCATTACTTTTCGAAGCGAGATCGGGATGCCTTAGAACACGCACTTATAAAGCGAGATATAAGAAGGAAGAAGAAGCATGTGCTTGCTGCTGTAAAGCTAGGGAAACGACGGAGCATATTTTAATAGAATGTGAAGACGTCTATCCAGCGGTCGATTTAGGAACCACTGGCCTCCTCGAAGCCCTTGGGTTCAGCGGGAGCAGTGGTAAAGCAAACGGGTCCGCAATAGACATCAGTAAGAGGCGATTGGAGGATTGGTGAAAGAAAAGTAGGGAAACGACAAAGGAGGGAGACGTACAAAAGCACAGTTCGCAATAGGGTATCAGAAAATTTGGACGTGGTAGTTCAGTGTTTTTTTTTTTTTTCATTGGTTAACCTAGGTAGGATATTAGACAGCATAGTAGCAAGAGCTTGGTGGCGCAAGCCACCGCCCCGTTTCAAAGGGGACGCTCATAACATCCATCCATCCATCCATCCATCCATCCATCCATCCATCCATCCATCCATCCATCCATCCATCCGCTATATGCCTCCCGCGGCATAGAGTTTCCTACAAAAATTTTTTTAGGAAACTATGTCTCGCGGTGCGAGCACGACCGGCTTTATTACATTATTATAAAGCCGGTCGTGGGTGCGAGTAACCAGCGAAATGAACAGAGATGGCCGCGCCGGCGCTTGCGTCGCGCTAGTGGATATCTCTGGCGCGCGCAACGCTATCGGTGATATTCGGCCGTTTCTCAGTCAGCCGAGTCGGGCTGAGTCATTTGCGTTTAACGAGATAGCGATAACGTGGCCTAGAACGTGTGCGCATCACCACTTGTAGGTCGCATATGTTGTCTCAAGCAGGAAAACAAGCGCGCTGGCGCCAACATACATTGACTGATTCCATTTCCTGGGGACACTCATCCTAGCTATTGAAGCAGACGACGGCTTCTACGCAGCAGACGACGGAAGGGAGAAGCATTTTCGACGGAATAATCATACGCTTTGAGCTAGCTACCTTATTTTTACTGCGGAGGAAAACTGTTTTGCTTTACCGAGAACCTTACGTTCAGCGCCTTCATTTGAGTTTCTTAGGCAAAACGTCAAGTTGGCGTCACGTTACGAAAGCAAAATTGGGGCCGTCAGCGCCATTTTATTCGCGTTGCGTCCACGTCACGCGCCGAAGAAAATGGCGGTATGTCCAGAACAGCGCCCCTGGTCAACCTTCCTCCCTTTTCTTGCTTTCTCTATCACGCCCTTGCCCCACTAGCTACGTACTTTCCGCCTGTGTGCGGAGAAAATTGTTCACAGCCCGAATATCCAAAATGCGCAACCTGAAAATCACGTGCTTTATGAGAGGTACATTGAGCAACAACCGTATTGGCGTTACAGTATCGTGCGCCACAGATTGTGCGTTTAAGTGCAGCTATGCTTTGAGACAGTAGAAAATGAAGGTGAAGGCTAGTTGCAATAACTTCAGGTCACGGAGCAAGAAATATAGGAGTGGAAACTCCGCTGTTTGCGGCGACCAGAAAAGGTCACAAGCCCGCGGATATATTTTCATGCTGGCGGCATGGGAAGAAATTACCGCTGTTTCGGTTGCCAGGGCAACCGGTCGAGTGTTGCTCCCGTTCGGCCGCGCGCGCCTGACTTCTACGCCACTGTACTTCTACTGAGGGCACTCTCGCGCGCTTCTTTACCGCTTGTAGCCCGAAGAGCAACTGCTGCTACGCTTCAGCCATTTGAGCACAGTAACAAATAAAATGCGTTTTCCATGACAGCTATAAGATGATACGTAGCTTCTGGTTGTAGCCAGGGCTATCTTGCTCCGTGGCGGGCGGTTTTCGGCTTTTTGCGCTTGCGAAACTGATGGCTATCTCGTTCCTAATCGCTCAAAGGGCGACCGCTTGTTTCTCGCTCTAGTGCTCACAGGGGTGCGCTTAGGAAGGATGCTGCCGTGCATGTGTTTCCGTTCCTTTTCTTTTTTATAAGACTCGCGAAAACTAGTTGCCCTAGCTGCTTGGCGATAAGAGGAAGATTAGCGGAAGTTTGCCACACGTGTTGCTTTTTTTGATGGGCACACAACAAAACAGTTTTCTTGAGTGCGCGCACCTACGCAGTTCGGTTACGGCGTGCCCGCTGAAGCAAACACCCGTGTCGTCTGCTTGTCGTCTGCTTTGAGCGGGCGCCGCCGGAGTGAGCGCCGGAGCTGCCGAGCCAGCCGAGCCGCCTGCCGGGCGCTGCTTTTTTTTTTTTTCCGCTGCGGCTTCTACGACGCGCCGCATGGTGCCGCCACTGCATAGAGTAGCGTCGGCGCATGCAACAATTGTGACGTTATCTGGTCGCCCGCGCTCGCTCGCGCTGACGGGAGTTTAAGGTTTAGCACGAGGCCAACTCTGACTTTCCTACCCAAATACATGTAAAATACAGAAGCGTTTTCATACAAGGCAACCACCTGATTTGAAAGTTGTTACATTTGTGGGGAACAATTACATTCATCCCCCCCCCCCCAAAAAAAAACGCGTCGTCCCCTCCAATGGTATAAAACTATCATCTTCAGTATTGGCTCATACACTGCTAAGCAAGCAAAAAATGCAAGGTTCACCTCTGTCGTAATGTAGAGGTTACAAGCGCTCAGCAAAGTGAAGCGTACAGTGCATACATTCATTAGATCATGCATACAATGTACAGAAACATGGTGTCCGGCTGGGAAATAAATAGAAGTGGCCGCTCGCGCAGTCGCGTTCCATCGCTGTTCCAAACATCTCAGAAGCAAAAGCATGTCGCCCGACACACAACCCGCTTACTTAGACCCATGCTCCTAGTTGGTGATCAAAGTGGGGAACCGAAGTGGAGCGAGAGCTAGGATTGGACTTGGGTCACTCCCAAGAGTCACTACAAACAGGGTAACGTGCATAGACTTGGTTTTCCACAACCACGATGCCATTAAATAGCTGCAGTACATCTCCTGCTACTTTACATGACCCCATAATTACGTCTCTGAACATCAAGGAGCCACCGATGCGCCCCATCGATGGTGCCTTGTTAGAGGGAAACTACCAGACGAAGCTAAAATAGGACTGACAAACAAACAGTCACGAGGTATTATGTTCAGGTTGTGGCACACATTCGTCAGACTTACTGGCGACAAGCAAGCCGCACTTTTAGATAGTTGTGGATTAAGTGGTCGCAAGTGTCGTTGAGGAGGAGGTCGACCTAGAGGGCCGCCACACGTGCATTTCACACTGCGGTTCGTTATGCCTTGCACCCCTCAGACTGTCGTACAGGTCAATACGTTACCAAATATGCTGCAGGCTTTTGCCTTCACAGGCGACAGGAGAGTAACATGCTGCCGAATGTCTTACGTATTGTTCGAGTTGGACAGTTCCCAATGGATACACGACATTTTACAATCTTCTAAATTTCCGGAATGGCTTAAACAAAAAAATCTAGCTAGTCATTAGATTTCAACATTTTTCTTCTAAATGCAACAAACCTTATCAAATTCAGTGCTGCACTTGCCAAGAAAAATTATTTTTCCGTCACCGTGCATTTAGATGGGAGTCCCCCGAGCTAAAGCTCTCTCTTCACTTGACATTGGGTTACGACTCTCCGAGGCTGCACAAGTCTGATGAATTTTACAGTGAAGCTGTATACCTCTACCGTCCGAGAAATTTTCATGTCCTTGTGGTAAGCAAAAAAAATCCCCATACGGGCCGATCCTGGAGATAGTGCAATGCCGGGCCAACCCGCAATGGAGGTGAACCAGGCGTTAAGCACCTCCCCGTTTGTGGGGTGATCCCGAAGAGTGCAATGCCGGGCTGGTCATCCTTCTTCACAGAGTGGAAGGGCACCGAGATTTTTTTCATATTCAAATGGAAAATGTTTAGGCGAGCACCAAAACATTTGCCATATGCATGTGACCACACCAGTTTTATTATTACGATGGATTTTGTGAACACAGGCATAATAGTTAATATCTTTATTTTACAGTTGAGGAATTAGCTGCAGCATGGCATGCTTGTGTATGCCAGTGTGGACTGTCAGAAACACGTTATGTTAAACCTTTTCCGAGAATGAATCGCTTCCCTAAATGCTTCAGCGATTGAAGGTACTGAAAATAGACCGAGTAATCCGAGTAGAATAAGCAAAAAAAGAAGGGAGTGATGAATCAACAATCATTATAAAAATTAATTTATTTAGTACCAAAAGGCTCTACATATACATATATATATAGAGAAGTCATGTTTCACATGTTATCTACTGTACAAACACACAAATGATTCCATTGTGATTAAAGCCCTCCCAACACAAAGTTAATTGACAAATTTCCCAGGCAAAATAAAAACCTCTTCCCTCAGTGTTGACAGGTGTCATCCTACTGGACCACCAGGCACAATGTTTTGTTTATAAATTTGTGTGCTTTTTTTACACTGAAGAAATGTGGAGCCTGCTTCAGTATGCAGATTTTTTTTTTTTGCTCTATAATCTGTTACTCCACTGCTTTCAGAGGCTTCCCAAAAAGCAAAATATTTACAGTGAAAAGAACTCGTACAAAATGACAAGAGGTTGTCAATAGATGGCATGGGAACACACTTTTTTCTTATGTGCCTTGCTTTATGCAAGCTCCGAAGCTCAGCTTCACTTGTAGCAACCTCAGTGCAAACCAATGAATGAAGTGCTTGGCAGAAAAGGCTCAAGGCATAAACAGCCATTTCACGCCCTAGCACGAAAAATTTCTTCAATTCTCTGAATATTTGCAAATTAGCTGTTTTCAATTTATCACCATCTTGTGCTGTGCTGCACTCAAGTTCAGTAAAGCATCTTGTGTGTTGCTTTTCTAGTTCTCCAGCCTCTGTCACAATGCTTTGTCAAGTATTATTTTATTACTAGATTTTTTGTTGCACTTCTATAGCAGTTCTTTCTGTTCGCAAATTTCAGTTTATTTTCCGTCTCATTTCTTGATGTATGGTCGATACCCTTCGTGAACATGTGTGATGTTTATGTTTTTGAGGACTCGATGCAAGCCTTGTTGGCCTTTTCCCATTGAGACCCTGCTTAACACCAATGTGAATGTGGTCAGCCCTAGTCTAGGTCGTAAACATTCCCTGCTGAGCATGTTCATGTCAAACACAGCTTGGGAGTATGCACATATTCAAAACCGTACATTGACCAATCCAATCAGCTTTCATTTTAAATGGCAACCCAACATGACGTCCAGACTTCTCCGAATAATTTTTTATGTTTTCAGTATGGCAAGTCAGTTCTGCGGAATCTTGCAAGTTGGAGGAAGTGTTATGAAAGGGAAAATTGTCATCCACCTGTTCCTCTGTAGCTGTGTGCTACATTTGGGTGGATGACAGTTTTTCCTCCACACTTCGGAGTTTCGCAAAACTGACTTGCCATATTGTGTCCCTGCACTCTGAGTTGTAGATTAATTCAATCTCACACTGTGATCCGCTAGCTTGTTAGCTAAGGGGTGGAGCCACCGCACTGGAAAAGCGTTGGTCCTGGGTTCCAATCGCAGACCAGGACAAATTTTTCGTCAACTGTGAAGCTTTTTGAGAAACCTGTACAAGTTTCCTTTGCAGGTTTGTGTTACATATGGGTGGGTGAAAGTCTTCCCCTTCAATATGAATCACAGGCTACTCTAAAGTGGCCACAGAACTACAGAAGGATGCCAACACAGCTTGTCTGTTTCAGATTTCATGGTAACTGGTACCTTGTGGTAGGTTTTGCACTTCTCTTAGCAAAAAGAATAATTAAGTGAGCTGGGAATAATTTTTTTTGTCTACAAAGCAGACACTACACTGCACGGTGTTCATTTCCTTTGTAGAGACAAGGCTGCAATTGTGTGCAATTGCAAACTAAGTATTCCATGCTGAATATGATTTTGCAAGCAACAGTTACGCGTGTGTGTGTTCCTCGCAGTTAGCTTTGTCCTGCTTCTGTGACAAAATGCAGGCTTTAGTTTGGAAAATGTGCTGAAATTCTCTAAGTTACTGTTGTACTGCAAAGTGAAAATGAAAAACCAAGGCAGGTGCCCATGCACAAAAAATTAAAAAAAGATGTGGGTTCGCTTTTTCAGTATATACTATGTTTCACATTAGTCACTCTACTGCAAACAAGGCAAGTAAGTTTCCATGTTTTTTGTCAAAGAGCACCATTGAATTGCAAGCTCAAAAAGGAGAAAAAAACAACAACAACAATACAAAACAGAATATGAACCTAGATGCACGTTTGGAGTTGGTATAGGCAAAAGTCCATCTGACACCCAGCGGTCCATCACATATGGCAGTAGGGTTTAAAGCACTGGTACCATTAGACTTTGCAATTGTCTAGCCCTGTACCAATCTCGTCGGAATGCACACAGACATACTTAAGAAGCTAGCACAAAACAGGCCCCAACTGATTACAAATGCTATGCAACTAAGTTGGCATTGATCAGTCCACAGTATGTACAAATCTAGGTAGAGATGCTATACACAGGGTTGTTTCATTACACTGATTTCGATACACGAAGGTCACAGGCACGATTTAGCAGCAAGGACTGAACGAACAGCTAGGCTGGCCGGGCAAAGATGTACGAGACGCATGTGAAAGCATTGCTCTGGAGACGCAGCCTGGCAACCTTGTCCACTTGCACGTGCTGCCGAGACGCTGGCTGCACAGGCTGTAAGTTCACAGGTGCAACACACTCCTGCAGACTGATGTCCTACTGAGCAGCACAATGCATGCACTGGGCACACTAGCTTCTGCCAGGCACTGCTACACACTTGTGAATGGTGCAGAAAACATGGGACAGACAAAGTGGAGTGCACAGCCCTCAGAACCCATTTTGTTTTTATGTAGCTATGGTCACATGATTCTGGACAATGCTTACAGGCAATTGTGTGACTGTACCTTTATATCAGTTTTCGTCGAGACCATGCTGCTGGGTTAGCTTGTGCACAAAAACAATGACCTCAACGAGAACAACACACAGAGAGGACAGGTGCTGCCAGCAATTTATTCAACCAAATAGACTCCCCGTTAACAATGCGCATCTGAGTGCACGTACCTTTAATCTGTCCTGTGCTTTTTGTGCCACTGACAAGTACATCAACACCGACCACTTTGCTGCAGTCTGCACAGAATCGTGCGAGACTTCCTACGAGGTATTGCTCGACTTGTATA
The DNA here is from genome assembly GCF_038994185.2 of Dermacentor albipictus. Taxonomy (NCBI): domain Eukaryota; kingdom Metazoa; phylum Arthropoda; class Arachnida; order Ixodida; family Ixodidae; genus Dermacentor; species Dermacentor albipictus. The sequence continues at coordinate 4,482,219 of NW_027225570.1, read as the reverse complement.
TCTAACAGACTGCTGCGCGATAATTTGTGCAACGTCGATGGCTCTGCTTATTGTTGTGACCAAGGGACACAAGATTACACAGGAGCATGAAAGAATCCTGCTGCCCTTGCAGAAAGTAGCAGGGCAATGGCATCAACAAAGAAAGCCATGCTGCCCTGGAGTGGCCGATGCATGCACACAACTGCACACATTCCTTGGGGCCAGATGTTCTAGTATAATTCGCACAATGTGGCATTATGTCTAATGGAAGAAATGAAGTAGTACACATCTGTTACACTGAATTACTTGATGTGGCATCACCAGCTACTAGTGCCCCCACAAGTACCCACTGGCAAATGTAGCAAGTGCACCTTGTAGCTTGCATTTCACTCTGGCACGGCAGTATGTGCACAGTACACTGATTGGTTTACAGAAGTAATGACTTGCGATGCACAAGACATTGAAGCAAATAAAATGGAACATTAAATCAGAACAATGCGGTAACTTTTCTGCAATTCACTCAGTCAAGCGACAGGTAACATGAAAGGAAGAAAAAGTGCTCTGTCCAAAATGCCATATCTGAAGCAAGAGTAGAGCACGTCTGCTTTCTACCTCCTGTTGGCAGCTTGTTGTAGTACACTTTATATGCCAGTGTCCGCAGAACCAACTAAGCCCCTCGGTGGTTATCACTAGCCACAGGTTCCACCACATGTCACTGTTGGTGATGCGACGTCACGGTGATTTTGGCGAATTTCGTCGCCCCGCTGAGGGTGGCGCATTGAGCCACAATTGTTGCAGCAACAACCGCAAGCAGTGATTTCTCCTCAAGGAAAGGCTGGGACTCGATGTCCAAAAGACACGTGCAGTGGCATGTCTGCGACCAATGAAAGCACAGCGTCCCCATCCAGTCATCACAATGCACCTGCCCCGCCTTTCGTGCTGCCTGCTCCTAAGGAGCAGAGGTCATCACTCGCTTGCGTTAAGTGTAGGGGCAGGCTCAGGGGACAAGAGACAAGTATTGCATGGCCACAGTCGTCGAGCAAGTCTGAAAGGATGCTCAAGTGCTATTACACATATGTATATCTAGAATATGTATAGGTATATATGTACACCGAAGTTAAATAAAGAACAAACAAACAGATGTACTCTACAAGATGCTGTTGAAGCCAGTGGAAGAACTGCAACGTGTGCCAGTGCAGCCAATTGGATGAGGGACTTATGTCCAAGCACAACGTTTGCCAACCAACACATTTTCTTGTTCCCAATATTTCAAAACAAGTAACGACAATGTTACGAGTTGGACACAGAAATTTGCTAAAAAATTGTCTTAAGGCCTCCACAGAGCCCACGTGAACTAATGAAGCAGGCCAACTGAAACGTGTTCTTATTTACCCTTTCATCGCTTCGCGCGATATCGGTGCGACTGCAGTTTGTACACCTAGCTCGAGGAGTGCAGCATTCTTGGCGGTTATGCACGTAGCAGTGCAAACTCACTTTTTCGAGTTATTGGTATACTTGTAGGTGTTATATTTCAGTTTCTCACTTGCATTTCACTTGTTCATCACATATTGTAGCGGTAAGAGAGCATTCCTGGCACAGACTGGATTCAGCAGCATTTGAGTGTTTCAGCGATAGAGTGCTTTGTGCGCTCATCGTGCTACCATGAAAGACTAAAACCAATGTAAAAAAAATATGCCGCCACAATGACAATAAATACCTGAAAATTGCACTAGAACCGTACAGACACAGACAGAGACAACTCACCAAGTAGATTGTCCTTGTACAAGTTACAACCGCTTAGGACTTTTGCCAGTAAAATGCTAACCACACTTGCTCTGCATGACGTCATCAAGTGAAACACAAAAGCTCAAGAAAGTTACATCAAATCGTGCGATAAGAACTCGCCCAAGTCACTGTGCTTGCAAGGCCACAGCAAATAACTGCAGTCCTGGCTAAGTAATATTTTAGTCAATCTATACAAGTGGCCCGACACTTCACTTTCACGGTCAATCATAAGCCAACGACTATGAAAGCAGGAAATCTTGGCACGCCTAGCTGCTTTCGCAAGGAGCTACACTGTGTGCGTTGTAAAAACATTCGTGTCTTACAATTTTTGACATAGTTCAAGAACTTAAAAGAATTCAAGCTTTATCGAACACTAGAGATTAGCCTAATTGTTAAAATACAGCACAAGCCACTCAAATTAATGACAGCCTTGAACAACTTAGATTTTATTTACCCTACCTGCGGAGGATTATTTAATGTTTTAATATGTTTGTATGCAGTCAACACTGCTGTTTTAGTACAGATCAACAGTAATATATCTATAACGAAATAAATGTGCTTGGTAAGGTTTCAAAAACACAATGAAACAAGGAGCACCCACAAAAAAATTTTTACTAAATGCAGTTACCACATTACACCGACAGCCCAGTTCACTGCTTTACTGAGTCTTGAATTATTGACTCCCCTTGTTACTAAAAGGCGCCTTTCACTAGTATTGCCAGACAGGTTCCGGCAGATTTAAGTCCCGCCGACACTCTACAACAAAACGCATTGTGAACTAGGTCACTTTCCTTCCATATGAAGTAATAGTAGTAGCAGTTTCACCATAGTTAATAACTTCCTGCAATATGCAGTCAAGTTGTGAAAAGGAGTTTGTAAGTAATGCATGCAATGTAATGACACAGACACACGCATTTAGCTAACTTTGAGTAGCTCTCACGGGCAAACAGGAAGAGATAGGTAATTTGCAATTCAGAGAGTTGAACCTCTGAAGATCTGATGTGCATATTTTTTAAGAAGTAAGGCTATCCTCATTTGAGTAATTTGAGCGCCAAAGGTACAGGAATTGGGGGATGACTGAAGACAAAAAGGCTTGCATGAAAGCTCTGGCAGAGTCTGTACAGTACGGAGCACTTCACAAACCCCCGAAGTGAATGCAAAGTGCAGCGAGAAAAGTGGAAGAAGCAGGGGCCTGTTCCAACAGTTTATGTGCAGGCTGTTACAAGTCTGGCATTTTTTTTTCTTTTTTTGCCTGTTGCAGGGGCTGAAGAGAAGAGCACTGCGTGGTTAGCATTGCAACGCTTGCTTAGGGCTGGGTCAGCTGTGTCTGAGCAGAACGGATGCCAAAGTAGAATTCGATGCCTAACGAAGCACACTGGTTGAAGCTATTGCGAAGTGTGCAGATTGCACAGCAGCTAAATGAACCAGAAGCACACAAAGTGAGCAAACATGTATGCTTCACTTACATGTGCTATTTTTTTTCCCCCTGGTAATCCTGCCTGCAACATGTGCAAGATGAAATGGCATACTACACACTGAGAGTGCCTCATGTCTGCCTCTTCCAGTGTCAACACCTTGTTTTTATTAAGCAATGAAATTTATAAAGCACAGTGGAACAGACAGCATGCCTGCAACAATCATCACATCCAATGTGCGTTTCTTTAAATCTGCTAACTATGCAATCAAACTGCAAGAAGGCATAGTGCAACATTTATACTCAGCCTTCCTGAAAACCCTGGCTTTCCAGAGGTTTTCACGCTGTACGGTCCTCGCACACACACTGCTAGTAGAAGAAGCATGGATATGTATCGTGGAATTACTAGAAGTGGAGAATAGCAAATGCGAGAGCTGCAAAGGAAGCAGACTGTGGCAGGGCTTCATCAGCTGGTGCACAATGGAGAATTATCAGGCTCAACAAACTTGGAACTCGAGGCAGGATGAGTGATTGGCAGAGACAAGCTGCACAGAGAAGGGATTAAAAAGGCAAAAATGGCTGCTCTGGAGGCTATACATTTTTCCTGTTGTATTATCTGCATGTCGTGTCCACCAAAAGCAGCAGTTCCTGCGTATTGCCTGGTAATTCTAGCTAGGGAATCGCTCTTATTGCTCTGTGCATTTGGACTAGAACATACATTGGTTCAAGTGCAATGCTGCCAAAAAGGTCTCGCCTAAGATTGAACCTGCTTAGTGTACCGGATGCTTCATGAATAGGAAGGTCAGGTGTATGTCACTGCTCTTGCGAACATAACACATTTGATCTCAAATTTGGCACAAAAGCAGCACTTCATGGTGAATGCAGTTTAGTACCAGTACTTGCCTGTTTTGTATGAACTGAGTCAGAAGTATGGGAGACGAAAGAAAAGAAAAAAGCAGAATGAAACAGTGGCGCCAGCTCTCACTGTAATGGCCAAACAGGGGAGGCTGTGTTTTGTGCTAACAATGACAGATGGCGCTACCTTTCCATTGAAGTGAAATCAACACCCTTTCTGATGCATCACCGCAGACACAGACTCGTGATTTTGTCTGAAGGAAACAGACAAGTACCGCAACTAATGGTGATATTAAACTGCATGCACTACGAAATAGCCCATCTGCACAAAATTAGGAGTATTGGCAAACCAGCGATTCAACTAGTAGAGGCAGGTACTTCCTGGTACTCTTATACGCACGTTTGGTAGAAAAATCTTTTCTGTCAATCGAAATTACAATTTCACACTTGCCAGCAAAGCAATGCTGTGAAGGTTTTACCCATTATCAATATTACACAAAATAGAATGTGCGCATCTTGAATATCTGCAATCCAAACATGACAAAAACTGCCGCAGAATAACAAGAATTGAACTATTAAACTTGACCATTTAAAAGAGACAAGCTGTTTTTACGAGCTACCACTACAAACTTGGTTTCTAGTGGTAAATTTATAGTGATTAGCCCACTCTTGGGCTAAGGGAAATCTTAAGAAGGTGACAGAAGTGGCATATTCTCATAAAACAGCAAAATAATGGTTCTAATGGCCAAATTAGTCTTGCGTTTGAAGAAATCACGAACGGTTACTTATAACTGCACCTTTAACTGGCAGCAAATGAAAGCAAGTGCCACTGTTAGTCACAATGGAATTTTTAAACTGTGCTACTATTGCAAAATAGTACTAATCCACCTTTCAGAACTAATGTATCCAAGGATTATGTAGAGAACTGATTAAAATTTGTCAGCGCATCGTTGCATGTCCATCATCGCGCTTAAATAGAATAGCAGAACAACATTTGCTTCTCACAAAGTCTAGCACCCTCCGAGCTGGCAGCATTTCACCTTGAGTGCAAAGCGCTCGACTTGGACAGCCCTGAAGCAAAAGCAGTCATTTTTGCCACAACCTTCTTGAGAGGAAAGATTCAACAGCACAATCTGAGCAATTATGATGAGTTGAACGCCGTCAGCAGCTTGCACATCAGAAGTCGCACATGCCACATTATCGCTGAATACCTTAAGAACTGCAGGAAAGAGCCCTGCAATTTTAGAACAGTGGTTTCTCTAGAAACAGCTTGTGAGGCATGAACTGTTGTGCTCCTTGGTGCCACACTTCAGAACATTATGAAGTGCTAAACTGAAGTTTTTTTTTTCTCACTTTCTTGCACCTAACAGAGACTCTTTAAGTAGAGCAAGTCATTCGCATGGGTTGGCATGGCATGCCCAACATGCCAGATCAAAATTATCTAAACTCTCTCTACCAACACCAGCCTAGGCACAGAGAGCACTTCATCAGAGTGAAACTGCACTGAAAATTATAATGCTGAAGCTAACTTTATGAAGTGCCCAACAAAATTTAAAGAGATGCATTGTCAGTGACTATAATGTGACCTGATGATGTATACTGCAACCACAGTTACAGGCTCGAATGATAGGCCCCTAAACATTGCAGAACAAACGCCTGTAAATTGCTAGTTTGGTCAATCATTTTCTCCTCGCCCACAGGGCTAAAAAGGTTATGCTTTTCTTCTATGGGTTAGACATGTGGTGATTAATTGCACAGCAGCAGAAAAAAAAAAGGTGGTTCTTATGTTTGCTGTGTGGCACCCAATGTGATAGTATCAGCTTTAGGATGGAAGCTACAAGAACAAAATATAAAGTTGGTATCCGTGCAAATATGCGTCAGCACGTGCAGGGTTCTAGCCAGGGCCAGGCATGGATGGACGCACCAGAAGCCACAGAACACATGCAGCAATTGGACAAGCAATGTGCGGTATGCAGCAATAAATGATGGGCTAAGTTCCAGCAGACCATTTACAAGACTGCACTATTTACACGTCGAGGCCAACCCACTCACTGAGTATTGAGTGCACACAAAGCAACACAATGCACACTTCTGTCCAGCGACAGCGTTGCTCGTTTGGATATGTCTCGGCCATGCTGTTCACAGGCAAGGCCCCACAATGTCCTCCAGCCACGGAAAGACATGGAAGCTCTGGCAGTCATGGAGAGAGTTGTGCGGACTCGCAGACAGAAGCAGGTGAAAACTCACTAGTTGTCAATTATGCACTAGTCACTGCACCCAGCTAGCAGCTTTAGATGACCAAGGCAGCATGGATGCATTCTAAAGGTGAGTACTTGTGGCTGTGCACATGCTTCTGGCCAGTGCTGAAACTAATTAGTGAAGTACAGGAACATAAGTTTCCTTTACACCAGATTTATAATTAACCCGCAAATATACACAGCAGAACAATTGCCTACATATGGCATGCAAAAAAAGTTAAAAAAGATTAAGGAAGCGACTAGTTCGTATTGGCCCGATTTCCTGCAAACTGGTGCTCTCACCTTCATTCATCACAGCATCAATAATTATTTGAAAGCATGTCTCTGAAAAGCACTGAACAAAATAAGTACACTGCCATCTGATTACCTTGCGCAGCATGTTTTTTCTGGTTACTTTCTTCCTACAATAATCTTTTTTTTTTTTTACACTCGCCATTTAGATACTGTATGAACTTGTGCAAGGGCCGCACTTTTTTCTTCCACAATTTTGACGAGGTGCGGCCCTTACACAGGACCGAACTATTGGTCAAAATGCTGCCAAGTGCCAGCACACTCCAGATCCTCAACTGTGCCACTGCATCATAGGTCAACGCACAGCTCTCGCTATCTGGTGGGGGTTCGTGGAAGTGCACAGCGCATGAAAATTCAATGATGTGCATCAGTGGCATCAGGGCACCAAATGCGGTTGCTTTTCAGATGGATTTTTTAAAACCAAATTTATGGCTGCAAAGTTATGGGTGGGGCCCTTACAAGAGTCTATACAGTAAGCATCCAAGATGGCAGAAGTGTACCACACTGTACCACTACACAAATGAAGCACCAGTCCATGCTTAGTAATGGTTATAAATAGCTGATGTGTATTTGTGTCTTAAGTCCAGTGCCCTACCTTCAACTTTACCTATGTTGTTCTATTAACTGTGTGTTTTCAAGAAATTCTGTGCTAGAAAACCGCGTACAATATTTCCCAACAGGCTACCCTTATGATCTCTCCCTCATTATCGTGTACTGTAGGTCATTGAGTCAAACATCATTGTCCAAGGCTATCTGCACAAGTTACACACATACTTTGTTTTAACCGATGGGTTATATGCAGGGGCGGCTTATCTGTACAAAAACACAATATGTCCAAATTGACTGTTTTGCGCAAACTCTTGTCCCAACTTATAAATAAAATGATGTGCTGCTGTGCCCTCGCCATTCCACCAAAGTGATTAGTCACTTAGAAAACAGTGCCAATTTTCGTGTGGGTCCAAGATGTGGCCCAAGTACCAGACAACGACAACCTTCCGGAATGCTGAGAACTCACGAGTTAAAATATGACTTCATAAAAGCCGTGTTAGGCAACGCTATGCAATGTGAAGAGGAACAAAGACTTTACTGCCACATTCTATCTATCACAAACAAATAATGGAAAAGATCGATTGAATTACAATAAAATGGTGTCAATGTGAAAGCATCACTTGAAGGCAAGTGCTCACTTTAGTTTAATGGGACCTCAGTCTTGGCGAGTTGGCCATCTTGATGACCATGCAAATGATACAGTTAAGGATGTGGCTTTCACGACAGGTACGTTCAGGCCTGTGCATGTGCTGTGCACAGTTTCATTTGGTTGCTCAATGCGGCAGGGTACACGTACAGCTGATGCAGTCTAAACGAATGCTAGTTGCAGGTCAGCACTGCCATGCCTGTCCTTTGCAGTGTATTTTTTGCGCTGTACCAATGCTGTCCTGTCCATTCAGTCCTTTTAGTTCATCTCACTAGGCAAAATGCATCAGCTCAGGCAAGTGCATAAACTCCCTTTTTCGGCAGCAGGAGTATTCGGTATTATGGCTGGAAAAGTTGGCCCAGCAAAATGTCCCTATTACATTGCCAAAACGTGGAACGTGAACAGCAGCACGATATATTCTTGCAATGAAAAACAAAAAAGCTAGTCAAGGACAAAACACAACGTCCACTGTGCTTTGGATCTCTGAAGCTCGGAATATTGTCAGTGGTGTAGAACGATACTCTCGCAAAAGAATGCACATTGAAGATCACAACTGTGCATTCAGGGACAATACTGGGTTTGCATCGGTAATTTTCTAGAAAATTGAAAAGGGTTTTGGAGGAGTTTGAAAACAGAACATTGTTTTAAACAACTGAGAATAAATATTTTCTTAACTGCATACAAAAGAAAGAATCGAGAAAGGCTCAACAAAATGTTTCAACAGGATAGGATTAGCTTGATTTTCGGACTGCACAATGGCCAGATGTCTAGCATTTAAGCTTAGCAAAAAAGAAAACCAAATAAAGCAAAAATGGCACTTTAATGCCCGAGGGTCTCAATAAGTGCTACAAACCCTGGTCGCTGTAGCATGTAGTGCTATACACTGCATGTTGATGCTAGTACTAGGGCTTTGAAAACTGTTCATGTACAGTGATGGGATACCAGAGGTAATTCTGGCTCCAGCTTTCCCTTGCCACATACAAACCAAGGATTCTCGATCTGGTTTCGTGGAAAAACCGGGACTTCCACGGGTGACACTTCTGCGCTTCGCCGAGGTTCAAAGAAATGCAAGCAACCTCCTGTATGTTTTAGATTTAGTACAACAGATGACACACTGTTTGCGTTTGTCAAAATGACTGCGGGCAGGCACTGTCAGCCATGCCTCTCGAGGGAGTGAAAAGGAATGCACTGACTGGAGGCGAGGTGGACCCTGAAGTCTCGGTGAATCGGACAACAGAAGCCGAGTCCCAAACAGACGCACCTTTTTTTTAACAAACGTCGAGTTGATTTGATGCTTTCTTTCTTCTCTGCATCGTTCATGGGCAGTACGAAAAAAAATTATGCATAGCTATCTTTTTCTTGGACAAGGCAACAGATGAGCAACTTGTACCACTTGTACCAGAGTGTGCTATAAAGTTTAAAAAAAGAAAGAACTACATTATTGACTGCGTTCAACAGTTCGTTTCGGCATACAAACTGCTTAGCCAAAAAATAAATCTTTAATAAACAGTACACATTCGTACACATTTTTGTGCCTCAGCTTCTGTCCTTGTCCGATTCCTGCAATGGTTTCCATACCGACCCAAGTCTTGCTGAACCGAGGCTCACAGCTCTGGCCTTCTGATAGAAGGAAGTTTAAGACAGATTCACACTGCATGGGCACTGAATCTATTTTTATTCCTGTCTTCATTTGGAGTTGGTGAGTGAAAAAAGTTCGGACATCCACGACAGCGATATCTGTGCCATGAGCGTGGAACACTGCCAATGTCCCCAAGAGACAATAAGGTAAGGGAACTCTCAAACTTATGCACATAGCAACGCAAGTTTATGCTAGTAGTTGGTTCCTACACTTAGGATAGGTGTATAAGGCAGCACAGAACAATGGCACCCCGTCGCTGTTTGCAGCAAAAAATTTGGCCTGTATAGAGTTCGGGCTACGACGCCACTCGGGAAATGTCCTTTATACCATTCACAACCCCTACGTTATGGATCACACAACAACAAAAGCCCTTCAGCTGTCGCATGCAACAATTCCTATACAAGATAACGGTCATCAAGATAAGTTAGTTCAATAAAGAAAAAAAAAATGAAAACAAAGGCACGTACACACACACGCACTTCCCAGAAAAAAACTGATTTGGCACTACATAATCTGCCTAGGATCAGTGAAATTAGGACAAGGTAAAACCAAGGACCCTTACAAAGTCACGTGCCTAAATTTCAAGCTCAGAGGGCTTAACGTCCGAGCAGTCACATCTCAACAGGCAGTGTTGCCTGTCAGCCAACTCTGTGCCAAGATGCAAGGCTCAAAGTACTGCTGCCATTCGTAAACCATCAAAAAACAAAGAAGAGTGCACCTACAGCATTTAATACATGCACAAAAACATGCATTGCATGTTGCAACAACAATGCATTGCAAGGGTCCCTTACATATAGCGTGTTCTGTAAGCCCCGTGTGATCAATGTCAGGATGACGAAACCCAGCGCATCAAGAAACGACCGAGTCCATAATGAAGCAGGGATGGTGATGTTCATTTTCAACACCAGTAATTCTTTATAACTAAACAAATGCACGAATTCAGGCTGCAGGCCATGCAAGGAAATTCGTGCTTGCAAACAATGTGCAAAATCTGCACGACTCTTAAGAGTATGTCATCTCTGCTTCCCACTTCAACACAAATTTTACATTTCTAGGAGTAAGAAACCCACTCCGCAATGCAAAACACACAAAAAAGTATAGAGATGACTAAGAATGGCCAGCTTCAGAATGGCCTGAGTGACTTCAGTGCAACCCGTAAGGTAACCTGCGCATGCTTGAAAACCAACCCAAGCAATAAAAGACTTCGATGCCAGGGGTCAGATCTGCCAGCCGTACCTAAGCCAGCAAGCAACTTTGCGAGAAAGAACTCGCACGCAAGTTTGCCAGGCCACTGGCAAACTAATGAGCAACCTAGTGACAAAAGTATCGGTGAGGTTGCAACGTGCCTGTTGGGCCGCGTGGAGTTGCTGGCAAGTTGCCCATGTCCGTGGCTCAAAGAATGCTTCCCTGCTGAACCAGGGTTGCTGTTTGCAAGGTTAGACCGAACAATGAGTAACCAGGGGCACACAGTATATGCAACTTTTTCAGCTCAACAGCCGGGTCATTTGCACTTCAATTATTCACAGATATGGCATTTCCTTGTACACAAAGTTAAAGACCATTTTTGGGTGTATTACTACTTGCGTAGGGAATAAATACTTGCTTTCAGAAGTACGATTCACTTTCGGCAATGCCAAACAAAGAAGTTAATTTCACGGCATTGTAGTGATGTTCCATTCATGCTTACAGTTTCTTGTATGCTGCCACAGCAGATGGCACATAGTTTTGATTTTTCCCAGGTGGAACACTCAAGTAATGAACCGAAATGCACTAAATGGAGTGCACCACGAAAACACCACCTCTTTGCCAAATCTTAGTGCAAATGGAGCCAAATTTTTTGCCTACATAAAAGTTGAGTGTACCCGGTGCTCCTCGAATCTGCAGCATTTGGTATGTAACACAAACCATGGGCACATGCTTTCAGCAACGAGCATGTTGTCTGCAACTGGGAACACTGGTGTTCACCTGATAGCATATCCTGACTGACAACACAGGGTTGCCACTTGTGGCTTACACCCACAGGGTGCACTCGTGACAGTAGAATTTTTCTCTTAGTAATCATCTCGTGTGCCAGAGGAGCACTCGTTGCTTTTCGCAACAGAAGCAGCAAGGGGTGGGGGGTGAGAAGTCGGTGGCAGTAGCCGAGGCCACCGACACCTGTGGCCAAGACGTGGCAGACGTGCCAGCTCAGTTGATCGGCAGCCCTGCAGAGCAGCATACAGCTGAATGGCCATGCTCTGACGAGGCGCCATGTTGCTCTGGCCCATTTCAGTGTAACCTGAGAAGAGAAATTTAGAATCCACACTTAGACACCCCTGTCCGGCATCCTTTTAGCTCTTTCGCTATCGTGCCCATAGAAATCAATCAATTTGATTGACAGTTTTTTTTCCGTGTTGTTAAACAATTCTGTTATTTCTGTTCGAATTCTACCAACAATGCCATGTGCTGTCTGAAATGACAACTGAACTTTAACTATTTATCAGATTTGCGAATTTTTGCCCCGCCGGGGAGTGTAAAACTTGCATTTGTGGTTATTGTCGAAACTAGCCTCCTGTGCTCCTAGCACTTCCTCAATACCACGATGAAAAATTTTCACTTTGGTCGACTTGAGAACATCATTTTTAAATGAGAGCAGCAGTGAAGACACAGAAGCTTGTGTCGGGTTATCTAATTTTCCGATCCAACATCTAGGCTGTGCTAGTGATGTCTCAAAAAAGGCACTCCCGAGTGGGTGTTATTTTGATGATGGTGTTCGACTAATGTGACGTGCAACTTTATTTTTGGTTGCTTTTATCCTTGAGTGTTTTGACAGCTCTAGGACTACAAACTATGATGAGCAATTGTTTCTGTCGAGTGGGGCTTTCACTCGCACAAGAGTCAATTTCAGACTGACCTTCAACCAAAGTTTGACTAGCAGTCCAGCCTCATACATTTTGAACACTGCCTGTGCACGTATCCTTAATCATTACAGTACAATATTGTTTAACACTTCACATTACTGTACAGCAGTGCACAGGAATTGAACAAAGCAGGCAGAGGCTCCAGCACCAGTAGAACACACACTAGACAACCTTACTTGCACAATAAAGCTGATCGAATTTAATAATCAAATATGAGGAGGCTTCTGCATGCTCATACTGCATGAGAACCATTGCTTCGCGAGCCTGAAGAACGCAGTAATGAATGAACCAGGTGCCTGCGGCAATAAGCATGAACATGCGCTCCCTGTACAATAGGAACTTACCCATTTTCACATCTGCAAAGCTACTGCTTTCCTGCACAGCATGAACATCACTATGGGTAGTACCGTATTTACTCGCATAATGATCACACTTGCGTAATGATTGCACCCCTGAATTTTGTCGTCAAAATATGATTTTTTTTATTTCCCATGTAACAATCGCACCCCAAACTTGCCGCAGCGATATGTCGTGTGCCAAGTCTAGCTAATAATGATTGCGCTTACCATCTGTCGAATGCTACGCAAACGACTCTTCAAGACAAACCAAGCGGTCTGCACGCACCAAACATTCTTAAGCAGATGCCCCATTTCATTACTTTCATCACTTTCTGCACTTCTATGACAAAAAGAGGCACAACCAAACTTGCTTTTATTATGTGTACGCTTTATAATTGTTCTGGTCAACAACGACAAAAAAGGCGCTTTTCGATTGTTCTTATGTGCACTCGTGGGCATGCAACAAATCGCGAGCGGCAATGATAGTAGCCACGTTTACATTGATACGTTGGAAGTGTACCCTATTCATACACTGACGCTTGTAACACACCTAAAATATTCGCCCACCCTTAGCGGAAACGCACTGTGTTAAGATAGTAGTGAAGACAAATGCCGCAGTTTCCGCAGCATGCCAGCTATGTGTTTCTATGTCACTGGCAGCTAAGCACGCCCATCTGTTTCTGTCCCCTCAAAGTGGACATGGCTAAGTTATTGCCGCAAACTTGCCGATAATAACGATATTGTTACGTAGGAAGACGCAGCCGAAAAGCTATATACAAGCATCTTTACAGGGAAATACGCCGCACTTGGCCAAGAGACAACAGCCCGCGCTAGCCTCTAATTGTCGTTGTCGTCTTCACACTGCTCGCCTCTTCGTGATCGCAAATATTGTTCCGTAGCACTACCCCCGGCGGCAAAAGCGCTGTCCCAGAGCGACTAAAGGCCGGACTCGGAAGCAGTGTAGTAGGCCTTGAGCCTACTGACGTGCACGACATCACTAGGTGCCAGAGTAGAGGACGGGGTTGAACTCACAAGAGCAATTTCGCACGTCACAGGCGTCACCTGGCGCAGCACGCGGTAGGGCCCTGGGTATCGCGAAAGGAGCTTCTCTGAAAGTCCGACGTGACGAGAGGGCAACCACTGGAGCACGAGCTTACCAGGCGAAAACTGTATGTCACGATGGCAGGCGTTGTACAGACGCTGCTGAGTGGTTTGCGAGGCCGTCAGTCAAGCACGGGCAAGCTGGCGTGTATGGTCGGCGAGGGCGATGGCGTTGCGCGCATACCCGTTTGTTGAGATCGCAGCAGGAGGAAGTGCCGTGCCTGGGGGCAAGGTCGGTTCGTGACCGTACAGTAGATAAAATGGAGAAAATCCGGCGGTGTCGTGCCGGGAAGAATTATAAGCAAATGTGACGTAAGGAAGGGCAATGTCCCAGTCGTGGTGGTCCTTGGGAACGTACTTGGACAGCATATCGGTAAGAGTACGATTTACCCGGTCTGTCAGGCCAATGGTTTGATGATGGTATGAAGCAGTCAGCTTGTGTTGAATGGAGCAGGAACGCACAATGTCGGCGATAACTTTCGAGAGGAAGTTATGACCATGGTCAGTAAGCAGCTGTCGTGGGGCGCCATGAAGCAAAATAATGTCACGCAAGAGAAAGTCCGCGACGTCAGTGGCGCAACTGGTAGGGAGAGCCCGCGTGATAGCGTATCGGGTGGCGTAATCAGTTGCGACAGCTACCCATTTGTTCTCGGAGGATGACGTCGGAAAGGGACCGAGGAGGTCTAATCCAACACAAAAGAACAGTTCCACAGGGACAGTGATCGGCTGGAGATGAACGGCATGTAGCTCCTGAGGTGCTTTCCGAAGCTGGCAGGGATCACAGGCAGCAACAAAGCGTCGGACGGAGCGAGCAAGACCAGGCCCATAGACGTGGCGGCGGACGCGGTCGTACGTGCGGGTTACCCCAAGATGTCCTGCAGTCAGTCTGTCGTAGATGTTTTGGCATGACAAGAAGAAGATCAGATCCGTCAGGGAGGAAGTTCCTTCGGTACAGAATGCCGCCCTGAAGGACATATCGGCGAACGGATGCGTCGGTAGGTGTAGAGCGCAGACGCTCGATGAGTGCTCGCAGCGATAGGTCTTAGTACTGCTAATCGGCGATGTTAGTGAAGGCAGACACTGAGAAAATTCCGTCAGCGGTCGGTGTCGTCAGGCTCGTCTACCAGGTAACGAGACAGAGAGTCAGCGTCTTTGTGTAGTCGGCCAGATTTGTAGGTGACAGTATACGAATATTCTTTGAGGCGTAAGGCCCAGTGACCAAGTCTTCCTGTAGGATCTTTCAGTGAGCATTACCAGCAAAGCGAGTGATGGTCTGTGACAACGAAAAAGGGTCGGCCATATAAGTATGGGCGGAATTTCGCAACCGCCCAAACTAGGGCCAGACACTTACACTCAGTGATGGAATAGCTGCGCTCCGTGGGTGAGAGGAGCCTGCTGGCGTAAGCGAAAACACGGTCGTGGCCGCGCTGGCGTTGTGACAGTACTGCGCCAATTGCGTGACTGCTGCCATCAGTACGGACTTCGGTGGTAGGCGCAGAAGGATCGAAATGGGCCAGAACGGGAGGAGTTGTGAGAAGGTAGATTAGACGCAAGAGTGCAGAGGCCTCATTATCGCCCTACTGGAAAGGGGCGTCTTTATTCAAAAGCTCGCTTAGTGGTCGTGCTATGGCGATGAAATTTTTCACGGAACGGCGGAAGTTCAAACAATGGCCGATGAAGCTGCGTACATTCTTGACACACTTCGGAACAGGGAAGAGCGTGACAGCATGGATCTTGCCTGGGTTCGGTCGCACTCCGTTTGTGTCAACGAGATGTTCAAGGACGGTAACCTGGTGACGGCCAAATTGGCACTTTAATGCGTTGAGTTGCAGACCGGCTCTACGAAAAACGTCCAGCACTGCTGAGAGGCGCTCGAGGTGGGTAGCGAATGTTGGGGAGAATACTATAACGTTGTCCAAGTAGCACGGGCACGTGGACCATTTGAAACCGTGAAGAAGGGAGTCCATCATGCATTCAAAAGTGGCAGGAGCGTTACATAGATCGAATGGCATCACTTTGAATTGATAAAGACCGTCGGGTGTTACAAAAACAGTCTTCTCGTGGTCGAGATCATCCATGGCAATCTGCCAGTAGCCGGAGTGAAGGTCAATAGAGGAGGTCGATAATATTCATTACTGATATGGAAGAAACTGTTTCAATGCACGTAATGTACTTGTGAGAAGAAAAATGAATTGAGTTCGGCTTGCTCCGCCGGCTTCCATTTTTGTTTTGGTGTCTCAAGACTCATGTCCAGGGCCTCTGTGTTTTGCCACCAAGTTGCGCAAAGCCGTCCCCATGCGCTTTTGCACGTGATTCACGCAGTCCTCTTTTTCAATTGGGATACAGTATACCCATACACTTCATCATCTTGTAAAGCGAGATAACTGCGGCTGTCCCCGTTACAAAGTACCATTGTATACCGCAGACTGTGCTGCTCCAATGATCGCCTGAAAAGGATGAGGGCAGCTTCCAACTCCATCTCCCCAGCTTTCTTATTAGTGTTCTTCTGACACTTGTGGCCATTCTTCCAGGCTCCATAGGAAGGGTCACTCTCCTTAGGCCCCGACTCGCACCCAGCACAGAAATTGCTTAAAGAGAAGCTGAAACACTTTTCGAAAAAAATGAGTTCTCTGCGGCATTCTACAGTTTTGAGTCCCCTGAACATGAATATCTCGTTCAAAAAGAGCGGAAACAAGCGCAAGCGGCTGTTTTTTCATGAAAACGCGCACCAGCGCCTAAGGGTATCGCGCGAACGCCGCTGTTGCCCGTGATTGGTCGGAGCCGCTGCGACGTCAATGGCGGCAGTCGCCGGTCGGCGCCGCCGTTTCAGAGAGTAGCACGCTGTTCTGTTCTGGCTTCATAGCTGAGTTGTAAGCATTATGGAACGTTCTCGCTGTCTTGGACAGCTTGTATTTTCGCCGTACATGTTTGAACCGACAGCCGATACGGAAAACGATGGCGGCAACGGCAGCAACGACGATGTTGAGTGTGCCAAAAGCGAGAGCGATGTGTGCACCTTCTTGCGCGTTGGAAATCTTAGCTGTTACGTATGCTTTTTTTTTTTCATGTAGCTGCACGTTCCAATGACGGGAGAAAAAATGCGCTAAAGTGTCACTGGGAACTTGCTGCTGGAAGAATGCGGAAGCACTAACTTCTCATTAGATTGTAAACACGGGTACAATTCCGCGATGTCAAGCACCTTGCCGCTGCTTGTCTAAAGTCCCGTGGTTTTCTGAGCATGGATAAACGATCGCGAACGTTAGTGCCGCATTTCAAAGCGCGCACATGCAGTGCTGCGAGGTACAGTCATAAAGTTGCTTTTCATACACATCCAGATCGAGATGGCCAGGGGGATTATATGCGCAATATTCAGAATATGGTTCGACGACTTTGCGATTGTGGCTCGATCAAGAATCGGTATGCGCGCTCCATGCTAGTGTTGACATAAAGATATTAGGCAGTTTTAGCACCGCCGTGTGGTAAACATGATAAATGCAATGGTACGTCGAATGTCACTAGGCAAGCCTATACTCCAGTTCATACCTCAGGTGCAATGCTGTGGAAGCTACGCACGAAGTCCGGTTACTAAAATTTATTACTGCGCGCATTTCCCTCTATACTTCGCAGCGTGACAGCGGCATTTGCTCGCGCTAGCATGCACGTGAAGCTGCCGCGATGGGCTGCAATTAAAGAATGCCGAAAAGAAAATTGATTTAAGAGAACGTGTTAGCAGCCGTATAAGTACACGGATTGTTTCTTTCATTTCATTTCATTTATTTTTCCCTTAAAGGCCCGAAGGCATTACATAAGGGGGGAGCAAAATCAAAGTCAAAGAGAACAAAATTTTTTTTTGACAAAAGAGAACAATAACAAAAAAAGAGTATGTAACAGTAAAATGTTCTTGTCACGCGTATACAATGCAAAGTAAAATTCACGGGATTGAAACACGAGAAAAAAAAGAAAAAATATAGGTATATATATATGAAACACTCAATGAATACACGAGAAAAATACAGTGAAAAAGGAATCACAAGGGAAAGAAGTAAAAATAGAAAATAATCAGCTGTTCAGAGTGCCGAATTGAATATGACAGGAACCTTTGGCCCTCATGAAAAATGGTCGTTTAGTTTATCCCGGAATGTTTTGCGGTTAGTGCATGATGCGATGGTATTTGGCAGGCCATTCCATAGTGCTATCGCGTCCGGAAAAAATGATGACTTTAAAGCTAAGGTGCGACAGTTGATGCGTGCGATGCTATGGTCATGGCTTAGGCGGCTAGACGTCCTGTGCGGGGGTTGCAGCTTTTCGTGTCTCGTGCGTGGGTGATAGTAGAAATGATGAAGAAGACAGAGGCGAGATATAATGTGGCGTGACTCGAGTGATGGGATGGCCAGGGAGTGTTTCAGCGCGGTAATACTGGTTTTTCTTGAATAGCATGATGATATAAATCGGACGGCGCGATTCTGCACGGCTTCAAGGTCAGCGGCGAGGTACGCTTGTGATGGGTGCCATATGGATGAGGCATATTCAAGTTTTGGGCGAATGAATGTTAGATATGCTAGTTTTTTTATGTCGGGGGATGCGGCCTTCAAGTTACGGCGCAGGTATCCGAGTGTGCGAGAGGCTGTAGCGCAGATGTTTTGAACGTGAGTTACCCATGATAGAGATGGTGTTAGATGGAGGCCAAGATATCTGTAGGATAATGCGGAATCAATGGAAAATGAGCCAATACTGTATTGGTGCAGATTCACGGTGCGTTTTCTGGTGAAAGACATGGATTTGCATTTGTTAATGTTTAAGGAGAGGAGGGATTTATCGCACCAAGAGGAGACAGTGTCAAGATCGGACTGAAGAAGAGATGAATCGCTGGTTGCCCTAATCACTCTGTATATGACGCAATCATCGGCAAAAAGCCGTAATTCGGATTTTATATTGCAAGGGAGGTCATTAATGTAAATTAGGAATAGTAGTGGTGACAGGCCGGCGCCCTGAGGGACTCCCGATGTTACATTGGAAAGGGGAGAGTGGCTATCATTTGTAGAAGTGAACTGCTTGCGACCTGAAAGAAAATTTTCGATCCAACGGATTAGGTTGACGGGTATTCCTAGTGATGAAAGTTTTTGTAGTAAATGATTGTGTGGGACCCGATCAAATGCTTTGGAGTAATCGAGGAATATAGCATCTATTTGGAGATTGGCATCCATGGATTCGAGCAAATCGTGTATGAACTCTGCAAGCTGTGTTTCACATGAAAGGTGTTTCCTAAAACCATGCTGGTGCGAATAAAAAAAGTTGTTAGATTCAAGATGTGTCATTAGGTTTGTGGATATAATGTGTTCGAGTAATTTTGATGGCACACTGGTTAGGGAAATAGGACGGTAATTAGAGGCTAATTTGCGGTCACCGGATTTGAAAACTGGGATGATTTGGGCAATTTTCCAATCATCCGGAACTTCCTCGGATTGTAAAGACTGGGTAAAGATCAATTGTAGTATCTGAGCCGAAGTCGTTGATGTGTTTTTTAGTAGTTTACTATTGATATGATCACAACCTGCTGACGACGACAGTTTTAGAGAAGAAATAAGGTTGCTGATACCATTAGTATCAACCTGGATCGTAGGCATCGTCACTGATGAGGATTCTGGTGAAGTTATGGCGGTAGAGTTGCTTACAGGAGAGAACACCGAGACGAAATAGTGGTTCAAAACGCTGGCACACTGATCTGGTTCGACTGGTTCTCCATTAGTTCCCATAAGCGCTATTTGGTTCGGGCGAGACCTAGGGGATAGAATGCGCCAGAATTTGTTGGGATTCGCCTGTAGGATTCTATGTAGATCGATGGAAAAGAATTTATTTTTTGCAGCAGCTAAGTTTTCAATGTACGTTTTTGTACATTGATGATATCGGTCCCATGTAGTAGGGGAGTTAGATTTCTTCGCTGATCGATAAAGGCGCTTTTTCTTGTTTAGGAGACGTTTCAGGCTTACGGTAAACCACTCATTGCTATGATCGGACCTAATATTTATTTTTGGAATGTATTTGTTTCTGAGGTTTATCATTGCGGTTTTGTATAATTCCCAGTTATGGTTAACTGTTCTGGATAGATAAGACTCGCGGAAATGCTCATAAAACCGTGTAAGTTCCGCGTTGATGGCATCGAAGTTCGCTTTATTGTAATTGAAGATTATCTTTTCGGCGGTTGATCTAACTTTCAGCAGTAATGATATGGAAATGTGTAGAAGTGCATGATCACTTAGTCCAGGAAGAGCCGTTACACCCTTAATGTCTTCAGGACTGCAAGTCAGCAAGAGATCAAGGGTGTTATTCCCTCTCGTCGGAAGTGTTATGGCTTGATGGAGACTGAAATCAAGGGTTAGATCGAGGAATTGCTTGGGCTCACTGGACTGCGATTTACCAGGTACGCTAAGTAGAGGCCAGTTAATCTGGGGGAAATTAAAATCGCCAAATAGAAAAAGAGGTGATTTGGGGAAATTATCCCTGATACACGCTAAACTACGGTAGAGTGAGTTGATGAAAAATGTCCCACAATCGGGTGGCCGGTAACAAATGCCAATTATAGCTTTCACAGATGAGGTATGAACACAAACCCATGATAATTCGAGTACGTCGTCGTGGTATACTAAGGATGATGACAATGTATTTTTTACAGCTATTAGAACACCGCCCCCTCTGCGGTTGCTCCGATCGCGACGGTACATAGTGAAGTTAAGATTAGCGGGAAGGACTTCGTTATCGAGGATATCTTCAGTTAGCCAGGTTTCAGTTAGAATGATAATGTGCGCGTCAATGTCGTCGATGAAGCTAAGAAGCTGGTCACGCTTTGGAATTACGCTCCTTATGTTGGTAAATGCGATATGGATGTCGAGGTAAGATGGAGGACGTCTGTTGTGAACATGATTCGTTGCACGTCATTCATTACTGTCAGCGTTGGGAACACGTGCCGTACATTCTGTCACCGTGTCAGTAGTGGGGTTGTACGTAAAGCACTGTTTTCCAACATGCAGCTTATCAAGTCGTAGTTTGAAGGCACATTTTTTGGGGCGGATGAACTGCAGAAGTTTGGAACGAGCAAGGAGAGTTTCAGGCGCAAAATCTCTGATTGCGTAGACCGTGTTTTTAAGTTTGGGCCCACACGACAGAATGTTTTCTTTTGTTTTAAAATGAGCTAATTTAATAATGATTGGGCGCTGTTTATCCGTACAGTATTTTCCGAGTCGATGTGCACGTTCTATACTACCAGTGTCTAGTTCCACACCGAGCTCAGTAGAGCAAAGGGCTCGTACCTGTTTTTCGGATTCTTCCCAACTTTCTTTTTCGCAGTCCTTAAGGCCAAAAAAAAGTAAGTTGTTTCTTCGCATACGATTGTTTGCGTCAATATTGGCGGCCTGAAGGACTGCAAGCTCTCGTTTTATTTCGTTGGTTTCTTCTATTTTCGAATTTGCTGATTCTTTCTTATGAGCAAATTCCAACAAAGAAATGCGGTTGTTCAGTTCGGATATAAGCTTTTCGTGGTTGTCTTGCGTAGCCTTCAATTCTTTTAGCTCATTTGATAAGCTGACTTGTGTGTCCTCAAGGCGTTTGAGGGCTTCTAGAACGGATGAATTATCAAATAATGTCGGCGGTCCTGGGTTGAGCTCTACGTCGCCTGATAGGTATAACATCAGTTGGGATAACAGGTGGGATAATATACAGTCACAACACATTTGCACAGCGCTACGCCACTTGATCACATAGGGGCAAGACACCGCTAAAAGGCAGCGGTTGCTACTTTTGCATTCAATGGAATTGTTCAGGTAACCAACCTGTAATGTCAGCAGCGGGTTGAGCATGGTGCAGCGTGCGGTGTCGTGCCCCAGGTGATCTGTGGCGGGTCGCGGTATATATGCTGGGTGGGCGGGTCCGGTGATTGATGACGTCGATGAAGGAATGGGTTGCCAGGCGAGCAGTGGTTTCCGGGCTAGGTTCGGAGCGTCGTTGAATACCGTGCCGAGCACACGGTCGTTGACTGCGCACTCCGCACTGTGAACGGTTGACGGGACTTGAGGGAAGGGGCATTCAGCAGCAGGCAGCCAGAACAGCAGAACCTGTAATGTCAGCAGCGGGTTGAGCATGGTGCAGCGTGCGGTGTCGTGCCCCAGGTGATCTGTGGCGGGTCGCGGTATATATGCTGGGTGGGCGGGTCCGGTGATTGATGACGTCGATGAAGGAATGGGTTGCCAGGCGAGCAGTGGTTTCCGGGCTAGGTTCGGAGCGTCGTTGAATACCGTGCCGAGCACACGGTCGTTGACTGCGCACTCCGCACTGTATGGGTAAATTCTTTTTTTTTCATTCAGAACTGAGCTTATATATGAAAAGTATTCTCAAAAATCAGACTTGATCTCCAAGTTAACCTCATACTATGGATGGGCTCTGAAGACCCACAAAAAAGAAGTAGATGCCACTCAAAATGCAGTGATGGTCACATATCATGACATTACATCAAACGATGATGTGGCTAATCACACTCTTTGTCCATCAAGCCCAAACTCCTGGTGCAAGCAAAATACTGCAGTGGCCAAGGGTGAGCCGGTTCCAAACCACCTTCGAAAGCTACCTCCTCATGTGTGTCAGGCTTTACATCCCATATATGAACGTCTTTCAGACAAGAAACTGCTGCAACGTTGCCAGCGTGGTAAAACGCAAAATAACAACGAAAGCCTGCATTCGATGATCTAGGCACTGGCGCCAAAAGACCAGCCCGATTATTTGTTCATGGTGGAGGCTGCTGTGGCAGGGGCAGTAATAAAGTTCAATGCAGGCAATGCAAGGGCCTCAAAGGACATAATAAATGAACTATGTCAAAATCCAAGCCAGCAAAGTCGCACCCACATGGCCGAGAAAGATAGGCGTCGAATGGCAGCATCAGCCAAGAAGTGAAAAGTGTCAGAAAACTTGTGCCAGCCCCTCAAAAGGCAGCACACAGGGGCTGGGAGTCAGCAGTGTCGCGTGGTTGGTGCCACGGGGCACGGGCATGCAGGGACGGACCGCCACGTACCGTCACTTGCTTAGACGAAAAGGGAATGACCCTCCTTTATTGGGTCCGTACATATATACACACACACAGGTCACAGGGTGCGCCACACTCTGGTGGCAGCCTAACAAACCGGGTTGCACTGTGGCGACCTCTACATCTCCCCCCTTGAAGCTTTGAAGGTCAGACGGGAGGGACTCAGGAAGCCAAACACATCAGAAAGTTTCAGAAGTTCAAACGGCGCGGCGGAACAACAGGCCGGCCGTAACGTGTTCGTGTCACACCGTCACTGCGGTCCCCGACTGCAGGGGACTGTTGCACAGACCGTCCGAGGGGGACCGTAGATTCCACGATGTTGGCAGGCTGAGGTTCCTGACAGCGAACTTGCTGCAGTGGTGGTGGTTCCTCTCCGGAGGCAGTAGGCCCAAAAGGCACTAGGTGACGCCAGTTGCACTGTAGGGTGCCACCTCGCTCTGTTTCGACCACATAGCTTCTTGGTCTTTGCCCCGGACTGAGGACCGTAGCCTGCACTTGATCAGGTCGCACCCAGACATGCCGACTTGTTTGGAGTGGCGGTAAGTCTCGAGCTCCATGCTGCCTGTTGTAGTTGTTGGCCTGCTTCTGCTTGTAAGCCATATCCTTGGCGACGACACCTTTCATTGGCAGCCAGTTGGGATGTAGCTGGGAGTCTTGCTTTGGGACTCTGGTTCTGAGTTGACGTCCCATCAACAGCTGGGCTGGACTAAAGCCGTAGACTCCTGGAGTATCCCGATAGCTGAGCAGAGCAAGATGAGGATCCTTTGACTTGCGTAACAGGTCCTTGATTGTACGCACCATCCTCTCCGCCTCTCCGTTCTACTGAGCGTAGTGTGGACTGCTGGTCCCGTGGTTAAAGCCATATGACGCTGCAAACGCCGCGAACTCTTGAGACGAGAACGGTGGACCGTTGTCTGACCCGACTTCTTGCGGGATTTCATGACAGGCAAAGATGGATTTGAGAGTGTCAATGACTGCCTGAGCTGTCGTGCTCCTCGGGGTCACCACCTCAGGGAACCTTGAGTGAGAGTCCACCACCAGGATGAACGTCTGGCCGTTGAGGTCGAACAAGTCCATTCCAAGGAATTCCCAGGGATGTCCAGGTAGGGCCGTGAAGAGCAAGGCCTCGGCAAAGTTCACGCGGGTGGAAGCGCACTGTTCACAGTTGGCGACGAGAGAGGCGATGTCTTTTGAGATACCGGGCCACCAAACTGACTCCCAAGCTAGGGCTTTGGTCCTGTTGATGCCCTGATGACCTTCGTGCAACAGCGTCAAGGCCGCCGGTCAAAGGGACGATGGGATGACTATCCGAGCGCCTTTCAGCAGAACACCGTCACAGACAAAGAGCTCCTCTGTCACAGAGGCTGTTAAGAACGGCCAGCTGCAGTGCAAGTTTTGCGAACCAGTTGCGACTGTGGCGGCAACTTTCCTGGAGCGTCGCCGCACACCTCTAGCCACGGCGTGACTAAGTCGACTGTATGTGAACAACAATATGTGCGTCCTCAACTCTCCATCGCTGGAGCTGAGTTTGACGAAGTCACCACTGTAACTAAACGGGCTCGGCGGACCAACTATTGTTACTGAGCCGCGGGAACGTCTACTGAGACCCTTTCCCACGCGCTGACCAAGACGCCAGACAATGGGCGGCCGGCGGGCGCGCTGCAGTTCGGGGAATAAATGCCCCTATGGTGGTGGGTTGTCTCCCCTACGGTGCCTGGTCAACTTGCCTACGGTGCTTCGACGGCCGTTTCCGTCACCTGGGTATCAGGACAGGACCGAGTGTTTAAAAACCGCTGTTGTGCGGCTGCCCAGGACACACTCTCTCAAGCAGTCATGCTAGACTGATATACTTTCTCAAACAGTCATGTTAGACGGATATAAATACTGTAAATAAACCCATATTCCTCGTTCTCGATGAGAAGCAGTCCTTCCCTTCAACAACGTCCTCAGCGTGGATAACTTGGACGATGGCATGGGCCAGCTACCTTCTAATTCATGTCCGACTCCAATCTTGACAACGGATCACAAGCGATGGGATTGAACCCCCAATCATAACAACTGGCTGACAGCGGTGAGATGGACTTTGCGACGTGGTGCTGTGTCTGCGGTGAGTGCTTGGTTCTTGCTTTCACTCTCTAGGATTCATCTTGTGGTTCTGTTTAGAACAGTAGGGAAGCTAGATTGTTCAGTGTTAGCTAGGTTGTGTTTTCCTAGCTAGATTTAGCAAGCAGGATCAAGGCAGTAAAGCCGCAATCATGGAGTTAAGGACACTGCTGAGAGACGAGTTGTTGATTGTTGGTGAGGAACTGGGCCTAGATGTACGCAAGGAAATGCTAAAATCGGAATTATTGCACTTAATTTCCAAACAGGCCAGTGAGGAAGAAATTGAAATGGGGTTGGAACTTCTGAAAAATGAGAGAAACAGGACAGAGAGAGAGAAGAACGGAACAGAGAGAGAGAGGAACGCGAGTCAAGAAAAATGCAACTTGAACTGCAAACGTTGTGGAGTTGTCTCAAGGAAGTGAAGGGGCTCTGGGACGATCAAGTGAGGCAGAATCATACCGCATGGACAGGCTATTAAAGCCATTTGAGGTCGGGACCGACATAGGCTTGTTCCTATGCAATTTTGAAAAGACTTGCGAGAAGATGAACTTCGGTCAAGTACATGGCCACAGCGGTTGCTGTCACTGTTGCCGTGTGAGGTGGTGGAAGTAATCGCCAGACTCAGTGCACAGGATGCATACGATTATGCAAAAGTTAAGGCTAGTCTCCTGAAGAAATAACGCCCTTTCAGCTGAAGCTTTTCGGCAAAGGTTTAGGAGCATAGGCAAGAAAGATAGGGAGGGGTATCCGGAGTTTGCATACGGCTTAAAGGCCAACCTAGTCGAGTGGCTGAAAAGCGCGGATGCGTACAACAGCAGAGACATGATCATTGAATGCATGTGTCTAGAGCAGTTTTACAAAACCATCCCCCAAGCTGTGAAACTGTGGGTGCAAGACAGAGGGAATGTAAACACTGTGGAAAGGGCGGCTGAATTAGCCGAAGAGTACGCAACCCGTAGAAAGCTGAACGCCGAGGACGGAAATTGGGACGGTCGAAATGGACCACGGAAACCATTTCCGTTCAAAAAGGGTTCGCAGAGTAGACGACCGGAGCCTCTACTGTATACGTGGAGGAAAAGCCCTCAGAAAAGAGCGAGGAGAAATCAAACGGGGAAACATTACCAAAAGAGCAGAAAAGAAAAATCGAATCTTTCAGACCAATCCGCTATTATAAATGCCACAAACTGGGACATATAGCTATAAACTGCGGGAAGCCTAGCGTAGTTTTCTCCTACGTGGATGAAAAAGACGAGAATATGGAACTTTAAGCCCATATCTTCATGACCTGCAAGCCAATGACAAACAGACAGTGCCGCCACGATGGACATTGTCCATCCGTCTTACGTAACGGTAGATGACTTCACCGGAGAAGTAGCATGGATAAAACAGGTTGTAGAAGAACACAGCGTGTGTCTGCCCATGGCCAAAGTCAAAATCAGTGGACCATTTGGGAAGCTAGAGACTGAGGCTGCAGTTTCCAAATTTTTGTCACTGCAGTACCCTTAAAACTTTTCGAATCGTTCGAATAAGTTACTGCGTGAAAAAGGGCTTAAACTGGGAGAGGGCATAGTACAGCCATTGAAGCGAGGCCAAGCCCGTAAAATCGCGTCGGTTTCGGCTGAAAATGCACAAGCTGCTCCAGCGGAAGCAGAAAAGGGGATAAATTCCACACCTGAATCCGAGCTAGGCCCGAGGGACAAAAAACAGTTGAGGAGAGCCTGCCAGCTGACCAGCTCAATCAGAGCGTATCACTAAAGTGTCGAAGTTCAAGCCTGCAGGAAGAGCAAGCTGACGCAATCGCAAGCAAGACAGGGTCATTATTATCACCGGCCTCAAAGAACTTTGATAAGCTCTTACATGTGGATAGAGAGTCATTGGCAGCCGAGCAAAAGAATGATGAGAGCTTAGCTAAATTACATCACACAGCCAAAGAAGGCATTGCTAGGCGCAACATGATGATACATGAGAGAGGAGGATTGTTGTATCGGCACTACGGAGATCGAAAGGGTAGGATTTTAGATCACTTAGTCGTACCTACTAAGTACAGGGAGGACCTTTTGAATCTCTGTCATGGAAATGGGTGGTCCGGCCACCTAGGCATAAACAAATCAAAGGAAAGATTGCTTATGGAAATCTACTGGCCTGGCTGTTTCAAAGACGTAGATAACTTTGTAAGATCATGCGACAACTGCCAGCGCTCTGGTAAACCAGGTGAGACATGGAAAGCTCCACTGAAGGTAGTGCCCTTAATAAGAGAGCCTTTCAGACGACTTGTAATAGACATGGTAGGGCCTATTCCAAAAACAGAAACGGGCTACAGGTACTTGTTTAGCATGCTGTGTCCGGCTACAATGTTTCCAGAAGCAATCCCTCTGAAAGAGCTCAGCTCCATTGAAGTAGTAGACGTTGTTTTGACAGTGTTTGCACGAGTTGGGTTTCCAGCCGAAATTCAGGCAGATCAAGGGTCAGTATTCACGAGCGCACTGACTTCATCATTCTTGAAAAAGTGCGGGGTAAAGTTAATACACAGTTCTGTCTATAACCCTAAGTCAAACAGTGTAGAGAGGTGGAATTCAGTGCTTAAGCAAGTTTTGCGTGCGCTCTGTTACGAGCACAAGGAGGACTGGGAGAACTGTCTGCCGGCAACTGTGTTTGCTTTGCGAACGGTTCCACATGAAGCGATAGGGTTCTCACCAGGAGAACTAGTGTATGGGAGGACACTCCGTTCTCCACTGAGAATGTTAAGAGAGATGTGGGAGGAAAGAGGGGAGAGTCCAACAGTGGTTGAATACGTGCTAAATCTGCTGGAACGGCTAAGCGCAACCCAAGAACTAGTCGAAAAGAACATGGGAATAGCTCAAAAGAACGCCAAATTCTATTACGACAAGAACGCAAGGCTTCGTACGTTTAACGCCGGAGACCAGGTAATGATCCTCAAAACTTCAAGAAAGAACAAGCTTGAAGTTCACTAGGACGGGCCCATTAAAGTGTTGCACAAACTTTCAGACACTAACTATGCTCTGAAAATGCCTGGTCGCAGGAAGGAGGTGAGAATATATCACTGCAATTTGATGAAGCCATATATAGAGCGGAGCGGAGTCGTTAACTATACCATCAAAGAGCAGGATGGCACTAGTACCAAGATTAAGGAGTATAGGGTGACCTCCAACTCTGAAATTGGCCTAGAAGAAGTAGTAAAACATTCGGTAAGCTCGCACGCTCTAAGACTTGAGCAGCTAGAGGACCTAAAAGAGGTGTTAGGGGAATATATTGACAGGTTCAGCGATCGGCCAGTAGAACCGAACTAATAACGCATGAAATAAAGCTGACATCAGCCGAACCCGTAAGATCAAAGCCTTACAGGGTGTCTCCAAGACATAGAGAAATTATGGAGGCAGAGATACAGCGCATGCTAGAGTTGGGAGTTATTGAGCCCGCTGAGAGTGACTACACGTCACCGCTAATACTGGTAGAAACCCCTAACAAGGATCCTCGCCCATGTGTTGACTACAGGAAGTTAAATGCCATCACTAGGGATCAGCTGTACCTGACACCCAACATTGACGAACGAATTGAAAAAGTTAGCACTGCTAAATACATTTCAACTATAGATCTCATGCGGGGGTACTGGCAAGTTCTCCTTTCAGAAAGTGCCAGCCGCTATGCCGCATTCATCTCGCCTGTGGGCACTTTTCGCCCTCTCGCACTCAGCTTCGGGCTGAAGAACGCGCCGTTTAGCTTCTCTAAGTTAATGGATATTGTCCTAAAAGACTTGCAGGAGTTCGCCTTGCCATATCTGGATGATGTAGCAATTTTTTCGGACAGCTGGGAACAACACGTATCGCACCTCAAACAGGTTTTCTCACGGTTGAGGGAAGCCGGCTTAACGATGAAAGTGGAAAAGTGTAGATTTGGTTGTTCGCAGTTTACTTATCTGGGCCATGTTGTCGGCCAGGGCACGAGACGACCGGCCGAGCTGAAAATAGCTACGATGGAGAATTTTCTCAGCCGCGCACGAAAACAGACCTTCGTTCATTTTTGGGACTTGTGGGGTACTATCAACGGTACATTCCGAATTACTCGCAAATGGCAAGTCCATTAACGGACGCCCTCCGAAAGGGAGCACCAAGTAGCGTACACTGGGATAAGGACAAAGAGAACGCTTTCCAAAGTTTGAAAATGCTATTGGTTTCTCGTCCTGTGCTTCACGCGCCAGACTGCACAAAGGAATTTATAGTTCAATGCGACGCAAGCGACAGAGGTTTGGGCGTGGTACTTAGTCAGGTCGGCGAGGATAACAAGGAGCATCCTATCCTCTATGCCAGCCATAAACTAAATGTAAGAGAGGAAGCCTACAGCGCTTTAGGGAAGGAATGCGCTTGTTTAGTTTGGGCCGCCCAGAAGTTGTCGTGTTACTTGTACGGAGCGAAGTTCATCTTCGAGACCGACTACTGTCCTCTGACGTGGCTCAATCAAATGTCGCACAAAAATGACTGCTTGCTCCGATGGGAGTCTCACTCTCCAAGAGTACAACTTCTTCGTTAGATATAAAAAGGGAAAGTTGCATAGCAATGCAGATGGTTTGAGCAGGCTAATTTGAATTCTGTGTTTGAGGGTCCCGCCTAAATTTTAGGGTTACTAGTGTTAATTTTATTAAGCCAAGAATATCCCCTCTCATTTAGCAGGATTCCTTCCATGATTGCTGAATTTGTCAGCACGAAATTGCTTCAAAAATTGGCATAGCGAAATGCAGCATGTTTTGTTTCTGCACTTATGTTTTCTTTGAAACCTAGCGGGTGTAAAGTGCGAGCCAAGGTACGTCATCTCGGTGCAGAGCCGTGTTGTGGGGTTCATTTTGCAGTTGCCTGTCCTTGTTGGATGTTTTGGGGCGGTGACATCATTACACAAGTGGTCGCTGCGAGCCAAGGCATCACCCCCGGGCCACCCGCCATTCTCTTCTTGCCCAGCGGTTGTTAGCGCTAGACAGTCGAGATTTTCCGGGCCATTGAGGCGCTGTTAAGAACAGCCAGCTGCAGTGCAAGTTTTGCCAACCAGTTGCGACTAAGTTGACTGTGTGTGAACAACAATATGTGCGTCCTCAACTCTCCGTCGCTGGAGCTGAGTTTGACGAAGTCACCACTGTAACTAAACGGGCTCGGCGGACCAACTATTGTTACTGAGCCGCGGGAACATCTACTGAGACTTCTTCCCACGCGCCTACCAAGACGCTAGACAATGGGCAGCCGGCGGGCGTGCTGCAGTTCGGGGAATAAATGCCCCTACGGTGGTGGGTTGTCTCCCCTACGGTGCCTGGTCAACTCGCCTACGGTGCTTCGACGGCTGTTTCCATCACCTGGGTATCAGGACAGGACCAAGTGTTTAAAAACCGCTGTTGTGCGGCTGCCCAGGACACACTCTCTCAAGCAGTCATGCTAGACTGATATACTTTCTCAAACAGTCATGTTAGACTGATATAAATACTGTAAATAAACCCATATTCCTCGTTCTCGATGAGAAGCAGTCCTTCCCTTCATCTACGTCCTCAGCGTGGATAAGTTGGACGATGGCATTGGCCAGCTACCTTCTAATTCATGCTCGACTCCAATCTTGACAACGGATTACGAGCGATGGGATTGAACCCCCATTCATAACAAGGCGTACTTTGAGAGGAGCAGTGGTATCTTGGTCTTTTGTGGCCAACCATGCTGGCAGTAGGAGGCGACGGCCTTGCACTCGCCATGGGACTCTTGTGCCTGTCACACGTCTTTAGGGCTGAGTGGCAAGACTTCCGACATGCAGCCAACTACCTGTGCTGCAAAAAGTTCAATAGTGTCTAGAGGAGTGGATGGTTTGTAGGTGATGCGCGACAACGTATCGGCTGTGGCTAGCAGCTTTCCTGGCACATGCAGCATACGGAACTGGTATCGCATGGTCTTCAGCCGTAGTCTCTGAATACGAGGCGGCAACATGTCCAGTTCCATCTTGCCGAGAAGTGAAACGAGTGGCAGGTGGTCACTCTCGACGTCGAAGGGGATGCCACGGACGAACTCGTTGAACCTTTGGATAGCCCACGTCGTTGCCAAAGCTTCTTTTTCAGTCTGGCTGTAACGCTGCTTGGTCTCGGTCATTGACCTCGAAGCGAACGCGACTGAGTGGCGCTCTCCTGAGGCTTGCATCTGTAGCAAAACTGCGGTGAGTCCGAATAAGCTTTCGTCTGCAGACACTGTAGTGGCATACGACGGGTGGTACTTGGCCATACACCTGTCTGACGTCAAGAGTTCCTTGATTTTCTCGAATGCTGCCTTTTGCTTGTTCTGCCACACCGAACTCGCAGACTTGTTCAGTAAGGCTCTGATTGGCGCCATGACATCCAAGATGTGTAGCAAGAATCTGGCAAGATGATTCACCATTCCAAGCAGTCTTCTAATGCCAGTGACGTCTGTTGGAGCTTCTATGGCTTTGACTGCCTTGACCTTGCCCGGATCTGGCCTGATGTCCTGTGCTGAGATGACAACTCCGAGAAAGGAGACCTCGGGTACCCCAAAATGACACTTGCCCTGGTTCAATGTGATACCTGCTTTTGCAAGGCGAGATAGCACCTGGCCCAGTCTGGCGTAATGTTCCTGGCGGGTGCGTCCGAAAACCAAAATGTCATCTATCATATTGACGACTCCTTCTTGACCCTCCAGGATTCTTGCCATCTGCTTTTGGAAGTACTCTGGTGCGGAGGTGATGGCAAAGGGGAGCCGGCAGAAGCAGTATCGGCCATGTGGGGTGATGAATGTCGTAAGCTCTTGGGAGTCTTTAGAGAGCTTCACCTGGTGGAAGCTTGCGGTCGCGTCTAGCATCGAAAAAACTGTTGCATCGCCGAGGAGGCCAAGGACTTGCTCGACAGTTGGTAGAATATGTTGTTCCCGGAGGATGACCTTGTTCAGTTGTGTCAAGTCGACGCAGAGCAGGTAGGAACCATCGCCTTTCCAGACGACGACGAGACCCGAGCACCATGGTGTTGGCTTGTCGACCCTACGGATCACGCCTATTGTCCAGCTCATGGCGGACGATCTCGAGCAGCAGGATGGGGATCCGGCAAGGTACGTTTAGCGAGAAACGTACGGCATCAAATTTCAACCGGATTTTGTATTCGTCCTTGAGAGTGCCCAATCCATTGAAGAGCTCGGCGTGCAGCGTTGCTTTTTAAGTCTTGAGTTGATCAAGAAACCGAACTACTTGGAGGGCTTGGAGCGCTGGCAGTCCCAGAAGAGGCACAGTGAGAGACTGGATCACGTAGAGGCGCTGACAGCTTGTTTTCCCTTGCCACCAAAGTCATGCCAGATACGAGCCCAGCACGCGTAGTGGCTGTCCTCCCAGGCCAGTGAGCAGAGTGTCGACTTGGTCGAGTTTGTCAGGCAACGTAGGAAAGTCGCTGGGAACGGCAGATACTTTAGCTCTGAAGTCAACCTTGAGCTGCACTGTGTAGTTGTCAACGGTGACGTCGACAAACTTTGCCGTGGCGGGCGTCGTGACGGCGTGCAGGTGAACGGAGCTGAGCTTGTACTGCTTGAACTTCCGTGAGCGGCATACTTCGGCAAAGTGACCTTTCATTTTGCAGAAGTTGCAGGCGGAGCGTCGGGCTGGGCAGCCTGAACGTCGATGAGGTGCGCGGCCACAGAATTCACATGTGGACGGCTCGCGTGAGCGCTCTGCTTGCGGCTGCGGCGAACGAGGCTTAGCGCCAGAGCGACGACAAAAGGGGAACTTGTTAGCTTTTGTGGCGTCGAGGTTGAGCTCGCGAGAGTGCTCGGTGTGGTTCTGGGGCAACGCTTGTTCCCTGTCGGCGTCTTCGGATTGACGGGCTTGTGTCCAGCCGTCCTGTAGTGTCAACTTCGCGTTCCGGCACAGCTGGTCTGAGAGACGGGAGTCGCGGAGGCCGACGACGAACCGGTCGCGTACGAGCCTTTCCTCGACAGCAGCAGACGGATAGTTGCAGCGCTTAACCATCCTGCGCAGTTCTGCATAGTACGTGTCGACGCTTTCGTCGGGCAGCTGAACACGTCTGTGGAACCGTGACCATTCGTAAAGCTCGTTTGCCGGGTGCACGAAGTGCCCAGTGAAGCGGGTGGCAACGGTTTGGTATGAAGCGAGCGGCTGGGCGTCGAGCGAAAAGGTCTCGAGAAGCGGGCGGGCCTCCGGGCCCATGCAGTACAGTAGCGAGCGTACCTGCATGTCTTCCGACGCTCGCGTCAGTCCGGAAACTGCTGCGTAGTCTTCGTAGCGGCTGAGCCATGTCGCCCACGTTGGCGGGTTCGCGAAGCTGAACGGTGCCGGCGGCTGGAAGTTGACGCTGTACAGTTTCGGCGGCTTGCCGGTCTTGAGGGACATCTTTGTGCCTTCCTATGAGGTGAGGGCTAAGGCAGGGGGGCGTTATCCGGCAACTTCTGACACCATGTCGCGCGGTTAGTGCCACGGGGCACGGGCATGTAGTGACGGACCGACACGTACTGCCACTTGCTTAGACGAAAAGGGAATGACTCTCCTTTATTGGGCCCAAACATATATACACACACACAGGTCACAGGGGGCGCCACACTCTCGTGGCAGCCTAACAAACAGGGCTGAACTGTGGCGACCTCTACAAGCAGGACTACAGTTGAACCCCGTTCATACGTTTTTCACCGGACCGGGAAAAAAAAACGTAACAGCCGGGAAAACGCAACAGTGAGGAAAGCTCCGAAAATGAATGAAAAAAAAAAGGGCAGCTTCAACTATAGACAATTTATTTCCACAGAGTGCGCTTAGGACTTAAAAAAGTCTAGAATGGTGGCTTGCCGTTTCTTTCGCTCGCTAGAAATCGCCACACATTTCTCAATAGCCTGGGAGGCCGCATTGCTGTCAGCGTCGCTGTGAGGTGCGACGTACCTGCGGAGGAGGTCCAGAGCCGCGACGGCTTCTGCAAAGCTAGGATTTGGCCACTCCCCAGCATCACGCGGCTCGTGCTCCTCGTCGTCACTGCGCCACGGCAATAGCAACGGACGAAGGAATATCCGCGGGAAATTTTGCCCTCTTTGGCGTAATCATGCTAACCTTCTAACGATTGTTTAGTATTGCTGCGGAGCGCGCGCGTTCGAGCAGCCCGATTGCGCGCGGCGCGGCGTGGATTCGCGAGAAATGTAAACAAGAGAGGAGAGCTGGCCCAATAGGCGGAGCAACGCCACGAGCAATGCCAACTTCCGGTTTCACTTTTGCTTCACAAAGAGTGACGTGAGGGCCTCTCCCGAGTTTCCTTCCTCCGTGAGTCGACCCGTCCAACAACGATGCGGTGACCGTAATCACAGTGATGATAGTTAGAGCATTTTTTCACGAATGGCCACTTAGTGGCAGTCTCTCGAACTGGCGTGCGGCTTCTTGCAGCCAGTTCTATAGCCAAGCCCGGCCAAGCCCAGCCAAATCTAGTCGGAAGCCAAAATGGCGGTTAGAGCGCGTTGCCTACTTTAGCCCAGGCGGGTTCGGGGTGCTAAGTTGCGACGTATCATGCGGGAACGTTTTCACAGCTACTACGTAACAGTGGGGTTCCTTATACATTGGATCCTATGGAGTCTATGCCGGGACGGGATGAAAACGACGTAGCAGCCGGGAAAACGCAGCAGTGAGGAACGTAACAGCGGGGTTCTACTGTACATGCCTGGTGCCTACTGAGTTGTTCCAGCTGCAAATTTGTAAATAAAATAGGGTTTTGCATGTTTTCTAACTTTTCTGAAAACATGTTTTTGGGTCACTTTACCAGACTGTCGGAGAGATATCTCACGATCTAGAACAGCTAGAGCAGTAATTCTTTCATTACCAGAAAGTGTAATCTAGATATTACAAAGTGCTGACAGCAGAATTTCAAATTTCTGCGCATGTATATTTCCATTTTATTAATTTTCTTTTTGTGTGGTAGGCTTAGGACAAGGAAAGAATTTTGATCTCCTGCAGAATGGCTAATTAGAATGTCATTTGAAATGTTTTCGCAGCATTGCAGTTATTGCACATTATAGCATCTAGCTATGCAGTAATATTCACTTTCTGCTGAGCACTTTTTTTTTTCCATTATCTCTGGAAACAGTAGAGTGGCAGCACTGTCAATCTCCTGTACTAATGGACGTACAAGAAAAATTACTGCATATTATGAATCAGCATAATAAAGCTATGTAAGCTACTTTATTTTCATCAGCTTTGGTGATAAGATGCAGGAAATAATCCTCACAAGCCATGTCCCCCCTTAAAGTTCTTTGTTGTTAACTCGTACTGTAACAACCTTTTATTGAAAACCAACAAAGTTCTTCAAAATTTTTTTTTATGACGAATTCATGCATGAACAAATGTCATTATCGCAATACCATTAAACCTTGATATAATGAAGTCAACAAAATTGGCAGATTACTTTGTTATATTGAAATGTAGCTACAATGAAATTCTACGTCTAAAGTAGGCATGTGCGAATGCTGAATAGTAGATATGGAATGAAATATTGAATATCAGAAATTTATCACCAAATTTAATGTTTACAATATCATCATCAGCAGCAGCAGCCTTTTTGTGTCCACTGCTGGATGAAGGCCTCTCCCTGTGATCTTCAATTACCCCTGTTCTGCAGCAACCGATTTCTACTAGCACCCGCAAATTTCCTAATTTCATCGCGCCACCTAGTCTTCTGCTGTCCTCTACTGTGCTTCCCTTCTCCTGGTACCCATTCTGTCACACTAATGGTCCAACAATTATCTAATCTGCGCATTACACTACCTGCCCAGAGCCAGTTTTTTCTCTTGATGTCTATTAGAATATTGTCTATACCTGTTTGCTCTATGATTCAAACCACTCTCTTTCTGTCTCTTAAAGTTATGCCTAGCATTCTTCGTTTCATCGCTGTTTGCGCGGTCCTTAACTTGTTCTCAAGCTTCTTTGTCAATCTCGAGGTCTCTGCCCCATATGTCAGCACTGGTAAAATGCACTGATTGTATAGTACTAGATGCACTGATTGTATAACGGTAAGGTCCCAGTCAGGAGCTCACGATGTCTGCCGTATGCGATCCAATCCGTTTTTATTCTTCTGTGAATTTGCTTCTCATGGTCAGGGTTCCCTGTGATTAACTTGCCTAGGTAAACGTGCTCCATCATAGACTCTAGAAGCTGTGAATATATGTGCACACAAAACATGTTGCTGCATGTGCTCAACAGACTCCTAGCATGGCATAACAAGAATGGCGCAAGCTATCAGTAACATCGGTACCTAGGAATCAAGATGTACAGCGTGGTATGCTATTATTTAAAGGGAACACAATATCTCCGCTTGTGGTCGTCCTGGCCTGCGCTATCAGGGTGTCTACCAAGTTGAGATTTCCGAATTCCCAGAATTTTTCAGGTTTTCCCTGAGTGCCTACGCAAACTTCCCTGGGCGAAGCAGAACTATTTATGTCAAGACGGCTAACCATGTCGCCTGATGCTGTCACTCTCTAACAAGCATCGGAAAAATTTTTTTAAAAGTACGACTTAATTTAGTTTGAATACTAAGGAGTAGTGTTTATTTTATTCAAAAAGAGAATAGAAGGGAGGGGTCAGCAAAATGCACAGCAAATAAAATGTCTTAAAAATATTGCAATTAATGTCGGACATTCTCAAATACGAATAAAAAGGAGACGCATACAGAATAATAAGAATTTTATCAACTGATAGTAAGCTCAGTGGTATGAGGCCCAAACTTTGTCACAATTGAGATTCTCTCACAACAGCTCGTAAGTCAACCTCAACTGTCCTGACATACTCTCAACCCGCGTACGGCGCCTCAGTGTTGTGCTTCACTGCTATAAAGAGTTTACTTTGGTTTGTACGAGGGACGCCAGCATCTCGGCGTCAGCCAAAACTGTTTTTTGAGCTCAAGCTCCTTCAAAGCGGCCGCACCATGCTTCCTTTCCTGTTCCTTCCGTCCATGTGTAGGTCCTTTCTGTTCTTGGCCTCCTTCTGCCACTTGTTTGCCCCACGGACAATTTGAAGCGCCTTCTTGGTTTCTAGGGGCCACGAGAACGTCCGAAAAATCGGCCAGTTGGAGAAAATGAATGCATGTCTTTTGCCGGCCTTAAGGGCTCAAACTGCCACAGGCACATTCGAAAAAGCTCTGAAGGCCTGTTGGTAAACTTATTAGGCTTATTGGCGCTCATACTGCAACAGGAGATACCGGGTGCACGTGTGTATAATTAAGGAATACATATTGTGTCCCGTGGCAATTGCCCCTTCCCGCACTTCTTATGCTTCACCGCAATGCTTTTGTGTACGCATCACCAAGTAACATTTTTGCACAGAGGCGAAGCTCACTTTCGGGAACCAGTGTTATGCAACGCACAGTGTTTTCCAATTTTCGAAGCCAATTGCGAGGACCACAAAGGAGGAGTCAGTGCCACTACTGACAGCAGAGAATTTTTTCAATGAAAAACACAACACCCAACAGCAAGAAGCTTAATAGCGAACGTCTAAGCAGTTAGGCCTAGCATTGCCGCAGTGGTGGCTATGGCTTCCAGCAGATCTGCGTGCGAGAGTGCCGGTTTGAGGTGGCGAGGTAATGAAAACGGCAACGGTGACGGCTTTGATTAATGCCGTTTCGAACCTGCGGTCATGGTAAAAAGTCAGGAAAATCAGATGGCAAAGGGTTCTTGTGTACAAAATTTCGGACGTTCTGATACAGTGATTCTATGGGTACGCGGCGGTAGTGCGAAACAGTCTGAATTATCGAGCATCCGGAATGTCAGTCATTGTACACTGGCAACTCCTCCAGCTAACAAAAGGCCATCAAAGATGATTCGTTATGATTCCTGTCTGTTACTTGAGCCAGCATTACCGCAACTTTTGTTCCCTTTTAACAAATTTACAGCCAATTTTCCCTGATAGAAGCACAAACAGGGTGTCTACCAAGTTGACATTTCCAAATTCCCTGAGTTTTCTAGGTTTTCCCTGAGTGCTTTTGCAAAATTCCCTGAGTGATGCAGAACTATGTTTTATGTCAAGTCGCGCTGAAACCATATCGCCATATGCTGTCACTCTCTAGTAAGCATATGAAAATTTTTTAAAAGAAAACCGACTTAATCCAATTTGAATACTAAGGAGTAGTGTTTATGTTATTCAAAAAAAGAATAAGGAAGGAGTTATTAAAATGCACAGCAAATAAAATGTCTTCGAAAAAATTTTCAAATCGAGTTGGACACTGTCTAGTACAAATAAAAAGGAGATGCATACAGAAGCAAATATCTTCGAATATGAGCTATTTCTATCAACTGATAGCATGCTCAGTGTCATGCAACTGTCCTGACATACTCTCAGCTCGCGCAAGACGCCTCAGTGTTGTGTTTCGCTGCTTTAAAGAGTTTATTTTGGTTTGGATGAGGGACACCTGCATCTCAGCATCAGCCAACAATTTGTTTTTTGAGCGCAGGCTCCTTCAAAGAAGCGGTCGCGTACTTAATTCCCCGTTCATTCCTCAGTGCGTCGATTCTTTCTGTTCTCGTCCTCCTTTCGCCGCGCGTTCGCCCCACGGACCATTTGAAGAATGCTCTTGGTCAATTTACAGTCAAAGTCCAATTTTACGGACCCCCTAGGGGTCGCGAAAACTTCCGAAAAATCAGGCAGTCCGACAAAATAAATTCATGTCTTTTACTGTCCTTAAGGGCTAAAATCGACACATGTACGTGTGAAGAAGCTCTGAATGCCTGTCAGTGCACTTATTAGGCATATCGGTGCTCCTACTGTGACATGTGAGGGCGGGTGCACACGTGTAAAATTAAGGAATACATACAGTGTCCCGCGACAATTGCCCCTTCCTACGCTTGTTACGCTTCACCGCGTTACAGGACTGTAATGAGGCGAAGCAGACTTTCGGAAAAAAGCATTATGCAATGCGCCGTGCTTTCCGAGCTTCGAAGACAAAATTATTGCTGTCAGCGGAGAAATGAAGAAACACGGCACCGAACGACACGAAGCTTAACAGCGAACGTTGAAGCAGCTAGACCTAGCGTTGCCGCAGTGGTGGCTACGGCTGCCAGCGGATCTGCGTGCGAGAGCACCGGTTCAAGGCGGCGAGGTAATCAAAATAGCAGTGGTGGTGGCTTTCATTAATGCCGTCTCGGACCTGCGATCACGTAAAACGTTTAGAAAATCGGACGGCGAAGAGTTCTTGCATCTGAAATTTTAGACGTTATGATACATTTGACTTTTTGGGGTACGTGGTGGTGCCGCGAAGCCGTCCGAGTTATCGGGAATCCGGAAAGTCGATCGTTGACTGTACCCTGGCAACTCCTCCAGCCGACGACGATTCGTTACGAGTCCTGTCTGTTTCTCGAGCCAGCATTACCGCGACTTCTGACCCTCTAAAAAAATTACAGCTAATTTTCCCTGATAGAAGCGCAAATTCCCTGGGTTTTCCCTGAGTTTTTCCAGACTACTCAAAATCCCCGAGAATTCCCGGTCTTCCCGGTTGGTAGACACCCTGACAAATTCCCTGAGTTTTCCCTGAGTTATTCCAGACTACTCAAAATCCCTGAGAATGCCCGGTTTTCCCAGTTGGTAGACACCCTGGTTATCCTCTTTTGTTGGACATGTACCAACTCGCCCCTATAGAAGTTTTACTGGAGCACGAAATTAGTATGCCTGCACTGATTACTGTTCAATTCTACATGGTCTGGAAAATAGCTTTTTATCAATAGAACCCCTATTGAATAGAATCAAGTGCTTTTTGCCCTCTGAAGCTCAAGCAGTTCTGAAGTTATGTTGTACGGAACTTATGAAATTTTCCGTTTAATAGTCGGTTATATGGCAATTAATTTTTTGCAAAGAAAGCTTTCCTTTCCAGTATTCCTAGCCTTACAGGCAGGTGGGCTTCGCAAGTAATTTTTGGCTCGCGAAGGTCAATCTGTGCGACAGGCGAAAGCGCAGACCACACATCACCTAACTCAGTCATTGTAGTCGTCGTCGGTGCCGTCCGGGTCGACTGCAGTCAGTGCTGACGGTGCAGAGCGAGCACCTTTTCGCCGCCAGTTTTGGTGCAATTTGATTCTCATATCGAAAGGTTCACAGCAAATCTCCGTTCCAGCAAAACTTTTTGTTGGGCTAGTTGGTGCATTACTGAAGCTACCAGGCAGTCATGTAAGCATGCCATACGGAGCAGCTTCCATCAGCAGATTGAAAGGCTAAAGGAGGCGGGGTTCCCACAGACAGTTCTAAGTTCTGTAGTAGAGAGCCTGCTCCAGAAGATAAAAGGGAAAGCAAGAAAAAACACGTAAGAACAAACCAGGAGATTAAGACCTGTAGTTGTACCGTACTCCCACCGCGTAGCCCACAACCTGAAAAAGGTCGCGAGTAAATTCAAAGTCCCGGTTGTTTTCTCAGCCCCTTCAAAACTTGCTACATTGTGCGCCCGCGTTAACAACCAGAAAACAGAACGCGTGACCTGCGGAACCCAGCATACCAATCCACTTGTCAGTTGCAAGGAAGGGGTAGTATATCAAATTCCGCTCTCATGCAAAAAAGTTTACATAGGACGAAC
Organism: Dermacentor albipictus; assembly: GCF_038994185.2. NCBI lineage: Eukaryota > Metazoa > Arthropoda > Arachnida > Ixodida > Ixodidae > Dermacentor > Dermacentor albipictus. The sequence continues at coordinate 4,441,732 of NW_027225570.1, read as the reverse complement.
GGGGCGGTGTCTAAATGAAAGGCTGAAAGAACACGAAAGGTCACAGGAGAAAGGAACAGGTTCCAATATGGCCATCTACTGCAAAGAGTGCGGGTGCAAGCCTCGCCTAAGAGAGACCATCATTCTGGACAGAAGTCGAGACAGCGTGGCCCGCGAGCTGAAGGAAGCCTTCCACATTAAAAGGAAGGGCATTGAATGCGTAAGCGAACCATCGAAAATTCTCTATAAAAGTGAGATGTCATTTTTAGAAGCCCATAGTTAAATCTGAGCATGTTGCTACGCCGTCCGCACCTGGTGAACATTCCTAATCTTTTAGTTTTTTAGGGGGTACTCCCTTACGGCGGTGTTTGTGTATCGCATAACCATTATCATTTATAGTCATTTGGCCCTGTACACCACGTGTCATCTTCACGAACGTCACATTCACAATCGTTCTATCGCCTTTTGCCCATTTACCATGTGATGTTTTGACAACGCGCGAGTTGCGCCGCCAAATTTGTGTATATATATTGTGTGTTTCCGTCATTAAAGCATCAGTTGTTAGTAAGTGCTCGTCCGTGTCTCTTCTTCTTGTGTCGTCTGTTTGGCGCTATAGTACTTCAACAAATCTCCGTTCCACCACTCACCGTGGTCCCAGCAGCATGTTGACGTGCACCCGAGGAACGGGGCCGCGCCGCCTCCCGCTAGAGGTCGGTGGTGGCAACGTGGTGAAAGGTCGAGTTGCCCGTGTGCCGCAGGGTGCCGCCGTCTCCACCATCGCAGCGCACGCTCGTCATCACGGCTGCCGGTCCCGCCACGGGTGCAGCTGTCGTCGCCCCCGCGCCGTAGTGCTGCAGGTCAACGTGGATGGTGATCTTGTTTGGGTCCTGGTTGGTGGGCGTCACGTCGCCATTGGCCACTGCTGCTGCTGCTACACCGGACAAGTCCTTGTCAGCGGTGGCGGTGCCCGCCCCGTGGTAGGGCACGTAGATGCGCACTGCCTCCCCGCTGGCCTCCGGCGACTCCTGGCCAGCCCGCTGCTGGCTCCTGTTCGGCAGAGGGAATAACTCTACGTCGTCAGGCACTGTGTGCACCCCGAGCACTCGCGAAAATAGCGATGCTTAAGAGGTGTCGCATAACATCGAAACACTTCCGATTAGACCTTTGCTGTAGAACTTATTAAAAGCTTTAGGAGTCTCCTTTCTTTTTTCCCTTCTTTTTTTTTTCAGATTTTTCAGATGCAGTTTCAGCTACAGCCACAGCAGTGCAGTCTTAACTTTTCGGCAGTCGTGTGTCGAGCCCCTCCCGGCACGCAAAACAGTTCCACTCAGACGCAGGGCGGTGCTCAATATGTGCACGTGCTTGCGTTCGTCAGTTATTTGGCTTCTGTTTCAAGCAATAAGTCCACTTTGAAGCGCCTCTAAACAAGGGCAGCACTTTCTTTTTTTTTCTTTTGTCATGCTTGAAAAGATCGTCGCGCAATTTGCGGCATGAAGCATAAAAAAAAATATGGTGGTGCTTTCTGTGCATGCCTTTTCGGTAAGAAGTTCACGCAAGTTCAGCGAATTACAAGATGACTTTAGTGCAGTGGATGAATATACATTGCCTCACAATGGTCAGCAAACATCCTCGATTGAGAAAGAGAGGGCACTTTGGAAGATGGCAACGGTGAGGATCCTGCTGGCCTGCCGTGTCAATCCTGGCCTCTACCCAGGACTGCTTCAAGCACTACCACACAGTGCAAAAGTACTGTTGAGCGCCTCAGGAATCAGTAAATATCATCAAATAAATCACTTGACAAGCATCCGTTTGCCAGAGTGCTTTTTCTGTGTGGCATTTAAATGCACAAAATGACTCGAGTGAAACAACTATAGACTGAGTAATTGCACGTGACTGGAAAGGGTTAAAACATTCCTTAGCCGCTGCCTTCTCTCGAAAATATGTAAAATCTATAAATTAATTCAAATACGGTACTACCCGTAATGTCAAGCATGTCAAGCATAAGGGTCACCTGCACCTTGGCGTCAGCCAGCACTTTCCTTCTCGGGCTCAATCTCCTTCAAAGAAGAGGTGCCACAGTTCATTTCCCAATCATCCCTCAATGCCACGGTCCTTTCTGTTCTTGTCCTTATTCTGCTGCGCGTTCGCCTCACGGACCATTTGAAGCATCTTCATGATCGGTTGTGCAGTCAACATTAGATTTTTTGGACGCCCTAAGGGTTGCTAAAACTTTTAAAAAATTGGGCAGTCCGAAAAAAATGAATGCATGTCTTTTACTGCCTTTAAGGGCTCAAATCGCTACAGGCACATTCGAAAAAGCTCTGGAGGCCTGCCAGTACACCTATTAGGCATACCAGTGCTCGTACTGTGACAGGAGACGGCGTGTGTGCACGTGTATATTTAGAGAATACGTACTGTGTACTGTGACAATTGTCCCGTCCCACACTTGTTAAGCTTCACCGCAATACTTATGCTTCACTGCATAAGGCGAGGCTGCCTTTCAGAAACTGGCATTATGCGACGTGCCGTGCTTTCTAAGCTACAAAGCCAATCACAAGGATTACAGAGGCGGAGTCAGTGTCTTTCAACGAAAAACAAACGAAATTCTTTCAACGAAAAACACTGCACCTAACGGCAAGAACGTTAATAGCGAACGTCGAAGCAGCTAGGCCTCGCGTTGCCGGGGTGATGGCTACGGCTTCCAGAGGATCTGCGTGCGAGAATGCTGGTTTGAGGCGGCGAGGTAATCAAAATGGTGGCGGTTGTGGCTTTGATGAATGCCATTTTAGACCTGCATTCTCAGCAAGAAGTCCGGAAAATCGGACGGTGAAAGGTTCTTGCATCTGATATTACAGACGTCTTTATAGATTGACTCTATGGGCACCTTGCAATGAAGTTTGCCTGTACATGTGGCGCCACCTGGCAGCGGCGCTGAGCACCCGTGAGTAGGCCCTCATCGTCATTTCACCATTGTCTGTGGCGCGTTAAGGCCTGCCCGAAAGCCCACTTTTCCAATTTTCTAATGGATTCACCGCGGCCTCTTGGCAGCTCCTCCGTAAAAGTGTGAACAAAAAGAACACGCGCAGATACTGCTACATTAAGGATTTTCACAACTGCGAAGGGGATGTCTGCATTAAATTGTACCACTTCCCTTCAAAACCGGGGGAAGCAACCCGGTGGCTGAAGTGGACTGTAGTGGTTCATGTTGGTCTTGTGAATTTCTGTTAAACAACTAAGATGTAAATGCAAAAACAAGAAAAAAAATAACCAGCAGCGTCATTCGTAAAAACACACAATAAAGCATCAGCTGCATAAAAAAGCGTGAACTGATTCCCGCTGTTGTAAATCGGTTTAGATAGTTGTTTAACTCGTCTTGCTCCAAAACAAATGCGTAGTGATTGTTACGTGTCAAATCTAGCTTTGTAAGCGCTCCGTGCTGGAGTTTGCATGCACTGTGCTTCCTCCTGCGCCAAGATCAAGACGCGAATGCTGGAACCGAGCTCATTCGTGCAATGTTTTCTCGTACTTAGAACAAGAGAACTGCTGGAACCAAGCTCATTCGCGCAATGTTTTCTCGCACTTAGAACAAGAGAACTAAAGTTGGAGTACACTGCAGCACACGTCGAGTATTCGAAAATTAGCAGTTCTCTTGCGCATGCTAGCGTATATTTGTTCAGTCTTCACATTATTTCATCATTATCAGCCTGGTTAAACCCCCTGCAGGGCAAAGGCCTCTCCCATACGTCTATACTTCAACAACCCCGGTCATTTACCCCGGACTAAACAACCCCGTTGTTTAGACTCGGCTGATTACTCTATGATGCTTCAGCAATAATGCCCTCTCACATTCGAGCCTGAACGTTGACAAAGTGCTTGAGGCACTTTGCCAACGGAGAAAAAAGCATTCACCTGCTAATTCGCCAGAACCTCTACAATTGTGAGGTGCAAGGCACGCTCCAAGTAATGAAGCCACAAATGACAGTTGAAAAGCGTCCACGGCCGTATTTGCTCACTTAAGTGGCATAAAATAATGACTTGTTAACTCACTTTGTGTTCGATATTGTAAGCATGTTTGCTTTGTTGTGACAAATACTTCACGACCTGCGGTGGTTGTTTAGTGGCTATGGCGTTGGGGCTGCTAAGCACGTGGTCACGGGATAAGTCCCAGCCATGGCAGCCGAATTTCGATGGCGTCGAAATGCCAAAACACCAGTGTAATTAGATTTAGGTCCACGCTAAAGAACCCCAACTGGTCCAAATTATTCCGGAGTCCCCCAACACGGCGTGCCTCCTAATCAGATCGTGATTTTGGCACCTAAGACCCCATAATTTAAGCACCTCGCTGTGATGTTCGTGCGGTTTACCTCTTTGACAAGATATACGTGGTTGTAGTCGCAAACTTGACGTCCTTTCTCAAGCATCAGTGGTCCAAATGGGCCTCAATGTTTTCGATTGCCTTAAAACCGCAATTTAGAACAAATGACAGGTTTCAAACAAGCGCTGCAAAAGCAAGCGTCTGTATCAGTGGTTGCCTCGGTGTTTCGTGCAACTAACATGGTGGCGCTGACGGCTGAGCCAATCGCTGCGCCGCCTGACCATTGAAGGGAGCCCATGGGGCAAGTGGTGGTGCCGCGAAGCCATCTGCATTATCAGGCGTGTCCCAAAAATCGAGTGTCCGGAAAATCGGTCGTTCACTGCACGCTGGCAGCTCCTCCAACCGACTGTACGGCGTCAAAGACAACTCGTTACGATTCCTTGCTTTTACACTAGCCAGCATTAGGACGACTTTCGTCCACTTTCATAAAAATGACAGCTAATTTTAGAATTAGAAGCACAAATTCCCTGAGTTTTCCCCGAGTATTTCCAGGCTTTTCAAAATCCCTGAGAATTCCTGGTTTTCCCGGTTGGTAGACACCCTGAAAAATTTTTTATGTTAGCACGTCACATCTTAATCACAAGAAACAATAAGACAAGCTCCAATGTGCTTCCTCAACGAACCCATGCCACACTCTAGACAAATCCATGTACTAAAATACAGTCCATTTCTGTTAATTCAACCCTGACGACAACAAAGAAATTGATCTAATTATCCGGCAGATCGATTTAAACAAGGTGCAGAAAAATATGCCAGAAGATACTGCCGGTTCATTTGGCACTATTTTGCCTGTTCTAACACGCCTCGAATCAAACACGCGACTACTTTCTGCATGTCAAAAATAGAAAAACAACGTAGAAATGTTTTCAGCAAAAAAACGAGCAGGGGTTTAATACGCGTCACACAATGGCGGCCAATGTCCTAAAGTCAGCTTTGCCGCAAGACATTTGCATTATGCGATAAAGCTTACACACACCGCGAGCGCTGTTTGGTATTACTCTCGATCGCACCATACAGGCAATTTTAGGACCAATTTTCCTGGAGAAAAAAAAAAGGGGGGGGGGACGTATGTTATAATCCAGTTAATTCCATAATCAGACATTGTGAGCTATGGTTATATCTTAAATCTTCCCAAGGCATGCCAAAAAGAGGCGGGATATGGCATGTGTTTATTGCACTCACTGCCTCCCAAGCTACGCTGAGGCCGCCACAGAAGGGTTAGGGCCAATGCAAGAGTTGGCTGCGTGCGTGCTGACTGGTCATGTTCAATTTTTCCAGTGAAGGTCAATTTTAGGATCAAAATGATGAAACTTTGGGCCTGTGGAAATGCAGGGGTGCCAGCCAAGAACTTCGGTCGAAATCAAATTAAGCGAAAAGTCAAATTAATTTGAGTCAAATTAACGGAAGTCTACTGTAATACTAACAATTCCCATGGCAGATGAATGACACCAGCAGAAGACGTATTTTCTAGTAGCCATGTTATGAAACTCTACATGCGCTTATGAACCTTGATATTTTTAGAGTGCTACAACCAAACACTAATAATGATAAAATTTGATGGAATATACTAAAAAGTCTTCTATTGCTGCTTATGTTGGGGCCCTTTATGTTTAAAAAAGTTAGTTTGGAGGCATTGTTCTGCAGAGATGCTGTAAAAGTGCACTCTGGTTCTCTACAGACAGCTCGCAGAATCTGCGCCATAGATAATTAAATTAATTTAATTCTGTTATTTTACATACCAAAACAACGATCAGATTACGACACACGCCATAGTGGAGGACTCCCGATTAGCTTTGACCACTTGGGCTTCTTTAACGTGCACTGAAATGTAAGTACACGAGGGTTTTTGCATTTTGCATCCAATGAAATGTGGCCACCAAGCCCGGAATTTAACCCGTGACCTGGGCTCAGCAATGCCACAGTGTGGTGGGTGCCACAAACAAACTAAAAATTTCATTAAGAATTCTTATAATGGCAGCTAAAATTTCAGTGGCAGATATACCTTGGTTTTATGGAGTCAGTGGTGGTGTTGCAGGTCGGACCGAATTTATTTTATTTATTTACAGCATACTGCAGGCAGTGTGGCCCAAGCAGGAGGGGCATGGTAACAAATAAAAGTACATGTATAAAAGGCAGAATTGCAAAAATATGAAATTCAAGAAATGAAACAATATAACACAAAACAGCAATGTTAGTTAGGAAATACTAATAATATGAGTTTGAATTGATTTGGGTGAGTTCAGATGATGGAAAGGGATGAGGTTCCATTCTTCTATGGTTCGAGGAAAGAATGAAAATTTAAAGAGGTTTGTCCTGGCAACGTAAGGGGAGAGAGCGAGGGGGTGGGAATGACTGGTTTTCCTGGAAGCGGAAAGTGTTATGTATGGTCTAGGATCTAAAGAAAATTTACGGTTTATCAAGGAGTAGAGGAACTGCAGGCGTATTATTTTTCGCCTCGTTTGAAGGTTGTGAAAGCCATTTGTCCGCAGTAATTCAGAAACAGACTCTTCTCGGTCGTATTTGGAAAAAATAAAACGTATGGCTCTTCTCTGTATCCTTTCAAGGGCGTAAATATTAATTTTGGTAAACGGGTCCCAAATAACGCACGAGTATTCCAATTTGGGTCGAATAAATGTGGTATAGGCTAAGGATTTTACTTCATGGGATGCATGTTTAAGCTTATGGCGAAGTAGACATAGCTTTCTGAAAGCAGCGGAGGCGGTAGCAGCAATGTGGCTACACCAATTTAGGTTGTTAGTAATTGTAATTCCAAGATACTTGTACTTGCTCACTTCGGCCAAGGGATCTTGGCCAATAGAATAAGGAAATTTTATAAGAAAATTTTATAAGAAATCAGGAGAGTTGGCCTAAAAAATTGGGCTCAAGAAAATCACTTGGGAAATGCATTTGCACCCTTTTGAAACCGGCTTTTTCCTAAACTGGACACAAATAAAAAAAATCTTAAAATTATTGATGTCACATTAGCAATTGAAAAAGAGTTTTATAAATTGGGCATTAAGCAATAAATCTGTAACTGACAGGTATTCCTAGAGCGGGCATGCGTGGCCGAAAGAGGGTTGGGGTTCTCACAGCACTCACAGGGCGGCGCCCCTGGCCGAGGCAACTCCGGCCGCAGGCAGAGATGCGACCGGAGTCTGCGCTGCAGCAGCAGCCGCTGCCTCCAGACTCTCCTGGTAGTCAACGTTGTCGTAGAGCGACGGCGTTCTCCGCAGTGTCGCCGATGGGCTCGAGAAGCTGGAGAGGTCGGCAGCCGACGTCTGCGATGTCTCGGCCAGCGAGTTGCGAGAGCTCAGCGGGTCCACCACCGAGCTCGCACCGTCCTCGCTCGTGTCGCCACCCCTGCGATGCACGACCACAACTGACCGATTCAGAGCTGAGACCATCGTTAGACTTGTCTGATTAAATCGTCCAGAATTGTATGGCTCGATTTATAACTTGAAAGCATGTCTGGTGCAGAAGTATTACCAGCATAAAATGCTCTGCCAATCTCCTTTGTCACAACATTGTATAAGTGTGCCTTTTTCACAAAATGTTAGCTATAATTTCGCATTCCTATACAGTCTACTTCCGTCAATTCGACACTGACGGGAAAGATAAGATAGGTCAAACTATCCAGTGGGTCAAATTTAACAAGAGGCAGAAAAAAAACGCCGAAACACAACGCGGATTCATTGGCAGGATTTGCTGTTCTAAAATGTCCAGTAATCGAATGCACACCCACTTCTTACAAGTTCAAATTAGGAAACTAATGTAGAAATCACATTAGGGCTCATAAACAAAGTTGAAATAGAACGCGAAAGCAGACATTTTAGCAAGAAAAACATACGATGCCTCCAATTCTGGCAATAAGGAAAACACGAAACCAGCGAGCTTTGCCTTCACCGAATAAAAATTTATGTCCTTAATGTACATCATCATCATTCTCTGACCGGACTTTATTGGTATGAAAACCACAACGTGTTGTCCTTCGTATTGACCACAGCACTTTTCATCGTGTGCTATTATAGAATGACCTTGCAACAATCACAAACGTGAATGTGGCCCATGCCTAGACTAACTACTTCACTAGTTTATCTTGCAATGCTTACAATTCTCTGGAATACCAAGAACACACATGACTAACTTAACGTGTAAAATAACTTATCACTTGCGTGTGCTTTCGTAATCAGGCTTGAAGCGGCACATCGTGGTCGTCATGCTACGCGAGAAAACTCATTCCGTTGCCAGCCACCGTCCCCACATTGTGATGGAAATGGCGATATCACCGGCTAGGCTGGCTCCGACAACAGAATGCCACGAACACACTTTTGTATCGGACTGCAATGTCCAACCAATTTCTAAACAAACTTTATTGGAAAGAAAGGTCTGGTAAATACTGCAATTGACTGAAGGTGAGCTGCCATTTTCTTTTTAAAATACAGCAGATGTTTGCTACAACATATTGCGATAACCCAGCGAAAAAGGTCTGTTATATCCAAAGTCCATTGCATGCAAAATTTCGGTCGCATTATGTTGTGAAATGGCGAAACTTCGCATATACAACTGGTTAGCCTATAAGCGAACAATTGCAAGAACAATAAAAACATTGAAACGGAGATAAATAGCTACAGATAAACAGCTTTCCACGGTGATCGTGCAACCACGTGGCACGGCATCTTCCCGTGCCGCCTTCCGGATGCAGGTAGCTGAAAAAAGGCAGTTTGCCAGAGCATACATGCGCCTCCACAGTGATGAACCAAGTACGAGTTACCCAGTGAAAGTTGATTTCGGGACTGGTATACCAGAAGTTTGTCCCATAGAAATGTATGGGGGCTGGGATAAATTCGGTTGAGATAAATTTAACCGGAGTCATTAAGTGTAGTCACTGTAGTAGGAATTTCTATCAGGCAATGCCATCTCTTGTTATAAGCGCTGCTTTCATTAAGTGATGGCGCTGGGCTATGGATTACAATGTAAAAAGGAGTACATGCTGAGAAACAAGGGGAGACAGGAGGCTGTCCGGACAAACGTGATGCACATGAAGTGATGGTGTCAGTTTTTATACTGTCCATCTATTTTATTCCTACCGCCATTCATAGTGTTGCGCAAATAAATGCTTCGTGTTAACCGTGTCTCTGAAACCCACAAACCTGAAAAGCAGGTCTGTTGCTCTGTCTCGAGGTGGTTTAACTTTGTCCTTGCCATATTTCATGGTGGTTGTTCAACACCATTTACGCGGAACAAAGATTGCACTTTGGATTTTACATTTACTTAGTTATGTACAATAATTAATTATAATGGTGCTCGTTGTATTGAGGTCCAACTACCCACAATTTTTACGGTGGCTGAATGACAGCAGCTGAAAACTTATTTTCTATAACCTCGTTGTAAAATTAGCTGCTAGAGTCAATATTCGACAAGTTCAGTGCATAAAAAAATTGAAACAGTTATTGACAGCCTGTTTTGTTTGAATCCTTTTTTTTATTCTTGACAATACTCATAATGTTGTAATCTCAAATATTACACATATGCCTTCATTACACAAAATTTGAAGTTTGACGGTGACCTGTTGGTTTGAGCAGGCAGGTTGCAAAAGTACCGTAAAAATTGGACTAAGGGTCGGACCGGAATATAGGTCGATCCCCCAACTAACGAATTCTAAAAATGAAAAAAATCTTTTTCAGTGGCAAAAGTACCGAAAGACATGACACCCTTACCTAGAAACAAATGCGACTCAGCGGGTTGCACAATGGTGACAGTATTTATTTAAATGCTGCTCGCATGTGCACCTGGGCAAGTTTTTAGCAATATCGCGCGACCATCGACCTGCATGCTTGTCAAAACCGTATTAATGGCGCTGAGCAGCGAAACAAACGAGATACGCGCATTCGCTATTTCGCCGCTCCGTGCCGTGATAAGGTGCTGACAAACACGCGGGTCGACGGTCGCGCGATACTGTTAAAAATTCGTCGGGTGTACAGTACACAGAAGGGCACGAAGTCCGCAAGCGCTACTCCGAATCAGAGCAACACCTTTGATCAGAGTCGGATGACGAGTGCTTCTCGCTGCCCAGTCCATAGGCGCGTGCGATCTCTACCGCTTTCAAACGAATGCATTCGACAACAGGCAGCGATCTTACACGCAGCTCTTGGACGGACTCCGCAACCTTGCCTTACAGTTCTGCAGTCCGCTGCGATCCGGCCATGAAATGACGTTTTCTTTTGGTTGCTGCAAGTTGTAATACGTTGCTTTTGCCTCCGCCACTACTGAATGCTCTTTTCGGATACTCCAAGTTCGCGCTGTGCCACCAGGTTGCCGTGGGCTTCCGCGTACTCAATCGCTTTTTTCTTGAAGGTGACGGTGAATTGACGTTGGCTTCCGCTCATTTTGAAACAAAATTAAAATGCAGCCTTTAATTAATATAACTTTGCGACAGTGGAAATGCAAAGTGCCGGTGCCACAATGTCGCCACGCCGCGCTGCTGCTGATGGCGATGGCGGCTGTTTACTTCATTCGCCCATTGTTGCAAGACTTCCGTAGTTTTTCCGCCAATGTCCGGTATATAAGTCGAGGGTCGACTGTTCGCGATGGTTTTTTGAAAAAAAGTTCGACCTATATTCCGGTTTTTACGGTAATCAGAAATGTATATCACCCAATGGCAGATTAGACTTCTTTACATGTCAATTTCTGTCCACTGAAAATTTTGTTTCATCACATTTCTTGCATCTTCAGAGTTGTTAAAAGTGTACAGTCAAATCTCGTTACTACGAATCTCCCATTAACGAATTTCTCAAATTTACAAATATATTAGAAACCCCTGCCAGATTGCTTATATCTTCAATGTAAAAATATTTCAGGACTATGACTTTGAATACAGTGCATATTTCAGAATAATGCACAGTTTATTTTCCCCTTTATAACCGAGGAACATCAGTATTACGAATTCAGCTAAAACTAACAGCGCCACAACTCTTGCGTGAAACAGAAACAGCGAGCGCAGTAGCTATCATCATTGCCATGTCAAGTACCAACTGCTTCACCACAAATTTTATCAAGAACTTCACAACAAAGGCTTAGCAAGATACAACGATGAATGCAACTAGCGAAGGCGCCAAGAAGCAAAAGCAGTTTTCACTGTAGGACAAATCGGATGTATTGCAGGAAATCGATGCAGGGAAAAAGCAAATTGACGTGTGCAGACAGCGCGACATTGCCCCGTCGACCGAAGTGATCATTTTGAAAGACCGAGACAAGATTGTCAAGCTTCACCGGGAATCGCAACTCGCTCCTACGAGGAAACGGGTGCTACTGGGAAACTTTCAAAATGTGGACCAAGCTGGTCTCATGTTGTTCAAAGATGCCAGATGGCAAAACGTTCCTGTGCTTTGGCCCAATGCTCTAAAAAAAAATCTCTCGAATTTGCCAATGCACTTGAAATAACTGGGTTCGACGCCAGTGCAGGTTGGCTTTTTCGTTTCCCCCAAAGGAACGGAACAAGTTGGCAGGTAGTCCCGGGTGAGAAAAAGGCTGATGACAGAGAAGGCGCGGATGCCTGGCACCAGGCACGTACCCAGGATTTCTTTTCGGGGGGGGGGGGCAAGCCAAGGCAACTCTTTCTATGCAAATGAGGGGGGGGGATGTGGCTTTACTAGTAAAAATGTGAATAATGCCCACCATTCGCCATAAAGATGCGTAAACCCGCAAAAGAGAATAGAAATAAGGTGTACGTCACAGGTACTCCTCTGAGATACACCTTTACTTGGCAAACAAGGGGCGCTATAACGTGAAACTATTCCAATATGTTTTTTTGTTCCAATCTCCTGACGTCAAATTTGCACAACTAGCGACGCAAGGATGGGGCTGTCGTGAAAAGAGTATAGCGCGGGCCGCTTTGCTTGCTTTCCGGGAATTTTGTGGGCTCCTCGACGCGGCGGGAACCCTTTGTAACCCAAAAAGCAGTGACGGCGCCGCAGTCATGTGCTGCCGCCACCGCTGCGCCTGACGTCACACGTGCGCCTGACGCGTCCTCGTCCCACGCTCGGCTGTCAAAAGCCGGTTAGTTATGGTCAAAGTGCTTTTGTGTACGGAGTGTTGACGCGACAATTTCGTGACGCCTTGAACTCTGACGCTCATTGGATGATGTTGGCTTGCCTGATTGGTCGGAGTAACGAAGTAGCCCATTGGTGGAGAAAAGTGTCTCTTGAATGCTGTGTAAACTTATTTAAGGGATAGTTTGAGTAGTTTTTGGGAGTGAGCAAATAGACAGCAGCAGACGGCGCAACATCATCAGGGGAGACCAGGCCGGTCAGGCAGGCCAACGACGACGGGTATGACATCTTTCCGTTTGTAAATATTTTTGTACAGTGTTAACTTAAAGTAAAATATCAAGTGAATAAACCTAGTTGTTCAAATGCTACTTCTCGTCGTCGTACCTGTGGATTTGGACTTGCCCCTGCCAGAGCTCATCCCCATTCATCTCCGTCTCCCTGGTGAGCTGATGCGTCAGATATCTCACGGCTGCGTCACTTCGCTACAGGGCGGTCACCTGCAGGGTTGTCTGAACGAACCAATCAAACGCTCTCCTCGTTCACAGGAGGTCACTTTTGTTTTATTGAAAAACGAGTAACATTGCCTGCACTGAGCAGCTTGTCTTATCTAATTGGCTGACAAGAGGCAAGGAGCACGGTCAAGTGGAGAGGGATTCGATGGGGCCGAGCCGCTGCACTGAAAATCGATAACCGGATGAAGAGGGTGGTGCCGGCGTCTGCGGTTGGTCCGCTTTCCCTTAATTAGCTTGTGGTGGCTTGTCGAAAATCGTGGCGGAGAGACACGGAAGCTTAAGAATGATGCTGAAACGAATCCTCAGCAAAGAAGAGTTGGCAGAACGAGGTCGTAAATGTGCCGAAAGTGCTCGAAAACGTTACACGGCCACACAAAAAGTTTTATTATACGCAATTAAACCCATGCTCTCCGGCAGGTGCGAGTCGCCAGTGCCTGAGCGATCGGTGGCAGCCATCTTTTATTCCTTTCTTAACAGGCAGCCTGCGGCTATTCAGACGAAAATTCAGTTTTGTTCAGCATGTTAATGCATCTTTATCTCGTACACGTCACTTTGACTTGGTGAGTTTTTGCGGTTTTGTGACATCGCGTGACAGGCAGGTGAAGTGGGTGCAGCTTGAAAACTTTTGAACAATAGCCGAGGGCTAATGCCCCAACCCCTGGCACGCGCCGGAAAGCTTCGGCGCGAGCTGACAAGCGAACGCTTCGCTTCGTGTTGGTGGGAGGAAGAGGGCACGACAGAAGCTCCGACGCGCACCGCAGCTCACTCCTCGGCTGCAGCGCACTGCTGCTGGACTATTCCGTCTTCATCCGTCAAAGTCCGGCCTAAAACAGCCTGCTGTAAACTAAGCTTGAAACAATAAGTTAGTGATCTGTATGTGCTTTTAGATAAAAAAAACACGTTTGAATAATGAATATACGCCTGCCACAACAGTTTGTTTTTATTTTTGAAGTAACAATAGCGTACAAAATATCGACATCAGTGCTCGCACGTCGTCTGTCTGCAAGATCGCTTTGCAAACAATTGCACGACGATGCCACATCATATCAAAAACTCTTGTACCATTTCATTTTTTGGTAGCTTATTGCACAGCCAACTATGCAAGAATTGGGCGTGCAATGTATAACTTAAAAAATCTGTGTTAGAAATATTGCCACGTAGTAGTGACGGTAAATAAATAGTGCCGGCTCAATCACCACGATAGCGGCGAGCAATGTTGGCAATCGTCGAAAATCTCATCTGCGGGTCAAGCGCGTCGGTTTGCATACGTCAGTCGTCGAAAGTTACAGCCTATTCGCTAATGCCCGCGCGCCTTCCAGAAACTACAACACAATTCGTATCGCGTATGCGATCAGATTAGCAAGGTTCATCGACAACAGACAGAACCATCGACATTCGCGAAACTTCCGCCACGTTCAGGCGCATCTTGCACCGAGCAATAACGTTTAACATCTTTTTGCCAGAGCAAAAATCTTTTACCCTTTCCAGGACCTATTATTTCTGGAAAAATAAAAATTGAATTGAATTGAATTGAATTAGCTGGTGAAATACCGTAACCGGATACAGATAAAGCATCCGTGTCAATATAATTATGCCTGTTGGTGCATGAGAGAAACGTGAAAAAGTGGGTTCTGAGAAAATCAGCAACACACAATTGAAACACCTGTAGCACTCACACACACACACACACACACACACACACACACACACACACACACACACACACACACACACACACACACACACACACACACACACACACACACACACACACACACACACACACACACACACACACACACACAAAAAAAAAAAACTTGAATAGCTAAAATGTATAATTCATATCTTGCCTCCCCCCAATTCTTGATTCTGCCAAATCTAGCCCATGGAGCACCTCTATTATTCTAGGTTGTTTTGATGCATCAACACCGCATCCGGAGGCCTTCACATTGAGTGTATTGCTACAAAACATTTTCACAGTGTAAGGGCCATGTTATATTGTAACTGGTCTCCACATATCAAGTTTGTCTTTCTTTACATTAATGAAATGACATACCATCAGATAATACAAGCTTGAGAATTAGAGGGTTTTAATGGGAGTCTTTCGTTGCCCTTTGCCAAGTCGAACTACTGAAGCACTTATTTGAATGTATGGGAGCAGCTCATTTGCATAGTATAAGAAATATATAAACAGGTTATTTTCACAATTTATACACTTCGTCACCACAAAAAGATAAATTGCAGTTTATTGTTTTCAGCCTGCTATGATGTTTTGACTGAGAAAGATATATTCAATTTGTTCTGCGAGGCACGCAATAATTGCTGTGGCATATTATCTTATTGCACAACACTGCATACAGTAGCCAGCCATTATTAAAGCTCAGAAGAAATTAATAGCACAATGCATATGATCAGGCACATAGCATATTATTGCACTTTCTTAATTCATGCCAGAATGACGACCACAGGCGTCCTTCTCCAACAAGGTCAGCATCTATCGTGCCTCCTTACCATCGGGCTTCACACCCTCAGCACGTTCAACCTCAGCTTTGTGGTGTTTAAAACAACCTCAAGTACGTCTTACGGTTCCAGGGATAAGAAAGAAGACCGTCCTGCCTACCTTGGCCTTGAAGCAAGCACCTCTGGATTGTTTGAACACTTTCTACTTTGATGGAGTCCACATATATACGGATGGTTCTTCCACTCAGACCAGCTCCACCAGCGCAGTGGTTATACCATCACGATCACTAAGCATCCGATACAAGATTTCTCACTAGACAACATCGATCGATTCAGAGCTTGTTGCCTTCCGAGGTGCCGTTGATTATAGTAATAACCAAACGGCTAATTGGTGGGAAATATTCTGCGATTCAAAGGCGACCTTACAATGTCTTCTGTCATCTCTTCGTCGCGGGTCATGTGAACAGCTCGTGTCGGAGATATGAGAAATGCACCATCACATGATCACGAAAGGACACGACGTCGTGTTTCAGTGGCTGCCTGGTCATTGTATCTCCGGCAACGACCTCGCTGACGAAGCTGCTAGGAAAGCCCACGAAGCAGCAACCGTTGTTTCTATACCTTTATCACGGACCGACACAGCCCAACACTTAGGCAAGCTAGCGCATTCTTTTGCCATTGGAAAAGTGGCACACACCTGAATTCACTCAACATCGATTGCATTCTCTCGATCCCTCTATGCAACTGCGGCTGTTACCAGGTCTTCCGCGAAATGAGGAAACAGTGCTCTGCCGCTTACGTTTGGGCGTTGCATTCACCAATACATATGCAGTTTTGATTGGAATGGCTGATAGCGCTGAGTGCAATGCCTGCGGTGCCAAGAAAACTATAGAACACCTACTGTGCTACTGCCCATCTTTTGAAGATGAAAGGCAAGACCTCTGCACAGCTCTCAATCAGCTAGATGGAAAGCTGTTC
Source organism: Dermacentor albipictus (assembly GCF_038994185.2). NCBI lineage: Eukaryota > Metazoa > Arthropoda > Arachnida > Ixodida > Ixodidae > Dermacentor > Dermacentor albipictus. The sequence continues at coordinate 4,425,380 of NW_027225570.1, read as the reverse complement.
ACATTGAACAGGATCTTGGGACCATGGCCTCGCATATCGCAGCTGCAAAAGGCCACAAAAGCGCTGCTGCGATATTTGAAAGATACCGGATTGGGTCAGCGTCTGAGATCCGGACTGAGTGACCGACTGATATCCCCAGTGGACTTTCTCTTCTTTTAATCTTTCCGTCCCCCTTTCCCTTTCCCCAGTGTAGGGTAGCCAACCGGGCTCAGTCCTGGTTAACCTACCTACCTACCTACCTACCTACAGTATACCAGTGCTACCTGGTATACTGTTGTGGCACGAACAAATGCATATGATCAAGAAGCTTTAAGGAATGTATAATGTCATGGACCACCTTATACAGGAAGAAAAGGTGTGATTAATTAAGACTTGAATCTAGAGGTGCGCGTTGAAGTATATTTGAGAAGGCTCAACTGTGGTCGCCAGAATGGCAAAAGTGGTGCTTTAAGATAGATATCAATTTATTCTGGATAAATGAGGTAGGAATTAGATTTTCTCATTGCACCCCCTCCTACAGAAGCATACTCTAGTAGTTGGAGGCACACAGCAGAATTTCAGAAACAACAGGTGAGTGGAAATCATGCAATATACGGCATGCAATTCCAAGAGCATGAAGGGCATGTTATGTGATTATCTATGTGAAGAGAAGCTTAGCATTTTGTCAAAGTACACACCAAGATCTTTCATATCATCGACTCTAAGGAGTGGAGCATCACATAGGGTGTATCAAAATTTCACATGGTGCGTTTTGTGCATATAACTTAATGCCATAGTGCTGGAAGCGTTTAAGAGTACTTATTGTTTCTGCACCAGTTTGAGAGTGAAAAAATGTCTTTTTGGAAGTCAATGCAGTGGTGAACACTGTTGACAGCCTCATAGAGTTTTAAGTTGTCGGCACATAAAGTCACGCTGTTCATTTATTGAAATGCTCTTAGCACTAACAGAAAGCGAGGAATCCCATATCGATTCAAACACCTGATGCACTAAAGAGGATAGATATAGGTCCGCAGTTAGTAACTGCACATCTAGCACCTGATTTGTGCATGGGCAATGTTCATGCTACCTTCCGAGTGCTAGAAAAGGTACTAGATTTTAGGGAGCTATTGAAGATGCTTGTGAGAACGGGGAACAAGATTGCTTCTGTACGTCTTAACCCTTTCAGACACCACTTTATCCCACTGATTGAAAAGTTGCTTTCACCACATCTCTTGCATCTTCAGAATCGTAGATAGTGTACAGCTGCAGCAAATATTAAGAATTTTCACTTGTTTAGCGAGTTTTGTCAAGTTTACAAAATTTCGACTCCATGCGAAAACTCACTACAGGAACACAAAATATGAGAACATGTACTATTTCGTGTTTTGAAAAGCTTGAAAAGCACTTATCCAGCCACTTGAAAATTATGCCTGGTGCACGACGTAGTAAAAAAACAATGAAAGAAGTGAACTCACTCCATACAACATACTGACACAGAGTAAAAGCACCCAGCCGTCTACCTTCCCACTAATTTTGTTAAAACATTCTGCACGTTATTCAAAATTGCAGCACAGTTCCAACAATAAGTGTTTCAAGGTGTATGAAACACATTTTAAGTACCATTACTTTCATCAGTGCTTTTGCTATTGATGCACTCTCCCGCTGTTGCACAATTGTGTAGACAGCGTCTCAAAGCGTTAAGCTCTGCAGAGGAAATACCATCAACACCGCAAGAAAAGGAAGGTTTAAGGCACTTCATACACCTGAAAACAAGGTTTTCATTGAGTGATAGCATACACTGTGCCAGACTGAGAAGGAAGGTTACTTGAAGCATATTTGACACCATATAGCAAACAGAAATGTTCTGCAAAGGCATCGGCAGTGTTCGAGACAACACCACTATTTTCATGAAGAAGACGTACATCTTTGGCCCTCTTTTTAGAAGAGAGAGCCCACAAAGCTTCAGAAATATTTTGAATTATGTGTCACGCTGGCTTCAATCCAATCAATGTGGTCGTAGTAATAATAATAATAATAATAATAATAATAATAATAATAATAATAATAATAATAATAATCTTAGTGCTAACTTGGCCCACTAGACTGAAAAAAAGGCTGATGCCTGTATGTTTGAGCATCTGATAACCAGCCATATAGAGCAGGAATTTGCAGGATGCAGAAGACACTTCCTTCCCCTGCACTTGCACGCACACTTGCTCAATAACACAGCACGGCACACACGCACACATTCGACAGGTGCACAACACACAGGAGTGCCAATTCAGTCTGGTTCCAAGGAAGGACAATCCAAATCGCCAGGGGGGTGGAGAGAAAGCTCTGCATGCGAGATATAATCATGGAGTTGTGGTGTCGGGCCATAGAGGCGCGATGAGGGCTCAGGCTGTGCTGACCACTTGTTCAGACGAACTGAAGAAAGATTAGCGCTGTCTGGAGAGTTGTCAAGCACCCTGCAGTATAGACTAGTGCGATGTTGCGCTGGTATTGCAGGGTGTGCTACTTGAGGGGTTTGAGGCAATCCTCGAAGGCTGGCACGAGCTTGTGACAACCGAAAAGACGGGAGTAAAGGGTGCGTGTTGTCCGGCGCTGAACAAGCTTAAGTTTGTTAGCGTCGCGAGTTTGGTACGGGAACTATACTGATGAGCAGTACTCAAGTCGTGACAAAATGATAGAAGTGTAGAGTGCTCGGAAAACCTTAGGTCATCAGGGAAGGGAGACGCGGCACACAAACCCGGGCCGGTGCTTACATACAGTGCTGGTGACATATGCGGAAAAGTTGAGGGAAGAGCTAAATGTTACACCCAGAATGGGAAGGGCCCGAACAGTCTTTATAGAAGTGCATCGAAGGAAGAAGGTTGGACGTGCAGCAGTTTTGTTGTGGCTGATACGCATGGCAGCACTTTTTGCGGTGCTACTACAAAGTTTGATATTGTAGGCCCAGTCGTTCACCTTCACGGAATGTATTTATTGTAAGCACATATGCTGTGCATCGGCATATTGTTGTTGTGGAAGTGTTAACTTGTTAATCAAACACATTCTGCGCAGATGCATTAGTAACTTGATTTTGAGTAGATCTTTGTGCTGACTGCAATTTATAGTATCGCAGCAAGAAACATTTCAGTAGAAGCTGAAGGGATTCCAGCAGTTCAAGCATACCGAATGCACAAAACACTGATGACACCTTTTCAGCTTCCCCACAATGCACTCACACCAGGGTTCGTACACAATATTTGACTGAAAATTCAAGGACATTTCAAGGATTTCAAGGATGCAAAAAGGCAGAATTCAAGGAGTGTTAGCATTTTATTTCCTCACATGACTTAGGAAAGGAGCCCTATTTTCGCATTAATTTCTCGTTCAAGAGCTGTTATCTCCGCTTCTTTTTTTTTGGCTGTTCGACGGAAACTGTTGGCCTTGACAAGACAAGTCAGGTCATTTTTTGCTTCGGCGTCTTCTGAAAAGCGATCCGCTGACTCCTGCAAGCACTTAAGAGTTTTTTGGAGCTTTGTCTTCTTCTCTTGCATGCTCTGTAGCTCTAGCTCGAGTTCTTTTCTCTTCAAGGTTACCTGCTGTGCTACAGCTTGCTTCTTCTGTTCGTCCATGTATAACGCATACCTATGCCTGGCTTGGCGCACTGATGACTTCAGTTCTTTCGACAGCGGAACGTTAAGCAGCCCACCGTGGGTTTTCACGGCCTCGCAGATGACTCGTTGTGAGATATACGAGAGCTCTGCCATATTTTCGACCGCGATCTGCTTGTTTACACTGAAACCTCTTTCTACTGACGCCTGCCCATGGCTAAGCAAGAGAAGGACCTTCAGTACTTCCCACAACATCGAGAACGCCGGGTCATGCTTCAAAAGGCGCACGAAGAGAACGTCAAGGCGTTCCTGGTCTCTTTCATAGTTTTGCAGTTCATGCCGTTTTTCTTGGCAGAACTGAATGTACTGTGCACACACAATATCTCTCTTGTGCTCAGAAAGAAGCTTGCTGTCAATTAAACAGTTAAGAACAACTTTCAGCTTCCCAAGGCACATTTCTGTCTTTGACATCTCCCTGGGGTCGAAACATGACAACCCTCGAACCAGAGGGTACCTAATAGGACTTCTCTCCATGATTTTCAGGATCATGTTCACAATGAACTTTCGACACTCACCCCTAAATTCAAAAACACACTTGGTACTCGCTTTTCCGCTCTTTAAGATCTTCTCAGCCACTCGTCCAACGTCCACCTTCTCAAGTGACGTGTAATTGGCAGTGTCATGAACATCAATTCGCAGCAGTTTCGTGATGCTCGTGGCTTCTGTCAACACCGAGCGCTTCATGAACTTTGCAAGGAGGCTCCTCAAGACAGTTTCGAGCTCTTTCGCTAAAAAAAATGTCTTTGGAGAATCACTCTGAAAAACAGTCAAGAAAGGCTGCACAACCATTGCAATGTTTAGGTAAAAGTTCAGTTTCGCAAGTGCAAGCTGGTCTTTTAGGAAATCACTGACGTTCTCATACGCTCTACATTTCGGCAAGGGTAGCCTATGCTCGCTCACTGCTTCGGTGTAGTGCCTCAAATGCTCCCACATAGCCAGGGCTCTCTCCAGTACTGGCACGTTCTCGACCCAACGGTGGGGTACGAAAGGAAGTGGAAACAGCTTGCTCCTTGTTTCTTCAACAAAATCTTCACGGCGGGCCGGTGCATCATGGAAGAGTGAGAATAAGCTCGAAAGAAAGGTGTCAACTGGCCAGCTCGTCGCATGCATTCCTGCTTTGTAAGCATTATGCACTGTGTGCAAGCCACATGAACCAATATCCAAGCACTGAACTTGAAAGTCATTCTTCATGTGCTGCTGCAACTTGTTGAAAAGACTCCAGTTGACATTCGGGCCGTCCATCGAGAGCTGCACAATCTTGCTCAGGGGAAAAGACGCGAGTGTTTCCGTCAACTTCTGCATAAGGTCGTCCGCTGTGCTGTGACCCATGAATGTCGAAGTCAGGTATCTGGTTGCCACCTCACAGTTGTTCCACAATCTGACGTGAACATCAAGTTGTTTTCTTTGCAGGTATTCATTCAAGGTTTCGTCAAAAAGCACAACAAAATTGTCAGACTTCTCCATCATTTGCTGTACCTGCGAAGTGAAAAATGGGCGTAGACCATGGCACGCGACATACGCGCATTTTTTCTCAGAGCAAGTGAAGCTTCTCGCGACCTCGCTATCCGGAAACATCTTTTGGAATAGCTGGGAAATGGATCCACTGGAGCTGTAGGAGTAGTGTGACGACACAACTTTCATCGTCCACAAAATCTCGGCTTCGATCACGGAATCATGCTTTCTGCAGTCTTCCTCAAGTGTCGCAGCCCGAGAGGAAGTTGCCGTGGTTTCACGCTTACAAGGAGCCGCGGACGTCAGATTTCTCGCTTGCACCAAACTTGCGACGGATGAGCAGCCCTCACCTGCTGCAGTTTTGGATCGGTGCTTCGCGCCTTTCTGGTGGCTCTTCAAGGCAGATTCCCCCATCGTTGCAATGTCGACCGTCTTCTGACATATTGCGCACTTTGCTCGATAAGGATCGCTTGGTTCCGGTCTCACCCAGTGACGATAGTCCGTATGTTGCAGCCACGCAGACTGAAACTTGCACTTCCCGCCCGGCATCTTGCCAAAGCAAACACACAACGCAAACGCGAACTTTGCTGAAATGGCGTGCACGAGGCCGACAGACGGCCCAACTATAGTGCCTAAAAGAGCACTCACTAGTGCGCCGAGCGCGGGTGTCGCGGTAGCACCGAGAGTGATGCCTGCCGCCGCCGGCCGCTTGGTGCGCTGTACTACGAGACTGTGCCGGACCATGCTGAGGCATGGGCGGACATCAGCGAGACACGACGCGAGCCTCCCCATTTGCCCGGCGATCTGCCTCTGTTATGTTCTTGTCTCAATCCGCGATACATTCGGGGTCTGCGGACGCGCTGGGTAATGAGAGGAGCCGTTTCTTTCCACGTCTGTCTGGGAAATCGCAGTTTCGCGACCTGTTTAAAGTTTCTTTTGACAGACGAGCGCACACATAGACGTGAAACACCCACTCACAACAAGAAAAGACTGCAACGAAAGCGGCAGCAAGGCGCGAACTGAACTACGCATTGCAATCAACGCATCGCAAACGAACGCCATTCGAACTCCCCACGGTTTAGTATGGTGCCGACAGGCATCGCCGTCTGGTGGCCCGCGGCGGCAGGCATCGCTGCCCGTGCCAACGTCGCGCGTTGCAGACGCTCGGTGGACGGTGCACTAGAGTATATTTTAGGCACTGTAACCGACCGAGCGATATGCCTCGCATTGGATTGGATTCGATTTCCGATGCATATTAGTTGCTAGACGATGTAGGCGCTGCGGGATTTAAAACCGAAACTTCTTGCTGTTGCCCTTTAGTCAACACAGCTTGTTTTCATCGGCATTCGTAAGCGAAAGGGCCTTTTAATTCAGCGTGACTTGCAGAGGTACGTCGTTAATTTTTTCTATCGGAACAAATCCCTCGGGATTTTCAAGGATTACAAGGAGCTTACGGGTATTCAAGTAGTTTCAAGGGCCCTTGAACTTATACTGTCAATATCAAGGATATTCAAGGGTTTCAAGGGGCTGTGCGAACCCTGTCACACCATCTACACTTTCCATAAGCAAAAAGTGAGATAAAATATCAATTACAGTTTCACTGACTCAGTACTTGCTGCTTCTGAAGCGGGCATCGAAGCAATCGTGGTATACGCTGCTACATGCATAGGTCTTGCATAATGCAGGTCCTGCTATGCACTGCACACAGGGCACACGTTGCAAACAGATAATTTCTTTTTGCAATGCTCAACTATAAGGACACACTGACTGAAACATGACATCCATTTAAATAAAGAGATATTGGTCTATAAATATTTTCACAAACAACGACTCACTTAGTTAATTTTCTCTTTTTCTTCCTGTTTGGTGGTTCCCTTGGCTCTCTCCATAAGTAGACGCTGTTTCACATTATATTATTTTCCACCTTATCTAAGCCATATCGTGGGTATATGCTTCCAAGGATCTGCCAGTGTCGTGGCGAGCGGTCACTCGAGGAAATAATGAAGCAAAAGGAAAAGTTTAATGCAACTGGCGTTTTCTCCGACTGCAACTGACTGGGTACTGGTACTGACTAGGTAGCTGACATGGTAGCTGGTACCCAGACCAGCTGACTAAGAAGTGAATCCCTTTCCTGGTCCCTGGATCAGTCTAAACAAGGTTGAACTAACAAAGCAACAGTGATGCGTGTGATCGTTGAATAGATGGTGACAGCTGAACTCATCTCGAGTTAATCGCGTGGGCAGCGAATTGATGAGAAAACCGGCTTTCACACCCCAGGAGATGCCGATAACTACCACCATCCAAAAGGAGTGAAAAAATTGACGACCATTCCACTCTGTGAAAATGGAATGGCAGCGAGAGCTGACGACAGTCGAAGCTCTCAAACGAAAAGCAAGGTGCTTCACCTCCGCCGTGGGTTGTCTCGATGGTAGTGCGATGCCGGGCCAACCCGCCAAGTAGGTGAAGCAGGCATTAAGCACTCCCCCTACGTAGGCCAATCCCGAAGATAGTGCGATGCCGGGCCGACCCGCCAAGTAGGTGAAGCAGGCATTGAGCACTTCCCATACGTGGGCCCATCCCGAAGATTTCGAAGGGCGTGTTACAGGTTCCCAAACCCACAGGCGTATGCACCATTGAGCTTGGTCCCTTCTTGCACTATCACCAGGATTGGCCCACATTGTGATTTTTTTCTGTTGATGGATGGCGAAAAAAAAAAAAATAGGTTAGTGTATAAGTAGGTAAGTGTATAATAACTGTGTCTTACCAGTACTCACCTACGGGGCAGAAACAAGGAGGCTTACGAAAATGGTTCTACTCAAATTGAGGACGACGCAACGAGCTATGGAAAGAAGAATGATAGGTGTAACGTTAAGGGATAAGAAAAGAGCAGATTGGGTGAGGGAACAAACGCGAGTTAATGACATCTCAGTTGAAATCAAGAAAAAGAAATGTGCATGGGCAGGACATGTAATGAGGAGGGAAGATAACCGATGGTCATTAAGGGTTACGGATTGGATTCCAAGGGAAGGGAAGCGTAGCAGGGGGCGCCAGAAAGTTAGGTGGGCGGATGAGATTAAGAAGTTTGCAGGGACGGCATGGCCACAATTAGTACATGACCGGGGTTGTTGGAGATGCATGGGAGATGCCTTTGCCCTGCAGTGGGCGTAACCAGACTGATGATGATGATGATGATGATGATAGTCATACACGGCTCTCGCTGTAAAAGGTAGCAAAACGTTGACCGCCGAATAGAGTGATTTGTCAGTGCTTTAGGAATGTGTGTGAGGAGTGGTGGTGTAGGCGGGGGGGGGGGGGGGGTATGCTGCTTAATTTCGGAGGGGGGGGGGGCAGGCCCTCCCGGGCCTTCACCCTGGGTACGTGCCTGCCTGGCGCAATGATCATTTTCTACAGGTGGCTGAATCATAGTCTGAAGACGATATTTTCAATGCGGATGAGACCATGTTTTTATGAGCTCCTGCCAGACCGGACGATGCTCTTCAAAGGGCCACAGTGCAAAGGAGGAAAGAAGCTGCATCTTCGCGTGACAGTCCTGCTCTGCTGCAATCCAAAAGGCATGGAGAAAATTAAACCACTTGTCATCGGCAAGTACGCGAAGCCTCGCTGCATGAAAAACGGCATGTCATTACCGTACGACAACTGCGCCAAAAAACGAGCTTGGATGACCAGAGAACTCTTTTCCGAGTGGCTCATCAAACTCGACGACCAAACGAGGAAGGACGACGGAAGAATTCTACTGGTTGTCGACAACTGCTCTGCTCAAATTGTGAATGTTTGCTTGACACACGTTCGCTTGGAGTTTCTGCCGCCAAACAACATGTCCTTGCTGCAACCCCAAGACCAGGGCATTATAAAGAGTGAAAGCAGAATTTCGTAAGCGCGTTGTGCAGTGGTTGATTATCAACCTCTGCCTAAAGCAACCAACTGTAATCAATATTTGTCAGGCAGCAGAAGTGCTCACAGAAGCTTGGTGGAGCTTGAAGGCATCCATAATTAGCAACTGCTGGCCGAAAGCAGGGCGTGTCAAAGCGCCTGTGCAGCTTGACGATGACCTGGAGGTGATCGACAACAACCCAGGAGACCTGTGGACCGGGTTGCAGAGCTGCTTCCCGCCGTCTCTTCCTTCGACGACTACGTGGAGAGCGACAGGGCAGCACTAATGGCGGTGGATCTTACAATCGAAGAGGCTGTTAACTGTGTTTGCGACGTCTCCAGTGACAATGACGACCCAAAGGAAGACGACTGTGGGTCTCCGAACACAGAAGATGAGATAGTGTCGAACAGTGATTAGTAAGATCTTGATGAGGGCTAGTTGGTTCATACTCAGAACTGAAGTGAAACAGCGCGAAAAAGACGAGGACACAAGAAAACAAATGCAAATTACTAATGCAAATTTCTTCTACAATGAGCTCCTTCCTCAACAGCGCCTGTCTGTGGTATTTGTTTCCTCGTGTCCTCGTCTTTTTCGCGCTGTTTCACTTCAGTTCCGAACAGTGATGTTTTAGTGCACATGAACAAAGTCTGCACTTTCATCGCTCTATGCAATGACGTGCCTGATGAGGCATTGCGCAAAGGGGAAGATGTAGACGCATTCCTAATCGGTCGTGCGTGCTGCACGTGCCAGAAGGAAATCACCGATTTCTTCAAAAAAAGCAGCTTTGAAGTGAGTGAAACATTTTTATTTGAGAGTATGCTTGTCTGCACACGCGTCTACTGCCAAGGTACGCAATTCTCATTCCTAGGTTTGTCCACTGGCTTATAACTGCAAGTTTTTCATCACAACAATATTTCAAAATAACGAATGATTTTCGGCGGTCCCACGTGATTCGTTATGTTGAGATTTGACTGTACTGCTGCAGTAGAAGAGATTATAAATTTTTTATTTCTCAGTGAGTTTTGTCCAGTTTACAAAATGTGGACTCCATGCGTGAGCATCAGATATGAGAAAAACAATGCCCAGCACGCATTGAGCCACTTGAAAAATATGTGCGATGTAAAACGTTGTCAGAAACAATGAAAGAAGTGAAGCCACTACATGACAATATACAGACATTCAGAGCAAACACCCTAACGTCTACCCTCCATTTCCTTTTGCTAAAGGACTTTACATACATTTTACATACTGAGAGCAAAGGTCTGATACAAAGTTTCGCGAGATGTACAGAATTTCTCAACACATTCCTCCCGATCAGTTCTCTCCTGCTGTTAATGTGCAATCTTGACGTGCGCAATTGTACATGGAGCACTTGAAGGGGTCATGGGTGATGATAATCTCCTGTATGAGAATGCTATTCACAATGAAGCCAATGATAAATAATTTTCAACAAACCTAAGTGTTAAATTTTAACACTTTAAATATACATTGCCAAAATTAGACACGGACGGAAAGGAGACCAGACGATGGTAGTGTCAACTATCGACAGACGTTATGAATAGACAGTAGTGCTAATTATTATTGCCAACCGAAGCTAACCAACTTGCTCAGTTTATCCTTTCTCTAAGGCATCTAATCTCTTTCTCTAATGGAATCCAAAATGTCATTAACTCTTTTATAGTTTATGATGGGCATACACTTGTGTTTTGTTCTGCAACATGTGGTACTGCTAGCTATGCTATCATTTTTTGAAGCAAAGCGTTTTTAGAGAACTCTCCCAGACTTTGCTTATCGTGGCTGTTGGGCGCAGCGGTCTTGTCAAATGGCTCAGACACAGAGAGGTGTGGTGGCGCCCCAGCGCTGTCAACGACAAAGATTGCCCGAGAGTGACGAGGAGAGTGAAGATGGACAGTCTCCGGTTTTCATGTGCATACATCCTGTTCTTTTCCCTCCCTCGGTCACTCTGAACGCAAACGATGCAATGCAGAAAGAGGAGAAACTGGAAACCGCATTCGTTTTCCCAATCACTCTCGAGAAATCTTTGTCGTCATTGCCAGCACTGGGGCAGCACCGAAAAAAAGAAAAAGAAAAGTGGTGATGGTGGGATCGGACCGTAGACTTTAACGTTAGGTCGCCAATCGCACACATACTTTTCTTGTGCCAATACCAAGTAGCTCTTCAAGATGATTGGCATGTGCATCCTGTGGTATAGCGTGTGTGTGCAAGAACTGCCTTTCTAAAGTTCGCTTCACGTACCACACAGACTCGTGTAAGGGCTCCACTTCATTTTCCACAATTTTGATGAGGTGCGGCCCTTACACGCCGCCAAACCTTTTGGTCAAAATGGCACTGGCGCAGCAGCGACTTGTGCACACCCTGGATGTACCATCACATCGAAGGTCAATGTGCAGCACTAGCCATCTAGTAGCAGCATGCAGAAATATGCAGCCTGCGGCCCCGAATGAGATTGCTTTTCCATTGGAATTTTTTTCCCCCACATTCTGGGCTGCCAAGTGGGGTGTGCGGCCCTTACACGAGTCTATACGGTAGATACCAAAATATGTGTCCGATGCGCATCATTAATTTTTTTCACGGCCACCGTACTTATAGAGTCTCGCGTTTCCCCTGGCCTTTAAGGGTTAATAAATGATGATGATGACGTTCAAGGTAACTCATTTTGTTCTTTCCAGCTTGCCTACGAGGCTGTCCACTCACCGTCGGCCCAGAGGGGATGCCCCCTTGCGCAGAAGGCTGCTGGTGCCCCCGATCGGAGTTGCGGGACATCCTTCCGACACCACGTCGTCGTTCTCCGCAGCAGCTGGCGTGGCTCGCCCCGATGGCGTCGACGCACGGCTCCCGTTGGTCAGCTGTGCACACCACCATCTCTCTGAAATGCAACTCTGGCGTACACTCCGTTAATTCGACTTTTCGCTTAATTTGAATGCATTGAAAGGTCCCAGTGATAAACCGTACCCTGCTATGAAAGAAAAACTCGTTTGAACTTGAAAGAATGCCACTTAGGCTAATTCGATGCCCCACCGAACCCCCTCTTCTTCTTTGTGTGCACAACGGTTAATAAATGACACACTCTGGGAAGATGAAATGGCAGCAAAAGCTGACAACAGTCAAAGCTCTCAAACAAAAAACAAACTGCTTTCACTGTCATTCCATCATCACAGAATAGAATGGTTGTCATTTTTTGCATTGCAAGTCTGGCATTATTCCTCATTCGGAGAAGCCCGGGCTCTCAATTGTCATTTTCGTTCAGCATCGCGGGAACATTCTTTGCCAGTAGTCGTTTCGTGCCGGCGCCGTGCTCCTCACCATGCTTCTCGCACGCATGGTGTTTTGGGTGTACAAACTAATCGTGTCTACCCCATCAATATGCAGCTGTTTTTAGCGCCGATACCTCTCCTACTCATATACTGTGATAACATTGACGTCACGCTATTGTTCATGGTGAGCGTTCTAATTTGTTTCACATTTTGACATCTGCACCGCTGCACTGCCCCCGTATGGGTTTGTCAGAAATCGCTAAGTCCATTTCCGTTACCAGATGGCAAAAAAACTATGGAAGGGCAGTCATATACAGCTTTCGCTGTAAAAAAAAAAAAAAAGTATATGAGTCGCATTGTTCTATAAAACACGCAGACGAAAAATTCTTAAAAAAAAAGAAAGAAATGTGACTTATACACCAGAAAATACGGTACTTTTGCATCCCCAAAACTTCTGTTATCTATTTTACATTAAAGATATGCGCAAGGTGACTGCTGCTTCACTTTGTCGTGGTTATTGCGTCATGTGGAGTTTTATTGCAGCAGGTTGCCCATAGTTTCTCTCATAGAGAAGCGAAATGATAAAAAAAAAACAGAAGAATCTGCTTACAATAAAGAAATCACATTTGCACACAATGTGCAGGTTTGGCTTGTGGTGCATGGCCCGATCGAAACTGGTCACCCCCTGCTCGCTTTGCATCACTGCCTATGACTGGTGTGTAAAGTGATGACAGAGAAATCTGTTTCTGCATCAACTAATGCTAACTTGCTTCTTACGTGAACAGTTTTGCACATTCCTTTACACAGTATACACCCGTATAAGAACCCCACTCCCAGCTCGGCAACCCAAAATTTGGGGAAAAAAAAGAAAAAAAAATATAACTGAGAAGCAACCGCGTTCGGTGTGCTGATGCAGTGCTTATACACCCTCATGGAAGAAGGATTACCTCCGACGTTGGGGTGTGGCCACGATTGGCTCCTCTGTGTTCCTTTGTGGAAGCGCACAAGTTGCATGGTGTGAACGAATGAATGATTATATTCAATATGAAATAGATGGTGTTTGTTTATGTGGTGGTGGGCAATCACTTAATATCAAGGCAGATTTCTTACTCACAGTCATAAAAATTAGACCAAATGACCCAGTCCCAGCAAGGGTAACACCTAGTCAGAATCGCAAAAATAAAGTGCGACCCTTACACGGGTACATATGGTAGCTGAAGCATCCTAAATTTTAAATGGCCAAAACTGTGTTCACCTCTGAACTGCCTATTTCCTTCAGAAGCTGATATGAGATTCAATTGCTTTGATAATTGCATGTTTTCAAATGAGCACCGACTAATTTGCACTAGTTAACCAGGTATTGTGCACAGGCCGCAACGAAGGTGTGCTCCTATGCGATGCAACAGTTATTCTTCATGCTGGCGTGTACATGTTGTGCTTAAACGAAACGATTTACCGACGTTATTCAGGAGCACCTGAAACTCCGATGTTCTGATTTTTGCCAATGTACCATGCGTGGTTGGCCCCACATTGTGCGCCACGTGTATCCAATAAAACAGCCGCACTCAGAGAAGGGTTGAGTGCTATGGAGACATCTGCACCACAAGCTGCGTTACCATGTTGGCAAACTCCCTGAAAATCACCGAAGCAGTTTACTGCAAATATTGTACATGCAACAGGTTCACATTCTTTGTAAAAAACCAATCCTCATCTGGAAAAGCGAGGAGGAAAAAGAAAACTGTCTCGAACACCACCACTGTCGTCACAGCTCTGCAATGTGGATATCCGCTATCCACGTGGCTTTTCAGCGGCAATCTCTTGGTGAACTAATTCTTGTGTTTTACGCACCAAAACAACGATTTGATTATGAGGCACGCCATAACTGGTTGCCTCTGGAATAATTTTGACCATCGGGGAATCTTTAACGTGCCCCAATGCACGAGACGTGGGCATCCTTGTATTTCGACGCCATCAAAATGCGGCCACAGCGGCTGGGATTCGATCCCGTGACCTCATGCTTAGCAGCGTAACACCACAGCCGCTAAGCCACCATGGCAGGTGGCAATCTATTGGTGCAGGGGAAAATTATCAAAAGTAAATGGGACAACGAACACTGCAAAACCCAGAAAAACTGCTTGGCCTTGCGGAATTTCTTAGGAGGTGGCTCCACTGTTCTAAAAGCGCACCCTATAGAAGTATTACGGTTATAAGGCTACGGAGGCTACGAGTATGCTCCAACTTTCAAGAGAGGCTTCCTGCACTTGCTACCGGGTGTCACAAAAACTGCTGGTCGCGAACAAAGTTCAAGAGCAATAAGATCCTAGTCGCACCCTGCCCTCTATGCTTTAGGCGCGAGTGACAGCTTGCGAGAGCGAGCCGAGAGGAATGGTGGTGGCTGGACGAATGCCGGCTTCCCGCACGAGCCACGGGATACGAGAGCTTGCCGACGGTTAGGACGCATCTCCTTTTTCTAGTTTGGCCGTAAAATCGCATGGCTGTCAGCATGGACGAGCGCACGCACGGCCCGTGTGCCCTGTGTAATCTGTCCCGTGTGCAAAGACTGCATGGCGAGCCAATAGGGCACGGCATCATGTGCCGTCACCCCATGCGTCTAGTGCTGGAACCACGTAATCTCAAGTTTCGGAGAAGCGTTGAAGCGAGAGGCAGATGACGGACTTGCTGCCAGCGCTTTTCCTCAGTGCGTCGTCTCACTGCGGCCGACCGGAGCTGGAGTGGATGCAAAAGCGCGGCTGGCTTCGCGTAATTCGTGCCACTGTTGTGGAGCTATTGTTGACACGGTACAAAATCGTATCTTTCGTTGCCGAATCTCAAATTCGACAAAATGAATTTTATTTTTAGTTAGGATTTGCTTTTTTGCAATTGTCCGACAATTGGAAAAAGTTTGTACCCCTTCTGTGTAAGAAAAATCCATTGGCGACATACTTATTCCCACATATGATCAAATCTCGATAAAATGAAATGTTAGCATACTGACGCATAATTGCAGATTTTTCCCAACTTCATTACGTCGAGGTTTAACAGTGTACAAAGAGAAAGGTATCTGTGCAGAGAAACAATAATTGTCACAAACGGCTGTTCAGATGACTTGGTGCTTTTATGTTCTCTGCGTAATTCGTCCTTCCCTAAATACTGCAGTTCGTGTGCAATAAATACTGGCTGTCAGTGCACTGGATTTGCCTGCAAAAATGGTGAAGCCAACTGGAGGTATCCTCACGTTCTGCACGTTCCTCAGGTTCTGGTTCTGCCAGACAAGCGCTCTGGCTTCCACTGCTGACACACCATAAAAACTACGCGTTTAGTTCAAGGTGTTTCTTTTTTTCCACATTTTACCACGTTAAATTTCCACGCCATACTATATGCAGATCCCAACGATTTTCAGCCCAAATTCACAGTTCCAGTTTCGGTATTTATTGCTCAGTGCTCTTATCAGGTTCTCGTGCCATCATCAATCATTATTGTAACCCAGCTGACTTCACAATGGTCACACATTTTAGGGTGTCGGGACTGTGAAAGTAGTTTTTGGCTACTTTTAAAGGAAAAGTGATCGTAGCAATTGAAACTATCGGCAAATGTGTGGCAGGGTGGCAGTTCAGCGTGAACTACCACAGCATTCGCAGTTGTAAGAAGCAAAAGGAAGCACTCTTTATGTGCATCGGCCCGTGAAGAAGTTTCCGGGGCGGAAGAATAGAGTGTTTCCTGAGGAGGAACTGGACCTGGCAACACACTTTGTTCAAGAGCAACAGGCTTCACACCTCGCTGTCAACATCGAGCCGCTGCAAGCAAAGGAGATTGCTAATGAAAAAGACATTCCAGGGACCATAGAGTTTCTCACTATACTACCTAGAAGAAAATCTGGTGCTGCTGCACTGTGGTATACATGGGAATGCTGGTATACAGTGGAACCCCGTTCATACGTTTTTCACCGGACCGAGGAAAAAAAACGTCACAGCTGGGAAAACGCAACAGTGAGGAAAGCTCCAAAAATGAATGAAAAAAGTGCAGCTTCAACTATAGACAATTTATTTCCACAGAGTGCGCTTAGAACTTAAAAATGTCTAGAATGGTGGCTTGCCGTTTCTTTCACTCGCTATTAATCACCACACGTTTCTCAATAGCCTGGAAGGCCGCATTGCTGTCAGCGTCGCTGCAAAGGAGGTCCATAGCCGCGACGGCTTCTCCAAAGCTAGGATTTGGCAACTCCCCGGCATCATGCGGCTCGTGCTCCTCGTCGTCACCGCACCACGGCAATGGCAACGGACGAAGGAATATCCCCGGGAAATTTTGCCCTCTTTGGCATAATCATGCTAACGTGCTAACGATTGTTTAGTATTGCTGCGGAGCGCGCGTGTCCGAGCAGCCCAGTTGCGCGCAGCGCGGTGTGGATTCGCGAGAAATGTAAACAAGAGAGGAGAGCTGGCCCAATAGGCGGAGCAACGCCATGAGCAACGCTAACTTCCGGCTTCCCTTTAGCTACAGCTTCACAAAGAGTGACGTCAGGGCCTCTCCCGAGTTCCCTTCCTCCGTGAGTCGACCCGTCCAACAAACCATGCGGGGACCGTAATCACAATGATGATAGTGAGAGCATTTTTCACGAATGGCCACCTAGTGGCGGCCTCTCGAACTGGCGTGCGGCTTCTTGCAGCCAGTTCCATAGCCAAGCCTGGCCAAGCCCGGTCAAAACTTGTCAAAAGTCAAAATGGCGGTTGAAGCGCGTTGCCTACTTTAGCCCAGGCGGGTTCGGGTTGCGACACATCATGCGGGAACGTTTTCACAGCTACTGTGGAACAGCGGGGTTCCTTATACATTGGATCCTATGGAATCTATGCCGGGACCGGATGAAAACGACGTAGCAGCCGGGAAAATGCAGCAGTGAGGAACGTAACAGCGAGGTTCTACTATATTGTGAATTTGGATTGGCACTGTTCTCAGAAGGCTAGGACATCTTGAAGGCAAGCACCGCTTCGTCTGTCACAATAATTAATCTTCTACTAAAACAGCTTGTAAAAAGCTGTTTTAGCTTTATTATTACACAAAAACAAGTTTTGTTTAATTATGAGAATTTGTTTTTGAACGTAAATTATATGAAACGTAAGAAGTTTCAGTAGGCCAATAAAGTTGGAGGACAGACGACAAGATTCGCGCACACTTTGGAACAGTTTGTCATCTGTTCTCGCTTTTTTTCGTACAGTTATGCATTGTAGGCGAGTAAACATTATTGGAAGACGTGTTACAATTGCCCGAAAACCTTTTATGAAGTTTTGTTACTTTAATTAAGAACACGCTATTTGTGCAGCCATATCCATGTAAACATAGCTATATCCCTGCAGACAAAGCCTCTTTCAACACCAGTCAACACAAGCCTCACAGACACATACAGTTGCCAACTGATTTTTTGGACTTCGAAAATTCGGACATGCTCGACTATTCGGTCACCTTTGCGGGCACCACCATTCTCCCCATAGACCATAATGTATAACAACTGCCGAAAGTTCGGACACCTTGCAACCTTTCGTCCGATTTTTTGGACACTCCTTGAGCCAACTCGATCGAGAGCACCGTGCACCGACTCTGACCGGTGCATGGTTCGACTTGCTGAACGACATTTTTGTTTTGAACCGAGTCTCCTTGCTATCCCACAAAGTGGCACTACTGCAAATCCTCGCTCATCATCATCATCGTTTCAGCCTTGTTCGTGGCTACAGCAGTTCCGGTCTCAGCTTAGTAAGCCATGTCAAGACAATCCAGCAGCTGATTTGTTTCTTTATTCGTGCACGACGCTGCGAGTAGGCCATGCTTTTCGTTTGAGCGACTGGTGTTGGCGTGGTGGTGTTTGCTTTGTGTGCTGTGCCGAGGTTTCAGTGATCCAACGCGGTGTACGGAAACATTGCGTCAAGTGTCTAATGGCGCCGACAGTGCCCGCGTGGACTGCGCTGGGGAATTCTGGCAAGCAGGTGCCGGAAGGTTTAGGCTTTGTCGCCTTCCGATGAGCTCCCTACTGACACCGAAAATGTTCTGCTGAGACCTGCGCAGTGGTTGCATTGCAATTGCGGACACTGTCAAATTTGACAGTTTCCCAGGCGCTAACACTGCTGTACTGACATGCGCAGAACTCGATGACGGCGAGATCATTCATCAAGTTTCTCCTGCACCGCCAGACGATGACTTCAGAGTCGGAAGATGACACACCATGTGCAAGTTGCCGTTGCATGCAGAGCATGTACAAGCAGTGACTGTGCTTTCAGCCGCCTATTGGCGGCGAGGAGTTACGGAGTCGCCATCTATCGGAAGCGCCTCGCTGGCGTAGTATGAGGGATCACGTGGCGCGCTCCTCATAGGTTTTGCTGTCAGCGCTCACTGAAAGCACCATGCGCGAGCTCTCCCGGACATTTCTCTAAGTACTTTCGAAATGAGAGAAGTTTCTTACTGTCTAAATAATAATCTTGGGCAAACTGAAAGCACACAATCGTTTACAGACGCCATCTCTTTACCGAATACGTACAGTGAACGCCACTGCGCGCGGTCGCCGCGATAGAGTCTTCCGAACAGGCTTCTTGCGTGAAAGGTAGGTAAACGCTGAGAGCAAACTATGTGAAATATGTTCTTATAGTGTTTGTAAAACTAAATGGAGTTTAATAGAACGAAGCCTCAATGCAGCGATCGCGCAGATTCGCAGCGACCGACTGCGCGTCTGCATGCTTTTCCGCGCACTATTTCGCTTTCTCCGCGCGCGCGTTTTCGCACCGTGCCACGAGCTTTAGGCCGCAGAATATGAGCATTTGACAGTATACAAGCAAGCATTGTTGCGTGGGCGCTATCAGAGCTGTTCAAAAATAATTTCATTGTAGAGACTTCGACGCCTACGGGGAACGGTGATGTGCCGTCGCGACGACTCAATCTTTTTTTTCTTATAAATTCTTTGACATTTCAATGCTATTTCTCGAGTTGCGTCGCACTGCATGTTTATCGGTGCTCTCAGCGTGAAATTTCTCTCTGCTCCTTTTTTTGTAATCCAGTGCATTAATTCATAACACAAACATGACCATATGCCATGCTTTTTTTAAATGTGCTTCTTACCACTGCCTTTCCACTCCACTGAACTTGCCAGTATCTATAGCATCGACAAGTTCATAGACGAAACCGTCATGACATTAGTCGGGCAGCGGACTCGGCCGAGCGTCTCAGTGCGCGTTTTCAGAACATCGCAGACCGGGTGCCGTAGCAGAAATCTTCCTCGCGTCTGTGTTTGCTGCGTACCCGAGTTGTAGCCGATGACTGTTTGCTGGTTTTATGTTTCGCGAGCCAAGCTTCACGCAGCTTCTTGTCCTGCGGCTACGTGTGAATAAGGCTGACACCGGCCTCCGTTACGTGCGTCCGGCCCTGCGGCACCGAGCAGTAGCCTACCATGTTGCGCGCCTTCAAAGGCAGCCACTACCTATTGTAGTGCTTTCAAGCGTTGTAAAGGAGACACTCGAAGTGGGAAAATTTTGTCACTAAATGAGGACCGCAGCGTACGAGGGAACTTAAACTCGTTTTCAGGTCGCTTCGGCGCACCCGAAGCAGCCGACGCAGCCGCTAGGTACACGTGATCCCTCCTAGCACGTCACGCCGACGGTGGCGCCAGCTTTTCCAGTGGTGGAGCTCGAGGCCAATAGTGATCGTACGGCCCTCTCTGAGATTCAGGCTTATCTGATTGCGTGTAAACGGAACAGCGTGCAACGGTGCATTCACAATCTCTTCAGGCCTACTGCCGAGCCCGAATAAGTGCGTGGAAATAAAGGATTTCCTTTTTTTTCTTAATCTGCTTTTTCGGACACCTGTTTATTCCGACATTTCCACAGTCCCCGTGAGGTCCGAATAAACAGTCGGCGACTGTATACAGTCATTCCCACGACAGCACTGGCACCCCTTAGGAAACTTCCATAGATGGTGGCGCCAGATTTCCCTCTAGGTGTTACAGTGAGAAACTCTACGCCAGGGACGGAATTCAAGGCCAGTAAGCATCGAGCGTCTCGTTTTATGTGCCGCACTGGATTTTCTTACGTCGGTGCACGTCGATATCACAGAAGCTACCAGAAAGCTACAAACAGCTGCTTGTGGCCTTTCTGTGTCACACGATTTCACTGCAAACTTTCAGCTGGACCAGATTGGCAATGCAAATCAAACGCCAATATATCTGGGCATGCCCTCGGGGCAAACTGTGAAACAGGAAGGTTTCAGGAAAGTTTCTGTGAGGTCAAGTGGAAATGACACAGTGGGGTCAACATGATGTTGTTCTGCATGGCAGACGGTCTCAAGCTATTACCCTACGTGGTGTTTGAAATGGAAGACTCTGCCTAAAGGGGACAATCTTCCATAAAGTGTCATCGTCCTCTGTCAAGAGAAAGGCTGGATCGACGAAGCACTCCTGCTTGATTGGATGAAGTCTGCGTGGTGTTGACAGCCCAGAGCACTGCTGGAGCTCTCATCACTACTTGTCCCGGACGCTTTTTGCAGTAACCTGGCTGACTTGGTGAAGCAACCGCTGCGCAAGTATGGCACTTAGCTTCACATCCCGAGAAGACAACCGAGAAATCCCGAGAAACCGGCCGCAACTGCTTGATGTGTGCATAAATAAACCATTTAAAGACCGCATCAAGCGCTGCTATACGGAGTGGATGAGGTCGGGAGAGCCCAAAGTGACTCCTGCCGGACGGCTGAAACGGGCCTCTCCAGCAATGCTCTGCTCGTAGGTCGGCGATGGTTGGGCCAGCATTTCTGAGGAACTCGTCTGTCATGCCATTCAAGAAACTTTCGATAGCGAGTGCATTGATAACGAGTTTCTATGGGAGGATATCTCAGACGAAGGACTCTCAGAGGAAAGTGCAATGGCTGACAATGACTAAACGGTGAAATGCAATATGCGACGACAGCTAAAGAGAACTGTAATAGAAATAAATGCTTTCAGTGGCGGTTTTGCTAGGACTACATGCAGACTCCCTTTCCATTTTTTCTGTCCCCAATTTACACCTCGGGCTGTATGCAGGTCCAAGCTATATGCGGGTTTTTAACGGTAGGCACTGTGCGCACATGCATTAACGTTCCTCATGTGCATACCACACCACGGTGCACATACTGGTAAGAGCAGAACGTACAGTAAACGTCAAGCTGAATCTGTACAATTAGGTGCCGACACACTTTTCGATCTGTCTCATCTCGCGCACCATTGAGGTGCGAAGCTTGTAACACTGCTGCTGGCGTTCCTCATCGTGCCAGCGTTGTGCTATGCCTGGTATCTGCGAAGGTGCTGCTGCACAGCAGGAGTTCTCTGGCATGCGGCGTCACTTCCGTGTAAGGTCAAAACACCGTGCGAGCAGCTCGAGAGCAATGCTAAACGTTGCCGTCGCTTTCAATGCTTTGCGTTCGTGCGAAACAGCTGCAAATTTTTTTCTGCCTTTATTTCTTTCTCTCATTTAAAATTTTTGTCGCAGGGCACTACATGCTATGCGCTCACCGTGCGACTGTTAGAGTTGCGGATGCGAGGTGAGGCAGCCCCCCGGTGCGGCAAGTAAGCGGAAGGGGGCAGCTCGAGCCCAAATGGCCGCTGGGGCAGCTCCGACGGGGGTGGCCTGCCCGGGGGCACTGCCAGCCCGTGCCGCCGCAGCTCCTCCATGGCGTCCTGCAGGGCCTCCATGGCTGCGTCATCATGGAAACCAAAGTCCTGTTCCAGGCGGGCCTGTACAAAGCAGAAATTACGTTCAATAAGATGCCTTCACGCACGCACACACAGGGTGTCCCAGCTAACTTTAGTCAGAGTTTAAAAATATGCGAATGCGACGTAGCTGGACTGAACCAAGGTAATGTTTGCTGTCGCTTGGAGATACTGAGATAACTTTTTTCATTCAGCCTAATTAGATTAGTCTTAATAATTTAATCAAGTTCACAAATATTATAATTAGATTAAAAGTGTCAATGCAAAAAATGTAGTGTGACATGAAAAACTACCGATACAGCTTTCCGTTGCTCAATACCTGCTACACACAAGTGTTTCTTGTAGCGTGAAAGAAGCCCTCAAATGCAAGCAAAATTACCGTGCGACTGAAGTTTGATGCACTTTGAGTGTATTCGCGGGGTTCTTTCACATTCGGAAAAACACTTATGTAGCATGTATAGAGTAACGGAAAGTTGCATTGAGAGTTTTTCATGTTGATTTACAATTTTTCACTAACACTTCTCATCCAATTATATAACTTGAGAATTCAATAATTAATGCAGACTAATTTGTTAATTAAGCGAAATGAAAAAAAAAATTCAGTATGTGCAAGTGACAGCAAACAAAATTACCTTGGTTCTGTCCTGCTACATGGCATTCACATATTTTTAAGCTCTGGCTAAAGTTAGCTGGTACACCCTGTATATACCGTAAAACCTCGTTAAACCGTACCCGCTTAAACAGTAGATTTGTTTTAAAAGTAGTGAAGTCAAATCCTCGACTCAGCGGCCATTGAACATAATGTGTTTTGTATCCATGTAAACTGTACTAGCTTACTGAGTACGTGTCAGTTAACCCGTAGCATTTCCACTTTTCGTCGCGCAAGTACGGCGGTCTCCATTGGGCGGCCCAGCAGAACAACAAGCCTCAGAGATCAGAAAGGCCTCGAAGTGCCCTGTGCTTTTGCATCTGAAGCTACATCATCATTTCAGCACCGTGCCAGAGAGCATTGTGGCGTCGTGCAAGCAAGGGCTCGCATCATGCCGAAGCTTGGATAAAAAAGACGTCGGGTGCTCAGCATAGAAAAAAAATTAGACATCGTTCGTGCTATCGTACATCACACAAAGAAGTCGGCGCTGGTATGCAACAGGGATCTACAATTGTGTGTGTGGCATTTGGAATGAGAAGTTGCTCGGCAGCTCTGCTGCGATTGCGAAGAGATGTCAGCTACGAGGTTTGACTTCTTGCCATCGTTGCCTCTGCTATTGCTGAAGTGTCGCCTAACGACAGTGATGAGGATGACACGGAAAGTGAAAAAACAAGCGATTCAGGCCCGACAGTGGCAGAAGCTGCGCGTTACGTCAGCCTCGTGAATGCTATCGTCGAGACGAGAACAGCACCCCACAATGAAAAAGGCGCCCCGCGACTTCTGCAGCGCTACCGCGCCTGTGCAAGGAGAATATGCAACGCCAACGAGGAATCTGCCATGCAAGTGTTTGCCGAGAAGAAGGGGCTGGCTGAAAAACTGGCTCGCAGCCTCAGTAAGTTTGAGCCCACTGTCGTCGCTGCTAGGCCGCCGTGGCATCACACGAAAATAACACTCTTGTCGCACGACGTGAATAAATACTGCATGTGTTCTTCCCCTTTCATCGCACTCTCTCTGTGTTCTGTTTCTGACAGGTAAGCGGGCGATCTCACGCTATTTTCGGTTAAGCAATGCTACTGTTTAGTATGTAGTTTTTCCAAGGTCCAGCCAACTACAGTTTGAGGGGGGAAGTGGCCTTTGAAAACCAAAAATGTTTGGAAAACCACATATTCGGGTGTATGTCTTATAAACTACCATTCCTGTAACAATCAACGTCTAATTTATCGTGAGACTATTTCAAATAAAGTTTATAACGAGCCCCGGCAGCCCTCGAGCGGTGAGCGAGCACTCAAAATACCCCTACTTGGTGCGAACGCCATTTCTTCACCGCTCCCCCAAGCGCCGCCATTTTGGTGCTGTTTTGCTCGTGCATTCTTGTGCTTGTTTTTCCCATGCGGCCGCGGCAGCACGGGCGAGGTGTAAACCGCTCACGAATGGAGGGCTCGCGAGAGCTTTTGATGTTTCTCGCGGCTAAGACGCAAAGCTGAGATTAGGCGAATTGCACGCTCCTCAAGGACTCGGGGGAACCCGCGACTCCCACTGGCTGCTGCGTGCGATGACGTTGTGATCTCCTGCATAATGCGTCCGGCCGTCACATGCTTCGGCTCCTCCATCGTCAGCATCTTTTGTGTGTTCCACTTGCCATCGTCTATCTTTACAGCCATTCGCATATTCCAAGTTTCTACCGTCTTTACGAGACCGTTGTTGCCTGCTGATTGTTGTGCGGTCGGCCACGATGCACCCAAGGAAACTCAAGACGCTACACGTGTTCGGTGCAAGGAAGCGTTCTATGAGGCTCGCTGTTCACCCGCACGCTGATTGCACCGATGGTTCCTGTGGGGCAGCTTCTGCTTCATCTACGAAAGAGAGTGGTTGCGCCAACACTTCTAGCAACGTGACTCATGCTCCACCGGCGCAAGAATTTGTCGTGACGAGTGACCCTGGTGTCTTGTGCTCATCAACAGCGGCTTCCACATTCTTTCTTTCACCTGCTTCGGACAGCGCAATCGCGTCGTCCACTGTGCACTTGAAAACACGTTTCCGGACGTGCGAGAAGAAAGAGGCAGTGGATAAAAAATGCGCTGATGTGCAACGAGGACTTGGTGCTATGTCAGCGACGGATCGAAAAATTTCAAGCAATGGAGCGCAATCCTGAAGCTGCCACTGCTACAAGTGAAGGTGAAAAATTTGTTCTTGTGCAAATTGATGCCTTAAGCGACCTGCTATTTGGTACCCCGTGCCAGCGGTGCTTCGTGACTGGGATGAAGGTTCAAGGAGGCACCCAACTTGGACTTGCAACAAAGCTTGAGCTGCTATGTTTACATTGTGCAGTAGTTGCAAGCTCATGGAGCTCTGCTTGTCAGGAGGACTCAATGGCCTTTGACGTGGATATAAGAACCATTGTGGCAACAAAACAGATAGGGAAGGGACAAACAGCCCTCAATGACTTTTGGGCAGTGATGAACGTGTGCCATCGTGGCCTGCATCATAAGACTTTTCAGAAGCACTTGAAGAAATTCAGAGAACCACAGACACAGTGCATAGACAAGTTCTATGCCGAATCTGCTTCTGCTGTGAAAACTACCTACAAGGAAATGGATCCATATTTCAGCAGGGATATCACAGTAAACTTTAATAGAACATCGCACAAGTGTGACCACCTGTCCCATATTAGAGTTGGTGCAATAATTGAATATCATACGGGCGTCATCTTGGACACCATTGTTTTATCGAACCAGTGTCTTAGTAGCCAAGTAGGACCAAAGTCTGGAGACCCAGGCTACGCAAGCTGGCAGGAGGATCATGTGTGCCAGAAAAACACTGACTCTAAGTCTGGAAGGATGGAGGTTGAGGCAGCTGTCATCCTTTTCTCACGTTCGGTGCCAAAGTACAACCTCCGTTTCACAACACTCGTGTCTGACGGAGATAGTGCCACCTTCTCTGCCCTTGTGCAAGAAAATGTTTATGGACTGGTCCCCATTTCGAAAGAGGAATGCCTAAACCACGTCCAGAAGAAGATGGGGACAGCACTGCACAACCTTGGGCAGAAAAGTGACAAGGCTTTAGGAGGGAAGGGCAGGCTGACAAAGGCCCTCATCGACAAGTTGACCGACTATTATGGCTGGGCCCTAGGGAACAATTCCAACGATGTGGCAGCAATGCAGCGTGCAGTGATGGCATCGTACCCCCACGTGACATAGACAGAAGAGAATCCTTTCCACGACTTGTGCCCTGAGGGTGCAGACTCGTAGTGTCGTCATAACGCAAGCAAGAGTGATGCTGTGCCACTTTCGAAGCATCAGTACAATCTTCCAGGCTATGTTGCAGAAGCACTGCTGCCTGTTTATGAGCGCCTCTCACAGGCTTCTCTTCTGCAATGCTGCATGGGAGCAAAGATGCAGAATGCATCAGAATCATTTCACTCCGTGCGGTGGTCCCCGATGCCCAAAGAGCAGCATTCGTCGCTGATTGCTGTGGAGACAGCACTGTATATGGCAGTTTTAAGATATAATGCTGGCTGCTACAGGGCCACCCAAGAGCTATGTTCATCAGTGGGGCTAACACCTGGCCATTCAACGGGCAGCCGAGAAAGATTCTCTGCGCTTGAAAAAGGCCAAGAAGCGATCGCAAGAGAAGGTGTAAAGGCAGCAAAAGAAGAAAGTGCCTAAGGGCATCTCCAGGTACGCTGCAGGGTCATTTTAGACTAATATATGCACTAAAAACTTTCAAAGCTAATTTTCTCAAAATGACTATTGGCTGGTGAGGCTGCTTGTTCCAGTCATATCTCTGTAACCACTCATCAGATTTCCAGAAGTATTTTTTTATTGTGCATATGAATAAATTTCTGAGGGCAAGACAAGCCCATTTTTTTTTTACACATTGTGTATGTGATTTGTGATATATAATCAAAATTTGATTCATAAAATTTTAATCACCAACACTAAATTCGGTGGTCCGCTAAAATTTTTCAGCGAGCTAATTTAAAAAAAAGTGCTCTGTCTTGCCCTGAGGTATCCATCTGGGAATCATCATAGTGAATTTCACAGCTGCAGCACCTTTTGAATATTCTCCAGGCCTGAATGAGAAAACCAGGTGCACCATTCTGACATACTGCTCTAACTTGAGGACCACTGAACATAACTGCATGAAATTCTTTAGTTCTACTAATGCTTTTGCTATGAGTCTATCCTGAAAATATCATTACGATATCTCAATAAACAAAAAAGTTGGTGCCCGAGAGTAGCCTCCCCCCCCCAGGTTTCACTGTATACGTATTATGTACACAGTCGCCAACCAATTTTTCGGACTTTGCCAGAACTGAAAAATAGTCAGAGAAACTCGTTCACCCCAAAGAATAAAATTTATTAGGCTTAGATTGGCTCCAAAAAAATCTGCACTTGGCCGCGATTAGATTTGCTTGGATTTGAGCAAGAGTGACGTCTCTGTATACAGTCGACAAGAGCGTCATCGCATTGGCGATCTTCGCTGGCAGAGATTGCCAATGGTACAGGAAATGGTGCCAATCACACAAATGCTAAGTCGCCAAAACACACATAAAGATGCAATGTCTTTTTTAGCCCTGCTCCGTGGACACACCACGTGCAAAATATCAGCCAAAACCTTAAAGAAAGAAAACTGATCCTACATTAAGTGATTATGACAAAAGTGCTGACCGAAAAAGAAACTAAAAGGAAAACTGCTATCCCCTGGAACGTTTTTTTTTTTCTAGCTAAAGAAGAATGTGCATGGCCTCCGAGATTGAAAGATGGCACGTGCTCTCTATTGATTGCACATTGATAGCATGCGCATCCCAATCTTGAAGGCTATAGAGTGGGCCACTGGAAGCCAAGCTTGGCCAAGCCAATAGAAAATCCAACACAGCAGCTTGCAAGATTGGGTAGAGTGGCTCGGAATTAGCCATTTATTCTCATTCCAAGCCACTCTACCCAATCTTGGATAGCCGCCATGTTGGAAAATCGAACTTTTGGGCCTAAATTTGTCCCAAAATTGTGTTGCGAAAATGCACGAGCTCTATAAGAATCCGGACAGTTCATTTATGAAGTCTGGATTATCTATCAAGTCTAAACTTTCAGTGGCCAAAAAATGCATCGGCTACCGTGTGTATATGTATACACAATTAAAACCTTGATGTAACGAACTGCAACATAAGAAATTTCTCGATATAGCAAGGTATTTAACTTTAAGTTCTTTTCCACAGTATGCCAGGTAATTTCAACCTCCATATAAGAAATTTTCACTGCCGCTCTGAAAAAAATACCAAGACAATTAATTCAGAATGCCATGGACGCAGACGACGAAATGATTGAATTAAATGCGTCGCTCGCGTACACACCTCACATATCGTGCACCGCGCGACAGAGTGGACGCCAGAGCGGAGCAGCATGGTATTGTAGAAGTGCCGCTTGCCGGGCCGGTTGGTTCATGCCGACACTTGAGAAAACCAGCAAAAAAATTGACATGCAAACAGGACAGAAAGAAGACACCAACATTGTGGCGTCTCTTCTTTCTCTCGTGTCTGAGTCTCAATTTGTTTGCTGGTTTTCTCGAACGTCGCCGTGGCACCAAGTTGTCAGGTTTCACATCGAGCCCCAATGCGTTACGATCCCACAGTGCTCCACGTGCTGTGGGTGCATAGGCTAGCATGCGAGGCTGAGACAAGCAGAAGGGCAGCTTCACGAGCACTCGTTGCCTCACACGAGCAACAGGGAAGGCAGCGGCCGCGGCTGCACATGGACGTGCGCAAATCGCGCGCCCTACCTCGGAGCTAATCTGTGGCTGTCGCAAGCGTTGGGAGAGCAGATATGGTCGGGGCCTCACGTCTGCAATCTTCTGGCGCCTCTAGTGCCAGGAACCACACAATCTCTAGTTTCGGAGACACACTAGAGCGTGCGGCCGACTAAGCGTTCGTTCCCCTCTGCTGTTCGACTACGGATGGCACTACGAGCTGTGGAGGCAAAGGGGGCACGATACCGTCACGGGCTTCGCTTCGTGCCACCAACGTGCAGATATTGTTGACGCGGCATCAAACCGCATCATTCGGTGCCGACTCAAATTTACCAAAATAATTTTTTTTCGTATTAAAATTTACGTTTTTACTGAACTGTTAGTGTTTCAGCAACTTTTTTTTCCCTCGTGCAGCCAAAGACTGGAACGGCCTTCCTCACAACATCGTCGTTCTCACCTGTCCATTTTTTTCTGCCAATGTGACTGAGTACCTGTTGTCGCAAATTTGAGTGTTTTATTTATTCTTTACGTACACCCCTCCTTTATGCGATACCCCCTAGTGGGGCCTTTAAGGTAAATAAATGAAATGAAAATATACAAGGACAGTATTTGGTGCCTACATAAGCCTTAAATGACAAGTTTAGTGCCTAGTATAGGTGCCAAAAAAATAGCAGTTTTTAGTGCTCAAACATCCAGTTTCTAGTTGCACATACTCAGATGATCTGGTCTGAATACCCAGCACCTCCACTAGATATGTTACGTAAGCAGACGCAGACGAAAAGCTATATACAAGCAAGTATATTTACAACATAATACGCCGCACTTGGCCAAGAGGCAACAGCCCTTGCTAGCCTCCAATCGCCGTCGTCATCACCTCACTGCTCGCCTCTTCATCATTGGAAATACTATTCCGTAGCAATATATCCAGGTGCACACAAAAACGCATGTACTGTGTGGTGGCACCCCCAGGCAGCGCAGCATATCCAGCGAGAAGCGCACGAGGAGCTTGGCTGCAGTGTCACGAATGACTGGTTTCGGTGTTGGGAGAACAGTGGGCTGCTACATTTTTCTTCAATGCTAAAGACACCGACATCTACAGTCACTGTAAGTTGGCCTACGTCGGAATGATGTTTCAATGCCGTTGGCGTTTGATCACGATTAGGTGAGAAAAATGCAGCAGTGGCGTAGAGGTAGAGCATCTGCCTTGTGTGCAAGAGGACCGTGGTTCGAATCCCGGTGCAGCGCAATTTTCCACCGGATTTAAAAAAAAAAATCCATGCGTTGATAAAATTGCATAAACAGGTCTGGAGTGCGGCCTGATCCCGGTGACCAGAACCGGTACCGGTAATGCGGTAATGGCCACCCTGGTGCAGTACTTGGCCACAACCTCCTATATGAAATTCAACAATCAAACCACAGCGCTTAGTCCACAGCAGCTGTGAAGCAATTGACCACGGCGGTGGTCAGACATGCAACACAGCAGAGGGTGCTAAGAATCCCTGGTTTTGGATAGGCAGTCATTGGAATCTGAACCTGGCAACGTTTAATGCTAGAACGCTATGTAGTGAGGTGCGTCTAACAGTGCTATTGGAGGAATTAGAGGGCAGTAAATGGGATACAATAGGGCTCACCGAAGTTAGGAGGCCAAAAGAAGCAAACACAGTGCTAAAAAGCGGGCACGTCCTGTGCTACCGGGGCTCAGCGGAGAGACAAGAACTAGGAGTCGGATTCCTGATTAATAAGAATATAGCTGGTAACATACAGGAATTCTATAGCATTAACGAGAGGGTGGCAGGACTTGTTGTGAAACTTAATATAACAGGTACAAATTGAAGGTCATACAGGTCTACGTCCCTACATCCAGTCATGATGACCAGGAAGTCTAAAGCTTCTATGAAGATGTGGAATCAGCGATGGGTAAAGTCAAAACAAAATACATTATACTGATGGGCGACTTCAATGCCAGGGTAGACAAGAAGCAGGCTGGAAACAAGTCAGTGGGGGAATATGGCATAGGCTCTAGGAATAGCCGGGGAGAGTTATTAGTGGAGTGTGCAGAACAGAATAATATGCGGATAATGAATACCTCCTTCCACAAGCGGGATAGCCGAAAGTGGACATAGAGGAGCGCGAACGGCGAGACTAGAAATGAAATAGACTTCATACTCTGCGCTAACCCTGGCATCATACAAGATGCAGACGTGTTCGGCAAGGTACGCTGCAGTGACCATAGGATGGTAAGAACTCTAATTAGCCTAGTCCTGAGGAGGGAACGGAAGAAACTGGCACACAAGAAGCCGATCAATGAGTTAGCGGTAAAAGGGAAAATAGAGGAATTCCGGATCAAGCTACCGAACAGGTATTCGGCTTTAACTGAGGAAGAGGACTTTAGTGTTGAAGCAATGAACGACAATCTTATGGGCATCATTAAGGAGTCTGCAATAGAAGTCGGTGGTACCTCCATTAGAGATCATTCCAGTAAAGATCTGATCAAGAAACGCCAATGTATGAAAGCCTCTAACCCTACAGCTAGAATAGAACTGGCAGAACTTTCCACGTCAATCAACAAGCGTAAGACAGCTGACATAAGGAAGTATAATATGGATAGAATTGAACATGCTCTCAGGAACGGAGGAAGCCTAAAAGCAGTGAAGAATAAACTAGGAATAGGCAAGAATCAGATGTATGCATTAAGAGACCAAGCCGGCAATATCATGACTAATATGGATGAGATAGTTCAAGTGGCTGAGGAGTTCTATAGAGATTTATACAGTACCAGTGGCACCCAGGACGATAATGGAAGAGAGAATAGTCCAGAAGAATTTGAAACCCCACAAGTAACGCCGGAAGAAGTAAAGAAAGCCTTGGGAGCTATGCAAAGGGGTAAGGCAGCTGGGGAGGATCAGATAACAGTAGATTTGTTGAAGGATGGTGGGTAGATTGTTCTAGAAAAACTGGCAACCCTGTACACACAATGCCTCATGACCTCGAGCGTACCGAAATCTTGGAAGAACGCTAATATAATCCTAATCCACAAGAAAGGGGACACCAAAGACTTGAAAAATTATAGACCGATCAGCTTATTGTCCGTTGCCTACAAAGTATTTACTAAGGTAATCGCAAATGCAGCGGTGGCGTAGAGGTAGAACACCCGCCTCGCGTGCAAGAGGTCCGTGGTTCGAATCCCGGTGCCGGCAATTTTCCACCGGATTTAAAAAAAAAAAAGAAACTCCGCGTGTTGATAAAATTGCACAAACAGGCCTGGAGTGTGGCCTGATCCCGGTGACCACAACCGGTAACGCACTCCCTCACCAGAGCAGGATTGGCCACCCTGGTGCAGTACTTGGCCACAACCTTCTATGAACACAACAATCAAACCCCGGCCCTCAGTCCCCAGCAGCTGCAAAGCAACTGACCACGGCGGCGGTCAGACATGCGACGCAGCAGAGGGTGCTAAGAATCACTGGCTCCGGACAGGCCGCCATTGGAATATGAACCTGGCAACGTTTAACGCTAGAACGTTATCTAGTGAGGCGAGTCTAGCAGTGCTATTGGAGGAATTAGAGGGCAGTAAATGGGATATAATAGGGGTCAGTGAAGTTAGGAGGCCAAAAGAAGCATATACAGTGCTAAATAGCGGGCACGTCCTGTGCTACCGGGGCTTAGCGGAGAGAAGAGAACTGGGAGTCGGATTCCTGGTTAATAAGAACATAGCTGGTAACATACAGGAATTCTATAGCATTAACGAGAGGGTGGCAGGCCTTGTTGTGAAACTTAATAAGAGATACAAGATGAAGATTGTACAGGTCTACGCCCCTACATCCAATCATGATGACCAGGAAGTCGAAAGCTTCTATGAAGACGTGGAATCGGCGATGGGTAGAGTGAAAACTAAATACACCATACTAATGGGCGACTTTAATGCCAAGGTAGGCAAGAAGCAGGCTGGAGACAAGGCAGTGGGGGAATATGGCATAGGCACTAGGAATAGCAGGGGAGAGTTATTAGTAGAGTTTGCGGAACAGAATAATATGAGGATAATGAATACGTTCTTCCGCAAGCGGGATAGCCGAAAGTGGACGTGGAGGAGCCCGAACGGCGAGTCTAGAAATGAAATAGACTTCATACTCTGCGCTAACCCTGGCATCATACAAGATGTGGACGTGCTCGGCAAGGTGCGCTGCAGTGACCACAGGATGGTAAGAACTCGAATTAGCCTAGACCTGAGGAGGGAACGGAAGAAACTGGTACATAAGAAGCCGATTAATGAGTTAGCGGTAAGAGGGAAAATAGAGGAATTCCAGATCAAGCTACAGAACAGGTATTCAGCTTTAACTCAGGAAGAGGACCTTAGTGTTGAAGTAATGAACGACAATCTTGTGGGCATCATTAAGGAGTGTGCAATGGAAGTCGGTGGTAACTCCGTTAGGCAGGATACCAGCAAACTATCGCCGGAGACGAAAGATCTGATCAAGAAACGCCAATGTATGAAAGCATCTAACCCTACAGCTAGAATAGAACTGGCAGAACTTTCGAAGTTAATCAACAAGCGCAAGACAGCTGACATAAGGAAGTATAATATGGATAGAATTGAACATGCTCTCAGGAACGGAGGAAGCCTAAAAACAGTGAAGAAGAAACTAGGAATTGGCAAGAATCAGATGTATGCGTTAAGAGACAAAGCCGGCAATATCATTACTAATATGGATGAGATAGTTCAAGTGGCTGAGGAGTTCTATAGAGATTTATACAGTACCAGTGGCACCCACGACGATAATGAAAGAGAAAATAGTCTAGAGGAATTCGAAATCCCGAAGGTAACGCCGGAAGAAGTAAAGAAAGCCTTAGAAGATATGCAAAGGGGGAAGGCAGCTGGGGAGGATCAGGTAACAGCAGATTTGTTGAAGGATGGTGGACAGATTGTTCTAGAGAAACTGGCCACCCTGTATACGCAATGCCTCATGACCTCGAGCGTACCGGAATCATGGAAGAACGCTAACATAATCCTAATCCATAAGAAAGGGGACGCCAAAGACTTGAAAAATTATAGACCGATCAGCTTACTGTCCGTTGCCTACAAAGTATTTACTAAGGTAATTGCAAATAGAATCAGGAACACCTTAGACTTCTGTCAACCAAAAGACCAGGCAGGATTCCGTAAAGGCTACTCAACAATAGACCATATTCACACTATCAATCAAGTGATAGAGAAATGTGCAGAATATAACCAACCTTTATATATAGCTTTCATTGATTACGAGAAAGCGTTTGATTCAGTCGAAACCTCAGCAGTCATGGAGGCATTACGGAATCAGGGTGTAGATGAGCCCTATGTAAAAATACTGGAAGATATCTATAGCGGCTCCACAGCCACCGTAGTCCTCCATAAAGCAAGCAACAAAATCCCAATAAAGAAAGGCGTCAGGCAGGGAGATACGATATCTCCAATGCTATTCACAGCGTGTTTACAGGAGATATTCAGAGACCTGGATTGGGAAGAATTGGGGATAAAAGTTAATGGAGAATACCTTAGTAACTTGCGATTCGCTGATGATATTGCCTTGCTTAGTAACTCAGGGGACCAATTGCAATGCATGCTCACTGACCTGGAGAGGCAAAGCAGAAGGGTGGGTCTGAAAATTAATCTGCAGAAAACTAAAGTAATCCTTAACAGTCTCGGGAGAGAACAGCAATTTACAATAGGCAGCGAGGCACTGGAAGTCGTAAGGGAATACATCTACTTAGGGCAGGTAGTGACGGCGGATCCGGATCATGAGACGGAAATAATCAGAAGAATAAGAATGGGCTGGGGTGCGTTTGGCAGGCATTCCCAAATCATGAACAGCAGGTTGCCATTATCCCTCAAAAGAAAAGTGTATAATAGCTGTGTCTTACCAGTACTCACCTACGGGGCAGAAACCTGGAGGCTTACGAAAAGGGTTCTACTCAAATTGAGGACGACACAACGAGCTATGGAAAGAAGAATGATAGGTGTAACGTTAAGGGATAAGAAAAGAGCAGATTGGGTGAGGGAACAAACGCGAGTTAATGACATCTTAGTTGAAATCAAGAAAAAGAAATGGGCATGGGCAGGACAAGTAATGAGGAGGGATGATAACCGATGGTCATTAAGGGTTACGTACTGGATCCCAAGGGAAGGGAAGCGTAGCAGGGGGCGGCAGAAGGTTAGGTGGGCGGATGAGATTAAGAAGTTTGCAGGCACGGCATGGCCACAATTAGTACATGACCGGGGTTGTTGGAGAAGCATGGGAGAGGCCTTTGCCCTGCAGTGGGCGCAACCAGGCTGATGATGATGATGATGATGAAGGTAATCGCAAATAGAATCGGGAACACCTTAGACTTCTGTCAACCAAACGACCAGGCAGGATTCCGTAAAGGCTACTCAACAATATAACATATTCGCACTATCAATCAGGTGATCGAGAAATTTGCGGAATATAACCAACCTTATATGTAGCTTTGATTGGTAATGAGAAAGTGTTTGATTTAGTCGAAACTTGAGCAGTCATGGAGGCATTACGGAATCAGGGTGTAGACGAGCCATATGTAAAAATACTGAAAGATATCTATAAAGGCTCCACAGCCACCATAGTCCTCCATAAAGAAGGCAACAAATTCCAAATAAAGAATGGTGTCAGGCAGGGAGATACGATCTCTGCAATGCTATTCACAGTGTGTGTACAGGAGGTATTCAGAGACCTGGATTGGGAAGAATTGGGGATAAAAGTTAATGGAGAATACTTTAGTAACTGGCGATTCGCTGATGATATTGTCTTGCTTAGTAACTCAGAGGACCAATTGCAATGCATGCTCACTTACCTGGACAAGGAAAGCAGCAGGGTGGGTCTAAAAATTAATCTGCAGAAAACGAAAGTAATGTTTAACAGTCTCGGAAGAGAACAGAGGTTTACGATAGGTAGCGAGGCACTGGAAGTGGTAAGGGAATACATCTTCTTAGGACAGGTAGTGACCACACATCTGGATTATGAGACTGCAATAATCAGAAGAATAAGAATGGGCTGGGGTGCGTTTGGCAGGCATTCTCAGATCATGAACAGCAGGTTGCCATTATCCCTCAAGAGAAAAGTGTATAACAACTGTGTCTTAACAGTACTCACCTATGGGGAAGAAGCCTGGAGGCTTACGAAAAGGGTTCTACATAAATTGAGGATGATGCAATAAGCTATGAAAAGAAGATTGATGGGTGTAACATTAAGGATAAGAAGAGAGCAGATTGGGTGAGGGAACAAACGCCAGGTAATGACATCTTAGTTGAAATGAAGAAAAATAAATGGGCATGGGCAGGACATGTAATGAGGAGGGAAGATAACCGATGGTCATTAAGGGGATGGTCATTAACGGAATGGATTCCAAGGAAGGGAAGCGTAGCAGGGGGCAGCAGAAAGTTAGATGGGCGGATGAGATTAAAAAGTTTGCAGGCACCACATGGCCACCATTAGTACACGACCGGGGTATGGTTGGAGAAGTACGGGAGAGGCCTTTGCCCTGCGCAGCCAGGCCGATGAGGTGAGGAAGGGCCACGTGCCTGCAGGAAGTCGATCATCTCCTCCATGCCCATGCGGAGCAAGGTCTTGCGGTGCAGGCGCAGCAGCGTGTATGACATGGCGGTCAGCACGGGCTCGCCGTCCAGGATGTAGGCGTCCCAGAGGCGTAGGGTCAGCGTGAAGGGCACCCGGTCGAGAAAGCACTGGAAGAACCACTTGAGCGTGTAC
Source organism: Dermacentor albipictus (assembly GCF_038994185.2). Lineage (NCBI taxonomy): Eukaryota > Metazoa > Arthropoda > Arachnida > Ixodida > Ixodidae > Dermacentor > Dermacentor albipictus. The sequence goes on along the minus strand of NW_027225570.1, from coordinate 4,389,269 downwards.
AGCGAGGTGTGCATCTCGTAGCGGTCCAGGTGACGCTTCAGCTTGGGCAGCAGACGGCCCAGCACCTTGTCATGGTGCTCCTGGAAGCGCCGCAGCTTCGGGAATCCCTGGATGAAGAAGCCTGTTGCCGTAGCAACGGGATGTCACAGTCTGGTACGCATCCCGCGGAATTTCGAGGACGACTTGCAAGTGCTACCGGACGGTTGACTAGTGCATACTGCACAGATCAATGAGCATGAGGACTATCGCTTGAAACACAAAAGAGCAATTTCTAACGCTTGAAATACCTCACATTTCCTTTTATGCATGCGTCGACCACAAAAGGCGTCCTCTTGCGTACAGTGCGGAAAAAGAGGATTCGGCATCTGCCTGCGACAAGTTGTCGTTTTGCCCGCTTTACCCTAGTTATTTCTACACTTCAACTAATAACCATAGTTAATTACCCCTGTGCTTTCCCTGGCTTCATATGCTTTCTGACTTTGTGTCCGATGCATCTCACACCTAAGAGGCTGTGGGTCCGGAAAATAGCATCACTCTCACCTGGAAGCATGCAGCAGACAGGGGCGTAACAAACCATGCTCTCCAGTGGTAAAAAACACAATTAGCGGAGCTAAATAAGTTAACATTTTTCAATTGTTACTTTTCTGCGCTACATAGAGATACAAAGCCCTAGAAGAAATGCTGGCAAGTACCAAAGTGCCCTAATAATCTAGTGTAGTAGTACTTGTTGGTTGTGGGTTTGGTCCCCGCCTGTGGCAAGTTCTTTTTTCCTCCACTTTCATTTCTATTAATTTATTGTTTCTTTATTTCATTTATTAAGCACAAGTAATTTCCCCTATGTTGTCCTTGGTGCCAGTGTTTGTTGGCTTCGTATGATACAACTAATAAATAAATTTGAAAAAAAAAATGGCTGTGGCTTAGATAAGGTTAAGCCCAGGATGCGAAGCATACTAGCCTTTATTTTAGTTGTTGAACCACTGTTTAGCCTGGTGAACTGCTGTTGCTTGGCTATATTTGGTTCGGCTAGACGAAGAAACAACTCATGCATTACTGCTTCGCCTTCAAGAGTGGAACGCGACAGCGTTCCCGTCGACCCGCCAAGGGGTGTAAGACAATGGGCTACAGGGCAGCGACTACGCGCCCCGCATTGGACGCGGTGAGCGTCGAGCAAAGCAGCGTTCGGCGCGGCAACGAAATGTGCGCCTGAGCAAGAGACGCACGCCTTAGAAACAGCTCGTTTCTAAGGCAACACCGCATTCACTAGAGGCGCTTTTGTACCGCTTTGAAGCATCGTAGTCGTGGCTCAGTGGTAGCGTCTCCGTCTCACACTCCGGAGACCCTGGTTCGATTCCCACCCAGCCCGCCTTGCAAGAGTTGAGCCAAAGCCACTTCTCCTGTGTCGTGACGTCACGGTGTCACGTGGTTTCAAGGCGACACCGCCGCGCCTGAGGAGCTGGGTTGAGCTCTCGTAATATGCTTCGCATAAAAAAACCGGGCCCCTCGGTTGATCCCCTTCCTTCTCGTTTGTTTTTACAAAGCACTTTAGGTACTTAGTGAACAAGAGGGGAAACCGAGGGGCCCGATTGACCGTCTGATTTTAGTGGTCACATCCATATGAAGCCAACAGATAATGACGACAATAAAGCATGGACAAAGTTATTTGTAGTTCTAATTCGGGTGTGGAAAGGAGGCATCGTCACATCGCAACACATTGCCTCGCTCTGTTCCTGTTATCACTGCAAACGCTGCAAGAGAGCCCAGCCTGAGGAAATGTGTGTAGCCCTCGTGTGATGACCAATATTCATGGGGAATGTCATCACACATAGCCTTGTTAAGTGCTATGCAATGTCATCAAATTTCACTCCACATCACTACGTCACAAAAATGTCAACGACTTGGGGTCCAGCCTTTGAACCCCTTGACTGCCGATGATGATTAACTTGTCACGACGACGGCTGCACTACCTTTGACCCTTTTTTCCCCTCAAGAGCAGTGAAAGGGCTATAGGCATTCCTGGTTATCCCATTTCTTAGAAGAAAAAAAAGATGGCAGAATAATTTCGAAGGATGATGGTTTGGGCTAGTTGGTTTTCCATTTTAAACTGTGTGCTATACAGCGCAAAGTAGGACAGGAGACACAAGAAAAAACAAGGACAAGCGCTTGACGCTGTTCCACACAGTTTAAAAAGGCAGAACAATGCAGTTAAAAAAAACCACCCTTTTCATCGAGTTATTTCAAATTTCTTGTTGCAATTAAAGGTGTAAGGCCAGGATAAGTAACAAATTCAATTAGCTCAAGAGTGTTTGTCAGCATTGCTAAGTGATATCACTGTCCCCGCGAAAAGCTCGTGGTACCCTTTCTATAGCTCTGAAATTGTGTGCGAGTGCGCTCCTCTTAACAGAAGAAACAAGTCCGTCCCCATTTGCCTTGTTCCTCTCGTTGCCTTTCCTCCGGCTGACAAACATTGTGGGTTATGTGGCTGACTAACAAGACCGCCTTTCAGCTGGAAACAACAGCAGAATCTAGAGCTAAGCTTCATGGTATGACTTGGCACAGCAAGTGTGGGACAAAAGAAGAAGGGGGTAAAACGAGTCCACACTTTCAACTAAACTTTGTCAAAGAAAGCAGGACACTAATGTACAGAAGAAAACTGCAAGACACTAATGCCCGATATGCACAGGCAGACACATATGACGAGAACAAAACCGTTTAACAACAGAGAGAAAACATAGTAATCAAAGTCGGCCTTGATTTCTAAAGATTTCCAGTGTCAAGGCCAAGAGGCTGGAATGAAGAAAAGAAGAAAAAAAAAATGGTGCCATGTGTCTAAAAACGAGTTCAACTAGCACTGCATGTGACCTAACTCCTAATGGATAACTTGCACAGCTCGACAATGGGACATAGTGAGACAAGTACGTACGGCAGACTTCTGATGGAATTTTTATTCGAAGATTGGCCTACTTATAGTACAAGGATGACAAGGCCTTCTTATCACCAACTACTAGGAGTATTCGAATAGCGAATAGTAGACTTCAAATCAAATATCGAATCAAGAAAAAAAGCTGAATATCAAATGGAATGTTGAATATCAAAACAAATTTATCGCAAAGTTTATTGCTTACAGGTTATAGGAAGAAAACATGGCACAACACAAAAATGTAGCAAGCTATATCAGTAACTTACATACACAGAAATCAAGATATACAGTATGGTCGTTAAAGGGATAACCAAATTAGTAAGCCAGCACTGATTACAGCTCACTTCTAGTGTATGAAGGTCTGGAAAATATTTTATCAATAGAATGTTTCTTGGATAGAAAAGTGATTTTTCTTTCTCTGGAGCTAAATAATTACAGGTGGTATACTTTATTAAACATCAATGAGGTTCTCAGTTCAATAGTGGACCTGTGTTTTAGGACAATTTTACTTACTTCATAAATGTTTAACTTTCTAGTTTTCCTCCATAATACAGAAGGACTTTCCTATATTCATGGCAAGTGGGTTATCGTAAGTCTAATCGGTGTAACTATCAGTACAAATATTAAATCTAATTATTGGAACAATCACTGTTCGATTTAACTGTGTGATATTCGAGTATTCGCACACTCCTACCAATTACAATGTTGTGTAAAGATACTCGATTTCTTTCTTTTTTTCTTTTTTGCCAAAGTAACACATTGACAAGCTGCTGACACAACCAGTCTTTCAACATTCTATTTCAAAAGCTTCTTATAGCTCCCTGCTTAACTTATCTGGATGATTATTCACCAGTATACATTTAAGAAAGAAAGGACAAGATTGCTGGATATAGCAGTGCTAATAGTATTGCTATCATGCTCAACTAGCCCGGCAGTCTATTCTTAAGATCTGATTCTTACACCTGAATGATTCATGCACACTGTTGCTTGGCTCATGCAAAGGGCATCGGCAACAGTGTGATGTGGCATGTACAAGCATGATAGTGGCGAAAAATCTGCTTACTCACCATGCATGGCATGCCTCTCATCGGTCATGAGCACGGATATAGCCCAGAAGGCATCCTGAAACAACAAAAAAGAAAAGCTTCTGAGTGAACAATATAAATACGAGGGTTGTTCAATAAATAAGCACATATTTCTGAACATTACTCATCAAAATTTTTGTCGCCTTCAAAGTATTCTCCACTGAGCACAAAGCACTTGTCCCAGTGTTTCTGCCATTGCTGGAACAGATGGGTAAAGCCATTTTTCGCCATTCCCTTTAAAGCCATGACTGCATTCTGGGCTGTATGAAAATGACATTCTTTCAGTTCCTTTTTTTGCCGAGGGGTATGAAAAGAAGTCGCAGGGGTCTAGGTCAAGACTACAGGGTGGGCAAGGGTTTTTTTTCTGAGACAGAAATTGGACCACAGTGTTCAAAACGTGAGCCCTCGCGTTATTGTGGTGAAGTTTCCAACAACTTCGGGCCTTTTTCGCGAGATGTCTTTTCTCATGAGTGTCACCAAAACACCTCTGTAGTATTCAGCGTTTACCTTCTGGCCCGTAGAAACTGAATGGGTATAGACCATTCCCTCCTGTTCGAAAAATGTGATCGCCATTGCCTTGTCTGCCAATCTTTGTGCTTTAGCCTTCACTGGTCGAGGCTGCACCTTTTTAACCACCTGCGTGCTTTGACACTTCCTCTAACTCATAGCAGTGTACCCAGGTTTCGTCTGCAGTAATAATGGTCTTCCACCAGTCTTCACCTTCTTCTACTCACCACTTCCACTTGAGACAAACATCTACACGGTTTTGTTTATGGACTGGGGTGAACAGGCGAAGGATCCACTTCACACAGACTGCGGACATGTGAAGACATTCTTTGAAAATCTTGTGGTTGCTTCCTACTGAAATCTCCAGGGACTCGGCAAGCTGCCTGACAGTGAGGCGTCCATCGATTTTTATCACTGCAGCCACTGTGTTGATGGTTTCCTCAGAAAGGGCTACAAGGGTTGCACCACCATCCCCTCCCTAAAATTCAGGGTTGTCCCTGCCCTCTTTGAAATCCTTAAACCACCAAAAACACTTAGCACAAAACATACCCTATTTATTCGAATTTAGGCCGATAGTTGTTTTTTTTTCAAATAATTATGTACCCAACACTAGAGCCGGTTCAGATTCGAGGATTTTACAAAACACGCCAGTTTGTAATTGAAAATGATAAATTTGGTGCATAGCTAGCGGCATCTAGAAAAGTCACTATTGTAGCTGCTACTAGCCATGCCAGTAGCCAACTGAAGTACATGAGCGACGTCACCAATTTGACCTGTGTAATTTCGACCATAGAGTTTCTCACTATATCACCTAGAGGGAAATCTGGCGCTGTTGCGCTGTGGTATGCATAAGAATGCCGGTATATTGCGACTTCGGATTGGCATTGTTCTCGGAGAACCAGGCAAGCACCGTTCCGTCTGTCACAATGATTCATTTTCTACTAAAACTCAAGTAAAAAGCTGTTTTAGCTTTATTATTATACAAAAACATGTTTTGTTTAACTATGAGGACTTGCTATTGCATGTGCAATTATATGATACGTAAAAAGTATCCGCGGGCCGCTAAAGTTGGAGGACAGATGACAAGATTCACGCTCGCTTTAAAACAGTTTGTCGTCCATTCTTGTTTTTCTTCCCTTCGTCATGCATTGTAGGTGAGTAAAGATGCAATTTGCATGAATGGAAACATTTTATAAACATTTTATAACGCGTACGAGGCTAGCAACGATCACGTAGAGTGAGCTCGGCATGTTTATATTAAATAAATGTTGTTATAATTTTGTAAACTCCGCCCTCACTTTTTTGTTCAGCTTACATTCGAGGCAACCTCCTGGAGGAGTTTCTGGGTGTAGATAGCAATGCCTCGTTCTGTGAAGGATCTCGGACAGGGCAATCGTTGTCACGACAGACGGTGGCGATGTGCGACAGAGGCGATAACAGCGGCGTCAGTGACGACGAGATTGCCAGTGGGCCGTCTTTGATACCGACCCCAATGTTAACACAAAGTGCTCTGTCGTCGATAAAGTCGCTCACTCATTTCCCGCACGCTAAATTATCCCTGCCAGTGTTCGCACAGCCACTGGACGAGATGCTCACCGCAGTTGCGAGCCTGAAACTTCCGCAAAAGCAAGTGCACAATATTTCAGCACGCCCAATGCTTGACACGCTGTTTAGAGGTATAAATAAGTGTTTCATTTTTTACAACCAATTTTCTAGAACGTCAATTTTTTATCGTAAGTGACAAATTTGGTTTTGGAGCTACGAGGCAGCAGCAGCTTTTTTTTTTCTTTTTTATAGCAGTCCAGATATATTGATGATTGGTTATAATAATCAGATTTTTCGTTCTTGTTATCGTAAGTGGACTGCACTGTATATACATTTTTTAGTTATAATACAAAGTTGCCCGCAACCTAAGAAACACAGAAGCAAATGCACCACTGTCCAACTCAGAGAATTTGCCAGCCACTAAAATTTGCCCATTTCTATGACATCATAGCAGAGATGAACTTATTCCAGTATTGGCGTCTCTAGGGAACAATCTCTCGCATCAGAGAGGGCGAATGAAGTATGCCTTCATGGATGGAGCTTGTACTGAAATGCAAGTACTTGAGATGTCAGCAGCAACTATACAGAATTTAAGCCACAGAGAGGACAGGGTGCTCTATAGTTCCCTGGACAACTCCCCAATGCATTCAGCACTACACTATATATATATATGGCACCTGTTTATTGCTTGCTTTGTAATTAGGAGAGATTTGTTAAAGATTGCCTGTGCCCGTGTGGTTCTGCCTTTGCAGGTGCATTTATGGAAGAGGCAGAAATTGCTTGCATGAGAAGTCTGAATGTCCAAGTAAATAATTAAAAGGCTTTTCTAATTAACTTTCTAATAATTTACTTTAGGGCACATGCTGATTTGTGAAATTAAAGCTAAGGTTTAGTGTGGTCACGTTTCCAGCAGAAATCGTAAGACTAGTACCACTGGGCCTAAAGTGCGTTATAAAATACTATGGCATTCAAGCTAACGGTTTCTTAAAAAAACGTGCATCAAGCAGTTTGGGATATCGTAACTGTAATGTTAAGAGATTTTTAAACTGATTTTTCGGGACGGATAGCTTGAAAATGGAGGTAGCTTTGGAATTTCTGTTAAGAAGCAATGACTTTACTGGACTCCTATATTGCAATTTTCTGGAACATGTACCTTAAAATGAGCAATGAAGAAGTGAAGTAGTTCGTATACTTAATTACCCACATAGACAATGCAATTTCTTTCTGCATGTTATGGCCACTTGAGCTAATCCACCTTAAAGGGCAAAATTACACCATGTGTTCCATGCAATTTTTAAAAGAATTGTTCAAACTAAACAAAAAACACATGGCATAGTACGGATTCTTCCAAACTGTTATGTCAAATTTGCCACCGCCATCGCAACACCAGACCTGCTGAAATGGGTACGTACTATACAGGTACATGCGAGACGACCCTGGTGCAATGTCCAGTTGCAACGCTAAACCTTCGTGTGCAACATGCAGGTGCAGACTGCCGATGCATTCGAGAAAACTGGAGCAGAGATCTGAGATGCTCCCAAAACATCAGATGAGCTCGCGAAGCAAGTTTGTTTTCTTGAGTAAACAGTAATTCGTATATGCCCCAGAAACACGCAAGAGGACGACAGCCTCGGCAAAACACAGAATCAAGTCCACTATGTGTTGAACATTTACAACGTTAACACCAACTGACACCTCTGAATAATTAACACACATGCCCAATTGGCATCTACTGTAGGCCTGGCTAACTTTGAATTCGAAAAGTACTTGTCAGAACCAAAAAATGCTAAAATTTGGTCGAAAACACTGAGATGTGTTTTGCCACTAGTGATGTTTAATATTAACAAATTGACAAATTTAACGGGAACTCCGTGACGAAGCTCTATATTCACTGCACGAATGAACTGCATGCCCACAGACAAACAAAAACATTCATGAATGTTAATTATGAAATAGCGTAGGTTAGGGCGTGTTGGTTCATAACTGAGGTTTTTTAGCGCACGAAAAGGGACGAAGGACAGTGGCAAGAAGCGCTGTGTCCGTGTCTTGCCACTGTCCTTTGTCCCTTTTCGTGCGCTAAAAAAACTCAGTTAATTATGAAATATTCTTGAAAAGACATCCAAAATTTTGGTTACTGTCATACCCTCCTTTTATCAACTATGTGGAGCTGCTGCAGGTATACACCCGAATAATCGAGCAGGTCTGCAACATCTGTTGGCAACTGTACCGGTATTTTCTTTGATATCGGTCCTGCCCTAAGCTGGACACAAATAAAACACTGCAAAATTATTGACACTGCTTCAAAAATAATGCAGCTAGCTGGGCAAGTCAAGTGTCGGCTGTTTACACAGTCGCAATCATACACAAGTTCTAGAAATTGGGCAATTTACAATACCACTGTAAAAGATGGCCAGTGTGCCAACTGTGTCATTCTACTAGTCGCAATGAATCCGAGACCTCTCATCAAAATCCAGTTCACCTCACCTCTTCGTTCATGTACATGAGCAGGAGAGCAGCAATCTGGCTCATCCCTTGGCAGTAGCCCACCTCCTGCAAGGCACAGTAAAGCAGCAGGTCAACCAACGCCCTCTCAGCCAGCGTGCGTCAGCAGGCACGAGGCAAGCACAGACCTGGCCAGCTCCACTCTAAAGGCCTCAGCTTTTTCCTCCCACTCCATCCGTCGCCCAGTAAAATTTGTCGCTGGGCAAGCTGGTTGAAGCCTAACGAGGAAACAGGCTCGACAGGGAGGTATATTAGGAAGGGAGAGAACAGGGTTTAAATTTCAACTGTTGATTCGGAGAGATGTTTCTTGTTTCCTTGTTCGGAATATATAGTAGTGCTAAGAAACTGGCTTTCTGCACTTTTTTGTTTGCCTTAGCGTACGCCTTAATGCGAGCCTCCAAGATCACAAACAAAACATCCACAACGGCAGGGACAGTTTCTCGGCGCTACACCACTCGGACTGCAGATGCGCCCCTCGGTTTGAAGATGCCGCGGTAATCGGAAGGCACGCGAACGATCACACTCAAATCGTTACCGAAGCCGTGGCTATTGCCAATGATGGCGTTGTCAGCAAGCCTTCCGCCATTCAAAAAAATTGACAGCACAAACTAGACGAGGACAAAGGAGGCACGCGATACGCAACACACAACCAAGTCTACGGAGTGCACGTCAAAGCTAGTGTATCGCATCCCACTTAGCTGTGGGAAAGAATGCATTGGGCAGACTGGTCAGTGCTTTAATGATCACGTAATGATCACGAGTTTACCAAACGAAGTTTATAGGCAGAGCTACAGACACTTGAACGTCGTTATGACAAAGTTGAAGAGGGAGCCGAAACTACTTTGCTATATCCGGTATTTCGTTATATCAATTGTTGCCATTTACTGCAATACATGTCCCATAGAGTGCACAATTGTCAACGTGCAAATAAGACGACGACTTTGTGTCACGCAGAGCCGCTAGCTACAGGGCCACACATGTGACGAAATTTGAATACAAAAAAATAATAACTTCAGCGTGTCACGTGACTTCAAAGCACCTGATGTACAGCCTTTAGAAGATAGCTGCCTTCTGTTCTGCTGTGACAGTCTTTCGTGTCCGCTTTCTACTTGGCACACTGTGTCTGAGTAGCACATGGCACACAACACAGTACTGCTCTGTGCGACCGAGGAGGCAGGTGAATTTTGCCACACCAGCTTGGCTTGGCCAGCTGGTGGCCCCCGAGATTGCATGGATGCCAACAAGATCTCGGAGGCCATGCCCAGCTGCCAGCTGGCTGTGTGCCACAGGGAGAGAAGTGGCCTGGAGACTTCAATTAAACATAACAATCAACCCTTTAAGGATGAGACACAGAAATACCCAAAGGAAATGTATATTTTTCATATAAATGTGCAAAAATACACGAAGGTTACCGTTATTGAATGAGAAAAAAAATTTCTCAGCGAAACATGGGGAACATCGGGCAGAACACTGGAAGCAAACTTCTCCCCGAGCCACCTTGTGGAACTCGTACAGACAGTTCTTGACATATATATGTGAACCAACCACAGGTGTACCCTGCATACATTGCCTGCGTGACAGCAGTGCAGCTGGGTATCTTGCACTGGCCTGCCTCCTCTGACCACACTTTGAAAAGAAGGAAAGCCAGCTGCGTGCCAAACTTCTTTTCCCTTGTTCTGTATTCCCTGTGCTCCAATGCAACAAACGATGCTTGCTCCCTGTCATTTAGTGTTGGCCAAAGACACTTGGCACAAAACTCCACACTCAAAGTCAAAACTCGGCAAGAAAAACAACTTTCGGGCGTGGCGCCTTGAGGCAACAGTCGCACATATAGATGGCCCATTCTTACTACCCTTCCTCTGGCTTCATGGTCAGTAATCAGTACAGTTAAAAAAAAAAAAATGCTAAGCCCTTTGGATCCCCTTATCATTCTCACTCGTGACCCTCGTTAAGTCTACGTATGTGCGCAAGTAAATTTGACTCAATCTGTCCAAATCGCAAACAGCAGAGACACCAAGACATGCAAATGTTCTGTCCTGTTTGTGTAAACTGCTCACCATGTACGAAAACTTTCTAGCTATGCACTGAGCTACTGTGCAGTCAGTCTTACATCGTCATCTACGCGGTTAATCGTGCTGAACTAATGCCTAGTTTCCAACCTCGGACACAAGCTGCATGACTTCTTCCATTGGCTGCTCGATACAATCCATTACAATTTCGGCAAAAGGAAAACAAGTCCCATCTGTGTGTGCCCTCGCTGCTACCGCTGCCTCTCATCTACATGACTTGCTCTGTTCTTGCCAACTCGTGAGGAGGCTGTGCACAGGCACTGTGCAAGGGCAACGTGCCCACCACCCATACAAGGGCAATTAGCGAGTACTATTGTGTGCTTATACTCCACGAATTATGCTGAAAGTTCGAGTAGCTGAACGCAGATTATGAACAGGTCGAACTATTTATAATGTTATTCAGTTTGTACATATACATGCAAATATTTGTGCATTCATAAGAACTTCATCATTTGAACAGTTGTAATTAAAAACTTTTGTTTTCAGTGGACAAATATTTTCTCAAACTATCATAAAGCGACAGCCAATAAGCAATACTTTAAACTGAGATGCAAAATGTGCGCCCAATTAGGTGTATAATTTGAAAAAAAAAAAAAAAAATTCAAGGCTGCTCTACCCTGCAAAGGTATCGGATGACCGGTGGAGATGTAAACATCGCGGTAAGAAAACTTGTCATAAATGTTCAGCACAGGAGCCGAGCCGAGGGACGAGGCAGACTACCGGCAAAGCGGAAACCAAACACAATCCTTATTCCCACTCCCCCAAAAGCCTAACAAGGTCCTTTCAGATTGTAGCACCACCTTGTGGCCAGAGGTGGCGACCTCTACATCCCTCCTTTTCATCTGTTATGGGACAGGTTCCTGCAAGTTCAACCGTTGCGGTGGTCTCACTATACGACCGCTGTGATTCTGTGTCATCGTTTTTTGCGGCGTTACTTCTGGCTGCGTTGGATCTTCTTGGGTGCTGCAGGCTGCATGATTTCGGGAGGGGCAGGCGGAGAAGCTGCCAGTTCAGCTGGGGTCACTTCCGATGAATGAAGTACCAGGTGTCAACGATTACAGTGAAAGACGCCTCTGGGGGGTCTGAACAAGGTAGGACCATGGACACTGAGCCTGTGAGAGTTCTTCCCCATTGCATCGTGTGTCAGTGAACCATACATAGTCTCTAGTGCTCAGAGGGCCAATTGGCCTGAAGCATGACGGCGGTTGTAGTTCATCACTTGCCGTACCTTTTTCCCCAAGTCCTTTTCTCTGAAACTCATGTGGCATGGTAACGACGTCACCAGTCGTTCCGGTAATTTTGGGAGACGAGTTTGTAATTTCCTTCCCATTAGCGCTTAAGCCGGGGAAATTCCGTTGGGACCGGGTGTGTCATGGTACGACAGTAAAGCAAGGTAGGGATCAGGACATTTGAAGAGCAAGTTTCACTGTGCACACCAAGCGCTCTGCCTATCCATTGGTCTCGGGTTATCTCGGGCTGCTGGTCTCGTGATAAAAGCCGTATGACCGTGCACACTCGGCGAACTCGTTTGACACAAACTGCGGTCCGTTGTTGGTCCGGACAATGTCTGGTAGGCCAAAACGGGCAAAACAGCTCTTGACCACCGAGATGACTGCTGGTGCTGTGGTGGACCCCACGGAGACTACTTCGGGAAACCTGGAATAATAATCAGCAATCGGGACATAATTGCGCCCTCTAAGTTTAAACAGACTGATGCCAAGGTGCTGCCATGGTCTGTCGGGTGTCACCGTGGACAACATAGGCACAGAACGCTGAACTAGAGTCTGAGCACATATGGCACATTAGGTCACCATATGCTCAACATGCACGTTACAGTTAGGCCACCAAACAGACTCCCTGGCCCATTCTTGGCAGCGGCACACTCCCCGATTCCTTTCGTGTAAGAGGGCGAGAATGTCGTGGCGCAAGCCTCAAGGAATGACAAGTTGTCGGTCCAGCAAAAGGATGCCTTCACAGATGCTCAATCTGTCTCTCTCCTTCCAAAATGAAGCGATCTGCAGCAGCACCTTGTTTTTGTCTGGCCATCCTTTCGTGCAATACGTCATGACCGCAGAGCAGAGTCCATCTTGGGCTTGGTGTGTGTGGACATCTTCTAGCCATCTTGCTACAAGAGGCGGTAATTCCTTGAACACATCATTGACAAACAACTCCAGGGTGCCTACCACGCGAGTAGCTGGCAAATCAGAGGGAGCTCATGACAAAGTGTCTGCCGTAGCTAAGTGCTTTCCAGGCACATATTTCGCCACGTACTGATATCGCATCAGTTTTATTCACATTCGTTGTATGCGAGGCGACGCGAGTTCTAGGTCCTTGTTACCCAAAAGGGCGACCAGAGGAAGGTAATCTGTCTCTACCTCGAAGCTTAGGCCAGAAAGGAACTGGTCGTACCATGAAATGGCCCAAGTCACCGCGAGACGTTCCTTTTCTGTTTGACTAACACGCTTACGTCCGAGTAAGCGCCCTTGAAGCATACGCTACAGCCTGTCGAGTACCTTCAGGCTGATCCTGTAGCCGTACAGCTCCCAGACCGTAGGAGCTAGCATCCGCGGCTACTACAGTGTGGTAGCAAGAATGGTATTTTGCCATGCAAGCGTCGGAGCTCAACAGCAACTTGAGGCATGAGAAGGCCTTTTCTTGACTGGGACCCCAAGTCCAGATGCTGTTCTTGTAGGGGGGGAACGAATGGGCTGCACAACGTCGGATAAGCGAGGTATAAACTCTGCGACATGATTGGTCATTCCCAGCCATCGTCGTACTGCACCGACATTGGCCAGTGGTGGCAGATCCTTGACAGCCTTCACCTTGTCCGGGTTTGGCAAGATCCCGTCCACCCCAATCGCTACTCCAAGGAACTTGACCGAGCTGACCCGAAACAAACACTTCTTTTTGTTAAAGGTGACACCCTCCTCCTCAAGGCGAGCTAGGACTGCCGCCAGATGCTCGTCATGCTCTTCACAATCTTTCCTGAATATTAGAACGTCATCAATTAGGTTCATGGCACCAGGCAAGTGGTCCAGCACCCTCGACATTAACTGCTGGAAATGTTCTGGTGCCATGGCTATACCAAAAGGGAGTCTCTTGTAACAGTACTGGCCGAACGGCATTATAAATGTCATGAGCTCTTGGCTGTCAGCTCTCAGCTTCACCTGATGGAAACTAGACTGCGCATCCAACTTGGAGAATACTTGCGCTCCATCTAACTGGCCAAGGATATGTTCCACCGTCGGCAAGATGAAGTGCTCCCTTTCGGTGACTTTGTTCAGCTCCATCAGATCGATGCAGATTCTGTAGCTGCCTGATGATTTGGGCACGACTACAAGCCCAAAGCACCACTCAGTTTGCATTTCTACCTTCCTTATGATGTCCTACGACTCCAGGTCAAGCTCTTTCTTGACATCGTCTAGCTCTGTCTTGACGTCGTCGTTTAAAGGAATGGGAATCCATCTTGGGGCGCTCATGGAAAATGGACGAGCGCTGGGTTTAACGCAAATGCGATATTTGGCTTGCCGAAATTTTCCCAACCCTTGGAAAATTTTGGCTGTGGGGGAATGAACGCACTCGGCAGAATCCAGGAAGTGAACAACACCAAGGGCTTCAATTGCAGGGAGCCCAAGCAGGTGAGTGTGCTGATGTTCAACCATGAACAAGGTCTGCACTGTGGACTTATCACCCCAGTGTAAGTTTGCTTTAAAGGTACCAAGAATGTGCAGACTGTTTGCCAGGACCCAAGGCTTCCCCTTCAACATCATCTAACAGTCTCGCCTGGGAAAAATGGCGCGACAACATAGATTTCTGTGACAGAGTCTATCTTAAACTCGGCCAGGCGCCCGTTCACCAGTATGACTACAAGCCCTTGCTCGTCGTGAATCCACGTCGTGAAGTTCGATGGAACCCAGTAGCTCATCTCTGTTCTTCTTCATGCACACTTTGGCAAAATGTCCTAGCCTTCTAGAGTAGCGGCAAACTGATTTTCTGGCTGGGCAGTCTTTTCGAGAGTGACACTGTTGTCTACAAGAGCCAAACGATAACCTAGCCAGGTGCTCAGACTGGTCGCAGAAGCGTGGCGAAGGGGTGGATGTATCGTTTCGCCGAGCCGAGTCAATATTTAGCATTTTGGCAAGAGCGTTATCCATAGTCAATCTAGCGCACAATAACCGCTCTTTTTCTGTGTCTCCGTGTATGTGGGCTTGGCACAGTGCTTCCTCAACGGCAAGTTTTGTGCACCGGCACAATTGATCAGACAGTTTCTCGTCACGTATGCATACGAAGAATCTGTCGCGAATAAGGCGGTCCTTGATGAGCAGGCTGTTATAGGTACAGCACTTTACCTGGCTGTGTAATGCCGAAAAAGGTCATCTACAGATTCGCCTGGCTGCTGAGTGCGGCGGTGGAAATGATGACTTTCATTTATCTCATTGAACGGATGCATGAAGTGCGAATCCAACTTTTCTTTGATGGCAGTGAAAGAAAGCGCCTCCGGTGTTGACATCCCCAAGGACGAAAGAATGGTCCTGGCTTGCGGTCCAATGCAGTAAAGAAGTGTCCGTACCTGGGCCTCATCGCCAGCACTGTGGAGGCCGGCCACGAGAGTGTAATCCATGAAACTAATTCCACTTTGGCCATTCTCCCGGGTTTGAAAACGTGAAGTTCTCCAGCGGGCGCAGACCAGATGTGCCAGCGTGAACGATGTGCACTTATGGTTCGATGGTCTTGGTGGGGGCGAATTCCGTGTCAGACATGTCAGCATTAAGGGCGGGACCCAACTGCTGACGCCATGTTCAGCACAGGAGCCGAGGTGGACTACCGGCACGGCGGAAACCAAGAACAATGTTTATTCCCACTCCCCAAAGCCCCTTATATACAAGGTCCTTTCAAATTGTAGCGCCACATCATGGCCGCAGGTGGCAACCTCTACCGTAAAGACTTTACTGCATCACTCGCTGTCGCTTAGTAATGACAGTCACGATGGCCTTGTAGTTGCTATGATATACCCTGATCAGCATACTCGCAACTGCAAACACATTCTTTGATATGTCAAATCGATGCACGTACACCACTAGGTGGTCAGTTGGGCCGGATTGGTGTGGCACCGCAAGCAATATGTCAGCAAAACGAATGTGTAAACCACTACCTTTTTTGCCTTCGACACATACACATTGAAATCACCGACGACCACAGGGGTAGCGTTATCGCAACTAACCCAAGCAAAGTGAGTAGCCATGCACCTTACAGGGCTACGAGCCATTGCTTTCAGAAGTATGAGCCATTGATGATGACAGTTTTCGACATGCTGTTCTGTATGTTGTATGTGTGATTAGAAAGAATTTAAGCACTGCTTGCTTCACTTTGCCGAGTGCTTGTAGCCACTGCCTTATGGGGCTATGAGCCATTGATGATGATAGTTTTTGTGTGCGGACACGAAAATTCTATGGCACCCTAGCCATATACAACTCCGCTGTGCACATCGACTCGACTTCCCGGCCCTGCAAAAGTAGATGTCCAGCGAAGCCGTTGCAAAGCCACCCCTACAACTGCTGAAGGGGGTATGCAATATTTTAAGCTTATTCTTTATTGAGACATATGCTGTGCTGTGTGTTTCATGGATGATTTCAGAGAACGTAATGCACTGTTTGCTTCACTTTGCTGAGCGCTTGTAGCCTCTGCCTTACGGGGTAACGAGCCATTGCTGATGATGACAGACGCTTGTCCCTCATTGAAAAGTATGCTGTTCTGTAAACTGTATGCGTGATTTGAGTGAATTTATGCACTGTTCACTTCACTTTGCTGAGTGCTTGTAGCCTCTGCATTCTGAGGCTGATGAGCCATTCTATTTTTGCTTGCTTAGGGGGGTATGAGCTATTGCTGATGATAATTTTTGTTCACGGATGGACATGAAAAAATGTCGACCACCGAGAGACTAACAGCTTCATGGTTAAAAAAAAAAAAAAAGTTAAGAGTTAATCTTCAGCCAATCGCTTTGCCTTAACTCACTAACGGGCCATAAAGGGCTTTCTGCACAAATCACTGTAACAGGCTACGACTGTAATGTGTAATTTCATCCATTGTTTCATCAGAGGGCATTACACAAAGTGTTTGTACAGCCATATTGTTCCAAGGCCCGAAGACAGCTCGGGGAAAAAATCACTTTTCAGTTTGGTTCTTAATACAGTTGAATCTCGTTAATTCGAATTGACGCCGTGGTCCCGTCAAAGTTATGTGTACTCCAATGGACAAAAACCCCCAGTAATTTGAACACGCAAGCATTTGTGATGGTTAATTTGAACATACTGCGCTCCGGCAATGGTCTCAGCAGCGAGCCAAATCACGCGGCGGCGCCTCTGACCAGCACTGCTCTGACCCCACCACAGAGGAAAGGCTTACAAGAAACCGTGGTGCAAATTTCACCCACTCTCAAATGGCAAGGTTGCTGTTTCTGCGTCGCACCGTAATGCCCCAGCCACATTAGCGGCAAAACGTGCGCCGTGGGGCGGGATCGGTCTTGGGTGGATTTTTCGTGGCTCGCCGAGGTTGCAAGGAGACTGATAAGAGTGGCCTCTACAGTGACATATGCGCAGGAAGCTGGCATCATGCGGACCCCCCCGACTACCCTATTTGTAGTTGCATCTGGTTCAGCCAGATCGTTTGTTTCGCACTTTCATCTGCTCACATCAGTGCTCACCCGCGCTCGTTTTTGTTGGCTTGGTTTCTGTCATTTGCAGTTGTTTCTTTACAATGACGCGTATAAATCAAGACGTGCCGATGGAAAGGTTGTTGGAGACAGCGTGCCATATCCGATTCTGTACAACAAGACAGACCCTGAATACAAGGATGCGAAGGCGACACCGCAACAGAAGGGAGCACACCAACACGATTATGATCAGTGACAACGACTTCATCATCTCTATAAGACCTGACTCGCGTTAAGAACGCAGGACGAAGGTAAACGCAGTGCCGACTTGTTGGCAGACAAAGGAAAAAAAATGCGAGCACGCAGAGGGAAGCAGCAGCGGTGGCCCACTATGCCCTCGGCAACTCCACTGCTTCGGTGGCACAGGTAAT
Organism: Dermacentor albipictus; assembly: GCF_038994185.2. Classification (NCBI taxonomy): domain Eukaryota; kingdom Metazoa; phylum Arthropoda; class Arachnida; order Ixodida; family Ixodidae; genus Dermacentor; species Dermacentor albipictus. The sequence goes on along the minus strand of NW_027225570.1, from coordinate 4,371,564 downwards.
TAGCATCATCCAGGCAGCTGGTGGGAAAGCAAGTCTGTTTCCCTCCTGCCCTTCCTCACAACTATGGTCCCTTAGCCTTCCCTTGTCTCAACTCTCTGACCGTGGACGGTCTCCCCGTGCCTCCGCACGGGCGCCGCCAGCCCCGCCTGCCCGGGGCCAGCTTGCTCCTTGAAGTTTCGTTTTCTGCCGTTATCGGGAAGGTAACGTTGGTTGGCGTGGGCAGTTTCGTGGTCCTCACTTGCTGTGTGCTTGTGTGCCGCGATATTTCACGATTCGCACTGTTTGTGCATCGTGCTATGGTGCACGAATGCTTCAAAAACAAGTTCTACTTCTTTTTTTAACAAATTTTCACGCCCCTTCGAGCTCGAATTATTGATATTTGACTGTACTGACTGGTATGATACAAACGTGAAAAACTAATAAATTCATTTAAACACTGCGATTGCATGCTGAACATAGCATATCCACGTACCTGAAGAAATTGACTGTCCTGTTATGTCTGATATGGCAAAAACGTTTTTCTTTACACTAAGAGACTATAAAATTTAACATTGCATGGTAGGCTCCAGGATTCCAGGCATCCAGGATTTATTTGTTATTTCACGGTATTCAACACTGACATCGTGGGTCTTTTTGGTATAGGAAAGAAACTTTGAAAGAAACCAAACGAGACATTTTGTCTCCCATACAGGAGTCAACCCCCCAATCATCTTCAACCAGATGTGCTTTCGTCAAACCATTGATTTTGACAGTCTATTTTTATTGTCTATGGCAACAAAATGCAAATCATATTAGTGGCAATTTTCTTGGCGATTGACAGCAAGAATGCAAATAAACCACTTCTGTAGAGTTCTGAACAAATTTTGAAATGGATTGAAGGCAATGCGCAACATAACGTACAAGAGGCCTCACGAGGATATGGTAATAGCATTTTAAGAAGGAACAAAAAGAAAACAGTTATAGCACACAAGATAGCAATGCGTGTTAATTTAATGCGCAAGCACACATAGCCACAGTGGGAATAGAGACAACAACAAGATACTCACCGTGTTGTACACAGAGTACGCTGCTAGGACATGGAACAGGGCTTGTTGCCTGGGAAACATAGGACAAGGACGTTTGTCACAAAAGAAGACAGGGTTCATATGCATCACCAGGAAAGAAAAAGACACTCTGTAGCCCCAATGCAGAGCTTCAATCCCAGCTGTTCTCAAGCCCCAGTGTGCACCTTGTGCTTTGAAGCATGGTGGTGTTGATTTCTGTAGTGGCACCTTTTGCCTTGCAGCATTTTATTCCCTTTTGTGTTCAAGCAGTTTCTGCCTACTGATCTTTGTAACCGCATAGAGTGTTCATATCTATGGTTGAAAAGCACTGCGAAGCATGACACGCAGGAGAAAAAGGCACGACGTAATACAATATAAAAGACCGCAAGCACTAGAGCAGTGTGCCTAGAATGAACTGCAAAAGCGTGCTAGCTTGGCCTGGTTGGTACATGGTGCGGTGGGTAGAGCAATAACTAGGAGTGCAAGAATATTCAATATTTTTGGATAGTCGGTTGAATATTATGCTGTTAACTTTGGCTTGATCTTCCGTATTTCAAGTTTTCGCAGTATTCGAAACGAATGGACATACATATTTTTTTCTCATACAAGCTATACCCAAGATTGCAATACCCTGCAAAAAAAAAAAGCAATATACACACACATTTATATATACAGTAAAAGCTCGTTAATTCGAACCGCAAGGGGAAGCCGCTTCAGTTCGAATTAACGAAAGTTCGAACTAACGAAAGTGAAGGAGGGCAACAGTACGCTGCGATTTGGAAGCAGTAGGGCATGTCAGAAATTAGGCGTGTCAGAAAGTGATGGCGTGTGCCGCGGGCACACGCCATCTTCAAGTCGAAGCTCTGGGTCCGACTGTGCCACACCACCGATGTCCACCGAAACGAACGTTAGCCGAGGCCATCACAATGAATCGCGACGGCCGATACCTCCTAAGCTGAAAACAGAAGTGCACAACCGATGAAGACTGCCGAGACAAAGACGCTGAAGATGCGAAGGTGGCGAAGGCGCTGATTCGTTGGTTCTTGATTGCAAGCGCAGCTGCGACGTACTTGATTCGCTGTGTTTTGGAGCTTGCCGTGCCATCTCCGCACAACATTAACAGCTGTACAAGATTTGCAAAGCCTCCGAGATTTGCAAAGGGCAAGAAGTATCGGAGGTTACGTAGAAAGGAGAGACGGCAGCAGCCGCTGCCTTCTGGCTGACCCCGCGTCGGTCAGATTTTTGTCCGATTTTGCCTTCTCTCGCCGTTCTCTCCGTTTCGGAGGCAATATAGCCTTGTGTGTAGGCAGTAGGTGCGTTTCTCTGGCCGTGTGCCAGGCGAGCGTAGTTCAAATTATCCGTGAGGGAACCTTCTCGAGTTCGAATTAACGGACTTTTTTATACATAGACTTCTATGGAGCTTGGCCGGACCAAATCGTACAGTTCGAATTATCCATAAATTCGAATTATTGAAGTTCGAATTAACGAGCTTTCACTGTATAAACCTGCACGTAGAACTTGTGTAAATAACTGCATAGAAAGCCTGCATCTTTGCAAAAGCAGACCACCTGCGGATGCACAAACAGTCCAAGTCGTATCTGTGGCCAACGGCTCTCTTTCCCACCTCTTCAGTGACAATGATGGCAGAGAACTTTGCCCTAAGTGTTTTCACAGCAGCGTGAGCAGCACTGCCGTGAAGCCAAACCTCAAGTCGAAATTCACTTGTCACAGACGCCTACATTTTACTGTTAAATTTTTGATGCAGCACTAAACTAACTTTGGCTGCAGACACCCGGTGAAACGGAGCTGGTTAGGCCTACAAGCCAAAGCAGGCATAGCAGTGGACGGTTTGGCGCCCATCGTGCCCGAGATGTGTGGGAAAGACTGACGGCTGCAAAAGCAGCGAGCGTGCCCACCTAGTACATATCTGCGCTTACTGAACAGAACGGGCTAAGCTAGCACGTCGACGGAAAGCCTCAATCTGAATTTGGGCAACACATCATAAACAACCAGCGTGGCAAAGTCAAGGTCTCACTTCAAAGCATCGTGACGATGAATGACAGGCACGTGGGGAATGGTCCTGCAGCTTCAAACACCGTAAAATCTTAAGTACAGTGAAAACTCGTTAAACCGTAATTAGCCGGAGCTCGGAAAAAGTATGTACTAAATGGTAGTACTGCTTAACCGAAATAGGATGAGATCACCAACTTACCTGTCAAAAACTGAACTCGGAGAGAGTGCGATGAAAGGAGAACAAACATGCAACATTTATTCACTTAGCGCGACAAGAGTGTTATTTTCGTTTGATGCCACGGCGGCCTAGCAGCAACGACAGCGGCCTCAAACTTAATTAAGCTGCGAGCCATACTTTTAAGCCAGCCCCTTCTTCTCGGCAAACACCCGCATGGCAGATTCCTTGTTGGCGTTGCATGTTCTCCGTGCATGCGGGCGGTAGCGCTGCAGAAGTCGCGGGGCGTCTTTTTCATTGCGGGGTGCTGTTATTGTCGCGACGACTGCATTCACGAGGCTGATGTAATATGCAGCTTCTGCAGCTGTCGGGACTGAATCGCCCGGGCTGTCACTTTCTGTGCCGTCCTCATCACTGTCGTTAGGCTACACTTCAGCAATAACAGAGGCAACGATGGCAAAAAGTCGAACCTCGTAGCCGACATCTCTTCGCAGTCGCAGCAGAGCTGCCAAGCAACTTCTGATTTCAAATGCCACACACCGTAGTCAACTGTAGATCCCTGTTGCGTACCAGCACTGACTTGTTTGTGTGACGTGCGATAGCACGAACGATGTCTAATTTTTCTTCTATGCTGAGCACCCGACGTCTTTTTTATCCAAGCTTCGGCATGATGCGAGTCCTTGCTTGCACGACGCCACAATGCTCTCTGGCACGGTGCTGAAATGATGATGTAGCTTCAGATGCAAAAGCACAGGGCACTTCGAGGCCTTTCTGATCTCTGAGGCTTGTTGTTCTGCTGGGCCACCCGATCAGGACGATGCACCGCCCCGATTATGCGATGAAAAGTGGAACCACTATGTGTTAACCGATCATACACAATAAGCTGGTACGGTTTATGTGGATACAAAACACATTATGTTCAATGGCCGCTGAGTCAGGGATTTGACTTTACTACTGCTTTTAAAACTCCTTTTACCACTTTTTTTTTGCTGCTGTACACAGCCGACTTGATATTTCTCATTTCTTCTGCTAGCATTGAAATATTGTTGCATTTATAAAGAATGCAACATGATGTGACTGTTTTACTTGGTCCCGTCTGCCGTCCTTGCACATTCTCAAAGGATGATGATCCGAGCACTACTCACTTGACGCTATAGCGCTCCCGGAACATAATGTGATTCCGGTACGTCCTGTTGACGTCCAAGTCAATCTGCCGAATGTCTGGAGACCACAAGCGTGCACGCTCCCGCATCTCCTGCAATGGTGGAAGACACATTAAAGAGAGCACCAGGTACGTGCGACTGTTATTGCTAACTATTGGCTTGGAATTCGTACTCTACAGCAGTTTACAGTGCATTCACTTTAATACAGCAGAGCCTCGTTGATACGATCCCATTACATACGATTTCGTGGCACCAACGTTCGTGATCAAGAACACGAACACTGAGCCAATATAGTTAAGCACATTTATTACCGGTTCAAACGTGCCCAGAAAACACGATCCTTTGGCACGAACGTTTGGTAGATCGCTAAACTACGATCCTGCAACACTTTTTGCAGCCGCTAGATCCCACGTAAACAAGAAAAGGCACGAGGCACGTGTGACCGAGTGTAGTACCTGCTTGCCGCAACAGCTTCTCCACAATACTCGTATGCTCGTTCCACACGAAAACAGTGGCACATGTAAGTTTGTTATTCCGGTCACAGCAAATCTCCACCCAGCTCGTCGCACACCCCATCTACAGTGATCGCCACCAAACCTATGGCGACAAGCGTCTTTACCAATGCATGGTGGCATTAGAAGAATACTGCACGCTTTGAACGGGCAATAACCCAAATGAATCGTCGTTCTCTGCTGCATGCTACACAAAGGGAATGTCGCCTATCGTTCTGACAGCATCGTATTACGGTGTTGCTCTCCAGCTCAATTTCATTTACATTTCCAGTTGCAGTCTCAAAACACTGTGCAATAGGAAAAAATTTGTGTTTTGGGTTGTACGTTCGAGGCGCGTCTGCGTCTTGTGCCGAAATGATTTGCACCGAGCGGCCATGTCAAAACTTCTCGCCAAAATACCCTGTTTGAAGAAGCTGCTAACCCAGGCCGAATTTGCGGAGTGCAAACATTAGCTTGCCGTAGCTGTAAAAATGACAATGCACATTTCGGGACCGCTCGAGCCCCACCAGTTCGGCTCGAATCGGCGTCTCGTGCTGCAACAATTCATGCAATGCTTCACATTACGTAGATGTCAACTACAGTTGAGTCTATCAATTTTTTAGTGACTTCCGATCGTACGTTTCCTTGGTTAGTAAGTTTTCTGGTTACGTTTTTTCTTAAACATATGAGCAAGGCTCCACAGCATCATAGGCTGTTGTTAATCCAACTCCAGCTGTTTCGATCCCAACCAAAAGCCCCTGAGTGGTGTGCATTAGATTTGGGTGGACATCGTTTTCTAATCTTAAACCATAAGAGGTCGCTGCACATCTGACTTAGGGCAAAGTTTGAATAAAGTAAATGCTGCCAAGAAAAGCAGCAATGCAGCTGCACTTTTTTTTTTTGCTCTCTTTTAATGTGGTTTGCGGTTCGATCAATCTTGCTAGCCCTGTCAAAGTCACTTTAGGAGAAGTCAACTGTACCACACTTCGGTGCCTGCTTTGTCCAAAGTGCATTAGGAATAAAAGTCTGCAGCTGTGCACCACAGGCACACACACACGCACGCATGCACGCACGCGTCAATTTTACTGGAACTGCATAGTTGCACCATCTGCTATTGATAGGGTGGAACATTGCAGATTTTACTCTGCTGTTACAAGCAAGAGACAGTGCCACCGTTTCAATCTGGCAGAAGCTAGTCTCTCTCTGTGTATGGCGTTGCTGCAGACAATGCATACGGCCGTTTCATTCCGGATAAAGGAGGCAAGCAATGCCCCCCTGCATGAATGCCATTCCCGAGCAATATTAGCAGGAATGAGTAAGTGGTTTGGCCACAAGGGTTACTTATAACTGGCACGTTTCCTTAAGCAATAAGTGCTTGGAACCAGTAACGTCGTAAAAGCAGAACTGTGCCATCCTACATCACAGGGAGCCCTACAATGCAGAAATGCACAGATGATGCGAGCATCGCAGCAACAGAACATGAATGGAGTGCTACTTTTCCCTAGACAAGCACTAAAACAGTTAAAACACATATTTGTTCAAAAGTTTATATTGTTATTCACATGGTAAGGTGTATGAAGAGAAAACGTAGGCCAAACATGATTTATTTTCTCAATTTCACGCCAAGACCCCAGCGCCAGTATGCCAGCAATATGTCAGAAATTTCAATGAATTTTTTCGTATTTGCTGTTGTGGCTTATTAAAGGTTTTTGAAGCCTGCTACATGCATCAGCTGGCTCTTTAAGAATGCAAAATAGTCCTTCTTTACCGGTGAAAAAGCCTGAGCAGATGTCAAAATCCATGACCTCGTGGCAAGCTGCTGCAGCAACTTCCAAGGTGGCATCGCCGCCACACTTCTTTAGCTCGTGCGTCTTTTCTAGCTGACCAAGCCATTTGTCAGGATCAATGCAGCTTCTTTTGGTCTTGTGAAATGGCAATTTACTAACACAGCTCAAATCATATTTTTCTTTGGTGTCCCTTTAACAAGGAAACGGACACCAGTCAATACTGAATAGGCTGGTCTCTGCTACAAAGCTGCTAAGTGGACTGGACTGGCTTGACTTCTGGATTTGCAGTGACCTTGTAGCCAGATCTAGCTTTCCTCTGCTGAAAATGAAACTGCAACACTTTTATGGAAGTTGCAAAACATTGAATATGTCACCACTAACATTGATAACTTTGTTCTGAAGAAACCACAGTTCAAAGAAATGCTGTTTGCCCCTTCCTTACATATTAGGCTGTGCAATGAACTGGAATGATAGAAAGCAATAACTTTTATTCCTGTGATGCATTATTCAAAACATTACTGTATGAAATGGAAAATTTTGTTGTTTCTTCTGGTTTATTGCCTATAAGTTGGACCCACTTAGAACGATACCGATTTTAACAATATATTAGTCATAACAATGAGAAGCTGCTGCACAGTGAACTTTTGCATGTTTTCCGTGGTGAAATAACTCGCTTACTACAATGCCCTGATGCCACATTATCGGTTATAATGATGAAGTCTGGCTGCTGGGTGTCCGTGCCGAAAGGTAATGAAGTGCAAAATCCTTGAAAAAAAAAAAAACAAGAAAACAAGAAATTCCAGCCGCTACACGATGGCCCGCTGCCCCAGCGGCCGCCGCAGGCTCATTTTCCAGCCTCCTCCGTGCGCCTCTGTCCCACCCCCCTTCCACCCCTCTGAACACGTATGGTCTGCACCCATAGCTCTATGCTGCGCCACCCTTCGAAACACGAATGGACTGCGCCAACTGCACTGCTCCCGGATTGCTCACTGGCTGAGCACAGTTCTGCAAACAGCTTACTCGCTCGCATTCGTCTTCGTTGGTTGTGTCGAAATCGTTTCTGGCTACGTGGTTTCTCAGCCTGGTTTGACATGCCGCCAGGAATCATTGGCAATGCACGACGTTACCGGTGAAAAGAAAATGCACCACTACAGATTTAGAAACTAAGTGCTTCTAACTGATGAGACAATCGTCACCAACATGCTTGCATCAGATAGTGACGGTGACGACGGCAGCAATGGCACCCTAGGGCAGGCTGCCTCAATGTTGTCCTCACAGGAGCCCTGGCAGATGATTCAATCCGGTTGGTACTTTGTTTTCGCAAAGAACCTTCCACTGCGCTATGTGGAGCACCCGGATACCTTGGAGAAGGATGTCAGCAAGCTTCGTGTAAAGCATGCAAGGCTGCCAGATATAGGGTTTTCTTGTGCAAGCCAGTGAAAAGTATGTGCCTTGTGGCGATCTTGCCTCAGCATTTCTTTCGGATTTCTCAAACTGACAGGCTGCTGCAGTTTTCTCACATTTTTTAAAAGGCCCCTTTGGGGCCACTATAACGATGCCTCAGCGGTGCTCACACATCGCTTGCCACCCGTGACCCCTCTTTGCATTTGTTATAGCAGTGCCATTCTTTAACGCCGACAACAGCGGCTTGTTACACTCGATCGGAGCGCCTAGGAAGGAGTTTAATGAGTGAACACAATTAGCAGCCGGATAGAGGAAGGAGGTGGGGAGGGTCACTGGCCTCCCTGTCATTGTAGTTTTCTCGCAACAGCTCTGCCATCCCCGTGTTTAGATTTTTTCATGCAACCCGGTTATAACAATGGAATTTTCGTGGCACTTGAATATTGTTATAAGTGGGTTCCACTGTAACATGTTTCACATTGATAAGATGGTAAACATACCCTAATTGACTGCACAGCAAACTTCTTTGGCCACGTAATTACCACACTGTTTCCCAGTCCTGCTCATCAGAAATGTGACAGGAAGTGTAACAGGCATATTTGGGCAATCTTTATCAATTAACCCCTTGAGGATCGATTTATTTTGAAGAAAACTTTCCCAGGTGGTGTCAAATTACTTTATTACGGATCTTGAATGTAGAAGATGTATAAAGGCGGGAATAAATAGTTAAAAAAAATTAGGAACAGTATTTTGGTGTCGGCACCACTCAGAACTGCAAAATGTTCAATAGTAATTCAGAGTGTGGTACTCCTTGGAACACGAGTCTCCGCACAGCCGCAGAGAGCGAGAATACCTCATGAGCGGCGGTGATAAACCTGCTAAGAGCAGTGCCAATCAAGATAGAAATCAACTTCCGCCGCCCCTGATAGCGTGCCGACAAAGATAAAAAATCACGTTTCGCGTGCCTCCGTTGCAGCGGAACCGAAAACGCGAAAGCACGTTGCCGCTGAGAGCGAGAATACCTCGCGAGCGGCGGTTATAAACAAGCTAAGAGCAGCGCCAATCAAGATAGAAATCAACTGTCAAGAGAGTGCCGACAAAGAGAAAAATGACGTTTCGCGCGCCTGCGTTGCGATCACGCGGCGAAACCGAAACCGCAAAAGGGGTGTTGCCGCAGTCTGCGCGATGCGCTGAAGCTAGAAGTCAGTTTTGTTTATCTCCCCAAGAAGGTAGTGCAAATTTCAAACGTCTCTTGTAAGTCGTAAGAGGTGGCAGCACTTCCCAGTGAGCGTGCATCGTCATTATGGCGCGAAATTTCAAACGGAGGATCGAAACCGTACCCGTACAACAAAGACCTTGCGGGACAGAAAACTGCCGCCGTACATGTACGGCGAAAACCGTCAAAGGGTTAAAGAAAATAAAGAAATCAACCTTTTCATAAAGAACCGTTAAAGAACTGCCCTTCAAAATAGGGACAGATAATAAACTCAAGACTAAATATCAGAAAAGCTTTTCTGAGTGGTGATGAGACTCAATGGTTACAATGGCACAGTAAACAGCATTTTGATACTCAAGGGTCATTGCTACAAAGGATGGGAAACCCAATCGGTCCTTACCAAGTACTTGCCCTCCTGCTCGGCCTTGATGCGAGCCACGTCAAGTAGCCGCAGCCACACCTCAGCTCGGACTGCATTGGGTATTCCCTTAAAGACACGCCGCCGCAACTGCAAGGACGAGAGAGGACAGACGTAAGCGACATATCTTATCAATGCCCTGTGGTCAAACTTAGCAGACTTTGGTTGGATTACTAAAGCCTCCTTGTAAATGGCTTTATGCACGGAAAAACTCCAACTCAAGCTACATGCATCAGCTCATGGCGGTGAGATAACGATGGCATCCCCTCTGAAATCAATAAAGGGAAAATGAGACATCCACCTAACCGTAGCAATTGCTACAGTTGGTTGGATGTCTAATTTTTTTTTTTTGAGGAATCAATATGGGTTTCCTTTGTAGCAACTGCTACAATTGGGTGGATGTCTCACTTTCCCTTCATTAATTACTTCTCTGCATCTTGCACGTTTCCACAGAACTATTAGGCCAACCCCTTTGAAATTGTATGGCAACAAAAGGTTGCCTAGCCTGTATGAGCTACTCACGCGTTACCATATCGTACATAGCCCTATCTCTTGATTTTATCTCGTAAAGCTACTTTTGCTTGTGATGATGATGATGAAAACGTTTTATTTAAAGAAAAAAAAAGGAGAGGGGAGTTAGGAGAAGGGTGGTCGGATTCTTATTCTGGAATCCCGTTGGCTAAGGCCGCCGCCCTAGCTCTTTCCACGAGGGCTCGCTGGTCCTTGAGGGTTGAGCTGGACAGGGCTGCCTCCCATCCTTCCCACGTTGGCTGTTTTATAGAACATGTTCCTGTAGGTGGGCAGCGCAACCTGGACGAAGGACGAAAGGAAGTACTCGTGTTGTACTCGAAAGGAAGTACTGCGCTCGTGTTGTGCACTTCCTTTCGAGTACAACACGAGTACTTCCTTTCGTCCTTCGTCCGGGTTGTGCTGCCCACCCACAGGAACATGTTCAATCACAAACTCGCCCAGCTTGCCGTCTTAATTCTGTTTTATAGCTTCTAAGGCACTATTAGCCTGGCAGGCCCATACCATATGGCACAAATCTGCGTTTTGCCCGCAGAATTTACACTCGGCCGAAAAAGATTGTGGCTCAATAGCATGTAGCTTGACTGGGTTATTAAATGACAGGGTTTGTAACCTTCGTAAATGACATTCTTCTGATTTGTCTAATCCCTTAGTTGGGCTCGGGTATAGGTTATCAATGGCACTGGGAAGTCCGAGTCTTCGGGGAGGGAGGAGAAGGGACCCCGGGGGAGAAAAGCTCGGGCGGCAGCGTGTGCACACTCATTTCCCTCTATACCCTCGTGACCTGGCACCCAAATCAGCTCTTTGCGTTTTAGGATCCTGCAAGCTAGCGGTGCAATTCGGCCCTGCATGTAATTTCTATATGCAGTTTGTGAGTCTGTGATGATGTATTCTGAACTAGGATGCGAAGCTGCCATGGCGATCGCCGCCTCTTCCAATTCTGCAATTTCCCCATGCCGAACAGAAAGTCCATTGACTGTCTGCCCTTGATGCACCATCGATATTGTGGAGACTCCTCCCACCGGACCTGCAGCATCCACAAAGAAGGCTCCCTCTAATTTAGAATAGATCTGGTCCATCTTCTTGGCTCTTGCCCTCCACCTTGCTTGCTGATATTCTGGGTGCATGTTTTTAGGAAAGGGCAGTGTCGTGAATTTGCCCCTTCACTCTTTCGGAATGTCTTGTCTTGTTGCCGTATAGTAAGGACAGCTGATATTTAGGTCCTCTAGTACCTTGCGTCCCGTTTTCCTTCCTGCCAATCTGGCATATTGACTTAATAGGTGGGCCTCAATTATCTCATCTGTTGTATTGTGCACCCCCAACTGCAATAAGCATTCTGTAGATGTTTTGACCGACAGTCCTAGTGCCTTCTTATATGCTGTTCTGATCATGACATCGAAATGTTTTAAATCGCACCTCCTCATCGGAAGGTACGGAGCTACGTACACAATTCTGCTGAGTATAAAGGCTTTGACCAACCGAAGAGTGTCGTTCTCCATCATCCCTCTCGTTTTATTGGTGATACGTGTGATCATTCGCATTACTTGTTCGCAGGATGTACGGAGTTGAGTAATCATTGCTGCGCTGACACCCTTGTTGTTAACTAGTAATCCCAGGATATGCACTGTCTCCACTTCAGGGATCGCAGTGTCGTGCACCCTAATTTTGACCGGGGCTTCATCTTTTCGTCTGCGCATGATTAGAAATGCCGATTTTTCCGGAGAGCAGCGCAGTCCGCACTCCTCGACATACTTTTGAACTGCCGAAGCAGCCTCTTCCATCTGCCCCAGACTGCCCTTCCGTCATCCAGACCGTGATGTCATCTGCATAGAGGGCGTGCGGAATTCCTTCTATGCGATCGAGTTGCTCAGGCAAATTTATAAGAGCAATATTGAAGAGCAGAGGGGAGAGGACGGCTCCTTGTGGCGTACCCCTGGTGCCCATAGGGATTGGCTGGGACCTAAAATCTCCAATTTTTACATGAGCCTGTCTGTCTAGTAGGAAGTCTCTTGATGTATTCAAAAGTCCTTCTTCCACACTGTGTCTTTCGCAGGTTCTCCAGGATCTTTGAGTGCTTCACATTATCGAAAGCGCCCTTGAGATCTAGGGCTTAGATGGCTCTGCTACTGCGTTTGTTGGGTGGGTCAATAACTTCCATCTTGAGCTGCAGCAGTACGTCTTGCGTGGATAGGCGCTCCCTGAAGCCAAACATGGTGTGGGGCATGTAATCGTTTTCCTCCAAATACGCTGAAAGTCTGGCATGCACTGCTTTCTCCATCAGTTTGCCGGCACATGAAGTGAGCGAAATCGGACGAAGGTTGTTAATATTTACCTCTTCGCCCGGCTTAGGGATAAAGCTGACGTTTGCCGATTTCCACGCCAAGGGCACCCTGCCTGCTCTCCAGCACTCATTGATATAATCCGTCAGCTGGCCTAGCATCGTCTTGTTCATGTTGGCGAGCAAGTCGACTAACTTTGTCATGTCCTGGCGTCGTACCTCTTCTCATGGTTAGTAGCGCTGCTTGTATTTCTTCTACTTCGAAGTCTCTGTCGAGTTCTGGATTATCTTTGCCTTGATACTGCAACACAGGCTTGTCATCTTTGATCGTACAGAGGTATTTGCTCGTCAGGGCTGCCACCAGCTGCTCATCCGTACCCTCATAGCCGTGGAGGGCTCTCTAGAGGTTCCGCTGCTGCTCTCCGCTCGTCTTGCTGGGTTCGATGAGGCATCGCAGGAGGCTCCACGTCGACTTGACACCAAGCCCGCCTCTCAATGAGTTGCACTTGATTAGCCAGTTGTTTTTGGCTAAGGTCCACGCGTATTCCTCCGCTTGTCGTGTAATTTCAGCGATCTTGATTTTAAGCTCGCGATTGTGTTTTTGCTTTTTCCACCTTCTGGTGAGGCCTCTCCTAGCCTCCCAGAGGTGGAGAAGGTGGTTGTCGACTGCCGGGACATCCTCTGAGGTGTGCAGCATTCCCGTGACTTTCTCTCTGGCAGCTAGAAGTGACTCAGCCCATTGCTCATAATCTTCAATAGGAGAGTTGAGTTGAGGACCCTTGGACTCTCGAAAAAGCGACCAATCCGTAAGCCGGGCTTGTCCCCTGTGTTTACGATGCTTGTCGTGGTCTAGGCAAATTCGGAGTATATAATGATCACTGCCTAAGGTTTCGTGCGTATTTCGCCACTCGCAATTTTAACATCCTCCCACATTTTTGACTAGCGTTAAATTGGGGCATGTTTCCCTTGAAACGCTTTTGCCTATTCTTGTAGGATGCTGCGGGTCCGTCAGAATAGTAAGAGCCATATCCGATATTGCTGTTGCCAGTTTCCTGCCTTTTACGTTTTCGTTGTTGTAACCCCAAAGAAAGCTGTGCGCGTTAAAATCCCCCACTATAATGAGAGGCGCAGTTTTTGCAGCCTGCATTGCTTTCTGAAAAATTTCGTCGAGGACTGCTGTCCTGTGTTTAGGGCAGCTGTATATGTTAAGTACGTACGCCCCTTTACTGGAACGAGTGTTGGGGAGGATACAAATAAACACATGTTCTATTTCAGCATTAAGTTCGAGGTCTATAGTTGAAGCTGTACTGTCTTTATGTACAAGTATGCAAGCCGAAGTGTTAGTTTGATGCGTACTGTACGACCCGAGTTTAACTGCCACATTAACGTCCCGTAGCGCGATTACATCCGGCCTCTCATCTAGACAGTCCACATACTGTTGCAGAGATTCCCGCTTATGTTTAAAACCCCCGCAGTTCCATTGTAATATTGTTAACTTAGTTTGACGAGCCATATTGCAAACTGGAAGAGGTCAGTCCTTGTTCTTTACTCAGGTCAAGTGCATCATCAGACGCAATCTGCCTGGTGCCCATTTTTCCTGTCAATCTGGGTGTCTTAGTGCGCGAGCATTCAGCGAATTCTTGTAACTTACGGTCAATCCTAATCTCGTAAGCATGGAGTTTTGAGATGTGCGGCTCTAACATTTTATGAATTGTCTGCTCTGTCAAATTCCTTGTAAGTTCTGCTCAATTTTTTTTGCTTAGCGTCTCTTCAATTCTTTCTATGCTAGCCTGTAGGCTTGGTAGCATGCGACATTCCATTTTCTCTATTTGCTCTCGCATGTGCTTTTCCATGCTTTCTGTCAGAATTCGGCTGAGGAGCGTCGGGCGGCAGCGTAGCGTTGGCGGCTGCACCCTCGACAGAGGAGTGTACGACACGCGCAGATGTGGACGCAATTACAAAGAAATTCAGTGCATGGATGTACGAGGGGGTGACTTAGTCGCACTACCTGACGGCAGCGGGGGAGGGTTGTCCCCCTCCATCGCCTGAGCTGAGGGTACCTGAAGTGCTCTAGGGTTTCCTGTATCGTTCGCTGCCGTCTTCTCTCTAAGTTGTTGTATTTCTAGTTTGAGCCTTTCGTTCTCAGCCCTAAGTCTCTCATTAGACAACGTGAGGGGAGGGGAGGCAACCACACTGGCCCAGCTCACCTTGCTGCTGCTCGTTTTGTTTCCGGGACTGTGTTCTTGTGATGATCTCTATCCTGCACTCATTTTTTTCCCAGTGGAACTTTAATCGTCTCTTGCTTATCTCAACCGCTGACCACTCAGATTAACTACTTGTACTAGCAATAATTTTATCATTTTATTTATCTGTGATGTTTCTTGGCACAAGGGCTAGGTGTGGCAAAAGAGCAGAGGCACGAATGTAGTTTCAATACTCCTGTATACTAGGCTGTCAGCTTTCTTTTTAAACCTCTTCAACAAACCTGGCGACCAAAAGCTGGCAAACAAAAGGGGGGTAAAAGACCTGATGTGCCCGACCCCACACTCATAGTAAAGTTACACCCTTTGGGGTGTACCTCTACCACACAACAATCGTCATCTGCCTTGCTTGCGTTTCGTTTCTTGAAAACACCCAGTCAGTGCCATGTTCTTGTTCTTGCATAGTCAAGGGTTAGATAAATATTCATATGGTCAGGTAACATGAAGTTGCAGTCACTAACCAAGTGAAGGTGGACAATCACAGATGTTTGCGAGCCCTTACATGTTCCTTGGTCACACCGAGGCAAAAAAGAGCCGTTTGTTTTCTTATGCCAGGATATGATGCAGTAGGTAGGAAATGGGAGCAGAGAGGCTCCCACCTGTCGTGTTGGTCACTGTCTCTCTAGCATCTCTCTCTATCCATGTTTTGTGTTGTTCATCATGAACTGGTATCAACTAGACTAGTTTACTTTTCTCCTAAACTGTGGGTTGAGCAGGCTGCTCACTTATCGAAGGGTGCACTCACACAAATCATGCAGGATGAACAGAAGTACAACACAAACTAGCATGTGACAAAAGATGGACTGCAAAGCAGGAAGCCAATAGAGAGAGAGTGTGTGTAGCCCTACCTTAGTGGTGTACTTGGTGCTCTTGGTGCGCTCCTGGAGAGGGATCCACATATTGTTAGTCGGTTAGAGAGGCACAGCAAGCAGAGAGAGAGAGAGAGAGAGAGAGAGAGAGAGAGAGTGCATGGCAAAGAAAGCTTTAGTCAAGGCACTGCAACAATGAGCAACACAGAGCAACGACAATGAACAGCAGGACAAAGAAAGAGGATAAGTCAGTGTCGACACTGTGGTAAATGCTGCAATAGTGGTCGAACGAGGCATGCCTAGCACCGGAGTCAATGTCTCGACAAGGGGATCGTTTTCGTAATAGCAGCAACAGATTTTCTTGGCAGTGTTTACATAGCTCACATATTGATTCTGCAATGTAGGACCAATTAGAAGTGCCTTTAGGTGCGTGTAACAAGCTTTAAAATATCATCTTTATTAGCAGTACTTTGAGGCCACAGCTTGGCATGTCATGCAGCATCCGAGGAAGATATAGTCAATAATCCCAGACATACTGAACTCAAAGGTGATCATGAAATAGTTCTGATATTGACACGTGTACTTGTTTACCTTTCTCCGGTGACTGCTTTCACTGGCTACCAAATGTTAAACATTATCGCCAGGCGTACAATGCGCCAGCATGTATCGGAAGTTCCTCGAATGTCATCGACGGTTATATCCTTTGTCTGCCGCCACCGAACCTTGTGTAATCTGATTGTATGCGCAATGTGAATTGTTTAGCAATTTCTGGAAAGCACGTGGGCAACAGTGATTTCGCTGGATCCTCTGACTGGCCATGTATTAATAAAAGCAGACGTGCTTGACCTCAACAATGTGCAGACTTCACCGATCGCCGACTGTGTTCGCTGCTATCGTTGTGCTTCACTGTTACTGGTTTTTCGGGGCACAGCTTCGCCCAATAAGAAGTTTGTTTTGCGATTCACAGTTTTGCTACTCTGTTCATCGTCACTACAACGCAACAGTACACTGACGACTCGAAATATAAAATATGCCTATCTGAAGCTTATACGAGATTTCTGCATGTCTCGCACAGTTTCCTTGAGATCGTGGAAAGTGGAAACTTATCAATTTGCTTCTCCAAGGCTGTGTTGAATGCAGAAAAAGATGCCAGGGATTTTCTTGTTCATGAACGTTGCAATTCGCTTGCTCTGCTGACCCTAAAAGAGCCTGTCACAGGGACGTGAGTCTGTGGTGCACTTTGCACATGTTGAAGTGCTTGTTGCACATTTTCTTTCAAGAAAAAGGTAAGAATTGACACATTGCAAAAGTAAACTAGCCTATATGGATACATGCCATAATATAATCAGTGAACTTTCACTGCAAATCACATGTGAACGAGTCCGGCCACATGCTCATTACAAAAGCAACAATACGTTGTTTAGACCGCCGATTGTCATACGTGGGCAACGACGCGGGCGGACCGGTGTGTTGGGTTTCGGAACCGACTTCCCTTTGGAACGATTCGTCCTCGCTTCTCGACCACCCTAAGAAGTCCGGGCATCTCTTCTTGCATTCTGTCTAGCCCTTCAGCACCTCGTGGCCAGTATGTACACCCCTTAGTTCTCAGCTCTTCCCCTCCGGCCCCTGCACCAGTGACTGCGAACACCACAGACATGCTGTTAGCTTCAAAAGTGGCTATCAGCTTGCAGAACATCCGAGTCCATTCCCAAACACGTGTATCCATGCGAGCACGAATCAATTGCGTTCAGCACAGACCCAAGAATTGCATGCTGATGAGACTTGCTCGCTGCTGCTGCCACAATGGTCCTCCGCGGAGTGCGGATGTAGAGTGTGGTGGTTTTGTTAAATTCAAACTGTAATGTAAAGATCTGTCCAAGTGGAGGTCAGATTCATCTTGGCTCACCTCTTAGGATTGATCTTGTGGAATACTAAAATGCTGTTGGTCTGCAAAACAAACTCGGGGGTGCAGCATCTCCAATTCAGCATCCTGTCCCTGCACCACTCAGTGAAGGGATTGAGTTTCACCAACGTTTCTTTGCAAAATGCATATTGAACCGGGAGGCCTTTCGCATTCTTAAAGCAGAGTGCCGGTCTGCTCTTGCCAATAACAAACAGCTGCAGGTCTGCACAAGTCGTCTATATGTGCAGCAAGCAAAACTGAGAACACTGTTGCCAGTTTCTAGTGGCTTCGACGGGGTGGCCGGACGGAAGACCTATGGCATGAGGCCTAAACGGCCGGGGCGCGCAGCGCCGCAAAGAAGAGCCAGACTGCTCAAGTCGGGGATCAGACAAAGAATCCCTTTATTCTAGCGAGGGGAAACGTAGCAGGTGTACTTACAGCGTTTGGCACTGAGTGGCGCCCCGACGTAACGAATTCGAAACCGAAACTGGAAGCCGACACAGGCTATTACAAACACCCTACTAATTTGTCCTCCGTCACATGTACTGCACTTAAGATTGAATCTGTTGTTTGGCAGCATGTGCCAAAACGATGCTGTTTCAAATATGTTGGCATTAAATATTTCCAATGAAGCGAGAAGTGATAATGCATTACGAGAATCGCCTTTGCAGGGGCACGGTGTGGCACGTATGGAAACAACTTTATTGTAAAACCAGCAAAGTTTAAAGACCCGGGCTCAGGTCTCCCATGAAGGGTCTTCAAGGCCTTGCCTCATCGCCACCTCTCGGGCCTACTAGACAGCCCATTCTTGTGTCGCGAGGTTTGAGCTGCGCAGAGCAGCGGCCCACTTTGACGCAAGAGCCTGCGAAGCTACTGCCATTTTAGCTGATATAACAGGACACTTCCACAACATGTGTGAGAGCATCCCTCCAGTTGCCTGACATAACTTCCAAAGAGCACTCGGGTATTGCGCAGAAAAAATATTCCGCAATCGCACCGGACTGCAGAAGGTTTGTGTCTGCAGTTGTCGCCAGACGACTGCCTGACAACATTTCAGTTTGGGGTGAGGTTGGGAGCAATATCCACCTGCCTAGCTGGTAGTGCTTGGTGTTGTCGTATCTGACTAAGCGTTCTCGCGTGTTTCGAACCAAAAATTACGAACTCGAAGAGGCGGTTTCCGATTCTGCATGGTGGGGCAGTTCTCACGCAGAGCGGTGTGCTACATCATTCAAGTTAGGGGGGCCCTTGTTGGTGGGGGTGGCTACGTGCACTGCGAACAACATGATTGCAGTGCTGTTGAAGTGCTGTCGACCAGTTTTCCTTAGGATCTGGAGAGCATCGGAGGAAATGTGCCCCCGTGCGTAGTTATGAACTGCGAATTGCGAGTCACTAAGAACTACCTCGCAGAGAGGGTCGGTAAGTGCAAGTGCAAGCGCAATCACAACCTCTTCCGCTGTTTCTGGGTGTTCTGTGCTGACACTACATGCATGCGTAAGCCGGGAGTTAACGTCTACGACTACCACCGTGAACCGGTGTTCTCGTGTGTATTTTGCCACATCTATGAAGCACATAAGTCTTCCCACCAAAGAAGCACAGCAGTGCCTTGGCACGGGCCTGGTGTCGGCCCCCGTTATATTCGGGGTGCATGTTTCGAGGGATAGAGGCGATGATCAGCGTGTCGCTGAGGTCAAGTGGAATAACCCGTTTCTGACCCTGTTGGACGTGGTAATTGAAGCCGAGTTTCTGCAGGATTTACCAGTCCATGGCTGTCAGGGAAATGAGTTCGAGTTGCGAGGCTCTTTGCGCATCCACGATTTCCTCAAGTGTGTTGTAAACCCCCCAGCTGTAGCAGACGAGCAGTGCTTGCGGACTCCAGTAGGCCACGGGCAATCTTGTAAGTCTTGCGTGTAAGGGTGTTGAGTTTCTCCCTTTCGGTGACATACCAGTTGTGGAAGGCAGCCACATAAGTAATGTGGCTGAATGCGAAGGAGTGTATGAGGTGCATGACGCTGTCCAACTTCATGCCTGTGTGCTTGTTTGTAATGCGTTTGATAGGCGGGTAGCCGCTGTAACCTTGCCTTCGATCTTCCGGATAGCTTCTATGTTTGACTTGTTGGCTGTTATATGCATGCCTAGACTGCGTATCTTCGAGACTCTGGGAATACAGGAGCCGTCTTGCGTATGCAGGATTATTTTGTCACATTAGTGCGATTCGCCTGTAGGCTTGGGCCGGCGGCGCAGGCGGTAGAGGAGCAGCTCTGATTTGAGTGGAGATAGTCAGAGACCTGTGCCTTGGAGATAGATTTCGGCAACAGAGACCGCTGCTTGTAAGGTGGGTTCTATCTGACCGTCGCTGCCCTTGTCGACACATAGAGTGATGCCTGCATACGAGGCATGATGAAGGCCGTCAATCTCGTCGAGGTAGGCCGGGAGACCCAGCATCACGAGGTTGAAAAAGGGTGGGGGAGTGCCGGTGCTTCCTAGTGCATGCTCGTCGGATGTCATGCTGTCGACTGTAAGGGTGACTGCTGCGTGACAGAAAGTCTCTGATGTAGTTGCAGTTTCACTCGCCCAAGTTGAGCTTGTTTATGCGGCTCAGGATTGCTGCATGTGCTACATTGTCGAATGCCTTTTCCAGATCTAGGCCGAGGATGGCCCTGTTGCCACTAGTTTGGTTGTTGATAATCTGGTGGTATAGCTGGAGCATGACATTTTTAGTGGAGAGGTGTCACCGGAAGACCACCATGGTGGGTGGTTAGGCTCCAGTGTCCTGAAGGTGGCAGTTGAAACGGGGGAGGAACGCGTGCTCCATCACCTTGCCAATGCAGGATGTGAGGGAAATGGGCCGCAAGTGATGGAGGCTGGACGGCTTGCCTGGCTTCAGTATCAAGACTGCCTTAGAGCGTTTCCATGACTTCGGGATGCAACCTGCTCACCAGCTTTTGTTTACGTATGCCGTGAGAACAATGACCGAGGCATCATCAAAGTTTCGTAGTGTCTCGTTTGTAACCTTGTCAGGACCAGGTGCTCATTTGCCATTAAGGTAGTGGATGGATGGATGGACGGAAAACTTTATTTGGTCCTGCAAGTAGTGATAACTTACCACTAAGCGGGCCGCTCCCACGTCGGGACCGGAAGGCCAAGCCTCACGGCCACGTCGTGAGCCTGCTGGACAGCCCAGAATTGTTCATCCAGGCCCGGGCAGCAAAGTGCAGCCTCCCACCTGGCGCATCCTCGATTGCCGAGTCTTCAATTCTTTCGCAAGACCAGAGCATGTGTTTGAGTGTGGCTAAAGAACCACAATGGAGAGCTTTGCGGATCTCTGACTTGTGAAATTCTTCATTGAGTGTCGCATTTGTCTCTCCAGTGTAATCTCCGTGTTGGAACAATGGGTCGTCGAGGGAAGTACTTGCCTATCAGGCATGTCACGTGCTGTTGATCACTCGTATTAGCCCGTTCCTTATGCAAAAGGTGCTGCAGGTTTGCTCGCTAAGCAGACTTGCTCTGTGTTTTCCCCAAGAGGTGACGAAGGACACGCCACATGCTGCCATTGTGCAGCACATGGTGTGTTTAATGGCCCATCGACTGCATTGCAGATGTCGTACTCCTGTTGGAGGCTTAAGGTCCGCCAATGTTCTTCTAGCTGGCGACCGATGTGTGCGGTCTTCTTCAAAGCTTTCGGTTGTGCCGTTGCTTCTTCCATCTTGCATGTAGTGATGTCTTGGCTTCGAAGAGGTGGGCTAGTCGGCTGCTGATCTTGTCAACCTGGACTTTGAGTGCGACTGTCTGTGTCACCCTGTTCATGTCGTCATTGAGCGTCTCCACCCATGCCTCAATGTCTTCGATGGTCTCCTCACCTCTCTGTTCGACTCACTGCTTTCTGAACTTGTCCCAGGCTGTCCATTAGAATAGCTTAAAAGGAGAGGGTATACCTGCCTGAGGAATTCGTGTTTCTATGATCATGTGGTCACTATTGAGATCTTCAAAGGTATTGCACCACGTTGCTTGAGGAATGTTTCGGACTGCTGTCAGGTCCGTGATGTCCCATGCCGTTATGTTGGCAGCGAGTTGGCAGTGTGGGATTGGCAATTAGAGTTAATTCAGAATCATGCAGGTCCTGTCACATGCGTTGACCTTTGGCTGTAGTGTAGCCATAGCCCCAGGCCACGTTCGGCGCATTAAAGTCTCCTCCCACCAGAAACTAGTATGCGCCCGCCAAGGCAAGCACCCCTCGAAACAGAGAAAGGAAACAACGGCGCAAGTGAGCCGGATTACTACATATGTTGAGGAGAAATACACGGTGTTTGCGTGTCCTATTGGGCGTGGCAAAGCATTAAATATATCAAATGTGGCAGTGAATGAGAGTTCATACATTGCTATGGTTAGGATTTTCAAGGTGGGGTTTGAGTACTCTCCGATATCGACAATAATTCAATATATCCAAGCTCGATATAACCGGGATCGACCGTATATAGAATGCCTATCTTGATGCTAGGTGCTTCATTAAAGGAAGCCAATGTTGCCAAGGCCTAATGCGACATAATCCATAGAACAATGACCAGAAATACATAGTCTATGAAATGAAATATCGCTTCTGCATTTGTCATCTCCCTTACAAAATAATGCAACCTCCAACTGGCTCACATTAAAGAGCATTCGACCAACCCTCAAGGCCATTAAGTGCTGAACAGCACTGGTCATTCATGTTAAGCATGCCACTCTGCCCTGGCAATTTCTGCCGTGCACTCGTGGAGAATATGAGAGGGAAAAGTGAATTCATCTTGAAGCAGCAATTTATTGCAACATGCGGATTTGAAACCGACGTATTACGTAACAAGCAGCATACCTGTTGAAAATTATGTCTCACTAAACCCCCTTATGTCCTGCAGACTCCACTCAAGGAAAAGTCAAGGCAGTAGGGTGCTGCTTTGTACATCTTCTAGGCACTACTTGTATACGTGGAGTAAGTGAATCTAGTATTCGGTGCAGACTTGTTTACGTCGCATTCTTTAAATAAAAGCACTGACTGATTGGCTCAAAGCACATGAGTAAGTTAGTTATCGGCTGCAAGCATTATGAGAAAAAAAGAAAAATGAATTCTTTTACCATCACTAACACAGTCCAGCATGCTGACCATCGCACTGAACATGGT
The DNA here is from genome assembly GCF_038994185.2 of Dermacentor albipictus. Classification (NCBI taxonomy): domain Eukaryota; kingdom Metazoa; phylum Arthropoda; class Arachnida; order Ixodida; family Ixodidae; genus Dermacentor; species Dermacentor albipictus. Next base: position 4,348,926 of record NW_027225570.1, on the reverse strand, counting down.
GCTGCCTTCATCAAAGTGGTCATGTACAGCAATACGCAAAGCACTGAACTAAAATTAAGGCACATTACGTGCATAGGGGGCTCAATCTACTTGCAGTGCAATGTCAGAGTTGTTTTCCTTGCCTCCCCAGGGCAGAACTGGCAAAAACAAGTCGTGTACACAAATAAGCACACTGTTACCGAAACGGATATTGGGGGAGAGTTCCACTACTGGAATAGCTGGCGCCACCGTCGGCGCGACATGGCATGAGGGATCACGTGGACACAGCAGCTGCGTCGGCCGCTTCGGCAGTGCCGAAGTAAACTGAAAACAAAAGTCCCACCTGTGCTGTGGTTCTGATTAAGTGGCGAGGTTTTTCCGCCGTGGGTGTCTGCTTGACAACATTTGAAAGTACTATAATAGGTAGTGGCTGCGTGAAACTTGACCCGCGAAACTTAGAACCGGCAGACAGCCGCCGACTACAACTCGGGTATGCAGCAAGCACAGACACGAGGAAGATTTCTGCTACGGCGTCGGACTGCTATGTTCGGTGAGTAGCAGAAAACGCACACTGAGACGCTCGCCCACTGCCCGGCTAATGTCATGACGGTTTGGTCTATGAACTTGTTGATGCTAGATACTGGCAAGTTCACTGGAACAGAAAGGGAGCAGTAAGACGCACATTAAGGAAAGGCATGGCATATGGTCATGCTTATGTTGTGAATTAATGCACTGGATTACAAAAAAGAAGCAGTGGAAAATCACACGCTGAGAAGACCGATAAACATACAGTGCGACACAACTTGTGAAATAATATTGACCCGTCCAAGAATGTAGAAAAAAAGAAAAGATTGAATCGTGGCGTCGGTACATCACAGTAACCGTAGGCGTCGAAGTTGCTATAACGAAATTATTTTTGAGCAGTTCTGATAGCATCCACGCAACAATGCTCGTGTACTGTCAAATGCTCATATTCTGAGGCCTAAAGCTCACAGCACGGTGCGAAAACGTGCTCGCAGTGAAAGCAAAACATTGTGCGCAGACGTGCATGCAGACGCGCACTCAGTCACTGCGACCCCGTGCGATCACTGCATTGAGGCTTCATTCTGTTATGCTCCATTCGGTTATACAGACAGCCCTCTATAAGAACATATTTCACATAGTTTTCTCTTGGCAATTGCGTACCTTTCATGCAAAAAGCCGGTTCGGGAGACTCCATCGTGGCGACCGCGCGCAGTGGCATTCACTGTACATTATTTGGTAAAAAGATAGTGTCTGAAAACGATTCTGTGCTTTCAGTTTGCCCAAGATTATTATTTTGGCAGTAAAGAACTTCCCTTGTTTTGAAAGTGCTTACAGAAATCTCCAGAAGGGCTGGCGTGTGGTGTTTTTATTGAGCGCCGTAAGCCAAACCTATGAGAAGCCCGCCACGTTATTGCTCATACTAAGCAAGGGAGGTGCTTCCAATCCTAAGTCCTCGCCCCCAATAGTCACTTGCAGCAGATTTGTATGTGAAGCATGGATCAAGGCAGGTTAGCTGTTAAAAGATTTTTTTCTTTACTGCGTTCTGGCAAGAGAGTTGGCCAAGGGCATGAAACTTGCACTTGCCTTCTCGTTCGGGTAGTACTTGTCCCAGCTCTCGAGCATTTTGCGCCACTTGTTGAGGCGCACATTCTCCTGGTCGCGAACCTGCACACAGCAAAGACCAGTTGGCTCAGCAATGCACCCCTCACACACCTCGAGTCAACGTCTTAGAATTTCCTTTCAACACCTCGAACACCGAAGGCATCGATGAACTTCCTCACCAGAACTTTCTGCACCGATTCTTCTGGTTAGAATGCTTCATGCACTTTGTTCGTTTGCTTTGGCGTTCCCAAGTCAATGATTGTTTACTTCGTTCACCACAGCTTCCGACTTCCAACACGTAGTAAGATCTGAATACATTATTTGTTCTTGCTCACACTTCAGCTGAACTTCCGGAAGTGCAGTGCACTAGTGTGTGCCCAACCAAGAAAGTGCGCTTGCCACGCATATAAAAAACAAGAGCACAGCTGGACCCACTGTATCTGTTGCATGCTCCCACACAAGTGCATTTGTACATTAACAACTTGTCTTTCTGCCTTAAACAAGCAAATAAAGCATGATGTACAAGTGATCAGAACTCGTTTGTGGGCTAATCGGCTCAATTTTAAGCGAGACATTGGTCTTTGGAGCCAAAAATTGGCTGAAATATCTTTTCACATTCATCTGCTCCTCACTGGTGCAGAACATGTACTTTTGCTTGATTGGACCCCTGTATCATCCATGGTCTAATATTTAGCCTTTGCCAAAATCTCCATGCATGTGTTGTGAAATACCTTTTCTTGTTATCTCAAAACGGCATTTCTATTGAAGCCACAGTTTTAGAGCAGTGATACTTTACTTCTACTTATCCTATCACAATAATTTTTTCGTTGTTGGGACGGTAGACAATTAGAGTAAATCAAAGCAGTTTATTTTACCAAATAATGCACAAAAGTTCATAGTGGAGCAGCTGCTAATTGTTCCGTCCAAGTATTGCTAGAACCAGTAACGCTACAAGTGGGTTTGACTCTACTTGTGTCTATTAAAATGTTTGAATGTTTGTCCCCTGTGCTTTTCTCGTGCAACCCAGTTATGGTAATTATTGGTTATAACAATGGGATTCCCTTTGCACTCGTATATTGTTATCTACTTAGGGCAGGTAGTGACTGTGGATCCGGATCATGAGACTGAAATAATCAGAAGAATAAGAATGGGCTGGGGTGCGTTTGGCTGGCATTCTCAGATCATGAACAGCAGGCTGCCATTATCCCTCAAGAGACAAGTGTATAACAGCTGTGTCTTACCAGTACTCACGTACGGGGGAGAAACCTGGAGGCTTATGAAAAGGGTTCTACTTAAATTGAGGACAACGCAACAAGCTATGGAAAGAAGAATGATGGGTGTAACATTAAGAGATAAGAAAAGAGCAGATTGGGTGAGGTAACAAACGCGAGTAAATGACATCCTAGTTGAAATCAAGAAAAAGAAATGGGCATGGCAGGACATGTAATGAGGAGGGAAGATAACCGATGGTCATTAAGGCTTACGGACTGAATTCCAAGGGAAGGGAAGCGTAGCAGGGGGCGGCAAAAAGTTAGGTGGGCAGATGAGATTAGGAAGTTTGCAGGGACAACATGGCCACAATTAGTACATGACCGGGGTAGTTGGAGAAGTATGAGAGAGGCCTTTGCCCTGCAGTGGGCGTAACATGGCTGATGATGATGATGATTGTTATAAGTGTGCCGCACTAGTTTCGTTTCCAGCACACGGAACTGCACAATGCGAGAACAAGCAGATGAAATAGAAGTGCTGTATTTTTCTGCGTATACCCACACCCCCCATTACAACAGCAAATCTGCTCGTGCATAACCTGCAGAAAGTTAACTGCATACAACGACGCTCAAATCTTTGCAGTAACAGTCTGTTCCGTCACTGATGTACGACTCATCCACATCGTACCTTTGGCCAGTGGCTGGGAGTGGGGCTCCCTTGAGATGAAGAGCGTGCAGTGTCCGGTCTAATAAAATTTCAGCTGTTTTCGCGGCACACAACAGTGTATCACAGAAGAACCCCATATATACATTTTAGAAAACAATGCAAAAAGAAATGTACTAGCTGGGAGAACCCATGATCCAAAGTCACTAAAAAGTTTGACAGACGTCGACTGCAGTGCGCATCTACATAACGCAAAGTGTTACACAAACCGTTGCAGCACGAGAAGCCAATGCACGCCAAACCGGTGGGGCTTGGGCAGCTTCCACCGGCAGTTTGCTTTTGACCTGCAACGCTTTCTGCAGAATAACTACTGTGCATATTCAGGGAAAAGACTGGGAATGTGGGAGATGGAAATTCAAGACGATGAGCAAAACGTGAACAAGGTGAATGCAGGAGCCAACGTTTCGACAAGTGGACTTGTCTTCTTCAAGGCGACGTACGCTTTCCTCGCCACAGTATATATAGGTGGGGTTCTTCTAAAGGGAAGAGGGTGTGGGGCTTTGACCTTGTGCACCGCGTTCCTTTACTCTCAATTCGACACGCTAACACATCTTCCCAGGTTCCTGCACCCTCTCGCCTCACACCCTCTCCCCTTTAGAAGAACCCCACCTATACATACTGTGAGGAAAGCGTACGTCGCCTTGAAGAAGACAAGTCCACTTGTCGAAACGTTGGCTCCTGCATTCGCCCTGTTCACGTTTTGCTCATCGTACTGTACATATTGGCATGTGTACTTGTTTATCGGGTGACCGCATTTCACCACCTCACAAATGTTATCGCACAGTGCAGCATCCACTTGTATGAATCGGAAGTTTCTCGAAAGTTATCGAGAATTCTATCCGCTGTCTGTTGTCACCGAACGTTGTGTCATCTAATTTCATTGTGTGATGCGAATGGTGTAGAACTTTATTGAAGACACATGGGTCTCAGCAATTACCCTGGAGCCTTCGATGACTGATGTATAAAAGCCGACGCGCTTGACCCACTGATCAAATTTTCGACAGTCACCGACTGTGTTCACCACTGTCACCATTCTTTGAGTGTAGCTTGTTTTTGAGGACACAGGTTCGCCCAATAATATGTTACTTTCGTCATACCAAGTTTTGCTGCTTTCTTTACCGTCACTACTACGCCAGATCCGGTGGAGGTGCTTTACGTTCATGTACCGAATGCCTCTGCAGGGCTGCAATCCAAGCCCGAAACCCGAAGACAACCACAACATCGCCAAGGACCAGCGAGCAAGCCGTAGGCAGGACTGCGACTGGAATATGGACCTCTCCTCGAGAAGACCAGCGGAATCAAGCCCAGGTTAGAAACCCTAATGGCTGCCCCAGCGTCTCCCATTCTGCTGCAACAACCTCAGGACCCACCAACTTTCCATGGATTGTACGAAGCCTCAGAAATGTGGCTCAAGACATATCAACGAATTGCGACTTTCAACAACTGGGACTCCGACGACAAGCTGCGGCATGTATACTTCGCCTTAGAAGACTCCGCCAGAATGCGGTTCGAGAACCGAGAGTCAACTCTGGCAACATGGGACCTGTTCCAAAGCGGCTTCATGCGAATATTTACGAGCATCATGCTTGTTCTGCCATGCCGACTCGGATATGCCTGGGAGAAGCAAATTTGCTTCCTCACGTGTGGGGCAAAACAAGAGCTCTTCACCGGATTGATGTGCAACCCGCCCAGTACTGTTGCTGAATTTATTTCCAAAGCAAAAACCATCGAGAAAACCCTGTAAATGCGGAACCAACAATTCAACTGCCGCAGTAACTCTATAAGCTACGCCGGAGTTCAATCACTGGCCAATGACGACCTGCGTGAGACCATCAGAGTGGTTGTGCGAGCGCAACTTCAGAGGATGTTCACAAGATCCAAGGCTCAGGTTGCCTCGATTGCTGACATTGTGAGAGAAGAAATCCAGCAGTCACTGGAACTTGCCAAAGCACAGCCGGAATTGCCACAGGCCCAGCCTGAAGCGAAGACCTACGCCGTCGTCGCCCACCATCAAATTAACCCTACGCGCCCACGCCAGGGCGCTGTAATGACACAGCTCTGCCATCTACCGCCGCATCCGCCAGCTCACCCACCTTTCGTCCAGTGAAACTACCCAAGGAAGGCAGACGTCTGGTGCGCTCCTCACCACCACCCGCTTTGCCACTGCGGAGAAGCGAGTAACTTCTACCGATGAGGTCACGTCTAGCGACTACGAGGGCTCACTGTTAACGCACTGCAACTAAAGCTTGGCAAACGACCTTGCGATATAGCTGACTACCTCTCCCCTACCCAGTGGTGTGTTCGATGATTGTCCCATTCAATGTAACCAGGCAATGGTACCTGTCGCCGCAACGCCGACCATACACTGGCCCAGCCCAGGGCCGGTCTGTGAGCTCTTATCTGGAAAACTAAAGGCAGCAACATACTGACATGCGGTTGCTGTTCGCCGAACTGAAGAAGATCCTCCGCCGCTGCCGAAAACGCCGAACAGATGATCTCGACGATATATCAATAAGACGCCTTCATCCAGACGAAGCCTAGAAACAAAGAATACGCCGGAAAACATGACCTGACAACGTAATGTTCCAGCCACACGTTAGCATATCGCAGCTGTGATCCAACGCTAAGACTTAACTACAAGGCAAGACAAAGACCCACCAACCTCGAGGTACTTTTCTGTGGCCATGCAGTAACCGCCTTAGTGGACACAGGAGCTGACTACTCCGTAATGAGTGGACCCCTTGCCACCAAGTTGAAGAAAGTTAAGAGTGCATGGGAAGGCCCTAAAATCTAGACAGCTGGAGGGCACCTAATAACGCCGATTAGAATTTGCACCGCAAGAATTACAGTTAAAGACGGGACCTACCCTGCCACCTTCGTTATCCTCTAACAGTGTTCCCAAAAAGTCACCTTTGGCATGGATTTCCTGAACAAACATGACACCATCATCGACCTGAAGTTGAAGTGGATAACGCTGTCGGAAGATCAAGCGATACTGCCGGAGAGCTGTTGTAGTCACCATGCCTTGAGTGTGCTCGAAGATTAAGTCAGCATCCCGCCCCGCTCGAGCATTGTCATTTCTGTTGGCACCAAAACACCTGCCGACGTAGAAGGCGCTATCGAGGGTAATTAATGTCTACTACTCAATTGTGAAATTTGCGTCGCAAAAGGAATCGCTCGATTGGACGGAGGAAAAACGAAAATGTTGCTGACAAACTTCAGCCAGGAGTTCAAGCACATCAACAAGGGCACGACGATTGCATACATCGAGGAAATTCTGGAAACCAGCAATGCGTTTGTCCTCTCGGATTCTGCTGCATCTACCCTGACGACCGCGGTTCCCGTACCAGACTTCGACATAAATCCAAGTCTCCCCATAATTAAGCAGCAACAGCCCAGAAGTCTGCTCCGACAATACAAAGGCTGCTTTTCGACGTCATCGAGGATTCGACAAACACCAGTTGCAAAGCATCGCATAATAACCGAAGAGTTCGCTTGACCACTCCGCCAGAGCCCTTACCGAGTTTCGCCGTGAGAATGTGAAGCTATAAGAGAACAAGTCGACGAAATGCTGCGCGACGACATCAGCCAGCCATCGAAAAACCCGTGGGCATCCCCTGTTGTCTTGAAGAAAAAGGACGGAACCTTACGTTTCTGCGTCGATTATCGTCGACTGAACAAGATCACCAAGAAGGATGTATACCTCCTCCCAAGGATAGACGACATACTGAATTGGCTCTGCAACGCTAAGTAATTCTCGTTGATGGATCTCAAGTCTGGCTACTGGAAATAGAAGTACATGCTAGAGATCGCGAAAACCGCCTTCGTCGCTGCCGACGACCTATTTGAGTTCAAGGTCATGCCATTCGGTCTGTGCTCGGCGCTTGCAACGTTCCAGCGCATGATGGACACAGTTTTATCTGGGTTGAAGTAGCAGACCTGTCTTGTCTACTTGGAGGACGTCGTCGTCTTCACCGGGAATTCCTACGATCACCTTAGGCGGCTTACGACAGTACTAGAGGCCATCAAGTCATCAGGGTTTACTCTCAAGCCGAAAAAGTGCCGCTTCCCTTTTGATGAGCTGCTGTTGCTGGTCCACATCATCAGCAAGTCTGGAGTCCGCCCCAACCTGCAGAAGACAGCTGCCATCGCAAGGTTCCCGCAGCCCATCAAGAAGAAGGCAGTTTGAGATTCCTTGGCACGTGTGCCTACTACAGGCGCTTTGTTAAGGACTTTTCACACATCGCGGAGCCGCTAACACATCTAACCAAATATGACGTCGAGTTCAAGTGGGAAACGCCACAGGCCGATTCATTTCAAAAACTGAAATGCACCTTGGATTCTTTCGGACGCTATCCAGGATACCGGAAAAGTATTACTGGCCGCATATGACTGCTGATGTCGCCTGTTATGTCAAGACGTGCTAAGACTGTCAGCGACACAAGACACCATCGAAAAGGCCAACGGGATTACTACAGCCGATCGAGCCTCCTTGCCGACCTTTTCAGCAGATCGGGATGGACTTATTGGGACCGTTTCCGATGTCAACATCTGCAAATAAGTGGATCATCGTGGCGACGGACTATCTCACCCGCTTCGCTGAAACAAAAGCTTTGCCAAAAGGCAGTGCAGCCGAAGTGGCGAAATTCTTCATCGCGAACAACCTGCTGCGACATGGTGCCCCAGAAGTCCTCATCACCGACAGAGGAACGGCTTTTACAGTAGAACTCACCCAAGCCATTCTGCAATAAAGCCAGACAAGCTACAGGAGGACAACTGCCTACCACCCGCAGACGAACGGTCTTACGGAGCGCCTGAATAAGACCCTCGCCAACGTGTTAGCAACATACGTTGACGTCGAATACAAGACCTGGGATCTTATCCTGCCGTACGTAACATTCGCTTATAACACGGCGGTCTAAGAAACAATACAGCTCCCGCTGTTCAAGCTGGTTTACGGCAGGAACCCGACGACGACTCTCGACGCCATGCTGCTGCATGGGACCGAAGAAGAGAATCCTGACGTCGCCACCTATTTCCAGAACACCAAAGAAGCCCGACAGCTCGCCCGTCTGTGGATCAAGAATCAGCAGAGGACCGACAGCAGACACTATGATCTTCAATGACGCTACGTCGAGTACCAGCCCGGCGACTGCATTTGGGTTCGGACCCCAATAGGCCGACAAGGAATTAGCGCCGCTATTTTGAACCCTACAAGATCATCTGACGAATTGGCGCACTCGACTATGAGGTCATGCCAGATGGCGTTTCGCTATCACAGTGGTGCCGCTCACAACCTGAAATAGTCCACATTGTGCGACTTAAGCCATTCTACCAGCGCTATGAACCTTGGGGCTTTGCGTAGCTGATCTTTAGAGTTTCTTTTTTTTTGGACTGTGTTGCTTCGGACTGTCTCTTTTCGTTGTTTTGTTACTTTTGTTTAATAAGTGTGATATTGTGTTTCCCTCTCTTATGTTTGTAGCATCGGGACGATGGTTTCTAAGAGGGGGGTACTGACACGTTTACCTGCTTATCTTTATCAGGTGACGACGTTTCACCACTTAACAAATGTTATCACACAGTGCAGGACATGCCTGCATGTATCGGGAAGTTTCGCAAAAGTTATCGATGTTTCTATCCACTGTGTGTTGTCACCGAACTTTGTGTAATCTGATTTCATCGCACGACACAAATGTTGCATAACTTTCTTGAAGACACATGGGTCCCAGCGATTACTCTGGAGCCTTCGATGACTGATGTATAAAAGCCGACACGCTTCACCCGCTGATCAGATTTTCGACAGTCACCGACTGTGTTCGCCGCTGTCGCCGCTCTTTGAGCGTAGCCTGTTTTTGAGGGCACAGGTTCACCCAATGAAATGCTAGTTTCGTCATACCCAGTTCTGCTGCTTTCTTTACCGTCACTACTACGTCACAATATTGCTGCGACTTTGTCAACCTTGGCCATTTTCTCGTCAACTTTCCAGCAAAGAGCGAGCACGTCTTGTATGTACGAGACGTACGATTCAGTAGAAGACTGAATTTCGTAGGTAACTGGAGTCATGGACCACGACGCACTCTGCTGGCTTTCCTCACTCAAGGATCCTCTGGCCGGCTTGGTCGCTGGGCTCTGCGGCTGCAAGAATACTCCTATACAGTATTGTATAAGTCGGGCCGATCACATAGAGACTGTTATTACATAGAGACTGTTATAGAAACTGTTACATATTACTGTTTATCACACTATCCACTGGACGAACCACCCACCGACCCTGACCTCAATGCCTACGCTTGCGTTTTCTCCATTTCTCAGCTGCTACACGTTGCCGACGAGCAACGCAGTGATGCCACGTTGCGCGCCAACATTGATCGCTTGGGATCTTTGCCTTTTGATTCATCCCTTCACCCGTTTGTTCTCAGGGATGGTGTATTATACCGGCACAATGTACACCCCAACAGTCCTTCCCTATCCTCATTATTCCTAAGCACCTGCAGTCAGCTGTTCTCCAAGAACTTCATGGTTTACCAACAGCAGGTCATCTTGGCGTCTCCCGCACCTACGACCGGATCCGCCGACGCTTCTTCTGGCCAGGCCTTGCCCGCTTCGTCCAGAAATATGTAGCGGCGTGCAAAAAATGCCAGCGCCGAAAAACACCATCGACGCTCCCTGCTGGGTGCCTTTAATCAATCGACATTCTTTTGCGTTGGCTTGGACTTACTTGGCCCTATCCTGCTATCCAGGTCTGGCAACAAGTGGGTCGCTCTGGCGAAAGATTACACCACACGCTACGCCATGTTACGTTTCGCCTACGACGCGCGATATGGCCGGCGCGGATGCAACGGACGTCGGGGCTTCGTTCAAAGCGGCGGACATTTTGGCCCGTTTGGAGCGGCCGCGACGCATCCCCGCCGAGCGCGTCCCGGCATGTTCAGTGCCACGTGTCTTTGTGTGTGCATGTGTGTGTGTGTGCCCACGCTTGTCAAAGCGCGGCAGCCGGGGAGAGGAGCTCCCCCAGTGTGAAGCGAGGAGGTCTGACCGGCGACAGCCCGGCTGATGCGTCACCTCCTTGTCCCAACGTGTCTCTCAGTCCGTCCGTCGCCACTGTCACGTGGTGTCGTCCCGTGACCTTCCTTCTTGCCCGCGACGCCAAGAGTATAAGAGCAGCTGCCCCCGGACGCCAGGAGAGAGGCTCCGATTTCTTCTGTTGAGTAACGTGCTCTCCCGTCTCTCTACTTCGGTCGACCTGACCGCCCGCTCTTTGCGACGCTAGAATAAACAAGTTGTTCTGTTAGCAGTCGCCTCATGCTTTGCTGGGACCTTCGGATGCTTCCAGTGTGCCCCAGGCCGCCAGGCCAACGCTACCCTTGGGGCTTGCGACCCATTTGCGACAACGGGCGCCAGCGGTCCGATTGCAATAACGGGTGTCAGCACTGAGGTTCCAACAGCTGGTGGCAGCGCTGAGATTCCAACAGCCGGTGCCATCGGTGCGGATCAAACAGCCATCATCAGAGCGCTTCCAACAAGCTGCGCCACAGATGTTGCCGATTTTCTTTTATGCGACATGATTCTGCTGCATGGTGCTCCACACCAACTGCTCACAGACCGTGGTCGAACATTTGCTTCTGAAGTCATAGCCGACATCCTGCAGTCCTGCTCCACCAAGCACAAGCTGACTACGTCTTACCATCCACAGACTAATTGTCTCACTGAGCATCTGAATTGCACCCTAACAGACATGCTTGCAAAGTATGTTCCGTCCGACCATACTGATTGGGACGTTGCCCTACCCTTGTCACTTCTGCATATAATTCTTTGCGTCACGACACTGCCGGTTATTCCCCATTCTTTCTGTTGTTCGGCCGAGAACCCACATTGCCACTGGACGCATCCCGTCCATCCGCCGCAGGAGAGGCCAGCGAGTATGCACTTGACGCCATCACCAGGGCAGCCCAAGCACGCAAAATTGCCCGCGGTCACCCCCTGACCTCACAAGAGAAGCAACGGCGCTTGTACGATCGCGAACACAGAGACGTACACTTTTCGCCTGTATCTCTAGTGCTCCTGTGGTCCCCGACTCGTCATGTTGGCATGTCAGAGAAGTCCTGTCTCGGTACACAGGCCCATGTCAGTTTCTACGGGCCGCGACTCCAGTTACCTACGGAATTGCTCCAGTTAGTACCAGTGCCTCATGTGCCGCACATTCCACTGACGGTGTGCATGTTGCATGCCTGAAGCCTTACTACTCTCGTGTTATCACCAACATTTAGACGCCCTGGGACAGTGCTTCTGCCGCCGGGGGTAATGATGCATGCATATTGCGCGTTTTTTGTGGCCGATGCACATGGGCGCCCCAACGAAGATGACGAACACTCTCTGGCTCTCGAGCTGTCGGCTAAACTGGCCAGCACTGCAGTTACCTTTGGTAAGTATACTTCGTAAATAGTCTCCAGTCTTAATCCTTTGTTTGCGTAACAATATTACAGCAACAACTTGTGCATCTAAGGTTACATCAAATCACGCATTACAGTAATCCCACGTTAATGGAACTCTGACACAGTTGAACTCATTTTTAACAGCATTCAAGTGCCACGAAAATTTCATTGTTATAGCCGATACCGTATTTACTCGCATAATGATCGCACTTTCTTGTAAAAAAAAATCGATGTAAATTCAGGGGTGTAATCATACGCAGGTTAAATTTCCTGCGAAAAGAAAAAAATTTTTTGTTCTGCATTTGCTGCGGGATGACATCTCTACAAGCAGGCAGCTGCCACTGAACAGCGGGGGACACCAAAACAAAAAGGGGCAGCCAACAGAGCAAGCTGAACGCGCCGAACGAGACTTTTTTTCTTCTATTGAGTACATTACGCGCATTGAAACAGTTTCTTCCATATCAGTAATGAATAATATCGTAAATATCGGCAAGTTTACGACTATAGCGTAGCGACGTCCACTTTGAGGAAACAGAAACAGAGGTGGGTGTGCGTTGCTGCCAGTGACATAGAAACACATGGCAGGCATGCTGTGGAAACTGCGGCATTTGTTTTCACTACTGTCCTACAGCACGTTTCCACCAAGGGTGGGCAAATATCTTGGCTATGTAGCAAGCGTCGGCTTATGAATAGGGTATACTGCTAAGGTATCAGTGTAAACGTGGCCATTATCGCTGTCGCTTGCGATTCGTTGTGTGCCCACGAGTGCAGACGAGAAGAATCGAAAGGTGCCTTTTTTTGTTGTTGTTGACCAAAACCATTATGAAGCCTACAAATAAGAAAACCAAGGCAAGTTTGGTTGTAGCTTTCTTTTCCATGGAAGTGCGGAAAGTGATGAAAGGAATGAAATGGACTATCTGCTTAAGAATGTTTGGTGCGTGCAGACCGCTTGGTATGTCTTCAAGAGTTGTTCGCGTAGCATTCGACAGATTGTAAGCACGATCGTTAGCTAGACTTGGCACATGACATATCGCTGCAGCAAGTTCGGAGTGTGATCATTACACAGGAAAGAAAAAAAAATTTTGATGACAAAATTCAGGGGTGCGATCATTAAGTGAGTGCAATCATTACGCAAGTTAATATGGTAATTGTTATAACCAGGTTGCATGAAAAAAGCAAAATAGGAGGATGGTAGAGCAGATGTGAGAACACTATAATGGCGGGGAGGCCAGTGCTCTTCCCCATCACCTTCCTCCACCTGGCTGCTGATTGTGTTCACTTGTTTAATTGCTTCCTAGGCGCTTTGATAGTGTCTAACAAGCTGCGGCTGTCGGCGTTAAAGAATGGTACTGCTATAGGAACTGAAAGAGGGGTCGCGGATGGCAAGTGATATGCGAGCATCATCAAGGCATCGCTTTGGTGGCCCCAAAAGGGGGCCTTTTAAAATATGCAAGAGGGTTGCCGCAGCAGGATGTCAGCTTGAGAAATCCAGAATAAACGCTGAGGCATGATCGCCACAAGCATCTCGCCCCGTACTTCTCACTGGCTTGCACAAGAAAAACCTATATCCATCAGCCTTTCATGCTTTTTGCAAAGCTCGCCAACATCCTTCTCCAAGGCATCCAGGTGCTCCAGGTAGTGCTGTGGAAGGTTCTTCGCGAAAACGAAGCCCCAGAGGGACTGACATCTGCCGCGCCTCTTGCGAGGACAACGTTAAGGCAGCCTGCCCTAGAACATCATTGGTGCCGTCGTCACCACTGCTATTTGATACAAGCACGTTTGCAACGATTGCCTCATCAGTTAGAAGCACTTAGTTTCCAAATCTATAGCCATGCGCTTTCTTTCCACCGGCACCGTCATGCATTGCCGATGATCAGCGGTTGGATCAGCCATCTTCTGTTTTGGCAGCGAGTCAAATGAGCCTGAGAAACCCCGTGGCCAGGAACGATTTCAACACAACCAACAAAGACGAGTGCAGTGATTAAGCTGTTTACAGAACTGCGCTGAATGAGGAGCCAGCAAGCAACCTGTGAGCAATCTGGGAGTAGCACAGCTCGCGTGGTCCATTCGTGTTTCGGAGGGTGGCACGGTGTGGAGCTATGGGCGCAGCCCATTTTTGTTCGGAGGGGTGGAAAGGTAACGGGAGAGAGGCACACAGAGAAGGCTGGAAAATGAGTGCGTGGCGGCTGTTGGAGCAGCGAGCAATCGTGCAGTGGCTGGAATTTTTCATTTTCTTCTTTTCTTTTCAAGAATTTCAAATTTCTCTGCCTTTCGGCTTGGACACCCAGCAGCCAGACTTCATCACTATAACCCATAATGCGGCATTGGGGCATTGTAGTAAGCGGGTTATTCCACCATGGAAAACATACAAAAGTTGATGCAGCAGCTTCTTATTGTTATAATCAAAATATTGTTAAAACCTGTATCGGTATAAGTGTGTTTGGCTGTATCTTGAAACATTGGTCAAGTTAAAATTGTTTTTCCGGGCCAGGGTGCATTTTTCAACTCTTGAAAAGTTACTGCGGCAAGCTCTGGATATTTCACAATTTCGACTTTGGATATACCAGGGAAAAGGCGGCGCTGCATTACGACTTTTCCACCCGGCGGCAGCTCACAAGCCGAGCACAGCACTTCCTGCTTTTCTTTCTGCCCATCGCTGCTCGCAGCCACTTTCTCGTGGTCTCATGCAGTAGCTGGGAGTTGAAGTCGCCCTCTCATTTGGAACACTGTCAGCAATGCGTCAATGTGGTCACAGCGTAATAATCACGACCTTGAGCAAGACGATCGGCAACTTCCGAGCAGGCACAATCGGCCCACGTGCTGTGCCCAGAAGCCAGCACAGTGTTCCAGTCAGATTGTGGTTTGATGAGGACGCTCGCATTATACTTGCAGACAGTGATACATAAATGCCGCATCGTTTATAGGAATCCCACAAAGGTATGACAACTGAGCTATTCCGCAGTTCAGCTTCGGTTTCCAACGTAAATTGTCCAAAATTCATTGCGTTGCAGAAAGTAGTGGCGTCGGCTCTTTGGATGTCCCTTGCCCGAATATGCCGACGTGTGCAGTGCCGATGTGGAGGACAGTGACCAAGAATACTACTGACCGCATTTTGGAAAGGTTAAGTGTGGCCTATACGAGGCCAGTGGGCTCCGACATTTGGGATTTCATGAAACTCTGCTTATCTAGAAAATTTTCTATGTGTTACAGCTCGGGGTCAATGGGGCTTTGTGCACCTTTGTGCTGGCAGTGCTGGACGCAGCACCATGTTTTGGTCACAAACGCAAGGGCTGCACTGTGGCAGCTGGTCATAGGAATGTGCCACCCTATTTGCCCTTCAGAAGTATACAGGTTCAGATCTGCGACATCTTCTATAAAACAACTGTGTCACATTTTGTGACACAAAAGTATGAGACTTAACCCTTTGAAGGTTTTTGCCGTACATGTACGGCGGTGGTTTGTTGCCCCGCAAGGTCTTTGCCGTACGGGTACTGTTTCGACCCTCTGTTAGTACCACACTCTGAAATACTATTGAACATTTTGCAGTTCTGAGAGATGCCGACACCAAAATACTGTTCCTATTTTTTTTTTACTATTTATTCCCGACTTTATACATTTTGTACATTCAAGAACTGCAATAAAGTAATTTGACCACCTGGGAAAGTTTTTTTCAAAATAATTCGACCCTCAAAGGGTCAATGTTACAAATTATGTGACACATGCTGGTTCTTTCATACGTGGTATACCATTTTATGGTGAAAATGCAAACAGTGAGAGACCTCTAGGCTTTGTAGCATTGCCTGATCTGTATTAAACAAGAGTACAGTCCTTGCTACTGTGCTCTTGAATGTGGTGTCCGGGTACGCTCACCTTTGCCTCATGGACCGTGTACTTCTCAGGCAGCCGCTCATTGCTGCAACAGACGAGGAAAGGAATGTCACTGCTCCGTCTGCTTCAACACGAGATGGACACATACTATATCTGCTTCATTTGCCACAGACAGTCTCACAGTATCAGGGTGACTTGAGGCCACATATTGTACATAATCCATTTCATTCTCTGTTCTGCAGTCATCATCTGTTGCGATAAGTGGTCAATACTGGCAACAATGGGTACACGGCAATGCCCGAGTCAATGACCAAGGGCAAGAAGAGTGGGCAATGAAATGGATCATTAAAAAATACAGCCCCAGTAGTTTCAGTGCCACTTTACAAGGTTATGAGGTACGAACATTAGGTAAACAAGAAAATGCTGAAGATGTACCTCGATATAAAACACTTACATCTGCAATAGAAAGAAGTGCAAGAATGTCTAAAAAAGCAACATTAAAACATGGTTTTTGATTAAAGTGAGTCTAAGATAAATGCCTGTAAAAAGGTAAGTGTGATCAAGCAATGCTGCTTCTGCAGGGATAGTATTGACTGGCAAAGTGAGGAACAGACAGCCCACTATTAACAAGAACAAAGGATCCAGCTGATGAATAAACATAGTGACAGCATGTTGAGCATCGATTCTTGCAACAATATTAAACTCCAGCCATTATGACATCAACTCTAGGTATCCTATCTCACTAACTAGCAACTTATGTAACCTTCTCGTGCACGTCATACATACACAAGTCATCAACTACCCAGAAGACCATGATATCATCTTCAAGTACCAGCGCAGTTTTTGCAGGGGTTATTCATGCGACACTCAGCTTGCCGGATTTACTAATGATATATTTCCACATTTAACGAAGGATTCCAAGTTGACACGGTGTTTCTTGACTTCTCTAAAGCTTTTGATCGCGTTCCTCATCACAGGCTTCTAATCAAATTAACACACTTAAATATTCACCAAACATTCTTGCATGAATTAAAGATTTCCTCTCTAACAGACAACCATTCACCTGTGCTAATGGCTGTAACTTTTCTTCTGTTCCTTTAACATCTGAAGTCTCCCAGGGCAGTGTACTTGGTCCCCTACTTTTCTTAATTTTTATTAATGATCTACCCAAATGTGTATCATCTCGAATTCGATTATTCGCAGATGATTGTGTTATATATCGTAATATTAGTAATGACACTGACCGACTTTCCTTACAAACTGATCTTGATGCAGTGACCACTTGGTGCTCCTCGTGGTTAATGTATTTAAATAAGTCTGAAAACAAGCTAATGTCATTTGCCAACCATTCCACTCTACTTCCTACTGCCTACTTTCTGAATAATGCTAGCGTAGAACTTGCGCCAACTTACAAATATTTTGGCCTTCATCTTCAGTCTGACTTGACTTGGCATTACCATATTACCACAATCTTAGCATCAGCTAACCGAGCACTCGGTCTTCTTAAATGTAACCTCAAGCACGCACCTTCACACTTAAAAAAAACTTGCTTATATCACGCTGATCCGCCCAAAAATTGAGTATGCTTCTGCCATATGGGATCCTGATCAAGCATACATAATCAACAACATTGAATCTCTGCAAAACCGTGCTGTTCGCTTCATCTTTTCTGATTATTCACGCTTCACCAGCGTCACATCGTTGAAACAATGTGCCGAGTAGGAATCACTATCGCGTCGACGCCAGTTTGCTCGCATAACCTTATTTCGTAAACTTATCACCATTCCACGCTTCATGATGACTTCTTTTCACTACCCCCTGCAGTCATCCCGCACCGTGACCACGCTAACAAAGTAAAACGCATAACGTGCCGCTCATCGCTCTACGCAAAATCATTTATTCCTCGCACAGTAATAGAATGGAATAACCTACCATCACGCATAGCTACTGAAGTTAACTTACCATCTTTCCAAACCTCGTTGTAAGAAAACGGTTAGTGGCAGCAGATTAGTTATTACTTATTGTTATATGTACCTATTAACATATTATGTGAAAAAGTTCTTGTGTTTTCATAACTTAGTGCATATACCCCTTGTTGATATCTACTTATTTTATGTTCCTTGTGTGAGTATTTATTTCATGTAGTTTTATTTCTTGTGTATATTTCATGTTAGTGTCCGTCCCCCTATGTAATACCTTCAAATGAGGGCCCTTAGGGGTAATGTAAATAATATAAATTAATAAATACATATTGTTTTGCTTGTTAAGACAACTTTCCAGCTTATTTTCCTTCTTCTGAATAGTACTTACATGCCCCTTTGTTCTTTCATAATTTTGTTGACAGATACTTTCTAGGTATCATGAAGCTGTAGTGGGCGTCTTCTATCTGTAGGTGTGTCGTCGTCTATCTTTAGGCACGCTCAGTGTGTGCCATCCTCTCAATTGCCCTGTGTTGCAGTGATGGTCCATGATGGTCAGTGATGAGTGACTGGCGTTTTCATGAAGCAATATACATGTACCAAATTTACTCGCCATATGAGTGCAGCGTTTACCCAAAAAATTTGAAGTTCAAATTGATAGAAAATTGGCAAATTGGTAGGGTTGAAATTGCAAGATCTTTTTTTTTTCTGTAGCCACTTCCAAAAAATAGACACATGGTGCGATTAAGCATTAGTTTCGCCAGAATGGCAGCCAGAACTGAGCTGTTTTGTTGTGCCGTAGCGCTGAATAGGACGCCTGGCATGCACAGGCGTACAATCCAGCGTTACAGCATGGTAAAATGGCTGACATCCGGCTGCCATTCCGGCGTGTCAAATGCTGGATCGGACACCTAACTGCACTGTGCGTCTTGTACTTGATGTCAGCATGATCGGATTGCGATCATTTATGCGAGGAAAATAAATAACATTTTTTTCATTGGAAAAGTGAGGGGCTCATTCATTATGGAAGTAAATATGGCATATATATGTTTCACTTTTTTTTTTCACTTGTTTTTTTTTATGGTTCCTTTTCACTCGTGAGTCCATTATGCATGTTGAAATAGAGTTCTATATTACTAATAAATAAAACATTGGTGAGTTACTTTACTTGTGGCAATAACCTAGCCAAGACAAATCTGAGGAGACAAAAGCCGAGATGGCCATGCTCAGCTACCACTGGACATGACAACAGCTGCGGGCACACTGGGAAATCTTAATATCCCGATACAACATAGAACCGTTCCGAAAGATAAACGTCCTGTGAATTTGTCCACGCGGACAAACGGAGAACCTGACGGAATGTAGCCAACACCCTGCAGGTACTTTCAGTGCATCTCACTATGCGACAGCAAAAGCAGGTTTATGGGAAATGAGAGCACTAACTTTCAAATACGACGCTAGATGGCATTACCAGGCTGGATAGAAAAACGTGCATTCATGTAAACGGTAGCATATGGGTATATGTGGCACAGCAGATTAGAATGACACACTTCAATCGTATCCATGTAACGCGGCTACTGAAGAAAATGACGGTCAAACTTCTTTTATTATTGCTTCCTTAAATTTTGCAACTGAACCACAGCACTGACAGACGACACATCACTGTGACGCCATGGATATTTACCATGAATAATTTTGGCACCGGAAATGGTTTACAAGCTTTCTAGGTTGTTGCATCTATGCTTCCTTTATAGTGAAATGTGGCCATTCTTTACCAATGAACAACTGACTAGACCTGAATAGATTCACTCAAAAGCTGCTGCAAGCTGCTGCAGGAAATTTAGAGTGGCAGCAGCTTGATATTGCATTTTTTCTCCCTTATTACGCCTCTTGTGATGGTAAAAAAGTGGCTGCGTTTGCAATCGTGGAAGCAACAGTAGGCTGAGCCGTTAGAGCACCAGAAAATCCACTAAAGCCATGCGAAGAGTAACCCAGAAAAGATGCAGGAATAAAAGATGGGTGACAATGCTGCCTCGAAGTTCCCGTACAAGTCCTACATCATGGACTTCATGTCATGGATTTGTTGGGCATAGTTAGCTTTTTCATTGATAAAGGTGGACAAGATTATGTTCTAAAGGATTCAAAGGCTAAACTTGGTAAGTTTCAAGAACTTTTACTGCACCACAACAGTAAATATACAAATACAAAAAAAAAGTACAAATACATCATGTTGTATTGTATTGTCATGTTGTTATGATGTATTGCTGCTGGGGTTTCAGAGAAAATTAAAAGAAAGAGAATTCTGATGCCAAAGGGATCCTGAAACAATTTTGTACAAACCTACTGAGGTGTTAGAGTGGGTACTTCTGATCATTAATTGATGCATCTAAGTGCTCCATGCAAAGCATGTAATTTATTACAAGGTTTTAAAAATGCACATCGCTAGTGATCGCAGCATGCCATACGGCTGAATTTTCAACCACCATTGACCATTTGACACAAGTTGCCCTAATGACACTAGTAGGGCAAGCTAACCGATTGGCTGCCTAGGGCGCGTCATAGATAATTTTTGAGACTCTATGGCGAACAAATGTTGTTTGTAATATAGTTGGAATGTTAGTTAATTTGTTTCTATAAAAAAAGAAAGGAACAGAAGGAGAATGCACAAGGACAATTTATCACTACCCTCAAGACTTCCGAGCACACAAGTGTCGTCTGCTTGTGTTACAATGTTCTCCGTGTTGACGAAAGCTCCGCAGTCAGTGTTAGTCTCGATCTTTCTTTTCGCAAGCACTGTGGTTTGCCCTTGTTATGTTGTGGGCTGCAAACGTAGTGAGTGGCAGCATGCCAAGCTGCGACATCGTGTCTCTCTGCAAGGCAGCAGACGAGCGGAGAGGCTGCAGTGTATCGAACTGTCGGTATCCAATCGGCACCAGGATTAGAGTGTTTGCAGCCATCACTTTACGTCAGAGGATTACCACCACTATAGTGTTTCGCGTGTCCGGTATTTCGGTAAATGCAAGCGCAAGCAAACTGGGCCTGTCCGTTTGACTGTCTCGTTTCATGAGATGAGCAGAGGAGGGAAAACATGAATGGTCTGCACGGTGCAGCCACCTGGTGGCACAGAGTTCAACTGAACAGAATACCGTAGTAACAAAGTATATTCTACTTTTCTGCTGGTGTAAATTTTTGGCAGAAGCGTAATCGTGAACGAACACGTTTTTCTAAATGTTTAAAATAGTTTACACTTGGTTAGAGCAATATACTATTAGCTCTTTGTTTCGCTGGTTAAGCTCTGCGCCACCAGGTGGCTGGACCAATCAGGCCGCTCACGTATGTCTACGCTAAAGCTCCTTCATTACGGCAATAGTAGTATGGAGGGGCTTCAGCTTGTGCCTCCGCCCATCCGTCGAAACACCCAGCTTGCCATGGTTACCCAAATAACGGACATGCTTGGCTCTGCAAAAGAATGCTCGCAATGCACGCTGCTTCGATAGCTTTCGCTTGGGATCGACTGTCAGGTGCCTGGCAGAGTGGTTGAAGAGGCTTCATGCGCTGGCTCCAAGGCAACCGGAAGTAGACAACACTGCGTCCCATCATGACCCAGAGCCAGTGAAGGTGGAGCTTAGCCCCAAAAACTCAGCAAACCAGTCGAGGAGAAAATGCATGGCTATGCAGGAGGGTAACTTGTAATCGTCTGTAGCTCTCTTAATATGAGACACATCACACAAATTGTGTTGTGAATGATTAACTTTAGCTGTACCCTATGCATTTACAAAATTTGTGCACCTGTTTCAGGTACCCTTTAACTTCAAATTCTAGTAATGAACCTATTTACCATGATAATAACAAAACTAATCAGCCTAAATTGATTCAGTATATGATGTTGCATCTGTGCGCAGATGAGGCAAGCAGGCAGCAATGAACACTCATACTGTACTCACTGTATGAAGCCGTACTTGTCAGTGACGTGGTATAGCTCGAACTTTGGGTCCTCCCAGGGGTCGATCTGGGCAACATTGTCCTTGTCTCGGCCGCGGTCGTAGCGTGCAACTATAGCCGCTCGCTCCTCCGCAGCCCGCTCCAGAATCTCCGCTTCCGTCAGGTTGCCACTACCTGCATGACAATGGCAGCAGTTGCGATCACTCCACTGCATGGCAGTGATCACATTAGGTATGACGATTCTTCAAAGGAAGTAGCAAAACAGGGCACAACAAAGGTCCATACGACACAGACAAGATGGATAAAGTATGGAAGGTGGCACAATTTGAGCAATAATCATTATTACAAGAGTGCACATGCAGTTGGGACCAAAAGTAGAGAGCGCATGGCATCAGCGAAAAATTTAGTAGCAAAGCCACATGGTGTGGAATCATCTGAACATATTACATTCATCAATCAGGAGGAGTGTGTAGGCTGTGCCACACTATATCAGCCTGCATGGCTGGCCTTCAAGGAAATCAAGGTTTTTCGAAGCATCAGTAGTCATCCAGACTTTTGTTCACCACTGTACATGTGCACAGAAATACATGTGCATGTGTGTTTATGTAATAAAACATCGCAGTTGTGGTTTTGCCCGACTCCATCTGTTCTGCATTTTATCTACATTCTTCAATAACCTGATCAATGTTACTGCTTCACAGTAAGGAATCATAGGTATTTTGGGAGAAATTATTATACCAGTTGTTGCTTTTGAATTGCAGTGCTCCACTATATATTATGTCAGCTTTGTATAGGTTTTGTTTGCTCATCAGTTGCCTAAGTACCCAGCTATTGCACTATATTAGTCACTTAACACCATTTGAACTTCTGAAATGTCAACGTATAACTTTATTGTTTTTGTATAATTTGTGGAGATGGGTTTGCACAAGGCTCACCCTATGAGCGGCGGTCAGGAAAGGGCACGACGCTCCTCCACTCTGGAATGCACAAAGGCACTATGGCAGGGTTCGTTGACTCTATGACATGGCGCAGACAAGGCTCCAGAGTCAGATTGCCAACAAACAAAGCGCTTATTCACCCAAAATACAGCACAGTGCGACAGTCATGGCACTTACGAGTGAAGGCTCACTGCAAGACCGATCGAGTACATGTGCCCGCTGCGCTAGGGCTAACCAGTAAGCGGTCCACCAAGCGAGATAAAGAGGAGTCACGGGAGCAAAAGTCCCATGTAGTGAACTCGTTGAGGGCCTGCGAGCATCTGCCGTGGCGATGAAGCGCTCAGCAGAAGAGAGCTTGGGTGGAGAAGGCACCCAGAGGCCACCACTCAAGAGGCCAATCAGGGTGCATCCCGGTGACACCTGCTCATGCGTCACTTCAACCCCAGGAGAGAGAAGCACACTTTGCATGGGAAATTAGCTCCGGCGCGCTAGCCGTGTCCGCCATGTTGCTGTGATGGCGACGGTTCCCAGAGATCGAGCATAGCACGACGCACGAGTTGGGGGAAGAGGCGCGGGAAGGCACCTCAATCCCCGCACATTTTTTTGCTTAACTTTTACAAATATTCTGGCAGAATTATAACACATTAGTTCATCTAGTGCCCTCCCTAAAGCGATTCCTGATGGGACTGGTAGTATGTTAATAAATGACTATGCATGCATGCTAACTAGCCCAGTTTTTAGTTCCACGACTGTGGTTAAGTAGTACAGCAGACAAAGAGCACTGGACTACGCTGAATGAGGACTGATGCCAGGCTTGATCCTTTGTCATCAGTTTTAGTGTTCATTTTACTTTACACAACTCACAATACCTAAAGTAAGAAAGTTGCAGTTTGTTTTGCCCGACAGGTGAAACATTGATAGCAATAGCAAAGTATTAGACAACTACAAGGTACACAAAGTAAGTTTGTGTAGTTTTATCGGCCGTATAATTTCCCCAAAATATGCTTACTAATTCAATTGACAAGCATGGTGCCATGCATGCACAGGCAAACATGAACAGATAGCGCTCCTCGATGATCGTGAACACTCGCTGTCACAATGTTGGTATGATGAAAAGCACAACTACCTCGTGCGATGTCCAGCATTACAGGTGGACAGGAACACAAGGCACATGGAGCCACCAGTTCCTCTTAAGTCTTTGCACCTACTGCAGATACCTCCATCCAAGGCAAAGCGTTTGTGTGCTCAGCCACACGGACAGCCATGTGTTGCTACTGCCAGGCTAGAGGAGACGCGCACTAACCTACCGCCCTTCTTGCAAGTGCTTGGTACTCTAACATCGAGCAGGCTCGGGAAGACGGCGCGCAACAATCCACCATCCTTCTTGGCTCACCCTTGGTGCACACATTCCCTTGCACCAAAGCATATATGGCACGCAGGACGCGATAAGATCTTATTGCACTTGGACTCTATATGGAGCATCACGGCAATGGTGACGGCAAAAATTCACTTGGGGTGTCCCTATACATACTATCACAATAAGAACACCACCAAGGAAAGCAAGGACTTGTGAGGAGAGGCGTACTCATGGCTTATCGGCCGGTGCCGTGGAGGGCTGCCCGAGGGGGGCGTCCACGCATGCCGGCCAACTTTGCACGCGCTCCAGCTCCCCGGCCACGCCACCAGAGGCACATGGGGGCGTGCCACTCTTCTCAACACGGTCTTTCCTCCCACCGCTGGGCTCTTCCACCTGCAGCATGCAAGAAAAGAAGAGTGCTGCACAGCGAGGCCTGCTAAGCTTGAGCCACCGATCAGCTTGAGCACAGCAGACGAGGGATGATTAAAGAAAAACTAAACTTCGATCGTTTCCCGTCTGCGGGTGCTTAGTCCTCAAGATGAATGTACAACAACTAATCTAGGCTTCGGTTCTTTTACCAAGCTACTAAGCTAAATGGTTATTACAGGAGAACATCACAGGAATCTGACAAAGACAACAGAAGACACAAAGAAGGGTTACGATAAACCTTGCCAGCACTATAAACAAGCGATCAGTGGTGTCGCAGCAGAGTAGCATATCTAATTTGTCTCTCACCTGGGAGCAACAATGTCATGAAGCAAACCATATGGTTGCACACAACTGAAAATTTCAGAGGAAGTTATCTATAAAGAGTGAACTTGCACACTTTTGTTCGATAATGGGAAGTTCCTAATTAAAACAGGCAAAAACATGCAACTGCAGAAGCATTTTTAATGAGTAAAGCTGGTGGGTAGTGTGTCAGTGCATCATTGCTTGGCCTGCTACAAAAAAGTAATATGAAATATGTTCCTACGTAATCACAAATGACACTTTTGCATTGTGCTCATGATCACTTTTTTTTCTTTTTGTAGAAGAAAGCGCTACGTATGTGCTAGTTTCTTCTCCATAAAGTCATCAGGTAGTTAATGCTCTGTCTGTACTCTACTCATTTTTCCCTCTAACACTTAACACAGCTTCAAGTTTGAAGACAGAAATTGGATTAACTAGCCCACATCAAAAGGTTGAAACTGAGCCTTTGGTTTCCCTTATTCTCCTCCCTGTTGTGCCCGGCGGCCCTTCAGAGTGGGGGATGCCACCCCGGCAACATGCAGTTGTCATGCTTCATCGTTCACTTCGATGCAGCTTGCTTGAAGATAGCAACGTTGTCTCTCCTGACCGTCACGTCAAGGTCATTATGGTCGGCCGATCACTCCGCGACAAAACTCCGGTGACAGGTGAAGCAATTATGGCAAACGAGCCGACAACCTCGTCCAATGGGATGTTGAACGTCCACACCAGAGTTGAGGTCCGCGCAAAGCTACGATTCTTCGCACCTGTCAGCCTCACAACTTGGCATGACCACGGAAAGTCAGCGTATCATCCACGAAAAGTCAGCGTATCATCCCAGTTCTCCTGCTTGCACCCAGTTATGTGCATGTGTTTCGACAAAACTTCCATCGGAGGAAAAGGGCAACAAACCTATGGATTGGTAAGACCCGAGATCATCAGTCTCCTGATGTCGGATTGGTGGAAGCGACTGAACAATGACGACAGAGGGCAGAAAAAGTGGCTCTAGACAGCTGTGAGAGAGAGGAGTACGCTCAGGAACAGTGCGAGACTCGGACATACTAAGGCGATACCATAGTGTGCTCCGATAGTTGGAGCTGTTTGGTAAATCGCAACCATGCACCTTTTTGAATATATTCCTTTTTCTTCATTCTCTTAAACGTCACTCGGAACCCTTTCTCCCGTCACCTGGCACGCCACCATTGATAAAAACTTCGTTGGCCGTACAGACTCCCAACTTCACAAGAGTGATAGGCAGTGGCGAGAGTGACCTAACGGAATGTGGGACGTGCTGACTTTACAACATCCCACAGAGAGCAGCGGTGTTTGCCAGTGGTAGCAGACAATATAATTTTCAAAAAGCAAATGAAAGCAGAAGTTCACACCTTAAACAACATTAGTGCTGCTTTAATGCTGCCCCAGCATTTTCTTTCTTTTTTTTTTGTCAGCATACAAAGAGCACTAAATATGCTAATACTATGCCGGAGACACCTTGGGCCAGTGGTACCGCCAGCTATATTTACATCAATGTTGACCACTTCCCACTGCTTTACAAATGATCTGGTAGACAGCTTGCTCCACCAAAGTTGCAACCATCAGCATACTTAAACAACTGACACTACGCAGTCAAAAATCAGTTCAATACAAGAATAGCTGAATGTACTTTATAAGCTGGCCAAGAGAGGAGCAGCTAGTGAACCTATCACAGCAAAAACTGAAAAGTCACTTTGAAACCAGAGAAGTGACAAAAGGGGTAGGCAGAAAATGGCTTTGCTTTAAAAGGGAAAACACACACACATACACACGCAGCCGGCTTTACCCACTTGATTTCTGCAGAGCTTGTTATGCAAATAAAGCTCAAAAACACAGTCCCATGTCCCGAGAGGTAGCCATGGCAGTGTTTATCAACTATGCACAGCCATTCCTTTTTCCCCGATAATAGACATTCTTCTGAGCGATACATGATATCTTGGCAGAGGTAAGCGCCCATGATAAAGAACAATGGTGAAAAGGTGCTTCCATTGTATGGTGAAACTATCCACTGTGTAGATAAATCAAAATGGGGCCCGCCTGTCCATCCATACATAATCTAGGAGGTCATCATCATCATCAGCCTGGTTACGCCCACTGCAGGGCAAAGGCCTCTCCCATATTTCTCCAACTAGCCCGGTCATGTACTAACTGTTGCCATGTTGTCCCTGCAAACTTCTTAATCTCATCTGCCAACCTAACTTTCTGCCGCCCCCTGCTATGCTTCGCTTCCCTTGGAATCCAGTCTGTAACCCTTAATGACCATTAGTTATCTTCCCTCCTCATTACATGTCCTGCCCATGCCCATTTTTTTTTTCTTGATTTCAACTAAGACGTCATTAACTAACGTTTGTTCCCTTATGTAATCTGCTCCTTTTTTATCCCTTAACGTTACACCCATCATTGTTCTTTCCATAGCTTGTTGCGTCGTCCTAAATTTAAGTAGAACCCTTTTCGTAAGCCTCCAGGTTTCTGCCCCGTACATGAGTACTGGTAAAACACAGCTGTTACACACTTCTCTTGAGCAATCTGCTGTTCATGATCTGAGAATGCCTGCCAAACGCAGCCCAGCCCGTTTTCATTCTTCTGATTATTTCAGTCTCATGATCCGGATCCGTGGTCACTACCTGCCATAAGTAGATGTATTCCCTTACCACTTCCAGTGCCTTGCTACCTATAGTAAACTGCTGTTCTCTTCCGAGACTGTTAAACATTACTTTAGTTTTCTGCAGATTAATTTTTAGACCCACCCTTCTGCTTTGCCTCTCAAGGTCAGTGAGCATGCATTGCAATCGGTCCCGAGTTAGTAAGCAATGCAATAGATCAGCGAAGTGCAAGTTACTAAAGTATTCTCCATGAACTCTTATCCCCAATTCTTCCCAATCCAGGTCTCTGAATATCTCCTGTAAACACACTCTGAATAGCATTGGAGAGATTGTATCTCCCTGCCTGACGCCTTTCTTTATTGGGATTTTATTGCTTTCTTTATAGAGGACTACGGTGGCTGTGGAGCTGCTGTAGATATCTTTCAGTATTTTTACGTATGGCTTGTCTACACCCTGATTCCGTAATGCCTCCATGACTGCTGAGGTTTCGCCTGAATCAAACGCTTTCTTGTAATCAATGAAAGCTATATATAAGGGTTGGTTATATTCCGCACATTTCTCTATCACCTGATTGATAGTGTGAATATGGCCTATTGTTGAGTAGCCTTTACGGAATCCTGCCTGGTGCTTTGGTTGACAGAAGTCTAAGGCGTTCCTGATTATATTTGCGATTACATTAGTAAATACTTTGTAGGCAACAGACAGTAAGCTGGTCGGTCCATAATTTTTCAAGTCTTTGGCGTCCCCTTTCCTGTGGATAAGGATTACGTTAGACTTCTTCCCAGATTCCAGTAAGCTCGAGGTCATGAGGCATTGTGTATACAGGGTGGTCAGTTTTTCTAGAACAATCTACTCACCATCCCAACAAATCTGCTGTTACCTGATCTTCCCCAGCTGCCTTCACTCTTTGCACAGCTCCAAAGGCTTTCTTTACTTCTTCCAGTGTTACTTGTGGGGTTACAAATTCCTCTAGACTATTCTCTCTTCCATTATCGCATGGGTGCCACTGGTACTGTATAAATCTCTATAGAACTCCTCAGCCACTTAAACTATCTCATCCATATTAGTAATGATATTGCCGGCTTGGTCTCTTAACGCATACATCTGATTCTTGCCTATTCCTAGTTTCTTCTTCACTGCTTTTAAGCTTTCTCCGTTCCTGAGAGCATGTTCAATTCTATCCATATTATACTTCCTTATGACAACTGTCTTACGCTTGTTGATTAACTTGGAAAGTTCTGCCAGTTCTATTCTATCTGTAGGGTTAGAGGCATGCTATACGTTATTCTGCTGATCACCAGAGCCTGGACGAGGTGAAGCGTGTCCTCTTCTCGCATGCCCTTGCGGCTTCTTGTAATTCGTTTTATAATCCGCGAGATCTGGTTGGTGGCAGACCTTAGGGTTTGGATGGTGTGGGAGGCTTTCAGGTTGCTCTGGATCCAAAAACCCAGAATCCTAGTCTTATTGCCTTCCGTGATCTGGCACTCAAGATAGAGATCAATAGGGCCGGAGGACTTGTAGATTCCTGCTCCATGCACCCGGATCACCTCGAACTTCTCGGGCGCGCAACGCATCCCGCTTGCTGCCGCAAATCTCTCCACGGCCGTCGCGGCCTCTTGAAGGGTCACCTCTTGGTGGTTCAGCGCATGATGTCTGCGTACAGGGCGTAACCTAGGTCGGGGATCTTCCGCAGCGATGTTGGAAGAGAATCGGGGAGATTATCGCCCCTTGCGGTGTTCCTTTGTTCTGCCCGTCGATCGTATCCGATCGTGTCTGGCCTATTTCGATGGTTGCTGTCCGGCCCGTCAGGAACGATTTAACGTAATTAAAGATGCGCTCCCCACAGCTGATGTCATTCAGTCCCTTGAGAATGGCCTCGTGAGAGATGTTATTGAAGGCCCCTTTTAGGTCGATTGCGGGCAAGAGGTGTTCTCCCTTCAGGATGCCCTTGAGAACTTCTTCCCTTAGGATTGGGAACGTATCTGGATTAGTTGGGAGGTAATACAAACTAAAGGAAAAATTAAGCGCCTGAGAAAGAAGCACAACACATTCACTCCACAATTTATGGAGCTAAAGCATGATCTGCAACGTAAAGTAAAACAAGCAAGAAGAAACTTTTTTAGCAACACTACTGCCGACTTCATTAAAAGTGATCCCAGAAAGTTCTGGCGCTACCTCAGTCAAAGTAAAAAGATTCAGAAACTCAAAGTTGATGATAAAATTCTGGATGACCCAACTTTTATTACAGAGACGTTTAATCAGTACTTTTAATCTGTTTTTTCAACACATGACGAATATAACCTGCTGAATGTTTCTCCTGTATTAGAAAATGAGTCGAATATAGCTAGTGAGGGGGTTCTTGCTATGCTATTGAAGCTAGATAATAAGAAATCCACTAACCCTGACGAACTATCAAATACATTTTTAAGGCGTTATGCTCAACAAATCTCAAATTTTTTGACCACAATGTTTAACTTTTCAATAACTTCTGGTGTCGTACCAGCTGACTGGCGTATAGCCCGTGTGGCACCTGTCCATAAAGCCGGTGACCAGCTGCTTCCTAAAAGTTACCGTCCTGTTTCTTTACTAGTAGTTGTTGCAAGCTTTTGGAACACATAGTTGTGAGTTTTATTCAGGAATTTGTTACTAAAAACAATATTTTGTCTCTCCATCAGCACGGTTTTCGAAAGGGTCTACCTACAACCACACAGCTTATTTCGACGGTACACAAGATATCGAGTGTACTTGACCAGTCTGGTCAAATTGACATTCTGTTTTTAGACTTATCGAAAGCCTTCGATAGAGTGCATCATGGAAAATTATTGTATAAATTAGAGTGTATAGGGTTACCTTTGTACATTATTCAGTGGATTGCCTCGTACCTAGTTTATAGAAAGCAGTTTGTGGAAAGTGATCACTGTCCGTCTAGTGCGCTGTCTGTTACCTTGGGCATTCCACAGGGGTGTGTTTTAGGTCCGCTACTGTTTCTTCTTTATGTTAATGATTTGGTGGACATAGTGCCTCATGATGTATCCATAGAAATATTTGCTGATGATTGTGCTGTTTTTAAGAAACTATCATCCATAAATGATCATTTTTTGTTGCAAAAAACTCTTTTTGGCAATCGATGATTGGTGTATGCGTTGGGGTATGGCGGTGAATTCGGAAAAACTATTTTTACGTGTCCCAAAGAAACAATTTCCTAGTTCTTTTTCTTATCAGCTCCATAACCAGCCTGTATTAGAAGTTTCCCAATATAAGTACTTAGGAGTGACTAACTAATAAGCTTGCTTGGTCGGAGCATATATTCGACATTTTTTCATCAGCCCTGCGGAAGCTGTGGTACCTTAAAAGAAAACTGAAACACGCTCCAGTTAGTACCAAGATGTTAGCTGACAATACATGTATTCGGTCAAAACAAGAGTATGCTGCTCAAGTTTGGGATCCCCATTATAAGAAGGATGTTATGCAACTCGAAAGAGTCCAAAGAAAGGCAATAAGATTTATTTTTTATAGATACAGAAGACACAATTCGCCATCCTTATTGATGCAGAAGTACAATGTACCGACTCTCGAGGTTTGCCAGAAAATTAGTCGTCTTGGGTTTCTTCACAACTGTCTTGCAGGGAAAACTAAATTAATACTTCCCAATTGCATAAAACATTTAACTACAAAGACAACTAGACACTGCCATGAATACTCGTTATCGCCAATTTTCGCTAGAACCAAGGCACACAAGTACACTTCTTTCTCCCGAACAGTGTCCGAATGGAATTCCTTGCCCCGACAGATTTTTGAATCTGCCGACTTTTTGAAGGTGCTCGAGTCCCATATTGTAAATTTCGATGGTTGAACATTGCTATGGTCTTCGTGTTCTGTTGATTTTTGTTGCTGTTTTTCATTGTATGAATCCTTTGTAGCCCCTCCTGCTAGGGCCCAATTACTGGCTTGCAGTATTGCATAAATAAATAAATAAAAATAAACGTAACTGGCGTTGTCGTCAATTTGCAACTATAAACACCTATAACCCACAATTCGTGCGGCCTCTAATATATATATATTTCAGGTTGTTTTACGAATAAGTACGACTGGTTTGGATAACGTTCGCACTCGCTAAGGGCTAGCACCGAACAGCGGGCCTGACGCCTTCCTTGAGCCTCGACTTTTCGCCGAGCTGGTAGAGTGGCCAACCAGTGCCCAATTCAATAGCCTTGCCGCGAGCTTCCGTGTATTCAGCTTTTCATCAAGCGCCCACCCTGATACAGTTTAAAGGCGTATGCACGTCAGGCCAGTCTTGTGGTACCACGCTTGGCTTTACTTGGCAACTCAACAGAAGTTAACTGCCGCCATTTACTCGCGATTACTGCAGTATTAAAGCCTTCACACTCGCTTTCCACTGGCGAGCTTTCTCAGAACTATACATTCTAATGATAAAACAGCGCTGGCTACAAGACCACGCAAAGAGGGCAACACAGTTTCTGCGTGTTGTCCCTCTTTGCGTGGTACATGTAGCCAGGGCTGCTTTTCACACGTTCAAGCAACTAGCTCGTAATCCCACTCTCGTAGCAATAATTTCACTCTTTTACCCACACCGCCGAATGACATTACAGTGGCAGGGCGTGCTCCCTACATTGCAACGCCAGAGCACACACTACAGATGTGTTCCAATTCTGGCCAGCATCGCAGATGGTCTACATAGACAGCTAATGAGACAGTCGGCGCAGCTTCGAGGCCACGTAATGGAACGCGATTTGAGTCGCCTGGAAAACGCTTCTGTGATGCGACAGCACCTCACGGCAACAAGACAGAGTTGACAAAAGCGCACGTTGTTTCTGAATTTTAAGTATTTGCACCAGCCAACCTATGAAAAAGCACGATACGACTTACATTAAGGGTATAGAAAAAGCGTGTCTACATTATTTTTATGCGCAGACGACCTTACAATCGAGTTTCCGAACGTCCTGCTCAGCCGCCACCATGTTTAGGCAGGAAAGAAGCCTACATCGTTATTAGAGAGTTTTAGAATAGGGGCCCCAAACGTTTTGGGGCCCCAAAGAAATAGCGTCGAAGCCACTGCGCATGCTGCGTCGAAGCGTCGAAGCCACTGAGATGCAAACTGCGTTTGGGTTTTGCGTTGGGAATGCTATTTTACTGATTTAGCGGGAGCCCAAATAGCGGCCCCAAAAGCTTTGCATTAGCAAACATGGCGGGACCCACCGAAGCGACGGCTCTAACCTAGCACCAAAGCGCATTCGATTCGTGGTAATGCAAGCTAGAAGAAGTGACTGTGGTTATCGCTTTCTCTCAACTAGCGTGTGTTATGAAGATTGATTCATTAGACGCCACCGATTCCGAATTCAATTGTGGATTTTATGGCTCATAAGGCTTAACACGGCTAAGCTTGGCTGATGAAGGAGGCACGCAAAGTTGGTTTGCTCAAAACTAAGTGCAACTAATTGTTTGCTGCTTACAAAATAACCTTTAAATTGTAATTAAACGTGAATACACGCAAGCCACAATTACTATTCCTATCATAAAATGGTATATTTTATTTAATTATTTCTAATAGAAAAGACACTGTAGTGGCATTGTCAGCGCAAGACGCTATCCTCAAACGCAAAGCCCTATTCTAAAACTCTTCACTCGTGCATGCCCTAACGCCAACACCCACAAAGTCTTTGGGGCCCCAAACTAATGGGGCCCCTATTCTAAAACTCTCTATTGACTTCTATGCTGTCTTCGCGAAGCTGTCTTCGACGCCTTCGTGATAACTGAAACGATACTTAACTGCTTTCCAGTTAGCCGTCTACTTTGCCATCTCGGCCCTTTCACTGAATAAAACTTCATCTTCCCTCTAGCAATCTTTGTAGCAAAGTGTGTGTGTGTGTTTATATATATATATATATATAGGAAGGGTTACTCTACAATGGTTCCCATCCATGTCATTCATCAGGTAATCGAGAAATCTGCAGAGTACAATCAGCATCTCTATATGCCTTTCATAGATTACGAAAACGCATTTGATTTAGTAGAGATAACGGCAGTCATAGATGCATTACGTAATCAAGGAGTACAGGACGCTTATGTAAATATCTTGGAAAGTATCTACAGAGATTTCACAGCTACCTTAATTCTCGACAAGAAAAGTAGGAAGATGTCAATAAAGAAAGTCGGACAAGGAGACGCAATCTTTCCAATGCTATTCATTGCGTTCCCGGAAGTATTCAAGCTATTAAACTGGGAAAGCTTAGCAGTAAGGATTGAGGGCAAATATATCCCAGCAGTCTTCCGTTTGCCGATGACACTGTTCTACTCAGCAACATTGCAGACGAGTTACAACAAATAATTCAGGACGTTAACAGAGAGAGCGTAAGAGTGGGGTTGAAAATTAATATGCAGAAGACAAATATAATGATGAATAGCTGGGCAAGGGAACAAGAGTTCAGGATCGCCTGTCAGCCTCTAGAGTCTGAAGGAGTACGTTTACCTACGTCGATTAATCACAGGGAACCCTGATCACGAGAGTGAAATTCCTAGAACAATAAAAATGGGTTGGATCGCATACGGTAGACATTGCCAGCTCTTGACGGGTACCATTATCATTGAAAAGGAAGGTGTACAATTAGTGCCTTTTACAGGTGCTGACATATGGGGCAGAGACTTGGAGACTGACAAAGAAGCTCGAGAACAAGTTAAGGACCGCTCAAAGAGCAATGGAACGAAGAATGCTAGGCATAACCTAAAGAGACAGAAAGAGCGGTTTGGATCGGAGAGCAAATGGGTATAGCCAATATTCTAAATGATATTAAGAGAAAAAAATGACGCTGGGCAGGTCATGTAATGCGCAGGTTAGATAGCCGTCGGACCATTAGGGTTACAGAATGGGTACGAAGAGAAGTGCAGTCGAGGATGGCAGGAAGATGAAATTAGTAAATTTATGGGCGCTAGTTGGAATCCGTTGGGGCAGGCCTGGGGTAATTGGAGATCGCAGGGAGAGACCTTCGTCCTGCAGTGTACATAAAATAGGCTGATTGTATATATAAAATTAGTAGACAGCTATACGAAGTAAGGATAGCTGTTTTATCGGCCATATATGAACTTGTAAACATTCGCTTACAAACTAAATTTAAGATTGTGTCGTGGGCGCACAAGCAAAGATGGACAGATCTCGCTCGATGACCGCGCACACTCGCTGTCCAAACGCTGGAGTGAGAAAGTGCGGCAACAGCAGCGAGCGAATTATGTGGTGACCCAGCTAATTTTAGCCAAGCTGTTGAAAGGAAAAAAAAAAGACAAAAAAAAGTACGGTGCAAGAAACGATCTTAAGACCTATGGCGTTCGATTGCCAGGCCTCCGACGACCGTACGCGGAAGGTAATGTTTTCTTCTTTGAACAGCTTGGCAAACGTTGCCTGAGACACACGGTATTTATGCGGAGCAGCCCAACAGCGTTCGAGCAGACGACACGCCCCGAACCTCGACTCAAGCGTGCAACGCGCGGCCAACTTTCTACGGAACAACGCGCGAGGCGAAGCTTTGTCACGGCGAGTGCGTTACGAAGATTCACACACACACTGCCGAGGCCTTCACAATGAGGCCCCACGAAAAGACGAAGCCCCTCGTGACAAGTCCTACCGCGACTCGGCAGGCATCGTCGCTGCTACAGCACGCTGCGCACCACGCTGAAACACCGAGTCTTTGTTTAGACTCGTACGTAGTCACAAAGGAGCCGTTATGTGCAGAGCGGTCACTTATAAGTTTTATACAATTTTAAAGATCTCCCGTGGCACATAGCATAATTCTCTTCCTTGAGCTGGAATATTCTGAGAGGTGTGGACATCCTGCAAGAGAAATCGAAACATATCCAATCAACTAACGGACATGCAGTAATTAAGTTTATTATTTAGTTATTAAATACTGTGGACATGTGGTCCAAGCAGGGAGGTGTTACGTTTCGCCTACGACGCGCGGTAAAGCCAGCGCGGATGCAACGGACGCCGGGGCTTCGTTAAAAAAAAGCGGCGGACATTTTAGCCCGTTCGGAGCGGCCGCGACGCATCCCCGCCGAGCGCGTCCCGGCATGTTCAGTGCCACGTGTCTTTGTGAGTGCGTGTGTGTGTGTGTGCCCACGCTTGTCAAAGCGCGGCAGCCGGGGAGAGGAGCTCCCCAAGTGTGAAGCGAGGAGGTCTGACCGGCGCCGGCCCGGCTGATGCGTCACTACACTCGTCTCTACATGTCTCTCAGTCCGTCCGTGCCTCGCTGTCACGTGGTGTCATCTTGTGACCTTCCTTCTTGCCCGCGACGCCAAGAGTATAAAAGCAGCTGCCCCTGGACGCCAGGAGAGAGGCTCCGATTTCTTTTGTTGAGTTACGTGCTCTCCCGTCTCTCTACTTCGGTCGACTTGACCGCCCGCTCTTTGCGATGCTAGAATAAACAAGTTGTTCTGTTAGCAGTCGACTCAGGCTTTGCTGGGACCTTCGGATGCTTCCAGTGTGCCCCAGGCCACCAGGCCAACGCTACCCTTGGGGCTTGCGACCCATTTGCAACAACGGGCGTCAGCACTGAGGTTCCAACAGCTGGTGGCAGCGCTGAGATTCCAACAGCCGGTGCCATCGGTGTGGTTCAAACAGAGGGCATCATATGGCACATACAATGAAAATCAGATTCATAAAACAAACAGAACCATGAAATTACAAGATTAGGAAGTGGATTCAACTATACAATTCCATTCGGTTACAGTTCGAGGAAAAAAAGAAAACTTATATGTGTTTGTTCTTGCAAAGTAAGGGGTTAATGCATCATCGGCGATGGCGTGTAGTTCTGGTCGAAACTGCGATAAATGTTTAGATGGGTCGAGGGATAAATTGTTGGTGTGAAGTAGTTTAAAGAATTCAAGTACCTGTTTCTTTCTTCTAAGTTCGAGTGGTGCAAGGTTGTTATTTTTTAAATGTTCGGTGGGGGAATTAGTTATTCGGTGGGTTAATTAGGTTAAGGCACATATTGCAATTTACGAATTTTAACCGGCGAGTTTGCAAGGCTTATCGACTCGGAATGAACTTTCGGGACGATCGACACCAGTTTCCAGATAGTCATCGTCATAGTGTGCTACAAAATACGTGCCCATTCCAGGTATCTTTGTGCTTCCTTGTATAAAACGGCGGTCTGTTAAAAAAAAAAAAGAACGAAGTGGAACAATAGTGCATCTTTACTGCAAGCACGTTTCATAGCACATATCTCGATACCCATTCGATCGTTAGAATTCATTCGTAGTGGACATGCCTTACGAACGAACGCCAAGACTGCAGTTAGTAAATTGCAATATGTGCCTGAAGGTAATTAAGTATATTTATTTATGATATTGAGGTTAATTAGTTGATAATGTCTTTCGATTATTCTTGCAAGCAGTGTCCACCTCTGAGAATATTCCAGCTCAAGGAACAATGCTATCTCACACAAATGTTTTCACACAAAATTCTGCAAGGTAGCAAGGCAAAATGGCACTTACGACTAGAGATGCATAGCAAATCGCAGTCAAGCACGCAGAAGAGGGCGAGGAGACGCTCGTCTGCTAACTTTTGTGCGCGCTCAAGCACGAACTACATGCGGTGGCCGCTCTCGAAGGATCAGCCGCAGACGCCCAAGAAACGCGCCAGGAGAGACGCGTGGCGAACGCGTCCCGCAACTTGCATCGGCTGGAACGAGTGGAACTTGTAGAGGTATTCCACCTTTTAACGCGATAGGGATAGCGTTAAGGAGCTCATGTCGCGGAAAAGCCAGTGACGTCGGTGGCGTTGGCCGTGAGCTAAAAATGGCGGAAGGAAATTCACGAATAACTTGCAAGATGGGCTGGGTGGGAATCGAACCAGGGTCTCCGGAGTGTGTGACGGAGACGCTACCACTCAGCCGTAAGTTCGATGCTTCAAAGCAGGCCAAAACCGCCTCTAGTGAATGCGGTGTTGCCTTAGGAAAGTGCCGTAGAAAGTTATACTGACTGCGGTGTGTATCGGTAATTATGAGCATGTAAATTACAGAAGTCGCAGTTACACGCGTAGCGAAGTACGTTTCCCCTACATTTCTTCCACCCGCCGTGGTTGCTCAGTGGCTATGGTGTTGGGCTGCTGAGCACGAGGTCGCGGGATCGAATCCCGGCCACGGCGGCCGCATTTCGATGGAGGCGAAATGCGAAAACACCCGTGTACTTAGATTTAGGTGCACGTTAAAGATCCCCAGGTGGTCGAAATTTCCGGAGTCCTCCACTACGGCGTGCCTCGTAATCAGAAAGTGGTTTTGGCACGTGAAACCCCACAATCTATCTATCTATCTACATTTCTTCTGCGCTTGGCGAGCACGCAGAGCCATCTTGCGGCAAACACAGACGACCCCCTCCTCCCAATGTACGGCGCTTCCCCGACAGCTGGCGCGCCACTCGCCAGCTTCTAGAGGACGATCCCATCGAGGCGTCAGCCCCATGATCGCGCCCGCCTTCATGGCGCGTCGCGGCCCGGCTGTCCGGGCCGATCACGACGTTTGGCTCGCGTAGATCGTTTCTCCCTCCGAGAGACCGAGTTCTTTGGTTCGCTCCGCTTGCTCAGGCACACGTTTCGTCTATGTGTGACTCAAGAGCATGCCGAGCAAATCGCGTTTCACTCTTGAATGCGAATCTTAAAAGTCTTGCACTTTTTTTTAGACACGCGGCCGCCGCTGGGGGAACCGGGTGCGAAACGCGATTTCTTTCGGAATGACTGATGATGGGGAGAGAGAAGTGGTTCTAGAAAGGATAAAGAAAGGTTGACGCTATTTTCTGCAGCCCTTGCGGGAGCACGGCGGTGCTGTGTCGATCTCGTTTCCTCCTCGCAGGCCTCTCGGTTCCCGTCGTGCTATCAGCATCGCTTCGATGCGTTTCCTTGCGCCGAGCCGATGCGCGCAATTAAGAATTGTTATCGGCAGCGTTCCCCCCGCCCCCTTCCCGTAGAGCAGGCCGAGCCAGAGCGACGCACTGCATCGAACAGGCGCTGCTGCCAGAGATGAAATGGCGCGAGAGGACCGAGATGGGCAGCACCGGTGCCCTTTCGAGAAAGGAAAGCATCAACCGGGAACGTATTCCGAAGACGATCCCTTTCGGCGATACTATCACCTCGACCATCGGGCACACGCTGATTCAGGGTGTCTACCAAGCTGACATTTCCCAATTTATTTATTTATTTTCAATATCCTAAAGGCCCCGAGAGGCATTACCCCTAGTAGCACAGTATGTTACTGCAACGTTGCAACAACATTGCCAATGTTGTATTATGTTGCGCTAACATTCTTCAACAATAGATAATGTTGCTGCAATGTTACCAAGCAACATGCTGATAACGTTGCTCTAAAGTGGTCTTTTTCAGCACCGCATCACTGTGTAGCAAGGAGTAATGGTCAGTTGCTCATTCTTGCGACCTTAAACTGCCGTAACCGTTGTGGTATGAGGATACCATTGCAGACTGTTTAGCCTTTCACGAGATTATTTTATTGACCAGCAACCATTGATAGCTGAAATATTTCAGTGATTTAGAATGCGGTCTCAAAGTTTCTGAAATGTTATGACAGCATTGCGGCAATATTGCAGTGACATTGTCGTGGGAACGTTGCATGTGTGCAAATAAAAAGGTGTAGCAATGTTGCATTTATATTGTCTCCAGAAGTTGCTTTAACATTGACTGAAAGTTGATGTAACATTGGAGCAATATTGTCTCAACGTTGTCTTATGTATGTTGCGTTAACGTTGCAAAAAGAGGATGCTAGCCACGTTAAGGCAATGTTAGAAGCTAACGTTGTGGCCACACTGAGGCAACAAAGCGTGCTACTAGGGACATAGGGGGGGATTCCCTGAATTCCCTGAGTTTTCCAGGTTTTCCCTGAGTGCCTTGGCAATATTCCCTGAGTGAATTCCCCGAGTTTTAAGTCAAGACGGGCTCCTTACATCATGTCGCCCAATGGTGTCACAAGCAAGCATGTTAAAAATATGAAAAACAACTTAATCCAGTTTGAATAGTAAGGGGCAGTGTTTATTTTGTTCAAAAAAAAAACACAAGGGAGGAGTTAGTAAAATGCGCAGCGAATAAAATATCTTCGAAAGAAATAGTAAAACCCATTGCAAATCGAGTCGAACGTTCTGAAATACGAATAAATACATGCACACAGAATATTTTCGAATATGAGCTATTTCTATCATATGATGGCAAGCTAATTTGTATGAGGTCCAAACTTTATCACAAATGAGATTCTCTCGCAACCGCTGGTACGTTAACCTCAACTGTCCTGACACACTCACAGCATGGGCACAAAGCCTATGTTGC
This sequence comes from Dermacentor albipictus, assembly GCF_038994185.2. Taxonomy (NCBI): domain Eukaryota; kingdom Metazoa; phylum Arthropoda; class Arachnida; order Ixodida; family Ixodidae; genus Dermacentor; species Dermacentor albipictus. Next base: position 4,309,277 of record NW_027225570.1, on the reverse strand, counting down.
GTTTCACTGTTTTAAAGAGTTTTTTTTTTCTGCTTGGATGAGGGACACCTGCATTTCGGCGTCAGCCTACACTTTGCCTTTAGAGTGCAAGCTCCTTCAGAAAAGCAGCGGCATGCTTCCTTCCCAGTTCATTTCTCAATGTGTAGGTCCCTGTCTTGTTCTTGAGCTGTGCGTTCGCCACACGGACTATTTGAAGCATCTTCTTGGACAGTTGTGCAGTCAGCGTGCGATTTTTCGATCTCCCTAAGGGCCGCGAAAACGTCCAAAAAATGAATGCGTCTTTTACAGCTCTTAAGGGCTCAAATCACCACAGGCACGCCCGAAAAAGCTCTGAAGGCCTGCCAGTACACTTATTAGGCATATCGGTGCTCGTACTGTGACAGGAGGTGGCGGGTGCACTTGTGCATAGTTAAGGAATACATACCGTGTCCCGTGACAGTTGCCCCTTCCTACACTTGATATGCTTCACAGCGTAACATTGTTGTAACGAGGCGGAGCTGACTTTCGGGAACCAGCATTATGCAACGCGCCGTGCTTTCCGAACTTCGAAGCCAATCGCGATGACCATAAAGGCGGTGACGGTGCCATTGCTGACAGCGGTGAATTCTGTCAATGAAAAACACGGCACAGAACGGCAAGAAACTTAATACCGAACCACGAAACAGCTAGGTCAAGCATCGCCGCGGTGTGGCTACGGCTGCCAGCGGATCTGCGTGCGAGTGTGCCGGTTCGAGGCGGCAAGGTTATCAAGACGGCGGCGGTTGTGGCTTTTATTACTGCAGTTTCGGACCTGCGGTCACGGCAGAAATTCCGGAAAATGTGACGGCGAAGGGTTCTTGCACCCGAAATATGAGACGTTCTCATATACATTGACCCTATGGGGTACGTAGCGGTGCCGCGAAGCGGTCCGGTGTCCGGAAGGTCGCTCGTTGACTGTACTCTGGCAACTCCTCTAGCCGACTACGCGGCGTCAAAGACCATTCGTTACGATTCCTCTGTTACTCGAGCCAGCATTACCACGACTTTCGTCCCCTTTCAATAAAATTACAGCTAATTTTTCCCCATACAAGCAAATTCCCTGAGTATTCTCTGAGTTTTTCCAGAATACTCGAAATCACTGAAAATTCCCCGTTAGTAGACACCCTGTGATTGGCTGGTTGAGCATTACGTCACGCGAAGGCAATACTATCGCTGAAACTGATCGTCCGAGAATACGCCCGCAAGTGTCGACGCTAAAGGCAAGGTCAACGTATGGCGTTGCAATTTTTCGAGCGAAGCTTGTATTGCCTCACTCGTGTCGGCGCCGGTGTTGGCGTGCGAAAAGACGCAAGCCGCGCGAAAATAAAAATTGCTTGTCAGGCTGCGGATTCGAACCATCGACCTCCGGTAACTAATTCAGCCACTGTCGGTTCATCATACGCGACCTTCAAAGCGGGGTCTTATATGTACGAAAAAGTAGACACAGCGCAAGGCGCGACCAAATCACAGGTGTCGTATGATCACGTGTTCGCTCGCCTCGCGCCCGCCGCCAGTTCAGGCCCGGCAAGTCAGATGGGGACGCCGCGTTTGGTTCGTTCAGCAGGCTGCGTTGAAGGAGAGTGGGCTGCGCGTCATGCGTTCAGCCGAAGAACAGGCGGCGTTTGATGAACGCCGCCTGGATGGATGGATGGATGGAGATAGATAGATAGATAGATAGATAGATAGATAGATAGATAGATAGATAGATAGATAGATAGATAGATAGATAGATAGATAGATAGATAGATAGATAGATAGATAGATAGATAGATAGAGATGCATGGATGGATAGATAGATGCATGGATGGATGCATGGATGGATGGATGGATGGATAAAACTTTATTGGATATATTTCAATATATTTGGGCCTCTAGACGTCCGGGAGCCCCCTGGTCGGACGTCTCTAGGCAAGCACGGTCCACCAGCCAGAGCTGGTCATCCGAGCAAGTGGCCCGAAGAGCAGCCTTCCACGATGAAAAGGAAGGGTTGGGAATAGGCTCTACCGCCATGGGCGTGGGGCAGCTCCACAAACAGTGGAAAAGATCTGCCCGGGGCGCTCGGCAGGTGGTACATTGTGGATTATGGAGACCAGGGTGAAATAAATGCGCCAGAGAGGGAGAAATAAATGCTTTGGTCTGGATCTGGCGCCAGATTGAACTCTGATGGGCGGTATGGGAAGGGTGAGGTAAATCTCGTCTACCATCCCTGTAATACGTGGTAATCTGGTGGTAGGTGCAGATGCCCTCTCCTGGTTTTTCCGTGGGGTTGGGTGAGTGGTCGTCCAGGGTCCGGAGGGAAAGACATCGGACATGCGTATTAACACGCTCGTTCCCGGGGACACACTCAAGCCCAGGTACCCACGTGATAGTCACCTGGCGGGGAAGCGAAGGAATGTTTTGCAAAATGTGTGCGACCGTCTTAGGTGCTATGCCTTGAAGGAAAGGAGCTCGCTCGAGAAAGGGCTCGTCGTCGACGTGGCGACCTTGCCGTGAGGCGGCGCGAAGCCGATGCGCTACGACAACGAAGGGCCGCGGACCAGGAGCTTCGCTTGCACCCCTCATCCCAGTAGAGAGAGGGCGGACAATTTTTCAACGTGGCTACCTCTAACCGAACACGACGCGCTCTCCTGACGCAGGAACCGCGGCACGGAGCAGCAAACACATCAACGCACGGGGCGTCCAGCTCCCGCAGGGGTCCGCAACAGCTCTATTTCACGGCTCTTATCGCTACGTTGAGGTTGCACTGCACAGTGCTTGTCTGGGCTTTGTCCCGCTACCATTCCCCTGTGTTGGGCAGCGGGGGCAGTGAAGCCTCACGAAGGTCCAGGTGAGATTCAGTTCAGTCATTACCGGCCTGCAGGGCTTCAAGACGGCGAAGCCCTGCAAACATTGCGCGGGTACAAAGAGGTTCCCACGGCCAGAGAGGAACTTGGGTGCCAACGGCGGCTGCAAAAGAAACGACGCGGGTACCAGGGCCGTAGCCAGGGCTCCAAGCGCAAACTTTCACGGGCGTTTTGATGGCGAGCGGGCTCGTCGCGGAGGCCGCGTAATCTACAGGGCGCACGGATTTCAATGCCGAAACTTCATGGGTCTAAAGTTCTCACAAACTTTTGATGAGAAAGCTGCACTGACATTTCCAAAACCATGCTTTCGATTTTCAATTCCGGAACTTAGTGGGTTTATTGCTGTCAAACATTTAAAGGTGCATTGACTTTTCTAATATCGTGCGTGGGAACATACGAGACAAGCCAAATCGACACACTATCAGACAACTTGACAAAGCACGCAGCGAGGTCAGATGAAACGAAGCATTGTGGTGGTTTACTTGTGCCATCATGCCACACAAAAGAATATCAACTTTTTTTCACCTGCGCCAACGTGTCCATGTCAGGACACTAGAGCCAGCAAAAGTAACTACGTTCTTATTTTTCCACTTTGAATTTTACTCGCGGTGACCACACTGAGCCTCTTTCAAGTTTCTCGTTCTCGCTACCCGCGGGCCAACAGAGCAACCCAGAGCGCATGCGCTTTCCTCGTGTTGCCCCGACCACCGCGACGCGCACTGCGGTGCGCGTTCGTTTTTCGCTGGCCGAATGGATTTTTCGCCTGGCAGAGTTCTGGACGCCTTTTGGCTATTGGACGAGCACAAGAAACAATGGTCACTCGCCGCCACCACTGCGAGGACCCGACGGATGGCAACGCGTTCTCTTGAGCGCAAACACTCCGGAAAGTCTTGTCTCGCCGGTGTAGGATACCGAGCAGTATGCGTATGGGTTCTCCGTGGGACAAGCGTCTAGCGTTTTCTTCGACATTCCTTCGGTACCCACATTAGGTGCCTAAAGTAGGCATTAGATTGTGGCCAACATAGTTTTCTTTGCGTTTTTTTTTTCATTTCGGTGCTCTGGCCCCACAAAAGAAAAAAAAAAGGACATTGTTGCGGCGGAGCGGATTTCCGCGTGATGAAAGTTCGATTTCGTTGCTTCTTTTGCGGAAAAGTAAAGGCTCATGCGACGCTTCAGTTGCCGGACACCGTTATATTATTGCGATATAGCAATTATACGGACACTCCAGGCACATTCCTGCCGTCGCCCTCATGTTCTGTATAAAGTCCAAGGGCAATAACATCGTGACCACTTGCCGCATGCTGCATGTGCGAGTGAAAGCGTGAGGTGGGTGGAGGGTGGAATGGGTGAGCCATAGAGTTTCTAAATAAATACCCTAGAGGGAAATGTGGCGCTAGTGTCTATGGGGGTTCTCATGAGCGTTGCCTCAACCTACATGGGAATGATGGGAAGTACAGGCTTCGGATTGACTTCGATCTTTAGACTAGTGGCGTTTGCTTCTGGCGCAGTAGACAAAGCTATACTCAAATATTATCGCGTAAAATCTAATTCTATTTCTGCGGTAGGTTATGTAATGTACAACACGCTACCTAAACTTTGTATGAATTTGAGATGGAAGCGTGGTTTACTATGGTTTGTCACCAGGACACACCAGGGTATCCATACTTGTGCGATTCTGTTCCCAATTTAACGCCAAAAAATAATTATTTATTCATTTTTGCAACAGCAAAACAACCGTGCATGTACTTGTATAAAAATACTCACCAAGTATTTCTGGAAATAAAAATGTTGTATTGTGGCAAAGCGTTGCGCCCTTGAGCGGAATGCTAAAAGTGTCGTCTGCTACGACGCCTGCTCGCTGCAAACGCGAGACTTTTCTTGCAGACGACAGGCACTTGCGAACTCTCTTGCTCTTTCGAAAAGATTGCGTCGGCTGTCACGATTGCTGAATGTCTTCAAGTACTTTTAAGCACATCTGCTGCAGTGCTGGCTAGGACGCTAGTGGCCTCCTACGAGTATGCTTCATCATATTTTATATTGGCGTACCGCTTCCGAAGCGTTACAGCGTGGCTTTGCGGGTACCCATCGTGCGACACTAGACTACAGCTCGGAAGCAGCTATCTTTCCTACCACAAGTAAGTTTGTGTTCTCAAAGTCCTAAAACACGCATGTCAATGAGCACATAAACGAGCACATAATGAAGCCCTCAATAAAATTTGATTTTCAAGCCACTAGAAGTACAACTGTATATGTGTTGTATCAGTAGTGCCTTCTTTGTCCTATTCTGAAGTTTCATAAAGAACGTAACACTACAGTGTTCTTTCAACGTTTATGATGCCGCCGCTTTCTCGTCACGACTTCGACGCCACACCGCGACACAAGCATCGTCCTAGTCGCTGGCCCAGGGCGCTGTCGCCACTCCGAGCAACATAACAAAGGCAGAGAGCTTTGCGTTGCACTGCCCCACTGCAGGTTATAGCAATTGCGCTTGGAGCGAAACCAAAACTGCCAAAAAAATACTTGTAGACTAGTTCGCCAGTCAATAAAATGCCAATCCGAAGCCTGTACTTCCCATCATTCCCATGATGGTTGAACGATCGCAGCGCCAGATTTGCCTCTAGGTATACTAATATGAAACTCTATGGGGTGAGCTGACGATGGTGGCTCGGCTCGGTCTTGTGTGCGCAAGGGAGAAAAGCGGGGAGGAAGCGCGCCGCCTTCCACCGAGCGCGATACATCGGGGAGAGTGGAGGGAGGGGGGGTTGTCTTAGGATTCTGTGATGTGTTAATCTGTGATTGTCCAACGTATGTATTCGCCTCGTTTGACTCGTTATGTAGTGACGTTTTCTTATATATGTAGATTTATTGGACACTTATACGTATATTTAAATATCTTGTTGCGAGGTTTTGTGCATACGTGCAGTGAACTCTCGCCCGTTATCAAGATGCATGTTCGCATTTCCAATGTGCGAGTCAAATGAAAGTGAGGCAACCCACCCCGCATGGTTCGGTTCATTATGTACCAGGCATGCGCGTAGCACACACAGGCATCTCACTTGGAAAAGTGACACGCAGGTGTGAGGATAAATGTTATTTAATGCTCTCATACACTGGGTTGAACATGGTTGCGTGACATAATGGACGCTCCAAAAGTTGAACAGCGTGGTGCCGTGAGGTTTTCGACAGCTGAAGGTGTTTCCCAAAAACAAATTAGTAGCCGTATGGCTGCCATATACGTAGGTCACTGTGATCACATTTCAATGGTCACTGTGAAGCGTTGCAGCAAACGATTCAAAGAAGGTCGTGAAAGTTCCAAAGACGATTCAAGACCGAGCCAAAGCCGCCGTGCAATCACATCCAACGCAATTGCAAAGGTTGATGAGCTGATTAGACAAGAACCAAGTATAAGCATCGATTAACTGGCAGAGCGCGTGAACATCACTCATGGTTCGGTTCACACCACAATTCATGAACATCTCGGTTATCGGATCTTGTGTGCACAATGGATGCCCAAGATTTTGAACCACCGCCACACTGTAAAAAAAGTGTGTAAAATTACAGTCGTTTTTGCAGAAATTTACTGTTGCCACACGGAAAAAATCTGTTACTGGAAAAAACAGAAAAGTGATCAAGCAAAAAAACAGACATTTTCTGTTTTTGACCGCCGTGGTCTAGTCACGTGCGTCTCTATTAAGAAGTAAGGTACGAATAATGCACCTGAGAACCTTAAAAACATCCGTTTATTTTTTAAAGCCTAGAGTGTAGTAAACTAAATTTTTCGCACAACTAGTACTATGTGGTTGCTTTTGATGCGGAGCTGCACTTCGCAAGATGGCTTCCGCATGAAGAGGGGCTTGGTGTCTTCGTGCGTCGATTTATTCGTTTCATTTGGACAGGTGAGTGAACAAACAATCTTTGCCGCTTGATACAGACAGTGTGATTTGCTTTGTGTCACCGGTGGAAATCTCTAAACTATATTGTAGATGTTGCGTGTGATGGCGGTGGATTACTGTTGCGAAATATTAAGGCATGGGCACAGAGCTCGCATCTCACTAAATTGCGGGAAAGCCCCAGCCCTTTGTAATTTTCATTCTCCGCCTTGCGGTTTCAAGCTGCCTACGCTCCGTAAACTTCATGGTGAAGGTGCAGCTTTGACACGCAGTTAAAGCTTAAAACGAACAGGACGAGCGCTCACGCGCGAATCACTTGCCGCCGCGGACGCCGTCGTAGCGGCAAACGTCTTGTGTCTATTTCATATTTCCATTGTGCTAGCTTCTAAATCGTGCCGCGGCCTCGCTACCGGAACCACGCAGCCCTTCATTTCCATCTCATTCACGATTGCCTCTGAAGGCTATTTGAAATCTTTGCAACGTGTTTTAACGTCGTGTGTGCGTTAAATTTGATATCTGCCAGGGCTCGGGTTCTCGCTTGAGCTTCGACTCGCGGCATTGGCCGCCACGCCGACTGTCGTCATGCGGCCGGCGCACCGGCCACTCGCGCGAGCCGAACTAGTCCCTTGCCTAGCTGTCGACAAGCAACGTCGACCCGGAGGTGGATCGCTCGTTTCCCACTTTGCGGTTGCTGCGCGGCCTGCGCTCACCCGTGTATTGCGGTGGAGCATGTCTTCGCCTCAGTAGGCTCGGCGGCCTGGTCGCCGCCGCTGTATCGGTATAAGCGTCAAATAGATTCCACACGGCTTTTGCTATGGCTGTGAAATATAATCTGAAAATTGTAATGTTGAATATGCTGTTTGATCTGTTTGTCGGCTAATGAGACTACCATATTGGACTATATCACGTATTAGTTCTGGACGGTGAGATGCATGTTATGCGGGGAACGGGCCATCGGTCACCCGCACTTGTCAGTTCTCTTCAAAGGCTGGAGCAGAATTGCAAACGGCGTAGATGCTTGACAGCATGCTTAAATTACGAGCAGATTGGGGGCACAGGTTATTAGACTTCTTAAGGGCTAAGCTTGGGCTTCGAGCGAACGCGGATCTGTGCTGACGTAGTCCGTCGCGTCGCCTGTCGCCGACGCTTGCATGCAACCTGGTGCGAATTAACGGTGCTTGCATTAATAAAACTGAAAAAAAAATTCTTCAGCACACAGTTCAGTAGTCTTGACTTGGGGTCATTAGATTACGCCACAATATGTTACGCTGTTCAGGTGCTGCGCTAGCTATTCCCAAATAAAACTGTCGTTTCCAGGACAGTTGGCATTGCGATTTAGGTGCGCCCGTTGCGTACGCCAAGCTTTTGTGGGCGCACAGCTGTAGCTGTTTGTTACCAGAGCCTTCAAGCTATTGAAAGAGTCTACTATCACGTATTGGACGAGCGGCTGCGTTTCAAGTTCATGCATGTGTGAAATCACGTCCTGACCAGTTGTCACTGGCTCATAGGATTATGACACTCTCCTCCGCGCGGCGCTTTCCTCCTCGTTTCCCCTCGCACGCCGGCTCCCAACGCTGTACACAGCACGCTTTTTTGTCCAGGCAGCCGTAGGCCATCCGCGGCATTGAATTCTGGCGCGTGTTTTGGGGCTGGCGGGGGCCTCACTGAGTTAGCTAATCGTCATAGATGGCGGTAAAAGCAGTGGTAACGCTGAAAGTGATTTTGTGGGTAGTTTTGGTTTTCTGCATCCAAAAATATTCGAGACATTGAGCGAAGCTGGCCATTTCTGTTTCAGGCAAAGCACCTGACCAACCACTTAAACATCTTGCTAGGCTCAAATGCTGCACAGACTTTTGATGACCGGCTAAAGACCGTTGGACGGCAAGTTTTTCGTTACGCACACAGCCAAGTAAAAAAAGAATGCGTGAAGTCTTGTCTCCAAGAAATAGAAGCTGCCAAAACTAACAGGAAGTCCATGGCAGTTGAATACGAAGCCATGCCACTACTACTGCTCGCAATCTTCGGAGAAGACAAAGAGCTGTTCTACAAGCTAACAGAGGTAAGAACTGACAAATGTAGTTTGCATTATTTCCTTGCAGTCGTCGCACGTTAATGCACAATGTGAAGTGTCCCATTAATTTATTCCTCCCAATAACTAAGTCAGCACTGCCTTTTATAACAGTAGTGCAGTGATTGTTTTAATCCCACGTCTCTAACATTTGTACTGAGATAACAGGAAAATCTGGAAGTTTTATGTCAACCTTGCCCATAAACAAAAATTTATTCTCAAAGCCAGCAGACTTGCTGCGGTGTGTTTTAGCGTGCGACGCAATGGTAACTCATATTAAGTGAAATGGCGTCGGTGTTGAGGACTTAAGGCATCATTCTTCTTTTATTACATCCCATTGACCGATCCTAACGCTAATGCACATGTGAATTGGATTTTTCATGTATGGAGACGGCCAGCGACGATGACTTGGGGGATCTGCCAAGCTGTCCTTTCATCTGCGTGAAAGGTAAGATACTGATGACTGACTAAAGAGGCAGTTCATAAAAAAATTGCTGAAAAAATGCACTAAATGGTGTTACCTTGTCCGAAATGCCAATCTTTATTATATTAGACAAATGTATGCATTTTATTAAAAGACACTTCCCGCTGGTTGAAATGCTTAATGAGTATTGTTGGCTCGATGTGCCTATCATGTATAGGCCAATGCAATCTTCGTCGTTATCCCTTCCTCGTTTTTCACTTATCTTCCTAAAACTAATGGTGATGGACCCACCCCTCTGAATAAAGAGACTGTACGCGCAACTGAAAGACATAATGAAAACAGAAGGACAAAGCGAATAATAATTCTTCCTTCCAAATCTTTTCCAGGATGGACTTTTCTCACTGCTAATTCATACACAATCTGCGTGGACACCCATCCAGTACTTCATGCATCGAAGCCAGACGAGGCCGTCAAGCTGCTGTTCTTTGCTCCTTTTGCTTTTAACATCCAGTACCAGAAGGAGACGAGCCTGTGCTTGGAATTCACACAGAGGTAAGAACTGAAGCCAATGTTCACTCACTTGTACACTTGCCTGACGTAACAGCACGCCCTGCGCAAATGCATACTGCAGTCTGCCAATCTTCAAAAACCTTATTTAGAAAAGCGGTTACTACGCTGCTAAACTGACAGTATGCGAAGAATATGCACTTCAACTGAAAAGCTTTTTGTACAGTGTACGTGTTCATCGAGAATATCATACTGTCAATGAAGTTTGCTTATCGATGTGAAAGTTGGCATTTCTTCAGTTTGGCATTGAACTAGCACTGGGACGCAATAACGCTAAAGATATTTGGTAGTGTGCTGTAGTATAGGAGCAGCACCGAAGAAAATTTGCTTTAAGGTAGGGAGTTTTAGCAACATTGTAGTACAGGAAATTAATAATTGATTTACCATTGACTGACGTAATAACATGCCCTCATTATCCAGTCTCATTTTTTAATATATGTGTCAAACAGCGAGACATCATAAAGAAAGCTTTTATTTCTATAGTTAACAGTACAGCAGCAGCTAAGGATCACGCCTGTGTGCTGTCTATTCTGCTGGGAGGCTAATGCAAGAGCATACAGTCAAGGATGCATTCTATAAACGTGAAGGTCTGAGATCAGGTACTTCGTTGTTTTGTTCTAATAAAGCGCAACACAAAAACAAAGCAAGTGACAAGCACGCAACTGTATTATAAACGTTAATTTTTTTAACCTTTGCAGCCTTCTATTTTAAAAAGTGTGAGAAATGCGCCGATGCTTTCTATTGTGCTGGATTGTACTGCAAAGTGGACATTGTGTACCTGATAAGGATGAATAATTAGACGATTAATAAGCCTAAATTAGGTAACAAACTTTACTATTTCTGCTTTAAAGGGAAGGTTGTATCGCAAAATTTATCTGTCAACATCGAAGGTTAGGCTTATTTTTAAATTTTGTTACCCGGCAATGTATTTCGAAGTATCGAAGGAAAGCTGTTCAATTGGCTGGCCCACTTTACCTAACTATACAATGCCGTAACTGCTAATTGTATTCCCGCCGAAATCTAGTTAACTTATACATCATAAAAATACACTAACTGTGTCTGTGCTTGCTGCATGCGTTAGAAGTGCGAGAAGTGATTTTTCTATGAATATGCAATGGTGGAAAGATGACTCAACGAGCTTTCATATGCGTATTTTTGTTGGTCGATGTCTCGAATGATACTGCCGTTTAGGAATATTTAAAACAGCTCATATTCAAAGTTGACGACCATCAATTTTGCAACATAACCTACCTTGCTTCTGAGATGACAAATAGAAAAGTCAGTCAAAGTTAAATTATGTAACTACACATACATTTGAGGTACCTAATGTCTGCCTTGCTGTACAGTCCAGCTCAGAAGACCACACCGACGTAGCTAAGTATTTAAAACAAATATCTTCAAAAGTGACAAAAATCACCCTGTATATAAGATATCAATCGGACGGAAAAAAGATGTCTCTCCCGCTCTTTTTCTGCCGCATCTCACACATACACACTTAAGGTAACGGAATCGGGGTACGGATTTCAGGCTGTTTTTTATGGGAGAGGGGTGCGTTCTGACATGGCAAACCGTTGTAGCAAGGTAAACAAAAGAGACCTAACGTTTTATTAAAGTACGTTTCTCCTTGTTTTATCCGTTTACACCTCCTCATTCACAAGGTCACATGTACTGTAGTAGCTATGAGTTCCTAGGGCGCATGAGCCACGAACGAGTCCAACACTTTTATCATTACCCACTGGATCAAATCCTCACTTGTGGAGATGAAAATCGATCTCAAGTCATTTAATATGTGGTAGTAAAATGAGGTGATCACTAAGAAGCAAGGTACTTAAATGACTTCACTAGCATCCTAGATACTTCTGTTTCCAATGGTACCTGTATGACCGGAAACTCCAACACATGCCTCGTAAACAATGACATTGTAGAAGCATCGTATGCTCTTTCCGCCTAGCAGTGCCTGTGAGTCATGCTCATGTGCGGTTGTTGATAAAACGAATCTTGCTGCTTTATCGCTATGAGGAGCTTGACAAGAAGGTTTGAGCAGCAAAGTGACGCCTCACAAAGCTAGAGTTTTATTTCCGGGTGGGAACAGGTAAGATATTAGTGCTTTTCTAACTTAGCTTTTACCCCTCAAAACATAGCGGATCATATATGAGACCTGATTTTTTTAACACATCCGCCCTTGTCAGAATGGTTGTGCAAGTGTAGAACGAATATATTTTTGTCTTTCAACTATAAAAATTGTTTTCGTGCCTGGTCGTTAGTGATAGCTCGTGGCTCTTTGTTTCAGGGCTATTGCAGGTATTAATCCTGCAAGAGGAACGAAGGTGCAAAAGAATGGCGCGAAGCAGCACTGCCTGTCACCAAGAGTGGCTGCACTCGTAACGGCTTTGAAAGACTATGACTTTTAGATTTTTAGTTTCTGTTGCTTGTGTTGTATAACATTTTATTATGTTGGGCTCAGAAATACTTTTCGAGCTATAGAAGACTGCTGATGTGACTTTCGTTTTAATAAAGTGTTCATTCATATCAAGCTGCTTGGCTTTTGGTTCTCAGGCAATGCTATACTGATGAAAATCAGTGTGTTGTGCAAACGTTTCATATTCAGATATTCTTAAATTACTACAGGCAACTTCCCTCGAGCAACGAATTATGTAATATCACACTTTCATTGGTATAAACGATGCAAAGATCATATTTATAATTTATTGAGCCCTTTTGCTTGCACAAAAACCGTATTTTGTGCGGGGAAAAAAATTTGAATAAAAGAAAAACAAATAGGAAACAGAACTTTGCAGAAATTTGTGTAAAGAACATTGTGTGTAAATTAACAGGGCAGCCAAAAACACACAACTAAACTCAATTTGCATTCACAGATTTTCTGTACATGATAGAAAAGAAACATTGTAAAATAACAGAATAACTGAAAACAGAAAAGTGAATTTCACAGATTTTCTGTACATGACAGAAAAGAAACACTGTAAAATAACACAATCAATGAAAACAGAAAAGTGAATTTCACAGACATTTTACAAGCTTTCAGTAAATAATGAGAAAGAAAAACCTGAAAATCACAGACTTGCTTCGAAACAGAAAATGAAATTTCACAGAAATTTTACAGGGATTTTCGGTAAATGATAAAACATTAACATTGTAAGATAACCGAAAAACTGAAAAAACGGAAAACAGAACTGTACAGACTTTTTCTGGCAGGACAGCTGCCAGAAAATGTCTGTTTTTTTTCGAAAACTTTTTTTACAGTGCAGAAGCAAGAGGTTCGGCACTGCCTTGACACGTGTGATCCAGTATCACAACGAGGGTGACGACTTCTCGTCTGCAATTATAACTGGGGACGAATCATGGTGCGATTACTACGAGCCTGAAACACGACGGCAATTCTTACAGTGGAAACATTCGAATTCACCATCTCCAAAGAAAGCAAGGGCAGTCAGTTCCGCTGAAAACGTGCTGACTTTTTTTTTTCGATCGCCAGGGGCCATTACTGATCAAATTTGCTAAACCCGGAGGGACTATCAATCGTTTCCGATATTGTGAAACGCCGAATTGGCTACGTGTCGCAATCAAGAAAAAACGGCGTGGAAAATTGACGGACGGGGTCATATTGGTCCACAACAATGCCCCTCCCTACGTCGCTGATGTAGTTAATACAAAAGTGGAAAAGTTCAAGTGGGAAACGCTGCAACATCCATCATACAGCCCAGACATGTCGTCTTGCGACTTCCACAATTTGGGGCAACTGAAAAAAAAAAAAGCGGCTCAAGCGAAGCAGACTCGTCCGGACGAATCGTCCTGGTCCGGACCAGGACGAATTTTTCTTCAACTATGAGGCTTTTCTTTCGAGGAACCCGTATGGGTTTCCTTTGTAGCAACTGCTAAGAACGGGTGGCTGTGATTTTCCCTTTATTCATAACTCCTGCTTTTTATATTTTCTCCCTGTTGGGACTATAATTTCGGTGCAACTACTCACAATGCACCACCGGTGACAGCTCCTCCTGCGCAATACATTGGAACGATGGACATCGTCATTGAGACTTTTCCAGGGCCGTTGCATATGTACAAAAATGTGAACAAGTTTCTTGCATGACAAAGTTTTATTTAAATGTTTGGCCTCAGCTTTTTCATTTCACGGCCTTTACATTTTTCATATCAGCGGCATACACTGCTTTGCTGGTTCCGAACTGACATAGTGTTAAAGTTCGTATAATATTATCTTTACTTATTAAATAAACAAAACACCTGGAAGAATTAATATCAGTTATTTCGGGCACAATTTTTGGGACATACGAGTATATTTTTTTCATGAAAAAACAAAAATATTTTACTTGTGACAGTGCGCAGCGCTCAAAGATTCGTTTGCAGCATCTTTGGTGATTGCAATGCAGTTATTATTCATGTATTTGATCCCTCGACAAATTCTAGATGGAGGAGGCCGAGCTGTGGCTTCCATTATTAGCACACTATGCGGCAAGTCTAGCTGGGTGATTATTCCACGAGCGATCGACGCGGGTCAAAAAATGCATACTTTAGATCCCATTGAATGTTTTATATTTCACGCGCACATCACTCGGTAGCACGAAAGTGAGCGCGCCTTCTTCGCCAAATGAATATCTTAGGAGGGAAAAAATAACAGCGAAATTCTGCAGTTTGCAGGCGCCCACTTAGTACATCAAGGCTTTCTCGCAAATGCACAACGAAGTGAAATACAATATATAGTATACAGCTACGAAGAAGATAATTTGCCTGCAAACCGTTGACGTAAAGAAGGGTCAGCTAGCACTGTTTGAAGCTTCCGTGCAAAACTGAAGTGCTTTAGAATAGCTGCTTAATTTGCTACAATTTTCAAGTGTTGCTATATTTACGAATCTTTAGCAACTAAACCAATCCATGTAGCCTTACGAAATTTGGTGCACTGTGAAACCTTAACCTACTCAACAATTGTGCTGAATATTGTTGCTGTATCACCAATTACGATTATTATATTTCGCCCCAAACCTGAAGTTTTGACGAAAACGAACGCTATTTAAATATCTAAATAAAAAGCCCCATCGTAACCTTTTCTAAAAATCTCGTGAACAGCTGTTCAGAGGCACTTGAAAAAGAATATTAAAAACATGCTGCATTATTTTGTTTGTAATGACAACACAGGTGTGGTAGAAACGAGAGCTTTGCCAGAATGCAGCAAGGTGCTCAGAAAAAGGGACATCGGGGTAAAAAGAACGTGCATAAGGCTCTGACTTGCCTAAATTTCATGAAAGGCAGTTTTCGCTTTATGGTTAATATTTATGCATACAAATGCGTTTAGTTCAATATTATTAATTCGCTTTAATGGGAATCAGAAGCGTCGGCATAACCTTTACATGGCTACTTTATTTAACAGCATGTGTGCACAGCTTACAGCGTAGATAACTTGCTCCTTCTGTTAATGAAGGTTTGTATTTCTCTGTCTGCCACAGAATTACCGGCTAACTTTCTGTGAATGTACACAGGTAAAAGAATGCATAGGGCAGGTACATGCCTCTGATGCAGATAATGCCTCTAAAAAATGCCCCAGTGGTCATTACATAAACGCCATTAGATAACCTACGGTGCGGTGGTGGGAGTAGCGACGGTGTTGGTTAGGGCAGGGTTAGCTGGCAGATACTTCCAGCTGCCTAAAACTACCGAAACTGCCTTTCTTCCGCAATCACGGTCAAGTTTAGGCAAGTCAGAGCCTTGTGGACGTTCTTTCTACCCCGATGTACCGTTTTCTTAGCACATTGCTGCATTCTGGCGAGGCTGGCATTTATACCACCTACACTGTCATGACAAACAAAATAAAGCAGCGTTTTTTTAAATAATGCTACATGCACAGTGCGCGCTTCTTGTGGACGATGCACCCCGACGACGCACGCTCCCGGGCTGAACGGGCCAGCGCGTTGCGGTGAGCCTTGGCAAAGGTGCTTTGTCTCCAGCTGTTGATCCTTCGCAACGATGTCTTTCAGGTGCCTGTGAACAGCTGTCTACGAGACTTCTGTCAAAGTTTACGATCGTTTTCTTTATTTTGATTTTTAAATGAATGAATGAGGTTTCATAATTAATATACACGATACAGTACAAGGGAATAATATACAGGAGGAGGTCCCGAGCTTAAAGACTGTAGTGGGAGCTCCTGTACAGCGTATACCTAAAAATAAAGTAAAATATAAAGTGTAAGTAAGAATAGCGTTCATTTTCGTCAAAACTTCACATTTCGGGCGAATCGTAAAAATCGCGATTGTGTGATACAGCAACAATATTCAGCCCAATTGTTGAATAGGTGAAGGTCTCAGAGTGCACCACATTTCGAAATGCTGCATGGATTGGCTTAGCTGATAAAAAAGATCGTCGGTACAGGAACGTAGCAAATTAAGCAGTTATTCTGAAACACTTCCGCTTTGCATGGAAGCCTCAAACAGTGCTAGCTCACCCTTCTTTACGTCTACGTTTTACAGGCAAAAATACATTCTTCGTAGCTGCAGTATATTGCATTTCACATCGTTGTGAATTTGCGAGAATGCCCTGCGTACCAAATACGCGGCTGGACACTGCATAATTTCACTATTTTTTTTTCCCCTCTTGAAATATTAAATCAAATTATGGGGTTTTACGTGCCAAAACCACGATCTGAGTAGGAGGCAGGCCGTATTGGGGGACCACCCGGGGTTCTTTAACGTGCACCTAAATCTAAGTACATGGGTGCTTTTCGCATTTCGTCCCCATCAAAATGCGGCCGCCATGACCAGCATTCGATCCCGCGACCTCGTGCTTAGCAGCCGAACACCACACGCACTAAGCAACCACGGCGGGTCTCCCAAAATGTTCATTTGGGAAGGAAGCCACGTTCACTTTCGAGCTACCGACTGCTATGCGCATAAAATAGAAAATATCCATTGAAATCTAAGATATGAATTTTTTTTTTTTTTGACCCGCGTCGATCGCTCGTGGAATAATCACCCAGCTTGGACTACGTCGCCAATGAGACAGCACTCTGCTCGCCGGTGCCACGCCACGCTTGAAGCGCACAAGCGACGCCAGGCACCGCCGAATTCGTGGGCCGGTCTCGCCACCCGTTCTCGGGATAAGCGAGGGCGCCGTCCTCCGCCTGCACACTGTTACGAACTTCCTTACGGTGCCACCAGTGTTACGACATCCAACCGGTGCCGCCAGTGTTCCGAACTTGTACTGCTGCACCACGATTACGGCTTTGTGGTCCCGTAGCGCTCGTCACCCGTTTCGTGACAGAGCGTTGGTAGCGAAGACTCCGAGCCTGGCGTCGATGAGAATAACAAAAGGGACTTTATACATTATATACAGGTTATCATACAGGACATGAACGGGTCGGCACTGGGGCCGAGTGCTCACAACAAACGCGACTGTTCTCGCACGACGACGTCCGGCGAAAACGCGTGACACATCTCACCCCAGTCGGGAGCGACACTCTCTCCCGGTGGGTTGGCGGATCCTGTTTTCGAGGCAGCGCGTTGCTGCTTTTATAATCCCCGAGCACCATTGTCACTCAAACGGCCCAATACAAAGTCAGCACACGACGGTCGTCCGAGGGGTCCAACCAGCGACCGCGCTGGCCACCCGGTTCAAAGTTCGCGCGCGCGGTGACCTCCAGGCAAAGGGAGGTGCGGCGCCGGGCTGTCTGGCACACGCTGACATGTCCAAACTTGCGGCTCGCCGAGGCTTCTCCCGCGCGCTGCCTGACCTCTCAGCATCTTGACTTGTGAAGGGAGAATTAGGGCGCTCGCAGGATAGATTCTGCATCTTGCAGATTCGGAATCCGGGCTTGTGGTAATGGCACAACAGCATCCCCGCCCTCAGATAAGGCGCCGGGAAGACGAGCTGCCTCCACGTGGCTCGGATGCCAGGCGCGCACGTTCGTCAGGCTCGTCCAAGTTCACGTCCAGTGTCGGGACGCCAGGTAACTTCACGTGCCCAGGTCCGACTCGCCAGGACAGGAGCTCTGCTCACCACGTCGTCGCCAAGGCACCTTGACCAGCTCCGCTCGGGTCGTTCCTAAGACCTTGCTTCTCGCCACTGGTCCCGCTTGGTCGTTCTGCAGCTTGCAAAACCGACCGGCAAAAGGCAACACCCAACACGAACAAGTGCCCTCTGTCTCCCGTCAAACACCAGACAAGGCCGTAATTCAAATCAACCTAACTAAATTGCTATCCCTCTTTTTGCTCCCGCTGCAACAAGAGGCAGTTGTACGATCTAGTACACAAGGCTCAAACAACCAGTTTTCCAATTAACAACACAACAAAATAGAAACAATTATTAATCAGCAATAATAATGACAACTAGAATGGTCCCCTTGAAATCGCTTTGGACCGAAAACATACTACTGAGGAAGCAAATGAGGTCATTCATTTTTCCCGGCGATATTTTCGCGGAATCCGAAGCTGCTTATATTTGCGACCCTGCTTATCCGTGTAGCGGCGGTACAATAAGCCAGATTCTTTGCCAAATGAAACCCTCTTTTTTTTCACTCCCCGTTTGACGCTCTTCCTCAGATCGGCTAATGAACAGTCTTCCTGCTGCTCGCGAATCAGACTTTCTCTTTCAACTGCAGCCTGCTCCTGCCGGCTGGAGGAAACCGGAGCGAGTGTGGAGCCCGCGTCGCCTAATTGCGGCGTCGCGTCTATATCGCGGCTAGCACTGTACGCGTCACTCCCACTCACTTCCAGGACCCGCTCGTCTAGGCCAGCCTCCGAGCTCTGCCTCTCCCGTGACTGCTCGCCACTCAAGTTACCCTGATCAGTCCGTGTGCCGCACCGCCTTTCGCTCACCGACGCTAAGTCAAGTTCCCTCGACAGCGGGCGCGCTTTGGATCGCGTGGGGGCCATGTACGCCACGTCGGCAAAGAATGATTTGCCCTGATCCCTCAGCAGCTGCTCCGAGCTATTTGAGAAGAGGTAGGAGAATTGCTCCGGGAGGGCGGCTGACACAGCGGCTTCGGTGTTAAGTTTCCCAAATTCTCCTTCAATGCTAACCGTTGCGATCGGTAAACAGACACTCTCCTTCTCGGCCACTTGCCGTATCCTAACGCACTCTCCCGTAAAATCACTCGAGGAGACGAAAGACGGGTGAACAACGTCCATAGTTGCTGCAGAGTCCCGCAGTGCTCGGCACTTCTTGCCGTTTACCTTAATTTCCTGCACATAGGGCTCCAATAGACGTATGTTCTTGTGGGTTTCCTGTATCGTTGCAAAAGCAATTCTCTCTGGGCAGCTTGCAGCGATGTGCCCTTGCTTTTTGCAATTGTAGCAGGTTAACGGTTTCCGTTTTTCAAAAGAACGCGTCATTTCGTTTCGCTGTTTCGGACTATCGTCATCATTCTGAGATGCATTCTGTCCTTCCCTTACAGTTTCTTTGGGAAGGGACTCGTCGTCCCGAAACTCGCGACGCGTGATTTCCTTCCGTTCGTCGGGCTTCCCGTAAAACCCATCTCTTCTATCTGCTTTTTCTATGCGCACTGCCTTGCTGTGTAAGCTGCGGCGGGTGTAATACTCTTCCGCTTACTCTGCTGCCTTGTTTAGCTTAACCTCCTTTAGCCTATCTTGCAGCCAGAGCCGGACATCCTCATCAATGCAACGGTAGAACTGCTCCAACGCGATGCATTCGACAATTTTGTCGCGGTCGTCGTAAACCTCTTCGCCCTTCAGCCATTCCACCAGGTCGGCTTTTAGACGAAACGCGAAGTCAACATTCGACTCCTTACCCTTTTTTGCATACCGGAGCCTCTGCCGGAAAGCTTCGGGCGACAATTTGTACTTCCGCAGTAGCGCTTCCTTCACATCACTGTAGCTCTCAAACGCCTCTTTCGATAAGCAAGTTATTACGTCTGATGCCTCCCCAGGAAGCAACGCTAACAGATTCTGTGCCCAAAGGGATCGCTCAATGCTATTCCGTTCGCACACGTGCTCAAATTTCACGAGGTATTTGGCCATATCCTCTCCGACGACAAAGGGTGGAAGTTGATCGCGTATTCTTGGAACATTAGAAGTGAGACTAGGCGCCGGCGAGTTATTTCGGATCTCCAACTCTTTCATTTTAAGCTCGTGCTCACGTCGCTCCCTCTCTCTCCTTTCCTCCCTTTCCTCCTCGCGAAGTTCCTTTTCCTCCTCGCGACGTTGCTGTTCTCTCCTTTCCTCCTTTTCCTCCTCGCGACGTTGCTGTTCTCTCCTTTCCTGCTCGCAACGTTCCTTCTCCTCCCTTTCCCGACGTTCATTGATACCCGCCAAGGCCTCTGCGGCTTCCTCAGCCGTTACGTCCCCAGTCCTCATGACCTCAAGGATCGCATTCTTTCTTTTGGTTGAGCCCAACTCAATGCCCAACTCCTCACAAATTTCGAGAAGTTCCTTCACCTTGTACTTCTCCATCGTTCACACTGTCCTCCTGCTGTTTACCCTTTTTGAATATACCTGCCGTACGCTACTATAACACTACTAGTAAGACATATGCAAGTATTTCACACACTGCCCTGTTTACCCTCTCAGCATCCCCTGGTTTTCAAAACACTCTTACTAGGCTTGAAACACACAAGGTTAAACACAATGCAACACCAAGTCAATCCCTGAGCTACTATAACCTGTGTCATAGAAAGTCTGGTGTTTGAGGTAAACTTCAGGCACTCACCGCGCCGAGGTAGCTGATGCCGGTCAATCCCGTAGCTGCCATCCAGTGTTACGGACATCCTAACCGGTGCCACCAGTGTTACGAACTTCCTTACGGTGCCACCAGTGTTACGACATCCAACCGGTGCCGCCAGTGTTCCGAACTTGTACTGCTGCACCACGATTACGGCTTTGTGGTCCCGTAGCGCTCGTCACCCGTTTCGTGACAGAGCGTTGGTAGCGAAGACTCCGAGCCTGGCGTCGATGAGAATAACAAAAGGGACTTTATACATTATATACAGGTTATCATACAGGACATGAACGGGTCGGCACTGGGGCCGAGTGCTCACAACAAACGCGACTGTTCTCGCACGACGACGTCCGGCGAAAACGCGTGACACATCTCACCCCAGTCGGGAGCGACACTCTCTCCCGGTGGGTTGGCGGATCCTGTTTTCGAGGCAGCGCGTTGCTGCTTTTATAATCCCCGAGCACCATTGTCACTCAAACGGCCCAATACAAAGTCAGCACACGACGGTCGTCCGAGGGGTCCAACCAGCGACCGCGCTGGCCACCCGGTTCAAAGTTCGCGCGCGCGGTGACCTCCAGGCAAAGGGAGGTGCGGCGCCGGGCTGTCTGGCACACGCTGACATGTCCAAACTTGCGGCTCGCCGAGGCTTCTCCCGCGCGCTGCCTGACCTCTCAGCATCTTGACTTGTGAAGGGAGAATTAGGGCGCTCGCAGGATAGATTCTGCATCTTGCAGATTCGGAATCCGGGCTTGTGGTAATGGCACAACAACACGAGCGCACGCCCGAGAGCCTCCCGGCCGGCCCCCGCCAGCCACACACGAGCGCTGTGCTCCTCCACCCTGCTGGCGCTCTCGCGTCAGCGAACATTGTTTAACTGCGCGAGCAAACGAACCACAAAGACAGCGAGGGACAAAGACGGGCGCAGACTTGCAACTAAAGTTTATTCCACAAGGTACACGTATAAATACACACCCGACATACACCACTGCGCGTGCGCGAAAAAAAGGAAAGGTAAAAGAAAAGTAAAACCTTGTATATGCGAAACGCGACCTACCTACGCTCGTCAATTAACCTAATCTCACTGGTATGTAAATAAACTGAGGTGTCACTGACACATTGTTGCCCCTTCTTTCTAATATGGTACGCCTCGAGTAGCTCTCTGGCTCGGCTATCTCGGCAGCGGCACAAAATCTTTGTTTCCTTTATGATCGGCTTGCACGTGCACGCCAGGCAGTGGACAGGCAGGTGCCCATGCGTTTTATTTCTAATAGACAATTCGTGCTCACGCAAGCGCACATTCACACACCTTCCTGTTTGGCCAATGTAAACTTTGCCGCAGGATAGAGGTATCTGGTATACTACTCCAACACTGCAAGCTACGTGGGAAATGGAGTGCTTAGTTCCGCACCCTTGGAAGTTATTTTTACTTCTTTCTATGCGCGAGCATAGCCCAGCGAGCTTGCCGGGAGCCGAGAACGCTATCTCAACTCCATACCGTTTCACAACCTTCTTTAAGTTGTGGGAAGTCTTGTGAACATAAGGTACAACTGTCCGTTTCTTATTTTTGCGCTCCCTTGTGTCTTCAGCAACATTGCCTTCCGTCTTTGTCTTCTTAAGCACTGCCTCCACTACTGCTGAAATGACTGATTGCGGAAAACCGGCTTCTTCCAGCCTTACAATCTGCTTGTCAAAGCTTTCCTGTATTTTGTGTGTGCAGGACTTCCTTAAGGCTGATAAGATGCACTGGGTGGCTATGGCCCGCTTTACCGTTTTTGAATGAGCCGAATCGTAGGGCAACAATTTTTTTTGGGATCTTGGGTTATACTTCCAGCACACATGGTCGTCACAGAAGCTTATAGCGTTGTCTAAAAACTGAATATTAATATCCTTTGTTAGCTCATGGGTGAATGTTAAACCTTTGCCAAGGCGCTGAAAAATGTCTAGTACACCTGCGATGGCGTCGTCATATGTGTAGCTGGCTTGCTTTTTTAAAAGTACAAGAAAATCGTCAACATAACGGAACACGGTAACAACCAGGTCACGATCGATCCCTTCGTTTACCGCTCTGTCAAATTCCGATAAGTAAATATTGCACAAAATTGGAGCAACGCAAGATCCTATACATATACCTTGTTTCTGTACGTAATAGTCTCCTTTAAACTGGATGAAGGTAGATTTGAGGTAAAACTCAAGCAACGCTAAAAACCTATTAACAGTCAAGCCGGTAGAATTCTGAAAAGACACTTCGCCATTAACTTCAATACATTTCTGAACAGCCTGAAACAATGCAGCGTGAGGGATAGAATAAAACAAATCTATGTCAATGGAAAAAGCATGGCCAATATCGTCATTCGACTGTATAAACTCTTCTCGGCTCCCGGCAAGCTCGCTGGGCTATGCTCGCGCATAGAAAGAAGTAAAAATAACTTCCAAGGGTGCGGAACTAAGCACTCCATTTCCCACGTAGCTTGCAGTGTTGGAGTAGTATACCAGATACCTCTATCCTGCGGCAAAGTTTACATTGGCCAAACAGGAAGGTGTGTGAATGTGCGCTTGCGTGAGCACGAATTGTCTATTAGAAATAAAACGAATGGGCACCTGCCTGTCCACTGCCTGGCGTGCACGTGCAAGCCGATCATAAAGGAAACAAAGATTTTGTGCCGCTGCCGAGATAGCCGAGCCAGAGAGCTACTCGAGGCGTACCATATTAGAAAGAAGGGGCAACAATGTGTCAGTGACACCTCAGTTTATTTACATACCAGTGAGATTAGGTTTATTGACGAGCGTAGGTAGGTCGCGTTTCGCATATACAAGGTTTTACTTTTCTTTTACCTTTCCTTTTTTTCGCGCACGCGCAGTGGTGTATGTCGGGTGTGTATTTATATGTGTACCTTGTGGAATAAACTTTAGTTGCAAGTCTGCGCCCGTCTTTGTCCCTCGCTGTCTTTGTGGTTCGTTTGCTCGCGCAGTTAAACAATGTTCGCTAATACCTACCAACTCGCCCAACAACAAGTTCTACTAAACTACGCTCTCGCGTCGTCGCGAGACATCGCAGGCACACGGAACTGCTACGGTGCAGTCGGGAGAGGCAAGCGACCGCGGCGACGCACGCGCCTCCCCTGCCGGCAACGCTCCAACCGACGCACGCAATTAAGTGTACGCGGAGCCCTCGGCCGGGCGTCAATAAACCGACGCCGTCCGAAATTTCACCGCATGCCTCCACGGGGAGCCGGAAACGACGCCACCTTGAAGCTAGCCACCGTAACGTGTCGCGCAGACGACCGAGCGAGCTTTGAAAACGACTGCCGTCCAAAGGCGACTCTCGGTCACGCGAAAATGTAGTTTCACACCAGAAATTAAGTGTGCCGGTGGGGTTTGATAGCGATATCGACAAGCGGACATTTAGTCCCTCATTTCAACTATTTTGGATAAAACTCGAACAATTGTGTAGTGTGCTTACATAAAAAAAAGAAGGTAATAAAATCGTTAGACGACGCGGGACGGAGGGGCTTTGCACGCAACCATTTACGAGGCCAGCATTTCTATAGCGTTTTCAATGCTTACACATTACAAAAAAGTTCTAAAACTCTGCCCAAACACGCTGTTCGGGAAAAGCGGTCGACATGTTGCCCCTTGCGACTGTCGTTTGCTCAATGTACTACGTCTGCGCCACAGATGCCGCTGAAGCGCCGGTGGCGCTGTACTACGGCCACACTAAGAGAAATGCGGCCATAATGAAGCACAGAGCGCTATGCGGATACAATAAGTACCAACTACTCCGTGTAAAAGTGTAATGGTTCCAGAACTTAATTTTGGCAATGCGGCTGTTTACTTGAAATCGGGGGTACAATCAAGACTCGATAGGAAACAAAGGTCAATTGAACCAAGGTTTGAGTACGAGCTAGTTGGTTGGGCGAAAGTGACGATTTATATCATGACTTACCTAGACAGGAACGTCATGCCATGGATGGGCAATACAAAAATCAAAAAAGCCTTTCGCTATGTCGATGATTTTTTGGTTTTGTTTAATTGTGAGGAGGGCTGTGTAGCGGCCTCTGTTCAAGTGCTAGACCTGTTCGAAGAATGCTTATCTCCCCTCACACTCACTCATGAGCTTCAGGATAATGGGTCACTTAGGTTTGAAGTTATCTTTTACCCGGCAACTAGTATGATGGATGTACGAGCCGCGAGCTAACAAGCCTCTGTTATCCTATGCATCTGCCCATTCAAAATTCGTTAAGAGAGGTATCGTTCAGGCTTGCTTGCATAATGTACTAACAAAATCATGTTATCATTTGATAGAAACCAGTTTCAGTGCGCAGATAGCTCGGTTGAGGGCTGCAGGGTACCCGAGCAACCTTCTGGTCTTAGTTTCGGAAAGCCTGCGTAATAAGTTTAGCACCGATCCTCACAGCTTTGAGTCTGAGGTACATGAACGAAGTAAAAAAAACAGCTGTTATCCCGTGTGTCCATGGAATATCCGACAAACTTAAGAAAATAGGACAAAGAGCAGGTATCGACGTTGTTTTCTCTGCTCCAAAAAAACTGGCCCAACTTTGTGTCAGAACCAATCCTGCTGCTAAGAAACGTAGTATTTGCAGCAATAATCATAGGAAGAAGTTTACAGCTTGTTCGAAAGGTGTGGTGTATAGGATTCCCCTGAAATGTGGTAGGTCTTATATAGGACAGACTGGTAGATGTCTCAACGTTAGGTTACAAGAACACAGCAATAAAGTGCGCAAAGGGTGGGAAGGCTTCCTAGGGGTTCACTGCGCACAACGCGGCTGCGTCCCAATTTTTGAGGAGTCGACTATCTTAGCTAGGCATTCCAATGAAAGTGCCAGAATTAGCATTGAAGCAGCAGCGATTGCCGATGGCGACTCGGTTAGTAAGCCATCAATCGCACTAACAGACAAAGAACTGGTTTTCCTGAGATCGCACATGCGCCCTCGTTCATCTTAGGTAATAAATTCTGAATGCTTTCTCATGTCGGGTTGCTGCTTGTAGAGGGCGCTTTTGTCTTGGTGTTTCAGGGTATATACGTTTGTTTCTGAAAATAAAAATCAGTCGGAAGTCAGCGCTTGTCTATGTCGTCCTTTTTTGTCCTCCGTCTATGTATGCGCTGTAAGTGACGATTTATGCCAATTGAACGCCTCGCATTGGGCGCTCACGGGAAGACTACAAGTGAAGCTGTGCAGGGTGATATGGGCTGGACTAGTTTTGAAGTGAGGGACGCTCACAGTAAAACTGATTATGAAGAACGCCTGAGGAATATGGAAAAAAGTAAACGGGCTGGGAGAGTGTTCAGGTATATATGTACAGGAAAAACATTCATTCACAGTGGAGGCAAACAACTGGGACGCTTACCAGCAAGTATGCGGCCTGTAGGGTGGGCAACACAGCAAGAAAGGAGGTCAAACGGAAAGTCAGAGAGGCCGAAATAATGTCATGGGTGGCGGCAATGAAAAAAAATTAAACAAAGAAAACCTGCCACGAGCAACTACTTAAGAGGGAAAAAAACGAAATGAGGAAAGAAACAATTTATGATAACTCAAAGGGAAACTCATTACTTTTCGAAGCGAGATCCGGACGCCTTAGAACATGCTCCTATAAAACGAGATACAAGAAGGAAGAAGAAGCATGTGCTTGCTGCGGTAAAGCTAGGGAAACTACGGAGCATTTTTTATTAGAATGTGGAGACGTCTACCCAGCGGTCGATTTAGGCACCACTGGCCTCCTGAAGCCCTTGGGTTGGGCGAGAGCTGAGGAAAAGTAAACATGTCCGCAATAGAGATTAGCAAGAGGCGATTGGAGGATTGGTGGAAGTGAGGAAACGGAGACATACAAAAGCAAAGTTCGCAATAGGGGATCCGAAAATTTGGTTGCGGGAGTGCATAGGGTTTCTTTTTGTTTTTAACCTAGGTAGGACATTAGGCAGTATAACAGCAAGAGCTTGGTGGCGCAACCCACCGCCCCATTCCAAAAGGGACGCTCGTAATATCCATCCATGCACTAAAAACACATGACCTCGAGGCTGGACGTGTCCGAGCACAAGCGCCCCGCGCCAACTCTCGAAAGCGGCATCGCTTGTGTTCGAATCCGGGAAACGGGGCCGGAGAAAATGGCCCATTGTGCGGGCGGATCACGACAGCTGCGTCGCGGCCATGAAAGAAGCAGGGCACCGAAGTCGCTCGAGAACGCGTCCGGACGAGGAGAGCCCGGCGAATGGAACCAGGACGCAGCTCGCACAACAGGCGTCACGAGCGTCGCCACCGGCTCAGCTTGGAGCGTCGGACTGCCGAAAAATTGGCCATTTTTGCCCATGACCTGCACATGGCCCTTGAGTCTAACCTTCGAACTGACTCAATCTTCCTAGATTTCGCGAAAACCTTCGACAAGGTTCCTCACAAGCGCTTGCTACTAAAGCTTTCTTGGCTGAACTTGCTTCATAAGATACTGCAGTGGATAGAAGAATTTCTGGCAAACCGTACCCAATTTGTTGACGTTAATAACCAAACCTCTAGGTCTCTTGCAGTAACATCAGGCGTCCCGCAAGGGCCAGTCCTTGGTCCCCTTCTATTTTTAATATATATTAACGACCTACCAACACAGGTCTCCTGCAACGTTCGTATCTTTGTCGCTGACTTATCTATCGCACAATCAGTAACCCCTCTGATCAACTAACTCTGCAAAGTGATTTAACTTGTGTCCAGGACTGGTGTAACCGATGGCTCATGGAACTAAACCCCGATAAATGCAAACTCATGTCATTTCCTCGAAAACGTAATCCTCTCCTGTTCCCTTATACAATCTCGCACGTCACGATGGCATTAACAGTCTTACAAATATCTAGGCGTAACGTTGTCTAACGATCTAACCTGGAACGTGCATGTCACTAGAGTGATATCATCTGCTAACAGAAGTCTTGGTTACCTAAAACGTGATCTACGTCTAGCGCCACCAAACCTAAGATTGCTTGCATACAAGTCACTCGTACGCTCTAAGCTGGAATATGCCTCTGCCATCTGGAGCCCTAACTAAAAATATCTAACAAACTATCTTGAATCAGTACAGAATCGTGCCACAAGATTCATCCATTCATGCTATTCATACAATGTCAATATATCATCCTTAAAAGCAGAATCCGGCTTAACAACCCTGGCTTCTTGGCGTCGTATCGCTACTATGTACTCATTTCATAGGCTTTTTTACAGCTCACTTCATCATCCACTCGACATCAGGGGCCGCTATCTTGTTTGTACACGTCCGAAAAGCCGACGTTCGATTTCGCCTCACGCGACTGGACTAGATTGGCCCAGGCCGCGATATCGGCGCAGCTTGGACAATCGCGCGAGGCGAAATCGAACGTCGGCTATTCGGACGTGTACAAGATAGCGGCCCACTCCTGCTGCACGCATTTCACTCCGCATTGGTCATCCCCTTCAAGTCGCCCGTCCACGTGCGCACACTACCACTTTTGCCACATCATTCTTCCCACGTTCAGCCTCGGACGGGAACCGCCTTCCACACGACATCGCCGCAATCACCTGCCCATCCACGTTTTTGAACTGTATAATTAACATATTTACGAGCGAGCAAACTTGTACCTAAACATCTTTCCCTTGCGTATATAATTTTATTAGCTACCCACACCTTATGTAATACCCCAAATCCTGGGGGCCTTTGAGGTAATAAAGTGAAGCTCTCCGGACAAGTTGTATAAACTCGTCGATATGGGAAAAGAAAAAGCACCGCGCAATTCTGGCGCCACGAAACCCAAAGTGGGAGGCTGCAGCGAGCGCAAAGCGCCTCGAGGCGACGTCCTGCTTACGTCACCGAGAAGTGGGCAGCAACCAACGCGCTGCGACAGCGCACTGGCTCGCCGCTGCTGGGTGACGCAGCAAACTCTACCGGGAGACCGAGTACGCGCAAATGAAAGCATTCTGCGAAAAGTTCACTTTGGGAACGCTTTGGCTGCGCAGCCCCGGCCAATAAGACCGCCTGGTCCGCTGTAACGAAGCCTCAGAATGCCTTCGGCGGCACCGCTAGAGGAAACGCGCATCATATACGGTGGCGCCAGACTTCGGTGGTACAACGAGAAACTGTGCCGACACGCTGACCGAAGCGCCACGACGGTTTCTACGTGCATCGTCTTCGAGACGGGGCGGCGACACAAAGGGTCACCCGGCGGCAACTTTCTGTGGCGGCACAGCTACGGAGCCGAAGCGCATTTGTTTCATGGCGCCCCAACCGGTGGATCGCCTCTCGCTTATATCGACGGCTGACCGATCAATGCCGCTCGGACTCCCAGCGCTTCTGGAAGGGCGTCGCTGGGTGAACACCTTGGCGTGCCGTCGGGATGTACATACCGCGCCGGGGCACACTAGCGCCAGGCTTGCCCGTAGCGTTCTTGGTCTGCAACTCCCGCGCACGGCCCCCTGCGCAACTGTCACGCCGGACAGCCTGAAGCAAATCGCTAGGGGCAGGCGTGGCGCTGCGGTCGCTCGACTATCAGGACGGTTACTGGATTGTGGCGTCGAGCGTCATCGGGGCGTCACTTTTAGTATTTCCAGGCAGTTACACTCACCAGAGCGGTGCAATCGGTCTCCGTGCACATGCGTAATCATTGCAAACTGTCGCTACTGCAACAGTATTTTGTTCAAAGCGACCAATTTGCAATGCCACGAGGACGCCCAAAGACAAGGACGAAGTTGAGAGAAACCTACGCACGACCCATTATTCCCGTGTTCACTGAAACGCACAATTAACGGCACGCGCGGAACGCGGACGCGAAGTCCATTTTTCCTTTCTTTTTAATACAAATACCATTGCAACAATTCCATACGCAGGTTATTTCCCACGCGGGAACACTCTTGAGGAAAGTACCAGCGACGGGGTGCTTAATCGCCTAGCCCCCGCTTTCTTTTTTTAGTGCGGAAAGCTTTTAAAGATTTTTCAATCAGTCTGCATCGAACAATTCGTCACACCCGGAAGATGCACAGCAGTGACGGAACATTTCCTCCTGGCCTTAACGAGGAGCGCAGAGTGCAGAATATATCGTGTCACTCCAAGTGCACACGAGTGACGTAACCCGTGCTTCCGGGGCACCGCTCGAGCAGCGCCACATCAACACGCGGCTGCTCCGCTGGCGACATCAGAGCGCGCGTCACAGGAACAGAGCAGGTCGTCGGGCGACCGCGCCGGCTGTCGACCGCTCGACACGCAGGCTGCAGCGGCAGACATGCGCACCGATCCACGTGG
Source organism: Dermacentor albipictus (assembly GCF_038994185.2). Lineage (NCBI taxonomy): Eukaryota > Metazoa > Arthropoda > Arachnida > Ixodida > Ixodidae > Dermacentor > Dermacentor albipictus. The sequence goes on along the minus strand of NW_027225570.1, from coordinate 4,279,514 downwards.
GTCGCCAAGCTTCGGGCCACAAGCAGCCCAGAGCCAACCGGCAAGGGCCATCTTGAGAGCAGCGACCGAAGCGCGACTAGGTGAGGCTGTTAAACAGTAAGTGCTGCTTAACGAAAAGCGAGAAAACTTTACTCCACAAAAAATAAAATTTCTACACAATCTTATAAAGATGTCGTGACATCGGAAGCGTAATAATTGGTTAACTTCACCAACTTTGGGGACACCTGGCCCTTGCGCCACCGAATGTAGAACTGCCGTTTTTCGGCGCCCGCTCAAGAGCCGGCGTCCACGCCGTTGCCACGCAATGCCGCTCGTGCAGCCGAGCAAATAGTGGAGTTCCTGCGCGCGGCACCATTTCACAGCACGAACTTCTCACGCTAGAGGTGATATCGGGTTGCTCGGAGCACGTGTCCCATTGGAAGCGTCAGAAGCATAGTATATATGAATTTAATGTTTATTTCCACAAAGCAAGTACGATGCAGCGTTGTGGTGGGAAAGTGGGAGAAAAAAGCTGACGGCAGCTTCACTGGTCCCAAGAACCCGGAAACATCCGAGCAGCAGGGTGGACCAACACATTTCGCAATGACTATAAAAAATTAACCATTATATAAATACAAAAACATTGATAATCTAGTCAATAACGAAAGACATATTTGAATCGTAATTGAACAAGACATAGTTTAAACAAGAAAGACATTTCGAGGCGTTAAAAAATAAAAAAAAATCAACTGGAGAACGTGACAGTACATCAATTTCATTACTCATCGGTTCATTGAGTAACCTAGGCAGTCTAGAAAATAGCCTTTTCATGCCGTAATGGGCACGCGAGTGAGGTCTACGTGTACCAGTATTCCAGAAACCGGGTTGTGTACAGAGCTTTACGCTTGTTCAGTTGGGCTATTGACTGTATAAGGCTTATATTGCTGCTCCTTTTCATAGGCTATTGCGAGACGCTATTCAATAAGATTTGTAATTTCCAAAATTTTAGGGTCTTCGAATACGGCGGCAGATGGCAAGTCGTGCGGCTTGTTACATATAGCACGAACTGGCTTCTTTTATAGTACGTACAACTTCTTAATGTTTGTTGTAGAAGTCGTACCCCACACAAGGCAACAGTAGTTTAAGTGGCTCATGAAACAGGAATAATATATCGACTGTTTAATGGAACGGGGGAGAAGGTTCAGTGAGTAGATCAAACCAGCCATTTGGGATAGTTTGCCTGCAACGGAATCTGTATGATTATTCCAGGTCATGTGTTGGTCAAAGTGTACACCTACAGATTCATGTGTTGGTCAAAGTGTACACCTACAGATCGTAGAGAAATTAATCACGAGGCCTTTTTGTAAAGTGGCCTGCATATTTTAGCCCGAAGTAGCACTCCTTTAGTTTTTGAGGAATTAATACTTAGGCCATTTTCAATGACCACTTATATAATTTTTCCAATACGATATTAGCCTTTGAGCCTAAATCAATAGGGTTTTTAGACGAAAGAAATAACGTGGTATCATCAGCACAGATTATATAATGTGAGTCTCGACCACTGTTCACTAAATCGTTAACATAAATGTTAAAAAGAACGGGCCCTAAACTGCTGCCCAGTGGAACATCAGTATTGGCTGAACGAGTTTCAGATGCCTTATTGTTTATTTCTACAAACTGTTTTCTGTGATTTAGGTAGGATTTAATGAGGTCAAGGGCTCTGCCACGAACGCTGGTGGAGGTTAGCGCTCCCCGTCCTCGCCACGGAACTCCGAAGTGGTCGGTACCATGCCTTGTCACCATGCCTCCCAGTGACGAGCCCGCCTATGCAATGGCTTCGGCTTGTCCGAATGCTCCAATCGTCACGGTTGCCCAACATAGCGGCCCTGCTGTGTTCTCAGGCTTGCAGGGACAGGACGTTGACGAATGGATCAAGCCCTATGAACATGCCAGCGCTAATAACAGGTGGGACCCAACCATTATGCTCGCCAATGTAATATTTTATCTTGACGGCACCGCACGCGTGTCGTACCAGACGCATGACGACGAGATAACAGTTGGGACGCTTTCAAAGAAAAGCTACGGGAACTGTTCGGCGACCCTTTTGGGCGCAAGGTTACCGCGAGAAGGCTCTTGCGTCTCGTGTTCAGACATCTACAGATCCATACATTTCATACATCCTCGACGTCTTGGCTCTATGCTGCAAAGCTGACCATGCTATGTCTGAAGCAGATCAAGTGTCGCATGTGCTAAAAGGCATCGCCGACGACGATTTCAATTTGCTTGTTTTCGGCAAGGTCTCGACTCGCCATCGTAAAAGAATGCCGTCGCCTTGAACAAGCTAAGAGCCGCCGTATCTCACACCACATCACGCGGCCACCCAACACTGATGCCACGTCGAGATGTGAGGGTCGACCGCGTCAGACCACCACCTGTGACGACGTCACCAGTATTGTTCGCCGCGAGATCGAGGTGGCCTGTTCGCCAGCTTTCTCCACGACGCCTCCCGATCCGCCAGCAACCACGATTGCCATGATTCAGGCCGTAGTCAGACAGGAACTTGAGAACATGGGTTTGAACTCCGTGTGTTCAACATCTCAACCCAGCGTTCCCCAGTTCTCGACCGGCCCTCCTCGTCCCCGACAGTCCTTTTCTACCACATCTCGCCGCAACCCGTCCGAATGGCGTTCCACTGATGACAGACCAATTTGCTTCCACTGCTGTCGCATCGGCCACGTCGCTCGTCACTGCCGCAACCGATGGCCACTACCTCCTCGGACATACGCCGCCACTTATTCCCGCACCTTTGGACCTTCTGTTCCCTATGCCACCCGCCATGAACCCACTGCCGCTGATGCCTCTGCTCCGAACCTTCACTACAGCCGCTCACCCTCACCTCGACGCCATCAGACTTCAATAAAACTTGGTGCTGGGCTAGTTGGTAATGAATTCTTTAAAACTGAAGCTAGCGCTAAAAAAGACGAACACACGGTGAAAAGACGACACAACGACGAAAAAACACTCGTTTTGTCGTTTCTTTGTTTTTCGTTGTGGCGTTTCTTCGTCGTTGTGTCGTCTTTTCACTGTGTGTTCGTCCTTTTTAGCCCTACCTTCAGTTTTAAAGAAAGCCATCAGTCTCGTTCGCCCCAATCCCGTCGCTTCTTATCGCCGCCTACCGCCTCCCGGACCCAGCCGGAAAACTAGGCATGCACTGCAGCTTCTGGAGGTGAAGCTGCGTTGTCGACCCTGCCCTCAAATCCTCTGCTCACGTTACCTACTAACCGAAACCTTCTTGACGTTGACGGCTATCCTGTCACGGCACTCGTCGATACAGGAGCACATCTTTCTATTATGAGTGCTGCCTTCCGACGACGACTGAACAAGCTCCTCACCCCAGCGTCGGCACGCGTCGTCCGCGTTGCGGATGGCGGTACTGCGCCTATCGTCGGCATGTGTACGGCACGTGTCAGCATCGCCGGCCGCCACATTCCTGTCCTCTTCACCGTAATTGCTCATTGCCCCCACGACCTCATTCTCGGCCTCGATTTTCTCACCGCCCATTCTGCTCTTATTGACTGCTCTTCCAGTACCCTTCGCCTTGAGTTGCCAATTCTCGCAGAACCTCCTGACGCACCCCAGCGCTTACGCCCCGCCGACTTTCTTCGCCTGCCGCTAAAGTCAATAGCCTATATTGAACTATCTCCCCCACCAGTTCCTGATGGCGAGTACCTCGTCACTCCTCTGCCCGACATTCCACTGCAGTTTGACGTAACCGCGCCTCACAGTATACTTACTATTACTGCGAAACTCACTTTCATGCCTATCTTTAACTTTGCACTAACAAAGCAAATTCTACAGCAAGGTATATTTGCCTTGCCAACGTTGATTGTCTCGGCGACCATCACGTGGCAGCGTTATCAACCGATGGTTCTTGCGAGCTCAGAATGCCCCCGCGCCAGCTTCGGGCGCCGATCCCAACAAAGAAAATGGTTGCGACGGACCTGTCCTCTGCGCAGACTGAAGACCTTTGCAAAGTATTATCATCCTACCGAGATATTTTCGACTTCGACGATCGCCCTTTAGGCCCGACGCTCGCGGTCAAGCATCAGATTCTTACTGGCGATGCTACTCCTATTCACCGACGACCGTATCGAGTTTCTCCGTCGGAACGCCGAATAATTCAAAATGAAGGGAACAAAATGCCAGATAAAAACATCATTGAGCCTTCTTCGGGTGTTTCCGGCCCACATGGGCAGTGACGTGTCGGAACGCGGGAACGTGAACCACAACGAGACGGCCAACTCAGCCGCGCGAGGACTAACCAACCGCGCAGCTGCAAGCACGGCCGACTCGGAATGTTGGTCGCGGTGCAGTGCCAAGGACAAGATGACCACCTTCAACGAAATAGTGAAGTGGTACAGACTTAACAGACAGACTATGCCGCCACCTCATCCGGGGCTTACCCGGAAGGAGGCAGTGTTATACAGGCAATTACAGACGGGGTCCCTGCTCACCCCGGTGCTAGCTAAGCACGTGTGTCCGAGCGTGTACGCAAGTGACGTGTGTAGACTGTGCGCTAAGGAGAGAGCCACCGCGGCCCACATCCTTTGGGACTGTAGTATAAATCCGCGAGAAGCCAGCGAGAAGACAACGATCCCGCCGCAGCTAGAGGCTGCAACGAGGAGCTATGACCAAGAGACACAACTCAAGGCCGTCCAGCAGGTCTCGGCAGCTCTAGAGAGGCAGCGACCGCGCGAAACCGAGGAGAAGGGAGCAGCACCCCCAGGAACGGGGCGGCGACCCTCTCGGATCCCCGGAAGTAGCGAGGCACGCAGACCTCGAGGAGCACAATGCACGAGACTGACGTAGTGGCCGCGTCGCGGTGAAAGCTTGTCCTCCCTGCGTGGAGGGAGTTTAACCGACTCTGCAGGCATTTTCACTAAAGATGTTCTCTCTCTCTCTCTCTCTCCCTGGGCGTCACCTATGGTGTTGGTTAAGAAGAAGGACGTCACGTGGTGCTTCTGTGTAGACTACCGTCATCTGAACAACATTACTAAGAAGGACGTCTACCCGCTCCCACATATAGACGACGCCCTAGACTGCCTGGACGGTTCCCGCTATTTCTCTTCTATTGATCTTCGTTCTGGATACTGGCAGATTGCTGTTGACGATATGGACAGAGAAATAACTGCGTTCATCACACCTGATGGCCTATACCAATTTAAAGTAATGCGTTTGGATTAAACGCCCCTGCCACCTTTGAGCGTATGATGGAAGCCTTGCCCCGAGGTTTCAAATGATCCATATTCCTCTGCTACCTCGACGACGTCATCGTCTTCTCGCCAACGTTCGACACTCACCTTGAGCGTCTAACAGCTATACTTGATGTATTTCGAAAAGCGAAGCTGCAACTTAACTCGTCCAAACGTCGTTTTGGCCACCGCCAAATTACTCTGTCAAGTCATCTCGTTGACGCTTCCGGAGTACAACCTGATCCCCACAAAACACGCGCTGTCCGAGACTTTCCGGTTCCGAAGACAGCCGCAGACGTTCGAAGTTTTGTAGGGCTATGCTCGTACTTTCATCATTTTGTTCAAGATTTTGCGGCAATGGCTAGACCCCTCACTAATATTTTGAAGAAAGGCGTAAAATTCTCGTGGGGTAGTTCGGAAGCCGCCGCCTTCTTTCGTCTCGTCACTCTTCTAACCTCACCACCTACTCTCGCCCACTTCAACCCTGATGTCCCTACAGAATTGCGTACAGATGCCAGCGGTCATGGCATAGGTGCCGTCTTAGCCCAGCGTCAGCGTGGCCAAGATCGCGTTATTGCTTATGCGAGCCGCCTCCTAGCACCATCAGAGCGCAACTATTCCACTACGGAATGAGAATGCCTTGTGTTGTCTGGGCGGTTGCGAAGTTCCGTCCTTACCTTTACGGTCGCCCTTTTTCCGTAGTAACTGACCATCATGCGCTCTGCTGGCTCTCATCGCTAAAAGACCCTACAGGCCGGCTTGATCGATGGGCTCTGAGGCTACAAGAATTTACCCGTTACCCTGTTGACGACTCTGACTCCTCCAATATTACCAGTGCTGCTTGCGTATTCTCTGTATCACAGCTGCTTCATTTCGACAACGAGAAATGTCGTGACGCCTACATCAGAGCACTCATCGACCGTTTTGAACACTCTCCGGCCAATCCTGCTCTTCGCCTCTTCGTCCTCCGCGACGGTACTCCGTACCATCGTAACCTTCATCCGGACGACTCTTGAGTTCCTACTTGTCATACCTAAACACCTCCACTCAACCGTTCTAGAAGAGCTTCACCACGCACCAAAGGCAGGCCACCTCGGCATATCTCGAACCTATGACCGTGTACGTCGCCGTTTTTTCTGGCCGGGCCTTGCCCGTTCCGTACGACATTACGTCGCCGCTTGTGAACATTGCCAACGACGCAAGAAGCCGTCACAGCTCCCCGCTGGTTACCTGCAGCCGCTCGACATCGCTGCCGAGCCCTTCCATCGTGTCGGTGTGGACCTTCTCGGCCCATTTCCGCTATCCACATCAGGAAACAAAAGGGTTGCAGTCGCGGTGGACTACGCGACTCGCTACGCCGTAACCCGCGCTCTTCCGACCAGTTGCGCAACTGACGTTGCGTACTTCCTCCTACATGATGTCATTTTGGTGCATGGTGGTCCGCGTCAATTACTAACAGACCGGGGCCGTACGTTTCTGGCCAAAGTCACTGACGACAAAATGTGTGCCTGGTCAATGCAGCATAAATTTACCACCTCCTACCACCCCCAAACGAACGCCCTCACTCAGCGTTTGAACCGCACCCTTACAGACATGCTATCCAAATACGTTTCAGACGACCACCGTGACTGGGACCTGGCTCTACCTTGCATTACCTTTGCATACAACTCTTCCCGTCTCGAAACTGCTGGCTTGTCTCCTTTTTACCTCTTGTATGATCGTGAACCGACGCTACCACTGGACACTGTGCTTCCGTCCACCACATCTTCAACTAGCGATTATGCTTGTGATGCAATTGCCCATGCTGACCACGCTCGCCAACTTGCGCGCGCTCGTCTACAAGTGTCTCAAGACAAACAGAAGCAACGCTACGACTTCTGTCACCGTGATGTCCATTTTACGCCAGGCACGCTCGTATTGCTTTGGTCACCATATCGCGTAAATTTGGCCTTTGTGAAAAATTGCTTTCCTGTTACACAGGCCCATATTGCGTGCTCCGCCAAGTGACCGATGTCACCTATGAAATCGTTCTAGCCACGCCCACTACGTCCTCCGCAGTGACAACCATTGACAGTGTCCACGTCGCCTGACCCAAGCCCTACACCTCTCCACGCACCTTGGATATTTAACAGCACCGTGACGGCGCTTTTGCCGCCGGGGAGGGGGGGGGGGGGGGGAGGAAGTATTGCGATATTATCGAGAGATGCTCAAGAGACGAGCCACCGTGAGAACGACGAAGTGGGTCTATGCCTTGGCGCAAGCGAATGTCGGCCTGGTGCTCTGGCTCCAGTGTAAATATCCTGTAAATAGTCTCTTCCGTCTGTCTTTCTACACGTAACAATATGACATATTAGAAAACAAGAGCTCACGGTTATAAGAATCACAAGCTTTCGAGAAATCGATAAAGACCCCCAGTGAAAGCAGAACTTCTTGAATATCATGTAAGAGAAATTCCACAACACGAAACACGCCGCGGTTGACCACCCTAAGTTCCACACGGTTAATTCACCACATCACACGACGTCAGGAGTGCTATATTTTAAATCACTGCAGCACCAAACGGACCTGAAAATTCATTTCCTTCGACAGAGTTCCTCAGCTGGGTTTCTTCACTCGCCAGTTACGAACTCGATGGACGCGCTAGACCTACGCGTAACGTAAACAACATTGGCGATAGGCGAGTGCTGATTGTCCACACTTCGGAGCTCGTAAACATGTCTCCATTCGTTTTGAGCACAACAAAATACACATACAACAAGCACAGACGTTGCGGCAATCGTGATTCGGTTGGCTGTTTTAGCAGACGATCGTACCGAGAACGGCGGAACCCAGTGGGCAGGTTGGATTAGTCGGCGTCGTTCGAAGTCGCTTCGGATCCACGTCGCGCTGCCACAACCCACGGTCGTCGGTCGGTCGGTCGTGTCGTTGTCGGCTTACTATTACAACACTGTTTTTCATGAACACTGTCACGTGCGTCGTGCATTCAAAGAACTCGGGGCGATCGTTGGTGCCGGCGCCTTTGCATGGGCGGCCATCATAGGCATAGCAGCCGGAGGATTCGCAGCCTCCGATTGGTTGACGCTTGCGACGCGTCGCAGCCTCTCATTGGTGCACGCCGGAGTAGCGTCGCCTCGCGTCGGCAAACTTCTAGAATCGGCAGTAGACACAACCGTTGCGCGTCGTCACACTTCACCGTGTTCCCGACCGACGCTTTTGACGCTGCGGCGCGTGCCGAAGCTTTCCAACGCGTGGCAGTGGTTGGGGCATTATAGTACACTGTAGCCTCGTCGGACGCTACCGGAAGCGGCCAGCAGGGGCAGCAAATCGTGGCTCACTGGCCTCCGTCACTTCCGTCTTCCTCGCCGGCACATGCGTCTCGCGCGCTTCTCTGTTCGCGGGATTGGCACTCTGCGTTAGCGACGTCGTCGCGATTTGAAAGGCAGCTCGCGTGAAATTTAACGACGAGCTTATCTGCGCTGTGCAGAAGCGTCCCATGTTGTGGGAAGGGTCGATTATCAAGATTATGAAGACGGAGGCACGTCTGCACGTCAATATTTTTCGATTGCGGACAGGGTGGCCATACCACCTATTTTCAGCGCGGTCTCTCCGCTAAACAGGCACAAAATATACTGATACACTATTGAAATCAACTGAAGGAGCTTTACACAAAGGTTTAGGGTTTTTCTTTTGTATTCTGTTGCAAAGAAAGAGCAAATGCCCTTATACTTTGCGTATTTCATGTTGACTAAAGCAGTTTCGCCTTGTCTGGCCACACTGAGGCGGCACCCGCCGCTTGCTCGCTCTTCCCAGCCAGCGGAAGTTCGTCGAGTAAAACGATCCGTCCCCCCGGCCTTGAAAGCAGTATACCGAGACAAACATTGCTACCTTTTTTTTCTTTTTGCTACACGAGATAGATGACTCGGCAACGACAGCATGTGCCATAATACCTGGGACGCGCACTTATCAGTGGCATCGCCTTTAACTGCAACTAATTAAATATGCGCGCCGAATACAGCGCCGTAGAAGTGTCGCGTCATTTGACTTTGCACAGCACAGTCATTACGTAGACGCGCTGAGACCCGCCACCTCACCCACGCGGCGACGAGCCACACTGCATCCCAGGTCGGCCCACTCAGCAAGACCTGACGCGCCGAACGCTGGGGAGCACAGAAAGCTTCGCCGCAAGAAAGTCCTGCTCTCGGTGGCTTATCTTTGTCGCAAGAAGAATACTTCAAGTACCGCTCCTTGTTTCACCGCATAAGCGCGCAGAGAACGGGACAGTCGCCGGCCCACCCGCAGGTCAGCCACGCGCCCGCTGCATCTGCGTACGAGCTACTCGGGGCAGGAGCCACGGTCAACCAGCAAGACGGATCGCAAATCAAGCCTCGGGCAACACCCACGGGGTCGGGTGACGCGGGGCAGCAGTGCGGGAAAGCCCGCCTCCACGGGAGCAACGCGAAGAAGGCATAACGATTGTTCGAAAGCGCACGAGCCAAATTGTGAGGAATGCCGCCACGCATGCCGATGTCCCCTTGTGAAACACGAGGTCGCAACACTGGCATCAGAAAGTGCCGCTACACGCTCGACTTCACGCGACGCCAGGACTGCATATCCAGGGTCGCGCCTGTCGCGTACCTTCCCCTTCCACACACGCGCACACACACAAAGTGTTTTGGCGCTTAACAGATACGCACATCGGCTTTCGTGTTACGGCACAACACTAGACACAACAGCCCAACCGTGTGTGTGTGTGTGCGCGTGTGTGTGTGTGTATACATATACAAGCGCCGACCTCCAGTGCTCATAGCGGCTATAACGACACGCATACGGCTAGACACCACACCGAAAGAGCTTGGATCGCTGAACCAGGGCTTGTGAGATCAAAGCGCACACGGGTGCCTATTGATCGAGCGGTCGTTGCCAAAGTAAACACCCCCCACCACGGTACAGCTTGCAGCGCATGGCTATGGCGTGCCGCCGCTGAGCTCGAAGTCGCGCGGGTTCGATCCCGACGGCTGCATTCCCATAGGCGGCGAAATGCAAAAAATAAGTAACCAACCCTTCCTGTATATCGGAAATTCGGGGTAAGCGGAGCTTGTCCTGCGAGCACCTGACCTTGGTCACGGTTAAGCAGCCCACAGGTGCCGCATTGCTTCAGCCTCCCGCTCCCGCAGCTCGGGATCTTCGCGTTGCTGTCGAGATGCCTGGGCTCGGGTGGCTCTGACGGCTGGATTGCCGCGCCGAAGGCGAGCTCTTTCACGGGCAAGTTCTCGCCGCCGCTCGTCGAAGGCTGCCCGTTCTTTGGGAAAACGCACAACGCGCCGTTGTTTTCTGAGACTGAGCCGAACGGAAACGAAGCTGGCGCAGCGCACGCGATACCCTTTCCTGTCCTTTTCCTCCCCCGGGAAGCGAAACGGCTCGGATTGGTTGCGCGCGTGGCGTGAGCGCGCCCCTATGCAGCGGGAATCCTTGCTAATGGCTCACACTCCGGCGCAGCTGTCAACTCATCAAACCGTCCCTTCCCGCAGCTGCTCTGCTCTGGGAGCAACTGAGTTTTCTTGCGTGACCACCACAACGCCAGCGGAAGTTGTGAGCCAATACAAGCTTCGCTTGAAAAGCGTTGGTGTATATTGTATGAAGGTGGACGCATGAAGAACATCCGGGCTGTAAAAACTGATTCGTAGTCTCTCTCTACACCGTGTCTGGAAATCAGATAGCTATTTTGGCACGTAAATTATTAATTCTTTCTAAACTCTTATTCTGGAGGGAAGTGGTCGATTACTAGAAGAAAAAGCGAAAGCCAAACTTCCATATATTTTTTAATTATTACTTACCGCCGAATACCCAGAGCCATCATATCAGGACCCGCCGTGGTTGCTCAGTGGCTATAATGTTGGGCTGCTGAGCACGAGGTCACGGGATCGAATCCCGGCCACGGCGGCCGCATTTTAGATGGGGGCGCAATGCGAAAACACCCGTGTACTTACATTTAGGTGCACGTTAAAGAACCCCAGGTGGTCGAAATTTCCGGAGTCCTCCACTACGGCGTGCCTCATAATCAGAAAGTGGTTTTGGCAAGTAAAACCCCATAATTTATATATTTTTTATCATATCAGGATGCCGTCAAATACTTTCAAGTATTTTTCTCCCACATGGGTTCAGCAATACCTCCGAAACTTGCCGAGTTTAGTATCCGATTCCCTTATAGAATACAGTGCAGCCCACATTTAGAGACAAGAACACTGCAGGCCTGAGCAGAATTATACGCCGCCAGAATTCACGTGACGACACGCTACTTTATATATACTTTCGGTGTTGCGTCTCGTCTGGTTTAGGTACATCGATCCTCCTTTTGCGTTAAGAATGAATTTCTTGTTTCGCACCGTAAAAAGGCAATATACTAAAACATATCTTCCTCTTTGGTGTGCCGTCGAAGCAAAAGCCACGAATAAAAAATAGACGGCACTCGCTTCCCGTTTGTTCGACAGCAAACACCGGTTTGAAGTCAGCGCCTGGCGTTGCGCCATGCGTGTCGTTTTCTGTTGTATAACGACCCCGAACCGCCCCCAACTACTGAGCCAGAGAGGCAGGGTGCAACAAAAGCTGGCCTATGCAACGGCTCTCGTCCCACCTGCACTGGAAGCGTGCCAGGGAAGTGACAAAAATCGCTCGCGCTAGTTCGTTCCTCCGAGCGGGCGGCAAGGGACGGTGACCACGCCTTATCGCTTGTTTCACACTGTGCTACGCTGCTTGGAATTTCGCGAGTGTGCCAAATGTGCCACCGGCCGCTTCGCGCGCGCAATTTTTTCGATGTTCGTGGACCGGTGCTGAACTTCGCGGCGAGAGAGCGCCTGCGGCGTGGACCACGACGCGGATCGTGAGACACGGCGCCGTGCCCCCCCTAATAAAGTACCGAGTTCATGCGCCAGAAAAGTTCAGATTTCCCAAAAACGCTTTCACGTTGTTTTCACCGAAGCGGACTGAATAAGCCTGCCTTCCGCTGTGCGTCCGCCAATACGAAAATCGCAGAGATCGGCGAAGCACCGATGCGATACCCGCACACGGAAAAATCGCGAATGCGAAAAGCGGCGCGCAAAAAAAGGCTACGTGTGAAAGAGGCATCTGCGAGCACCAAGCGGAAGAGTTTTGAATTATCCCTGGCGCAGGCTCGTTTAGTTTGCTTGGGCGGAAAACAATGCAAAACAAACTACACACAAACCACTTTCGTGAAATGTTTTGCCCGTGTCAACTCGTTACTCTATCGAAGCAAGCACACAACAAAATAGGCAGGCCACGGTGACGCGTCCGATAATCCGCGTCGTTATTGGCCCCCGCGTCCACGTCGCGTGCGCGATTTTGCGGAGAAATTCATCCCCTTGGAACGTCGAAAATTGCACGCACAACGTCGCAAGCATGGAATAAGGAGAAAAAGGAGGACGGAGCGTCCCGTGACAACCTCGAAGTCGAGCTCTCCCCCCTCTCGCACACACACATACAAAAAAAAAAGAGAATCCAAGGGCCTGACCGGAACTCTACCATAAGCACGTGAACATGCAACAAGTAAGCAAGCGGTGCGCTGCACGCCCAGCCTCGGTGCACTCTTCGCACCTGCGCTCAGGCGGGTTCCACTTTTGTGCCTTTGTCATTGGAGATATTTGGCAGCGTGTCCAGTATTCGGGTAAACGCAGACGGATTGGGCGTTTCACCGGATGGGCGGAGGCGCAACAAACGAGAACGCGTCGTCACGGTGCAGCCACCCGGTTGCGTGGAGCTCAAGCGGACAAACAGTTTATTTTTTACATACAGCTCACAGGTTCCAGGGTCTCGATCATAGCGTGAAGGGGGTGGCTACAGCAATAAACAAGCACAGGTAAATGGCACAAGGCATGCAAAGTTCACTACTTCTGAATAGAAACATGTATCATGAATAAATACTAAAGACGGCGAAAGAAGCATCGAATGAAACACGCCAGGACGTAACCATGTGTGCGTAAGTGTACATATGTCAAATAAGAAGACACGTAAGAAATATACTTCATACAATAAAATACAAGCAGAAAACAATGTTTATACATTAAAAAATAGTTCCAGTGCAGAACTACACTTAGATTAGGAACTAGGTAGGAATAATTCACTCGACATAGCACTTTATATACGAGAAGTATATTAGGCAATGACTAACGTTAAAGAACTTCTGAAAAATTATTGGGTCACGCATGTTAACAATGCAACAATGCATTTTAATAGAGACTTTTAGCCTGTCCACTATTCCGGCAAATGGGGGCGGTTTGGGCAGTTTGCCGGATTTGCGGGGGCGTAAACGTGAGCGGCCACAGCGGTGGGGCCGCCTGGTGGCGTAGAGTTCAACCAGACAAGCACAAGAGCTAAGACTGCGGTAACCCACTATATCCTGCTTCGCTGCTGGTGCAAATTTTTGGCAGCAGCGTAATTATGAACACGACTACGCCGCTGTCGAAAATTTACACCAGCAGCTAAGCAGAATATAGTAGTTAGCTTAGTGTTTGTGTGGTTGAGCTCTGTGCCACCAATCTGGCCGCTCACATTTACGCCCCCGCTAAACCGGCTAACCACCCGCGCTTGCCGGAATACCGGACGCACTAAAATGATCTAGCACTGCAGTAACCAAGTGTATTTCACTTCGATGTTCCCGTTGTAAATTTTCGGCAGCAAAACGATTAGACCACTGCCGAAAATTTACCAGCCCCTTGAGCTCCTCCCGGTGCCTTGCGCGCGACAGAAGACGGCGCGCTTACTCCGCACTTTCCTCCCTTGAGCGCGCCTGATTATGAGCCGCCATTGTGGCTCACCCTCGCACGCTTTCACTCGCACATACGGCATACGACGCGCGCCGACGGTGTTATCGCCCTTGGACACGGAACCGCACAGCGACGCCGACGGCATAAATGCGTCAGGAGTGTCGATATTCTTCGCTGTCACAATAAAAAAAAAACGTGAGCCGAACTGAAACCACCAATGCGCGAATACACCAGCTGGGTTTCCTCAAACGCGAACCAAGCAGCCGATGACGCATGCGTTACACAAACGTGTCCTCGGCGTGCCCGTATCGCGTGAATTGTCACAACATCATGCAGCCTCGGACGAAGCTCTCCAAGAAGACGTCTCGGCGGCGGGAATGAATAAGCCCCCGTGGCGAGCGAAGCGGTGTCGCAAGCAGCCCGCATGCTGTTGCTGCCGTGGCAGGCGACGCGTCGTCTGCTACAGGGTTTCCGGAGTCGGTGCGGGTTTCGGTCGTAGCGGGGTTGCTGGAAAGACGCGGGTCAGAGGGCACCACTCGGGACGCGGCGAATGAACGGACGAAACGCAGAGGGAAGGTAGCGCCCCTGCCTGCGTAGAACGGCACGTATAGTCTCAAGAAAATGGCTAGCCGTGCGAACACGGAAGGGGTCTTTTCTGCGCCAGAAAAGTTCGCGAAAGTATGCCGGTTAACGGACTGGCACCGTAACTCGACGAATCATCGCAAAGCACCAGTGGGCTGCGTAGAAGCTGTTGTTTACGAGCTTCCGTTGTCCTGTGGGAAAAATACATCGGACAGGCAGGAAGGTGTCTTTAAGACCGCTTACGAGAACATAGTCTAAACGTGAGAAATAAGCGATACAGTCATCTGTCCTGCCGGATTGTTGAGAAACAGAAAGATGTGCGACAGATTGTTGAGGCGCAGGGTATCTGTCGGAATAGAGCTACGTGTGTTAATGCCCCTTCGGTCCGTTTGTTAGCTAAGGAGACGGGCGTTTTGGATGGTGTGGCGCCACTGTGCATGGGTTAAATAGGCGATTGTTCCCCGAAAATAAAGTTGTTGAAGTTAGCGCATTGTGGTGGTCGTCTCCCTTCCGTCTTTGTTTGCTGGCGCTAAATATGCTTTCCGAGTGAGTTTACGAACATGCCCAAGAAATGTCAATGCTGAAACGTATATACTTGTTCGGTCGACTGCATTTCAATCGCGAAGCCGGTGCCCTCGCGACACAGCGCCAGAGCTTGGTACTGGAATCTGCCGCAAAAACACGGGAGACGTGCTGGATCGAGATCACGATGCCAACGAATTAACGGCAATACACCATCGGCATGCCTCGATCGAAGACACCTTCTAGCAATATCTCGTATCATGTTAGCAGACTCCTGGAAACTTCCGAATCACAGCAGGGACCTCATTTTTGGCATTCGTACGCGGCGCTTCCCTCGGCGGCAACTTCGTCATTGTAATAAACCACCGGCTATCGCGCTCGCTATAGCATGGACTGTGTCCAACTCAAGTCATTCGCGAGCTACGTCAAAAGCCACACCGCCGTCCTGCAGTGTTACGCTTACTTCCCGTTCCATCGCTCCTCGTCGAGCGTTCTTAGCGCAGCCTGGTACGGCTGGCGCTGACAGAATGCACTCGTTCCCTTTCGTCAAGACCGCAGACCCGAAATCTTTATTGGAGTGCAGACAGTGCTTGGCGCACACCCGCTCTCGCAGGACTCGTACCCGCGGTGAGCAGCAAAAGTGACGGGGCCCAACAGCTGCGAGCCTCCAGCGGAACCTGGCGCCGCCGCGCTCGACGTCCGTTCAGGTGCCGTGGGCGCATGCGCGTTGCCGTACTATGCGTGTGCTCCGTCGATGCGCGATTTGTACGCGAGCAGCCGATGCCTGCGAAGCGTAAACCTCCGCAGTGCGCGGGTGTCGGTGTACAGCAGTATCTCATACAAGCAGGCGGGTACAGTATAGTACAGCAGCAACTCCCAGGTTTACTTTATGCGGACGACATTGTGTTGCTAGCTAATAAGCAAAGCGATTTGCAATGTCTGGCTAATATCTGTGGACAGGAAGGCAACAATTTAGGTTTGAAATTTAGTGTTAGAAAATCAGGTGTTATGGTATTCAATGAAGACAGTGAACAGACAGTGGAGATACAGGGCCAAGAAATACCTCGGGTAACAGAATATAAATACCTTGGTATATGGATAAACGAAGGTAATGGATATATGGAAGCACAGGAAAAAACCATAACAGTCAAGGGGAAGAGAAATGCAGCCATAATGAAGCACAGAGCGCTATGGGGATACAATAGGTACGAGGTCCTCCGAGGTATCAGGAAAGGTGTAATGGTTCCAGGACTTACTTTTGGAAATGCAGTCGTTTGCTTTAAATCAGGGCTATAATCAGGACTCGACGGGAACCAAAGGTCAGTGGGTCGCCTCGCATTGGGCGCTCACGGGAAGACTACAAGTGAAGCTGTGCAGGGTGATATGGGCTGGACTAGTTTTGAAGCGAGGGAAGCTCGCAGTAAAATTGAGTATGAAGAACGGCTGAGCAATATGGAAGAACGTAAATGGGCTGGGAGAGTGTTCAGATATCTGTACAGGAAAAACGTTGATTCACAGTGGAGGAAAAGAACTAGGAAGCTTACCAGCAAGCATGCGGCCTGTGGGATGGGCAACACAGCAACAAAGAGGGTCAAGCGGAAAGTCAGAGAGGCTGAATTAATCTCATGGGTGGCGGCAATGGAAAAGAAACCTGCCATGAGTAACTACTTCAGAGGAAAAAACGAAATCAGGAAAGAAACCATGTATGATAACTCAAAGGGCAGCTCATTTCTTTTCGAAGCGAGATCGGGATGTCTTAGAGCACGCACCTATAAAGCGAGATATAAGAAGGAAGGAACATGTGCTTGCTGAGGTAAAGCTAGGGAAACGACGGAGAATGTTTTATTAGTGTGTTAAGATACCTGCCCAGCGGTCGATTTAGGCACCGCTGGCCTCCTTGAAGCCCTTGGGTTCAGGGAGAGCAGTGGTAAAGCAAACATGTCCGTAATAGGCATTAGTAAGAGGCGATTGGAAGAATTGTGGAAGTAGGGAAACGACAAAAGACGGAGACGTACAAAAGCACAGATCACAATAGGGGATAAAAAAATGTGGGCGTGGTAGTTCATAGTGTTTTTTATGTCTTTTTTCATTGTTTAACCTAGGTAGGACATTAGGCAGTATAATAGCAAGAGCTTGGTGGCGCAACCCACCGCCCGGTTCCAAAGGGGACGCTCATAATATCCATCCATCCATGCAGGAGCGATCGGTCACGTCAATGCCGAATAATGCGGGAGCGCACACGGGCGCACGGTACCGAAATCAAAAGTCACGCATACTTTAGCGTCGCGACGCCAGGTTGCGCCGGAGGCAAGCAGCTCACGCGCTCGCACGCAGGCCCCGCTACCCGGTTCGGGTGCCTGCCGCGTCGGCCGACGGTCGTGATGGCCGGCGAATGCTCGCGTGTCCACCGCCTCGCTGTCCGAGAGCTTTCGCCGGGGCGCTACGATACCACCGTGTTGGGCGCGCGCGTGATTGAATATGAAGAAGCGCGCCTTCCAGACAGCGCCGCCTTCGCAAGAAGCAACGTTTCTGTCGTTACTTGAGTGCTTCACCGCATTGACTATTGATTTCGCTATCGCGGCTAGAATACGAGGCGGCGCAGCACGCTCGATGTGCAAAAGCCGTTATCGGAAGTGCAGTTTTTCTGTCCGTCGACGCGCGACTCCTGCAATAACGTGGAGGCCGCCGCGCTTCGATTCAGAGGCCAGCGAGCCTCCCTTCACGGCGGCTCTTCCCACGCAGGCGGCGACACGGCAGTTGACGCATCCCCTCGCGACGGCCAAGGCCGCGCCGTCTGCAGCCGAGGGGCCCACCATTCCGCGGGCGTAGCGCACGCGCCAGGATCGACACGCGTCGTCGAGGCTCGGCCAGGCGGGCCGACTGGCTCCACGCGCCGGAGGCTTGGCGGCGGCGGCGATGATGACACACAGACCTCCGCGCAAGCTGACACCGCGTGCAGTGACCTGAGCAAAGCCTCTGATGCAGCCTGCCGCTCACTGCTTCTGAGGAAGCTTACGCACCGTGACGTTGACTCGTCGATCTCTTGCGCAGTTATCTTCTCGATAGATCAGGTTGCTACCGTCAATGGCCAAACGTCTTGTTGCTTGGTGACAAGCGGCGTCCCTCGAAGATCGGGACGGCTCCTTTTTTATATTTTATTAATGACGTTCGTTCCGTTATATGGAACTCGTCTTTCCTTCTATATGCAGATGACATCAAAATTTTAAATATTCACACTCGATGACTGTCGCACTTTCCAGGCGGACGTTTCCTAGAGAGGAAAGCGGCCGGACAACGCCTGAACTGCAGCAGACGACAGGCGCGAGTCCGTGCCCTGACGTCACGCGAGCGGCGCTTGCAGCGCCCCTGTAGTTCGTTCTCGAGGCACGCTGAACAGAGCGAGCGCACCAGTCCAGCTGCGAAAACAATCGACGCCTCCCGTCGAACGTGCGGAAACAAAAACAAGCGGCGCCTGCCGAGAAGGGCCTCGCGAGAGGGCGGCAGCACGGGCCAACCGGTCGTCGGGAGACAGAGGCGACGCGAAGCGAGCACACTAAATGTTTTTTTGAGCTAATCCGAAGAAAAACGCGGCGCTAGCTACGCAAGATGTGCTTGCAAAAGCACTTCATGCGCCTTGGCGGACACAATTTTTGCGAATTAGAGTAATCAAACAACATAGTTAACAAATAAACTTCAAATTTTTGGCGATCACAATTATGGTACACGTTTATATTCGAAACGTTAAGACAATCGTATCTGAAGACAACTTGAGTTTGTTTGATCCTCCTGGAACGCATCTCTTCCGAGACATTCACCATCAAATTTCACAGTGACTTTCCCACTTTCGCATTCAAGATTGCGCATCTTGACACAATGTTAACGAAATTTTCTTCAGAAAACTCACTAAAACTTAGAAAACAACAGTAATTTCACTCACTTTTCATTCGATAACTCGATCTGCGTCCCGTACAGATCGACTCGCGCACGTCGCTTACCCGAGCCCTTCCGCTAGTGTGTGAACGGTACTCGCGATTACCGTTTCGCACACCAGCCACGTCTACGGCCCTTCGACACAAGTGTGCACGGGCTGGCTAGCCCAGACTCCGTCCAGTCATAACACTCGTCGCCGTCGACTCCTCGACGAGACGGCAAAGTAGCCTGCTTCGTTTTTGACTTCTACGCGGTCTCCTCGCAGCAGTCTTCCTTGCCGTCTACGCATGGATTGGAACGCGAAGGCGGCTGTGGGGCGAGGAAGGCTAAGTAGCTGCCCACGCAGAGATTTGCCAACACACCCGGATAACGGCTGTTCCGGGCAGGGCACTCGTGCGGCATCTCACAACCAGAAACCACGCCCGACCGTGCTCGCTTAGCTATAGGAAAATTCAACGAGACCTCAACATACCTGCAGATTCGCCGGTGTCCAAACGCGATCAGGTCGGAGAGCTGGAGGTAGTCACGCTATTGACTTCGCTGCACGTCGCGTCGTGTTTATCCAAGGTGTGCCACGAAATTCCCCAGCGCTTCCTTTGGGCACGGACAGAAAAACGCTTTTGTTTCAAGGGTACCTTTTTAACCGACGCCTGCCATCTTCCCATCCTGCGATGCGAGTCATACTACAAGTAATTAAGATGGCGGCTCACAGTTCGAGGCGACGGACACCGAGTCCTGCAACGAATGCACGAGAAACGACCAATAGACATCGGAACACGGCCCCCGAGATCTTCAACCTTCGGGAGCCACGTTTAGAGGGGAGCACAGGTTCATCAGTAGTGTTAGGAAGATGTGCGAGCGACAATTATCGGAGCGAGGGAGTAAATCTGCACGAAGGCGACACTTTGCCAAAGCAGCAAGCTCGCGCGAACACTGGAGAAACTTGCAGCGTTTCCTAAAAAAAAGATGAAAACAAAACACGAAGCCACATAAGCCATTCTCGTGAGTTGTGAATGCGAAAGCATTAATGACCAATGGAACGCCGCTGAGCGGTCCTTCGGGTTTTGCGTTGCGAGTAACGCTTTCGAGTTTTGCTGCGGGGTACCTTATCGAGTTTGGCGATGAAATAGGTGCCGTTTCGCTGCCACAGACACCGCCGGCTTTTTCGCCCAATTCGACGCTTTCGCATCGAAACGAGTAGAAGGAACTGGCGTCCACGTCTGGTCGAACTGCAGGCACAGTCGTTCAACCGGCATGAGAACGATGGCGGCACAAGGATTTGCCTAACGTTTAGCACTGCGGCTACAAACGCTTTCGCGATTTTGTAAGCCGACCACCTTCAGCAAAACAATGGCCCGCCTGCATCGGAGACGGTCCACGTAGGCAGCGAAGGAGACAGCAGAGGCGAGGCCACGCAATGCAACGCGCCCAGGCGACGAGGAAAGGTGGAGAAAAGAGCACGCGTTATTTCTGTATTTTAAGCCATCGCGCCGGCAAACCTATGAAAAAGAATAATAATATTTGGGGTTTTACGTGCCAAAACCACTTTCTGATTATGAGGCACGCCGTAGAGGAGGACTCCGGAAATTTCGACCACCTGGGGTTCTTTAACGTGCACCTAAATCTAAGCACACGGGTGTTTTCGCATTTCGCCCCCATCGAAATGCGGCCGCCGTGGCCGGGATTCGATCCCGCGACCTCGTGCTCAGCAGCCCAACACCATAGCCACTGAGCAACCACGGCGGGTTATGAAAAAAAAAAAACAGTAGCTTACATTAAGCGCGGTGGACAGCGCGCCTACGTTTTCTTGGGCGCACACAACATTCCCGTCGGCTTTCCACATGGAGGAAGGAAAAAGATAGGACGCAGCACACCGCAACGCGATCGACGCCAACTTGGTGGCCCAACACGAGATCGCAAGTCAAAATGAGCGGTTGGTTTAAGGTGTTCCGATTCCGCAGGCAACCCACGGCAGGGCAGCCAAGCAAACGCGCACCAATAAGAACTACTGGCATAGCTAGCGGCAACCAAACGTCTCAGCAAATTTCGATTTTTGCTCCGCGATCTCGACGCAGGAGGTCACGTGCTGGGCCGCTATTGCGGCTTCACGAAGCATTCCCTTGCCATGGCTGACTGCGTGACGTAATGCTTCCTCCTATATTTTTCGTTCCTCCACGGCTTTTCCAAGCGTCCTGCTAAGCCGTAATCTTGTTTGGACAGGAAAGTAGCCTGCATCGCTTTTTTCACTTTGCGAAGCTGTCTGCTTTGACGTCTTCGTGAGAATTAGAACGAGACTTAAGGTGGCCGCTGTGCACTTAGCCGTCTACGGCGAGAGTATTGGAACACAGCCAATGTCTACGGCATGGCGATCGTGACGTAATTCGGGCTTCCGTAATCGAGTCCGGCGCTTGTAGTACAAGAAAACCATGGCCTTCGAGATTGGCTACCACTGGAGGCGCGTTTCGAACACCACTTATTGTGTTATAAATGAAACAAATCAGAATGATTATTTGCCCTAACAGTATTATTGCCTTCTGCGTTCATACAACTACAAGTGCTTGTGAATTTAGGTCAACAAAGGCATATAAATAGGTGGTATCCAAATAACCAGCCCAATGAGTACCAACACCAAAAGAAAAAAAAAGAAAGAAGAAGAGGAAATGTTTTGCGGGCTGAATGTGCCGAAAGTGTAACTGCGGAGCCCGGAGCACATCATGGCTGCCATGTTTGCAACACCACCTATTAGCGTGTAGTAACAACGGCGGGAGCTAGAAGCAGGGAGACAAATCCAGGCGACAACTATTGCTCAACCCGAACAGTCGAGGCTCCAAGGGTCGCTCTGGTTCCGCAGCACCGCTCTCGGACACCTCTTCTGGCCGACGGCAGCGCGGTACAGCGCATCGCGACGGGGCCCACTCGGCCGCCGGCGGGCTTCGAGCGGTGACCGAGGCCACGTGGCCGCCCACAGTCGCGCATCGCGGTAGCCTGCAGCGGACTGGCCACCAGTGGGCCTCTCTCGCGCGCGTTGGCTGGAAAAACTGCGAGGAGCCCACGCTTCTCCGCTTCTTCAACAAGGTGCACTTTCGATAGCGATCGAGACCGATCGGGACACAATTCGCTAGTCGCGATTGGCACCTTCGCGCGAGTTGCAGCAGAAAGCCAATCGCGGTCGAGAAATTCGATCGCGATCGAAAGTGCACCGTGTGGCACCAGTTTCTATCACTTCAGCCAGTTCCCGCGGTCGTTGGTTCGTAACGGCGTGTCCAACCTGATTGGCCGAGACATGTGGTCAGAGTGAGCGCGAGATTGTTGATCATCCAAAACAGACGAGGGAGCAATGCCGACCAATCGGCCCCCATGCACGGATATGCCCGTGGCCGGCACTGTTCTCTGGGACGCACAACGCTACTCGAGTACACTGTTACGTCTCAACACGACCAGATGCGTTAGTTAGACTTTCGCCACGATGCAACCGCCACCCATCCATCGGCGCGCACCAAGTCAACGCAGCGTTGACACTGACTGCCGAGGGGTCCACAAAACGCCTGACAGCCCAAACTAACGATGAAGAGGACCAACGTGAAATTCTACCGAGAAACGGCGCCGAGCTTGGATTCCCAGGTTGCCATCCTGTCACGTGTTCCATACCACTGGGAGGTAGGAGTGCTGGGGAACGATGCGATTCGACGGTTAGTGTGATTGGCCGCGATAAAGTCATCACATTCCCTAGTCGAGTTGCCTAGGGAAGACAACGGTATTAAAAGGGCACACTTTCCGTGCAGCTATAGGCCGATGTGTCCTGACGTGGACGTTGAGCTTGCTCCAGCACGGAGCGGGCCTCCGTAACTGGAGCCGTGCAAGCGATGCCAAACAGACGCTTTTTCCTACACTCCTACTACTGGACGTGTTCGTCGATGGACTTGGTGAATTCCTTGCACTAACGCCACCCCGAGCCGCGACTATACTCACTGCGCCAAGAATATCCGCTACCAAAGGCACAATTCATTTTATAGAGGTTTCTTTTGTTCTTCGTCGAGTAAAGTGAGGTACGTAGATGGAGGAAAATTCTGCAGCTAGCTAGTTGGTTCAACAAAGCGCGCTCAGGTGTCGTGTGTCGTTTTCTCGCTCAAGTCCCTCGTTGTCTTTGCGAAATAGTTAATTACGATGCACGGAGAGCAGGTAGCATGGACGAACGTAATGCAATGGAGCGCAAGGACGACCCGCCACGAGAGCTGACCATTGCACGAAACCTAATATTGGTTATTTTCACGGCAAGAGCTTCATTGCTAGAAGACGCCAGAATTGCGTTTTCAATTTCGCGCCCCAGCGTCGGCAGCATGAGGTAGCGGGTGATTGGGGTTCCCGCGTTCGCTGTTCGTCCCGCCAGGCGGAGTCCGCGTTCATCGACGTCCGAGCCGGTGCAAGCGGCGTCGCCCAGGCGTGGGCCGATTTACGCTCGAGCCGCCCATCGCCGCAAGCCGCACAGCACGCTTGCGGTCGCGCGAAAAATTGAACGTATCCAACACTTGTGCACAAATTGCCATTTACCGCCGAGCCGACCGATTAAAAAGCGAACGCATTCTTCACGGGCTCGCGCTTAGACACGCTTGCGGAGACAAGGGGGGAAAGTCCACGGCGGCGTTCGCCGTGCAGAGGCTGCCGGTCGGCCCGCCTGCACAGCAGCGGCCGAGAGCGACGCAGCCGCAATGGACTGTTTCCCAATTGGAAAGCACTTTGAGCGAGACACGCTAACAGATAGTTCATTCGAATCAAACAAGGTTGCTCGCAGCTTAGAAATTTCCAGGCAAAGAATCTTGCGCTTAAGCGTTTGCTGCTTCATTATATACGTAGATCTATAATAACTTAGCGAAAGTATCGAATTATGCTGAGATACAAGTGGAAAGTATCCTATCGGATACAATAATTGCGGAAGTATCTGGTATCTATGTCAAATACTTGTTGCAGCAGTATCTTGTATCGCGATACCACTTCAAAGTACCTCTGCCGAGCCGTTTGCGGAGCGTCGCACTTCTGGGACACGTGGCTTTCTCTCGTCTAATTGAAGACGAAGCCCGGGAGCTCCCGTGTCAGAATGGAAAAATCGTTTGCCTCGGTATTGGATGCACCAGTTCCGATTGGCCTTCGCGTATTTGAGACTAAAAAACCTGCGCCTGAGAGAGTGGTAGACTCGTGAATTAGGCCATCGATTTCTTTCTACAACAATAGGAGAAAACGACGTTAAAGTGGAAATAAACTTAACGAGCAAGCGCACAATCCTCAGAGAGTTTAGTATAGGCTAATTTATGCACGAAATTCAGAAGCAGCTTCAAACAATATCGCAATTCTGTAACGAACGCATATTACAACACCTACAGCAGATTGATTTGGTGCGTATTGTATACCGCTCCAAAAATGTGCCGCTAACTTTTTAGTACTTTTGCAAAACCCTCATAAACTTCGTGATAACTTGGAGTAATCCGTTAACACATCGACATGCTCTAACAGATACAGTTTACAAAAGTGCTGCATACGTTTTTGTCGCAGACTCGCAGATCTGTAAACTGCGCTCGATAATTTTTTTTTACTTACACCGACCGCTTTTCGGAAATTTTCGGAGGCGAAATCAAAATAACGCTTAAACAGTCGCAAAAACTTAGTCGCATCCCGTAAGTGCTACGAGTTTGCTTAAAGCTGTTCAGCGGTTGCGTAATTAGAGCGTTTGTTCTTTTATCCGAGGATCGCAGATCAGCCTCGCATGCCGCGACAGCCGGCGGCGCCGACCACTTCCGGCTCGAAAGTGGGATTTCCGGGTGGGCGCGCCTTCCCGCACGAGCGAAAGGCGAGCCACGCGGCCCGGGGACGCACCGAAGGGGGGGGGGGGGCGATCGCTTTGCGCGCCATCGGGTCGAGAAACGTACCTGCGCACGTCACGTGATGTGCGGGGACCGCGTTGCGGAGTGGTTGCCAACACTAGGCGGGCTCGCGAAACGAGGAAATGTGTAGACGACGTCGGCTGGCGCAAGACGGGGCTAATCGAAGATCGCCCGGACGAGCCCTCGGAGAGGGCTGACAACGGCGACGGTGGTGCGAGCACGGCGGAAGCGTTTGCGCGCACATGTGCGGCAGAGAACGAGACAAGTCACCGATTTAAGAGGAAGTCTGGCGCGTGTTAGGCGGTGGAGAAAAAGTTTGCTTCAAATCGGGGCCGAAACCCTCGCTTGTTGCCTGTCTTCACGGGAAACGACTACGTAATTTACCCGCTGGCCCGTTCGGTAAGCGCCGCTCAACGTTGTGGCCGCCAAGACGGCGGCCGTCAGAGCCGTCGAGCAATTGCATTTTTTTTTTAAATATCCACCAGCACTTTGGCCTTTCGGAAGCCCTGGAAATTACATACGTAAGAATGCGGATTTGCCCAATCCGTGCGAGGTCACATGGTTCTGGTGGCTCGTTTGACTAAATTTCCAACTAATCGTAGTTCCATACGCACAGCAAGGCGATAATCTTCGATAATAATAATTAGTGCGAATTGCGGCATTCGTAGCGGAATATTTTTATTTTTCCGAACAACGTCACCTTGACAAAGCCACAGTGAGAAAGCCATATCCTTCCTATGCTGGGCTACACCGCGATACTCACAAAATTTAATTCCGCGGTTTAACGTGCCAGGATTACCATGCGATTACGAGGTACGCCGCAGTGGTGGACTCTGGATTAATCTTCCCCACCTGGGGCTCTTGAACGTACAAACGGTGGGCGAGTGTGTGTGTTTTTTTTTTGTTTATTGCGCTCCCCGCACCCGTCGGATCGAACGCGCAACCTCGGGCTTCGCGGCGCAACGGGTGCGACGGCGCTCCCCCCTGGTGGCCGCGTCAAGTAGCGTTGCTCCCGCGCGCACTTCACTGCCTTCGTGCACATCGCCGGACGATGTGTCATCGGCAGTAGCAGCTTCGTTTGCGCGCACTTCATGCATCGATGTTTGATGAGCGAAACTTTTGACCGTCCTTGATTTTCCGGTTCACGTCGGGGCTGACCCGGTTGTCGCTTCCGGTGTTAGTGTTTTGTTCCATTTGTACCAGATTTGAGGGTTACATTAGAACAGTTTATATCGTCGTACGAAACAACAAAGACAATTCGTGTCTATGTAACCTCCATGATGATATATAATTCGCGTCCATGAACGCACTGCATCGTATACATATATTTAAAGCGTCCGCTGCAGGACGACGACATCTCCCCATTGATCTCCAATTACGCGGTCTCGCGTCAGCCGACCCGCTCGTGTGACCGCCAATCTCCCAAGCATTATCGCAAAACCCAAATCGTCCGTCGTCGTCAACTATACTCGCCGACTTGTCTTGGCTGTGGTGGGCGCAGCTTCTGCACGTGACTGTATTCGTGCGCAACGTAGTCCGGGCGCGCTCGGCCAGGGTTTCGCCAACCTCCTTACTTCAGTCAACGCAGACACTTGACTCGACGCGAATCAACGCTTACTCGCACATCGGACACGCACCGAGCTCAGAAGCGCGAGCATCGGAGCCAGCCGCCCGTTCGGAGGCGCAATCGGCGCGGAGCCGGCGCAGCAGCGAGCTCGCTCGTTTGCGCGCATTCCGGTGGTTGCGATCTCCACGTGGGTTCGCTTGGTTTCTGCGCAGACGCTGCGAACAATTTGTGTGCGTGTGTGCTTCAACGGTTTCTTTCGTTGCTCGCCTCGGTCAACAGCCTCCCAGGGGAGTTGATTGGCGGGACAGCGAGCGACACACTCAACAGAAGACACGGGCGCCATTTCGCGTTCGATGAATGTGCAACACGTGCGACCGTTTCGGGTGTGGAAAAATTCGAAAGAGCGAACGAAAAATGGTAGTGCCAATACCTGACTGGTGAGTGTTCGGTATCGTTTCAAATTATGCGTTGTCAACACAAAAATATTGTTTTCTATTTCCCACGTAACGAAACGTGAAATGAAACTGCGGGACTACTTCCAGCGGCGGTGAAAGAGGCGCGCTTAGTTGGCGTAGCCTTGGCTTCCTGGCCAAGAAGTTGTCCGCGAGTATAACTTTTACTACTCTGGCACAGCCGCTATATTCAAGCCCACAACAGTCAGCTGATCCACACGTCACATGGCCTGCGCAACTACACAATGTCGACATCAGCTGAACCTGGTTTGCGCGCCGCCGTCTTGGAGCCTCTCCAATTCACGAGAAGCGTAAGCGAAGCCGCATTTTTAAATTACCGTTCTACGAAAATCGAAGGACCAAGCCCAGTTGCTATCCAGGAATGCGCCTAGCATGGTTTGGGAGGTGGTTATTTGTGGAAATTAACGAAAACGTAGCTTTTACAGAATACTTTATCACCCTGAACTAGTTTTGTGTTTCTCGTCAGGGTTTAATTTTTAGATTACGCATTTGAATTTTTGTTCTATATCGCTTATTGCGTAGTTGCGCACAAACTTTTTTTATCCTCCCAAGTTAAAAGGAGTTCTGACCAGATATTTCCGACTCTTACCCCCTTATGCAGAAATGTAACTTAAGTCGAACCACATGCTTGACTTGATTTAGATGACGCCTGGCGTTAACGTGCCCAAAGACGCTCACTGCGTTTCCTTCGGCGCGTTCCCCATAGGCGTCACTCGGAACAAGTCAAGCATGGGCTTCAACTTAAGTGGCAGTCTTAAGGTGAACTTAAGTTGCACGCACAAACGAAGGTCCTGAACCTCTAAACCACGGAAAAAAAACAGACACAACTCAGGGCCCTAAACAATTGACAGAAAGGATATTTTAGACTGTTCGTTCTCTTTGTGTAACACGACGCTCGTACACCTCCACAACCTAGAAAAGCCAGTGGCAAAGCCCCGGACCGCCGTAGGCAATCTGATGCGACAGCTTTTCTGCGGCCAGTTTCGGTGCAGAATCTGCGAGACCCTGTCGTGTGACGCCACTCGCCTCGTGTGCCGCGACGCAGGACACGAGGCGAGTGCCCTGCTCTCGCTGTGCCGTGGCGTCACGACAAGGTCTCGCAGATTCTGCACCGAAACTGGCCGCAGAAAAGCTGTCGCATCAGATTGCCTACGGCGGTCCGGGGCTTTGCCACTGTCGTTCTTTTTTTTCTTCTCGAGGGTAGAGGTGCAGGAGGCTCATTTAGAAGGTACATACAACCCCTCCACAGTGCCAGAGCCGCCTGCCACTGGGAGCCATTCTTTCCAGCGTGCCCACGGGCGGCCCAGCTTGCCAACCGCGGCGACTCTTCTTCCGCGAAGCTGCGTCGCGCCCGTGATGCTCACCGATTTCGAGCAGTATCCTCTCCGAACCGGAGTGACCGCAAGCAGACAACTCTGGCATGCGCGAACAGGCAAGTTGTATTGCAATATATATTGCAACCTAGCAGTGTACCTGTTGCGGCACAGTTAATGAACCTTTTCTTTTTTTTTTCCTCGCCAACACTCCAAACGTGTCGTCTCGGCTGCTCGCCGGGCACAGCTACCACCCGATTGCAGCGCCTGCGGACGTTCCCGACGGGGCCACGGGGACGTGCCTACGCGTTCCTTTATTACGGTGCGCACCGCATACTCTCTCTGCGCCAGACACGTGCCTCGTTCTGCTACTTGCTCCACTGTGTGTTTGTCCTCAGGCCGCCGGCTCGAGCTTAAGGAAGAAAAAAGCGAAACACTGCCGTTCGTGTTATCATACAAATTATTCTTTTCATCACAATTTACCGCATCAGCTTCCCTCACTATATTTCTGATGACTCCCGGTTGCGCGAGTTAACTTTTAATTACTGTGTGCTTGGCTGCTAACTTTCTTCACATCTATTCCGTGTCCGTACCTCTCAGCTACGGATATTTGGGCACATTGGCCCGACACTTCGTTCATTGCTCTGCGACTTCAAATAGAGACCCAACCCACGTCGTCCTGCACTGCCTCCCCCGTGGACCAACGAATCCAATCGGGACGCGCACTTTTACGCAACTTCCAGTCAGGACAATATCTATGATTTCGAGCGCAGAATGACATCTGGGAGCTTCAGGGCTGCCAGCGTAACCACTTCCTCACACCACCTAGTGTTTGCTGCAGCCACGAACAGCCGGACGTTTCACTATACCCGCCTTCGTCCTCAGCTACTCTACGCCCGTCCTTGAACAGGCTTTTGCTAAGTTTATGCATATTTCGAGATACTTATTCTGCCTGAGTATGGCTACGACTTCCTGCTGAATCGATACGCATTCAATGCTCGTTTCGTCATACATCCAGCTACGACGACCGCGCACAGCGATTCGCGGAACTTCTCCGAGATTGCACACGTGAAGTCAACGCATACGCTTGCATACATCAAACATATTTCGGCAGTGAATTGCCTCAGCCAGGCAAGCACACCGGACAAGGTGGCTCGAAAGGCCTTCCACATCGCGCTTCCAAGCTCACGCGTGGTGCACTGCTACGTGACCCCCCACTCGCTCCTACCCGGACGCCACACGTCCGTCCTAGCTGTCCCGTTTCTCGGGATGCAGGATCAAGAAAAGCGCTAAACCTTTTTTCGTAGCTTTTGGCGCGTTGTACATCCCAGGGTGGGTCAGCGAAACGCACTCAACGACCCCGACGCGAACTGCAGCCGAGCATTCGAAACCATGGCCACCTTTTATCTGTTTGGCCGCACAGCGGCGTAACGGCGAGCGCGGTGTGCAGCGTCAGAAAGTATGGTGCATGCAACACAGCGCACCTGCGTTGCGAGGGCAATACACTCGACGACGACCTGCCGCAGCGCTCATTCAACGGACAGTACGGTGCAGCACTCCGTAACCGCTAGCGTTCATTGACAACGTGGAATGCACCCGTCAGGTACCTCGTTTCGGCATTTTTCCTTACAAATCCCGCTGTCACCTGTAACCTCGGCTGAAAACGGGGCTTCTTTCCTCACTGTACACTATTACGCCGTACGTAAAAAAGAGAAGCGAGAGAAGAAAACAATAAGGAAAACCTAAGAGACTGCGTTTCCAATGCGTCCGCTAGCAATTGGGCGCAGTACGTATACGACTTTGCCGACAGGAAAGTGGAATTGCATGCGCCGTATCGATAAACCAAAGGGCAGGAAGGCGCAATCCAAGCGCCACTGGCAACGCAATCGGAGTACAGCGGAGTCTCGGCCCACGCGCGGGACTCGACCGCCGGCAAAAAAAAAAAAAAAAAAAAAAACACGGCGACCGGCTTTCTCCTGCGAAGGCCGCGCAGGCATTGACGTCACTTTGCATCCGAAGCAAACGCGAGTTTCCTTTGAGAATAGGCGTGTGTTGTCAGAAGCAGTTTCAGCGAGCGTGCCGGTACGGTCCGTTCGACGCACCGACCGGTACCAACGGATGACATCACGTAACACCGTCTGGGAAGAGAGGCTCGACATTGGCCGCATACCGAGCTGCTACATTCCTAGGAGGAGGAAGTTGGAAGCTGCCGGGCAAGCCGGCATAGCGGCTCCGTGCGAAACATGGCCCGACGCCCTCTGCCAGTTTTGACATGGGGCGCCTCGAAAAAGAAGCGTGGGCGCGCTCGGCAAGGGGGGCAACAACGCGAGCCCCAAGCATGCGCGCAACACCGATCACGGCCCTTGGCGGAACGCGAAGCGACGGGACACCTCTCGTTGGCCCCGCGATCGCCCGGGGACGAGGGGGTGGCGACCCGCAATCGTCGAACACGTTCACGCAACCCCCCGCGAATGGGGCGTCGCGAATAAACAGACGCACGGAATGTATAAGCCTAACGAATATCGACCACGGCCGACCAAGGGTTGGTGGTGCAGCACAGCACGTTAAATACACACAAAAAAAAGAAACAAACGCGCTAGCACACGGACGGAGGTAGGTTTCTGGGGCTGGTCTGGGCCGCTTGGCTGCCGCGAGAGTTTGAGACAGCGGCGCTTCGGCGGCGCTCGTTGCCAGCATCGCACGGACGCCAGAAGCGTGCCTACTTACCGAGATTGTGTGCTGTCGCATACGCCGGCTCTGGTAATCCTTTTTGGCGGCAGATTTCTCTCACGAATACTCGGCAACGGGCTGACAGAACGTCTCGCACAAGCGAGCCATGGCGCATCCGCCTCTTGAAGTCACGTGACCACTCCTGTGGCACCATCTGTTAGACGCAAAGACAAGCACTCTACGTTGTTGCCAGACTAAGTAAAAAAGCGTTCAACAAACGGCGAAAACTAGCGTCTGTCGGCGTTTCGATTTCAAATTCGCTGTTCCTCGTGCTTTTAAAACAGAAGGGCGCTAAAAATGGTTTGTAATATTTCCGTCAGTAATGCTGTGAGCATTCTCCTGCAAGGTCTAAACCTGTAGCAGGAGGGCTAAAAAATAAGCGCGCCAGTGACGTCTCCCGTCAAATAACGTAAATGAATACTGACATATGATACGTTTCGCTATTTTTTTCCCACTTATTTGAACGTTTTATACACTACATTAATGCTCACAAGCTTCGGAGCAATATAAACAATTTATTAAAATAGTGTTTTTATAACAGGTTTCGCTTTCGTTTACAGGAGGCTTTTGTCCCGTGGCGTCACGACGCAGGGCATAGAGCTTGTTAAATTATCATAGTTAAATATTAGTATAACTAGAGGGAAATCTGGCGCTGCAATTCTTCAACCATCATAGGAATGATGGGAAGTACAGGCTACGGATTGGCATTCTGTTGACTGGCAAACTAGCCTACAAGTATTTTTTGGTATGGTTTCGCTCCAAGCGCAATTGCTATAACCTTCTGTGGGACAATGCAACGCAAAGCTCTCTGCCTTTGTTCTGTTGCTCAAAGTGCCGATAGCGCTCTGAGCCTGCTGCTGGGATGATGTTTGTGTCGTGGTGTGGTGTCGAAGCCCTGACGAGAAAACGACGGCGTCGTAAACGCTGAAAGAACATGTTTTGACCGGAAAACGGAAAAAAGAAGGCACAGACAGTTGTACTTCAAGTGACTTGACAATCAAATTTTATTGAGGGCTTCATTGCGCATTGCTCATTTATGTGCTCATTGAAATGTGTGTTTTAGGACTTTGAGAACAGAAACTTGCTTGTGGTAGGAAAGGTTGCTGCTTCCTGGCTGTAGTCTAGTGTCGCAAAATGGGTAAGTGCAAAGCCACGCCGTAACGCTTCGGAAGCGGTGCGTCAACATAAAATAGAAAGAAGCATACGCGTAGGATATGCCACAAGCGTCCTAGCTAGCACTGCAGCAGATGTGCTTAAAAGTACTTAAAGACGTTCAACAATTGTGACAGCCGACGCAGCGTTTCGAAAGAGCGAGAGACTTCGCAAGTGCCTGTTTTCTGCGAGAAAAGTCTAGTGTGAGCAGGCGTCGTAGCAGACGAGACTTGTAGCATTGCTCTCAAGGCCGCAACACTTTCTCACAACCCAACAATTTTATTTCCATAAATACTTGATGAGTATTTTCATGTAAGTAGAAGCACGGTTTTTATTGCTGTTGTAAAATAAATAGATAATTATTCTCTGGCGTTAAATCGGGAACAGAATCGCACAAGAATGCATACCCTGGTGCGCGCTGTTGATAAACCACAGTAAACCGTGCGTCAATCTCAAAGTAATACAAAGTTTATGTAACGTGTTGCGCATTATATAAGACACTGCAGAAATAAAATTATATTTTACGTGACAATATTTGAGTCTAGCTTTGTTTACTGCGCCGCAAGGAAATGCCACTAGTCTAAAGATTGAAGTTAAACCGAAGCCTGGGGCCGAATCTTATAAAGGTTCGGTGGGGTACAGTGTACTAGATAGGGGCAGTGTGTTCAGACGGCGGAGCGCGCCACGCATCGCTTCGAAGCCTGGAGCGTAGACGGGTCCCGGATGTATGCGGCGCCGCTGCAGTCGCACGGGCTGTACGGACGCGTTCTTCGTGTGTTGCGGCCGGTTGCAGCGTGCTTGCCATGTGCTTGCTCTGAAGGGCTCTGAAGGAATTCCTCGAGTTTCTGTTTCGTTGGGAGTCACATGCAATATGATTGCCATTTGTTGGGCGTGTTGGTAGACTGACTTGGAAAGCATATTTAGCGCCAGCGAACTGGGACAGAAGGGAGACGACACCACAATGCGCTAACTTCCACTTCATTTTCAGGAAACACCCGCCTATTTAACTGTGCATGGGTTAAATAGGTGGGTGTTTCCTGAAAATCAAGTTGTTGAAGTTAGCGCATTTTGGTGTCGTCTCCCTTCTGTCCTTGTTCGCTGGCGCTAAATATGCTTTTCATTGCAAAAGGACTTTGCGGCTTGAGCCAGTCGACGGCAGATAGGCTCCCTGTGACATTGTGCAGCACTTGGCTCTGTTAGAATATTTGGAAGGAGAGGGTTTTAAATACCTATTGACATCTAGACTGAGCCAATAAAAGTTGGAGAACTTCTTGTGAGGTACTCGTGCGGATCCAACGATCAGCCAAGGCCGTCTCAATTTTTGATTGTTGTGAATTGCCTGCCTTTTTATAACTTCGCGAAGGCAATGCAATCAGGGAACACAGAGGTCAGTAAACATTTGGTATCGCTACTTCACTCACCTGATAATTCTAACAAGGAAGGGGACGTTGCGTAACAATTGACGAGTTGGTTAGTTGAAGCTGGAAATCTGACGCTGGTAGAGCAAAGCTTGGCTAAACAATATACTCCGACAGAGCACCGGGCTTATGTGGAGGACAGGAGCGATGATCGCCTCATCCATTATATATGGCAGTATTCGCGCAGAAATTTTTTATTCGCAAGAAATGTGAGGACTGCCGCTCTCTTCTTTTGCAGAACTCCAGTGTCAGTAGCAGTCTCAAAATTCACGAAATTTGTGAAAGGGGAGGATTGCTGTATCCCTCCAAGTTGCTTTTCGAAGCACTAAAGAAACTTGAGGAAATATATTTACAACCTTCTGCAGCAAAGAGGAGCTTTGCAGCCACAGCATAGTTGATGTCATGATGCGGCAAATTACATGCTGATGATTTCACATCAGCAGTTGTTCATTTTTATGTCCTAACAAGGCTGCACTTTTACGTTGAAGGTGTTAATCAGTGAAGAGAAGCACGACGAAAAAAGAAATTGCACTTTAAAGTTAGCTATACTGTTCCTAGAAGGCTGGTGCAACATATGTATGCTGACCCTTCCTTTGTCTTTTTCGTCTGAATGCACAACTTTTTCTGGTGCATTCAAAAAGCAAATTTTGTAATTATAATTAAAAATGAATTGGGTAATTTATTTGCCCATAATAATTCCGCTGTAGGTCTCCATTGTTTGGGTAGAAATGTACTTGCACTGTTTTTCTGTGTTTTGGGATACTGTGTGTAGTTTTGCAGAGATCCCTTTTACTTGGCGTCATTCCTACCTGTTTTATTCGTTCCATAGAAATGTAGGATTTCGGTGTGTCTCATACTCGCACATAAGCCTGACGTTCGGGAACACTTCATGATGTAAATAAACAAAATTCACGAATAAACTGCGCAAATGTTGTTGCGGGGGGCTCGCGAAACAGAATGAAAGAACGAGGGACAAATGTTTATCGCGAAAGAAGGTAAATGCCAAGCAGGGAAGCTCTTTGGCTTTGGGCTATGTACGTACCTATTTTTCGCCTTCTCTTCTACAACATGCAGCGGCTGAGAAACTAAGCGCTTAACGTTGGGTCGCGGATGCCGCGGCCGCTTTTTTATGAATTAGAACCGCAAAAGAAAATGTGTGCACCTGGAATCCGAGTTAGATTAAATCAATTCGATGTCCTTTACTACGGCGTTATTTGCAGCCGACTTTTCCGTTCGAATAATTTCTCGTTACGTGGCAGCGTGGCTCAAAACAAATTTAGCGGCTTTACGCCACTACTTCGGTGTCTGCAAAACCTTTTGCTGTCAGGTTAATAAATGCGTCTAATGGGCGTTGAGAAGCGCTAGGAGTGCACATACAATTAATCTCTTATAAGAAGTGAGTTTCGGGGATGCATCTTAACACTCGCCGAGGATTTGCACGTATATTTGATTGCGACAGAAAATGATTATCAAAATATCAACATGCAGCGCTGACGCTGCGCCTTACGTTCCGTACAGGATGAATGGATGGATATAATGAGCGTCCCCTTTGGAACGGGTTGCGCCACCAAGCTCTTGCTACTATACTGCCTAACGTCCTACCTAGGTTAAACAACGAAAAATGAAAAAAAAAACACTATGAACTACCACGCCCAATTTTTCTGATCCCCTATTGCGAACTGTGCTTTTACACGTCTCCATCTTTTGTCGTTTCCCTACTTTTCTTCCACCAATCCTCCAGTCGCCTCTTACTAATGTCTATTGCGGACATGTTTGCTTTACCACTGCTCCCTCTGAACCCAAGGGCTTGAAGGAGGCCAGTGGTGCCTAAATCGACCGCTGGGTAGACGTCTTCACATTCTAATTAAACATGCTCCGTAGTTTCCCTAGCTTTACCACAGCAAGCACCTGCTTCTACTTCCTTCTTATATCTCGCTTTATAGGTGCGTGTTCTAAGGCATCCCGATCTCGCTTGGAAAAGTAATGAGCTTCCCTTTGAGTTATCATAAATGGTTTCTTTCCTGATTTCGTTTTTGTCCTCTTAAGTAGTTGCTCGTGGCAGGTTTCTTTTTTTACTTCCCGCCACCGATGACATTATGTGGGCCTCTCTGACTTTCCGTTTGACGTTCTTTGTTGTTGTGTTGTCCACCCTACAGGCCGCGTACTTGCTGGTAAGCTCCCTAGTTCTTTTCCTGCACTGTGAATCAATGTTTTTCCTGCACAGATACCTGAACACTCTCCCAGCCCATTTACTTTCTTCCACATTCCTCAGCCCTTCGTATATTCAATTTTACTGCGAGCTTCCCTCACTTCAAAACTAGTCCAGCCCATATCACCCTGCACAGCCTCGTTTGTAGTCTTCCCGTGAGCGCCCAATGCGAGGCGACCCACTGACCTTTGGTTCCCGTCGAGTCCTGGTTGTACCCCTGATTTATAGCAAACAACCGCATTTCCAAAAGTAAGTCCTGGAACCATTACACCGTTCCACATACCTCGGAGGACCTCGTACCTATTCTATCCCCATAGCGCTCTGTGCTTCATTATGGCTGCATTTTTCTTCCCCTTTACTGTTATGGTTTTTTCCTGTGTTTCCATATATCCATTGCCTTCGATGTCAGAGCCCATGTTCCTACAGCGCCATCTCGTGCTATCTACATGAAGCACCTCAGCGGCGAGCGCTTCGTGAACACACTGCCCCTATTCTAGTACACTGTAGGTGGGGAAACCCATAGAGTTTCTCACTAGATTACCTAGAGGGAAATCTGGCACTGCTGCGCTGTGGTATGTAAAGTTACTGTATATGCTACCAAAGGTATACCTTTGGTAGCATATGCAGTAACTCTAGTGGTATGCTGCGCTGTGGCGCTTGGTGTTGTGTGGATGCCGCGGACGCTGCTGTGTCGAGGCTTCAGCGACTTCGTTCGTAGCTAAGTACTCTTTTTTCTTTTTATTAGCTGATGTTTTTGAAGTGTTTTCTTTTGCATGGAGCAGGAGCGCAAATTTTGAATTCGTGGTAAGCGTGGTAAACGTACCGGCTTTGTCTAAGTCTGGCGGTTTCCCTCGTTAGGCCTAGGTGCTAGGCTGGACCTATTTCATAGGCTTATTTAACTATCTCAGCTAGCTCTTCGAAGTGATTTGGCGGACGTGCTCGTTAAGCCTAAGGACGTAGGCCTAGCGATGAAACCAAAGAAAGGGAAGAACGCGTGGAACGTGGAGCAAGTGCAGTGCG
The DNA here is from genome assembly GCF_038994185.2 of Dermacentor albipictus. Lineage (NCBI taxonomy): Eukaryota > Metazoa > Arthropoda > Arachnida > Ixodida > Ixodidae > Dermacentor > Dermacentor albipictus. The sequence goes on along the minus strand of NW_027225570.1, from coordinate 4,242,717 downwards.
ACGAGTGCCTGCGCTGGTGCTCCCTCGACGAGACCAGTTTCCAGAGCTTAGCAGACTTGGAGGGGTCTAGCTTTACGTGCAGGCTGTGCAAAGGGGTCAGGGAAGCAGTCCAAAAACTGGAAGGAAATTGGACAGTTCGAAGAGCTGAAAGCAGACCTGATTGAGGAGCGGGAGAAGCGGGTAGCTTTGCAGGCGAAAGTCGCCGAGTTGGTCCAGGTGGAAGCGGTCCAGGCCGCGCAATTAGTAATGACTGTAGCCGAGCTTGGAGAAGAGAAGGAAAGGAGAGCAGAACTGCATAAGCGGCTCGATGCGCTTGAGACGCGGGCAACGGAGAATGATGGGTCGAGACACCAAGCCGGTGGCAAAAGCACAGAAAGTTGGGTAGACCCTACAGGTGAAGTGGGAGGCAGGGAGCCAGACCAAGCGGCAGTCGGCTCGCCGCCGGTGAATCGGCATAGTAATAGTGACGCAGCGCAACACGCCCCGAGTGAGGCTACGCTGCAGCCACATGGACTCCAGCGAGCGCGAGGAGAGGAGGGGAACAAGCTAACCCCAAGGAATGAGCTCATAGCCAATGATAAGAGGCAGCATAGCCTAGAGGTTAGGAGGGGTAAAGAATTCCCTAGTACTTATCGGTGGTGATTCAAATATGAGGAGGTGCAAAAGAGCTATAATGGAGCGTGCAAAGGGTGATAAGCGGGTAGCAGTCGGGACGTTCCCAGGCAGGACAACGGACGCAGTACTGAGAGAAACAAAAAAGCGAGCTGTCTGAGAATGCTGCAGAGCGCGATTGGGTGGTGGTAGCGGCGGGGCTAATGATGTCTTGAATGTTGAAGCTGGAAAAGTAGTGGAAGTATTAGCGCAGGGAGTTGACGATTTAAGGGTGATAGCACAGCAAGTCCAGATCGTGGTATGCACAGTACCGGAGGTGCAAGGAAGGAACGGAGAAATTGCCAAGGACGTTGTGGCTGTTATTCGCGATATAAGAAAGCTAAGCCACGAGAAAGGATTTGAAGTGGCAGACATAAACAGAGAAGTGCATAGAGCAGGCTTTGGCGGAGGCTCTACATGAGATGGCATCCACTTTAGTGGAAGGCTAGGAGCCGAGATTGGCTGGCGCTTGGCAGGTATCGGGCAGTAGCTTTTTTTAGGGTGTCCACAGCACCTCAGGGTGTAGGGGTAGATAGAAACAGTGTAGAAAGTGCAACGATGGAGGCTGACGCCAATAAAATGGCCACTAGGAGGTCCAGGAAGAAAACTACAAAGAAATTTAACACCAGGATCAGGTACATAAACATGCAAGGCGGTAGAAAGGGAGCGAGGTGGTTAGAAATACAACAGCAGTTAAAGGACGAAGAAGTAGGTGTACACGCGCTATGCGAAACACATCTCAGGGATCTAGAAGACCCACCGTTTATTGAAGGCTATATCGGGGAAGGGAGCAATAAAACAACGGAAAGGAAGGGAGGAGGAGTAGGTATGCTCATACACCAAGGAACAAATTGGCAAAGAATAAAGTTAACTTGCAAAGAACATGTCTGGGTGTCAGGTACTATTGTCGGTAAAAAGGCATGGCTAGGAGTAGTTTATTTAGGGACAGGGGACAAATGCAGGCAAGAGAACAAGGACCTAGTGAAGTGTCTCTATGACGATATAAAGCAGTTTGGAGAAGGTGCTGATATTTGTCTGCTGGGTGACATGAATGACCACATCGAGGATATGGATGGATACACAGATTGTAATAGGAGGTTGATGCTAGACTTCTGGGAGCGACACAACATAGTTATAGTAAATAGAGAAACTAAGTGTAAGGGACAAATCGTGTGAGAGTCCCGTAACAGACAAACGACCATTGACTACTGTTATGTCGCAGGGTTTGTATGGCAAGCTCGCAATAATGGAAATAGACGAAGAGGGGAAGTACAGCCTCGGAAGTGATCATAAGCGTATTAGTCTACAGTTGGGAGCCCTACTCAAAAGAGAAATGCAGGGAAGCCAAAAAGAGTACGCAAAATTAAATGACGAACAAATAGCTCAAATAGCGGTCGGCATAAAGGAAGCAGTAAAGAAACATCCCATGGAAAGGTGGGAACATAATCAGTTAGAACTACTTATTAGTACAAAAATAAAAGAAGTAAAAGGAGTAAACCGCTGGAGACGAAAGAGGAAGCCACGAAGTTGGTGGAATAAGGAAATTAGAGAGGCCATCGAACAACGACGGTGGGCATCTCGGGAACACAGAGAAGCAAAGAGGGCGCAGTTATCTGAAGAGAAAATAGGCCAAAAATTGGAATCTTATCAACAAAAGAAACAACAAGTGCAGGTCCTCGTCCAGGCTAAAATAAAGCAGTGCTCTGACCGCTGGCTGGCTGAAGTTCGCGATGCAAATAAAGGGGGAGGGGGGGTCAAGAAAATTCTGCAACCATATAAGCTGGCTGGGTAAAGCTAATCACAGAAAACGGGAACAGATTCACGATGTCGAAGGAAATTGTTTACAGGGAGATGACGCTGTGAACTACATTGGTTCAGTTATAGCAGAGTCATTTAGGAAACACGATAGGGTGATCGCCCCAAATGAGGGAGCAACACAGAATAGCATAATAGAAAACAGCGTACAACTGACCAATATTAACTGGAAAAAGGCGGAAGCAAATGTTCCAAAATGCACGTCCGCAGGTATAGACGAAATTACAATCAAGTTAATTAATGAACTTGGCCCAAGAAGCAAGGAAACGCTGATAAAAGCATTGGAGGCAGTCATAACAAATAAGCAAATTCCGCACAGCTGGAAACAGAGTAAAATGAATATGATTTATAAAGGGAAAGGTGATAAGAAGAACATAAAATCATTCCGACAAATTACGATAACATCAGTTATATATAGGCTGGCGATGCAGGCGGTGAAATTAAAAATGCAGTCATGGGTACAAAGTAAAAGAATACTCGGAGAACTTCAGAACGGGTTCAGAAGTGGTAGGCGCTTAGATGATAGCCTGTCCGTGCTTACCCAGTGCATAGAAACAGCTAAGGCGGAAAATAGACCTCTGTATTTAGCCTTCCTGGACATAAGTGGTGCATACGACAACGTGAACAGGGAACTCCTGTGGAACATATTAAAAGCTGAAGGTATCGGACATGAGGTAATTGATTTTCTACAGGAAATATATCGAGAAAATAATGCTGAAATAACATGGGAAGGAATTAAGAGTACGACAGCTGTCGAGGTACACAAAGGATTAGGGCAAGGTTGTCCTCTATCACCGCTGCTGTTGATGCTTTATATGATAAGGATGTATGGAAAGAAGGCTACAAGGAAGCAATCTATGGTATAATCTGTCGTACATATTAGGCGGAAAGGTTGTTGAGCAACGACTGCCGGGTTTAATGTATGTATGTGGACGATGTTGTACTCTTAGCAGATAGCCAGGAAGATTTGCAAACTCTGGTTAACTACTGTGGAGACGAAGCAGACAGTTTAGGTTTCAGGTTTAGTGCAGCTAAGTCCGGTGGGATGTTTTTCAACGCTACCACTGAATACCACTGATCAGGAGCTTACAATACAAGGCCACGAAATACCCCGAGTGGCCGAATACAAATATCTCAGGGTATGGATAAACAAAGGGCAGATGTACACGGAAAAGCACGAACAGTCTCTCATAGCAAAAGGGCGAAGAGATGCTGGGATAATGAAACATAAGGCATTTTGGGGGGTACAACAGGTATGAGGTACTGAGAGGCATTTGGAAGGGAGGAATGGTGCCGGGGCTTAGTTTCGGGAATGCGGTCCTGTGTTTAAGGGCAGAGGTTCAGTCGAAACTAGAAGTAAATCAGAGAGCTGTGGGAAGGTTAGCACTAGGTGCCCACGGGAAAACCACAAACGCAGCAGTACAGGGGGACATGGGCTGGGCATCGTTCGAAGCACGGGAAGCTCAGAGTAAAATCCTATGCGAAAAACATCTGAGGAAATTGGACGATAACAGGTGGGCAGCTAAGGTGTTTAAATACCTATACAGAAAGAGCGTTGACTCACAATGGCGGAAGAGAACTAGGAAGCTAACCAGTAAGCATGCCAGACACGAGGACGGAGAAAGACACAGCATTAAACGACAGGTTAAAAATGCGGAAGGTAAAAATTGGATAAATTCAATGGAAAAGAAGCATAGTGTGGAACTATGTCGATACTGGAAACAGCAGATCAGGAAGGAAGCGTTTTAAGATAACTCAAGAGGCAGTGCCCTACTCTTTGAAGCTAGATCAGGATGTCTTAGAACGCGGAGCTATAAAAAGAAATTTAACGAAGAAGAAGACACATGTACTGTGTGTGGTAAATATGTAGAAACAATGAAACACCTCATACTAAAATGTGATGGTATCAATCCTGATGTCGATGCGGCCACAGTCACCCTTCCTGAGGCCGTAGGGTTCAGAGATAATAACGGTCATGTAAATAAATGTGCGGTGGAAATTAGCAAAAGGCGATTGGAGGATTGGTGGCACAAAAGCAGAGAGGTGACATAGGTTAAAAGGGTAGGAAGACGTATTTAAAGAAAATCGAGAAATTCAATAACACGCAACACAGATAAAAATAAATGTAAAAGGCAAAATAAAAATCTGAGCATGGTGGCAACTGCCATCGCCCCGTTTCAAAGGGGACGCTCCTACCTTCCATCCATCCATCCATGGATGGGAATGCCGGTATGTTGTGACTTCCGATTGGCATTGTTCTCGGAGATACAGGACACCTTGAAGAAGCGCTTGGCAAGTACCGTTCCATCTGTCACAATGATTCATTTTCTACTAGAACAGCACGTGAAAAGCTGTTTTGGCTTTATTATTACGCAAAAACTTGTTTTGTTTAACTATGAGAACTTGCTATTGCGTTTATGATTATATGTTACGTAAAAAGTATCAGCGGGCCGCTAAAGTTGGAGGACAGACGACGAGGTTCGCGCTCGCTTTGAAACAGTTTGCCGCCTGTTCTTGCTTTTCTTCGCTTGGTCATGCATCGTGGGTGAGTAAAGATGTGATATGCGTGAATGGAAACATTTTATGAAGATTTTACTTTAAAAACGCGGTATTGGTGCAGCCATATCCACGTTTCAGACGAAGCCTCTTATAACACCAGCGAACACAAGCCTCGCAGTGTTCATCAGTGGACACGGCAACACTGCCGTGGCAATGTCACCGACTTTCCCGCTCCTTGTGCAGGCTCTGGCTGGGTGCTTTTGGATCAGCGCTGCTGCAACTTTCACGCTGGATGGACGCTGCCAGCTTGCATCGCCTTTGACCTTCCTGGATTGCATCTTTGGCGCACCCTTCGGTGATCCCGCCACATCGCGGCTGCCACACGTGGACTATGGCTACAGCGCATCATCGGCAAGCACCGTGACGTCACCTGACTATCTCGGACCTGCTGCCTTTCTGGCTTTAAAAGGGAGGCCCGTGTCAGCAAACACCAGTGGACACGGCAACACTGCCGTGGCAATGTCACTGACTTTCCCGCTCCTTGTGCAGGCTCTGGCTGGGTGCTTTTGGATCAGCGCTGCTGCAACTTTCACGCTGGATGGACGCTGCCAGCTTGCATCGCCTTTGACCTTCCTGGATTGCATCTTTGGCGCACCCTTCGGTGATCCCGCCACATCGCGGCTGCCACACGTGGACTATGGCTATAACGCATCATCGGCAAGCACCGTGACGTCACCTGACTATCTCGGACCTGCTGCCTTTCTGGCTTTAAAAGGGAGGCCCGTGTCAGCAAACACCAGTGGACACGGCAACACTGCCGTGGCAATGTCACTGACTTTCCCGCGCCTTGTGCAGGTTGGTGATCGAAAATATGGCTTTCGCAGTGATTTTCTATGCTTAGTCGTGTTGCCGTGTCCACATACTCTCTTATGTTGTATATCTGAGTGTTTTTCCGTGGCTCGTTTGCTAATGGCCCGCTCGGGAGATGTTGAAGAAAATCCCGGTCCTATCACTGAAGAAATGTTTAACGAGATGATTAAGACACAGAGGGCGGTCTTGGAAAAAGTAACTCATATTGAAAAAAATCAAGCGTCTTTTGAGGCTCGAGTAGAGGGCAGGCTTTCGAAAATAGAGGAAAGATTAGAGATCTTGGGCGAAGCCCTAACCAGGCTTGCTAACCTTGAGAAGTTTGCCAATGAAACTAAAGCTGCAATGACAACTCTTGGTAAAAGAGTTGACTACTTGGACCTTAAATCAAATCCTGACAGTAATGCTCTCGTCAAACGAATTGACGACCTTGAAAATCGTTCGCGGAGAAATAATCTCATTATCAGAGGGATAAGGGAAGACGTGAATGAAACTGAAGAGGCATTACATAAAAAGGTCAATGTGGATGTTTTTCATGCAGTCTTACAGCTAAAAATTTATTCAGTCGAACGGATTCATCGCTCAGGAAAGCGACAGGATGGTAAAGATCGGGCAATCACTTTGAGACTCTCAGATTTCCGTGATAAAACCAAAATGCTGTGAAACTGCTTTATGCTCCGGGGCAAGGACATCAGCATTAACGAAGACTTTTCTAAACGAATTGTCGAGATCCGCAAACGGCTATGGAACTCTAGTTCTGAGGAGAGGAAAAGGGGGATCAAGGTGAAACTTATGTTTGACAAGATGAAAATAAATGATGTGGTGTATGGTTGGAATGAGGCTACCAATTTGAGGTACATATGTAAGGCACCTTCCGAAAGAGACGACAAGCACGGTAACAACGATTGACGATGTCGCAGTGCTTCTGAACAATTCAAGATATTAAACATAAATGTAAGAAGCATTTTAAATAAAATAACGGACATTGAGGCTCTTATACTGGAACATGAACCCGATATTCTGGCAATCACCGAAACATGGCTTAAAAAAGACATACTAGATGCCGAAGTCACGCCTCCAGGATACAAAATCGTGAGAAGAGACCGCGAAATGAGAGGAGGAGGAATTGCCTTGCTAATTAAAGAATGTATATTGTTCAGTGTTCTCCCGCATGTCACTGATGCCGAAGCTCTTTGGATTAAAACCAAACTTAATAATCGTACAGTATTCATTGGTGCTATATACAGACCACCAAACTCTCCAGTGAATGTGCTCATTAATCTGAGAAGCTTTATGGACGCACACCTAAAGCATGAAGACAATATTATTTTATTAGGAGACTTCAACCTTCCTGGAATTAATTGGTCGACCCTTTGTGCTGAGGAAAATGACGTCCCTAATTGTGAACAACTACTTGAGATCGCTTTCTGTTATGATTTGATTCAGGTCATCTCAGCTTGTACGCGTGTGGGTCCAACTACTTCCTCAATCCTTGATTTAATATTCTTATCTGGTTGGTTGCTCCCATTTGTTAACATGTGTGAAATTGTTGAAGGTCTCTCTGATCATAAAATGGTTATGATGTCACAAGATGTGCGTGCTAATATCATGCGCGAGAACGAGAAACTCCTGATCCCAAACTTCAAAGCCGCCAATGACCTGGCAATACTGGAACATCTGGAGCAGTCATATTATTCTTTTTTGGAGTTGTGCAGATCATCTGGTACTACTGAAGAACTATGGAAATTTTTCCATGATATGACTACATTTTGCATACATTTCATTCCTGAACGTTCTAAACGTGTAGGAAAAAGAAACTCCTGGGTAACTCGGGAAATAATACACACAAAAAGAAAACTTAAACGTATGCGAAAGGCTTGCACCCTCCGTCCTAGTATCGAACAGAAACAACACATTCATCTTTTAGGTAAAAAGCTCCGGCATAACCTGAAGACGTCTAAAGATAACTTTTATAACTCAACACTGAAACGATTTCTCAAAGAAGCTCCAGATAAGTTTTGGAGGTACTTGAATCCAACGGCTAAGTCGTGTAGCATGCACACAGACAAGAGTAGCCAGGATCAAGCGGAGGCATTTAACTCCTTCTTTTGCTCAGTTTTTACCATCGATGATGGTATTTTGCCTACCGTCAATGATTATACAGACAGACTTCCTATTCAGAATATCAATATTACAGAAGAGGGCGTTTTCAATCTCTTACTTCACGTCAATATAAAAAATGTCCCGGTCCTGACGAAATCCCCAATGAATTCCTTTATAGATATGCCGAATGGACATCCAAGTTTTTAACACAAATTTTTCAATCATCCATTTCTAGTGGCTCGTTTTCCACTGCCTGGAAGCGCGCAAAAATTGTGCCCATACATAAAGGTGGCCCAACCTCTAGCACTCGCAACTACCGACCGATATCGCTCACGAGCACCTGTTCTAAAATGCTCAAACACATTGTGTCAAAGCATCTGCTCACCTATTTAGATGAACATAAATTAATTTTTCCAGGTCAACATGGCTTTCGCAAAGGTTTGTCCACCGTCACTCAGCTTATTGAACTTGTGCATGACCTTTCTAGCACAATTAATGCCCGCGGCCAAACTGATATAATATTCTTAGACTTTGCAAAGGCCTTTGACAAGGTGTCCCACAAAAAGCTTTTACTTAAAATCAGTTTTACTTTCAAAAATTCTTCCCTTACGCGGTGGTTCACTTCCTACCTTGAACATAGAGAACAATATGTTCAATTGGGACATCAACAATCTAGTTTATCTCCCGTGGTATCTGGGGTACCCCAGGGTAGTGTCTTAGGGCCCCTCTTATTCTTAGTTTTTATAAATGATCTGCCAAATGACATCACTACCCAAATAAGAATGTTTGCCGACGACTGCATATTGTACAAAAGAATAGAGTCACCAGGTGATCAGGCCGACCTTAATCTTAACTTACAGAAAATTAAGAACTGGTGTGATTGGTGGCAAATGCAGCTTAACCCAACTAAATCGGTTTTTATGTCCATCTCTAGAAAAAAGAATATCTTAAATTTCCCATACAGTATCAACGGTCATGAGCTTGCTCGAGTTAAACAACATAAATACCTAGGTCTTATATTTACACCTGACTTGCGTTGGAATCTTCATGTAAATGAGCTTTGTGCAAAAGCTAACAAAGTATTGTGGGGGCTGAGACGTAACCTGCACTGTGCCTCCCCTGAAATTAAAATTATAGCTTACAAAACCTTGCTAAGGCCTATAATTGAGTACGCGAAAATAGTATGGGATCCCTACACCCAAAGTAACTGTCTAAAACTAGATAAGGTCCAACGCCTTACTTCTAGGTTTATATTTAATAAATACCGCCGTTTTCACTCTCCGACTGAATTATGCAAACTTGCAAAGCTTCCACCTCTGCAAAAACGTACGGATTATGAAAGGCTTAAATTCCTGTTCTTAGTAATTCATAACCATGTCAAAATAAGGTACGACAAGTACTTCCAAATCAAGACACAGGAAACATCACGGCACAGACACAGTATGTATATACCTCCTCCCACAGTGCACAATGACTGCTTCAGGTATAGTTTTTTTCCCAGGGAAATTCAGCAGTGGAACTCTTTGCCTGACTCAATTGTCCAAATAAAATCAGTTAATGCATTCTTGGAAGCAATACATTGTCTTATGTACCCTGATACACCCTGATGTTCTGTAGTAATTTTTGTGACATAATAAGTCAAAATGTGCTCTGTAATCATACTGTTAATGTGTTTCATGTCAGCAGTGCTACTTCATTTTTTATTGCATTGCATTGTTGTTGCATGCATTGCATGTATTGTGTTGTTGCATGCATTGCATGTATTGTGTTATTGCATTGCATCGCATTGCATTATTGCATTGTTCAATCGCACTAATGCACTTCTCTGTTTATGTATGTTACATCCACTCCTGTAATAGCCCATCAAGGGCTGACAGTATCAATAAATAAATACCGTCATTCCCATGACAGCACGGTGCCCCCTTAAGAAACTCCCATAGACGGTGACGCCAGATTTCCCTCTAGGTGTTATAGTGAGAAACTCTATGGGGGAACCGTTCCTTTGGCCTCACCTGATTGGCCAAACTTTTGATTGCGTCACAGGTCGTCAGAGGCAGCGGGGCGGTATCGTAATTTTTGAATACGTCACGCATCTGTCAATCATCTTCAAAGCGAACCGGTCGTAAGAACCGATGAATGGGTAGTCCGCTTAGGGTGCGTATTGTCCGGCGCTGAACAAGCTTAAGTTTGTTAGCGTCGCGAGTTTGGTACGGGAACTATATTGATGAGCAGAACTCAAGTCGTGACAGAATAATAGAAGTGTAGAGTGCTCGGAAAACCTTAGGTGATCAGGGAAGGGAGACAAGGGACACAAACCCAAGAAAGGGCCGGTGCTTACATACAGTGCTGGTGACATATGCGGAAAAGTTGAGAGAACAGCTAAATGCTACACCCAGAATGGGAAAGGCCCGAACAGTCTTTATAGAAGTGCCTCCAAGGAAGACGGTTGGACGTGCAGCAGTTTCGTTGGGGCTGATACGCATGGCAGCACTTTTTACAGTGCTACTACAAAGTTTGATCCCAGTCGTTCACCTTTACGGAATGTATTTATTGTAAGCACATATGCTGTGCATCGGCATATTGTTGTTGTGGAAGCGTTAACTTGTTAATCAAACACATTCAGCGCACATGCATTAGTAACTTGGTTTTGAGTAGATCTTAGTCCTGACTACAATTTATAGTATCGCAGCAAGAAACATTTTCAGTAGAAGCTGAAGGGATTCCAGCAGTTTAAGCATACTGACTGCCAGGCACGTACCCAAGGGGGAGGGGGGGGGGCGGGGGGGCCCGCCCCCCTCCCCCCCCCGAAATCAACTGGCATACTCCCCCGCCCCCCCCCCCCCCGCCCCACCCACGCCACCCTTACAAAAAAAATTGTTGAAAGGTCATTGAGATATCATTGTTCAACGTCAACAAATGACCTTGAAAGATCATTGGGGAATTGTTGAAACAGCATTGAGGAAATTGTTGACAAGTGTTGATAATTGGCCCGCGACATTCTGTCGAAACATCATTGTGGCCTCTCAATTTGAAAGATCGTAGGCATATCGTTGAAACTATGGTGTATTTCAATGTTGAAAGCCCATTGAAGCATTGTTGAAGATGTGTTGCCTGTCGATATTGAAAGCTAATTGACGTATTGTTGAAATGTGTCGTTTGTCAATGTTGAAAGCCCATTGAAGCATTGTTGAAGCTCAAACTTGAAAGCCCATTGACGTATTGTTGAAATGTGTTGTTTGTCAATGTTGAAAGCCCATTGAAGCATTGTTGAAGATGTGTTGTCTCAAAATTGAAAGCCCATTGATGTGTTGTTGAAATGTGTTGTTCATTAATATTGAAAGCCCATGGAAGAATTGTTGCAGATCTGTTGAACATCAACACAAATTATGTTGAAAGCCCTTTATGCCCCACTGGGTATTTAGCAGTTTAAACCTGCACTTTCCTTAAAATACTGCTGAGCTATGTTACATATAATTACCTTTGATGTCACGTTGGTATGTTTGCTGTGAGAGGGCAGGGATAAAATTTAAATACAGGGGTTTTGTATCGCAGGCCTCTGCCACCCTGGGCTCAAAAGCATGCTCCCAGATCGCCTGTAATAAACCATATTGTAAAACTGCTAGCAGTACTGTTATGCCACTTTTTTCAATTGTCAGAGTGGATGGACCTCCACAATATTAAGAGTGCTGAACTGATGCAGACAAAAACCATTTTTCTAGCTGAACTGTTTATTTGTAAACAAACATCTGTGTAAATGTACAACCATTTGTAGTTTGAGCACATCAGAAACTTCTTAAAAACTATTGCACAGTACAAACTTCCTGCAGCTTGACACCATAACAAAACAGAATACTGAAGATGTAGTCTGTGTGGCCCTCAAGTAAAACACATTTCTCAAAAGAAATAAATTTTTAAAAATAAATACCTAAATTAAATGTAGAAGCAGACTGACATGACTGTTAATAAGAGCACTCAAAAAAGGCACTTGCTTTCTCTATTTGGGAGCCAGTGGTACTATTACCATGGCACGATATGCAGGGTGGTTATCTTTAAGTTTCATGGAATTTATTAAACACGGACTGTTGCAGCTAACATAATTCTAGATACAGAGTGCCAAACATTATTTGCATGAGAAATCAAGACACCATAGTCAGCTGATTAAGAAAAACTCAGTTCCTAATAAAGCTTTTCAAATTGTAGACGGTAATTTTACAAGGTGTATGCACTTAGAACGAACTTCCAGAATGACACCAGTAACGAGACACATGCCATGAAACTGGCTGTAGAAATGCACTGCTGTAGCACTTACTTTTCTTTAACAGAACGCACTGTTATGCATTGAAGCACAAAAGTAACCGGAATGCCCATGTATTTCTCACATTTATGGAAAAATTTCGCAACTGGTGTCATCCTGGAAATTAATTTCAAGTGAATATGTCTTTCAAAATCACTGGCTACAATTTGCAAACTGAAATATGTGCCGTGATGTGATAAGTGAATTAATAAATTTATGAGAATCAGTTTAATGTTTCCATTTCTTGTGCTAGTAATGTCCACCTCTGAATAATCCAGCTCAAGAAAAAAAATTATGCTACCTGGCACAGACAACTTAAAGATCTGTAAAACTGAAAAAGGATCACTGTACAATCCTTATTTGTTGCTTGAATGGTATGTGCCAATTTCGGTAAACGTTACATACTTCTGAAACATGGCAATCACAATAAGTGATGCCGATGGGAGCAATTTATTGTGCCGCATTGCTGTTGCATGATCCAGTTGTGTTTTCCGCCATGATAACGTTCCTGCGCAGGTCATTCCATATCAAGCGACTTATTCATATTAACTACTTCAGATTTTTATATGAAAAAAAAAAACAGCTATTAGTGATGTGCTGGAATCAAAGTTACTCCTTGTGAGAGTTCCATTACAATTTTATTCATTGCCACAAAAAAATAACGAAAGAATTCAGAAAAAGATATGGTTTCATGCGAACATGAAAGGCACATCATGCCATTACCAGAGATCTTTCGTTGCATTTTAAATTTAAGCCGACTTATACCTATTAATTTTACTCATGTATTTTAGAAAGCAATAAGTTATTTTTACAAAGTTATGTCAAATGCAGTTTTTATTGAACTCTGACAATGGCACAGATGCACTTGCAGGTGTGCGATTCCATGCCGAATCGACCAGCGTTTTTTTGACAGCACACATATAGCTGAAACATTACTACATGTTTACCAGAGTTCAAAACTCGTTACCCACTTTTATTTATTTTTGCCAGATATTTTGTAGCACTTTGGTGACAGTTTAATTTTCCTGCTCAGCTGAGCTAGAGGACATCAATCAACATTCTTCTTCAAATGCACATTGTATTGATCGAGGCCTTCAAATGGTGTGCGTGGAAATACGGTGAAGTGATGCAACTGCCAAAATAGCCAATTTTTTAAATATTTGAATACTTCAATTGCTTTCGGCACCGGCAAAAATGAGTCAAATTGCAATCCGTTAGTTTTTTTTTCGTAACGAAAATTCACAGGACAGAAATTAAATACAGAATGGTAGCCCAGGTGACATTGTATAGCAAAAAAATGTGAAGCTTTGAAGGTTCAGCTAATCGCCTGTAAAAAAAAACAAATTTTAATCTTTTGCAAGAAGCTTCATGTTGAAGGAAAAAACAGCTTTCATGGTTGGCCAAAAAGTATGTGATACATTATTGGATAGCTCTACATGTCTGCTATGCATGTGTGAAGTTAAAAAAGGCATTATTTTTAAATGCGAGAAATTCTTTTTTGAAATTTTGTCAGCACCGACTTTTCTCGGATGTGCGCACTGCTTGCCGGCTGGGAATGCAGACCACAAAGCTGGCTTCGTCTCCACACAGATGACAGAGAAGCAGTGTTAGTGTCTGCATTTTATTGCCAAGGGACACATGCTCTAACGCAACGAGGCTTGTGTTTGGTGTGGGCCAGGTAAACCATACAGCCATTACACATAAAATATCAATACGAGGTCTGTTAGAAAAGTATCCGACCTTTGGCTGAAGAAAAAAAAACTGGGATAACTGGAGCGTTGGAAACCTAATCACTCTCAAAGTAGTCTCCTTGGGACTCCAGCCACTTCTCCCAGCGGTGCTGCCATTGTTAGAAGCATTCCGAGAAGGCCTCTTTCCGAATGGAGTTTAGCTCAGCTGTCGTTGCAGCCATAATGTCTTCTCTTGTCTGCAATTGTGCTTCTTTCAATGGCCTCTTGATTTTGGGAAATAGCCAGAAGCCGCAGGCGGCCATATAAGGAGAGTAAGGAGCCTGTCGAACTACAGGAGTCTGGTTTTTCGCCAAAAGAGTCTGAATCAAGTGCGAGAAAAGCATTGTCGTGATGGATGCGCCAATTTCCTGTTGACAACTTTGGCATCTTGCGCCACACAGCATCACATAGGCCATGGAGGACATCCCTGTAGTAGTCTTTAGTGATTGTTTGACCCTGTGGTGCGTACCCGTGGTGTACCACACTGCGGGAGTCAAAGAAAGCAGTCAGCAACACTTTAACGTTGATGCGCACTTAGCGGTCTTTGGTTGGTGACGTGGAATGCTTCCACTGTAATGACTGGGATTTGGTTTCCCGGTCATAAACATACATCCAAGACTTGTCACCAGTGATTATGGTGTTCGTGAAGTTGAGGTCACTGTTTGTGGAATCCAGCATGTCTGTGAGACTTCAACACGAAGTTGCTTTTGCTCCACCATGAGCAGCTTGGGAACGAATTTCGGGGCAAATCTCTTCATGGCCAAATCTTCGGTGATAATGGAATGTGGATAAAATGTGCTGATGCCCACCTCTTCCACAATTTCTTGGATAGTCACACGACGGTCTCGCATCACCACAGGGTTCACTTAGGCAATGACCTGGTCATTTCGGCATATTGATGGCCGACTGGAGCGTGGCTCGCTCTCCACCGATGCGTGGTCGTCTTTAAACTGGTTGTACCACTCCTTAATCTGTGTGCTGCTCATAGCGCAGTCACCGAAAGCAGTCTGAATCTTCCGAATGGTTTCCACGTGGCTGTCGCCCAGTTTCTGGCAAAATTTGACGCAGTAGCACTGCTCCAGTCGCTCCGCCATTTTCCTTGCAATAAAAAAACGACGAGAGCACTGTGTACTACCTCATTCAAATGCTGCGTCCCAGCAATTCACGCTATTGGCAGGCGGGAAAAAATTCGTGCATGCGCGAAAAGGTTCAAGGGTGGCTGATGAAAACGCGCTTGTTTCATATTCATCAGGTGTCTGCAAAAAAAAGTCAAATACTTTTCTAACAGACCTCGTACGTATTAATATGTGAGGGAATCCTGCAGTGTTAAAAGATATCTTTCATGCAGTTTACAAAAAGAAATATCGGCTATTATGTAGACAGTAAATCCAGGAAGAGCGCTGATATTGTTCATACAAAGCATTTTAAAGGGCATGTCGCACTGCAATGCAACACAGAGGGAGCAGGACACTTCGTGCCCTGCTCCCTGGAGCCCAATGATGATGCAAGTAGAAAACACCTTCATAATTAAGACTGAAAACCTACATAAGTGTGAACAGATTCTTGTGGTGTTGTTTGCTACCACTGTTTCAGAGCCAGAACGTGTTCACCTATAAAAGTCATATTTGCCTTGTTCAGTCTGATGTGGTCAGACACCACTGGCGACCACTTTTTGCATTCATGTTAAAAAAATACAAGTTGAGACTGCAGCTGCAGCGCTTGACGTCACCTGCCTTCGCAATGATAAAAAAGGCAGTCAGTTTGTTGAGTAGTTTTTGTGGCTAATTATATTAACAATCTTTCCTTGCTAGCTGACATGGCTTCATATATTTATGCTATATTTATGCTGTATGTGTGATCCACAAATGAACATTAGAGAAAATAATTTATTGCACTTAAAGAATACCTTTTTGTTACTTGTCACATGCATAGCAGACATGTAGGGCTGTGTAACGATGGGCGACATACTTTTGTGCCAACCTCCAAAGCTAATTTTTTACCTTCAACACGAAGCTTCTTGCAAAAAATTGGAACTTTCAGTTTTTTTAGCTGATCAACTGAACCTACAAGGCTTGAAATATTTTGCAGCTATCCCAAGTAAACCAGTCTGATTTCATATTTATTTTGTGCCTTCTGTATTTCCCTACATTAGAAGAAAATTCAAACTTTGCAAATTTTGGCAGTCACACCACTTGTCTCTTGACATGAACATCATCTGAATATCTGGATCATACAATTTCCCTTTCAAAAGAAACGTGTATCAGTGCCTTCTAGCTTAGCTGGGCAAGAACAATAAATTTTTGCCAAAATTCAAAAAAATTTTTGCGGAGGAAAATAAATGGGGAGCAAGAGTTCGGAGTTTCAACTATATCTGTGATGGTCAAAAAAACGCTGGTTGGTTGCCCTGGAATGACTCAAGTGTATGTATGAAAGCAAATTTTCTCAAAAATTTTCTTATTGTACCTACTCAAAATCAAGCAAACTTGAAATGCTTTGCCATAGTGGAACAGTTCTTGACAAAATTGGGTGGTTTGGCATGAAATGACTTAAGATACTTAAAAAATATATTAATAAGGAAACACTATCCTTACTGGAACCATATCAAAAACTAACATAAAAATGTAGTGAACTATAACAAAGCACAGCACTTGTATTCTGGATTAAGCAATCCAATGTGGGCTTCTCAGGAGACTTGCATAATTAGCATAAATAAAATTAACATAAAAATGTCAAGGCATAGAAAGGCACAACATTTGTATGCTCATTTGAGAAATCCAAATTGAGCCCTTCAGGAGACTAACATAAAACATAAAAATGTCGAGAGTTACAAAAGCACAACACTTGTGTTTTGGTTTGAGCTGTCCAACTTGGGCTCTTGAGAGGCTATTGGTCCCATGCGAGAAGCGAGGCCAGAGTTCTTTACATAGGGCATGTTGGTACCAGGAAACTTGTGACACGTGAAGCCTGCAACAACAAGAAGCCAGAACAAGTTTTAAAAAGCAACTTCTACATGCAAAAGAATGGCATGCAATATGCCCTTGTTATAATGAAATTGATTTATGTATTTGTGTAGCTTAATTCCAACTTTCCACGGGTACAGCTTTGCAGCATGACCATTTAAATTGATTCTGTGTGGCATGGGACTCCACTAAGTGTCAAATGCAGGAAAGGGCAAAGAGGAACAAAACACTGTAGCAAAATAACTTTACGAATATCCTCAATGTCGAAGATGTGAACTTTGCTTGCTGAGAAACAAAGTGGTGAAAAAAATTCATGTTGTTCATAAATAAACCTGAACTGACAATTAAATTATTTCTTGTAACTTTCATAATTAAAATGTGCAGCATTTAACTGTGCTTTTCCATGCTCCAAATACAATACTGTCATGTCACTACAATTGAGTGTAGCTTCATTTGAAGTTAGGTTTCCTGAGTTCACATGCAATCGGAATGTACTTCTCGCCTTACAATGACTTAGGACTTTCTACATTAAAGAAGACACTGCTTACAGCAAAGTATGTTTTCTGCCTCAACGATTGAATTACTGTTATAATGAGGATTCCATGTAGTTGTGCACCAAGCTGCTTAGCATGAAACATGCAGAATGTGACAGATACGAAGAAATGCTGTCTTTTAAGAGCGATATGCCATAGGACTGACTTCTTTAACCCTTTTAGGGTTTACTGCCGTACATCTGTGGCTGTGACGGAACGTTCTGAAAAAATTTGCCGTTTCAGAACAAAGTGTTGCCTAGCATCCCACTGGAGGTGCTGCAACCTTCTGAGGCTTCTAGAAAATATTCTTAAAGTGCTGTCGCTCCATGGGTTTCTCCAAAACTGATTTTCACTTAGCTCCTTGGTGTCTGTCATTGCAGTAATTTGGGAGTGTTGCCACAAGTTTTTGTAAGTTTCATTACACAAAAAAATTATGCTGCTTTATCCTGCATAAAAAAATAAAACATCTAAAACTGCAAATACTGAAATGGTATTGCCACTTCATCGTTATTTAAAAATATTATTTACCACTTCATTTTCTCGGAACGTCACTCTGAAGAACTTAAATCTGCAATAAAAATATTAAGAGTGCACGAAAAGTGATTTTTGAGGCTGAACCGAATAATGCTAGAAGCAAATCAAATAATGGATAGCTTCTGAATAATGAACAGCTGATATCACAATTAATGTAAGATGAGGCTCACAACCTAGTATTATTAATGTTTGCAAGTTTTTGTCATTGTTATGTTATGAAGAGCTGTTTATTAAAAGCACAAATGGAGCAGCAAAAGGTTTCTTCACATGCACAGGACTCTTCAGTAAGCATAAATGATTGCTGTACAGCCTCTAAAGTACAGCTACTTAAGTAATGTAGCCTGGTCTGCTATTCTTACAAGTTCTTACGTTTTATGTCTATACTATGTTATTGGACGTGAAAATTTACCGTACTTTGGCTCAAATTTCATGTTTTATTGGTGTTTCGAAATATTAGAATACTCACATTTACAAATAGTGACCATTCAAAGACTAAATTGAATAGGACACTATTCAATTCGAAAGTTTTGAGCATTTGCAAACCACAAAAAATATTAACTCCTAAATTAGAGAGGCATATTTCTCCCCAAAATGTGACCCTCAACGGGCTAAACAAGAGCGACAGAAAAGCCCATTCATCTTTTTGATTATTTTAAGCCCATAATCTACTTGGCAATGGTTCATAATAACCCTGTTAACAGGTAGGTGAAGTAAGGAAGCAGGAATCAATTCTAACAATTTCAGAATGGGAGTAGTGGACATGTCTGATGGACTGTAAGAAGCTTTATACATTAGGCCCCAAGAGCCTATTTTCAATTTATTGAAGTATATGGGGAAAAGCCACATAAATATTTTTTTTCATATCTTAGAATACAAAGTGATAAAGTGTGCGTTAATAAATACGAGTCATAGGTTAAGTGCTTAGAATGAGTAAGCGCCCACTAAACGTAGTACTGTTGACAGCAATGCTTGCAACTCTGTCCATGTTGTTTCTTTGATTGAAACAACCAAAAGAAAATTGCCACACCACTCAGGTTCCCTCTGCTAAAAGGCTGCTGTCTGGCATCACATGGACCTCCTTCAATATAGGAGCAACCTTAATTCGATGTGGTCTGTTAAAATTGGTGAATCTACTGTTTCACATCTCAGAACCTGGAGAGCTGTTTTGATTTCTGCAATTTGGTGAACGTGCTCCTGCTCGAGCTGAGCAGTAACCACACTTGAGCATAGCTTCTCCGCAATTCGTGTATTAGAATAACACTTTCAGGCTAATTAAACATGTCGTCCATGCCAATAGATTTGGAGCGTGCTTCACAGCCAACTATTCCTTGCAATGACAGCCATGTAGCACTGCTAATGCGCCAATGCAGCTCATGTTATGTGGTGGAGCCACTAAAAACTTTCAGCAGTGAAGGCAGCTTTCAAATTTTAGAAGCATTTGTGTATGGCGGCATTACGCACTTATGATCATATGAACAGTCATTCCAAATAGTAGGCTATCGTAGCACACAACTGCACACACGGGCTACTTGAAAGTCGTTTGTTATGCCAATGGCAAGTTCATAATTTTAGAAAAAAATGTGAATGTAAAAATGCAACCAGAAAGGATATATGGTACTTGCCTATAACAGCACTGACCCTGGTGGGGTCAAGAGCCCTTTTTGCCCCTTGGTGTTATTTCCAAAGGCCAAATGGCCCATGAGCTCCTCCTCTGTGAACACATGGTGAAGCAAGGCCCTTGCAAACTTTCCTGGTCCACCATGGCAGGCCATGGTAAGCTGTGCCAGGATAACCTTCTCAATGTGCACTCCTTCAACCTATGTGAACCTGCACGTTTAAGTAAATGTTAGCAAAACAGTTTTAAGCCTTTCAAGCACATTCACACAACAGCCCTACTGCAAATAAATTTAAAAAGTACCTGTTGCAAATCTAGAATGCTAAACTGGACTTCTTACAAGCTTCTTATGCTGTCCGGATGCCACGTTTCAGAAGAACAATCCAGCACAAACAAGAATAATAAACCAAAGTATCCAAACATCTAGTACTTGAAAAAGGGGAGTACCAGCGAAACACAAATGACACGCACACAAGGAAACGTCATTAGACACGGACTCCCTGTCTAACGCCTCTTCCGTGTGTGCGCGTCCTTTGTTTTGCTGGTACCCCCCTTTTTCAAGTTCATCATGCACCAACTGGCCCAAGAGCTTGAGCTAATGCACATCTAGTACTATTTATTGTGATTACCATTCTTAGGATACTTCATATTTTCAGGTCTCTATTTTCCCATCCATTTGTGTCAATAGGTAGCCCATGGTCTAATGGGGAGATTGGGCTGCTATGTTGAGGGAAGAGTTCAAAATCAACCGTCAGAACAGCTTGGGTGACTGGTTATGCGACCCTGGGCATATGCCACTTTTCAATGAATCTCTTTCCCGCTATCTTGGGCAACTGCTGCTGCTTGTGTTGGCAAGCAGCATTAGGAGCTCGAAGAGGGACATGATTGTCGATCATTACTAAGATTACCACTACACATCATGTTCACTTGCTGTGCTCCAGATGTAATGTGTGAGGATTCCACTCCACTGTATGAAATGTACATAAGTTGCAAGGACAGTATGTGCCAACCACCACCTCAATTAAATTAATTGACTCGCAAAGCACAGGCTGCACAAGATCACGGAGTGAACTCAGAAGTTTGTGGACAGTCAGTTGATGTCCATGTCAGGGACTTCTAGGGAGACTCGGTCATTTCCTCGATGTGCATCATCGTGCCGTCACACATTGTATTACAATTCTGTCTGTCTTGTTGTACCACCGTTCTAATAGTCATCACGTATCACCACAATTCAATATATAAATAGACACTTATATCTACTGTTTATTTAATCTTTATGGAGAATACTTTGAGCATGAGTTTTTGCAGAGATCATGAATTCTACAGCTTAAAGGAGCACTAAAGAAATATAAATTAATTAAATTCTGGCATTTTAAGTGCCAAAATGACAATCTGATGTTTAGGCACGCCATAGTGGGGAACTCTGGACTAATTTTTACTAAATTAGGCTGCAAGGTACCTGGGCAGTTTTGTATTTACCCTCCATCAAAATGCGGTTGTTTGATCCTGTGACCTCGTGCTTAGCAGAGCTGTGCCAACACCCCTAAGCAACTACGGCATGAAAGCACTATAGAGAAAAATTATTTTAGATGTATCTGTACATGACCTCCCTACAATTCAAGAGATTTACTCATACCGTGACAAGAGGCCGAGTAAACTGTAAAAGCAGCAAGAGGAAAGATTGGTGGCAGTGCTGCCTTGAAGTTACCACACCCGCTTGCTGTGACGTCATGGATTTAGATGACGTCTGTTCAGGTGTAGCAATTTTTTTTACAAATAAAGATGTTCTTCATCATATTCCAAAAACCCAAATAAAAAGCGTCAGGAACATTTACAGAACCAATACAACCAAAGTATGAAAATATACTTGGAATCCATGATGTGACAATGAGGTGTCAGCACGAAGATTTTGGGGCGATACTCAGAAAATTAAACTTTGAGCTTTATTTTCTCTAATAATCAAGCAACTACCAAGAAATTTACAGAAGTAGTTATTTAAGACGATGCTTTATTTAAAATTCATTTAGGGTGTCATTAGTGTCCCCTTAATACAAAACAAGGAATGCACTTGGCTGCGTAATAGGTTAACATGCATCACTGGTTCTCATTAAGGTAGGATTATCAGTATAGCAAAGGGCATGCACTGGCTGCTCCAGAGGGGAGCCCTTCCACTTCCCCTCAACCTTCCAATTTCCAATTTATGAGCAGTGATGCAATTTCTGTATCTTAACAAGACATAATGCCAAGATAGAGCATGGTGGTGACCGGCACTTCGCACCATCCAGCTCGGCATCAATCTTTTTGGAATTTGGCCCTTGAAATGCAGAAAGCCCCGATCATTGCTCGTTCTTCAGCCAGCTTTCTCGAAGGGTGCTGCTGTTCTGGTTTGATACATCTAGCAGTGCACTGCTGTATGACATAGGCCATTATACCTTCGTTCTGGTAAAACTATAAAGATGTTCACTCATGTAGACCACTAATGTCCACACTAAGTTTCATATCAGGCATATACACTGAAAAAGACACATTCTGCGTTTAATATGTTCACAAGTGACACTGAATTCACTCCCAGTCCCGGTGCAGTTGTTAAGTCTTTCAGCTGAGTGCTTAAAGGCACCATGTCTCCTAATGAAGGCACTCTGCACCAATTGATCACTGGAGCAAATGCCTTGCAGTTGCATCAGCAATGTTTTTTTTTCCTGCTTCCTGCAATACATTTTCACGGCATCACTGTATTTGGTCATGGTGACGCTACAGAATGGATGACCAAAGAATTCACCTTTAGCGTGCCAGCTGGGGCGTCTCCCAGCTCACTTTGAATCTGAAAAAAGATGTCAGTATTAAAACGTGAAGCCACGATGCAGCAAAAGCGACAATCAAAAGAGCTACATGGACCATTAGGCTGACATAAATGGACGGATACAAATGACTAGTCATCGAATACACGAAAGTGTGGCTGCTCTTGCCAATGGCAGTGTGAGCTTGTCAAATAATTTATTTCACATTCCTCTACTTATATTAAAAATTATTTCCACGCATCTACTTAACTGTTATGGCCACATATTAAAGGCAGCTCCTTCATATAAGGCCCCAGTGTTACATTCTTTTACTCCCCGTCTACCTGATGCTACTGAAGTTTTGCTTACACTCAAAGAAAGAATTTCACAGACCTGCTCTTTCGACAAAAAACATTATTCCAAGCTTGTGGCAAAGCGTCGTCATTTAGTTCACAACGATGCGCTCCCCTTTCAATCTGCTCACTGTGTAGTGCTCGGATTCAAAGCAAAAATGGCTTTTCGACATAACTAGCTACTTCTATGGTCACAAGAAACAATGCTAATTATTGATGTTTATGTTGCCGATAACATATACATGCCGCCTCGAAACACAGTGGGACGACAAGGCAGATATGCCAGGCATTTATCTCGTTCCTTTACTGATTTTAAAACTTTGTTACATCAATCAGTTACTAAAGTGCGAAAAGCTGAAATTTCACGCTGTTACATTTCTTTAATGTTCTATCCCAGTAAAGTAGGACCTGGAGTGCCATGAAATCTGCCTTTCCGTGAATGCAGAGCACCTACGCGAAGCCGTTTGGGCGAAGCACTCGATGGCACCGAACGGAGAAGATAAAAAAAGAAAGTTGAATGCGCGCTAACAGGTGGAAAACAAAACACACGCGGTTGGCAAGGCGTATAACTCGGTGATTTCGCAGCACTCTGTGGCATCACCCCTATTGTATGTCACGTATCGCATAGAATCGCGTGTACACACTTGAAATTTTTTATTATTGCGAGACAGCCTCCTCTGTGTTTTCCGGTCGCGCGAACGTCGGCCGCACGGCGTGACAGATGGTGGCGTTGAAGCACCGCGGTGTCACTCGATCCTGAAGGGAACAGCGCAACAGAATACATTTTCGCTGATCCCACCGCCACCCCCCCCCCCCTTTGTTGCTACAGCTCACTCACACGCCTTGTACTAGCGTGGCGCAAACGAAATATCTTCGATTACAGTACAGATCGGATGGTTTCAGGTCGCATTGTTATGCGCTCATTAATAAGGCTAACTCAATCGGTGCTCGAACACCGTATCAGAAATCATGGCGTACAACAGCCCTGTTTTAGCTGGCACCACATAGCTGCCTTACGTCACCACAAGCGGAGAGTAAAGTTAAACCAGGACAAAGCTCCACGTTATATATCACAAATCTAGTGCTGTACAACCAATTCTCGCAACGGAAAGATAGTGCTAGGAATGAAAACTAGAAAAGAGGCCCGCGGAAAACACGCACAGGCGCTGAACTCATTTCCGGGCTCCCGTACACCGCTTCGCAATGGACGAACAAGGGGAATTCGAAACATCAACTCACCTTTGATGACGCTGAGTCGGAGGCGATCATGGCGATCTTCGAGGCAACAAGCCCATAAAAAGCGAGCAACACGCAGGAATATTCCAAAGATGTCACAGCGAAGCACACAAAGAACGCAGAAAAGCAGGAAGCTTTCAAGCGAACAGCGTACACGAACTCGCCGGAATGCTCCAAGCATCAACACCGCAAACGCGCAATCATACATGTACACTCATACAAATACACGCTTATATTATCATAAATTGTACTATTTGATAACAAATTCTGTGATGTCATGTTATTACAGAACAATTGTTGCGCTTTGCATGTGTATGAAAGTTTTTTGCTTCACTTCTTTGATGAACTACTTTCTTTGGCGCAGTAACGCGGTGCACCGGCCGGAGCTAATGGACTGCGCGGGAAAAGGCGCCAAATTCAAACGTCGCAAACGCCGTGCTAATTTGTGCGCGCACAGTTTTCGTCGTTTGGATTTTAAAAAAAAGTAATGCGTGCCGCAACCATGCGAACTGAACTATTGACCAGAAAAGTACAGAAACGTCGCTGTTTGTGCTTCTTATTTCGGCGTCACAGCAAACTGCAGGCGGTCTGTCGTCCCATTCTTTTAAACATTTGTGTGTGTGCTTCTGCGCTGTGCGATTTGTCACCGAGAACGTATAGCAGCGCAGATTCTGCTTGGTGGCCCAGCAGATTCCCAACACATTCGCCAGCACCCCGTCTACGTCACAGAAAAGAATGTGGCCTCCATGTGAAATATGAGCACGATGACATACATATCAGCCAAGCTTTTCGTTTCGTTCTGTGCGTGCTAACGGGTAACATCTATGCGATACGCACTCTGTAAAAACGATGTTCACTCCTTTATCCGCCGCACCCGCCGTGGTGGCATAGTGGCCTGAGGTGTTGCGCTAATAACCCGAGTGCTTGGGATCTAATGCCGGTCGGGGCGGCTGCATTTCGATGGAGGTGAAATGCAAGAACGTCCGTGTACTGTGCGTTCGGTGCAGGTTAAAGGACCCCAGATGGTGAAAATAAATATGGAGTTTCTTACTACGGTGCGGCTCATAATCAAAGCGTGGATCTGGCACGTCAAACCCCAGACTTGAATTTTGTTAACGTTCTCCGCCAGCTTGACCATATTTAACATGGAGGCATGCAATTCCGTTTCCTAACACACAGCCAGGGCACTGCCCCCTTATAATGGACGCCGATGGAAATGCAGGATGCGTCCAATCATCGGTTGTTTGTCACTGCTAGTAGAGACGTTTGTCTTCTCAAACTGCATATATATATATATATATATATATATATATATATATATATATATATATATATATATATATATATATATATATATATATATATATATGCAGGGTGTTTCTTCCTGCTAACTTTAGGCCGAGTGTAAACTCTATGCATTCTATGACGACGCGACTAAATGCATGTTGCTCCCTTTGGTATGTAGCGTGTCGCGCTATTTCTGTGTTTTGCTTAATTAGCTAATTAGTCAAGGATAATTAACCAACTTCTGAAGCAAGGAAGTTAGGAAAAAAATTCCAATTAGCAAGTTGCAGAGCAGTTGGCAACACGTACGAATAAACCGTTTCTGTCTTTCTATGTGTTAAGCATTAGTGTTTTTCAGCTTACTGCGTATGCTCGCGAAATACAAAAAGCACCACATGACATGCCCGCCTGCGAGTCGTGATTGCACTGCTCCTAAGCCTTCCGCGCACAAACGAAAACATACCATTTAACCGATGTGAACACTCGTCTGCTTATCGCCATCATGAACCGCAGCGAGGGAAGCACGTCGCTGGCGTCAATACCACAGCCAACGCCTTCGTCACTGCCCTGTCGCCTTTTAAGCGGCAGCACACCCTGCTCGATGGTATGCTCGTTTGAGAGCGCTGCAAGCACGGCGCGCAAGCGGGTATGTCAGGTGATATTTTTTGTATTTCGCGGGCATCCGCAGTAAGCTGAAAAACAATAACACTTAATAGATAGAAAGTTAGAAATGGCCTAATCGGACGTTTTACAAAGTGCTCTAGAACTTTCTAATTGGAATTTTTCGCCTAACTTTGTTCCTTCAGAATGGCTAATTTTCTTGACTAATTAACTACTTAGGAAAAATACAAGAATAGCGTAACACATACAAGAGTGAGCAACATGCATTTGGTCACATCGTCTTATGGTGCATCGGCATATTTTTAAACTCTGAGTAAAGTTAGCTGAAACACGTGTATATACATCTATATATATATATATAAATGATTTATTTATTTCGAAAATTACATACAAATACGAGCCTGCCCAAGCCAACAATGGGCTTGTGGGGCAGCGCTCGGCAGAATGGAGCAAGCCAGGGAGCGGCACAGTAAATCAGTTATGTAGAAAACTCAAAAACAAAACTAAAGAAAGAAAGAAAGAAAGAAAGAAAGAAAGAAAGGAAGAAAAGAAACCAAATTACACATACAAATCAAAAATATAAGATTTAACTTCTTTCCGTGTGCTGGAAGATAAAACTTTATCTGGCAGGTCATTTAATACATCAGGTACATAGAAGGCACGGACACGTTTGCCATATCTTGTCCTTACTCTTGGTAAGGTAAAGCGGTCACGTGTACGTAATGCTCTGGCGGGGACATACGGGAGGCAGAACTCATTGTTCCATATATACAAAAGGATTACCGTTTCTTTGAATAACAGCCTGAACGAGGGCATGTGCGAGCATGAAAAAAGACTGGAATTGTTAGTAATGTGCACACCATACATCACCGCCCGAATTATGGATTTTAGTAAAGAATCAACTTTATTGCGCCAAAACACTGAACAGAAATAAAAAGAACAGATTCCATATCTTAGCACACTGTACGCTAATGCATGTGCTATTGTTTTCCTTACGTAAATTGGGCATAGTGCTTTAATAGAATGCAGTAGGCAGGCTATTTTGCGCAGCCTTTCACAAACGTTAGCCAAGTGAGTGTTCCAGGACATGTTAGAATCGAAATGAACACCGAGATAATTGACACTTGAGAGGTATGGAATAGGAGAGCAAGAGCAATTGTTACACAGAGGAGAATGAAGAAACAGTGGAGTGATGACAGGAATAGATTTCAGTGGATCGTGAAAACATACTAATTTAGTTTTATTCTGGTTAATAGAAATTAAGTTTTTACGGTACCAACTGATAACATTTGTAGTGTCAGTTTGTAATTCAGCCACGGCTTGATGGTAATTAGTGTGACGAGAGACTAAAAGCGTGTCATCTGCGTATTGAAACGCCCGACAGCGAAAAATTGCTTGACTGAGATCATTAACGTACAAGTTGAATAAAAGGGGAGCTAAAATCGACCCTTGGGGAACTCCAGCGCTCAACTGTCTAGGTTTGCTTTTAATATTTCCGAGAACTACTACTTGAATTCGACCGTGCAAATAATTCTTAAGGAAAGTTAGAAAAGGCCCTCGGAAGCCATAGCTATGAAGTTTACAAAGTAAAATTTCATGGTTGACGGAGTCAAAAGCTTTTGATACGTCTAGGTTCAAGTAACGTGAAACAACACCCTGTATATAT
This sequence comes from Dermacentor albipictus, assembly GCF_038994185.2. Taxonomy (NCBI): domain Eukaryota; kingdom Metazoa; phylum Arthropoda; class Arachnida; order Ixodida; family Ixodidae; genus Dermacentor; species Dermacentor albipictus. Next base: position 4,215,179 of record NW_027225570.1, on the reverse strand, counting down.
GCAATGGTGACAAGTGATCAGTAAAGCAACATATATATGCAAAAAACGCACACATACGTATGTTCGTGTGTTTTTCACATATACTTCGAAACTCAATATTGCTCGTGACTCAATCTTATTCAACAATAAGTTAACAACATTTAGTAAACGACTTTATTGTTGAAAACTACTCAACAATGGTTCAATACTCAATACTATTCAACAATATGTCAAGAGAATTTAGTCAACGACTTTATTGTTGAAAATTACTCAACATTGGCTCAATTATAGTCAATACTATTCAACAATATATCAACAGAATTTAGTCAACGACTTTATTGTTGGAAACTACTCAACAATGGCTCAATAATACTCAATACTATTCAATGATATATCAAAAGAATTTAGTCAACGACTTTATTGTTGAAAACTACTCAACAATGGCTTAATAATACTCAACACTATTCAACAATATACCAACAGAATTTAGTCAACGACTTTTTTGTTGTGAACTGCCCAACAACTTTACTGTTGAATTATTGCTCTGTGGTTTCAATATTTGTTGAGGTATTGTTGAAAGGCTATTGAGTCAACAATTCGTCAACAATATGCCAACAACATTTCAACAGTCATTTTCATAAGGGCACCACTCCTCACACATTTCTAAAGCGCCGCCAGATCAATGTTGAGACTTGGCAGCTGTTCATCGGTCAGCATTATGCTGCCTTTTTCACTCCTTTTAGATGGCGGTAGTTATCGGCATCTCTTGTAATGTGAAGGACAGTTTCTCATAGATTCCGCACCTGTGCGATTAACTCGAGATGCGTTCAGTTGTCACCATCTATTCAACCGTCACGCGCATACCTGTTGCTTTTGTTAGTTCAACCTTCTTTGTTTAGGCTGATCCTGGGACCAGGAGAGGGATGCGGCTGTTACTCAGCTGGTCTGTACTCTCATGGAACGAGTTGCGGCCGGAGAAAACGCCAATTGCATTTAACTTATCCCTTTGCTTCATTGTTTCCTTGAGTTACGGCTCACCGCGACGCTGGCAGATGCCTGGAACCATATACACGTGATATGGGTTAGATAAGGTGAGAAAATAAAATAATGTGAAAGAGCGTCCTTCATGAAACCCTGCAATAACCCTTAAACCCATAAGCAAGATGACTGTCGCCTGTTACCTCGTCTGTTTTTCCCTAATTGTATAGCACTTTTCGTGCAAAATTGGCAACTGGAAACAAAAATCGCAAGGAGTTGAGAAATTAAGTAATCTACTAAGGGAGAGAGCCAAGGCAACAACCAAACTGCAGGCAAAAACGAATAATAAAAAAGTTAACCGTTGTTTATGAGAATATTTATGGATCAATATCTTTTTATTTAAAAAGGAAGTAGAGAAAACGCCGCCGGAATTGGAGAACAATGATTTGCTTTGAAGGACGCTTCTACATCTTAAAACTTATTTTGCGCAACAAACAGGGACGAAGAATAGAAGAAACACAAGGACGAGCGCTTTCTAACAACTGGTTTTATTTATGAAGAACCACCAGCAGGTGGTTCCTATTTATTTATACCACCAGCAGGTGGTTTTTATTTATGAAGAACCACCAGCAGGTGGTTTTTATTTATGAAGAACCACCAGCAGGTGGTTCCTCATAAATAAAACCAGTTGTTAGAAAGCGCTCGTCCTTGTATTTCTTCTATTCTTCGTCCCTGTTTGTTGCGCACAATAAGTTTTAAGATGAATTTGTTCCAACTAGGCCGACTCGCAGTCTTAGTTACGCTTCTACAGTTATTGGTCGAACCGCCTCACGTAGCCACTTGTCTGCTGTGCTTATGTGGGTGTTTTTCTAACCTTTCGCGGTGAGCGCAGTACGTCTAGAATCGCTGAGTATGGTTGTTGGGACTACTACGAGTACTACGCGGTTGTATGGGACTGGCGGCCGCACAGCGTTACGCAATTCGCGGAACTGTCAAAACTGATCCACAAGGCGAAACTAACTGATATTCGAAACTATAACATGAGAAAGACTGAAGAAGTCGAAATCAGTAAAAAAGAAACCTGGCATAGGACAAACCATGATGTATGCACTAAAAGATAAGGATAATATAATCAGTAATCTCGAAGATATAGTAAAAGCAGCGGAAAAATTCTAAGCTGACCGGTATACAGTACCCAGAGGAATCACGATACCTCACTTAGAAACAGTAATGAACAGGATACAGAAGCTCTCCTATAACTAGCCATGAGGTCAGAAGGGCCCTGCAAGACATGAAACAATGAAGAGCGGGAGGAGAAGGTGGAATAACAGTCGATTTAATCAAAGATGGAGGAGGCATAATGCTTGGAAAACTGGCGGCTCTTTATACGAAGTGTCCATCGACTGCAAGGATCCCAGAAAACTGGAAGAATGCAGACATTATACTAATCCACAAAAAAGGAGACGTTAAAGAATTGAAAAATAATAGGACCATTAGCTTGCTCCCAGTATTAGATAAAATATTTACCAAAATAATCTCCAATAGAATAAGGGCAACACTGGATTTTGTCAATCAAGGGAACAGGCTGGCTTCAGGAAGAGATACTTTACAATGGATCACATCCATGTCATCAATCAGGTTATTGCGAAATCTGCAGAGTACAATAAGCGTTTCTCTGTGGCTTATACAGATTACGAAAACGCATTTGATTCAGTAGAGATACCAGCAGTCATAGAGGCACTACGTAATCAAGGAGTACAGAACGCTTACGTAAAAAGCTTGGAAAATATTGCTACATGCGTGTGGTATTTGTTTGTTTGAATGAGGCACGTGGGCGCCATCATTCCAGAAAAGAGGAGGAAGAACGAACTGGGCTCGCGCTGTGAATCTAACCGGTCAGCGCTGCAACCGTTGTTGTAAATATAATCTGTAAATAGTTTCTCGTCTTACTGACTCGTCCTTCGCGTAAGAATATCTACAGAGGTTCTACAGCTACCTTAATTCTACACAAGAAAAGCAGGGAGATGCCTATAGAGAAAGGGGTCAGACAGGGAGACACAATTTCTCCAAAGCTATTCACTGCGTGCTTAGAAGAATTCAGGCTATTAAACTGGGAAGGCTTAGGAGTAAAGATCGACGGCAAATATCTCAGCAACCTTCGGTTTGCCGATGACATTGTTCTATTCAACAACAATGCAGACGAGTTACAACAAATGATTGGAGACCTTAACAGAGAGAGTGTAAGAGTGGGGTTGAATATTGATATGCAGGAGGTGAAGATAATGATAAATAGCCGGGCAAAGGAACAAGAGATCAGGATCGCCGGTCGGCCACTAGAGACTGTGAAGGAGTAGGTTTACCTAGGCCAATTAATAACAGGGAACCCTGATCATGAGAACGAAATTCACAGAAGAATAAAAATAGATTGGATCGCATACGGCAGACATTGCCAGCTCCTGACTGGAAACTTACCATTATTATTGAAAAGTAAGGTGTGCAATCAGTGCATTTTGCCAGTGCTGACATATGGGGCAGAGACTTGAGAGCAAGTTAAGGACACCGCAAAGAGCGATCGAACGAAGATTGCTAGGTACAACGTTAAGAGAGAGAAAGATAGCGGTTTGGATCAGAGAGCGAACGGGTATAGGCAATATTCTAATTGACATCAAGAGGAAAAAATGTATCTGGGCAGGTCATGTAATGCACCGGTTAGATAACCATTGGACCATTAGGGTTACAGAATGGTTTCCGAAAGAAGGGAAACGCAATCGAGGACGACAAAACACTAGGTGGAGCGATGAAATTAGGCAATTCGCAGGCGCTAGTTGGAACCGGTTGGCGCAGGACAGGGGTAATTGGAGATCGCAGGGAGAGGCCTTCATCCTGCAGTGCACATGAAACGATGATGATGATGATGATGTAGGTGGTGCCCCCCCCCCCCCCCAAAAAAAAAATCCTAGGTACGTGCCTGCTGACTGCACAAAACACTGATAACACCTTTTCACCTTCCCCACAATGCACTCACACCATCTACACTTTCTATAAGCAAAAAGTGAGATAAAAAATCAATTACAGTTTCATTGACTCAGTACTTGCTGCTTCTGAAGCGGTCATCGAGGCAATCGTGGTATACGCTGCTACATGCATAGTTCTTGCATGATGCAGGTCCTGCTATGCACTGCACACAGGGCACACGTTGCAAACAGATAATTTCTTTTTGCAGTGCTCAACTATAACGACACACTGACTAAAACATGACTGCGTTGTCACGTATGCTTCAGTGCGTCAGTGTTCTTGATTGCTACACGAGCGATTTATGCCCAACTAGCCCAAAAGACGGACGCACTAGAGAGAAGTGAGTGAATGAGTACAGTGAACTTGTACTCAACTGGAATCACATGCCGAATAGAAGAGCGCAGTGTCAGCTGAAACCGGCGGCACGGCTGATTATGTAAGTACTTCTAATAGTTCGGCTACTAGTGTATTTCGCTTTCGGAAGTTATCTTTACCACTGGAAACAGCGCAGAGCTTGCCCGTTAAACTTGAGTCAACCGACACCACACGAAACACACCGCGGTTGACCAACCCAACTTCCACACGGTTCATTCACCACATCACAGGTCACACGAAGTCAAGAGTGCCATATTTTAAATCACTGCAGCACCAAACGGACCTGAAAATTCATTTCCTTCGACAGAGTTTCTCAAGTGGGTTCGTTCACTCGCCAGTTACGAACTCGATGGACGCGCTAGGCCTACGCGTAACGTAAACAACATCGGCGATAGGCGAGTGTTGATTATCCAGACTTCGGAGCTCGTAAACGTGTTTCCATTCGTTTTGAGCACAACAAAATGCACATACAAGCACAGACGTTGCGGCAATCGTGATTCGGTTGGCTGTTTTGGCAGACGATCGTATTGAGCCCGGCGGAACCCAGTGGGCAGGTTGGATTAGTCGGCGTCGTTCGAAGTCACTTCGGATCCACGTCGCACTGCCACAACCCACGGTCGTCGGTCGGTCGGTCGTGTCGTTGTCGGCCTACTATTACAACACTGTCTTTCAGGAACACTGTCGCGCGCGTCGTGCGTCTAAAAAACTCGGACGATCGTTGGTGCCGGCGCACTTCGCATCGTCGGCCATTACAGGCCTAGCAGCCGGAGGCTCCGCAGCCTCCGATTGGTTGACGCCTGCGACTCGTCGCAGCCTCTCATTGGTGCACGCCGGCGCAGCTTCGCCGCTCGTCGGCAAACGTCTAGCATCGATCGACAGTAGACATAATCGCTGCGCGACGTTCCGCTTCGCCGAGTTCCCGACCGACGCTTTGACGCATTTGGCTTTGACGCTTTGACGTGCCAGTGGTTGGGGCATTACTGCGCGGTACCAACACCCTCTAGAGAACTAAAGGCCTTCTGGCTGACCCTCTCCCCTTGAGCTACGTCACGCAGAAGAGGCCAACATAGAAGTTTCGTGCAGCGTGCTGCGAAGCTACTAGCGGTGCACCTGTGTTGAAAATGAAGCGCGGAAGATATACAATAGTTAACCCCGGCTATTCGGAGAAGATGGCGGCGACAACAATTCGATTAGTTTCAGGAGCCGTGCCGCTCCACGAATAGCTTCGCGGTTAAACAATTCCCGGCATGCTCAGCCATGCTGCCGCATGCTTCCGAACGCACATTTTTTTTTAGACGTGACCAGTGCATGCAGTCTCAACACTTGTGCTGTGCTTGCGATTGGTTGTACCGCGAGTCTTCATTGCCCCGTAATGTTGAGTGCCATGCCAAGATATGCCTAATAAGTGCTGCGTGCCCAATTGCTGGAGCAATTACAAATCGGGGGAGAAAGATCACGTCTTCAAGTTTCCGCAAGATGAAGAAGCGCAGAGTGCCTGGATTAGGGCGATACCACGTGCAGATTTCATTGTATCACCGCACTCCAGGGTAAGATGTTCAGCACTTCTTTAAATAGTTGCTTTTGAAAAATACGAGAAGGTTAATTGCTGAATTACAGAAAGTTCCTTTAAATCAGGAAAGTTAGAATAAAATTTAGAACAACCTTTAACTTCCTTCTAGGTTTCTGAACTTCCCTTCATTGAGGCCGACATCATGCGGGAGTTCTCTCACCTCGACGACCTTACAAGGCACACCGTCACTGCACCACTCTTACGCCTGCGTCTTCGCTCAGGCGCAGTGCCATCAGTTTCCTCAATGTCCACCTTATCTTTCGAAGCCAAGCACTTCGAGGGAGGATTCTGATTCCAAGTGCACGCGTCTTGAAGCTGCTTCTTTGAAGAAAGCGTGTGAAGCGTCTGCTGAAGCATTCCGCAAGGAGAAGGAAGCGGATAAGATTATAAACCTAGAAGATCTGATGCAATTTATAACAAGCAAAAAGTCTACGTTCAGGAAGAGGAATTCACTAATCTGCCAAACCAACGTCGTTTAGTCACTGACCTCACGCTTGAACTGCTCGTCAGTGATGATTCCTCAGAGTTAGACGTGTGAGGATGGACACAAATGTCAGTTTGTGTTAAGGCACCTTTTGCGGTGTAGCACGAATATTTTATTGAAGAACTACTGCTGCAAGATGAATGACAAAATATTGGATGCCAATGCTAAGGCAAGGAAGCGAAAAGCTGAAACTCTGCGCAATAAGGCAGCTGTTTCCTTGTAAATATATAGCTGCACGAATGTTTTATATTCCGTTTCTATACTTATTTGAGTTGTTGTAAATTAGCGCACTGTGGTAATTAGTGCGTCGACAGCGGAATTATTCATTTAAACATAATCTAGATTGCAATAAGTACATGTGTCCCCAATAAAATTGATCATACGCAATTGTGAAGCTAATAGAGTGCGTTACATTCATCATTGCCGCGCCATAAAAACCATAGGTACAAAAATACGGAAGGAAAAGTTTTTATGAATTCAATTTATTTGAAGTAATAGGTATGAAGTGTGGGGTATATTAAATAATAATTATTGCTATAATGCACAAACAACGTACATTACACAGACGACAAAGCGCGACGCTATAAAAAGCTGCTGGAATCAATACCTGCACATGTTTTACAAAACAGTGTTGTATCTGTGCCTCTAAATAAACGCTTTGTAAGGTGCCTGCTGCTCATTCCGCAGATGAGATTGAAGAAAAAGTGTGGAGTGGTCAATAAAAGCATACGGCCGCTAGGGGAACCAAGCCGCGATCCCTTCAGTCATCCCGTATCCCCGAGCGTGCCGATGGCCTCTTCTCCGAGACGTCACTCGCCGAGCCCTCAGGCCTTCTTGTCTAGGAGGTGTTGGCTGCACTTCATCCCATATTTTCCTCCCCTGGTGGGCTGGACGGAGCGGCAGCCATGCAACCGCTTCAAAACACGTTCTTGTTGGTTGTACAGATTCTGGCGTTCCTCGGCACGTGGCAGCCCTTGGATTCCTTTTGCGAAGCTATCGTCCTGCCTCTATCACCATGTTACGTCAGAGGTCAACACTATGGCGGAAATGCCACATCATCAACCCTTGACGCAGCGTACATCGTGCGCCGACTTGGCTGGCCATTCCCATCGCCTACGACACCAGTCAGCTGGACGTACATAAGAGCGACGCTATCATCGGGCCACTGCAGTGGGCTGGACGGAGCGGCAGCCATGCAGCCACTTCAAAACCCGTTCTTGTTTGTTGTACAGGTTGGTAAACACGCGCCGTTGCACGCTAAACGATCCATTAATATCCGTCTGCTGCTCTTCCCAGGCCCACTGGTGATTCTTTGTGATTTTTTTTAGTGTATATATGTTGTCAAATTGCTTATGTTAGCTGGGGATGTGGAACAGAACCCGGGTCCTCAAAAGGAGATTCTAGACGCCATTGCGGCCTTGTCGGCTAAAAGTGACGCATGCCATGACGAGGTAATAGGGATGCTATCAGAGGTCCGAGCTAATCAGCAAAAACTTGAAGAAAAGGTTTCCAGCTTAGCCAGTAGGCTCGCAACAGTTGAATCCCTGGTGGAATCATATGAAGCAAATCAGAATGGTGTTGATCTGCCGAGAGTAGTCGATAAAGCTGTGCGAGACCAAACTGCTGCAATAACTTCTCGGTTGGACGAGTTGGAAGACCGCTCTCGCCGTGATAACCTTGTATTCTACGGGATTCCTGACGTCCCAGCTGAGAACTGGTCCGAATCTGAAACTAAAATTCGAAACTGCCTTACACTCTTAGAAAAATTTACACCCTTTGGGGCGCATCTTGTCCCACAACAATAATCGCCATCCGTGCTGCCCGCGTTTCCTTTCTTTAACGCTGCGCGCCCGGTACTTTCCAGTCACGAACGGCATGCGCCTTATCAGTGTGACGCAGCATTCTCGACAGGAAAGTAGCGAGCGCCGAGTTTTCAGGAAAGGAAACGCAAGCAAGGCAGATGACGATTATTGTTGTGGGACAAATATACACCCCAAAGGGTGCAACCGCTTTAAGAGTGTACTAGTTTACTACAGATAACTTTAATAGACGAAGCCATTTCCCGCGCCCACAGGCTGGGTTCCTATGCAGTAAATAAAGACCGGCCCATAATCGTAAAATTCTCGTCCTCAAAACTTAAGCAAAAGGTCTTCACTGAGCGAAAAAAATTCAAAGGTTCTGGCATTTCTGCTAGTGAAGACTTTTGCCGCGCCACACGCTTGTCACAGAAAAAATTGATTGAATTCGGAAAGGCTAGCGGACAGAAATATGTGCTACGGCTTAACCGTCTACAAATCGACAAAAAAAAAACTTGTTTACTGTCCGGTAAATGATCGTGTGTGCGAAATCCACACAAACGAGCTTCGTTCAACAAATTCTGTCCCAAATGCACCTTCTGATGGCCCTAGCAATTCGCAAACACAGCGGAGTCATGGTCCGCTGGCAAAAAGTATTTCTCTTTTGTATTCAAATATTCGCAGCGTATGCAACAAGCGGGATGCTTTATCTTCGGTCGTCGACCCGTGCAGCGCCGATATTGTTACCCTGACAGAGACATGGCTTTCTAGCAAAATTGAAGACCGTGAAACTTTGGCATGCGAGGGTGTTTACCGTTTCTATCGACACGACCGTGATGTGCGGTGTGGTGGCGGTGTACTTATCGGTGTTCGTGATTCGATTACCGCTGCTGCAATTGAGCTTGCATCACCATTAGAGCTAGTGTGCACGCGCGTAGGCTTCGAACGCAAAAATTTTATCATTTGCGTCGTTTACAGGCCCCCTTCCTCACCTAACACATTTTGTTCAGACCTTCACGATGCCTTAAAATGCCTTTTAACCTGCACCAGCTTGTTCTGAAGCCTACTCGATGTTCTGCACACTCGGCTAATATCCTAGATTTATGATCCTTACTACATCCCCGGAATTTGTTTCGCCCCTAACTTACCTACCGGGTATTAGCGACCATTGTATAATCCAGTGTAATTTGCAGTTAACCATCCCATCTGTTACCTCGTCAAAAGTTATACGTGATTACAAAAATGCTGATTTTGCCGCAATTAATAACAAACTAGAAACTTTCATCACAGACTACATTTCAAGTTTCCACACTCGATCGGTTGAAGAAAACTGGTCATTATTCAAAGAAAAAGCCAACTCCTTAATTAACCGATACATCCCGCAAAAACGTATTTATTCTAATTCTCGCGCACCCTGGTTCAACTCGCGTCTTGAACGTTTAGTGAACAAAAAGAAAAGGCTTTTCCGACGAGCAAAATTAACTGGCAATCATGATCGTTGGAATGCTTACACAATAGCACTGAGAGACTACAAGAATGCTGTAGCAGAGTCCAAAACAACATTTTATGAGTACACGTTGCCTTCTTTTTTGAAAGACAACCCACAGAAATTTTGGAGTGTGGTCAACGGTAAAAAATCTTGTGCCATGGAACTGTGTGATCTTAACAACGAACCTGTCGATCGGAGTGTCTGTTGTGAAGTATTGAATGACGCGTTCATCTCTGTATTTTCGGATTCTGTGCTGTGCGCAAGCGCTGTTTTTTCTGATGTGCATTATTTTCCAATGCTCCCCATTACCATTGACCTTGATGGCGTTGTAAAGTTGATGCAGACCTCAAAAGCTTCTGCATGCAGTGGAGTAGATGGTATCAATGCGATATTTCTTAAGGGAACTATTACTTATTCATCTTTAATTCTGAGTGAAATCTTTGCTCAGTCACTTCAAACCACCATTCTTCCGAATGATTGGAAGGCAGGGATGGTGATTCCCGTACCTAAGTCTGGCAGTCGGTACTCCCCACTTAATTACAGACCAATATCCCTAACTACTGTTCCCTGCAAATTAATGGAGCACATAATTTACTCACACCTGGTTTCATTTCTCGAGTCAAACTTATTTTTCACCCCCTACCAACACGGATTTAGAAAACACTATTCCTGCGAAACACAGCTTTTGTCATTCACTAATGATTTATTCCAGGCGATGGATGCTAACGTTATTATTGACTGCATTTTTTTAGACTTCGCCAAAGCATTCGATACTGTTTAACACGAATTACTTTTAACTAAATTAAGCAACCTCATCATTGATCCTAACGTGCTTGCTTGGATCAAGTGTTTTTTGTCTAACCGTTCCCATTTCGTTTATGGTAACAAACACTTCTCTTCCACTGGTCGAGTAACCTCCGGTGTACCGCAAGGCTCGGTTCTAGGACCATTATTATTTTTAATTTATTTTAATGACCTCCCAGACCAAATTAAATCATCAATTAAGTTATTCGCCGATGACTGTGTTCTCTATCGTGTCATTTCTAACTCTGGCGACTGCGATACTCTTCAATCAGACATTGGCATAGTAACATCAGGGTGTGCTAGATCCCAAATTAAGCTTAATTCTAATAAATGTAAGGCGATGCGTGTGTTCCGTGTTGTAAGAAATACCACCCTTCCTACGTACCATATTAACAACATACCTGTAGAAAATGTATCATCATATAAATATCTTGGCATCTACATTACACACAATTTTACATGGAACATTAATATAAATTACATTTACGGTAACGCTAATCGCATGCTTGGGTTTTTACGGCGTAATTTTTCATCGGCAACTGCAGCTGTCAAGTTATTTCTGTACAAATCTTTAGTGAGGCCTAAACTTGAATATGCATGCTCCATTTTCGACCCTACTACTCTAAAGCTAAAAAACACCATCGAATCCATTCAAAACCGAGCTGCTCGTTTTATTCTTTCGAATTATTCTCGTCATGCAAGTGTCTCATCAATGAAACTAACCCTTGACTTGCCTAACCTTGAGTTACGTCGTAAATACTTTCGCCTATGCCTTTTTCACAAGGTTTATTACTCTAACGAAACACTTAAGGATGAACTAATCTTCCCGCCATCATACATATCATCACGCACGGATCATCGTTTTAAGGTTGAAGTTCCAACTTGTCGCACCAACGTCTATTTTGATTCCTTTATACCAAGAACGACGAATGACTGGAACCGCCTCCCTGCCTCCATCACTGCCATTTCTGACGCCACAAACTTCAAGAACATTGTTAACGAATTTGTTTTTAATAATCACCACTCCTCTCTGTAATGCCTCCGGGCCTTGAGAGTATGGCAATAAATAAATAAATAAATAAATAAATAAATAAATAAATAAATAAATAAAAATCCCCGAGCGTGCCGATGGCCTCTTCGCCGTGACGTCACTCGCCGAGCCCTCAGGCCTTCTTGTCTAGGAGGTGTTGGCTGCACTTCATCCCATATTTTCCTCCCCTCCTATAAGAATCCCATTTTCTGTACCGAATATGTGCGATAAGAAGGAACACAGTAAAGTTACTGCTTTGCCACGAATGTAGGTTCCTCGCATCCGTCAAACGATGCCGTCTGCAAGATGTATACGCGGGCAGAGCGCCCGTGCATATGTCTATAGTTTGTCTGGTAACTCGGCGACTTGGCCAAGTGTTCGACGGATGAGAGGACAAGCACACCTCGGCGAAAGAACGACGGCGCTGTAGTGGGTTGCGAAACCCTATGCAGTAGATCGACAGGTCAGGCCGAGCTCTTCGGAGTTCCTAAAAATGAAGAAAGGCGCCCGGTGCGGGAGCGCCATCTTGACCGCACCTATCGGCCCTTTGGAAGCCACCGGCTCAATTCGCGAGCTACACTTTGATGAAAAGTACCTACTGAGGCATTATGTGCGCATCATTGAAGGCCAGGAACTATCTACACAGCGTGGAAAGCCTGCGCTGCGGTCTGATACGGAACCCACAATCTTGCCTTATCTTCCGAAGTATCTTTCGGAGTACGATCAGCCCACACGCGAGCAGCCCATGCGAAAAACACAAGCAACAGATGAAGGCCGGTCATCAAATGGAACGCCCCCGCTATCAGTTAAACCCGCATTAATATTGCAGGCATGTGACAATGGAAACCTGCTCGAGCTGGAAGACCCAGACAACCTATAATCTGCTTCATAATTCAAGCAAATATAAACAATACGTTTTGCATTATTCACCCAAGGGACCTGGAACACCAATTACGTCTCAGGCGTATGACGCATAAAAATAAGAAAGAAATGACGGCCATTCCGTAAAAAATTTCAAAACACACAATTAACCTACAAAAAAAAGAAAATGTGCTGCACGTAACGAATAATGTGGCCTACATTCTCCCTAAATGTCAAATTGGTGCCGCTGTTAGGGCACCAGGGAAACTTTGTTAGCATTCAATATATCGCGTTGAGAAAGGCACAAAACGGCGGTTTACCAATTTTTATTTAACACTTAATTACGCCATACAGTAAATTTATTCCTGTACCCCATCCCATTCCTTTACATGAAGCCCATTTCTTCGCAATATGAGCTCTGAATTTCATTCCTTCACGACACAGTGAAAACACGCCCATAGGGTTTAAAAAGGAAAGCAAACTACAAACGCGATCCATCTGAGTGCGGTCAAGCTTGAAGGCAGCTGCAGCGCTGCGTTCGAGCTGTTTGGCACGCTCTGATGCTGAGGCTCCGGCGTGCGCAGCAATGGCGTCCAGGAGAAGGCGATGGTGGCGCCATCTGGATTTTCAATAAAAGATGCCTCGGCACGCAGTCCTCGTTGGACCCACTCTCTCAACCTAGTACACTCTGTGTGTACTAGCAGGCTGCTAGCAGGTTTCATACTAGCAGGGCGTCCTATTAGTGTACTAGAATACAGTTGAGTGGGACGAGCGGCTGGGTTGGCGCATGCTTTTCAGTGAGGCGCGCGACGACGAAAATTTTGTGGCGGCGCTGCGATAGAAGTGAATTTGGATCGAAGAAACGTGTCTTAAACGATTTACGTGCTATGGCCGGAGCCTCTTCAGTACAGGGCCCGCCGGCCTCACCCGTCCTCTTGACCTGTCTTACGAAGTACTGTCGTCCCGCCAGGTATGAACTGGTTAGCTGTGCCTCCACCACACCTCGATAGTAGTTGTCGGGGTCAGCTACAATGTGTTGAATTGGTGCACGCGTTCGTTCAATTCGAGTTGCGTGATGCAGCGGAGTACGTTGGCCACTTCTGTGCTGCCCACCGATAAAATTATAATAAATCGGGGGTGAATGCGGAGGATGAAATCCACGCCTGTGATTATGTCTCTGATTGATTGATTTGATTGAGTATGTATTTGATTGTTAATTCCTTTGTGGGACGCATGATGATTTTTACATCGTCATTTGAGTAGTGCTGGCCGAGGTTTGCGCTTTTGATGGTGGAAGCGATTTCCTTGGTTGTCGGCCACACCATATGGATGGTCGACGCGTTCCCCTCTGGCGAAGTTTGCCCGACTTGGTGAGCCGCACGTTGCTTCGGAGATTGGGATTTCCTGCCTTTTTCGTTCTTCTTACGTTGTTTCTTATCTCTCTGTAATTCTAGAATGTGCCAACTACCGCCAGTGGGGTCGACCTTTGTCGGGTCGAGTTGATGTTCGCCTCGATGTCAGTGAGGGAAACTTAAATATGTTGCGGATGTCGCATTACAGTAGGCAAGCCAGTGACGCTGATTGCAAAGGAGTTAACTGTTTATTAAGATAGAATAGGCAAGCGATAGAATGGAAAGTATTTGCACGGACATCAAACTACGAGTCAAAAGTTAGAATTTGGTCTTCTTTCTTAGCTGAATCGCCACCGAATCCCCTTCCAACGGCCCTGCACGTACATAAAAGCATTCTCAACACCCTCCTCGCCCCATCGTTTGTCCAATCACACTGCGGTGCGCGCAGTGTGCACACAACGGGGCTCTAGGGTGACACTATCCGGAGTTCCAATACGTCAAGGCCGTTGCCACACATCCTTTGCAGTGCAACGAGTCTCTTGTCTCACAATCAAGCAAGGCACACTCCCCCGCAGAATACACTTCCACGCCCCGTTGGGGCATCTGGTCCGTTTGCGGAATTTCTCGGCATGGTGCGGTTCTGCGGCGAGGGGTCGCCTTCAAAGCCACGGCACTGCTTCTGCGAAACGACCGGCGGAAGCCCCGACTCACAGTCTAGTCGCTAACGCGCTCTTCGTAAACCGCGGCTTCCCCGTCCCCGATGGCTATAACTCTCCGCCGCCGTCTTGGTGTCGAACCACGCGTCTCTTCTGGCCACCCCGCGTGACCCTTAAGCCCGGACCACACGTACGCTTGCGGACGCGCGCAAGCTCGCGTTCACGCGCCCACGCATGCGCAGATGGTGCGACATGGCTCGTACGCGTCGAAACGCGGCATGAGCGCGGGGAACAGCTCCTCCCTGTTATCGCGCGCTTGGGTTGCCTCGCGTCTGCGCGCCTGGCTATGCACCTACGGCGCGGAACGTTCAACTCTCCGTGAAGCAGATTTATATCATGCAAGAAAGTGGTTCTTCTTTCCTTTATGCGCTGATCTAGCAGCTATAAAAATATAAGAATTAAGTTTATAGATATCGAAGCATTTTGAAACACTATCGATAACAAAGTACGAAGCGGTGCCTACCAAGGCGTCTGTGAGTGAGCCCAGTGAGCGCGCGCTGTCGCGCGTCTTTGTGGATGCAAACCGCCATTACTCGCGAGGCGCTCAAGGCGCTAGGCGCGCGGACGCGAGCTTGCGCGCGTTCGCGAGCGTACGTGTGGTCTGGGCTTTACATGCAGCCGCCCGCACAAACAACGCTGAACTCCACTGGTCGGTTTCGATGAGGTCTTTGTCGAACTCGTGTTCCATCTCGGCGGGTGAAGATTGTTCGTTTATAATCGTTTGGTGAGTGCCTTGAGACGGAGCACACTGGTGCCGGTGTTGAACCGGTAGCCGTCATTCGCTCTTGAGAGGACTTCTGAGACATTTTCTGTACCGTTGAGGTGGCAGCTGTCTCACAGACAACGCCTAGGCGTAGCGAACGCCATGCGTTTCT
Organism: Dermacentor albipictus; assembly: GCF_038994185.2. NCBI lineage: Eukaryota > Metazoa > Arthropoda > Arachnida > Ixodida > Ixodidae > Dermacentor > Dermacentor albipictus. The sequence continues at coordinate 4,199,855 of NW_027225570.1, read as the reverse complement.
GCGAGCGTTCTTGCCGCGGTTGTTACCCGACGCAGCTGCGTCCGCTTGGAATCTTCAAACTTCGATATTGAGGTAAAAAATTCGCCTAACGGTTAGAAAATGATATCCCGCCGTAGATCTCGATGAGTATAGTCCAGCTAATATCTCGGCTGTTGTCCTACTGTCAATGGAACGGGAGTAAATCGGGTTTCGGTGGAGCCGATGTCAGGCACGTCTGCTACGTCTGGCCCCCTCTGGCGTCCATCCCCTGGAGTGAAACCGTAGAGAACGGAATACAACAGAAGCGGACACTCCCATAGAGCCCAGCGGCCGAATTGACTGCAGCGCACCAAGCCGTCGGCGTTAATACCTCAACCAGACTTCCGGTTTCGGTTTTGTGCGCGCGCGTTTTGAATAATAGCTTGTACGCGCCACGCCGGCTCCGCTCTTTTTCTACAGCTCAACCGCGCGCGCTCTTCGCGCGAAATCGTTTTATTCTGAAGTAAAATTGATGGCGAACGATCTTCACAAGCCGCCATCGAATACGTGCCACGTGCAATCTCATAAAGACGCAAGACGCCTTGTGTAATGAGGAAATGTTTATTTTATTTATAAATGCTCGTTGCGGGCTTCTTGTGCATCCATCCAACGTTGTGGCACCAGGTAAGCAGCAGTAGTTCCCGTAGGAAGCTCCCCCAGACGACGTCAGCTGAAAAAATTAAATTACAAGCAAGTATTATTTTGGCATTAACATGTAGTAATGCGTGTACAGGCGAAGCGCGACAGTGGTGAATGGGCGGCTTTACAAACAAAAGCTGTTTGTACTTACACACACGGCGTAGAATATACCCGGCTCATTCCCAACAATACCGTACACACCACGAAAACATTCTATTTCCAAGCATTACCCCGGCCTTATTTCCTGCACCTTAATGGCACGAATACACGGGCTACTGCGCATTTCCAGAACTTGGCTAGAACCGACGCTACATAATAGGCTACGAATACACAGAGGCGGCCACAACACAGGCTCTCAGACAGACCACGCTGTGCGCTCGCAGAATTCCTTCTACTCACACTCAAGACAAATACGTGGGTGTTGTTCAGAAGACGGAATTGCGAGTTACTAATTCCTGGTGCTTGAGCCAGGGGCGGCGGGGGGGGGGGGGGGAGGGGGGAGGACGGGACACTCCGCATGGCTGCCATTGGCCGTTTTCGAGCAGATGCTCTTTCGACGCTAGCGCCAAGGTCCCCTTCAGTTACGGCCCTAACCAATGGGCAACGCAGAAGCAAAATGGCGGCGCACACGATTGTTTACGTTGTCATGGCAACAGGAATAGCAGCCGCGCGGCGCCTCCTCTCTGAAACGTTCTTGTCTTTTTTTGTTTTTATTATGCTGACCCGCTCCGCTCACTTTCACCCATAGAATTTCTCACTATAACACCTAGAGGGTAATCTGGCGCCACCGTCTATGGGAGTTTCTTAAGGGGGCACCGTGCCGTCATGGGAATGACGGTATATGCGTCTGCGAGGCTCGTGTTGGCTGGTGTTGTAAGAGGCTTCGTCTAAAACGTGGATATGGCTACGCAAATAACGCGTTCTCAAAGTAAAATCTTCATAAAATGTTTCCATTCACGCATATTACGTCTTTACTCACCCATGATGCATGACCAAGCAAAGAAAAGCAAGAACAGACGACAAACTGTTTCAAAGCGAGCGCGAACCTTGTCGTCTGTCCTCCAACTTTAGCGGCCCGCTGATACTTTTTACGTAACATGTAGTCGTACACACAATAACAAGTTCTGACAGTTAAAGAAAACATGTTTTTGCGTAATAATAAAGCTAAAACAACTTTTCGCGTGCTGTTCTAGTAGAAAATGAATCATTGTGACAGATGGAACGGTACTTGCCGAGCGCGTCTTCAAGGCGTCCTGTCTATACGAGAACGATGCCAATCCGAATCCACAATATACCGGCGTTCCCATGCATACCACAGCGCAGTAGCGCCAGATTTCGCTCTAGGTAATGTAGTGAGAAGCTCTATGCTTTCACCCTTTCCCCCATGCCGCTTACTTTTTTTTTACCTGTACGCGGCGCGCTTTTTTTTTATCGCGTGCGTGCTACGGCGCACCACGCGCCAGCTTGGAAGCAATGCGTGAGCTACGGAGCGCATTGGCATTGCTTGCGAGCTGGCGCGTGGTGCGCCTTGGGCTATGCGTAGGCACGCACGCACTCTTGACCATACTTATGTTATACCAGCATGTGCCGGGACATAAAAAAATTCCACTTCCAACACAACGAAAGTTTAGTCTCGCTTTATTGACTTCGTTTCCGAAAACAGATTTTTCTTATAACGTGGTGGGAGATACACGCTCAAAAAATGAGCACAAGTGAAAGGTGCATGACATAAACAAGAGTATTAATCACAAACGTTCCCAGACGGTGAAATAACAAAAGAAAGCGCTGGAAAACGCGAAGGCCGTTTCATTTCCACACACACACACAAAAAAAGATTTTTATATAACGTCCTCAAGACCCAAATTTAGACGAGCTTCTGATATATGCGCGAAGATATTGCACAAAACTGGACGACATGTGTGACATAGTCATGACAATTATCAAAAGGGAAAGCTCACTGTTAATGGCAGAAACATCGACACGGAAAGTACCTAAAAATAGAATAAAATGCTAACATTGTTTGATTGAGAGCCATACCAAAAGAAAGAGCTTACTTATAAATTTGCACGAAAGTATATGAAATGCGTGACATGTTCATTACTGCTGAACGAATTGAAAAAAAAAAAGACACGGCAGAAAAAAATAACATTGTAGTAAAAACTGAAACACACATTGTCAGATTATTTTGCACTTGGCCACAACTTGAGTAACGGTGGCAAGGGGAACAGAAGGTAGTCGGCTTTTGCAACAGCACATAGAAAACATTCGCAGAAAGGCTTATTCCTCAATCAAAGACCAGTTAAAATAGGCCAACAACACGACTTTTCTTTCGACCCGAATGCAATGCTTAGCAATGAAATTACGTCACTTAAGGCAAGTCGTACCTACTAGGCTCTCCTTTGTATAATAAACACGAACTGGAAAACTCTGCATGTAGGACACTTGCAATGTTCATGCTTTCCAGAAGAAAAAAAAAGCATATCATGTCTACACATGAAGGTTGTTCGCGCGGTTTTCCCATCGGGAGTTACTGAGATAGTACACAAACACTCACAGTAATGCTTCGGCTGTTAGTACGTTTGTAGAACGCGATACACAGAAAAAGCACTGAGGGGGTATGGAAAGCTGGGCAAGTTACTGAAGTCGCAGAATGAGACTTGGCACGGAAAAACACAAGTCATATACCAGGTGACAATGAGAAGGGACATCTATTTGTCAGCTTTGTCTACCGGGAAGAGGCAAGTGTAGCACAATCAAGGCGCAACGACGTCCGGAGCCTCATGGAGCACACAAATGGACAGGGCTGTGTTCGTGTACAGTACATACATGCGCCTTTTGATGTGCTTGGGTCTGAGCGCTCACCCGTTGTCTTTAGGCACCCGGAACAACCTTGCAGGGGTGCTATGCAGGATGCGCCGCCCTTGGAGATCAGCTCAGGCTCGTCCGCAGGGCAGAAAGGATGGCGAGGGCCAGCGGTGCCTTGGAATAGGGGCCCGACCACACGGCGTTACCCCGTTTTAGGGGCAACGAAGTTCTTTCAACGAATAAAGTTTTGTTCTTCTTCTTCCTCGACGGCAGTCAGTGAACAGAGATAGCGCGGAACACGCCGAAGGTGCAAGCAAAAAAATATGTAGACAAAAAGCCGCGTATGACAACATGCGCGCACCCTGCGCGGCACACTGCTTCCACGTTTCAAGCGCAGAAGGCTGCACAGCGAAACGCGCCAGCGCCGCGCATTGTCATCAACGGATTATCGCAACTTAGCGATACCGTGACTGCCCCGCTGTCTGTCAGCACACTTGCCGTGAGCCGTTTGCCACGCCTTTCCAGGGCGCGTCAAGGGCGTGCCTCATCTTTCGGGCGCTATCTATCTATCCTCCATCGAATGCGAACAGGGTACATGCGGCGCATTTTTGCACCTACACTTTCACTCAAACGAATACGTTAAAATACAACAAATAAATTAACGAACATTTTTATTTTTTTAAGTATCTGTTTTTCGTTTTCAACGCTAAAAATTTGTGATGACAAGCGGAGATCGAGCAAATTATTAAGTTTTGCACTTCTTGCCGCGAGTGGCGACAGTGAGGGGAAAGCTTAGAAGCGGTAAATTGAAGCGGATCACACGCACGAGGGCGTTCATACGGTGATAAGTCGCCTAGGGGCGCTGCAGTGCTATTCTCAATAAAGTCGGTCATGATCCATGGAGGGTCATGGCCACTCTTTCTCTATTAGGGGAATAGAAACGCAGCTTCGCGGTACGGCTATCGCAGGCGCTTCACTAGGCTATTAAGGCCCCCGCTTTACCACCTATAAACAATACAACGGTTGTCGCTGCAAAATGGCGGTATGTTATTTTAGTGTGCGTAATGACGCAGTTCAGTGAAAATGTACGAGTTTATCTTTGTGCGCGAAGCCTCTACGATACATTGCGAAAAGTTCGTGCTTCCCCAGCGACACCATTCATCGCTTGTCATCGCTTGCCCAGTGAAGGTGCCTCTGAGCGCATGTACGCAGTATACGAGTGTGTTGTGTAGTCGAAGGTGCTTGCGGATTACCTCTGCTGGAGCCAGCAGCGATCGCAGATCGATATCGTAACGACACCGCAGCACTCGCATTTTGGCAGGTGAGGGCTCTTGTGTTGCAGTATGAAATCAGATTTCGAACGGAGAGAGGTGTTGGAACTGTTGAGTGCGCAGTGCTTGTGATGAAGAAATGCCATTGCACTGGGTCTATAAGAGCGAGCGATTCTCGGACGCTGATCGTGACAGAGAGCAGAGTGAACGATGACAGAGAGCAGTGCTGCAATACGCACTCCTCAGCATCGTCGTCCCCCTCGGCGCATCGACGCCTTGTAAGCAGCTACAGTGACGTGCCGATAATTATTTACTGTGCGCTACGCGCCACAATGCAGGCAATGAAACCGTGTTGTGCGGCCATCTCAGCCCGAGAAGATGTATGCATAAGCCAGCGACAGTCAACGCTTTGTTTTTGGTAGTGGTGCCCAGTACATCACCGATGACAGTGCGTTGTGCGTGTCGGCGGTCAAGATTGTTTATGCCTCTCAGCTCGACACCGCGTCGCTGTTACCGGAAGATAAGTTGGGCGCGGCCCGACTGTAGTGAATGCGCGCACAAGAGTTACATGCCTCGCGCGGGGCGTGACCTCTGGTTTTGATTGACAGGCGAACTCGTGCAAAACTCGTACGTCGCGAAACCCCCTCCGAGTTACACTCGGGAACATGGCGGTGGCAGCAGCAGCCTGTTTCATTGCATCCAGCGACAGCAAGCGTCAGTATGACCGTCCGGACCCGTTCACCTACATGACCGACGGGGAGTTTCAGCGTCATTTTCGCCTGTCGAAGACATCAGTGCGCTGGCTGTGTGACGAGCTAGGCGAAAACTCTCGTCTGCGGAGACAGCGTGGCGGGCTTCATTCGCTCACCGTCGACGTAGAGCAAGTCATCTGTGCCCTCCGTTTCTACGGGACTGGGAGTTTTCAGGGAAGCGTCGGCGCCGAGCGTTACATTGGACGCCATCAAACTACTGTTGGCCACTGTGTCAGAGATGTGTCTGACGCGCTTATCGATGCGGCAGTGCGTAAGCGGTGGCTAGCTTTCCAGAATACTGCGGCTGTGCGGGCATATATAAAAGTACGCTTCCTACTTCGTGGGAACATTACGAACTAGTCGGGTGTGTCGACGGAACGTACGTAGGAATTAAGGCACCTTCAATGTCCGCGTTACTGTGATTAACATTGAAGCAAGGTTTAGACACGCCATATTGCCAAATTTGTCACTTCTGTGTAGCCGACTTAAATTTTGTGTTAGCGACATCTCACATGCAGCTGCTTACGATACTGACTTTTTCGCTGGTTGATGACTTTTTGCCGATTGTTCTACTTGCTTGTCAGGGTGCCTTCCGAATCGATTACTTTCTTGGGAAAGAGGTTAATTAAGTATAAACAGATAAATGGATATCACAAATTGTGTGAAGTAACCTATGAATCCTAATCTCATAAAGAACTTGGGGTTCTTCATTGGTGAAGTTACTTAGTATGCACAATGCTGAATTTTGGTCATGTGTAATCTGTCGGCCACACTATGAAACAGCGAGGCATTGCACAATTTGTTGCAGCGCAAGATGTGGATGTTGCCCCAAACCGGTTGTGCCTATGCATTTGTGGCGAAATGAAAATGCATTGAGAATCTTAGTGTGTTGGCTTGCATTAAGAAAATACTTCAGATTGTTTGCTCTGTTCACTGTCGATGCATGTGCCAGAGGTTCAGTGCATCTTCTTTTTTGGGGGGGCCGGCGTTATTCTGGATGGATAAATTGTATATTTTCGTCTCATAATGGGGCTCTAATTCTTAAGCAGTAGAACAATGCACATCTAATGCTCTGCAGAACTCTCTGTACGTGAAGATGTCATGAACCACCAAGGCAAAATTACATATCGGGAGAAATGTGGTGCAGGTGCCAATGAAAAGTGGGTCTTTAACCCACCATAATAAAAATAAATATTGCAGAGCAAATAGACCATTTGTACAGCTTTAGAGCAATGATTACACAAAACGTGATATGCTCAAACGAGTAAACGCTTGCCGCAATGCCAAAGTAGGCTGAGCGACATGCAGCATATATTGGCATTGAACATGTCTCGTAACCGTTATTTTTATTGTAAGCCCTCGCTGTCACACCTTTCCCTCCAGCACTCCCTTTATTGAAACGTGGCACTGTCTTTCCATTGGTGTCATGATGATAATGGTAATGGCAGCAGCAAGGCTGGTTATTGCTTGCCCCTTTGATTCCTGTGAGTTTAGTGGTAAAGAATATGGCGCGTGCATACATACACCTGTGCTGCAAAATTTAACATTTGTGATTTTTTGGAGAGCTAATTTGTCTTGGGAAATTTCAAAGATGTGCACCATTGTGGCCTAATAACTAGAGCATTGGTGAGGTTGAAGACGGTGTATTGGTATAGAAGCTTGAAGTTTAATTGCACAACAATTCAACAGGACACAAAGAAGAGAAATACACACAGCAGAATGCTTTGATGTGTGTTACTCTTCTTTTTGTGCCGTTGAATGGTTGTGCGATCCAACTTCAACTAGAGCATTGGGATTCTTTGGTGCAGGACCGAGGAAGTGTGAGGTATTCAACAACATGCCAGTGCCTTGCCACACAATTATGGAAGACGGAAGGTTTGCAAACAAAGCTTTGCTTTCAGATCCACCCGCTCATGTAATACAAGCACTAACTGAAAGAACCATCATACAAAAATAATGGTGAAATCAATGGTCTGTGAAAAGTGTAATTTGTATATAGACACTGTTGACATAATAGGTGCCATACCGGCCTCAAAATTGTACTGGACAGAGCAGTTTGTTTCCTATGTGAAGCACAACCTCCTATTACATGCTGTACAGATAACCAAGCTCAGTTTGTTTTGACGTGCTACACAAGATTCAGTGTAATCTGTTTTTGATTCTAAAGAAGTGCCAAACACCACCTCTTTTTCAAGGACGTCATGGGAATATTTGGCGAGACCTTTTTACAGCCCCTCATAATAGAAGTGTGGCCAGCCAGCTTTGCTTGGATGCCTTTATAGGTTTCTGCTCCTGATCATTGTGTGCTATCAAGTTGCAGAAGTCTATGCAACTGGTGAAAGGCATTACGTGCTTCTATAGTCGGATACAACTTTAGGAGGCTGCGGAATCTGCACTTTAAGGCAGGTGAACACAAGCCTGCACCAATGGGCACGCACTCTAGACTGACATCGTGCCGCCGTACAGACTAATACCCGCTCGTTGGAGAGGGACTATTTCTGTAGACGTGGAGGCAATCGGCTGCTGCGCTTTGGTCATCTGGGCGGGGCCTCTCCTGTCTTCTCAACTTTTATCCGACTGTAGAGGATGCTGCTTTTCATACAACACAAAAGGACAAAGAGTGCAATTATTTGGCCTATGAAATGGATACATCAGAAGTGTGCTATGCAAGGGCTTAAGATGTCACGATGCGACGTCACATCGTCCACTTCCGGTTGTTGGAGCACGCCTCCTCCCGCGCGAGACCTCTCCGCTGGCCGCTCGGCCGTCGACCGAGAGCCATCGAAGCAGCGTGCGTTGCGAGCATTCTGTCGTAGCGCCGAAGGTGGCCGGTATTCCGGTAACCATAGGCAAGCTGGTCATTTCGGCAAATGACTGGAGCATAAACTCAAGCTGATGAAGGAACTTCAGAGTAGACGTACGTGAGCAGCCTGATCGGTCTGCACTGTCCAGACACTTGTTGGCGCAGCGCTTAACCAGTCAAACGAAGCGCTAATATTGCTCTAACCAAGTGTAAAACATTTTAAACATTTATAAGAACAACTTGTTGATGATTACACTCCTGGAAAAATACACACCAGCAGCAAAGAAGAATGCACTTCGTTGCTGCTACTGTGTATGGTTGAGCTCTGTGCCACCAGGTGGCTGCACCGTGCAGATCATTCACATTTACCTTTCTGCTCATCTCATGGCTCATCCCGGCGCAGTCAAGCGGCCAGACCCTGTCCCCTTGCGCTTGTGTTTGCCCTAATACCGGACTTGCGAAACGCTATTGCGTTAGTAATCTTCCGCTGTAAAGTGACGGCCACAAACGCGCAAATCCTGGCGCCTATCGGATAGCCGCAGTCCGATGCGCAGCAGCCAGTTCGCTCGTATGCTGCCTTGCAGAGAGACACGATTTCGCAACTTCACATCTTTCCAGTCGCTACGTATGCAGCCCACAACGCAACAAGGGTGATTCATCGTGCTCACGAAAAGACTGATCGACACTGACGGCGGAGCTCTCGTCAAAGACTGCGCACGTTGTAACACAAGCAAACGACACTTGCTGTGTGCCGGAAGTGCTCAAGTGTACTAAAAAACTATTCTTGTGTATTCTCTTTAAGTTATTTTCTTTTTACAAAAACAAAGTAACTAACATTTCAACTATTACGAGCATCATTTGTTCACCATAAAGTTGGAAAAATTATCGACCACGCGCCCTGATCAGCCAATCAGATAGCTCGCCCATGTGACGTCATATGGGTTATTTGCATCATATGGGTAGGGGCAGCTTAAAATACCGCCGAGCAGTGCGCTGCGATCGACAGCGATGTGCATTTTTAAAACCTTATAATAATTCACACGCTTTACGCAGACCACTTAGATGTGTCAATTAATGGTCAGAAGGACCTACTCTAACGACTCAGTACGTTTGTAGAAAATCGCCAAAATCGTTTCAGGGTCCCTTTAAGCTCTTGCTGTTTCCTGTCTTCATTGTGAATTACACACACCGTTCATCTTGTGGCTAATCAACACGCACTCTATTCTTGCACATAGAAAGAACAAACAGCACAATGACGTGTATGCTGCATTAGTGTATTTTTTAATTACATGGTCTACGAGTGGCACAGGTTGTCTTACATATTTGCCTACTTTGAAGGGACACCAAGTGCATGTTACCAGTCTCCTAATATGCACAGCACAATGTTTACTGCAATAATTTTATTCATGTTCCTGAATAATAAACAAAATATTAAACTGAAAGCTTCTTTATAAGGTGCCTTCTGTGGGCTGGACAGGAAAGCAGTGAGGGCACCGATACTACTGTTGCAGAGCAGCCCTCTGGACCTCTGCCACACTCTGAAGAGCCCGTGCCTGGCGCTCGCCTACTGCCACCAGGCGGTTGAGTGCCTCCAGCAGCAGAATGTTTTGCTGCAAGAAAGTGTATTGGAATGAATCAGCCGCATACAAACCATTATTTAGAAAGAAAAATGCTTGTTGCACTATTAGTACTAAGTTCCCTTAACTGTGGAAACCTCTAGTGTAGTATGCATAATAAAACAATGCATTGGGACTACGTTGCTTTATTTTTCATAACTGGGGTTTTCTTTTTCAGAGCCAATTGTCATGTTCATTAGTGTGCCAGCAGCTGAGCTGGCCCCGCACCTTCACGAGTCTCTACTGTCAGCACCACAAACCTGTTTTTATTCGCTGCAAAACAAATCCCTCACCCTACAATCCCGTCTTATACGAGCTGATTGCATCCTATGCCTACAAACATCATATTTTTGTCCCATTACGCAATTTTCTACCATCCTCAGCTGTAGTTCTCTCTCCTTGACACCCATTCTGTCATGCTTATGTAATCACCTGTTATGAATTGCCAACAAGTGATCGAATACGTGCATGGCCTGCCTGCCAATTCCTTTTTATGCGAAGCATATTACGAGGGCTCAACCCAGCTCCTCAGGCGCGGCGGTGACCATGAAATCACGTGACACCGTGACGTCACGACAGAGGAGAACCGGCGCTCCAACTCCCGCCGTCGCTCGCGGCGTCGCGCCCCGCATCGGACGCGGTGCGCGTCGAGCAACGCAGCGTTCGGCGCGACAACGAAATGTGCGCCTGAGCAAGCGCCGCACGCCTGAGCCGACGTTATGCGAAGCATATTACGAGGGCTCAACCCAGCTCCTCAGGCGCGGCGGTGACCATGAAATCACGTGACACCGTGACGTCACGACAGAGGAGAACCGGCGCTCCAACTCCCGCCGTCGCTCGCGGCGTCGCGCCCCGCATCGGACGCGGTGCGCGTCGAGCAACGCAGCGTTCGGCGCGACAACGAAATGTGCGCCTGAGCAAGCGCCGCACGCCTGAGCCGACGCCGACGACACCGGCTTTTCTGCGACACGAGCTCCTTAACGCTGTCGCGTTAAAATAAAGGCTAGTATGCTTCGCATCCTGGGCTTAACCTTAGCTAAGCCACAGCCATTTTTTTTTTCTTAATCTCAACAAGCATATCAGTTGCCACGGTTTACTACGCCTCTGTCTTCCTGCCCTAATGCTATCTCCACCAATTTTTGTTACTTCGCTTTCTGCACAGTCCTCGACTTCTCAACTTTCTTTGTTAACCTCCAAGTTTATGCGCCATATTGCATAACCGGTAGAATGCAATGATTCTAAACTTTTTTCAAGGATATCGGTAACGTGGCGATCACGATTCGGTAATGCCTTCCATGTGCTGTTCAACCCATGAAATTTTTGTATAAGTTTCCTGCTTTATATCAGTACCTGCTATTGATATTTCACCTGGATAAAGATACTCTTCCATAAATTTTGCGGGCTTAACGTCACTCATGAATTTCTGTTATCTCACCAAGTTAGTGAAGGTTACCTTCATCTTTTCCATATTTTCGCGGGCCCACTTGCATGTAAAAGCACGAACACTCATTGGTTCTCACTGCCTTCTTTAAACTGCTGGACATTCAGTTCGTTACTACGAAAGTGACTTAATCCGTGCACTCTTATTAAGCTAAATATGAAACAGCAGAAATATACTTATCTGCAGTTTGTCGATCTGTTATCTGCAGTTTGTTGTACTGTGTAGGTAGCGAGATCTATCGTCGGTACCACCTCCTTGTCGCAACGTAGCTATATAGGATGTCTGCCTTTTGCCCACACTATGTAATGTTCGTGACGCTCGCAGTCGCGTAGAGTGGAGGAACTCGGCGCACTCGCAGAAGCAGCACCGGATAAGTTGTTTCTTCAGCACTGCGCCGTGATCAGTAGGTGCGCGTTGTGATCTGTAATATCGCCGAAGCTATTGGCAGTCTTTCGGGGTGCACGGAAAGATTGCTCACGGAGGAACAGAACTATCCAAGAAATGATGGTCATCGTCGAGCCTGATCACTACGTCGCGCACTGCAAGCTTGTTGTGCGAGTTTGTTTACACTGGGCGCCTCCCATGCTTAGCCGCCATGCTCGCCGGTGAATGGATGGGATGACGCCACCACAGCGTTCCCTCGTAGTATAATGCGAAGCGTACTAAATTACAAATTAGTCTAATGCACATTCAGTGTGCATGTTGTAAGCTTTAAAATGCTTCTAAACCACGTTAAACTAACTAATAATATTGTACTAAATGCGTTTGTTTGATAACTCGCTTGTGCATGCAATGCACTCGGTGGAACGACAAACAAGTGAAAGAAGGCACGACCATGCACCGACGGTATGATCACGTGAGCCACAGTTTGTCGACCGCCCAGAAGGCAACGCCCAAGGAATGATAGCCAGCCAGAGTGAATCTAGATAAACCAATGAAACTGGAGGCTTGTCGAAAGATAAACTGTGTCTCGGTACCATTCGTGATTTCATCTTGGGGTGTCGCCAAAGCTCGTGAAGATCCCGAGTTTCGCCAAACTCGGCGCATCCTGCATAGCACCCCAGGGCTTGTTTTTGAGTACCACTGCACGATGCACGAGCGGTACGAGTCGTGAAACGGGTGAAACATCGCGGAGCACCAGCGCACAGCTACCGAGGACCAGAGAACTGACGAAACTAGCCACGCCGGTCAACGCACAGCAGCGCACGCTTCGCGATAACAGCAGATAACGAAACATGAAACGTCATGTATTTCGCTAGAATAGCAGCTTGGGCTTGTTGGTTTTCCGCAGCGCTTGTGGTGTCTTCTTGTCTCGTCCCTTGTCTATATTTTGCGCTTTTACTAGCAGGATGAAACGTCATGCAGCGGGCTCAGCTGGCTCCGCGCCGGCGGGGCCGCACCATAGAGAAAGAAATTTCAACAAGAGCGGACACTCCCATAGAGCCCAGCGGCCGAATTGACTGTAGCACACCAGGCGGATGTTGTTGACTCCTTCCTGTTTCGGTTTTGGGCGCGCGCGTTTTGAACACCAGTTGGTACACGCCGCGCCGGCTCCGCTGATCGGCGCGGCTTTTTTTTTTTTTTCGCTTCTGCTGAGCCTCGCGTGGCCTTCGCGTGGAATCGTTTTAAGTAGAAACGATTGCGATTGACCTTTACAAGACTGCGCCGAATCTGTCAGGTGCAATTTCATAAAGAAAACGAAAGACGTCTTCTGAAATGACGAAATGTTTATTTTGCTCTATATAAATGCTCGTTCCGGGCTTCTTCTGCATTCATCCAAAGTTGTGGCACTAGGTAAGCAGCAGTCGTTGCCGTACGATGCTCCACCGGATGCCATCAGCTGAAAGAAAGTAAATTACAAGCATGTATCATTTTGGTATATTGACCTAACAGGAGTATTGCGTGTAGAGGCGAAACGTGCGTAAGTGATGAATGAGCGGCATTACAGATAAATTCACTTTTGCGTACATTTCGCAGCAAAGACTACTCCCGAACAATGGCATAAAATATGAACATCCGATTTTCAAGCACCCCTCCTTTCCCGGGCATTATTTCCGCACTTTAAGTGCACAAATACACGGGTGACTGCGCGTTTCCAAAAAAACTTGGCCCCAGTCGACACGATGGTATACGCCAAGTACACAAAGGTGGCTACAACACAGGCTCAGCCAGACCATGTTACACGCTCGCAGAATGCCTTCTAATCGCACTCAAGTCAGACTCGTGGGTGCAAAGCCTGTTTTCAGTCGCTCAGAATACATAAATGTCATGTTCTTGAGCTCCTCCGTGTTATCTTTTACGCGTCCTGCCGGCGCATGCAACACTCCCGTGTTATCACTCTCGGCAATCGCTCGTCGCGTTTTTTGAGAAGCGTGTATGAATGTATGAATAGAATTTATTGATAGGAAAGACAGAGAGGTCGACCTGAGCTAGTGCGCTCTAGTCTAGCTGCTACTCTGTACTGGGGAAGAGGGAAGGGGAGTGAAAATATTGGGATGGATGATGATGATGAGAGAAGTGGTGAGTGCTTATGTACATGAGACAGTTGCCTCGCTAGAGCCGCTCGTCGAGCTTGGTGTCCTGCAGGAACTTCAACAATACTTTTGTGGCACGCATCGAAATTGCAGTGTCAGGCCATGGGCCGAGAATAGCTTCCTCCGACAGTAGTTGTCTGCCAACGCTGGCTAGGAAACTGTCTAACGTCCTTCGCTCCAGCATATATGCTGGGCAGTCGCACAGTACGCGTTGCAGTGTTTCGGGCATCTGGCAGTGTACACAATCAGGGCTGTTCGATTGGCCGATGAGGTGTGCGTAGCGACGGGTGAAAGCAACGCCGAGCCGAATCCTGTGTAGCAATGATGTTTTGCTCCGTGTAAGCTTCGGGGGCAAACAGAATTTACCGTCTGGGTCAATCACACGTAGACGTCTGTGAATGTTATCAGAGTGGGTTCTGTAAGCCTTTGTAAGGTCCTGTATGAGTGCCTTGATCATGGAGTTGGTGTCAGGTCGCGCGTAGGCAATCCGTACTTCATCACAGGAAGGGGAGGCCGATCTTGCCTCACTGTCAGCGAGTTCATTACCAAAAACACCACAATGGCTAGGCACCCATTGAAAGGTGATCACGTGACCACTTAACTCGGCACTGTGATAAAGTTCGATGATTTCCAGCACGAGCAGATAGTATGGTCCTTTGTTTAAAAAATATTTTAGCGCCTGTAGCGCTGATTTGGCATCGCACAATATTGTCCATTTATGGTGTGTCTGCGTTCTCATAAAACGGACAGCCTCCCGTATTCCCGCAAGTTCCGCTGCCGTAGATGTCGATTTGTGGTCTAATCGAAATCGTTGAGTAATTCCAAGTTGTGGGATGACAAATGCGGCCCTTGTGGCAGATGGCGTGACCGAACCATCGGTATATACTTCTACAGTCCCACTATATAAAGTAAATATATGGGACAGGGTGAGCTGCTTCAAGCCAATGGAGGAAACGTGAGATTTCTTCCTAATTCCGGGTATCTGAAGTCTCACTAGTGGTCTTGGCAATGTCCATGGAGGTGTCGCGGGGATGTCGGTTACCTGGAATCTTGCAGGTACAATGCTTGCGTGACATGCAATAGCTTTAGAAAAAGCACAGTCGAGGTTGATGCTTGGAAGCGTTGACAGTGGATGGCGTGAGTGTCTGGTTAGCAGGCGAAGATAGGTTCGCATAGGTTCACAAGACCTGTATATGTCGATAGGACAAGCCCGTGCTTCAGCTATTGTGCCCTTAGTTGACGTGCAGCGTGGCAAGCCAAGACTTGAGAAGCGTGAGTACCTAAATAAGGTATATGTTGTTGCAGGGCTATAAAATGCGTCACAAACTTGTCCCACTAAAATTAAGTACACGCAAAACTAACTCACTATGGCTGGCTTGCTTTTTTGCTAACAGTTTCACAACCCCAGGCGCGGCGAGCAAGCCTCAGGATATCCCAAAAAGTTACCAAATAAATTACAATACTTTTTCGGGTGAGAGAATGCGTCACGAACTTCTACCAGTAAGATTCAGTACACGCGAAACTAACTGCGGCAGACAGCCGAGCTGCTTTTTACTATGTGCGTCAATAAGCCGGGCGCGGCAACCGTGCTTCTAAACTACCTCAAATATAACGACGTTAGTTACAATAATGTTGGGGGACACAGAATGCGCGAAAACTTGTCTGTCTTAGGCGCTGCGACGTAGTACACGCATGTACACGCGCAAATGTGTAACACGGCCGAGCCGGTTTTCGCTTACTGCGCCAATAGGCCGGGCGCGGCAAGCGTGCCCAAAAACTACCGAAATAAGTTACAATAATGTTGGGGCTCATAGAAAGCGTCGCAAACATCTCCCAGGAGGAGGCATTAACTCAAATTAACTGCGCTAGGACGGCGGAGCTGTTTTTCGCTAACTGCATGCGCCACTCGAACTAAGCCTAAATGTGCTTAAAATGCGCCGCACACTGCCAAACACAATTTCTCAGCTTGCCGTAGTCCAGTAGTGCAGTGGTGCCGTGTTGAAATGCAGACGATACGCAAGAGAAGCATAGAGAAGGCCGAAAGCCAAAAAAGATGGGCTATACCCAAAACAGACGGTCGCCGAGCACGCGAGCTTCGCACGTACGATTAGAGTGTACTAGATTCGGAGAGTGGGTCCAACGAGGGCTCCGCGATGAGGCATTTTTTATTGAAAATCCAGAGGGCGCCACCATCGCCTTCTTCTGGAGGCCACGCCCCCGTGCGCGGCGGCGCCAGTCGGAGAGCGTGCCCAACAACAACAACAACAAAAAAAAGCACGGCCGCGGTCGAGCGCAGCGTAGTAGTTGCGTTCGAGGATGACCGTGCCTGGATTAGCTGGAGTCGCGCAGTCAGATGGATCGCGTTTGCAGTTTGCTTTCCTTACCTTATGTGCATGTTTCACTGTGTCATGAGAAAACGAAATTCATAGCTGATATTCCGAAGAAATGGGGACCATGTGCCGTAATAGGATGAGTTACAGGAATTAATGAACTGTGGGGCATAATTAGGTGTTAAATCAAAATTGGTAAACCTTTGTCTTCTTTAACAAAATTTCGCCGGTGCCCTAATAACGGCAGCGATTTGAGATTTAGGGAGCCTATATGGGTCACATTATTCTTTACGTGCAGCATATTTGTTTTTGTAGGTTAATTGTGGGTTGTGAAAATATTTACGGAATAGCCTTTTTCTTCCCTATTTTTGGGCGTCACATACGCCTGAGATGTAGTTGGTTTTCCAGACCCCCTGGCTGAATAAAGCAAAACACATTGTTTATACAGGAAGCATGTTATCGGTTGTCTATGTCTTCGAGCTCGCGCAGGTTTCCATTGACACGTGCCTCCAATCTGAATGACCGTTCAACTGAGAGCGGGAGCGTTCTCTTTGTTGATCGGCCTTCATCTGTTGCATATGAGGTCGTTCTCTTTCGCGTGGGCTGCTCGGGTGTAGGCTGCTCGTAGAGATAATCCTGAAGATACGGCAAAGGATTGTGGGTACCGCAACAGACCGAAGCGCAGGCTTTCCACGCTGTGTAGATACCTCATGGCCTTCAATGATATGCACATAATGCCTCAGTATGTACTTTGCATCAAAGTGCAGCTCACGAATGGAGTCGGTGCGGTGAAGAATGAGCTCCTGCATGCGTCGCCGTTCTTCATATTTAGGGACTCCGAAGAGCGAGAGCTTGGCCTGACCTTTCAATCTACTCTATATGGTTATGCGACCCACTACACAACAGTAGTTCTTTCGCCGAAGTGTGCTCATCCTCTCATTCTTCGAACACTGTGCGAAGTCTCCGAGTTACGAGACAAACCATAACACATATGCGAGGGCCGTCTGCGCGCGTAGATATCGTGCAGACCAACGTTATGGTGCAGACGGAATCGTTTTACGGAAGCGAGGAACCTCAATTCATGGCAAAGCAGTAATTATATCGTATTCTTTTTTTACCGACCTGGTACACAAATCAATTAGAGAGAAAATGACGAAATAAACACAAGCACGACGGCGTGTCCAGGAGACGGCGGCGCGTCGAGCAGACGACAGCTGGGCGCCGCCGTAACCACCGTCGGTAGGCGTGGTTCCGCCGGGCCATCGAGGCACCGGATTGGCCGGAACGTCAGAAGAAGGCGACTGCAGCGCCGCCGCAAATTTCAATGTTTATTGCTTCACTCTGGCCGCTTGGCGGGGCCTCCGCTGGACCCACTCCCCTATTCTAGTACACTCTAGCACGACCGACCTCGCTCACTCCTACGGCTTGTCTGGCGCATGACGTATGCACGCGCGTCTGGCATGCCGCTAGCTTGTTGCTAGGCAACGCAACAAAAAGTTGCAAAGTATAAGTTCGTTTATGCGCAAAACTTTTTCACTTTTAGTGGGAAGGAATAAAAAAAATAAACTGTTGTCTGGAAGTTTATTTCACATTCTTTTTTTCTGATGCTCGTGTCAACTAACGGATGGCGTTGAAACTAGGCGTGACGTGTTTCCTGTTGTCAGTTTTTGAAGAGTGTCCCCTCTTGTTGAATTTCTTTCTCTATAGGCTGTTTCACATGCTGCGACTGCAACGACGAAAATCGGTGCTGTCGCACGCGTCACAATGCGATTTTTAGAGGGCTCATTTCACATGATTGCGATTTCAACAATGCGACTGGTGCGACGGCCAGGGTTGCTTACTGCCACGTTTCGTGGCACACGCTGCATAATTCTTTTATTGTAATGAATAAAACGTTTACAGTATAATATATTGACTTTTCTTGATTAGAAGCAAATAATATGTACGTTTACAAATTTAAAAACGTTAGTTAAGATTTGTCTTGGAGTGCGCGACGGCGGTTTCGGTAGTTCAGTGCGACATGGCGCACGTAAACAGCTGTTCGCAGGTGGTTCTGCGCCGTGTGTTGTCTCATCTGCCTTCTATGACCGTTTCGTTCTGCCTGCGCTACAACAATCTACAGGATGACCTATCGACCGGTTCATATTGCTACCCTCACCGCATATGCAGTCGTCGGATTCGGCTGCCACGAAGTCGTCGTGTCAGCCCAACAATATCCTCGCGCTACCCGTGCTCAGCGTCAGCTTGTGAAGAAATGATGCGTGTATATTGCCCGTGATTGCGCATATGTGGTGCCTGCTACTAGCCATATTCTTACGCCAAACGCAACAAGAAGCACCAACCCGAAAGCACGCATGTGCCACTGAACGAAGCCTCAAGTGATCTGTGTGATTACGACGTGGAATGAAAATTGTGTTGTGAAATTCAACCTTAGCGCTATCCTGGTTCGTCCATCACCGTGCTTGCGCTGCGAATATATATATGGGAGCCCTCTCTAAATATTTCTAAAGGCGCAAAAGCCGACGCATCAAATGTTTCGAGCAGTTACCGTAACTTTTGTAGAAACCTGTACGTTGTAACATATCATTCTAAAGGACACGCTTCTCGTCCACCTTGTTGTTCTGTGTCTCGCGCTGGCAGTATACTCGGAACTTCTAACAAGAAGACCATATCAATATGCGCTATTCATAATGCCGGATCATAGGCCTGCGGCAGGCGCACTTGCCGTAGAATTTTTCAGCTTTCTGCTCAGCCTCGCACTTCTCTCACGGTTAGCCTGTTTTGTGGAAATATTTATTCTTATATTAATAATGTTATTAGATATTATAGTTTCTTCACTGTAATTTATAGCAATCATCCAGATTTCTTAAGGTAGTCATGCATTTAACCTGTATTAGATAAAAATTGTTACGACATGCTTATGGGAGTCATTTCATACTAGATTGCTCAGCCAGAGAAAGTACAAATGCAAGTCTCAAAGTTTATTCGAATTTGGTATTCCTAAACAGATTATATTGGCAGAATTTTATGCCTGCTTGCATTTCCTGCAATTCAATGTTCAGAGCTGGAAAAACTGATTCCTTTTCTCGCTGTCGAAAGCCTGCTTCAATGTCGATAGCAAGCTATAATGATTCATTTCGAAAGTTTTAAGCAATGACTATATGTCTAAGCTTATCAATGCGTTTTTGTTCGACGAACACAATTAAGTTTTCTCTCTCCCTCTTTTGACAGCCACGGAATGAAACCGTTCGCTTTCATAAGTATCAGGATGCAAACATTCTGGAGTTTGTCCTGAGCATTTGCCTGCATCCTATAGTGTGCATGTTTGTACCAAGTTGTGGTGTTACAATCGCAGTGATCTACACATATTCTTATATTGCAACAAACAAATTTATTTAACTTTCTTTTCAAATCTACAATGTGGCCATGCAGTAACAACTACATTAATAAGCAAAAAAAAATACTGCAGATTCAGTGTACGTGTTGGAATCTACGCGAAGTGAAGTTTTTGTCAAGTGGTCAATTAAATGCGGTTAAAGTAACTGCGATATATACAATTTGTCTTACTTTCAACAATCCAACGTGTCATCTTTTGCAAGGTTTTCTTATGCATCGCATAAGTCACAACCTTAATGTCATGTAATCTTTATGCATTACACTGTTCACAAACCATACCGAAACGCAAATGACAGTTAATGTAGATGCATGCTGCGAGACATCATCACAGTGACATTTGTTGAGCAAGGAATGGTGCGAGGTGTATGCAGATGAATGAATGACGTGCTTATGTACTTATTTATTTATATACCTCGCAGGCTGCAAGGTTGGAGTATTATGCAAGGAGGCATAAAAAAGTTGTTACAAAAGGAAGAAGGACACAATATTAAGAGAAAAAGCAGTACCAATACATTGCACCAACTAGCCCAATATGTTTTACTGGCACAACATTATACAATACTTGAAAAACAATAACAGAAAAAGTTACTGCCCATGCACCCTGTACAGACCGTAAACCTGCGAAGCTGAAATGTGCGGCACCGGTGTTTATCACTGAGGTAATTCCAATGGTTTATTCAAGTATTTCTATATTATTGGTTATGTCTGTGTTTCTTAATGAGGTTATGCACATGTTTGGCTTGGGTATATCACATTGTTTATTTGGAATGCCACACATTGCACTTTGCAAAATCACCATCATGGAAAGTGCAATGAGTGGTTCATTGTGTTAATCCAGCGGGTCCATCAAAGTATTTCTGAATTATGTTACGCACTTGTGTTTTGTAATGCGTTAATCATAATGTTTGTGACTCAGTTATGCACTGTAGTTACCAAGTGACGTACCCGGGCTGCACATTTCATTTAATTAAATACAGGGACACATTTTTGAACCTATTGGGAAGTCGGAGAGAGACTGTTGCACGCGCGCTCTGCTGCTAGAGAGAAACGATGTCACTATCGGTCTAGCCAATGGCCCACCACACCTTTGCTGCGAGATAATAATGAGATCATGATCTTGTCTTAACCCCATCCCCCTCTGTGTCCCTTCCCTGCAATAATACGTAAATAAATGTATGTTTGAAATGCACAAGCATTTCTATGTCTACCCAACAAGAAATTTCTCCGTCCATCATGAAAGACGAATGCAATGGCTCACATCCCCTTAAAGAATGGCTCACACCCCCACACTAGGGTTTTTGTGAACGGACCATGAGTGTTTCGCATAGGCATATACAGCTTCACTGTAAAAAGAATTAACACCTTTCTGCTAGAGACCAAGACAATTATGAGGTGTATTAACAAGTGAAAGATTATTGAACATGCCGAGTAAATGCTGGTCGACAGGCAATAAATCGAATTTACACAAAAAGCAGAAGCAAGATCTGATGTGTGTCCATACAGATCCCAACAAGAAACGCACCCATCTCTGAATGAGTAACAGAGGCCATGCTGGCACAAGATTCTCCCAGTGTCTTTGCATCTACAGCTTCCGTAATTTCTCTAGGCAGCCGATCTCCACAGAATGCTAGCTTCCTCTACAATGCACTCTCCACATCTGAGCGTGCATTGTAGAGGAAGAAGCTAGCATTCTGTGCAGATCGGCTGCCTAGAGAAATTACGGAAGCTGTAGATCTAGAAATGCTGGGTTAATCTTGCCAGCACGGCCTCCATTAGAAATGGATGCATTTTCTGTCAGGAAACGCACATGAATTTGTGCTTCTCCTTTTTGTGTATGTTCAGTCTATTGTCAGCGAGCATTTACTCAGTGTGCACATTAATGTTTTGGTTGTTAGATCATCTCGGTTTTCTTGTTCGTCCTATGTGTTCTCTGGGGCCATTTGCAGCCAGGCTATTCATTTTTTTAGTCTTCAACAAGTCACTTTAATAGCCCTTATGATGCTTCTGTGTACCTTATAAAATCTTTTTTTTGGCCAATGTAGCAAGAATGTATAGTGTGAAGCAATAAGAAGAGGGTACGCTAACTTCTAATTAAAAGGTTTATTGTGAAAATGCAGTGATCTATAAAGGTTACCAGAAAGTAGTACAGCAATAAAACCTGATAAAGACTAGTGCTTGATGAAACCAAACATAAAAGCGGGAAAGGGAGAAAATACATATAAGATATACAAGTCCAGGGAAAAAAACATTGTGATCACAAAATGCACTTGTGGCTACCTTCCAGGAAACTCATTATTTTTCTAATGGCATAGAACTGGAAGAATGTGCTTGCATAAGCAAGCCGTCACTCTGTCTACTGGAATAACAACAGTGTTTCTTGAAAGGTGCTGGCATGCAGGATTGGCAATTGTAATGATTCTTTTCCTGCACTTGTAATTTTTCTGTATTTTCTTTCTGTAGCACTTTTTAAATGTTTGGCAGCATCAAGCACCAATGTTTATCTATCCTACAAAGATGTCTTTCTTTTTCTGGGGAAAACTCGGGGAAGGCGGGAGATGGGAATTCAAGACGATGAGCAACATGAGAAGAAGGTGAAAGTAGGAGCCAACGTTTCTACAAGTGGACCTTGAAGAAGACAAGTCCACTTGTCGAAACGTTCACTCCTGCTTTCACCTTGTTCTCGTTTTGCTCGTCGTCTCGTCATCGTCATCGTCATCGTTTTTTTTCTGGTAATTTATATAGCTCGCCACATTTTACAAATGAACCTCAGTTGAAAGTTAGTACTCATCCATATCTAGTGTCATCCTGTTGATACCGCTTCATGCTATGCACTCTTGCAACATTTGTGTGTGTGTGTGTGTGTGTGTGCGCGCACACACACACGCGTGGATTTGGATGTGAGATCGGGCCCTTGGGCAGAGGTATCATTCTTCTCCTGTGCAGCCTTATGAATTCCTTAACTATAGTGCAACAGAAATACGATGGACAAGAACGAATTGAACACACAGAGCGCTTCGTTCCTGTCTGTTTATCTGTTGCACTTTAGTTAATAATGAATACACACAAACTCATCCAGTTTTCATTTATTATGTCGGGCTTATAAGCCCGCTTGTGTCCTGGAATATCTGCATGGCTATGTATCCTGTAATTTAATTTCTGGCCATGTGCTTGCAAGTCGCGTCTCAATCTCCTGATTTTCCTGACAATCTTGTATGATGTGCAGGCCCAGACAGTTTCTCGTGAATCCATGCAGGGTGTTGTGCAGGGTGTAATCTGCACTACAAGTGCTGCTTTGATTGCTTTCATTTCAGCTTCTCTAGGTGTAGGATGACCTGGAATGGTACTCACTTATATGGGGTTTAGTTTTATGTAGTGTCATATTACTGTTACACTGCTATTGCCAGATCAGTGTACTATATGTGCCTTATATTTGCTTGCATCTTCATGATTAGCAACCTCCTGTGTGCGTTTGGCAGTTGCATATAGTCTCCTGGCCTAATTCTTTGCCCCCATATGTCATGGTATGGGCCTGTTGGGTTTCAAGTTCAGGTACTCCCGAGGTTGTGTTTGTCAAGGGAGGGGTAGTCGTCTTTGCATCTCATATGCTAGCTGGCATAGTATCTTGGGACGAGGTTCTGAGCCCTTGAGACAAAGAATTTGCGCTGCAGGCTGCAACTCTACTCTGTCTAGGTGCTTGTTCGTTACCTCTTTCTCATAGAGGTCTTTAAGCATGGTGAAGTTGGAAAGACCTGTTATTACTACCCGATGCCTGTATTCGATGAGTTGTCTTTATGTGCTGCTGGTAATTTATACCGTACCATACCTTGGACACAAGCACAGCGTCTGCGATTTTCTATAGTTTCCACTTGTCCACCCCCATTATTTCGAGATTATTCTTTTCACCAGGTGTGGAAGTTGCGCACAGGCATTGCATAATTGTTTCACCCACGTGCTGGCTCTGCCGTCATGGGCTTACGTTAGCTGAGGATTTGTGGATGTTGACTTGCGGGCATATTTGTCCAGCTATGTGGATCACAATGTGCAATCTGGGGTAGTTCTTAATTCTAGTCTTTCTTTTTTTCCGACGTCGATATGAGCTGGCTTATCAGAAAGCGAGAGGCCAGACTGGCCAAGAAAGTCTGCAGTGTTGTCGAGGGCTTGTTGCATCATTCTTGATTTCTGTATAAGATAGCTTTCCCATAGACTGTAATACACCATAGGCTGTAGTGTTTCTTGTAGTATACCCGTGTTGTTGGTGTGTGTGGGCCAAATGTACCTCCAACTGTCACCTGGAATTTTCTGTCTTTCAGAAAATTACTGTTTAAGTGCTCTACCAGTGAGAGCAGCATTCCGGGCTAGTTAGTAATCCATTGCTGAAATGATATTGCGCGACATAAAAAACGACAAGGACGTGAAAGAAGACGACACACCAAGCGCAACCAGAAATGTTTTTGTTCATCGTTCCTCTTATTAGAGCAGCATGAGGTACTGCTGTTAAAAGCGTCTTCAGTCTCTTCATTCTTTCATAAGCGGTATTACACAATGTCCCGCAATAAAGTTTCTGCTGCTTATGGCCCACTCATATCTGCCAGAAGGGACAACTCTTGAAAAAGGTTTTCTTTGTACCATGTGTGCGACGTAGTATGAGCATTCATGCCTTGACATTTATACATCTGTAGACTCAGCTTCCTGACAGAGTACTTGCTATACCTGATCATGCTTATTTGTGCAGTGCTGTTGAGCAATACATATTGATGCAATGAATATTTACAGACTCGAATTATCACGAAAGATGGTTGTTTTACATTTCTGCCCTTTGCTTTCTATTGGTGTAAGATTTTGCATAAGCATGCCCCCCTATGCAATAGTACTTTGAAGTGGAAGTGTTCAATAAAAGGTGATGAACTAAATCTAAGTGCAAGAGCTTTTTTTCTCACCTATGACTCCCATCGAAATGCGACTTCCGTGGCTGGCAAATCAATCAGACAAGAACACAAGGCTGGCAAGCCTTGTGTTAGCAGCAGAATGCTATAGCCACAGTGGCAGGTGAACAAATTGAAGAACAATATTTCTGTCTATAATGTTTTTTCTTGCCTGTATGTAAGTAAAGTTTGGAATAAGTTTGTCATTGCAAAAAAGCCCAGTTTGTGGTCTTTTATTGAATAAACCACATATTGTGTATAGTTGAAATGCAGAAATTTGTTCTAAAATCCTTGGGTGATATATGTTCTTGCAAGTAGCATGATATTTCATTACTTATAAAGATAGTAATCGCAGCGGATATAGTTTTATGGGTTTGCACACTAATATATGTGATCACAAACTTATTAGAAACTTACTAGAAACATGTAAGGCATGAATGTTTCTGCACACTTGATCAGCTGTGAACGTGCAAGAACTTCTTGTACTGGCCGACTTCATTGCGCAGTTTTGATTTACTTTTCTTCAGCGTGTCGTTTTATAATGTTTTATCCCCACAAGAACAGGCCGTTTGCCTGCTTTTCGCATTATTGCACGAGTTCTACATGATTGTGCAGGAGGGTACGTTGTCACTGTGCCACTATAGCAAGCAGTTTACTTAATCTACTAGGTGTACAGTTAATTACCTTGCAGAGCAAGTGTTCATACAGATGCAGTAAGGATACAAAGTCCGCAACATAGTCAATGTTTATTGGTTTCTGTGCAAGAAAAAAAACCATTCTCCAGAGTAGAGGTGCGTGCACCTCGTCTCTGGAGAATTTCTCTGGAGTTGCAACTTAACGTGCATGTAATATTTTATTCAAGCCACGGATTTAATGCTATCGTAGCAAATTCATTACGATAGCCTACACTTTTGCTCTGTCAAATTTAATAAGAGGAACGATAAGCTTTCAAGATGCATCGGGAAATTCGTGCTTGAAAACCGACAAGAAAATGCAACTGAACGGTACCCCGTTCAGCGCAACGTTGAAACTTCGGGTACTTTGCTGTCTTGTCATTTGCCCTTGCCGAGGTTTAAATAATTGAAGCTGCTCCGTAAGCGCGATTTTTGCATGCTACTCAACAAAAGAACATTGTGACGACCTCGTCGTCTGCTGGGGATCGAACACCTCCCAGCACTGACACCTCGCAAAGGCGTACGAAGCAAACGTGAAAATGCACTTCATTTGCTGCGTAGCGTGTTAACAAACGCATAGAAATCGGAGAATGCAATCTGCGGTACAAGTTTTTTATTCTCCCTTCGCGTACGTACCGAATTCGACGATCCACGTCTCCGCGCATTGCACTTGTCGTGCGAAACGCCATTTTCCAAAACAAACCGGCGAAACAGCTCCGTTGACAGCTCTCCGCGCAATTTCGACGGAAAATCGCAGCGATCGGTGCGACTGTGCGACCAACCGGTTGGTCGCAGCCGAAAATCGGGCGGTCGGCACTGCGACTGCGATTTTCATCGCAAACGACGGAAATCGCACTGCCGGTGCGACGAAAATCGCATCATGTGAAACAGCCTTATGGCCGCACGGCGTGCGCGCGGAGACAGTCGAAGGAGAGGGAGTTGCGAGAGGCTAATGAGGGAGGGCGATGGGAGAGAAGTTGGGGAGGGCGAAGGGCTCGGCCACCTGGATCGGCGCGCGTGCGCGCGACGATCTACGAGGTCATGCAAGGGAAACGGATTTTTGTGTTAGCCCAATACAGAGATGGCGCCAATTACCTCTGCCACCTAAAGCCCCTTGATGTTTGAAAGTAGCGACACTCTCCTCCTCACGGCGCTTTCCTCCTCGATTCTCCTCGCCCGCCGGCTGCGCACGGCACGCTATTCCTCCTTGGCCCCCGCGGACGGGCCGCACGATTCTATGGAGGCGTGTTACTTTGGGTCAGTTGAGCGCCCCAGTGGGGTTGAAAATTTTGAGAAATGCTAATAACAGCATCGATAATGCTAGAGGCAACATTTATGACGAGGTTGGTTTTTTCCTAAAGCTGTATGAACGGGGTATACCGATGTAAAGGGAGCTTTTGAGGCGAGTTCTATACTCCAGACAATTTTTCTGCCGCATGATGAGATGCTTTGCTTCGTGCGTCTGATGTAGTATTGCTTGTGACACATCCCTTTGTGTGTGGCTTATTAAGCGAAAGCCTTAGACCTCTGCATCAACGTCCCGTTGTGGGCAACAGAAAACATCACGTGACCGAAGGAAGGCGAGAAGCGAACCAAAGCATGTGCAGCCGCGCATAGGAGATGATTATTGATTAGCAATGTATTGATTGATTAGGATTGGATTAAGATGAATTCGGGTGTATTAAGGAGGGCTAAGGTGGATTAAAGTTGCTGAAAGTGGATTAAGGTTCATAAAGGAGGACAAGGTTGGATTAAGTTCGATGAAGGTGGGTTAGGGTGGATGAAGGTGCGTTGAGGTGCATTAAGGACGATTATAGTGGATTAGGGTGGATTAAAGTGCATGAAGGGTGAGGACGGATTAAGAAGGATTAAGGTGCATGAAGGAGGATTAGGGTGGATTAATGTGGATGAGGAAGCAGTAGGGTTGGTTAAGCAGGATTAAATTGCATTAAGGAGGGTTAGAGTAGATTAAGGTCGATGAAGTTGGATTAGGGAGCATTAAGGAGGACTCTCGTGGATTATGGTGGATTAAAGTGAATGAAGGAGGATTAAGGTCGATGAATGTGGATTCGGTGGCTTAATGTGCATTAGGAGGATTATGGTAGACTAATCAGTCTTAATACTCAATGAACCCTTATTCACCTTACTCCACCCTAATCCACCTTAATGCGCCTTCATCCATCATAATCCAGCTTAATACTCCAAATCCACCTTAATACAACCTAATCAAGCAATATTGCCCCTAATGCACCTTACCTACCATATACGTTCTTAATCCTCCTTTATCAACCGCGACCCATTATAGTCCGCCTTAATCCTCCATCATCCACCTTAATCCTGCTTAATAGTCCCAATCTACCTTAATACACTCTAATCCACCTATATCAAACCTAATACAGCTCTATGGCCGCTAATCCGCCTTAATCAGTCTTAATCCTACTTTAGCAACCCTAATTCACCTTAATCCAAATTAATCAGCCTTAATCTTACTTTATCCACCTTAATCCCCCTAATCCTAGTTTATGCACCCTAATCGGTCTTAATACCCTTTCATCAACCCTTCACCTGAATCCACCCTAATCCGCCTTAATCCTCCTCCACCCACCTTATTCTTTATTCATGCATCTTAATCCTTCTTAAGGCACTCTAATACACCTTAATCTTCTTTAATACACACTAATCATTATTCCTCCCTAATCCATTTTATGTCAATCACTAATGATTCATTAATTAACTTGGGTAATCATTCTTTTATGCAGGGGTGGACATGAATTGGGTCACCTCTGGCCTTCCTTGGGTCACGTGATACTTCCAGTTTACAACGCGACCTTGAAACAGATCTAAAGGCGTTTGCCTTAAAACTAAAAAAAAAACTCAACGTTGACTAGCTAACGCTCATCACCTGCAATAACACGGGTATACTTGCCACTAATTTTTTCAGGGCGCAAAGCAGAATCTATAATGCTGCACTTCCGACTGAATGACAAGAGTTAGCGACGTGCGAGGGGAATATTAAGCATACTGAGGACAACCGCAACAAAAACGCTGGTGAGCGTTTGTGAGCGTAGTGGGCGTGGTGAGCGGAAGAATGAAAAAAAAATGCAGCATTACGGGATGCTTTGCTACGAGCTATAAGAAAGACGCCTCAGCTCGCAAACAACGCTGTTCTTTGTCGGAACAAAGTTCTTTCGGCCAATGTCATGCAGCCACTGCTTCCTGTGCAAGCCGTCACGCTTTCCTTGTGCTATCATAAAAACGGCATAACCATCTTCAGGCTTCTTGCTGCAGTTATATGCGCAACAGTCCGGCATAGCGCTTGCACATAGAGCAGGAAACACGGCGTACAACGTTCGCTACGCCGAGCTAAAGCGCCGAGCCAGCCGTGCTCAGGAGGAAAATGGCGCGAACGAAAAAGAAAAACAGAAGCAAAACTCAAGATCCGCGCGTTTCCAAGGGCAACGGCAGGGAGACCAATCGTCGTGCAGAAAAATGGGGGCGAAACTGGTTACCGCGGGGGGAACGCGCAAGGGGCGAGGAGGAGGCGAGGATGTCGCGCGGCGGCGGGAGAGTTCAAAGAGTGTCGCTACTTTCAAATCATCAAGGGACTTTACTGCCACCGAAACCAGGGAGTTTACCCCCACTGCTTGAGCTCCTTGGCGTTATCTTTTGCGCATTCTGCCGGCGCTAGCAACACACTCCCGTGTTATCACTCTTGACAGTTGCTCGTCGCGTTTTGGACAAGCGTGAGTCAGAAAGAAGGCTTAAATTGTTGCGGGGCTATAATTGTCACCATCTTGTCGCAGTGAGATTCAGTACGCACCAAACTTTGTCACCACGGCCTAGCCACTTTTCGCTGCGTCACGACAGCCGCGGTGTGTGTGTGTGTGCATCATAAGTAACAAAAATACCATAAATAATTTTCAACAATGTTCGGTGTCAGAGAACGCGCCAGGAACTTGTCTAGCCAGTGCATTAAAGAGCGAAACTGCGCACCACGGCCGAGCTGCTTTTCGCTAACCGCGTCGTAGCGCCAGGCGCGCTCACTGCGCTTGAAAAGTACCCCAAAAACTAACGAAATTAGTTACAATAATGTTGGGGGCCAGAGAAAGCGCGAAAACCTGTCGCAGCAAGATTCAGTATACGCGAAACTGCGTCACAGCACCCTTTGCGACTCGCGTGCCCAAAAACTAGCGAAATAAGTTGAAGTAGTATTGGGGCTTATAAGAAAGCGTCGGAAACGTGTCCCAATACGATTCATTAATTCAAATTAACTGCGCCATGACGGCCGCGCTGCTTTTCGTTAACTGCGTCACAAGTCTAGCCTAGGTGCCGTGCCGTAAGCCTAATTGCTTGAAATGTGTCGCAGACTGTCGAACAATATTTCTCACCTTGACATAGTACAATAGTGCAGCGGTGTCATGTCGAAGTTCAGAAGGAACGCATGAATTGGCCTGGAGCCCACCAAACCAAGCTAAATCCAAAAATAGAAAAGCAGGCAGACGGGTCAACCAACAGGCCAACGCTCAGCTGTACGACCGGTCTCGCTCGCTTCGGCGGTGTGTCTGACGAATGACGCAAGCATCTGGATCGGCATTCGCCGATTCGCATGTCGCTAGGCAACGGAAGTAAGCCGCAAAATTTTATTTTAATTTATACGCAGATATTTTTACTTTTCCCGGGATAGAATAAAAAAAAACAATTTCTGTTAATCTCATTTCACATTGTTTGTTTTTTTTTTTATGCTCGCGGCCCCAAACAGTCGGCGTTAATACTATAGCATGACGCATTTCCTGTTTCCAATTTTCGCCGAGTGTCCGCTCTTGTTAAATTCCTTTCTCTATGATGAAACTCGGGATTCTCGACTCGGCGTCGCCTCTTCTCAGCCGCAGCTTCAGAGCGATGTTCCGGACCAGTTCGGCAGCGACGCATCGCTTCTCGCTTGGCAGTACGGCGCTCTTCGAGTCCTGGTAAGCCACTTGTTCTTCGCGCGTACGGACTTTCTTCTGTCTTCCCGTGGCAGCAGCACGTACGCACGGAGTAGAG
The DNA here is from genome assembly GCF_038994185.2 of Dermacentor albipictus. NCBI lineage: Eukaryota > Metazoa > Arthropoda > Arachnida > Ixodida > Ixodidae > Dermacentor > Dermacentor albipictus. Next base: position 4,169,611 of record NW_027225570.1, on the reverse strand, counting down.
GAGGCGTGAGGTGCGTCGCCGTGCCGGCTGTTGTGAGCTTTTATTCGCCTGTGACGTCACGGCTCCGCCCTACGCGCGTGAGGTGTGAGGATGTTACGTGGCTCGGTGCTGTCGCAGGTGGTTGCTAGGCAACGCGAGGCGGCGCACAGCTGGGCTGGCTTTTCTAGTAACGCTCCACGGCGGAACTAAAAGCTTAAACAGCTCCGCTGTTAAAATAGCAGTTCATCTGGTTAAAAGTTTTGCAATTGATACCTGCCAACAAGAGTCGCGGGCGCACCAAAGGAAGCAAAACCATAAAATATATTATTACACAGAGTTTCTGCGAGAGAAACTGGGCGTCCGCCAGAGTCCGCGCAACGAAAGCGCGCTCGCTAGCAGACGACACTCTTGACGACAGCAAAATTGAAGACGTCATGCTGTATAGCCCATGCCTCAGATAAGTACACATAGCAAAAAGGTGTCAATATATATTTGCTGCTAAAAAATTCGCAGTTCCGCCCGAAGTCGAAGCGCCGATCGCGCTAGCAAATTAGTATATAGCTGTGCGAAGTAAGGATAATAGTTTTATCGGCCATATAAACTTGTAATCATTTGTTTACTAATTAAATTAACAATGATAGCAAGTGCAAGCGCGACTCAACGAGGACGTAGAAAGAAAACGACAAACAGAGACAGCGCTGTTTTTTTTTGTGTCTGCTTCTCTGTACGTCCTTGTTCGGTCACGCTTACACATTCTATCATGGATTCAAAAGAACTAGCCCATCAACGTGTTTTAACTAACTTCACCAGCGCGGTGTCACGCGCGCACAGGTAAACATGAACACATCCCTTTCAATGACAGCTGAAACTGTCTGTGAAAATGCTGGAGTTAAGAATCGTGGCAGCAGCCGCGAGCCAATTGAGCTCCGTGCATCTGTCGCTTCAATGCGAACGAAACGTCGAAAGCACAACGCATACGAAGCTACCAGCACTACGTGCGCTCTGCAAACTCGCAGATCGTCTTGAAGATGAGGCCCGGCCGGGCTCGCACTTTGGCCACATCGCAGATCGCTTTCAAGACACACAAGCGCCGGCAACGAATCCCCATGGCTTCCGCCGAAGGCGTCTACTACGGCGTGCACGATTCGCGTGGCCAACGCCGTAGTAGACGCCGTGGTTGTCTCCACTCTGTATGGAGCGGCAGGCGAGCAGGACATCGAGGCGTGCGTCTAAATGACGTACAAAAATCCCTCACGTGATCTGTTCCTACGTGCCTAGGAACAGGGTGGTTTAGGGATTTTTGAGAAGGCGATTTGAGTGGCGCCGAGCAACACCGTGGCGTGTTCAGCCTCGGCTTAATCGTTCTCTGGCCCGCGCGTAACGCGCATTCAACGTTACTTATATGATTGTGCTTGCGTTGCTTGTGTGTTCGTTGTAAGTTCTGTGTTACTTGGCAGAAAGCCGTGAGTTAGTGGTGGTGCGGCAGTGCGGCTTTGGCCTCGGTGAGCTCTGGTATACCCGTATACTTCCTTGAGAAATCGGCGGTGGTGACAATTGAAGTGGCCTAGCGGCCTAGCGCCTCTAGCGGCAGTGAAGTTCTGCGAAACCGCGATGTGGCGTCGCCGTGTCCAACTTCGCTCAACGGGCATCGATGGATGTGCTGCTCGCTACAAGTCATGTACTGCGTCGACCGCCCACTGTTCAGCGCTGAATGTGTGTTTGGTGTGCTGTGCTTGAAACGAGTGGTGCAGCTGCGCAGCGTGGAGGTGCAGAGTGGCTTAGGGGCTCCATTTGCGCGTTCACAGGCATGTGCATCCGTTTTGGTCTCATAAGCGGCTGTCGCGGGATTGTGGTGTGCTCCTTGCCTAGTATGAAGTTTACGCTGCTAACACACAGTATGTTCATGTTTTTCCGTGCTAGACGTCATTTCCATGACGACCGAGTTGAAAACGAGGCAAATGCGTTAAATGGTACTTTATGCTTTCCCTTGAGTTTCTGTTTTTGTGCTTTTTATTATAGATCCTCCACAGAAACTACGCGAGTGCCGAACTTGAGCTTGTTGGTTTCAGGTCAAATGGTTGTTACTAACAGGACAGTGTAATAAACGACCAAGGGCTTGGAGGCATCCAGTCACATTGCTTGTCTCATGGTGTCGCTTCATGAGCACCGTGAGCCTCCAGCTCCAGCTCCAGCCTCCAAACCAACAATGATCTCCATGACAACTTTTCAACAGTAGAATGCTTGCACCCAGCAAATATAAGAAGGAAGCATTCAGGATGGTGCGTAGTAGGCCTTTTGAAGCTGGCAGGATTGCTGATGGGGCTTTGCCTGTCTGCCCTTTTTATGAATACAGAAAGATGATTTCCTCTTTGAGAGGGATTGTTTCAGAGGTCGGTACATGGCAACAGTGCGGGGTGTTTCGTAGCAGATAAGCTTGCCTTCGCCCACTGTCGCCCCTGTGAAGTGCCCACTTTTTGGACGCAAAGTGCTCTCCACGCATGCATGCATTTTTAGCTTGTAAAGAAGACGTTTATTACCCCTTGCCTCAAGCTAGTCTCTGCTGGTGTCAACCGAGTAGGCATTGGGAAGTATGTCGATGCACACTTACAAAACACTGTTGCTACCAGTGAAACCAAAAAAATGGAGCTGTTTTTTTTGTCTACTCGATCCTCGTTAGTTACAATGAGCAATATCTTTGTCCGAACAGAAGGCATATATAGTTGGTCGTCCATAGCCTGCGCACTAAGACTTGTTCGCGTGCTAAGACATACACCTGCCTGAGAACCTTAGCACACTGTCTATATGTAAAAACCTTCTGATGTGTTGATGACTTCTCTTTATCACACTGCCTGATCAAGCCAACAACTGGCTCAACCAGATGTTCAACAGGCTTCCCATTAGTTTTCCCGGCATCTCCTTTACCAGGGTGCTGCTCGTAGATATCTCTTTTCTTGACCTTACGCTGCACTTCAACCACGGCCACACCTGCTGAACCTATATCAGGCGATCAAAAAAGTGCTATACATCATGTTGCTCCAAACTCATCACATGTGCTACAAGGCCTTGAAGGACACCCTCATTTATTTGTGCCCTCATTATACTGCATGAAGCTTCGCATGATAAGTTCGAAAATTAACATTGCTGGTTTTTCAGTGTTATTCCTGTCCAGCTTCCTGAAAGCTATCCTGAGTGTTTCAAAAGCAAAAGACTGCTGGCGGACAAGAAGTACATAAAGCAAGGGCCGTTGTAACCACATATGCCACACAAAAGGAAGGCCACTGAGTGTACAGCCGGTTTACATCATATCCAACTAGCTTGATTCTCCCTTTGCAAGTGAGTAAACTCAACTTGCCCCGAAGACATTGTCTGTGACAAACTATGTGCCAGATGCTGTGTCCCCTGAAAAGCTGAAGATGTCTACGAGATCCTGACACCCCGCAACTGCTTCTACAATAAGCAAACAGGCTACTATAAAAACGACTGTCTTTACTAATATGCTAATAACATGAAAACGGGCAGAAATTTGGCTATTTATCGGGCCTAACTCCAGGTGCAAGCCACTCTTCCACCAGATGTGTGTTGTTCACAGGAACTGGAGCGATACAATTGTAGATAAAAAGAACATGTGTGAAAGTAGTAGAGTTGAAGTATATTCTGCACAAGCAGTGCTACCTGCAGTGCTGGGACCTTATAGCCAAAATTTATGGCTGCACCACCATGCAAAGGTGCTACTCCTGAATTATTAACTTCTACGTATTATATTTACGGTGGGCATATATTGCAAGTACATATAATCCACATTGTGTGCAATATGGTTAAATGATGTCAACTATGATAGCCATTCCTAATTTTAAATGCAACAAAAGACCAGATATAGGCAACAAATTGTAATTCAAATAGAAAGACAACCAGTGCACAGGATAAGTGACAGACTTCCTTTTACTGATAAAAAAAAATATGTCACATGTGACGCATGTCACCAGCAGTGGGTAGAAAACTTGCAAGCTTGGGTGACAGAGGCAAAACTTAGCAAAATGCTACAATCATAATCAAATGTAAAACGGTCTTGGACAAAAAAAAACGACATCATATTGTACAGAATGAAAGGGCATCGCAAGACACCTTCCAAGAGCACTCTATGGCACTACATACTTGACATAGTGTAAAAAATTTTACCACGCCCTACCCATGAAAAACAAAAGCAAGAAGCACGGAAAACGTGCCTTAAAATGCAATATGCAGAACCTGAAACCAAGAAAAAACACCGCAAAAAAGGTTTCGCGAATCTTTCAATGATTAAAATTGTCAATCTGTCTCGTCACTTCTTTATGAACCTGCACAGCTGAACAGGAAAGAAAGCCCAGTAGCAGGGCCGCAGAAGATGTCACCAAAATTACCAAGGATACTTCCGATTTAGTCGGGGTCTGACATTGCACAATAATTGTGTATAAGCTTTTCTTGGTTTAGAATAATTTATTAGATAGGGAAGAAATGGCCATGAGTGCACCAGGTGTATGCATAGTCTATGCACAAAAAGCCATTGCTTTCTTACTCTTTTTTCGCTACTACTATTCACGAGTATTTAAGTGCCTTAATAGCACACCTAACATCCTACTGGAAAACACAAAATTGGGCAAGTTGTGCCATAAAGAAAATTGCAGTTTCACTCATAATGCGAAACAATGATGAAGAGGTGAAATATGCGCAGGAAGCTTGCTTCATGCGGTGTTTGTTGAAGTGAACACTTGCCAATGCAAGTCAGTAATCTCCTTTAAAGAAGTAACATAAGTGCGAGTAGTATTTATTTATGGGAGCTGTGCCTCTTACTGTTGAAGTGGAAAGACTCAACTTTCCTTCCCCTTTCAAATCCGTACTTCGCCACTGGTCTTCACCAGAACAACCCTTTAACTTTTTACTGCTGCATTCATCTTGGTTTCCTCAAATCTATCTTTGGCCTACCCATTGCCAGGTCTCGCCCTGTGCTTGAGGAAAACAAGACACCAACAGCCCCATCCACTGAACCTGAGAAGCCAAGCACTAGAAGAAGATTAATGAAGCAGATGCACCGAATCACTGTCATTACATGTAAGAAGAAAATTTAGCACAGGACTTCCTTCACAAGTGGGAACGTGATGTGTCAGAACTTGAATGCATGGACGCCAGCTCTATATACAGTACGCAGACATTGAGCAGGTGTTAGCGAATCGTGGCACCTGTTGGCTAAATCGCACTCTCCAGGATCAGTATTCACCACGACTGTACTTTCAGCAGAGTGGCTGAGAGGTAGAATTGTGGCCTGCCAATCTTTTGATTACTTTGAATACTTGGAAGTTGTCATTGCAGTACAATGACAACTTTATTTGCAACACTCTAGCAAGAAATTTGGGAATTCCAGTGACAATACCAGTAGACATCAGAACAACAAAGGGAGTTGGCCCTAGCAGCTATTGCTGCTATGGACTATGGAAAGAAGACTAGCATAAGCATAAGAATTGAGATGGGTAGTGGTCCACTACTTTGGCGCTACTCTTAGTGATCTCGAGTTCAAGGAGGAAGCATTTAGCCGGAAAAAAAATATTACGCTTAACAGCTGTATCTAGTATAATTTTGCCTATGCAGCTTTACATAACCCTGTCCACACTTACCTAAAGCAGATGAGTGGCATTCTGAAAAAAAAATGAGTTTTTGATATTGCTTTGGAGAAAATTAATCTGTTTAGGCCTAACAGTATATATACGTACTGCACATACCTGCATTCGATATACCTTATCACCAACTGTTAAGTCGTCTTCTTTCCTCAGCCAATCCCTCCTGCAGCCAAATGTGCTGGCCCGGGTTTTACCTGCATTTCCTCCCGTGAAGTTGGTAAAAGTCCTTGGCGGTTTACTGTAACTTCATATTGCTACATGCTTGTGGTATTTATTTGCACGAGGCGCGTGGACGCCATCACTCCAGAAAAGAGGAGGAAGAAAGAAACTAGGCTCGCGCTGCGAATCTAACCGGTCAGCGCTGCAACCGCTGTTGTAAACATAACCTGTAAATTGCTGCTCGTGTTACTGACTCGTCCTTAGCGTAACAATGTGGTGGAGGTGGAACGTTACCCGTGCTCGCCACGGAGCTCCGAAGCAGCCACACCATCATCTTCTCAGCCATGGCGTCCGATGAACCCACCTTGTCGCCACCTACACCTGCGGCGCCATCCACAACGTACGTTACGGTTCCTAGTCTCCGTGATCCTGGGAAATTCTCCGCCCAAAATGGCATTGACGTCGACGACTGGCTCAGTATGTATGAGCGTGTTAGCCAAAGCCACCACTGGGACCCTACCGTCATGCCTGCCAATGTGATCTTTTATCTGGACGGGTCACAGCGTGTCTGGTTTCAGACCCATGATGTCGAGCTGTCCAGCTGGGGCATTTTCAAAGAGAGGCTTCGTGACCTATTTGGCAACCCCTCATATCGCCAACAGGCTGCGCGAAAAGAGCTTGCCACCCATGTCCAGTCGTCGACCACATCGTATGTCTCCTACATACAGGAAGTGCTCGCACATTGCCGGAAAGTCGACGAGCACATGACCGAGGTTGACAAGGTGGGCCATATCCTAAAAGGCATCGCGGACGACGCCTTCAATTTGCTCGTCCCTACCGCCCACGCCATCGTCAAAGAATGCCGCCGCTTCGAGGTAGCCAAAAGCCGCCGCATCGTCTTACAGTTTTCCCGGCTCCCCAACACCACTACCACGTCCTCTTGCTCCGTTCTTACCGCCACACGACCATTTCAAGAGAACGTCACACGTATCGTTCGCCTTGAGACTGAAGCGGCGAGTCCGGCCCCACTTCATCCACGACCCCTTGACGGCACCTTTGACCAAGCGGTTGCCACTATTTCCGGTATTAAAGCAGTTGTGCGGCAAGAAATTGGAAACCTTGGCATCCCTACCGCCTGCTCTGCCTCCCGACCTGATTCGGCATATATTCCCATTCCCACAACCTGTAATGACCAGTGTTTGGCTCCCAGACCACGCAATCCTGCTGAATGGCAAACCTCGCACGACAAACCGATCTGCTTCCGCTGCCACCACGTTGGCCATGTAGCCCGCCATTGCCGTACCACCTGAATGCCGCCGTACTGGAGCTCCTTCCCTGGTCCTCGCCCATACGCCTATGCTCGCCGTTATTCTCCTCGCCGTCTGTACCCTACTTCCGATGCTCCTGACAGCCGCTCGTCCGTGCGATCGCCGTCGCTCCCCGCCGCCCCAATTTCGCCGCTTTTCCTCGCCAAACCGACGGATGGAAAACTAGGCCATGCAGCTCTTGGAGGTAGTGCTGCATCACGTTCGCCCTGTCCAGATCCTCCGTTGGCGCTCGTCACCAACATGAACCTAATTAATGTTGACATCGATTGTATTCCGTTTACGGCATTAATTGACACTGGAGCCCAACTGTCCATAATGAGCGCTAACCTATGTTGTCGCCTCAAAAAAGTTCTTATGCCTGCCACCACTCGAGCCGTCCGCGCCAACGGCGCCACTAGCTGTTGCCGTCAGGGGTATGTGCACTGCTCGCATAGGAATTCCTGGCCGCCAAGTTCCAGTCCTGTTCACCGTGCTGACAAGTTGCCCTCATAACCTAATCTTCAGGGTCGACATTCTGATGACGCATTCTGCCCTCATCGACTGTTCCACCCGCACGCTGTGCCTCAAGCTTCTTCCTTTCAGACGTTCGCCCCGAACAACCGAACACCCTCTGCACTACAGCGTTTGTTCACTTACCTCCAAAAGCCCCTACCTTCATCGAATTGGTCTCAAAGGCAACCGTGCCTGATGGCGACTATGTCGTCGCACCTATTCGTGATGTCCTGCTGGCGCGGGACATCTCTGTACCACACTCCGTCGTAACCCTTGCCGCTAATCGGATCTGTCTCCGCTTTATCAATTTTGGCTTGACGAAGCAAGTATTACCTGAAGGCATAGCGGTGGCCACGCTCTCGTCAGTGACAGACGATCACGTCACTGCTTTTTGCAGCTGACGCGTCCCCAGATCCTTTTGATTACCCGCAGGATGCCTTGAACCTCGACGGCCCATTACGTCCCATGGTCACTCCGGACCTCGCACCTGCCAAGCCGTAGCCCTATATCGCCTTTTGCTTTCCTACCACGACATATTTGACAATGCGTATCGACCATTTGATCAGACTTCCCTTGTTAATCATCGGATCAACAGTGGTGATGCTGTTCCCATTCACCGCCCACGGTATCGCGTGTCCATGGCAGAGCGGCAAGTTATTCAGCAGAAAGTAAACAAGACGCTCGCTAGAGGCATTGTTGAGCCCTCTTCGAGACTTTCGGCGTCGCCGGTCATGCATGTCAAAAAGAAAGATGGCACGTGGCGTTTCTGCGTTGATACCGCCACCTAAACCTAATCCCTAAAAGGTCGTTTACCCTTTACCACGAATCGACGACGCTCTTGATTGTCTTTACGGTGCCACATACTTTTCGTCCGTCGACCTTCGATCTGGTTATTGGCAGATTTCCGTCGATGAGCAAGACCAAGAAAAGACAGCTTTTGTCACTCCAGATGGCCTCTACGAATTCAAGGTTATGCCGTTTGGTTTATGCAATGCCCCGCCACGTTCGAACGGTTGATGGACTCTCTGCTTCAAGCTTTCAAATGGTCAACTTGCCTTTGTTACCTCGACAACGTCCTTGTGTACTCTCTTACATTTGAGACGCACCTTGAGCGCGTCACAGCTATCCTTGACGTCTTCCGCAAGGCTGGGCTCCAATTAAACTAATCGAAGTGCTACTTCGGGTGCCGACAGATTACAGTGCTAGAGTATCTCGTCAATGCTTCCGGAGTACAACCCGACCCGGAGAAGGTTCGAGCAGTAACGGATTTTACTGTGCCACAGTCTTTCAAAGACGTCCGGAGTTTTGTGGGGCTCTGTTCTTATTTCAGACGGTTCGTGAAAGATTTCGCAGCAATGACTCGACCACTCACTGAACTTCTGAAGAAATACGTGCCTTTTACGTGGGGTTACCCTTCAGGCTGCCGCATTTTTACGCCTTATCACGATTCTCGCCAATCCACCGGTCTTGGCCCACTTTTACCCGTCCGCACCTACAGAGATCCGAACCGATGCCACTGGCTATGGGATCGGCGCCGTCTTATCGCAACGCCAACACGGACATGATCGCGTTATAGCCTATGCTAGCCGGCTCCTCACAACTGCAGAGCGCAGCTATTCGATTACCGAGCGCGAATGTCTTGCTCTCATCTAGGCTGTTTCAAAGTTCTGCCCATATTTATATGGCAAGCCCTTCTCAGTAATCACAGACCATCATGCGCTCTGTTGGCTTTCGTCGCTCAAGCATCCTACTGGCTGGCTCGGTCGTTGGGCCCTTCGACTACAAGAATATCCCTACACAGTGACTTACAAGTCGGTACACCAACACCAAGATGGAGAGTGCCTCTCTCACTACCCAGTCGAAGACGCGACCTCTACGTCTGACACTGACACCGACGCCTGTGTTCTCTCTCTTTTTCCACTGCTCCATGTCGCCGACGTGCAGCGTCATGACCTGTCCTTCCGTATCATCATTGACTGCCTGGAATTGTCACCTGCCAACAGTTCCCTTCGCTTATTCACACTTCAAAATAGCGTACTCCACCACCACGACGTTCACCCAGACGGCCCTGCGTTTCTCCTTGTGACTAAGCACCTTCGCTCGGCTGTTCTCCACGAACTTCCCGAACTCCCTACTGTCGGTCACCTGGGTGTGTCACGTACCTACAACCGGATTCGCCGACGCTTCTTTTGGCCAGGGCTTGCTCGCTCCGTTCGAAGATATGTAGCTGCGTGTGAGAAATTCCAGCGACGCAAGACATCGCGACGCTCCTGCTGAGTACCTTCAACCACTCGACTTCCCCGCGGAACCATTCTTTCGAGTTGGTTTGGACTTACTTGGCCCTTTTCCTGTTTGTACATCACGGAACAAGTGGGTCGCTGTGGCCACGGACTACACCACGCGCTACGCCATCAGCCGAGCGCTTCGGTATGGTTTAGAAGATTCCCTTGTCATGTGGCAAAGTGTATGTAGGGCAGTCAGGCCGCTGTGTTAATGAACGCCTTAGAGAACGTGAGCGATCGATACCAACAGGCACAGGTTCCCATTTGGCTCAGCATCGTAATATATGCAAGTGCAAACCCATGTTTCGTGACACCACGATTTTGAAAAAGAGCCGTGACACCACCACCCGAGAGTTATCGGAAGCATTCTTCATTCAGTCATTGGGGTCACAGTGCATTAGTGTGCCTTCCTTAACCTTGTACAGCGCTGTATTCGGTTTTTTTTTTGGATTCTGTCGCATGAGTGCGCTCTTGTGAACGGACGTTGGTGGCTCCACCGCATGGTGCTCACTGCGCATTTTCTTCTAGTTTCAGCTGTCTACAAAGGGGTGACGCAATAAAAGATGTCAGTTGAGAGTAGCGCCTTGTCCTGTCCTCTTTCTGTTGTTTTGCGCTAAACAAAGTGTTCATGGATTTGCACCAACTAGCCCGCTAACGCATTGTGCTTCCTACAAGTTGCGCCACAGTTGTCACCAATTTTTTTTCCATGCGACGTGATTTTATTGCATGGAGTTCCGCAACAACTTCTCACAGACCGTGGCTGGACATTCCTAGCAAAAGTTATCGCGCACATACTGCAGTCCTGTGCCACGAGGCACAAGTTATCCATGTCATACCCATCCGCAAAGAAATAGCCTCATGGAGCGTCTCAATCGCACTCTCACAGTCATGCTCGCGAAATACGTCTCTTCAGACGACACTGACCGGGACCTCGCTTTACCATTTGTCACATTTGCTTATAATTCCTCGCGCCTCGACACAGCCGGTTATTCCCATTTTTTCCTTCTGTTCGGCCGAGAACCAGCACTGCCCCTCGACACAACCCTCCCTGTTCACGCGGCACCGAGCAGTGAGTATGCACTGGACGCCATCGCCCGCGGTGCCCACGCGAGGGAAATTGCCCGTGACTGCCTTCTGAAAGCCCAAGAGTGTCAAAGGCGTTTGTACGACAGGCGCCACCGAGACGTGCACTTCTCTCCTGGCTCTTTTGGGCTTCTATGGTCTCCGGCAGGTCAGGTCGGCCTGTCAGAAAAACTGCTGTCTTGTTACACAGGCCCATACCGAGTGCTTCGTGTCGCGACTCCCGTCACCTACGATATCGCCCCTGACGCTACGTCTGCTTCCCACTCCAGTGATATCATGCACGTTACACGACTGCAGCAGTATCAACCTCCCAGTGATGACATTTAGACGCTCCGGGATGTCGCTTCTGCTACGGGGGGGGGGGGTTATGCTACACGCGTGTGGTATTTTATTGCTTGCACGAGGTGCGCGGGCGCCATCACTCCAGAAAAGAAGAGGAAGAACGAAACTGGGCTCGCGCTGTGAATCTAACCGGTGAGTGCTGCAACCGCCGTTGTAAATATAACCTGTAAATAGTTGCTCGTCTTACTGACTCGTCCTTCGCGTAACAATATTTCAAACATTTGGTTGCATCGTACTGGGCATGGTAGCTCTGCTGGCACGATGAGCTCATACCCGTTTGTTTTTGCCATACAGATCGCCGCCCTACTGCTTAGACCAGCAGGGTACGACGGAAAAGGCCAACATGTGAAAACCAACTCGACCTATCTTCCAAGGTACCTTAGATCCCAAGTGCCTACCGCTCCATTCTATCTGGATAAGCACGATCTACAGCACCATTACATTGAAACGACAACGCTGGATGACGTCACGGATTTCAGCGCCCCCAAAGCGAGGCTATGGGCACCAGCAACCATAAAATAAGGAGACAGACTTCGATGGAACACTGGGCACGGTAGCTCTACTGGCAGGATGAGCTCAAACCCGTTTGTTTTTGCGATGCAGGTGAGCAAACATTTTGGGAAATGCCTACCATTAAATGAATTTACCTAAATGTGCTGCCATGCCCAAGGCTACTTTCATATTTGTTGTGTGACTTTCGCGTGCATGTTTCTAAATTGCTGCCTATAGCAGGGGATGTCGAAAGTAACCCTGGGGCTGATTATGACCAGTTTTCCAAGCAGCTAAAACAAATTGCAGACGACCTTCATGTTATTAAGGAAGAACGCCTAACATCCATCGACTTAAAACTTGACCGCCTAAGCCATCTCGATACCAAGGTTTCTACATGCATAGAACAAATTAATAGCCTCCAGAAAGCACTAATATCGCTTGAACGGAAAGTGGATGACCTTGAATATCGTTTCAGAAGATCAAATCTAATTGTTTACGGTCTTCCCGAGGAAGCTAAGGAAAACAAAGGCTCACTTGAACACAAAGTGCCCGAAAACATTCTTAAAAGTGTTCTGAAAGCCGAAGATGTAACGATTGAAATGATTCAGAAATTGGGCAGGCCAGCAGCTAAAAAAACCAGACCGGTTCTTTTGAAGCTCCTGGAGTACCGCGACAAATCACAAATCTTAAGCGACTGTTATAAGCTGAAGGGGAGCAGTTTTTGAATCGGCGAACATTTTTCATGTCGTGTAAGAAACGTCAGGAAAAAACTATGGAACTACGCGAAAACTAGAAAAGAATCCGGGGACAAGGTATCGCTGGTTTACAACAAACTGCGCATCAGTGATGACCTCTACCGATGGGATGACGAAAGAAATGATGTGGCCATAATCCAACCACATTCAGCTACCTTGAGCAAAAAAAAAAAGCTAGGAAGAAGTGAGGCAAGCAACACGCACTCGGCGCAATGCAGTACGTCCGAAATAATATTCTGCAATAATAATGCACGTAACATATTAAAGAAAACTGACTTCCTTGAAGCATTACTTCTTGGTATAAACCAGATTTTTTTGCTTTAACTGCGACTTGGCTAACAATCGATATTAGGAATGCCGAAATCACACCACCAAACTACGTAATCGTACGGAAGGACGGTTTAACACGTGGTGGTGGCGTCGCTTCATTGATTAAAAAGGAAATCCCTTATATAGTGTTACCTGCAGTCACAGGAGGGGAAGGAATTTTTTGTAAACTAACATTTTCTATATGCAATATTGTCGTCGGCTGTATTTGTCGTAGTGCCTCGTGTGAGGTTGAAGTGATAGAATGAGTGTGCTTGTATGCGCAAAATAACGTTTTGGAGGTCAGACTAATACTTCTAGGGGATTTTAACCTGCCTGATGTAAACTGGCAAACATTTAAACACCACTCACCAAGTGCTGATACGCTTTTCAAACTGATGCTTTCATTGAATCTCAGCCATATCGCAACAGAGCCCACACGTGTTCAAGGAACTACTTCCAACACACTTGATTTAGTTTTTTTTTACCCATCATTTCCCGTTAGAACAAACGCCTCTTGAATTCAATAATGACATGTCTGAGCATAAGATCACTTTATGTGTTGTACCTGCTCAGGATACTACATTTTCTTTCCAACCACGCATCACTTACCCGGACTACAGTAGAGCACACGATACGAGTATTATTGACTACTTATCTAACGAATTTACCGCCTTTGAAACACTTTCAATACGTCCACTACAAACATCGAAACATTGTGGCATAGTTTGAAAAAACAAAGATGTTTCATTGTGTTTCCAAGTATATACCTCCTTAAGTTAAAAAAAAAAAAAACGAGGAAGCACAATCCCCGGATCTCACGTGACATCATTTATGCCAAACGTAAAGTCAAGCGTCTGAAAAAATCAATGAAAATGGCACCTAATCCTTCATCTCGAAGTAATCTTATTCTATCTATCCAAGACATGAAATCTAAAATAAAAACAGCGAAGTCAAACTTTTACTCAAACACACTTCAAGGATTCCTAAGATATTCACCGAGCAAATTCTCGAACTTCCTAAATCCTACGGCATCAAGTGATCCCCAAGTGTCGCCCGAAACTAACAAACAAAGCGCTAATTCACTAAATAACTATTTTTCTTATATCTTCACAACTGACGATGGGAAACTACTTCGAATCGACATCACCGTTAATGGCAGACTAAGCCCTCTTACCGTCACGGAGGCCGGACTACTGAACCATCCCCTAAACCTGGTCACGAAAAAAGGCGGGCCAGGCCCGAACAAAATACCAAACACTGTTGAAGCGATACGCAGAATGGACGACGAAGTATCTTTGTATAATATTTAACAAATCATTATCATGATCTGTTGTTCCACAGGATTGGAAATCTGTAAAAGTTGTCCCAAAACATAAATCAGGCTGCAAAGACTTTCGGCCGATTTCGCTTACGATCAAGTACCCTGTGCAAACTTCTGGAACACATTATACTAAAACATATAACCGTTTTCTTAGAAAAGGAGAGTATCATATCACCATATCAACATGGCTTTCGCAGAGGCCTTTCTACAATCACTCAACTACTGGAACTAACCCACGACGCAGCATTTAATATCGACCAACTCAGACAAACAGACCTCCTCCTACTCGATTTCTCGAAGGCATTTGATCGGGTATCACACAAAAAGTTCATAAGGAAAATTGAGATCACATTAGGTATAGGCCTCATAATTGACTGGATTTGCGACTATCTTACTAACTGTACCCAGTTTGTGGAAGTGAACGGACAGATTTCCCAGACAGCTCGCGTAACATCGGGAGTCCTCCAAGGAAGCTTTCTGGTTCCGCTTTTATTTCTAATTTTTATTTATGACCTACCCGGAAAAATCACAGGAAACAGGCTATTTGCCGACGATGGCATTCTTTATCGAAATAACGCACATGATGGCCACATAACGTTAAACAATGACTTGAAAGCTGTGTCTAACTGGTGTGCCCACTGGCAGATAACCATCAATACTAAGAAATCTGCTGTTCTTTCAATCACCAGAAAATGAAGTAACTCGATCTTTATGTATACCGTTAACGACTTGCCACTAATTCGACTTCATGAACACAAGTACCTCGGATTAACGTTAACACATGACTTCAGATGGAACTCCCATATAAATAACGTTACAGCGACCGCAATGAAATGCCTTTTCTTTCTTGGAAGACACCTCCGACTAGCACCACCCGATACAAAACTTCTGGCTTACAAAACTTTCATCAGGTCAGTCCTTGAGTACACAAATGTTATCTGGTTCCCAAACACTAAACAACTAATTAAAAATAGAAGGTATAGAAAGGAAAGCTCTACGGTACATATAAATAAACATAAATTAACAGACTCGCCCACCGAACTACTTAACAAAGCCGGAATCCTAACAGTATAAAACCGAGCTGTACTACCCCGTTCTAAACCTATGTACCAGCTCTTACACAAGCTTAATATTGATACCTCTAGATACATCTCCAGAAATGAAACACGGCCAACGCGACATAAACACGCACAAACACTCAATGAGTATTCTTTTCATACCGATTGATTTAGGAATTCATTCTTTGAATAAACTGGAAAGTGGAATAAACTGAGTGAATCCATTAGTAACAGCTCCTCATTAGACACATTTGCTTATTCAGTGGAAAAACATCTCCACGCCTTACAGCTCTGATTTACATACTCAGATTTGTTACCGACCTTCACAACCTAACACTTTAATTTATGAGTGTTCTTTTTGTAAGATGCATTATACGCATGACTGCATCCTGTTTGTCATGTTCATTAGGTGTTTTATATCACATGTGTTTTCAGGTATTTTTTCCTCTCTTGTTTGGTTTCTTCTTTTCTCAGATTCTTCTTCGTTAGAGTATATTGTACTCAAATATTGCATTTGTGGTGAAGTACGTAATTCTTTTGTTTAGCGAAGCCAAACCTTTGCAATAATACACTCATGATTATATAATGCATTTATATTTTTTGTTCCCAAATACTACCATATGTACTTGCCCTTCCTGTTATAATCCCATGAGGGATTGACAGTATGTGAAATAAATAAATGAATAAATAAATAAATAAATAAATAAATAAATAAATAAATAAATAAATAAATAAATAAATAAGAGGCTTTGCCAACACTGGCAACCATAATGCCTGGGCAGTCTTCACGAAAGGCCACCAGTACCTCCTCGTTGTATTCATATAGGGCCCTGCCCATGCCCTATGTATTCATATGGGGCATGGGCAGGGCATGTAATGAGAAGGGAACATAACCGACGGTCATTAAGGGTTACGGACTGTCAAGATTCCAAGAAAAGGGGAGCGTAGCAGGGGGCGCCAGAAAGATAGGTGGGCGGATGAGATTAAGAAGTTTGCAGGGGCAACATGGCCACCCACAATTAGCACATGACCGGGTAGTTGGAGAAGTATGGGAGAGGCCTTTGCCCTGCAGTGGGCGTAGCCAGGCTGATGTTGATGATGACCTCCTCGTTGCAGACTGTGCTCAACATCCTTCTTGGTTCGACTGTGACTAAGAACCCATCTATATTTCCTCTGAAGCGCCTGGTATTGGCGATGCTTTGACGCAGAAAGAGGTTATTGTCGCACATGTCAACCTTAGGCCAGAAACTAATCTGGTACAGGTGGAAATAGTCTTTTTTCCGAGATAGTGGTTCAGCCTCGCGAGCACCATTCCTCCAGTCAATTTAAACACTTTCAATGTGAGTGAGACTGATCGAAGGTTGGCTATGGAGTCGGGTCTCTTGCCTGGTTTCGGTAGTGTTACCATGAGCAAGTGTTTCCACTCTGTGGGAAATTTCAATATTTCAGATTTCATTGATTACAAGCAATAGTGCTAGCTTTCTCGTTTCTGCAAGATTCCTCAACATCTGCAAAATGACTCCATCTTTGCCCCGTGCGCTTTAAGTGTTGACATGCTCGAGAGCAACGACAGGTTCTGGCATCGTAAAGAGGCTTTCGATTCCTTCCTCGGCAATTGGTCATTAAGGTGCGTAAAACTCTGCTGACGGTCAGTCGCCGTGAGGTTGTCGGGGAGAGCCTCTGCAGCTTGTTCCTCAAATTTCTCAGATGTGCACTGAAGATCGAGCAGAGTGTTTTCAATAGTATTACAGTATTTGGTTCATCCTGTTATACACAGAACAGGATTCTGATCGCGCATATAGCGTTTTCTTTCGCTATCTCAAAGCATGTTACGATAGCAATTTTCCCATTGTATCGCACACATTAAACAAAAGGAAAATCCGAAAGCCATGGATCAACACGAGCCTTCACAAAAGAATCAAAATAAAAAACAAAATGTATCATAAGTTTGTTCAAACACGTGACCTAGCCGCTCTAAAAGAATTCAAAACGTGTCGCAATAAACTAAATGCCGACATAAGGAAAGCTAAGAAGATATACTATGAATGCCTATTCGCCAAGATTTATAATGATCCTCGCAAACTATGGAATGCAGTTAATAATCTGGGACAATTTATGGAAAACAAAATGCGCTTCAACGTCAAAGCCTTCTCCCAAGACATGAGCGAGGATGCGGCTATTATGGCCTTGAATGAATATTTTGCCCACTCCGGCGATTATCTGCCGCCTTCTGAACAGAGTACGCGGGAAAGAATCTGCCGCAGAGTAAGACAGCCTAACACAATTAGTTTAGCCCCAGTGACACCGTTTGAGGTATTAAGCTCGATAAATATACTACGTAGCAATGTCGCAACAGGTTCTGATGAATTAAGTGCGGCGCCCTTGAAGTATGTTGCGGATCTCATCTCGGAGCCCCTGGCTCATATCATTAATTGTATGTTCGTTTCTGGAGTTTTCCCTTCCGATCTTAAGCTTGCGCGTGTATGCCCTGTGCATAAAGGCGGTGCTTTAAATGACATTTCGAATTAAAGGCTAATCTCTGTTTTGCCCGTTCTATCGAAGGTGTTTGAATCTGCCATAAATTGCAGACTAAGGAACTTTCTTAGTAAGTATAACATAATAAACAATGCTCAGTACGGATTCCAGAAAGGCAAGTCCACTGAATTAGCCCTATTAAACGTAAAAGAAGAGATACTAAACAATTTTGAAAACAGGCTGTATACAGTTGGACTGTTTCTTGATCTGAAAAAGGCTTTTGATAGTATAAAACATGATATCCTAGAACAAAAATTATTCGACTACGGAATACGCGGTGTTGCTCTTCAACTTATTAAAAACTACTTACTTGCCAGAAAACAATATGTTAAAGTCGGAAGCTTAACGTCAGCAGAAATTAAACTTAAGCAAGGCGTCCCACAAGGTTCGATCTTAGGACCCTTACTATTCATAGTTTATATTAATGATATATGTAATATCCCTTACACAGAAAAACTAGTTATGTATGCTGATGATACGAATGTCTTTTTTAGTGCTGATTCAATGAAAAGTCTCCAAGTTACTGTAACAAATTATTTAAGGCATTTGGAAGTGTGGCTAAATGAAAACAAACTTGCATTAAACGCACGTAAAACAAAATACGTTATTTTTAGGCCTACGAACAAACCATGTAATAATCTGAAATTTTCATTTCAAGGCACAACATTAAAGTGCGTTCGCAAGCAAAAATTTCTTGGTGTTTGGTTCGAGGAAAACATGTCGTGGAATACCCATGTGTCCAGGCTTGCTTCTGAATTGGGCAAAACTGTAGGCTGTCTGTACAGGTTATCAAACCTAGTTCCATTATGGCTAAAGAAAGCTATATATTACGGCCATTTCTACTCTCGTTTGTCTTACTGCGCGCTAGTATGGGCAAAAACGACTGTTCAAAACCTAAACAGACTCGAAGTGTTGCAGAAGAAGGTTCTCAGAATATTTGAAAATTTTTATGGGCACCCTCGCGAACTGCGTACTCATCAGCTATTCATAAAGCACGATATTACTAGAGCAAGTGATCTTTATACATATAAACTACTACTTTATACAAAAAAGAAGAAGCTTTATGAGCATTCATTTGATAGCTCCCACCGATACTCTCTCCGTAATCAACCCTTACCAGTTCCTTTTTCCCGTACAAGCTACGGAGAATGTCTTCTTCAATACCAGTTACCAGCAATACTGAACAAATTCTTAACTTGTACCAAATTCGAACTACCAGAATATAAATTCAAGAAACATGTGCGAAATATGCTTTTAAACATGTAAGAATCATTCGAACAACATCTTTATTTTGCTATTTGGTATATATTTCATTTTGATGTATAAAATTATTTTTTGCCTTTGCACAAGTGCTTATAAGGATTTTGTGACATCTGCATTATATGCAATTATGTTGTGCACTAAAAGTGTTGAGTTGCGTGTATTATATTTCATGCCTATGTTTTTGTACAGCGTTTCAGATGATTATTTTTGCATTCTGTCTGCTGCTGTTTAATGGGTCCTTGGGCACTCTCAAGATGTCTGCGACATCTTTTCGCCCAAGAACCTCCGACTCGGTGTTGGAAATAAACTTCACTTCACTTCACTACCCAAGAATGTGCCACAGCTTACTTGAGGCCTATATGTTCAAATGACGCGCAGTGGTCCATCCAATAGTCTCTGGCAAGTTTCATAGCATGACATCTTGCCTGTTGAGTCTTGTGCAGAACATTTATGAGGGTTTGTTGCGTGCAACCTCAATTTAAGTATCCAGTATGCAGCTTGGCTTGCTCACCTCCAAGTTGCATCAGGTGATTCTGAGGGCTGGATGTTGCCCCAGTAAGCTCTAGTTCACATGTTGCTCTTTGCAGTGTGTAAAGGATGCGCGTTGCTAGTGATTTTCAACACCATCACATTCTGCGGACTTAAGTGCATCACGGAAATGGTCCCAGCCTCAAACCCTGATTTTGTGAATGTGGCACATTTCCACCCCTACATCAAGTGTTATATCGGATAATGGTCGCTGCCTCTTGGGGCAGAGTCGCACTGACACTCTGGCACCCCAGTTCCCCATGCTAGGCAAGTATACTTCCCTTCTGGTTTTAATGGAGGGTGTGGCAGTTGGGAAAGTTGGTGTCATTTGTTAATTTGAGATCTGTGGTGTCTGCTTCGTCAAAGTGGCATCCTCTTGACCGTACGTCTTTGCATCCCCAATGTAGGTGATGTGCATTGAGCTCAATTCGAATGAGAATTCTGTGCTCGGGAATGCGAATTTGAAGATGTCAAAGCCAAGTGAAGTCGCCTTGGGTGCGGTGCCTGGTTTTGGGACAGAGGTAGACCAATGCCAAAACGGCTTCCTTTCACTGCCTTACCCTGCAGCCCACCACCACAACTTATTGATCAGACATATGTTTATTCAGACAGTTCTTTCCCTGCCCTAATTCAATAATAGCCAATGTTAGAAGCTGCAAATTAGGCTGACTTCAGAAGACTGCCGATTTTTTAGCTACTTCTAGTAGCTTATTGCTTGTTTGATTTTCTAGTTGTGAATGACATGCTTCGTGCTTAAAAAGTGAACTGTTTAAATAATTCTTGAAGCAATATTAGGACAGGCAACTCTCACTGAGCGATCACTGATTTTGTCGCAAAATGTGGCAATTAACTAGGCAGATGCTGTCATGACAGCGTAGTGTTTAGGTTGTATAGAAGAAACGAAATTGGAGTTGCGAATTTCAAAACCCTATTTTTACACCTTCTCTTTATACTGCTGACATTGGAGAGCTTTAGATTAGTGGACTCAAGCAGCATGCGTAAACAAGAACCCTGTTTGGATATCTCTGGGACCCATGTGGTTTGCATAACCAAGCAGCACACGACTCGCTTGCATCCTCTTATCCAATACTATTATTTTCATTGTAAGGCAACCATTATCGCAGTAAGTCTGATCAACCTGCATCAATACGCTACAAATTTTTGAGCACTTAAGCCGTGTAGTTTGAGTGTTTAAAGCACTTCACCACTTCCTCAACCACTACACTTGTGCTTTCCAGCATTACTTGCTAATCAACTCTTGAAGTATTTACATTGTTTTTCTGTGCTGTAAGATTAGTTTGACAGTCCTAATAAAATTGTTAAACTGAAGGTCTGGGCTGTTGAAATGGCCACGTCATTCTAGAACTGTAGGTCTGACACTGTCAAAGCACTTGGCAACTTTAGTAAGCTTCACCTCACTACGTATATGTATTGTGGTGGAACCATTCAGCATGTGAAAATAAAAATACCGGCAAATAGAGAGTTCAAGAGCACCTGAGATTATAGTAAAGCGGGTGGGGCAATAGCTTCAGGGTAACGGGGACATCAAAGCTGGAACTAGGGCTGCCATACGTCTCGTCATCGCGATACACTGTTTGCTTCATCGCATTACACAAATGTTTTGCGGTGAAGTTACTGCAGACGCATATACACATTCATTCGCTCCAACTTTGCACAGAACCCTGGGTCCCATTGCTAAAACTAAGAGCGCGAAAAACAGCCAGAGATGCAGCTGAACATTACAGGACACAGTATTAAGCGTGTTCATCACGCCCTTAGCACCAATAATATTAAACAACTACTCTGCATTTTAGTTCATGAAATTCTGGCAGACCATGTGATGTCCCTAAAGCTCCGTTATGGTCACAGCACTCGCAATAATTGTCGTAAAGCCCACGATAAAAGTAAATCACCTGAACTCACGGATAGCGCACTAGCGCTGAACATGATTGACAGAGAGAGAAGTGGTTCTTGAGGGGAAGGAGAAAAGGCTAGTGCTATTTTCTGCAACCCATGCGGGAGCACGGCTCAGCGCCAGCAGGGTGGAGGGGCTGGGGTTAAAAGAGAGAGAGGGTAGGAGGGAGGAAGGTAGAGGGTCGTAGAGATGGAAGCGAAGTAGTGGCCTATCAGGAAGCCCGAGGCGGTGGGATGGCCGTTAGGCTATCCGTCTTTGCAGAAATGTCCTATTCGTCGGGGCTCTCGGCGAGACTATAGGACATTTCTGCTGAACACGATTGAGAACATGCGTTGCCCCATTTCAAGGGCGCGTGAACAGTCGTGGGCAAACACGACCTTAATCATTATATTAGTTACGTAACGTAAGTCGTTGCGAGGAACACGCACAATACCTCCGCCTACGACGCCCGTCAAGTAAAAACGCATGTGCGATGTGATCACGCTGCCTAAAAGTGCGAACATGGCGGCGCTGCTGCAAAACGCCGGTTCGCAAATTGCATTGCCGAGGCGCTACGCCACTTGACTATTTCTACCAACAGTACCACTGAATTCTTCAGAAATAGGGGTCTCGCACTACCAGAGTTCACCGAGACCAAAAGCCGACATGCCACACCACTACTACTGCGCCACGTTTCCAACAAATACTGAACGCACTGCGGAGACTTCGTACGGATCATACGACCAGCGGTCGGCGTGGGCCTGAGATTCAATGCGCCGCATGGCGCCACGGCATCACATGGCGCCACCATCACGCCTTATGAAAAGTCCCTAAACGATTCCATCTCTAGGCACCTTGGATCAGGTCACGTGAGGGATTTTCGTTCGACATTTTAGACTCACGCGAGATCGAGGCACCCTATGCTCGCGAACAACTTTTTGTGGCAACAGAACGCGAGCTGGCGTCGCCGCGTGTGGACGTGTCTCATCGGCTAGTGTCGTATCGTAGTGTCTCTTTTACGCTACATGCGTGAAGGCTTCCGCGACCTTTTCAGACTATTTGTGAAGAGGTCTGTGCATTAGAACATCTTTTATTGTGACTTTTGTGGTTCCTCGCCTACAAGAGCGTGCTGGCTTTCAGATGCCGTAGGGCGTTGACACGCCTCGTGCGGCCCTCATGAACCAGGTTGAGGGAGTAGAAGCGGAACATCTGTCCCCGGATGAGATGCTCAAGTGGCGGCAAACGGACAAATGCGACGCCGCATATCAAAACTCACTCCGTACGGACGTCATCGCTGCTACGGCCAAGGCTGCTGTATGGAAACAAATGATTTCTAGGAATAACAAAGTGAGGTCTCCCAAGTTACCCGAAGGCTCATATGAGGCTATCTTTCGCATTCGCGGAGGTTTCGACGCCTCCCGCCTCAGCCATTTCCAACTCACCAAGGTTCTTTCTTCGGCAGCCGGATTTCCAGCCATTGTGGAGCTGTGCCAAGGCGTCGTTACCATCAGCCCCATCACCAACACAGTTAACCTCAGCACGGAAAGCTGCGATCGCTTGACCCTCAAGTCAAGTCAACCTCAAGTCATCCATCAAGTCGCTCAGGGCCGACGGCCAAGAGCGCAAAGTCACCTCCTACAGCGTTCCAAACTCCGAGGCGTGCAAAGACGTTATCTATATCGACAGAATATGGCTTGGAGAAATTATCTACGAAAAAGACATTCTACCCATGCTTCGTGAGTGCAATCCACAAATGCACTTTTTAGAAACCAGACGAATGGGAAAAGCTTCCGAAGCTGTCCTCATGACTTTCTTGGGAACGAACGTTCCTTTTGGTGTCAAATATGAAATGGCGATGCTCTGGTGCTAGCCTTTCTGACAAGGAATGGAGGCCTGCACGCGCTGTTGGAGAGTTGGACATCGACCGGGCGTGTGCCCTACGAACAGTGAGGATACTTGCCATAAATGGGGAACTGTGAATCCTCCAGCTGATGTGTGCATTCCTAAGTGTCTACTGTGTATTGGAAGTCATGAGACTCGATCCATTCCATGTGTACTATGATATAAGCCCAAAATCTCACTCCCCAAGGCTGACAGGACTCCACCTCCACCCAAGACCAAGTCCAAGTATTCTCCTTTGCCCAAGAAGCAGGGACCTCTTCCTAAGAAAATGCAAGATGAATATTGGCCTCTTCCTTCTGCTGCTCCCTCTAACAACAACTCAAGCTTTCGTTAGGTAAGCGGGGCATCGGTAGCTTCCCAGAGCTTACCTAAATCTCAGCATACTGATGCCCCCATCTATGCCCTCCTACAGCAGTTTCAGGAAGTAAATCATCTTCTGCGTAAACAAATTCTCGACTTCCAAACCTCTTCTCTATGTACAATTACGGCCACTCGATCTCAACCCTCACTGATGAACCCACTATACCTACTCCCCCTGTCAGTGAGAATGGCGATCATTCTCTAATCATGGACACCTCTCCTCCTCCCACTACCATAACCACCACGAAGCTCAAATCTATTGATGAGGGGAGATATACTTGTGAGGAACACGATAAGCTAAGTCATAAACTGGCCGCACACATTCGAAACTCTAACAATCACTTTGAGGCCCTCGAAAAACGCATGGATGCCGTAGAAGCCAAGCTCTAGTCCCTCACTATTAACGTTCATAACCTCATTACCCTTAAAAATGCTAAATTTAGCTAGGATCAGGCACGACTTACCCAAATTGATGAGTGATTCAGATAAATTATCGGAAGACACGATCAACTGCATGGCCGCGTCCCCTAAGCGCTCCAATATTGACACGTGTATTTATATTTATCGGGCGACCAGGTTTCGCCGCCTAACAAATCTTATCGCACAGCGCGGGACGCGCTTGCATGTATCCGAAGTTTCTGGAAAGTTATCGATGCTTCTATCCGCAGTCTGTTGTCGCCGAACCTTGTGTTATCTGATTTATTCGCCTGACGCGAATGATGTAGAACTTTATGGAAGGCACGCGGGTCCAAACGATTAGTCTGGAACGTTCGACGATTGTGTATAAAAGCCGACGCGCTTGAACCGCTGATCAGATTTTCGACGATCACCGACCGTGTTCGCCGCTATCGTTGTGCTATAAGTGTAGCCTGTTTTGTGGGCACAGGTTCGCCCAATAAAAGTTAGTTTTGTCTATCACAGTATTGCTACTGTGTTCTTAACATCACCACCACGTGACAATATAGTAGTGTGGCACTGGAACTGTAGGGGCCTTTCAAAAAAGAAGGCCACTCTGCAACAATAAATAGCCAATTCACACAACCGCCCGCAATCATTGCTTTATAAGAAACGAATGATTACGTTAAATTCCCCAGATACAACACATTCCAATGCAGAAGATGCGAACGTCCCAATACCGCGAACTTAGCACAAAGCCACCTGACTGTTACTTGCTCCCATATCGAGGGTGTCGAGAGTGATCACGACTTCCTAGAAATACTTCCTAAAAAGACC
Organism: Dermacentor albipictus; assembly: GCF_038994185.2. Lineage (NCBI taxonomy): Eukaryota > Metazoa > Arthropoda > Arachnida > Ixodida > Ixodidae > Dermacentor > Dermacentor albipictus. The sequence goes on along the minus strand of NW_027225570.1, from coordinate 4,144,648 downwards.
AGGTCGGCTCCTCTTTACATCGTTACCGTTTACATGTGTCCCAGCTCTAAACACCACCATTTTACTACCGTTTTTGCTCGGGCTAAACACGAACCTCGGAGTAACCCGCGCCTCATTGTTGGCGATTTTAACTCTCCAGATACGCTATAGGGTCACACTACATCAATTTCTGCCTCTGAGGCTCGATTTAGAGGCAGCAATTAAAGTGGGAGGCAAGGCACCAACGCAACCAGTAGGCAAGCTCTCCCAAGTAACAAAGGACCTAATAAAGAAACGACAAAGAATGAAAGTGTCCAACTCGAGAGATAAGATAGAATTCACGGAACTGTCAAAACTGATGAAAAAGCGAAAATAAGTGATGTTCGAAATTATAACGTAAGAAAGACTGAAGAAGCCGTAAAAAATGGACGCAGCCTGAAATCGGGGAGAAGGAAACTTGGCATAGGTCAAACCAAGATGTGTGCATTGAAAAATAAGCTGGGTAATATCATCAGCAATTTCGAAGATATAATAAAAGAAGCGGAAGAATTCTATACATATCTGTATGGTACCCAGAGGAGTCAGGATACCTCCATGGGAAAGAGAAATGAACAGGACTCAGAAGCCCCTCCTATATCTAGAGATGAGGTCAGAAGGGCCTTGCAAGGCATGAAACGTGGAAAAGCGGCAGGAGAGGATGGAATAACAGTCGGTTTAATCAAACATGGAGGAGACATAATGTCTGGAGAACTGGTGGCTCTCTATGCGAAGTGTATCTACTGCAAGGGTTCCAGAAAACTGGAAGAATGCAAACATTATGCTAATCCACAATAAGGGAGACGTTGAAGAACTGAACAATTATAGGTCCATTGGCTGACTCCCAGTATTATATAAAATATTTACCAGAATAATCTCCAATAGAATAAGGGCAACACTGGACTTCAGTGAACCAAGGGAACAGGCTGGCTTTAGGAAGGGATACTCTACGGTGGATCACATCCATGTCATCAATCAAGTTATCGAGAAATCCGCAGAGTACAATAGGCCTCTCTATATGGCTTTCATAGATTACGAAAAGGTATTTGATTCAGTAGAGATACCAGCAGTCACAGAGGCACTACGTAATCAAGGAGTACAGAACGCTTACGTAAATACCTTGAAAATATCTACAGAGGTTCTACAGCTACCTTAATTCTACATAAGAAAAGCAAGAAGATACCTCTAAAGAAAGGGGTCAGACAGGGAGACACAATCCCTCCAATGGTATTCACTGCGTGCTTGGAAGAAGTATTCAAGCTATTAAATTGCGAAGGTTGAGGAGTAAGAATCGACGGCGAATATCTCAGCAACCTTCGGTTTGCCGATGACATTGTTCTATTCAGCAACACTGCGGACGAGTTACCACAAATGATTGAGGACCTTAACAGGGAGGGTGAAAAAGTGGTGTTGAAGATTAATATGCAGAAAACAAAGATAATGATGAATTACCGGGCAAGGGAACAAGAGTTCAGGATCGCAAGTCAGCCCATAGAGTCTGTGTAGGTGTACGTTTACCAAGGTCAACTAATCACAGGGAACCCGGACCATGAGAAGGAAATTTACAGAAGAATAAAAATGGGTTGGATCACATACGGTAGACATTGCGAGCTCCTGACTGGAAGCTTACCGTTATCATTGGAAAGGAATGTATACAATCAGTGCATTTTGCCGGTGCTGACATATGGCGCAAAGAATTGGGATTGACAAAGAAGCTTGAGAACAAGTTAAGAACCGCGCAAAAAGCGATGGAAGGAAGAGTGCTTGGCATAACTTTAAAAGACAGAAAGAGAGCAGTTTGGATCGGAGAGAAAACGGGCATAGACGATATTCTAATAGACATTCAGGGAAAGAAATGGCACTCGGCAGGTCATGTAATGCGCAGATTAGATAACCGTTGGACCATTAAGGTGACAGAATAGACACAAGAGAAAGGAAGCCCAGTAGAGGACGGTAGAAGAATAGGTGGTGCTACGAAATTAGAAAATTCGCGGGTGCTAGTTGGAATCGGTTGGAGCAGGACAGGGGTAATTGGAGATCGCAGGGAGAGGTCTTCGTACTGCAGTGGGCACAAAATAGGATGATGATGATGATGATGATGATGATGATGATATCCACATCTAAAGGACGAGCTTTATGGACCCGCATTCAGGATCATCAACTCACCCTCCACAATGACTTCGACACACCCAGCCGCTTAGGAAATAGTGTCTCCAAACATGCATCACCAGATCTCACCCTCACTTTTGGGGTTAACTAAATCGGAAAACCTTCAAATCATTTTTGGTAGCGATCACAATGTCATTAAGATTTTTGTTACTTTCTCTCTCAAGCCCTTTCACACTCTACCTCCCAAACTTACGGATAGGGACAAATTTCGGAAAACTCGCGCAAATAATGCTCCCGATTCCATACTTGATCTACAGCAATGGATCAGTCGACTCCAAACAGACCTTGACAATCATATTACAACTATGCCATCTGATGCCCCCTTTAAAACAGCTGATGCCAAACTACTACAGATGAGGCGAGTGAAGGAATCACTATTAAAACGGTGGAAAAGACGCCGCCATAACCACAGGCTTGGCATCCGTGTAGCTAGGCTTGATGGTGACATCCAAGCATATGCGACCCAACTAGTTAATCAACAATGGGGCCATGTACGTGAGAGCATGCATGGTAATCTGGGCAGTTAAAAGACTTGGCAACTCCTGAGACATTTGCTTGATCCCTCGACCTCGCTCGTGCAACACAGTCACTACATCCCTCAATTATTGCACAAACACAAGGATAATAACCCACGTCTTTTTCAGGAGTGTGCACGATTACATCTCCCTCCTACCACAACTCACGAGAATTTCGCCTACACAGGTTAGGTTAATGAACTTCTCTACACTCCGATAACGGAGACAGAAGTTCGAAATGCCTTATCTTCCCTATAAACTTCCTCTCCTTCGGGTATAGATAATGCAAATAATAAATTGCTCCGAAATCTGGACGACAAATCTATCTCTGCCCTCACAGAATAACACAATCCCTGCTTCGATAACAGCTCTCTTCCGAACGATTAACGCTAAAGTAATATTTATTTTCAAACCCAACAAGTCCTCTGACATGGCTAATCTTAGACCTATTTCTCTGACGGCATGCTTGGGCAAAACGCTCGAACATTTCATGCTTAATCGCTTAAATAAATACACGCAAGACAATCAGTTATTCCCGCCAGAGATGATCGGCTTTCGCCAGTCGCTCTCTTGCCAGGATGTCATGCTAAGGCATGACGTTCTTACTCATCTATTTAGTAAATATACCAAAATCATCTTAGGGTTCGACCTTCGCGGTGCATTCAACAACATGGACCATGGATCTATCTTAGGTGGATTGAATGTTATTAACTGTGGTAGAAAAATGCATGACTGCATCCACGAATTTCTTACCAATCGCACAGCTGTCATTATTGTCAATGATCAAACCTCCCCCAGTCACCCTAGGCAGCTTTGGCACACCTCAAGGATCTGTGCTATCGCCGTTTCTATTCAACCTAGCTATGAGGTCGATTGCTGGGGCGCTGGTACAAATACCGCATCTCCAATATTCTTTACATGCAGACGACATTGCCCTATGAATTAAGAGTCGCCCAGATGGCTCCATTCAAGATAACTTAAAAGAGGCTGGAGATGCAGTAGTTATGAGAGCCGGGTTCACGAACCTTGAGTGTTCTCCCGCCAAACCTGAGCTGTTACTTCTATCTGCAACTAAACCCGATACGCCCAAGATTCAGATTAACACTAACGGGAAGCAAGTTTCCGTACTGCACAAAATCCGTGTACTTGGCATGTACATTCAATCTAACCGACTCGATACGTATGCACTTCAAATGGTTGCTGCCAGCGTAGGCCGCACAAAACGGCTAATAAGATATCCGTGCTAATAAGCACGGATATCTCCACGAGGCAGAATTGCTAAGACTGGTACAGGCGTTTTCCGTCAGTGAAATCACATATTCCCTTCCTTATCTCCACTTAACTAGGGCCGAGGAAGATAAAGTTAACTCACTGATACGCAGACTCTACAAATTTGTCCTTGGAGTGCCAAGCCTCCACTGAGAGACGTTTGGCTACAGGAACCTTGAGTATTTTAGTGAGCTCACAGAAGCCCACCTGACCGCTCAATACCAGCGCTTATCGAACACCCACCCTGGTAGGCACATCCTAAACTCCTTAAGTATCATTCCAGCACCCATGATCAATGAGAAATTCAATATTCTCCACCCGATACATGAGCACCTTAATTACCCTCCTCTCCCTAAGAATATGCCCCCTTGCTCATCACGAACCTAGAAGGCAACAACGCGCCAAAGCCCTACAGAAAACGTTATTTAACTACAAAGACGGGGTCTATGTCGATGCCGCAGAGTATCCGTGTGGACACAAATTCGCCATATCAGTCGTTGACTCCACTGACAGTGTTCCGACGTGAGCATACATTATAGCCTCTTCTTCTTCGGAGGTGGCATTCGACGCAACAATACCCAAATACTCTGTCATAGTAAGTGGCTCAAAAACTGCCGCTCACAACTTCGGAGCTGGTCGGGTTTGCAGGACAGCCCTAGCCACTCCATTTCATAATCCGCCAGCTCAACTTCTGCGTTCAATCTGCACGGCTGCTCACCTAGGCGTAATCGTCAATGAAACGGCCCACCTAAGTGTTCGAGCTTTCACGAACCGAGCGCAGGCTATAGAATAGGAGACGGTTCATACGCAAATAATCTCCCTCCATGCAGCATTCACCTCCCAAAGACAGATTACTTACATACCACGACATTTGCGGGCATTACCGCCTAGGTCGCCGAAGCCTCCCACCTGTAAGGGTTCGTCACGCATGCACGATGTACTATGGCGTAAACTACAGACTCGCACTTTTCTATCTCCGCCCTTACGTCACAACATTCTCCCGGGAATATACCCTACCGCAGCCTGCAAGTTTTGTACTGCTAGCAGAGCGGACCTTAACCACATTATTTGACGTAATAGTTCTGCGGAAACCCGCAAGATGGAGAGAAGTAATAAAGGGAAAATCAGAAATCCACCCGTTCATAGCAATTGCTACGAACGGGTGGATGTCTGATTTTCCTCATCGGTACTGGCGCTCAGGTGGCGGTTACGCGATCAAATCTTAGTAGCCGCCTCCGTAAAGTCCTGACAACCGCCTAGTCGCCTGCCGTCCGAGTAGCAATGACAGTACAACAGCCGTGATGGGAATGTGCGCCGCCCGTGTTACCGTTGCCGGCCGTCCAGTGTTAGTCCTGTTCACTGTACTGGCCGAGTGTCCCCAGGAAGTGAATCTTGGAATCGACTTTCTCATTGCCTATTCGGCGCTTATTGACTGTGCAACCGACACCCTTCGCCTTGAACTGCCCCATTACTTTGGCGACCCCAACCGACAACCACAAGTACCGACTTCGTTCTACCGAAATTGTTCGACTGCAACCTGATTCTGCGACTTACGGCCTCATGTCGCCTTCTCCCCCACTTCTACCCGAAGTCAGTGACCACAATGTAATTCAGGCCCCATTCTTGTTTCGATCCGTAAGACGCCATTTAGTCAACAAAACAATCCGCCTGTACAATAAAGGTAATTATAACGCTATTAACAATAATCTGATCGCATTCCTTTGTACGTTCGAGAGCTTATGCTCTGCGTGCTATACTAATGAAAACTGGACCATATTTAATAACAATCTAGACGTAATAGTTCTGCTGTAACCCGAAAGGTGGAGAGAAGTGGGTAATAAAGGGACAATAAGACATCCATCCAAACGCAGCAAATTGCTGCAAAGTAGGCGACCTCGTTGATAAGTTCATACCGAGAATTACGTTCCGCGGAAACCGAAACAAGCCACGGTTCACGAAAACACTGAAGCAACTCAAAAAAAGAAACGTCTCTTCCGCTCAGCCAAACTAAACAGACACCCATCTGCCTGGGGGAAATACTTTGTGGCAGAAGATGATTATCTAAGGGCTATACGAAATGATAAATCTACCTTATTCCCCGACGAACTTCCTAAAATGCTTAGGCACAGCCCTCGTCAATTTTGGCAAATATTAAGCCCTCAGGAGGCGTGCATGATCAGCGTGTTAAATGCACACGGTGAATTGGTCAGCGACAGCGAATGCGCTGAGATTTTTAACGCAGTCCTGTTTTCTCTGTTTTTCTCTGTGTTTTCTCTGTGTTTAGTAATGAGCCTTCACCTCCAAACCTACCCACGTCTACTATCGTAACTGAGTGTATGTCACCGATTATATTCTCGGCAGACGGCGTCACCTCGGTCATTGCCAACATTGCTTTTAAAAAAATATTAAGGACATGTCTGCCACGTACCAAACTTTGTTGTTTTCGCAGTCGCTTTCCTCGGGCATCTTACCATCCCACTGGAAAGTGGGCAAGGTCGTTACAATCTTTAAATCAGGTAACAGTGACACCCCATTAAATTATCGTCCTATATCTTCAACTAGTGTCCCCTGCAAAATCATGGAATGCGTCATATTGACACGTCTACTTGTTTATCTTTATCGCGCTACCACGTTTCACCGCCTAACAAATGTTATCGCACAGCGCAGGACGCGCCTGCATGTATTGGAAGTTTCTGGAATGCTAGGGATGGCTCCATCCACTGTGTGCGACCGAACCTTGTGTAATCTGATTGCATGTGTGTGCGACGCAAATAATGTAGAACTTTGTGGAAGGCACGCGGGTCCCTGCGATTACGCTGGAACATTCGACCACTGATGTATAAAAGCCGACGCACTTGGCTCGCTGATCAGATTTTGACGATCGCCGACTGTGTTCGCCGTTGTCGCCGTTCTTTAAGTGTAGCGTGCTTTTGTGGGCACAGGTTCGCCAATAAAAGTTTTGTCTTTCACAGTATTGCTACTGTGTTCGTCAAACGTCACTCCACGTGCCATCTGGTGGAGGTGCTTTTCGTTCATGTACCGGACGCCCTCGACAAGCCGTGATCCAAGCCCAGACTGCAGAGAGAACACCAATGTAGTGCCGGACCATCGAGCAAGCCGCCGTCTTCAACAGCTGCCCGCGGAGCACGGACTTCTACCTGAGAAGACCAAGAAGATTGTGGCCAAGGCAACCACTATGGCAGCCCCAGTCTCACCCATCGTATTTCAACAGCCCAGAGAGCCCCCTACCTTCCGTGGAGCTACGTCGGAGGAACCGGAAACCTGGCTCGAAACCTTCGAAGGGATCTGGACCTTCAACAATTGGACCTCTGAGAATAAGCTATGACATGTGCACTTCTCCTCGGAAGATGCCGCGAGGACTTGATTCGAGAACCGGGAGTCCACCCTTACGACATGGGACCTGTTCCGCTGTAGCTTCCTGAGGACGTTCACGAGCTTTGTCCGTAAAGAAAGGGCCGAAGTTCTGCTGGAAAACCGAGGCCAACTACCCATTGAGACCATCGCCATCTTCACGGAAGAGATGACCCATCTTTTCCGGCGAGCTGACCCGGAAATGTCCAAAGAGAAATAAAAATGCGTTTCTTGATGCGAGGCGTAAAGCAAGAACTTTTCGCCGGACTGATCCGAAATCCGCCGAAGACCGTAGCCGAGTTCTTGACAGAGGCAACGACGATTTAAAAAATTTCAGAAATGCGCACTAGGCAATATAACCGCCAAGTGCTCACGCCTCGGTGCGCCATCCAAGCACTAGGCTCCGGTGATCTCCAAGAGACCACCAGGGCCATTGTGCGCGAAGAACTGCGCAAGGTCACGCCTTCGTCGCAGCCTCAAGTGGTCTCAATCACTGACATCATGAAAGATGAGTTCCAGTGATCGCTCGGAGTTCCTCAGGTGCAACCTGAATTACCGCAGCCCCAGCCAGAAGCGATGACCTACGCCACCGTCGCATGCGTCAAGGTCCTCCTCCGCGACCGCGCCAGGTCCCTGTAACGCCCCAATTCCGTTGTCCACCGCGGCCGGCGCCAGCACGCCCACCCGTCGCCCAGTGCATCTACGCGAGGAAGACGGACATCTGGCGCGCTCCCGCCTACCGCCCGCTCTGCCACCGATGCGGCGAAGCCGGCCATGTGTACCGCTGATGCCCATACCACGACCTGGGATTGCGAGGTTTCGCCGTCAACACAACGCGCCCGAGGGAAGGTGAACGCCCTCGTAACATCGCCGACTACCTCGCTGCTACTCAGTGGAGCCCTCAATGACCGTTTCGTTCACCGTTACCAGGCCGCTGCCTGTCGCCGCAGCGCCGTCCATACACTGGCCCAGCCCGGGGCCGGTTCGTGAGCCCATATCCGGAAAACTAAAAGCAGCAACCGATGGAGGTGCGGTTGCTGTTCGTTGAACTGACGAAGATCCTGCGACGCCTGCGAAGACTGCGAAGAGACTACCTCGACGACACAAGGACACGCCACCCTCCCGACGAAGTCTGGAAGCAAAGAGTACGCAGACGAAAGACCGCCTGACGACGCCACGTACCTGCGACAGGTCAACGCGACGCAGCCGTGATCCGACGCCAAGGCCCAACTGTAACGCAAGACAGGGAACCACCGATCTCGACGTGCTTCTCGACGGCCACGCAGTCATCGCCTTAGTAGACACAGGAGCCGATTACTCCGTCATGAGTGGACCCATCGCCGCCCAGATGAAGAAAGTTAAGACTGCATAGGAAGGCCCATCGATTCGAACCGCTGGACGACACCTCATAACGCCGACTGAAATCTGCACGGCAAGAATTACCATTCATGACCGGACTTGCCCTGCCACCTTCGTTATCCTTCAACAGTCTTTACGAGACGTCATTCTCGGCATGGACTTCCTGAACCAACACGGCGCAATCATAGACCTGAAGTCAAAATCGATAACGCTGTCGGAAGATCAAGCGATACCACCGGAGAGCTTTCGTAGTCACCACGCCTTGAGTGTTCTCGAAGATCAAGTGAGCATCCCGCCTCGCTCGAGCATTGTTATTTCGGTCGGCACCGAAGCACCCGCTGACGTAGAAGGCGTCATCGAAGGCGACCAACGTCTACTGCTACACCGTGAAATTTGCGTCGCAAGAGGGATCGATCGACTGCATGGAGGGAAAACTGAAGTGCTGCTAACAAACCTAAGCCAGGAGTTCAAGCACATCAACAAGGGCACGACGATCGCGTACATCGAGGAAATTCTGGAAACCAGTAATCCGTTTGTCCTTTCCGATTCCGCCGCATCTACCCCGACGACCATGGTTCCCGAACCAGACTGCGACATTCATCCAAGTCTCCCCGTGATAAGGCAACAGCAGCTCAGAAGTCTGCTCCGACGATACAAAGACTGCTTTTCGATGTCATCGAGGATTCGACAAACACCAGTTACAAAGCATCGCATAGTAACCGAAGAGAGCGCTCGACCACTCTGCCAGAGCCCTTACCGAGTTTCGACGCGAGAACGCGAAGCTATAAGCCAACAAGTGGATGAAATGCTGCGCGACGACATCATCCAGCCATCGAAAAGCCCCTGGGCGTCTCCTATTGTCTTAGTGAAGAATTCGACCACTGATGTATAAAAGCCGACGCACTTGACCCGCTGATCAGATTTTGACGATCGCCGACTGTGTTCGTCGTTGTCGCCGTTATTTAAGTGCAGCCGTTTTTGTGGGCACAGGTTCGCCCAATAAAAGTTAGTTTCGTCTTTCACAGTATTGCTACTGTGTTCTTCATACGTCACTCCACGTGACAATATACTCGCATATCATGAACTTTTTAGATTCAATCTGCTTATTTCACCCTTGTCAACATGGATTTCGAAAAGGGTATTCTTGCGAAACGCAGCTGGTCATTTTCCTTCACGACCGGCTTGTTAACCTCGACAGTAACCTTCAGACTGACGCCATCTCCCTGGAATTCGGGAAAGCATTTGACACGGTTCCTCATAAACGTTTGCTTCTAAAATTGTCTCAATGAAACTTACAACCCAATGTCACAATCCACCCGGGCTCGTGAACAAGGGAGGGTTCGAGGCACCCTCCAATAGACGGACGCTCCGCAGCGTGGTGGTGCTGAACGATGACTGACCGCGAGCAGCCGTGCTCGTCGGTGTTTATTGCAGTGCGCTGAGCAATGTTGCCTGCCGAGCTTGGCAGGCCACCGAGCCTAGCGGTGAACAAACATTATGCCTGAGGGAGCGTCACATGCTTGCTACACCCAATGTGGTAAAGTGGCTTGAAGTATTCTAGACCAGCCGCTCTCAGTTTGTCTTCGTTAATAACCATTATTCGAGCAGTATTATTCGGTATCATCAGGCGTCGAGCAAGGACCTATCCTAGGACCGCTTCTCTTAACACATATTAACGACCTACCACCGTATGTATCATGCAACATACGTGTGTTTGCAGATGACTATAATCTACCGCACAGTTACCAACACACTCGACCACAGTTTCACCCAGAAGGACCTTAATATTGCACAACAATGATGTAACCGCCGGCAAATTAACCAATATCCTAACGTACGCAAACTTGTGTCTTTCACTCGCTGCCGTAATCACCTTAGATTTACCTATTCCGTCGCTACTGTTCCAATCGAATTAGTCCAATCATTCATATACCTCGGTGTCACTCTATCTTTTGATCTGTCCTGGCGCTTGGACACTACGATCATCATCTGAGCTGCTGGGTTTTGTTAGCGGACATCTACGCCATACTCCACGACAAGTAAAATCGTTAGCCTATCAATCATTTGTAAGAGCAAAAATTGAGTATGCATCTCTCATCTGGGAAGAAGAAGCCGGAGGGAGCGGCTGCACATCACGTCGGCTCCGTATTCCACGAATGTTCTTCTAGCGCAAATCGCCAAAAAGCCACCCGCTATTGCACGCCAACGGACTCAGCTCGTTCCCAGGAACAAGCGGATACCGAAAACCAGGTGGGATTCCCATTTTTCAAGCCTCTACGACAGTATTTTGGCCGGACCTCGTGGCGGGAGAGCCGCGAGGCCACGCGCCGGGGCCGGCTTCCTCAACAATTGCCGATCTTTTTATCAATGATGGAAGTCACCGTAGAGGGGCGCAGCATATCCCAGGAAGAAATGGATACAAGCAAGGGATGGAAGGAGGTCAGACACAGAAGATCAGACCGGCGAACCTCCCAACATCGCGAGAGCACCTTGTCGCCGACGCGGCTCGACAAGGGCAACAATAACCCATGGAAAGGCAGGCTAGAGCACATACGCAAGGCAAGCAGAATGCCACATTTGCCAAGAGGGGATTACAAGATTGTGATCAGACCGCGTGGAGGACTCAAATTATCCGAGCACGGTATAGTTCCCCTCTCAGCTGCGGTACAAGATGCGGCAGGTATTCCTCGAGACGAAAGGGAGGAGGACATTGTCTGCCCCAACAATTATCAAAATATCCTCATCGTCAGTACCTCGGATCAAGAGCGTGCAAACAAATATAAGGAAGTAGCACGTATCAAGATTCAAGACAAGTTTTACGAGACCAATGCTTACGAGACAGCGCCTGACATGACGGCCAAAGGAGTCATCAGAGGAATCCCACTCGACGAGGGCCCAAGAGACATCACAGCAGCTGTGGTTACGAGTAAAAACCCAACGGCGATAGCAGCAAAGAGACTCAGTAATACTACCACAGTGATTGTGCTCTTTGAAGGACACAAAGTGCCCACGTACGTCCGATACAGGGCAGCGCTACTCCCTTGCTCCCTGTACAGGAAACAAGTGGACTTCTGTCACCAATGCAACAGACTTGGACACAGAGGAGATGTATGTCCCAACCCTGACAACAAGATTTGTGCGGGATGTGGAACATCAAACCCAGATAAAGACCACAGGTGCCAACCTAAATGTCAGTTATGCGGCGAGGACCATCCGACAGCAGACAAGGCGTGCAAAGCCAAATTCAAAAAGCCCTTCATCGTTAAACAGAGACAATGGCACAGACTGCAACGAGAACGACAAGAACATGAAGACGCTATCTCAAGAGAAGACAGAGCAGAGTCTCGCGGAACGCCTGGCCTCCTAAACGCCAGGGAACGACGCTCCAGATCGAGAACAAGGTCTCCATCCACCACCAGATCCTTATCCCGGTCCGGCTCCAGGACACTGGGGACACGATCCAGATCCAGGTCCAGAACTAGGCCATCCTCTTCAGCAAACCAGACTAACACGGTGAGCTGGGCAGACGTGGTCGGCGGCGTGCGCCCGGGGGCTGGTGGGGAGACTGCCATTAATAATGAGATCAAGCAACTAAAACACGAGAACGCGCAGTTGAGGATTTTGCTAGCACGTATGAGCGATGAAATCAAAATTCTCAAGGAAGGAAAAAACCACATAAATCCGGTAACTTCCACTCCACACGCGAGCACGAAAGAGCCATTTGAAATCCCGGACAATAAGATGGACGAAGGGGATGAGCGCCCTCCACTCAAACGCAAGGCCCAAGCTATCAGTGATAAACAAGATAACGCAGTGGTAGATAAAGCATTAGCCGATATTCAAAAGAGCCTAGCAGAAATACAGAAGTCAAATGAAAAACGGGACGAAATTATGAATGAAATGGCTAAGGCAATAGCAGCAATTATGAGTAGATTAGACATCCTAGAGGCAAACCAGTCACCAGGTAATGGACTCCCCTCTGTTGCGTCAGAAGCACCACAATCCTTACCCACTTCACAACCACATAATTATATAAGATCAGCTTCTCTCCAACCTCCCGTCTCCCTCCCATGGTCGCACCCGAAATGAGGCGCGCTAAAGAAGGGTTCAGGATATGGCAGTGGAATTGTAGAAGTTACGAAAACAAAAAGTCAGTTTTGCAGCAGTATTTGAAAGACAAGGATACACCGGACGTCATAATTCTGCAGGAAACACACGGGATTGCAAAGATAGCAGGATACAGATCTTTTGGCTATGCCGAAGGGGACACCAGGGCATTAACTACGCTGGTAAAAAGAAACATAACTTGCATGCAGCACAACACAGGCATAACGCACATTGACAATATTCTATTGGAACTCATCCCACAAAAAAAGACAGGACGTAGCTTATTTATTCTCAATATTTATAGTAACCCCATGCTACATAAACACAAATTCAAGAACCTATTCCAGAAAACACTCAGACTTGCTGGAGAAAATCCGGTAGTTATAGGAGGAGACTTTAATGCCCCACACACCACGTGGGGATACTTATATACCAGAGCAAAAGGAAGGGACTTATGGAACGACTCGCAAGAATTAGGCCTCACGCTTGTCACAGACCCCGCCACTCCAACCAGAGTAGGCACGGCGCTAAACAGGGACACAACCCCAGACCTAACCTTTACCAAGAATATTGAAAAGGCGACGTGGCACAACACACTGGAAGATTTGGGTAGTGACCACCGCATATTGGAGTTACACGTCAGAGAAGGGCCGAATAGACCCAAGGAACGACAGATCAAATTAGTAGACTGGGAACTATTTCGTAGGACGCGAGAGAAGACACATCAACGATCAATCGCAGACATAGAACAATGGACTAAGGAGCTCAGTGATGACGTCAAAGCTGCCACAAAAATAGCACCACCTGAATCTAACTTGGATAAATGCGACAGCAGACTTCTCCATATGTTGGAAGCTAAGCAGTCGCTTCAGAATAGACTTAGCGGTCAGAGGCATAACAGAAAGTTAAGAAAGCGCATAGCACTCCTCAACAAAAAAATAGAAGAACATGCTAAGCAATTGACCAAACAACAATGGGACGAGGTATGTAATTCCATGGACGGACAATTAAGCACCGGCAAAACCTGGCACATGCTCAGGTTCCTGCTTGACCATGACAATAACAAGAAAAATCACATGCAAGCCATTAATAAGTTGATACACGCATATGAGGGTACAGAAGAGGAATTTCTCAATGAATTACAGCAGAAATACTTAAAACAGGCACCCCCTTGCATCTATCCTAGCTACAACGGGAATACAAACGCAAAATTAGACGAGGAACTCACGGAGGCAGAAATCCGCGCGGCCCTACAAAAGTTAAATACCAAATCCGCCCCTGGCCCGGACGGTATAACCAACAAGACTCTCAGGAACCTGGATGATGAATCGATAGCCAAACTAACAGAATACATAAACGAGTGTTGGGTAAAGGGAGAAGTGCCAGCTCAATGGAAGAAAGCGACGATAACGCTTTTTCCAAAACCTGGTAGGAAGCTTGAGATAGACAACTTCAGACCTATCTCCCTAACATCCTGCGTCGGAAAATTAATGGAACATGTAATTTTAAACAGAGTAGACAATTTCTTAGAGGATAATAACATATACCCAGATACAATGATAGGATTTCGCAAAAATCTTTCGACACAAGATGCGATGCTCCAACTTAAGCATCAGATAATCGATTATAACACGCGCTCGACAAGGGCCATCTTGGGCCTTGATCTTAAAAAAGCTTTCGATAATGCCAACCACGCAACCATATTGGAAAACATCGAACGACTAGGACTAGGGCAACGGACGTATAACTACATCAAGAGCTTCCTATCAGATAGGAAAGCAGTCATCTCCGTCGGAGGGCTCAAGTCGCCCGAGATCGACACAGGGGGGGCCGGCACGCCGCAAGGCGCTGTCATCTCGCCGATGCTGTTTAATCTCGTCTTGATGGGACTCCCCGAAAAATTAAATCACATAGAGTCCCTGAATCACACAATCTACGCGGACGATATTACTATCTGGACCTGTGATGGCAGCGACGGATCAATAGAACAACGACTCCAGACAGCAATTAACACAGTAGAGGAACACCTCAAAGGAACAGGCCTCACATGCTCTGCAGAGAAATCTGAACTTCTATTGTACCGCCCCACACTTAGAGGCAGGCCTCCCAAAGGATACGACAGAAACAAGGCTCATGAGGAAATCAAGCTACACACCAAGAACGGGCGGAATATCCCAATAGTCAACCAGCTCAAAGTGCTGGGTCTGGTAATCGAGAACAAAGGCACAAATAGGGAAACCGTAAAGAAGTTAGAGACAAAGGTAACAAACACCATGAGATTAATCAAACGAATTACTAACAAGCACCAAGGTATGAAGGAACAAAGTATCATACGTCTGATACAATCATTCGTAATCAGTCAGATCACCTACATAGCAGCCTTCCACAATTGGTTTGCAGCTGAAAAGCGTAAAATTACCAACATGATAAAAAAAGCATACAAACTAGCGCTAGGGGTTCCCATCAGTACGAGCACGGATCTCTTGCTAAAGTTAGGAATCCACAACACACTGGACGAACTCGTAGAAGCACAACAAACATCTCAAGCAGAGCGACTAACCAAAACCAAAACGGGACGGCATATACTAAGCAAACTAGGAATGAATTATCACAATCTATACGGGGAGAAGAGGACGATAACGAGAGAAATTCGTGACAAACTCCTAGTACCAAATATACCCAAGAACATGCATCCAAGTTACAACGATGGCAGACGCAAGAGTAGAGCAGAGAAAATTATCCGAAGCTTTGGGTCAGACGACAGAGCAATCTTCGTAGACGCGGCTGAATACCCAGACAGAAATAGCTATGTAGCAGTAATCGTAGATCACACCCAAAAACCCCTTACAAGCGTATCAGTTAATACCAAACATTCCGAGACCGCAGAGGAGGTAGCCATTGCACTAGCATTGGTCTCCACGAATGCTCAGTACATCATTAGCGATTCTCAAGCGGCCATTAGAAATTATGCAAAAGGTAGGATCTCTCCTGAGGCATGTCACATCATCAGAGTCAATGAAGCAAAGTTCTCCAATGCAGAGAAGAACGGCAGGCAACTGATCTGGTTCCCAGCGCATACGACTCCAGACATTCCCGCAGTCAACCTCAACGAGGTAGCACACCGCGAAGCTCGAGGTCTTACTCGCCGAGCTGAGCAAAGAGTGACTTCCATCGGTCAGGAGAACGCGGAGGATGAAATCTGGAGAGAAAAAGATATATTAACAAGATTTAGTGATATTACCAAATTCTATCAAAATCGGAGGCGGGTATTGCCACCGCCTCACACTAAACTGAACAGAGCTGAGTCCGTTACTTGGAGGCAACTACAAACAGAAACTTATAAGAGTCCCGTGCAACTAAAAACTTTCTACCCCGATATATACGAGAGCGATATGTGCAAGCTATGCAAGTCTGTTAGAGCCACCCTTCAACACATGTTGTGGGGATGTGAAATATACCAAAATAAAATGGCAGTCTCCCCAGAAAATCTACGGGCGCGGTGGTCGGCCGTGCTGCTCAGCTCAGAACTCCAAGACCAACTTTGGGCCGTCCAGCGAGCCAAGGAAGCCGCACGGGAGCAGTAGCTCCCAGTGGCCATCTAGGCGGCCCCAGGCCCGGGCCTCCCAATCGCCGGATTCCAAATAAAGTTCTCTCACTCACTCACACTCTCTCATCTGGAGCCCGCATCAAGCTGCAACTTCATTTCCTTTGGATAGGAGGAGCGCACTCGAGTGTGTACAAACTCGTACTACTATATTTGTTCACTCATGATATTCATATATCAACATTTCATCGTTGAAAGTAGAATCTGGCTTGGCAATTCTTTCCGTCGACAGGTCGCCACCCTCTCTCTCTACGGCCTATATATACTTTTTTTACAGCTCCCTTAATCGTCAACCGTACGTCGTGCCCCTTCCCTGCATATCTCATCGCACCGGTCATCCTCTTCAAGTTGGGCGCGCATGTGACCAGACCACCACTTTTCCACCATCATGTTTTATTCGACCAACAAGGCACTGGAACGGCCTTCCACACGCCATCGCAGTCATCGCAATCCCATCTGCCTTTACCGAAGCTATTGCAACTCATGTTCCAAAATAAGCACCTGTTTCGAACACTTAATTTATCAGCCACCCCTTATGTTATATCCCCCCCTCCCCAATGGGGTTTTGAAGACAATAAAGTGAAGTGAGGGGGGGGGGGGCTGCAATGTGCAAATCTAAATCTGACCTAATTGAATGCACCCACAATAAATTGATATCTATTTTCGAGCACCACTTTACCATTTCGGGAACCATAGTTCAGCCTTCTCAAATATACCTGAATTCGCAACTCTAGATTCAAGACTCAATTAATCGGATCTTTTGTTCCTGTATAAGGTGTTGCATGGCATTATACATTCCACAAAGCTTCTTGATCATATGCACTTGTTCACGCCGGAACAGTATACCAGGCAGCATTCCGCATTCTTTACTTGGCCTTGTTGCATTAAAGACGGTGCTATATATGACCCGACTCCAAAAAAACATGTAATAATAATTGTGCCTGTATTGATATATTTCAAAGTTCATGACCTGTTTTTTGTATATGTAGATAATAATGTATGATTAACTCCCTTTTACCTTCCTCGTTTTCTTTTACCCTATTTGTTTGTCTTTCTCGCATTGTTTTGTGCGCCGCATTAATGTTTTCAGTAGATTTAGTATCACATATGGTTTATTTAAAGGGCCCCTGAAACGGTTCGGACAAATTTTGTAGGCGCATAGGGTACAGCTCAAGTAGAACATTCGCACCACAATTTAAGTGAAGCGTTACGTATTAATGGAGTTACAAGCGATTAGAAGTTACCCTCCTCCCTAGCCATGCCTTTCCTCCTCAACTCGCTCGCCGAGCGAGCGGCGCTAAGCTCCGCCTTCACTGGTCCTGCGTCATGATGCGACGTCATATCGTCCACTTCCGGTTGTTGGAGCATGCCTCCTCCCGCGCGAGACCTCTCCGCTGGCCGCTCGGCCGTCGACCGAGAGCCATCGAAGCAGCGTGCGTTGCGAGCATTCTGTCGTAGCGCCGAAGGTGGCCGGTATTCCGGTAACCACAGGCAAGCTGGTCATTTCGGCAAATGACTGGAGCATAAACTCAAGCTGATGAAGGAACTTCAGAGTAGACGTACGTGAGCAGCCTGATCGGTCTGCACTGTCCAGACACTTGTTGGCGCAGCGCTTAACCAGTCAAACGAAGCGCTAATATTGCTCTAACCAAGTGTAAAACATTTTAAACATTTATAAGAACAACTTTTGATGATTACACTCCTGGAAAAATACACACCAGCAGCAAAGAAGAATGCACTTCGTTGCTGCTACTGTGTATGGTTGAGCTCTGTGCCACCAGGTGGCTGCACCGTGCAGATCATTCACATTTACCTTTCTCCTCATCTCATGGCTCATCCCGGCGCAGTCAAGCGGCCAGACCCTGTCCCCTTGCGCTTGTGTTTGCCCTAATACCGGACTTGCGAAACGCTATTGCGTTGGTAATCTTCCGCTGTAAAGTGACGGCCACAAACGCGCAAATCCTGGCGCCTATCGGATAGCCGCAGTCCGATGCGCAGCAGCCAGTTCGCTCGTATGCTGCCTTGCAGAGGGACACGATTTTGCAACTTCACATCTTTCCAGTCGCTACGTCTGCAGCCCACAACGCAACAAGGGTGATTCATCGTGCTCACGAAAAGACTGATCGACACTGACGGCGGAGCTCTCGTCAAAGACTGCGCACGTTGTAACACAAGCAGACGACACTTGCTGTGTGCCGGAAGTGCTCAAGTGTACTAAAAAACTATTCTTGTGTATTCTCTTTAAGTTATTTTCTTTTTACAAAAACAAAGTAACTAACATTCCAACCATTACGAGCATCATTTGTTCACCATAAAGTTGAAAAAATTATCGACCACGCGCCCTGGTCAGCCAGTCAGATAGCTCGCCCATGTGACGTCATATTGACACGTGTATTTATATTTATCGGGCGACCAGGTTTCGCCGCCTAACAAATCTTATCGCACAGCGCGGGACGCGCTTGCATGTATCCGACGTTTCTGGAAAGTTATCGACGCTTCTATCCGCAGTCTCTTGTCGCCGAACCTTGTGTTATCTGATTTATTCGCCTGACGCGAATGATGTAGAACTTTATGGAAGGCACGCGGGTCTCAACGATTAGTCTGGAACATTCGACGATTGTGTATAAAAGCCGACGCGCTTGAACCGCTGACCAGATTTTCGACGATCGCCGACCGTGTTCGCCGCTATCGTTGTGCTATAAGTGTAGCCTGTTTTGTGGGCACAGGTTCGCCGAATAAAAGTTAGTTTTGTCTACCACAGTATTGCTACTGTGATCTTAACGTCACCACCACGTGACATCTGGTGGAGGTGCGTTCCCATCATCACAGCCTCAAGTGGCTTCGATTGCCGACGCCGTGCGTGAGGAACTCCAACAACAACTTGGAGTAGCCCCTGAATCGCCGCAGCGTGAGCCGCAAGCGATGACCTACGCCGCCGTCGCACGCCGTCAAGGACCCCCTTCGCGACCGCGCCAGGGCCCTGTCACGCCACAGTTTCGTCGTCCGCCGCCGCCGCCGCCAGCACGACCACCCGTCGCCCAGCGCACCTACGCGAGGAAGACGGACATCTGGCGTGCTCCTGACCACCGCCCGCTCTGCTACCACTGCGGAGAAGCGGGTCACGTCTACCGACGATGTCCGTACCGGGAGATGGGACTGCGAGGTTTCGCCGTCAACGCGCCGCGTCCACAGCTTGGCGAGCGCCCACGTGACATCGCCGATTACCTCGCTGCTACTCAGTGGAGCCCTCGACGGCCGTCCCGTTCGCCATCACCAGGCCGCTACCTGTCGCCGCAGCGCCGACCATACACTGGCCCAGCCCGGGGCCGGTCAGCGAGCCCATATCCGGAAAACTAAAAGCAGCAACCGATGGAGGTGCGGTTGCTGTTCGTCGAACTGACGAAGATCCTCCGCCGCCGACGAAGACGACGACGAAACGATCTCGACGACATAACAACGACACGCCGCCGTCCCGACGAAGTCAGGAAGGCAAGACTACACCGACGAACGACGACTTGACGACGCGACGTTCCAACTTCAGTTCAACACGACGCAGCCGTGATCCGACGCCACGACCTAACTGCAACGCCAGACAAAGAACCACCGACCTCGACGTGCTTCTCGACGGCCACGCAGTCACTGCCTTAGTCGACACAGGGGCTGATTACTCCGTCATGAGTGGACACATCGCCGCCCAGTTGAAGAAAGTTAAGACTACGTGGGAAGGCCCTCAAATTCCAACCGCTGGAGGACACCTCATCACGCCGTCTGGAGTCTGCACGGCAAGAATTACCGTTCATGACCGGACTTACCCTGCCACCTTCGTTATCCTCCAACAGTGTTCACGAGACGTCATTCTCGGCATGGACTTCCTGAACCAACACGGCGCAATCATCGACCTGAAGTCGAAGTCAATAACGCTGTCGGAAGATCAAGCGATACCGCCGGAGAGCCCTCGTAGTCACCACGCCTTGAGGGTGCTCGAAGATCAAGTGAGCATCCCGCCTCGCTCCAGCATTGTCATTTCGGTCGGCCCCGAAACGCCCGTTGACGTAGAAGGCGTCATCGAAGGCGACCAACGTCTACTGCTCGACCGTGAAATTTGCGTCGCAAGAGGGATCGCTCGACTGCACGGAGGAAACACGAAGGTGTTGCTGACAAACTTCAGCCAGGAGTTCAAGCACATCAACAAGGGCACGACGATCGCATACATCGAGGAATTTCAGGAAACCAGCGATGCGTTTGTCCTCTCGGATTCTGTTGCATCTACCCCGACGACCGTAGTTCCCGAGCCAGACTTCGACATAAATCCAAGTCTCCCCGTGATTAAGAAGCAACAGCTCAGAAGTCTGCTTCGACGATACAAAGACTGCTTTTCGACGTCATCGAGGATTCGACAAACCCCAGTCGCAAAGCATCGCATAATAACCGAAGAGTGCGCTCGACCACTCCGCCAGAGCCCTTACCGAGTTTCGACGCGAGAACGCGAAGCTATAAGGCACCAAGTCGACGAAATGCTGCGCGACGACATTATCCAGCCATCGAAAAGCCCGTGGGCGTCTCCAGTTGTTTTAGTGAAGAAAAAGGACGGAACCCTACGTTTCTGCGTCGATTATCGTCGATTGAACAAAATCACAAAGAAAGACGTATACCCCCTCCCACGGATAGACGACGCATTGGATCGGCTCTGCAATGCTAAATACTTCTCATCGATGGACCTCAAGTCTGGCTACTGGCAAATAGAGGTCGACGAAAGGGATCGCGAAAAGACCGCCTTCATCACGCCAGACGGCCTCTACGAGTTCAAGGTTATGCCATTCGGACTGTGTTCGGCGCCTGCGACGTTCCAGCGCGTCATGGACACAGTATTAGCAGGACTGAAGTGGCCGACCTGTCTCGTTTACTTGGATGACGTCGTCGTCTTCGCCGGAAATTTCGACGATCACCTCAAGCGGCTTGCGACAGTACTAGAAGCCATCAAGTCGTCAGGGCTTACTCTGAAGCCGGAAAAATGCCGCTTCGCTTACGATGAGCTTCTGTTCCTAGGCCACGTAATCAGCAAATCTGGTGTCCGTCGAGACCCGCAAAAGACGGCTGCAATCGCACAGTTCCCGCAACCCATCAACAAGAAGGCAGTGCGTAGATTCCTTGGCATGTGCGCCTACTACAGGCGCTTTGTCAAGGACTTTTCACGCATCGCCGAGCCGTTGACACGTCTAACTAAATGTGATGTTGAGTTCAAGTGGGAAACGCCGCAGGCCGACGCATTTGAAGAACTCAAACGACGCATGCAGTCGCCGCCGGTACTTGCGCACTTCGACGAGTACGCCGATACAGAAATCCATACTGACGCCAGTAGCCTGGGCCTCGGTGCCGTTCTAGTCCAGAGGAGAAACGGAGTCGAACAGGTGATAGCTTACGCTAGCCGGTCGCTGTCAAAAGCGGAAGGCAACTATTCTACGACCGAAAAGGAATGCCTCGCCATCGTTTGGGCTACAGCTAAATTTCGCCCTTATCTTTATGGCAGGCCATTCAAAGTCGTCAGTGACCATCACGCGTTGTGTTGGCTAGCGAATATAAAGGATCCTTCAGGACGACTCGCGCGGTGGAGCCTCAGACTACAAGAATACGACATCACTGTCACCTACAAGTCCGAACGAAAACACTCCGATGCCGATTGCCTATCACGCGCCCCCCTTGACCCGCCGCCGCAAGACGACGAGAATGACGACGCCTTCCTTGGAATGATAAGCGCGGAAGACTTCGCTGCACAGCAACGGGCAGACGCGGAGCTAAAAGGCCTCGTCGAATATTTGGAAGGGCACACCGACGTTGTCCCTAGGGCGTTTAAGCGCGGATTATCTTCCTTCACGCTTCAAAACAATCTACTCGTGAAGAAGAACTTCTCCCCAGTCCGCGCCAACTACCTTCTTGTTGTGCCGTCAGGACTTCGTCCAGAAGTATTGCACGCCCTACATGACGATCCGACCGCTGGACACCTAGGATTTTCCCGGACACTATCAAGGATACAAGAAAAGTATTATTGGCCGCACCTGACCACCGACGTCGCCCGTTATGTCAGAACATGCCGAGACTGTCAGCGACGCAAGACACCGCCGACAAGGCCAGCCGGATTACTACAGCCAATCGAGCCTCCTTGCCGACCATTCCAGCAGATCGGGATGGACTTGTTGGGACCCTTTCCGACGTCAACAACCGGAAATAAGTGGATCGTCGTGGCGACGGACTACCTCACCCGCTTCGCTGAAACTAAAGCACTGCCGAAAGGTAGCGCAGCCGAAGTGGCGAAATTCTTTGTCGAAAACATCCTGCTGCGACATGGTGCCCCAGAAGTCCTCATCACCGACAGAGGAACGGCCTTTACAGCGGAGCTCACCCAAGCCATTCTGAACTACAGTCAGACAAGGCACAGGAGGACAACGGCCTACCACCCGCAGACGAATGGTCTTACGGAGCGGCTGAATAAGACCCTCGCCGACATGCTAGCGATGTACGTGGACGTCGAACACAAGACGTGGGATGCCGTCCTGCCGTACGTAACATTCGCTTACAACACGGCGGTGCAAGAAACAACACAGATCACGCCGTTTAAGCTGGTTTACGGCAGGAATCCGACGACGACGCTCGACGCCATGCTGCCCCACGTCACTGACGAGGAAAATCTCGACGTCGCTAGCTATCTCCAGCGCGCCGAAGAAGCCCGACAGCTCGCCCGCCTGCGGATCAAGAACCAGCAGAGGACCGACAGCCGACACTACAACCTCCGACGACGCTTTGTCGAGTACCAGCCCGGTGACCGTGTTTGGGTTTGGACCCCTATACGCCGACGAGGACTGAGCGAGAAGCTTTTGCGTCGCTATTATGGACCGTACAAGATCATCCGACGTATTGGTGCACTGGACTACGAGGTCGTGCCAGACGGCATTTCGCTGTCACAGCGGCGCCGCTCACGACCTGAAATTGTCCACGTTGTGCGGCTCAAGCCGTACCACCAGCGTTGACGAACTTTGGGACTTCGCGTAACTGACCTTTGGACTTTATTTCTTTTCGTTGTTTTGTTACTTATGTTTAATAAGCGCCCCTTTGTGTTTCGCTCTCTTTGTAGCATCGGGACGATGCTTTTAAGAGGGGGGTATTGACACGTGTATTTATATTTATCGGGCGACCAGGTTTCGCCGCCTAACAAATCTTATCGCACAGCGCGGGACGCGCTTGCATGTATCCGACGTTTCTGGAAAGTTATCGACGCTTCTATCCGCAGTCTGTTGTCGCCGAACCTTGTGTTATCTGATTTATTCGCCTGACGCGAATGATGTAGAACTTTATGGAAGGCACGCGGGTCTCAACGATTAGTCTGGAACATTCGACGATTGTGTATAAAAGCCGACGCGCTTGAACCGCTGACCAGATTTTCGACGATCGCCGACTGTGTTCGCCGCTATCGTTGTGCTATAAGTGTAGCCTGTTTTGTGGGCACAGGTTCGCCCAATAAAAGTTAGTTTTGTCTACCACAGTATTGCTACTGTGATCTTAACGTCACCACCACGTGACAATATGGGTTATTTGCATCAAATGGGTAGGGGCGGCTTAAAATTCCGCCGAGCAGTGCGCTGCGATCGACAGCGATGTGCATTTTTAAAACCTTATAATAATTCACACGCTTTACGCAGACCACTTAGATGTGTCAATTAATGGTCAGAAGGACCTACTCTAACGACTCAGTACGTTTGTAGAAAATCGCCAAAATCGTTTCAGGGTCCCTTTAAGTACACCCGCCGTGGTTGCTCAGTGGCTATGGTGTTTAGCTGCTGAGCACGAGTTCGCGGGATTGAATCCCGGCCACGGCGGCCGCATTTCGATGGGGGCGAAATGCGAGAACACCCATGTATTTAAATTTAAGTGCACGTTAAAGAACCCCAGGTGGTCTAAATTCCCGGAGTCCTCCTCTACGGCGTGCCTCATAATCAGAAGGTGGTTTTGGCACGTAAAACCCCATAATTTAATTCTTTTTAAGTACACCACTGCGAAGGTTCTCTAGCTGTTCCTGGGCACTGTAATAAACGTTTGATTGATTGGTTATTATTGTATAAAACTGTGCTTTTAAGTATGTGCTAGTATGCTACTTCAGTGCAGTAGCTCTTGTGAAATAAAAAATGCATGAAATAAGAAAGTTGTGGTGTTCACCCGCGACGCTCACGGCGCGCCGGACGACCACCACCGCGGGTTCGAGCACTCCGAGCCGCCGCGCGCGCAGGGCACCGCGCGCCCGCGCCTGCTCCGGCCCGCTCCGTGTGCCGACGCGCAGCTGCGCGCGTACGCGCCCCGCCGGCCCCACAGCTTAGGGGAAGGCGAGACCGCGCGCGCGCAGCAAGGGAGACCCTAGGCAAAGCTCTGAAGGAACAACAAAGAACATTTATTAAGGTTGGATTCAATACAAACACACGTTTAACATCACGTCCGAATATTAATCTAATTAGACAAAACATGGCCGAATGGTCGCCGGTGGCCGCTAGAATGGCGCACCGCGACAGAGAGAGAAACAAAGAACAAAGAACCCGAGCCGTAAGAATTTGCCTATCCTTCGGTCAGCGCCTGCCATCGTGCGCCCCACAGCAGAGAAAGGGGAAATAGAGAGAAACGACAGACGAACAGACGGGGGCACGATCGGCAGACGCTGCCTCAGGACATCGAGACGACGGAAGAGTGCGCGCGCGCCCGGCGAGGCCGGGACCCCGACGAGCAGAAGTAACCATCGGCCGGCGGCGGACAAAGGAGGCCGCCGCCGGCAGAGAGGAACATGTACGCACCTTCCGACGCCCCGATGTGGTCTCCTCGGGTCCCGTCTTGCGCGCGCTTACCCGGAGTGCACGCAAGCAGGGCCCGAATCCCGCCAAAATGTCGGCCAATGGGGAAAGCCTGTTGACCTTCCCGTGGGCGGGATGACAGCAGAGTGACAGTGTTTTATGACCCGCTGCCACCCCGTCCAGGCAAGGAGGAGAGGGACACGGAGCCCCCGGCAACACAACGCAATGGCTCCCATACAACCATCGCGAGAGCCTGAAAAACGCTGCGAGAGCCAGAAACCCCACATCCATCCCTCCTTAAATGCTCCCTACCAATGCAAGGCAGGTGGCTCCGATGTCAGCCAAAGAAGAAAAGAAAACAAAGAACAAAGAAATAGTCATTACATTACGGAGCTATCCATTGGCAGTTTGAACCTAAAATCACCAGCCCCCCAAAACATAAATAAAAATGCATCAAAGGAAGAAAAGCAAGCTATTAGAATAAATTAAATAGGGACGTTTTAGGTACACAACAGCAACACAAAAGAAAGTCCACACGAAACCACGCTTTAACGCGAACATGCACAATAAAAACATCCACCGAAGAAAATGTAAGAGTAACAACAAAAGACAAACGCTTAGAGACATAATGACATTCCGACACAAACGCGGACAGGGGAAAATAACAAAACATTGGCCTATACAAGCAATCAAAACAAAAGAGAATAACAAAAGGTTCAGAAGACGTACAGAGAATGTCCGCGCTAAGAATCTCCGGTGAGCACGAACAAATACCACATGCCACGCGTGCGACTCCAAGCCGCTCTAATAGCGTCCGGCAACGGCCTCTGGGTCCGGTGCCTCTGGCGGTGTCCGCTCCATGGTACAGCCATGGTCCGCGCCAGTCGTCGTGACCGCACAGCCCGATCCGCCGCCCCACCGTCGCCAGGCCCCGATCCAGTTCGACATCACCCGTTGACGCAACACGGCAGCGGAAACACACGCGAAACACTCTCGAAACGCAAAACACAGAGATACAAATAAATGACTAACACAAAAGCAACACGAACCATACCTAATGAAACACATACACAAAAACAAAACGAAGACGGCTAGGTAAGACACTGAGAAACAAGAAGCCTAACGCAGAAACACTGAACAAAGGGAAAACAAGGACCGAGAAGGGCGGATAGCAGCTTGCCTGATTGCAGCGAAGTGGGTAGCTGAGAGCTTTTTGAAGAGAAAGGGGTGGCTGATCCAAAGTTCTGGATCCGCATAGGCATGCCTCATCTCAGTATCGATGGTTACTCCGTCTGAGTTCAGCCGGACACAGTAAACGTGGTCTTCACTAGCGCGATGACATACGACTTCGACGCCAGCGGAAATTCCTTCCACGGACGCACACTGTTCATCCGCGACACCAATCAAAATTGACTTCTAATACGCGATGTCTATGTGATGAACAGACGTGGAAGGTTCGGCGATAGACGAAGAGTCGCTCCACGCCGGGCCAAGTCACAGCGCGAATCGATTTTAACGAAAACCTTGGCGCTGTGATGACCGTGCGATACTTGCCGGAGTGGCGCTAAATCGTGTTTCTCCGGCGCCTGGGGTTACCACCTTGAACAAAGCTCTCAGATTGCAGTGTTGGCGGGTGGCACGCGATCTTCATCGGCCGAGCTCGTTGTGACCCGGCAGAGTGAACCCACCCGGCGCAACAGCGACACACGCTGTATCCGGCCCCGCGCGCCCGTTGCAATACCAGCAACGCTACGGCGCCCGCGCCCGTGCAATACCAGCCACGTTCCGGCGCTCCGCCTCCCCGAGGCCGTCGAAGAACTATTTACAATTATTTACAAACGGGTCACTCTGCGGTCCCTTCGGCGCTCTTCGGGCCGTTTAAAAAAAATAGAAAAAGACGATTCCGACACCCTTTGGTGGGGGTGGCGGGTTTCGTTCCCCCGGCTGGCTTTCCACCCGGGCTGTCCTCCCCGCCATCGCCGCGGGGTAGCGGGGGAGCGTCCCCTTCTGCGCGCGCGACGGAGGGATGTCCGGGGCGCTTGCCTCTTCGCGGAGCGGGCCTGTTTCGTGGCCTTTGTCTCCGCTCGGCTATGCGCTGCCAGCTTTGCCCTCAATTGGTGGTGCAGAAGGCACCACCACTAACCCGTCTGCCTAAATGGAGATTTTCGGTGACAGAGGGCATACTAATAGTGCGTCAGCTATCACGGCTTGAATTTTGCGAGGAAAGGCGCGCAGCAACTGAGAACTGCCGGGCAAGCCACTGAGCCGCGCCAACTATAGCAAAACCGAGAACTTCTGCAGAGTTAGCCGGCCTTAGAGGCACTGTACCCGAGCAGTCCGCGCAATTAGCAGCCGCCAGAATGGTAATGATGCTAGAGACCCACGAAAATCCGTCGGACTCACCAAATCGTCGAGCAGATGGAAGGACGGAAAAGTCAGCCCTCCCGGTACGAATCGGCGAGACCTCCGGCCTCGCATAATCTCCACAATCGATGACGACTGCAGCATCTTGGCGGCCACTTGACTCCTTTCCTCGTCCGCGCTTCGCAGCGAGGAACTTCGAAGCGGTGGTCCGATGCGCTTACCACGATACATTTACTGAGGCAAGGTATGACAGAAAGAGCGAGAGGAAAATAGAGGAATTCGGCACACGGGGGAGAGACATGGCTCGGTTAACAAAGCGCGTTCGCAACGCAGCCTCTGCAACGCAGCAGCCCGGACTCTCGGCGGCCAGAGGCTGATTAGGCCCCTGGCCCCACGTTGGGCGCCATTTTGTGGGGTTCACCCGCGACGCTCACGGCGCGCCGGACGACCACCACCGCGGGTTCGAGCACTCCGAGCCGCCGCGCGCGCAGGGCACCGCGCGTCCGCGCCTGCTCCGGCCCGCTCCGTGTGCCGACGCGCAGCTGCGCGCGTACGCGCCCCGCCGACCCCACAGCTTAGGGGAAGGCGAGACCGCGCGCGCGCAGCAAGGGAGACCCTAGGCAAAGCCCTCGAGAAGACAAAGTACATTTATTACACTGGGAGTCAATACAAACACATGTTTTAGCATCACGTCCGAATATAAATCTGATTAGACAAAACATGGCCGAATGGTCGCCGGTGGCCGCTAGAATGGCGCACCGCGACAGAGAGAGAACAAAGAACAAAGAACCCCCAGCAGTAAGAATTTGCCTATCCTTCGGTCTGCGCCTGCCATCGCGCGCCCCACAGCAGAGAAAGGGGAAATAGAGAGAAACGACAGACGAACAGACGGGGGCACGATCGGCAGACGCTGCCTCAGGACATCGAGACGACGGAAGAGTGCGCGCGCGCCCGGCGAGGCCGGGACCCCGACGAGCCGAAGTAACCATCGGCCGGCGGCGGACAAAGGAGGCCGCCGCCGGCAGAGAGGAACATGTACGCACCTTCCGACGCCCCGATGTGGTCTCCTCGGGTCCCGTCTTGCGCGCGCTTACCCGGAGTGCACGCAAGCAGGGCCCGAATCCCGCCAAATTGTCGGCCAATGGGGAAAGCCTGTTGACCTTCCCGTGGGTGGGATGACAGCAGAGTGACATTGTATTATGACCCGCTGCCACCCCGTCCAGGCAAGGAGGAGAGGGACACGGAGCCCCCGGCAACACAACGCAATGGCTCCCATACAACCATCGCGAGAGCCTGAAAAACGCTGCGAGAGCCAGAAACCCCACAAAGTGCAACAAAATGCTCTGTGCCTGATCATATGCATTGTGCTAATAATTTTTTCTGAGTTTTAATAGTGGTTGCCTACTGCATCTAGTGTTGTGCAATAAAATAATACGCTACAGCAATTATTATGTGCCTCACAGAACAGACTGAATGTCTTTCTCAGTGAAAACATCAAAGTAGGCTGAAAAAAAAATGAGCTGGTATTGTTGTTGTTGTGGCGACTTGAAGTGCACAAATTGTGAAAATAACCTGTTTATATATACTTCTTATATTATGCAAGTAAGTTGCCCCGATACATTCGAATAAGTGCTTCAACAGTATGGCTTGGCAACCGGCAATGAAAGACACCTATTAACATCCTCCGATACTCAAGCTTGTATTATCTGACCATGTGTCATTTCATTAGTGTCGAGAAAGACAGACTTCATGCGTTGAAACCAGTTTCAATAGAACATTGCTTTAGACAGTGAAAAATTTTCTAGCAATACACTCAATATGAAGGCCTCTCGATTGGGTGTTGATGCTTCAAAAGAACCTAGAATCATAAATGGTGTGCTCTATGAGCAAGATTTGACAAAATCAAGCATCGGGAGGGGACAATCTTCGGATTACGTAAATTTCAACTATTCTAGATGCTTTTTTTGTGAGCGCTAGAGGTGCTTCAATTCTTTTTTGCTCATTTTACCAGAACCCACATTTTCCCGCGTCTTTCATGCACCAAGAAGCATTACTAAATTTTCACGGATGATATTTTATCTGTCCCGTGACAGTATTTCACCGGCTAACAAATGTTAAACGTTATCGCTCGGCGCAGGGCGCACCTGCACGTATCGGAAGTATTGCGAATGTTATCGACGGTTCTGTCCGTTGTCTGTTGTCGACGAACGTTGTATAATCTAATTGCATACGCGACACGAGTTTTGTAGTAGTTTCTGGAAGACGTGTAGGCGGCAGCGAATGCGCTGGAACTTCCGACAACTGATGTATGAAAGCCGACGCGCTTGACCCGCAGATGAGATTTTCGACGGTCGCCGCCTTTGCTCGCCGGTGTCGTTGCAATTGTGTGTTGCTTTTGCTGGGCACAAGTTCTCCTAATAAAGAGTTTTGGCTCTGCATCATTTTTCGCCGTCGCCACTATGTGACGATATTTGTAACGCTGATTTTTCATTAATACTTTGCACACCTAATTCTTACATAGTTGGCTGTGCAATGAGCTACCAAAAAAATGCAATCGTACAACAGCTTTTGATATGACATGGCATGTTATGGCATGATATGAAATGCTGTTATTGTACACCTTCCTTTTCAATGATAGTAGTAAGCTCATATTCAGGATCTGGCAATGCCTGGCGTATGCACTTCAACCCATTTTTATTCTGCAAATTTCGTCCTATGATCAGGATCCCCTGTGAGTGATTTACTTAGACAAACGTGCTCCTTTACAAACTCTAGAGGCTGATCGGCGATCCTGAATTCTTGTTCTCTTGCTACGCTATTGAACGTTACCCTTCTCTCCTGCATTAATCTTTTACGCCACTCTTACGCTTTCTCTGTTAAGGTCCTCAATAACTTGTTGTAATTCGTCTCCAGTGTTGCTGAACAGGACAATGTCATTTGCAAACCAAAGGTTGCTGGAATGTTCGCCGTTCATCCTCACCTCTAAGTCTTCCCAGTTTAATAGCTTGAATACTTTTCCAAGTAAGCAGTGAATAGCAATTGAGAGATTGTCTCTCGTTGCCTGACCACTTTCTTGAAAGGAAACTTTTTACTTTTCTTGTGGAGAACCAAGGTAGCTGTGGAATCTAGATATTTCCCATGATATTCCCGTAAGTGGTCCGTACTCCTTGATTGCGTAGTGCTTCTATGACTGCTGGTATCTCTACTGAATCAAATGCCATCTCATTTCATGGAAGCTTCGCTACCAGTGACATTTACGTTGGGCAGTACTTGGTCCCGACGATTCACCACCAAGTTTCACAGGGAAGGGGGACGTTTGAATCCTGGATTCAGCGCCGGTGTCCAGTGTGAGCCAAAATTCTTCAGGGGATTTGGAGAGTACAGACGTCCCAGCGACTAACTGCGAGAACATGCCACGGGCGCCTTCCTACTCGGAAGCAGCCGTTAGACGTGGTTGCTCAGTTGGCTATGGCGTTGGGCTGCTGAGCACGAGGTCACGGGATCGAACCCGGCCGCGGCGGCCGCACTTCGATGAGGGCGAAATGCGAAAACACCCGCGTGCTTAGGTGCACGTTAAAGATCCCCAGGTGGTCAAAATTCCCGGAGCACTCCACTACGGCGTGCCTCATAATCAGAAAGTGCTTTTGGCACGTTAAACCCCATGAAAAAAAGACCACGCAACGTCCTGGATGCGAAACAAACCTGCGGGCGAGTTGGACAAGGGATGCAAACCCTGGGCACTAGGAAAAGACAGCCCTCCGCCGAAGCCCCTGGCGATGCCACTGAGCCCCATGTACCTCGTCGTTGCGCAATGCCTAGACCCGAGCCTACGGAACTCCGTGAGCCAGGTTTCCGACATGCTGTAACTGAGCAGCGAGATGTTGGTCGATAAACCGGACTTACAACGATCTCTTTCTTCGGCGTCTTCGAGTGCCGATGACTCGGCGGTTTCAAGCAGGCAGCGCACAACTAAGCAACCATGCGCCGCGAGCCCTCGTGGATCGGACGGCTCTGCCCCGTGGCGGACGTTCTCTGACAGGACGTTTGCTGCCAGGGTTGGCAAGTTTCCTTCGGCTCTGACTGAGCTTTTTTTTCATGACTGAACACGGTTAATATACTTTCTTTAAAAGAGCAGGGTTTTATAAAACCCGACAAACAAAAAGACTTGACCCACTTTGTCGGAGAAAAGTTCGTTTATTTGTTCTTCTTTCAGAAAGTGAATTTTTTTCTTGCCATCTGATCTTAACGGATTTTCAGAAGCGCTTGAACTTCCGGAGTTTTTCTTCCTTGGCATATTCGCGTAGCTGTGTAGTCAGTCTAGTCACCCTGCATTCCTACCCACTTCTCTGCGGTGTTTAACACGGTCGAATGTGACAGCTGCGTCTTATTCTTAAAAGGCCCCTCACCAGGTCTGGCCATTTTGAGCTGACTGCGCAGAGCATACAATGCGCGCCAATCGCAAAGAATTACATTGCTAAGAGCCGCGGAAAGGTCTGAAATTTCAATCCGAACCCTGTTTTCCCTTCTCCTCGCGGCCGCTGCGCTCCATGCCGGACGGTGACGTACTCGCTTCCCTGCGCCTACGTACTCGGGTCCGCAGTCGCTCGTGGTGATACGAGACTTCGAGAGTTATTCGAGGCACCATCTGTTAGTTGTGTGATTTGTTGCTGGAGTTGACGAAATGAACTTTAGAGAAATAATGAACCGCAAAAACGGAATCTCGGCGTGTTTTTTTTTTTTTGTTTTACTTCGCACCGAAGCAAGCGACATGTACTTCTGCTTTGTCTGCTTAATTACGGCCGTGCAGTCACGTGCGCAGGTACCGAAACTGTGCCATTTTCTACCGTGTCCCAGCGCGTCGTCATGCTCTGCAATCCGCTTGTTCTGCCTCAGTATTCGTGTAGCACAGAATTATACCGCTAGTCATGTGTCCTTGAGTACAGCGCTCAAAATGGTGCTTTGCGCGAAGCCAGATAATCACAACTCGTGCGCAGCGCCGAAAAAGAAAGCGAGCAATCCAAGCATTCCAAAGTAGTAAAAAACGAAATTGCCATGTCGTGCCTTAAGTCTTCCCTCACCAGATCCTGCATGCACAAAATGAGCGCCAGTTTTAATGCGCAGGTCCGGCGCCTTTTAGAAGCAGGTTATCCTAGTGTAGCAGTGGCCACTGTGGCTGAGCGCCTAAAGAAGTCGGTTTCGAGAGGGACGGACGTGATTACAGAAAGCAGTAATATTAAAAAAAAGAGTAGTGGCTATTCCGTATATTCATTCAGTGTCGCACAGGCTTAAAAAGGTTGCAAGTAGATATGATGTTGATGTTGCTTTCACTGCTCCCAATAAGCTAGGTAAGATATGCACTGCCGTACAGAGAAAAAAGGAGCGGGTAAAAGGCAAAAAAACGAACAGATATTTCTCCAGTGAAGCACAATAAGAACAACAGTTTTACTGACTGTCGTATGGGTGTGGTTTATAAAATTGGCCTTAGCTGTGGCCAGTTCTACGTAGGGCAAACGGGACGGTGTATCAATCAGAGACTAATGAAACATAAAATGTCGTTGACCGGTGGATCGCCTTCTAATCTTTCGCTACATTGCCGAGATTGTAACTGCACGCCAGAGTTAGATGAATGCGCGATACTGTACAGGCAAGACACGCGTCTTATGGTAGAGGCATGGCATATCTATAATGGTGGAGGTGCGTGCGTGAGTCAGCCTTCGATTACTTTACATAAGAAAGAGATTAAGTGCCTTAACAGTTATCTTTCACGTAGACCGGCACGTGTACCCGACTGACACGTGTTGTTACCATCCCTGAGCATGCGCAGATGAGTTTTGTGTCTTTTCTTTTTTTCGCCTCAGTGCTCCCTTCAGTTGATAGTCGGCGTTCGTGTTGTCCACTTCTCTACTCTTGTGTCCTGTCTGCACGCCTCACTTCTTTTTCGCATAACGTCCGAGTATGACGCCTGTAAGCATTCCCTTTCCCCCGAGGAGGAGCACTTTGGGGTACCATCCGAGCGAGAGATGGCGGCACCTGCGACAAAATTGGTGAAAAGAGGGGCACTATATTCTGCACTAAAATAATGCCCCTGCGCGCAATTTCAGTCACTGTGCTGGAACACCCTTCCTACTCGCCGGATTTAGCCACCTGCCAACCCCCCACCCCCCCCCCCCTCTAAAAAAAAAATTCGAAGTGATGCTCCGGGGACGGCCTTTCGCGGATGTGACAGCATTTCTAAAGGAAGCCACATCACTGTTGAAGCGATTAACGCGGGACAACTTCCAAGAGTGCTTCCAGCAGTGGAAGTGAGTGGCACCAACATGATTGTGCCACTCACGGATTGTCTTTTGCTAGCGCAGGTTGGTGATTATTATAATCAGAGTTTCACCTTTCACGTGTTCATGGTGCCTGTTACGCCCCGTGGTTTAAGTGTGGATTCAGAATACCGTACTGTGCGTTGTCATGCCAAACGTTTTAGAGCGCAGCTCTTTGGCGTCCGTTCCTGGGTTTCGCGTCGTCGTCGGCCTCGTAACCAGCTCGCCGGCGAATCTGCTCCGCCGCCGCGCATGCGCGCTGTCGGCTCTCCGGGCGAGGGAGGATGATGGAAGGGAGGAGGAGAGACTGTGGAGGAGGGCTGGCTACACAAATGGCTCTTTGGCGTCCGTTCCTGGGTTTCGCGTCGGCGTTGTCGTCGGCCTCGTAACCAGCTCCGCCCCCCTTTCATCCCCCCAGCGCTAGCAGCGACCGACTGATACCGCTTTCGTGAGTCCGCTACCGCACTCACGAAAGACGTCGTGCACTTCCTGCAACTCGCATTAACCGTCCATCGATCCACACCGATGTTAGTAGTGGGGGACTTTAATGTTGACATAAAGACAAACAGCAATTTCCTAACACTTATGCGGGAGAACATCCCGCTCCTCTCGCTCGTAACGCGTCCCACGGCTGTGACAACCTCGCGAGGCACTTGTATAGATCTCGTCTTTGAGAATCAAGCATTGGTGTACCAAGTCGAACATATATCAGTCTATTTCTCCGACCACAAAGCTTCCTTCATGACTGTCAAGAACTGTTAGTGGAGTCTTTGTTAAAGGAATACGTGTGAAAAATAAAAAAAAATTCTGTGATAGCGCATACATGTGTTGCTCGATTTCTTTGCCTCAATCTATCGAAAAGGTTAAACAGCTTATTTGCTGCGCTCAAATTTCGCATTAGGAAGTAACGTAATCGTCGGTAATTTTTTTTTTTACTGCGAAGATATGCATTCTATTTTTTGATTTTATTCCTGTGCGGTGACGTAGAGCTAAATCCTGGCCCAACTACTGCTGAAACACTGAATCTAATTTGGATGGCCAAAGGGAAATAAAGGCCAAATTACACGCCATCGAAACATCGCAGAATCAAGGCCAAATAGCTATAGAAGAGCTTGAGTCACGAGTAGATTCTGTGGAAAGTGCAATAACACAGTTCGCAAACCTAAGAGGGGCTGTTACTGAATGTAGGAAGAAAACTGAAGATACTCACGGCACGGTGAATGCCTTATCCCGTAAAATAGACGACTTGGAAAACCGCAGCAGGCGATGTAACCTGATATTTTATGGTGTCCCTGACAGTGAAAGTCGCGAACTGCCCGTTGTCTCCGAGAAAAAAGTACAAGAAATCGTATCACGTTTAGGACTAACGCCAGTGTAGATTGAAAGGGCACACAGACTCGGCCAGTCCCAGGCCAATAAACCTTGGCCGCTCATTGCAATGTTTTCAATGTTTAAAGATAAACAGGCGATTCTAGCCAACGCCAAGAAACTAAAAGGATCCAACATTAGTATATGAGAAGATTTTTCAGAGGCAGTGCGCAGAAAACGAAAGTTTCTTTGGGAATTCGGCAAAAGGAATGCCCTTGACGGTGCTCGCGCAAACCTAAAATATGATAAGCTGTTTATTAACGGGTAAGCATATGTATATGATGAAGGTAGGGGCCAGGTTGTGCAAACGACATGATGCATGCGCAGCTCCGGAGCAGATGTAACTTTCCTTGTTGTCAACTGCCGTAGTATCAAGAACAAAATAGATGATTTCCACAACCTTCTGTGCATCACCAAACCAACTGTAGTGCTGGGAACGGAATCATGGCTAGATGAAGAAATAACGAGCAATGAAGTCTTTCCAAGCGGCTACACATGCTTTAGGAACGATAGAAACCGTCATGGCGGTGGGGTCTTTATACTTGTTCACATATTGCTTTCTTGTTACGCTCTCGATATCGGCAGCCCAAATTGCGAGGATATATGGTGTAAGATTCGGTTACCAAACAGGAAAACATTATCAGTATGTTCATTTTATAGGGCTCCTTCAAGCCCTCTTGCTGTCTTGTCTGATTTTTCAAAGACGATAGAGACAGTCAATACAGATTACCTTGTCATTGGCGGGGACTTTAACATCCCGGAGCTTTCTTGGAAAAAGCACC
Organism: Dermacentor albipictus; assembly: GCF_038994185.2. NCBI lineage: Eukaryota > Metazoa > Arthropoda > Arachnida > Ixodida > Ixodidae > Dermacentor > Dermacentor albipictus. Next base: position 4,108,588 of record NW_027225570.1, on the reverse strand, counting down.
CTTCTAATACTAGGGCTACATCTGCAGTGGCAAAGGAATTGTTGATGATACTAAGCAGTTTTTTCTTAACCCAGGTGGTAACATAAGGTACGAGACAAAATAACGTCTTAGACTTAATTTTAACTAATCAGCCAAATTCGACTAGGAAAGTTTTGGTGGTTCCAGGTATTAGCGACCACAAAGCTGTGGTTTGAGAAATGAAGTTGACCTACGAAAAGACGCAAAGCTCGGGAGCCCGAAGGATGTATAATTACAGCCAAGCCAACATAAATGAAATAGGACTTGCATTACAGGAATTCCTCCCAGAATTCGAAATACTTTCTGAGACAATCGGCGTTGATAAGTTATGGGTTCTTTTTAAAGCAAAAATGCCTGAGATGCAAGAAAACTATGTGCCGTCGTGGGTGCAGACCGAACAGCGTGCCAAATCTAAGCCATGGTTTAATGGTGAGCTGCGACGCCTCACTAGTAAAAGAAATAGGATATACAGGAAATATAAAAGAAACCCCATTTCGGAAACTTTCGATCAACTTGCGACCATAACCAGAATGCTGCAAACAAAAATCCACCAGGCAAAACAAGAATTCTTTGGTGCTTTGCCTTCTCGATTTCAAACTACAATAAAGCTATTCTGGAATCTTGTTAAATATGACAGAAAAGACAAAGTATGTATTCCATCACTTCAGCATGACGGAGTGGAAATAGAAAATTGCTTAAAAAAAGCCAACTGCTTCAACAAGTTTTTTGCTTCCATTTTCTCACCCAGTGCCTCGAGCGCAATTCCGCATCCGTCTACTAATGAGGTCATCGAAAACATGGATGATATAATTATTGATGAAACTGGAATACGGTCTCTTCTTGAACGTATAGACTCCAGTAACGCAACGCAAGGAGGCCTGATGGATTGACGGGCGCTTTTCTCAAATTGTGTGCGTCATTTCTCCCTCCCTTTCTTAAGATACTGTACTCGAAGTCATTGAACACCGGGGTCCTACCACATGAATGGAGGATGGCGTGCGTTGTGCCAGTGTATAAATCGGGGCCTCGCAAACTGGTCGGCAATTACAGACCGATATCTCTAACAAGTATTGTCTGCAAAGTATTAGAGCATGTCTTGTGCAGTAACATAATGACTTACCAGTCATAACCTCCTGAATCAGAAACAGCATGGTTTCAGGCAAGGGCTTTCCTGTACAACTCAATTAGCAGAATTCGTTCATGAAGCTTGTGGTGCACTGGATGCTCGTTCTTGTGTTGACTCGGTGTTTGTAGATTTTAGAAAAGCTTTTGACCTGGTGGATCACACATTGCTTGTATGTAAACTACGCTGGTTTAATATCAATGAACAAGTAATTGCATGGATTCAGGAATACCTTTCTTTGCGGTTGGAGTGTGTAGTGGTAAATGGTACAGAATCTAGTGTGGCCCGCGTAACGTCTGACGTCCTCCAGGACTCGGTATTGGGCCCATTACTTTTCTTATTATTTATGAATGACCTTCCCAGCACAATTGTTTCTTCCGTAAGATTGTTTGCTGATGATCTGATGGTATATAGGGAAATTACAAGCATTGCCGATACTGTTATTTTGCAAAATGATTTAGTTAAACTACAAAACTGATGCAGAGACTCACATATGCAAATAAACACACAGAAAACTGTCCATATGCGCTTTACTAAAAAGTGTATGCCAGAAGCCGTATATTATCTATCCGGTTCCCCATTGCAGATTGTTTCCGAGTACAAGTACTTGGGTGTATTCCTCACACCGTCTATATGTTGGCACAGGCATGTTGATTTCATTACAGCAAAGGCATGCAAAATGTTAGGATTTCTACGGCGCAATACAAAACTCATTCCCCAGTAGGCTCATGATCTTCTGTACAAAAGCTATGTTAGACCCATGTTAGAATATGCATGTGCCGTATGGAACCCTCCTACGTGTACCGACCGAGATAAACTTGAGAGAGTTCAGAATATAGCAGCACGGTACGTAATCGGCAACTATGACAGAAACCTTAGTATTACTAGCGCAAAACAAACATTAAAATGGGACACCTTAGAAAAGAGAAGGCAGGCATTACGCTTGAAACTTTTCCACAATATATTTTATGGCCAAATTGGAATAGACCGTAATAAGTATATTCTTCAGCCACATTATATATCCACACGAACAGATCACGATCTCAAGGTTAGGGAATACACTTGTAGAACTAAACTTTTCCAAAGCACCTTTTCCCCCAAAATCATTTTAGAATGGAATCGACTGCCTGCTGCCGTAGTTAGTATACTTAATAATGAACATTTGGCAAATGCTCTTTGAAATTTTCTTCTTTATTTTAAAGTACACAGTAATTGCAGAGTTTGCTATCATTATATAGTGCTTTATTACTTAATTGTATTATGCCGTTTCTTGCGTGCTGTACATTGATATCCTGATGTACCATTTTGTCATGTCATTGTTGCGTTTTTTTTCTCTTTCTCTCTTTCATTGTATTGTATAGTTTAATGCTGCTTATTCGATGCCATAAGCTGTTTACATTGATGTATGTAAACCCCCCCCCCCCACTGTAATGCCTAAATGGCGCTGTGGGTATGAGAGTAAATAAAATAAATAAATAAATAAATAAATAAATAAATAAAGAAATGGAAGCTGTGTATTGTATCTAACGCGGAGTATTTTCGAGGTCACTACAATGAAGCATATCAAAGTTTGTGAAATGACTTTTATTTAAACGTTTCGCGCACAAACCCTTGGGGGAGTCCTCGCATGATACAAGGGATGCCAGGTCGGCGTACACATCTGCTGAACGAGGCGATGATTTACTCGTTTAGGGTATGGGTTCGACTTCGACGGCGAGGCTCTCGATGCCACATTCGTCGTTTCCACGTCGTATGCGGAAGAACCCGTCCTCGCCCCACCCGGGGCCCCATGAGTTCTTGACTGTCCAGTAAGGAAGCTGTGAGGCCTCGTCATAACCGTAGCCGACCACGAGGACCGCGTGGTTGGTCAGCTCGAACGGGTCGAACGGGGCGCCCAGCTGCCGGTGCAAGGTGGTGTGCTGGTAGACGCCACCCGAGTACGACTGGAAGTCCGGGTACACCTCGAAGCCCACGGCGACCGGACCCCCGTGCACCAGCGCCAAGCGCATCACTTCCTCGTTGGAGCTGGGTCAAGGAGGAAACGGTTACCCCGAGCGCGATGGCATCGCTCGGTAGACGTGGTTAGGCAACAGACGAACGAAGCGCCAGAACAAGGTTTATTCGCAGAACGCCTATGCACGCGAAGAGAGCCGGGCGAATAGATGCAAGTACATGTAAAAAAATAAGAACAAGAGAAATAGGAGATAGAAAGAAAGAAAGCGAAGGGATGACAGGGACGTTAAGCAGAGTTGGCTACCCTGCACAGGGGAGAGGAGAAAGCGGTACGAGAGACGAGAGAAAGAAAAAGAAAAGCAATGCAGAACGGTGTCTGTGGGCGCTGTCACAGAGACTGCGAAGGCGCTGCATCGTCATGCACAATGTCAATGTCCCAAATCACACAATGCTCAGTCAGCATTTGTCCCACAAAACAGCGTCTCATGAAATGCACAAACGCTTTTATAGCGTCTCCCGCTGATGTCCGCGTACACGTCAGTACCCGGGACTTTCTTTTTGTGAGTGGGCGCTGGGGCAGCTGGTTTAGTATGGATGAGAGCGCCGCTCTGAGGTGGTTGGAACGAGGGCACCATCAAATAAGGCGCACTATCTTTGAGAGAAATATGGACCCACAACAATTTCATGTGATGTCGATCAAGGCGATTTAACCTTGGTAACAGTGACATCGAAGCCTGTCTTATACCGGCCTCACGCGCGCACTTTCGATCGCAAACGAGCATGATCGAGATCGAATTTTTGGATTGCGACTGGCTGTATTGCGCTATTGCGCTATAGCGAAATTCGAACCTTATCGATCTCGATCGCGTTCGAAAGGGTCTCGTGTGACTGGGGTATTACACTCGTGCGATGACGATAGAAAACCGACGTGTTTTCAAAGAGGAGCTGAACTGCACTCAGCTAAACAGCCAATTCTTTGATAATTGGGGCGCAACACTTGTCATTGCAGCGAGACCAAGATAAATAAATGCCTCGCACATACGGTAAATGAATTTTGCAGATAGAGAAAGATTCCTGAAAGAGGAAAAATTCTAAATCTTCCCGAATGCGCGATGCTACATCACACGAAGCATGAAGCTGTAAAGAAAACTTGCACGGTCTTACCTTACCTTTAAGCACGCACGCACGCACGCACGCACGCACACACACACACACACACACACACACACACACGCACACACGCACACACGCACACACACACAAAAAATTACCGACGATTACGTTACTTCCTAATGCGAAATTTGAGCGCAGCAAATAAGCTGTTTCACCTTTTCGATAGATTGAGGCAAAGAAATCGAGCAACACATGTATGCGCTATCACAGAATTTTTTTTATTTTTCACACGTATTCCTTTAACAAAGACTGCACTAACAGTTCTTGACAGTCATGAAGGAAGCTTTGTGGTCGGAGAAATAGACTGATATATGTTCGACTTGGTACACCAATGCTTGATTCTCAAAGACGAGATCTATACAAGTGCCTCGCGAGGTTGTCACAGCCGTGGGACGCGTTACGAGCGAGAGGAACGGGATGTTCTCCCGCATAAGTGTTAGGAAATTGCTGTTTGTCTTTATGTCAACATTAAAGTCCCCCACTACTAACATCGGTGTGGATCGATGGACGGTTAATGCGAGTTGCAGGAAGTGCACGACGTCTTTCGTGAGTGCGGTAGCGGACTCACGAAAGCGGTATCAGTCGGTCGCTGCTAGCGCTGGGGGGATGAAAGGGGGGCGGAGCTGGTTACGAGGCCGACGACAACGCCGACGACGACGCGAAACCCAGGAACGGACGCCAAAGAGCCATTTGTGTAGCCAGCCCTCCTCCACAGTCTCTCCTCCTCCCTTCCATCATCCTCCCTCGCCCGGAGAGCCGACAGCGCGCATGCGCGGCGGCGGAGCAGATTCGTCGGCGAGCTGGTTACGAGGCCGACGACGACGCGAAACCCAGGAACGGACGCCAAAGAGCCATTTGTGTAGCCAGCCCTCCTCCACAGTCTCTCCTCCTCCCTTCCATCATCCTCCCTCGCCCGGAGAGCCGACAGCGCGCATGCGCGGCGGCGGCGGAGCAGATTCGTCGGCGAGCTGGTTACGAGGCCGACGACGACGCGAAACCCAGGAACGGACGCCAAAGAGCTGCGCTCTAAAACACTTAGCAGCCGAAGAAAAACTTGTCCTGATGTGGGGTTAAAAGCCGGGACCAACGGCTTTCGAGCGTTCTTTACCACCTAAACTAACCAGGACGCTGGTGGATCACAAGGTGAGAGCGCAGTGACACAGAGTACGTCTGCGGGCCTGGGCGCCCATCTGCGACGCGCCTGTGCACCAAGATGGCATAGCGCCAGCTACTCCCACGGGATGGCTCAGTAGGATAGATCGGCTGGTTGGCATTGCATTGTTGAGAAGCTTCGAGCGCGAGAGGGACACTGGACGAAGAGCGCGTGTGGTGTGTGCTCTAAGTGTTCTAATGGTGCATGAAGAGACACTACGGGCCGTGGTAAGATACGTGACATCAACAGCAACTACATACGCATAGTCAAACGATGTGGGCGTATACATAAGCTATGGAAAAACTTGCTCAAGTGTGCACCAAGATTATTTCAGTATTTAAGGGAAGCAGGGTGAAGCAATAATGAAGCATAAAGCAATTTGGGGCTGCAATGAATCTGAGGTGGGATGAACTGGGAAAACAGTAATGGTGCCAGTGCTAAAATTCGCAAATGGAGTTTTGTGCGTAAAATCTGAGATCTAGTGGAAGATGGAAAATCTAGTGGAAGATGGAAAGGTCGGTGAATCGCTTGGCGTCGGGGCCCACGACAAAACAGCAAATAAGGCAATGCAGGCTGACATGGGTTGGGCCTCTCTTGAAGTCAGACATGCGCAAAACAAAATTACTTTTGAAGAAAATCCTAGGATTGCAGTAGAATACGTTGTGCGCCTAGTTGGTTCGTAGCTTTCAAAAAATGAAGCGCCGACAGAGAGAGCGCCCTAATGAAGAAAGAACTAGCGCCTTGTCCAGTCGCTGTTCTTTCTTCATTAGTGCGCTGTCTGTGTTGGCGCTTCATCTTTTGAAGGTATCAGGAACGTGGGTGACAATAAACGGGCGGCATAATAAGCGTGAACACAGAATTGAGGAAGAGGTCGGGAAATTGAACAACCAAGTACAGTGTAAATGAAAGCGTAAGCAGACAGCAAGGAGTCATCAGAAAGTGAGAGAAGCAGAGATAGTGAATTGGATGCAAAGAATGGAAGCAAAAACAGACCATGGTGGCCACAAGGAAACCAGGAGGGAAAATTTTACGATTACGCAAGGGCAATGCCTCGCTATTGGACGATCGAGCTGGTCGCCTGAGGACGTACCAGACTCGCAGCAAGATATGGCACGTGTGTGCTGCAGCAAAAGTCGGCAGACCACTCGGCACGTCCAAGTGGAATGTATTCCAGAAGGGCAGCGGACGGGGCGAGCTGGTGTTCCATGGTAACAATAAAACTCAAACAGCGCTAGATGACAGGACCAGAAAGAGGAGGAGACAAACACGGCGCTGAACTTACAACTGATTTATTTGAAGTAAGAAGACAATTTATACGTACAAAACTGGGCACGCATGCGCCCGGTCATACATCGATGATCAGATACAAACTCCGGACAGCAAACATTCGCACGCGTTGTATCTGCCTTGCAATCTACCCTTTATGGAGCAATGCCATTTCTTTCGCCGACAAGATTAAAGATGTTCTGCTAACGCAACTGTGAGATTTTCTGATGATATGGAATGCTTCAGCGACTTCTCTGGTAATCTTGTCACTATGAAAAAATAACGATTGTGTTTCGTCAAAGAGAGGTACGCATTTACAAATGCTGCAATGCTTTGCCAGGTTAGTGTCTTTTTTGTCGAATGAATTGGCATGCCCCATTAGTCTAATATTGATGCAACGGCCTGTCTGGCCTATGTAAGGTTGACCACAAGACAAAGGAATTTGGTAGGCAGCGCCCTTCTTGCAACTGATGTACTTATTGACATGTTTTACCTTGCATGCAGCATTCCGTTTAAAGCCTTCCTGCTTCCTCTGAACTGCTGCCCCTAATTTACCCAGCTTCATCGGAGCAGCAAAAACGACCCTCACAACATACTTGGCCCCTACCCTTTTAAGACGATGTGACAACGCGTGCTCATACGGCATGACAACTTTTTCCCCGCAACATTTTCTTTGGGCTGTTCCGAACATTTCAGCGCTTTTATAATCTTATTAGCACCAGCCACAATTACAGAATCGGGAAAACCGGCCTCTCTGCGTCTCTGGGCTTGGACCATCACGCCACTGGACATTTGATGAGTACACGATTTTTTAACAGCCATACCAATACATCCTGTTACGATTCCGAATTTCACAAGCTTAGAGTGACAGGACGCGTAGTTTACAAGAAGTTTTTCACTCCTGGGAGCGTATCGCCAGCATACATGGTTCAGAGACTATAAGTTCAAAAGTTTGCGTTCAAAAACTCATAAGCCCAGCGTTCCTTTTCGAGCAATAGCCTCTGAACGCCAAACTTGGCAATTAGTGGTATCATCTTACCTCAATAAGCATTTGTCAGCACTTTCCCTAGCTGAACCGTTTGTTGTGCCTAACTCGGAGGCAGTTGTAAAGTTTCTCTTGAAGGAGAACCCGGCTTCGTGCTTTGGTTTTAGCATAGATGTGGTCGATTTATTCTATTCTCTTCCCCATAATCAACTTCTGCAATGTGTTCAGAATTGTGTCTCATACCAAAGCTATGAGTGCGCATTCCAAAATAATTGTGGCATTTCGAGTGGGTCTTTCATGGAACTTTATCCTTTATTTAGAGAATACCTATGTAATATGGGAAGATAAAGTTTTCTAGCAAATGTCGGGGGTGTGTATTGGTGTCAAAATTGCCCCAATACTTAGTAACATTTTTCTAAGTTATGTTGACAGGAATGTAGAGAAGGACTTAAATGGAAGGTATATTCGAATTTTTCGATACGTGATTTCCTAATTTTAGTTAGGTCTAAGGGTGCTGAAAGTGTGCCTGACTTACTCGATGTTTTTTGTAAGCATGGATCTGGACAGCTTCACAGATGAGATCCCACAGAGGAACGTCCTGCAGTTCTTAGATATGAATTTGACCTTTTTGTCTAACCATGTATGCTGGCGATACGCTCCCAGGAGTGAAAAACTTCTTGTAAACTACGCGTCCTGTCACTCTAAGCTTGTGAAATTCGGAATCGTAACAGGATGTATTGGTATGGCTGTTAAGAAATCGTGTACTCATCAAATGTCCAGTGGCGTGATGGTCCAAGCCCAGAGACGCAGAGAGGCCGGTTTTCCAGATTCTGTAATTGTCGCTGGTGCTAATAAGATTATAAAAGCGCTGAAATGTTCGGAACAGCCCAAAGAAAATGTTGCGGGGAAAAAGTTGTCATGCCGTATGAGCACGCGTTGTCACATCGTCTTAAAAGGGTAGGGGCCAAGTATGGTGTGAGGGTCGTTTTTGCTGTTCCGATGAAGCTGGGTAAATTAGGGGCAGCAGTTCAGAGGAAGCAGGAAGGCTTTAAACGGAATGCTGCATGCAAGGTAAAACATGTCAATAAGTACGTCAGTTGCAAGAAGAGCGCTGTCTACCAAATTCCTTTGTCTTGTGGTCAACTTCAGATAGGCCAGACAGGCCGATGCATCAATATTAGACTAATGGAGTATGCCAATATATTGGACAAAAAAGACACTAACCTGGCAAAGCATTGCAGTATTTGTAAATGCGTACCTTTCGTTGACGATACAGAATTGTTATTTTTTTCATAGTGACAAGATTAGCAGAGAAGTCGCTGAAGCATTCTATATCATCAGTAAATCTCACAGTTGCGTTAGCAAAACATCTTTAATCTTGTCAGTGAAAGTAATGGCATTGCTCCATAAAGGGTAGATTGCAAGGCAGATACATCGCGTGCGTATGTTAGCTGTCCGGAGTTTGCATCTGATCATCGATGTATGACCGGGTACATGCGTGTCCAGTTTCGTACGTATAAATTGACTTCTTACTTCAAATAAATCAGTTGTAAGTTCAGCGCCGTGTTTGTCTCCTCCTCTTTGTGGTCCTGTCGTCTAGCGCTGTTTGAGTTTTATTCTTACCATGGAATGTGTTCACCCAGCAGGACTCGTAGGAAGCGTTCACTTTCCAGAAGCAGTGCCGATATTCCAACCGGACGGAAGCATTACTTAACCGACCAGTGGTCGAGGCGAGCAAGAGTTGGCGGCAGGAAACACAGACCACACGAGACGGACAATGCGCGGGTACTCACGCGCCGTAGTAGCCTCCGCAGTAGCGGTACTTGGCCACGTAGTGCCTGGTGCAGTTGGGCCTCGTCTTGCAGGGCCCGTCCCGCCCGGTGTAGCGGTTGCACTCTTCGTCCACGACACCGTAGTCCTGCGCGTACTTGCCACCGATCAGGTACGGGAAGCCTCCGCTGCAGCCTGCGTTTCGCCGCATTCTGCTTATTTTTACACAGTCTTCCTTTTATAATAATTTTTGTCTTTCACTTCAAAGACACTTCCTTTTTAAATAAATGGCTATCAAGTTTACTCGAATATCTTAACTACAGAAAAATTATCCCCCCTGGCAGGCATCACTTGCAAGAAAAAAACCGCAGGAATCTGTTCACAAATTAACAAATCACATCAACTGATTTCTTAGTTACAAACATTGCGGCACGTGTTTAAAATAGAATGTCGAAGGGAATCGCCATAGAAAGCCTAGCTAAGGGCTTGCGCGTTTCAAAACGGCCACGTACAGCGAAATAAAATTATTCGGCTACTTTAGCTTATCACACGCACGCAGCAGCGCGAAGCTGCGTGGCGTAACACAAGAGAGAGGCAGGGAGGTTGACCAGATGAGTAGATCCGGTTTGCAACCCTACGCCGGGGAGAGAGGGGAGGGGGAGCCATAGCAAAGTAGAGATAAAGAAAGAGAGGAGCACAGGCATACAATCGGAATCAAATACTGTCACCGTATACCGTCACCACACAGTACAGTAGCACTTGCAGCACTATAAACATCTGTTCAGGCTACAGCTGCTTGCCGATTCTGCTGCCCTTAAAAAATTCAACAGTGCCCTCGTCGCCCTCTGCTGCTATGGTTTGTGATTTCGGCATTCTAAGATAACCTCCTCGCTTAAGCTGTTTGGTCGAATCGCGCTTTCGAGGGCCTAACGCAAAGTTCCCACCGCACTTATTGGGACGAAAGGCGCAACTGGCGATTGGATGCTTTCGTCACGTGGCACTGCAAGGATTACGCCGCCGCCGTAACAAAGGGGTCGCACCGAGGCGTGCCGGATTATGCACGTGCGTACGCAGCGAATAATTTCACACGGGTTACTTCGAGGCATAGAAACTCGGTCTCAGACTTCCATCGCGATTCACCTTAGACACTTCAATTTGCACATGTGTCGCAATGTTAGTAATTGATATAATTGGGTTAGTTTGTTAATTGATCACTTGGCATTTCTTTAATATGAGGTCGGCCTGTGCAGACGGCTCTCTCTAGTGACGTCATTCGACCATTGGGCTTTTTAAAGAAAGTGTTCGAAGATAAACTGCAATGCTCCGATGTACTGGGCTTGGTAGGTATATTTAATTAAATTATAAAATAAATAGATGAATAAGTAAACAAATAAATAAAAGTCTGCTGATTTTGCAGCTACGGCAACTCTTACAACCAGGTTAATGCAGTTTGCGCCGCTGCCATATGCTCTTACTTCGGAATAAATATAGAGCCTAAATTGAGCCCCCTGTTTACTACATGAGATCGGGAAATTCAAGCGCTACGTGTGAGCACGCGTCATAGCCAGTCATTTCTTCCCGATAGCAAGCTATTCGATGCACGAAGATGCACTGGCCGGCATATATATATTTGTGTGTGTGTGTGTTCTTGGTGCGTACGTTCGTAATAAGCTTTAGCGCACACAGGATGACTCAACGCCTTGTCTCGCCTTTTTCCCCAAAAAGATATTTTACTGATGAAATTCTGGGGTTTTACGCGGGCACCGCGGGAGGGCATCGAACCCGCAACATCGTCCTGCGCAGTAGCGCATGCAGGCGCCGTAACCTTGTTCATCTTGTGTCATTCATTGCTTGCGCTACAGTTTAGTTACAAATTCGAGTAGCGGCTTGCACGTCTCTGCCGAGTTTGACCAGCGAAGCCGCGCGACTGTCGAATTGAGTATAAATCCACTGCAGCGGCTGCGGCATGCTCCTCCCTAGCAGAAGGTCGCGAGTTCGCTTCCTAAGCAGGGCGGCTGCTCCGAGGCGGGCGTTTGATACGACGTCTTCGGGACCACGTGGCAGAAAGCCTAGTGGTCCAAGTTGATTTGCTTGGCGGCGTTGGAGCGCGTACCTTAATTTAGAATCTGCAGCAGCACACGTGGCCACCGGTCCTCGACGCTATTCTACTGCGCGAGTATTGAGGTAACGTTGTGCCTTTTTTTTTCTTGAGGTCCGTTTTCAGACATTTGCTAGTGATTGGTCGATATACTGCCGGTTGCCTTTAGAAGGAGTGTTGAAAAGAAGAAGAATTTAGGGCACACGCTTTCACAGTAATGGTAAGACACAGCTGTAATACACTTCTCTCTTGAGGGATAATGGCAACCTGCTGTTCATGATCTGAGAATGCCTGCCAAACGCACGCCAGCCGATTCTTATTCTTCTGATTATTTCAGTATTCAGTACCAGTACTCACCTATGGAGCAGAAACCTGGAGGCTTAAGAAAAGGGTTCTACTTAAATTGAGGACGACACAACGAGCTATGGAAAGAAGAATGGTATGGTATGGTATGAGGAACTTTATTTGGTCCTGAAGGTCAATCATAGGTTGACGCGGGCCGCTCCCACGTTGGGACTGTCAGGCCGAGCCCTTCAGCCACATCGCGGGCCTTCTGGACTGCCCGTAATTGGTCAGAGAGTGATTCGCTGTGTAGCATTTGCCGCCACCATTCTTCTTCCTTGTCACAGTCTGTGAAGACCGCGGGGCACTGCCAAAGCATGTGGTCAAGAGTAATGATGCCATTGCACTTATTACAGTTGATTTGAGTTTCCCTCTCAGGATAGATCCTGTTAATAAAATATGGACTTGGGTATGTTCTAGTCTGTAGCAAACGTAATGTGACCGCTTGGGCTCTGCAAAGCTTACCGTGTGGCAATGGGTACTCCCTTCTGCTTAAATAATAATGCTTCGTGATTTCGTTATATGTTAATAATCGATCCCTGTGTTCCCCGGGTGAAGTGTAAGTTGCTCGGTCTTGAAGAGCACGGCTAGAAAGTCCTCGTGCTGCTTCATTTGCCACCTCATTGAGGTTTCTCCGAGCTCCGTCCACTACCCCCAGATGTGCAGGAAACCAGCGGATTTCAATCCTCTCACTGTTGACCTTCTCTAGTAATTTTGTTGCTATCCGTGTCACATATCCGTTGGTAAAGTTGCGTATGGCTGTTCTGGAGTCGCTGTAAATTTGTGTCCACCGATTAGCCCGAATGGCTAAGGCGATTGCTACTTGTTCTGCTACTGTTGGGTCCTTGGTATAGACGGTGATGGCATCCCGTATGTTACCTTGAGTGTCTACAACAACGGAGGTATACGCATCCCTATTCTTAACCCAGGCAGCGTCAACGAACACCGCCTGCTGCTTATGTTGATCTATGTCTTGAAGGAGTGCCTTCGCCCTTGCCTTTCGTCTCTCGAGGTTATGTGTCGGGTGCATGTTCCTAGGGAACGGGGTCGTCTTTATTGTTTCTCGTAGTACCGCTTGCAATTGTGTTAGTAATTCTCCTTCGTTGGTGTGGTTGTTAATTTCTACGCCAATTTCTTCAAGTAGCGCCCTCCCAGGTCGTGTCCCCATTAGTCTCTCCTGGTGGGCCACCTGCTGAGCCTCAGCTATCTCTTCTAGTGTGTTATGCAGCCCTAGGCGCAATAAGCTATCGTTAGCCGTGCTGATGGGAAGTCCTAGTGCAGTCTTTATAAGTCGTCTGATTAAAGCGTTTAGCTTGTTCTTGTCAGCCTGTGTCCACTGTAGCATGCCAGCCACGTACGAGAAGTGGCAAAAGGCGAATGCATGTGCCAATCTTATGGCACTGTGTTCTCCTAGCCCCTTATGCCTGTTGGTAACTCTACGCAGAAGCCTAATGACTTCTTCTGACTTGTTAGAGATGTGTTGTATCATCCTGCAATTAGATCCATTCGCTTGCAGGAGAAGTCCTAGCACTCTAATAGTCTCCACCTGCCTGATTGGTTCTCCATTCTTCGCGTATATGTCAATGCGGGGTTCTTCCTCTGGGATATATCCGTTCGGTTTGCGCCCACGCTTACTGTTCCGTAGTACCAATAGTTCAGATTTCTTAGCAGAGCAGTTCAGTCCCATACCCTCAAGTGTTGTTTCCACCACATAAATGCTTTCCTGTAGTTTGGTCTCTGTTTGTCCCATATTACCTTCGGCACTCCAGATTGTTACATCATCTGCATATATAGCAAAGTGGATACCCTCTATCTGCGCGAGACCTCGAGCCACTTTTGACATTGCCAAATTAAATAACATGGGAGATAGGACGGACCCTTGTGGTGTCCCATGATTCCCAAGTTCCAGAGTTGTCGATTGGAGTTCGCCTAACCTGAGACAAGCAGAACGGCCACCGAGAAAGGCTTTAACTATATTGTGCAATCGTTTACCCAATCCCATCTCCGAGAGGATATTCAATATGGCCCTGTGCTTGATGCGATCAAAGGCCTTTTCTACATCTAGGCCTAGAAGAGCTCTAGTATGCAGCGGGCTAGCAAGAATAAGGTGATGTTTGATTAAAAGCATTGCATCTTGAGTCGAAAGTCCAGGACGGAAACCGATCAGGTTATGCGGAAGAAGATTTCTGTTTTCTACATACTTAGTAAGTATATTGAGTATGACATGCTCCATGGTTTTGCCCAGACATGATGTTAACGATATGGGTCTTAGGTTATCTAGATTTAGTTGCTTGCCTGGTTTGGGAATAAGAATTGTGTTAGCAATTCTCCATTCCTTTGGATAATCACCATTTTTCCAGAGTTCGTTGAAATACTCTGTTAAATATGTTATAGATTCATCGTCCAAAATTTTCAACAGCCTATTGGAAATGCCATCTGGACCGGCAGCAGATCTACTGTTGAGGTCGTACAGGGCTGCGCGAACTTCGCTTTCTGTGAAGTCTTGATCCATAGGCTCACAGTCTTCCCCTGTATATTCAGGCGGGTCTGTACTCTCATTGCTATCCTTAAGCGGTAAATACTTAGCTGCAAGCCGATCCAGAATGGCCTCCTCCGTTGTGTCCTGACTCTCACGATGGACGAGTCGTGCTACTGCTGTTATCCTATTAGATTTCGTGTCGTTCTCATGAAGCAAATGTCTAAGTAAATTCCAATTTCCACCACGTCTGATTCGACCATCTATGGAATTGCAAAGCTCATCCCATTGTTGTTTCTGTAAATTTCTGGAGTGTTCTTCAATCTCCCTATTCAACAATGATATGCGCTTCCTGAGTCTCCTGTTCAGACGTTGCGTTTTCCATCTTTTTAACATAGATTGTTTGGCTTCAATCAAGTGCGCCAGCCTACTGTCCATGATTTCGATATCCTCCTCTGTGGTAATATCCTTCGTTGCCGCCTTTACATCTTCCCTGAGCTGAGTGGTCCAAGTCTGGAGTGTTTTCTTTTCTCCTGTCTCTGTCTCAGCTCTGCTTTTCCTTGCTTTCCGAAAAAGATCCCAGTCAATGTAGTTAAAATGCTTTACCTCATTTCTTGGTGTTTCCAATAGTATTTGCAATATGTAATGATCGCTACCCAGGTCAATATTGGAGTTATTCCAGCCAGCGTTCGCTAAATTTGATACAAAAGTAAGGTCTGGGGTGGAGTCCCTGCATGTAGATGTACCACACCTAGTGGGATAAGCTGGGTTTGTGATGAGGGAGAGATTAAGATCTGTAGCTAGGTGCCAGAGTCCATCCCCTTTCTTAGTATTCCAGCGATATCCCCAGGTTTGATGTGGGGCGTTGAAATCTCCTCCAATAATGAGTGGAGCGTGCTTAGTAATAGCCATAGTCTTATTAAGAAGTGCCCTGAAACTCTGTTTCATGTCGCTAGGGCTGCTATAAACATTAAGACAAAAGAGGCTTTGCGGTTTGCTTCTATTCCTTTTCAGAATTATTTCCACAAGTAAGTATTCTAATTTGTTTAGTCCAAGGTGCAAATCATGTTCTATGTAAGGTATTTTCTTATCTACGAGCGTGGCTAGCCCCCTACCCGGCTCTTTGCCCCTGCATGTCGCTTTGTATCCGGAGAGGCTAATGTCATCCGCCAAGGTTTCCTGCAGCATAATAATTTTCGGTTTGTCTGCAGAGTTTTTTATTAACTGCATGAGAGGTGCTTTTTTGTGATAAAATCCTCGGCAATTTCATTGCCACACGGTAAAGCTCCCCCTGCTAGCCATTGCTTATAGAACCCGCCTTACTGCTACCCGCTAGAGTACGCTTCGTAGAACCCCCCGACGCGCCAGGGAGTGATCTGACGCTTTCTGCTTCTGAGGGTAAGTATTCGTCGTCCTCGCCTTGCGCTTCTACTTTGGTAAGCCTCTTTTCAGCCGTCAGCCTCCATTTCCATAACTTATCAACTTTGAAGGTAGTTTTGTCTATGGCATCTCTAAGTTGTTTAATCGCCTCCTTGATCTCTTCCAAAGCCGAGCACACTGTCGTTTCTACTGGGCTTATTGCCCGCTTCTTTGGAGCTGGTGTGTTTTCTTCATCCTGACTGTTGTCATTATTCACCGGTTTGGCTATTGCTACTTTTGTGGAGCTAGTCTGCGAGTTCTTGCGAAGTTCTACAACCTGCTTAGTAAGTTCTTCATTTGCCTTTCTCAGATACGTTACTTCTTTAATTAGCTGTTCTACCCTGGCATCATTATCTCCGACCGGCCGCCCCGCACCGCTCTCCGCGGTCCTCACAGTACCTTTCACTTTGTCGGCCCAGGTTGTTCCAGATGTCGTCTTGTCGCCAGGCGTCTGCCCTCCTCCTTCGAAGCGCACCTGCACTTCACGTGATCTGGAGCGGCTTCTGCCCTTCGACGGCGAGCGGCGTCTTGACCGTGTGGGGCTCCTTGAGCGCGTGCGCCCCCTGGTGCCCGTTTGGGCATCCCATTGCAGCTGAGGTGGTGTCGCCCCCGATGCAGATCTGTTGCGTTCTCGTCGTCGAATTCGCACCACGTATGGAATTTGGTACCGCTGTCGGCAAGTCTTGTCCCCAGTTGGGTGGTCCCCTCCACAGAATTTGCAGTTAGGCACACACATGTGATTGTCCTCCGGGTTTTGAGTTCCACATCCTCTGCACTGTACCACGTCCGGTGTTGGACATACATCTGCCCGATGTCCAATCTTTCCGCAAGCATAGCAGACATCAAACTGCTTCCTATACAGGTAACACCTTACAAGGGTCGACCCGTATCTGACATAATTGGGCACCTTGAGCCCATCAAACAGAACGATGACCGAGCCCGTGGATTTAATGCGTTTGGCTGCCAATGCCAGTGGGTTAAAATCATGCACAATGTTCTGCGTTATCGTGGCCTGATTGTCTCTGAGGTCAACTCTCCGAATCACCCCTTTACACGTGGTATGCGGAGCTGTCTCGTAGGCTTTCACTTCATATTCGGTTTCCCCTATAACTATTGACCTGATTCGCACATACCTGGCAGCATGACTGGGGTCTGGTGTACTAACCACCACGATGTTTTGCGTGAAGTTAGGGCAAACGACATCCTCTCGGGCTTGTTGCGGAGTCAGGCCTGATGCTTCAATAATCGCCACGCCTATCGCTGTGGTGCTCACTTTGCTCAAGTTGAGACCTCCTCGTGGACGGATGATGATCTTGCTGTGCTCCTCGGGCAATTGGGGCATCCTTGATGCCTTGACAATCCGATTTTTGAACATAGTGGTTGTAGGTCCCTTGTTCTTGCTGCTGTTGCCTTGCTCTTGCTGGCTCTGCGGCGATGTTTTCCCATCGCCAGCAATCCTTGTGGTGGAGCGAAATTTTCGACTTGTCACAATTTGCCAACCTAGACCTTCCTCATTCTCTTCTAATCCGCTAGCGTCTTCATCTTCCATGCGCGTGCCCGCCATCGCGGCCCGGCGGGGCCAGTAGGCCTACTTAGGTCTTGCGCCAAGAAAGGCCAGTAAAAGTCCAAAAATGGAAGTCCCACCTTAAAGAAAGGTGTCCGCGAATTCCCGGTGACTTCACAAATCCAGTGATGTGCTTGAATCCGTGATGGCGGCAAAGATGGATGCTCAAACATTCAAAAACGACGGAGCCGGTGTGAGGGACGTCCGCACCTCGGCTTCTTCTTCTTCTTCTCCGAAAGAAGAATGGTGGGTGTAACCTTAAGGGGATAAGAAGCGAGCAGATTGGATAAGGAAACAAGCGCGATTTATTGACATCTTAGTTGAAATCAAGAAAAGGAAATTGGCATGGGCAGGACCTGTAATGAGGAGGGAAGATAACCGATGGTCATTAAGGGTTACGGACTGGATTCCAAGGGAAGGGAAGCGTAGCAGGGGGCGGCAGAAAGTTAGGTGGGCGGATGAGATTAAGAAGTTTGCAGGGACGGCATGGCCACAATTAGCACATGACCGGGGTAGTTGGAGAAGTATGGGAGAGGCCTTTGCCCTGCAGTTGGCGTAGCCAGGCTGCTGCTGCTTATGATGATGACGACTGTTTCGAAAATAAACGTTTATTTCTCTTTTTTCTCCGCTGTGTCAACGTTTATTTGTGCCGCAAGGGCCTTTTTATTTCTCGGAATTCGAACGATTGCTTTTCTGTTGGTGGCCTTCGACAGAAAGTCGGAGTGCTTACAACCAAAGCTGTTTTTTTGCATTTGCAACTGTTTTTTTAAATGTTGCTGCCGCGAACTTATAGTCTCTCCAATCGCTAGGACACTGGTTACGAAGTAGTTTTTGCAACGGTGGGTATTTTTTTGTGTAATCGCATGTGCACTGCATTCCACCAAGGGATAAAAGGCCCACTTTTAGTTGAGAGCACGCGGAATCGAGTCTTTTTAACGGAGTCATGTAAAACAGAAAAAGAATTATGGCCTTTTCTTTTTCATTAACGCATTTCTGATGAGATAAATCCATGTGTAAGACCTTTTTGAATTTGCTGAAATTAAGAAAAGTGTTTGAATGCGCAGGAATTTGAGTCAATGGGCATACAAGTTAAAGAAGTATAGGAGGATGGTAGTGCTTGTGACCGAGTTTATAGCAGCCCCTGTGGAGATAAGCCAATCAGTTCTCGCGATCTATCGCGGAAAGAGACTGACTGCAAACACGTGTGAGCGTACTTGCGTCAAGGCATGATGAGTTATTGTTTGCAGCCCAATCCCACAAACGTTTACCACTCGAATCGGTCTTGAAATCCCACGAAGTATGATGGAAGTTCATGAAAAATGAATTCCAACAAGAATTCAGTTCAACAAAAATGAAACTCCAACAAAAATATTTTTTTTTTACAGGACGTAATTACTGAATCTAGAACACAAGTACTCAGAATGCTCCCGGGGAAATAAGCATTAACCGATGTCAATGGTATGCGGCGTGGAATAGAAATGTCTATAGCTAGAATTTTACTTTCTGAAGTTATAACCTGGTAAGCCATTTTAGCCCGGTGCAACAACGCTACACCGAAGAGGAAGATAGCTGAGCCGCCATCACGAGAGGGATGGTCTAAGTGAAATGTGCGGTACCTTTCATCTTTTTCTTTTGCTCCTTTTGAATGCAAGGTAGCAGGTCAAACGTTTTCTCATAATTCAGCTCCCAACTTCTCCAGTGAGGCGAGGTAGGGACCTATTCTCATTTTCCTCCCTATTCCTTCTTGTAAGAAGTAAAACATTGATCGTTCGTGGCCGACAGAAAATGTTAACGGTTTGCGTACATTCTAAAATGCTTACGCCCGTAGGAGTCCTGGGTCGCCCCACGGGCAACATCGCTACCCCGGAGAGGAAGTTGTAGCTCGGAGTGAGCCTATTCCGCCTATTCAAATGTGTAAAATGCGGGAATCCTTCTAGAAGACAACCGCTGAACCAATTGTAATAAATATGTTGCATTTGAGAGAAGGCCTACATTCTAGTGACTGTAGGAAGCGAATTTTAAATTTAGGGCCTGAAAGTTTTAGCAAATATAGCCGAAAATTGCTGCGCTTCAAAAAACAGACGCACAAAGGTTACCAATGCGTAACCTTGCATCGAAAACACGCATCTCAGTACAGCTGACGGAACACGTTAGAATAAATAAAGAGAACAAAACTGAAGCATGAACATACAGTACCTTGAAATCGTTAGAACATTTACGAGGGTTTTGCAAACGTCCACGAGATCTTTACATAGGTGCCTAATAAAGTGTACTTCGTGAAGTTTTTACCCCCGCCGTGGTGGCTACGTGGCGCTGCTGAGCCCGACGGATCACGTTCCGGCCGCGCACTGCGAGGGGCGCGCGCAGTGAGACGGGGCCCGCGCCTCGTGGGGCGCACGCTCACTGAGGCGCACACGTGAGTACCCCACGATGGCTGGCACGCCTCGTAATCAGATCGTAGTTTTTATTTATTTACATATTCACCCTCAGGGCATATCGACATTAGAGAGGGGAGTGGGTTACACCAGAAATACGAAGGAAATATATTAGCAGCTCATACATAATATTTGCTAATTATACAGTGTTAGCTGAAAGTTTCATAAATACAGTAATAGAACACAGCATAACACAAGTAACATTATTAAAAAGAACAGCTGTAGTTAGCGCAAACGATTGCTATTATGTAGAGTTAGCTAGAAGTTTTCGAAAATTTCCATTGTTATTATTGGAAACAATATCAGAGGGTAGTTCATTCCAATCTTTTGACGTACTTGCCAGAAAGGAGTGCAAAAAATATGTCGTATTACGTGCGCCAAATTCCAACTTTATGCTTATGATCAGTGCGGTCAGATAAGTAATGTGGTCGTGACAGGAATTTCGGATTGAGATGAGGGCGGTGACGCAGTTTATGAAAAAAAATGAAAGGCGAGAAATCCTTCGACGTGTTTCCAGTGGCTGATGACCCATGTTTAATTTGTTTGAAGATCGCAGCGCGGTTGTAGTTCCGAGGAAAAAAAAAACGAGTTGCGGTGTTTTGGATTAGTTCGAGGGAATGTATTACGTTTTCGTTAAAGGGGTCCCATATACAGCTGCAACATATTCTGATTTCGGCCGTAACTGGATTTTATGAAGTAGTAGTTTTAAAGGAGACAGATCACGAGAAAAGTTACGACGTAAGTATAACGGCGAGTGGTTGGCTTGGTTAATTATATATCCAACGTGATGACTTCACGTTAATTTAGATGTTATATGCAAGCCTAAGTACTTACATGAACTTGTCGTTTCAAAAGCAACGTATTATTCAGGAAGTACGCAGGCAGGTTATGGTTAGATTGGTATACTCTCAAAAATTTACACTTGTTAATGTTGAGTTCCATTCGCCACAATCGCCACCAATTGCTGACGTTATTAAGGTCGGCCTGAAGCAGGATGATGTCGTGTTCGTTAGTTGTTTCACTGACGATTACACGGCCGTCTGTAAATAAGTGTACGTCTGAAGTTGTTGCTTAAGGTAATTCATTGATATAGGTGAGGAATAATAGTGGTTCCAGGACGCAACCTTGTGGCACACTTGACCTAACGTCACTATGAGGTGAGTTATGACCATTAGCTGTCACGAACTGGCCACAGTTAATAAGAAATGGCTCAACATATTTTAGAACGTTTGATCGAGGTTTAATTTGCTTATCTTATAAAGTAAAATTTTATGGCACACTTTGTCAAAGGCTTTTGAAAAATCCAAAAATATGCAATCGGCCCGTAAAACTCCACAATTTGATTTCTTGCATCGTCTGCCGCCGCCAACATAATGTTTACTTGACACAAGTTCTCAAACAAACTAAATGCATTTGCTCCCTGTCAACGATTCGATCTTACCCATTAAAATGCAACTCCAGCGACTTTTTTAACCATGTCAAGGTAATGGAATATTTAGGTTGCCGAGACCGCCCTGTCACGCGTCTGAGTGGGCGTGACACCACCAGAACTTCCTACGACGAACCACCCTTGCCTTACACACTAGCTTCGTTACTAAACTCATTAAACCGACAACATTTTTAATCCTTCGTGTAACCAAAACTGTTATCAAACGATCTTGCCAGCTTATTTATTTGAAGGATTAGTATATGCCTCCCATTGCCACCCCGCCTCCCTTCTTCTTGTTCAGCGCATGGTGTTCATGTTGTTAAAGGGGCACTAAAGCGAAACAATAAATCAGTTTAGACTAATGAAGCATGGTTTGAGAACCCTGCAGGCAGTCATTAAAAAAAAATAGTTTGAATATTAGATGAGAAAATGAAGGTCTAAGTATCAGTATTTAAATTTCACGCGGAAACCCCCAGCGTCGGTACGTCAGCGTGACGTCAGGGATTCTAAGGTATGTTTCCGCATTTGGGCCGCGTTGGCTGAATAAAGGTTCCCGAAACTTGCCATGTGTTGTATTTGGTTCCTTTAGAACAAAATGTAGTCAATCTTTACCGCTATATATAATTAGTAGGTCCTAGAAGATGCCATCAAAATTAAAGACGTCACAGCCCCCAGGTGCGGGAACTTATGTAGGCGTCGCCACTCATATATCGTTCTTGCGCTTTCTCTTACCAAGTGTCTTATGGTTGTAAGAGTGGTGTTTTTGGTGTTGTAGGACGGTAATTTATTGATGCAGACGAAATAATTTTTCACTTTAGTGCCCCTTTAAGTGTGCTACCATTTTGCTTGTGCGACCATTTGCCGTTTTGTTAGCTTCATTCTGTATTACTTGTCACGCATAACGCTTGTCCACATTGAAATGCTTACATATGACTGGCCGTTCATCTTGCTGCACTGGCAATTTGTAGGTGGTGGGGACCTCGCCAAGCTGTTTGAACTTTTAGTCGCGTACTCCTCCCTTATCAAAGGAAATAAATATGATTGATTGATTGATTGATAGCAACAATGTTCCGCAAATTCGAAAATAACTTTAAGCAAGGAAAAAAAAGCGCCATACTGAAACCTGACCGAGGAGCCGGGCGATCCTCTTCGTTTGACGTCACGAAAGGCACACGGCGGGGGAAGGCGCCTGTGTCGGCCACGCGGCGAAACGACGCCGGCGAAGTGCAGCTCGGCTCGTTCGTGACCGCGGCCGACCTTCGGGTGACAATGTCAGCTGCGTCGGCTTTTGGGATTTGTCAAAGAGCGACGGCTACGATTTCCACGAATGGCCCCAAATCGCAAGTTGACCGGCCACCACGAGCGCCGGCGCCCATGCGCAACATATCGCGCTGCAACGTGAAGACCGAGGGGACCACTGATTTCATACGCTATTTTAGGTGTTTTACTCCTTCTCGGGGAAGCGCTTCGCATACGGACTAAGATGTGGAGCACAGCTTTCCGCATTTGTATCCCGCAAGAACGCGGGTGACCGCCGCAGCTGCCGGCACTTGCATAAATTAAATGTGACAAATGCGCCGACGGCTGCATTTCTCGGCACGTGCACCGACCGCTCGTCGTTCGCTTGAGGCTGCAATGCTAGCGGCTCACGAGTGACAGTGATTGACGTCAAACGCGCCGCACAGCGCGCATACTTTGCACATGCAGGCACCTCTGCACCACTCCGCGAGTGGCGCCGACCACGCACTTAGGAAAACAACGAGCGGAAAACCGTGACACGGGATCGTTGTCATGCTGTGCCCTACGCATTGTTCTTCACGCACAGAATGGGCGTGTTCCATATAATGCAGACAGAGGGCACTACGCGTACGATCGCCCGCTTATAGTTTTCTCGGGGAAACGCCGACGCTGCACCAGCGACACCGTTGGCCGCTGAACGAGACAGCTGACAACGCTGCTGTATCGAAGGGGCCTCCGCTCGCTGCCAAATTAGCATACGAGGGAGACGCCTCGGAAGCTAAATAATGAGCCGGCACGACGACGCAGAAAAATACACACACGTCGCCGTTCATTTCCGGAAACGCCGGCGACTGCCGCTTTCGAGAACGGCGACGCAGCGACAGCGCGTCCTGTCGTCGCTTCTAGGCTTTTGTGTATGCACTGTACCGAATGGCGAATAATTTCTTTCAAGACATGTATGGTTCGAACTGAACCACAGAAGCAGTTTTCTCCATCCCAATGGTTAAATTAGCCCATCGCTCAGGACCGCCAGCAGAAGAGGCACGAACTGGGCGGACGCGAACGCAATCGGCGTCGGTTCGGGCTGCACGCGCGGTATACGGCCCGAAGTTCCTGCCGCCCACACTTGCCTCCCGTGTCCGCCCACGCAGAACGTAACCTTTCGCGACAGCAACTTCTCACGCCAAACACTTGCTCACTATCCCCAGCTCACTCCTCGGCCTTGTCGGTGGCCATTTATTGCCAGCACGCTCTGCGTATACCTCCTTTTGGCCAGTAGCTGAGGACCAGGCAAGGCAGATGTTTCGAGGGAACAAACGGAATTCATTTCTAAGAAATCTGCGCAACTTTCAAGCCTTACATTTTCGGGAAATGAGGGAAGCGTGCAGAAGGACGCACTCATGAAATTTCATTCAGATCCGTTCAACTCGAAAAATCGCCGCAGCTGCCCTCTATAAGGGTGACGGTGTTAACGATGCACGGAGAAAACCAAACACCCTTCATGAAGTTATGGTGTTAAAAAAATTTCAGTGCGTACCTTGCGAGTACGGCGAGCAGGAGACGACGTCTTGCGGCGAGAAAACACGCTGCACTTTGTTGTTGGTGGCGATGCGCAGCCTGGACTCCAGGAGGGCCATCGATGCGAAAGCGTAGCAGCTACCGCAGCCCCCTATAGTGGTGCAGAGACATCACGTGACACGCTTGGCTGACGCTAATGATTGGCGACAGTTAATTTTTACATTGACGATGACAAGAAATGCGCTTTGCTTGTGGGAGATGGAAACCTCCGTCTACGCCAGAATTACGCGACTATCTATTATTTTATTTTATTTAGTTAAGTACTGCTAGCCTGAATTCCAGGCTTTAAGCAGGAGTGGGTTACACTTCCGTACAAAATGTACCTGAGCAACAAAAAAGAGCACCCATACAAACAAGCGGAACTGGGGAAAAGCGTGTATAAACTGCAAGTATAAAAAAAAACAGGTGAACTGCGAATATGAACACGACGAAGACGCACTTAATGGAATTAAATTGTTGGACACATTCCTTAAACGTTTGTCGTCACAGGAGCCGCTCGTCTTGCATACTCAGCCTATTCTGTGAGGATGCTGAGACGAATTTTCCTTTATTGGGATGACGCTTTTGATCTTTAAGAAAAGAAATTTTAGAAGTATCCCGAAAATAACACGGAATAAATGTTTTTACTCTGAATATTGTTTGTCTGGGAGCCTAGATCCTCTCGTCGACGCTGACGGCTAAATTGCTCAGCCGTAGAGGAACTTCTTTCAAGGTGATTCTGTTGGTAAATGCTTCGTACGTTATACCTTCTTTTAACTTTTTGGATTACTCCCCAATTTTTATGCTGCTGTGACTAAACATCTTCTTTTAATAACATCGGACTCTTTGCCAATCCTGCGCACAGGTACGTACCATCAGTAAAGAAAGACCAAACTAAAGCACACACAGCGCTATACTTTCAATAAGCGTTGTTTGTGTCGGTAAAGAGCATTTCTATATATATAGCGTCCTCCATTACAACAGTGGAAGAATAACCAGGCACTAAATAATGCTCCCGAATGATCGCACGACTAACGCGCAATGCTGGTGGTCAGCACAAAGAAAGCTTAGCAATGGATTGCCCGTACAATGCTATTTGGGCAGCTTAGAATCTATGCGGTAAATGCGTAATAATTTCTAGCGCTCATCTTTCGTCAGGTACAGTCACGGCTCACAACAAGACAAGCATTATTTGGCAACGTCTCGCACAGCCCGCACAGTCAGGTCTTGCTGTCTTGAGAATGTCTACTGCGCAGGCGTCAGCGGCAGAAATGCTATCTCGCGGCCACCGACTATTCGCGCATGTGCACAGAAGTCAAAGCGTTGATCAAGATAGCAGGGTGCGCAGGGCGCACAACCTCGGCCGAGACTTTGTGTCGATGCTGTTGCCGATGCTTTGGCGCTTTGCCAGTGGTAAACGTGACACTTCCGCCCGCGTCATCAACGTTATCAGACAGTCGTGAACGGTGAGTGACAAGGGTGACATAAAACAGAACGGAAGGCCCCATTACAAAATTGCGGCCCTGATTATATATCTCGCTATAGAATTTGTGACGACGTTAAAGGGCCCCTAAATCCATCTGAGGTGTAGTTTGCGACCGATCCCTTCCTCACCGCGCATTTCTCTAGAAGACAGGTGGAGGCTACATTAGCTTAAACGCCGCGCGAGCGCTCTTTAAATAAAGATTTGCACCCGCTGGGGCTTATCTCGTCGCCAAACATCGTGAAATATGGCGCTGCGCAAACGGGGACAAAGAAAGACGCACACAGACGAGCGCTTTGTAACAACTAGGTTTTATTACACGGAAACATAAGACTAAGTACCCTGCAGATCTGCGCAAAACATTGCATATAGGGCACGCATAGGGATCACGCGAATTGCCTGGAAGTTTATGTACATGAAGAAGGTAGGAACATTTCATTAACTAACATAGCAATGGATGGGTGATTCACAGTATCTACTTTTTGCCGTGAAGTCGCGTCCATAAATTTCCACGCTACATTGGCACATACCCGACTGACATTGTTTTTTTTTCTAATTTCGGGATGGATTCCACTCTAACTTTATGATTTTTACAAACAAATATGGATCATTGAAAATTGGCAACAGAATGCTTCATTGCATGCGCAGGGGGCCCCCAGGCGGCCGGTGTGTTGGCGCGAGGAGGTGTAGAACGCGCACCCTCAACCGGCACCGCCCGGACTTATTGACGGCGACGCTCGTCGCGTTACGAAATCTCCGTCGAGTCGCCCCCTCGATTCGCTTTCTTTCAATTCGACTCGGTGACTTCCCCAACGCGCCGCCGCCGCATCGGCAGCGCGAAACGCGAGGTGAGCGCGACAGCCAGGCGATGAGGGGCGAGGGCGTGCCAGAGGTGCGTACTCACTGTATGTGTTACCGATTGGTAGCGTACACTGTAGTCTGTACGAGAACGAATGCTGAAGAAGCGGACGCTTTTAGCCCGATGACGTCTCGTGTGGGACGCTGTTGATGTCACGACGTACGAAGAAAAACACAGAAAAGCCCGGAGACGAGCACGCATTTGTTCTTTTAATTACCAGACAAAATTAATGGGGCCCTTTAAAGAAATTTCGCGTATAGCAGACGCGTCTCGAGGCGAGCATTAGAGTGAAAGCATCGATATTTTGGTAAAAGTGGCTACTGACAAAAAGTAACACTGCAGCCAGCTTTTGCACTGAATCCATGATCTCTGTTTCATACGCTTACTCTCCAATAGACTAATAATATATCGCATTGCTCTACAAATATAATACACTAAATGACCTTAGCCATAAATCGACAATGCGATAATTGAGGAGACGGCTCGAGTGAGCTTCGTGATGCTTCGTATGCCCACCACTGTTTGAAACTTACTTCGCCGGACAACAAACGAGGCTCCTCGAATCCCGTGATCAGATCCGCACGAATCGCCATCAGTACGACCGAAGCCTTAACGGAACGAAGGCCGCTGATATTTGATAGCTTGAAGCGCCAACAGAGAGTTGGCATTCGCGTCCTTACCTGCATCCATGTGCGCCTTCCAAGTGGCGACCTCACAGTAGACCGCTGCAGCGCAACTCCAATCCACGGAAGAAGGAAATAAACTAGCTTCGACAGAGCAGTGCGTCACGCAGCCAGCCTCGGCGAGCAAACGCTCCGTGAAGCCACGCATGGCCTTCGCTTTTCCCGTCGCAATGTCGGCCCAACACGTACAGGCTGGGCGTATTGCTTAGAAGAACGTTCTGCGGACCCAGTTGGTGCTTACTTCACAAATATTGCTAAGGCGAAAACAAGAGGCATGGCATATAAGGAAGGTCAAATACAGGACAGGCGCTAAACTGGACGAGAACGTCTGGTTCAGGGTCGTTTTTAACCGATTCACACTTGCTCGGCAGCCGTATACCGCAGCTCTGCATGCCGAGCGGGACCACAAACTATACCGCTCTCTGAAGTTCGATCACGTGTTGGACCGACTCGCTTGGCTTCACTGGTGCTGCACAGTGCTCTCGCCTAATTATTTCGTCCCCGCACGCCTCAATTTTGCCTGCATTATACCCCTTATATGTTCTTGCACAACCCTCCGCTCTAAACCCACAAGCCGACCGCGACAAAAATTACGTCCGAAGGTATCCTGCGGTCCATATAGGCGGCCCGCTAAAGAAGCCTGCAGGCGAAGTCCTGCACTAAGGGCCCCGACACCGTGTCGGGGCCTGTCTTTCTCTCTAATGACGCGCTGTCCCCATCTGTCTCTATGGCATTCGTACGTTTTTTTCAGCAGTGCCACAAAGCGCTGCTATCCGTTCACAGTGCTTGGCTTGAACGAACCCTGATTGCGGACCGGCGACACGTAGTTGACACCGCTGACGTTCCTCCAGTCGAACTCCTCCGGCAGGGCACTGGCCAGCTTCCGCTGCTCCTCGGTCACTGGTGCTGGTGGCGGGGCTCTGCAGAAGCAAAGACGTTATCTGCGAGCTCGTCACGTCCCCTAGAGGATCTGCACTATATTCTCAGGAAGTCGTAGCTCGTCGCCCATCAACTACAATTCCGCCTATTCAAATAAGACATTTAAAACGTAGAAATAATTTCGTGAGAAAACTGCCAGACCCATTGGAAAGAAATTTTTCGCATTCGAAAGAGAAAGATCAATTTTACTGACTGTAGAAACCAAAATTACGAATTAGGCCTTGGAACTCAAAAAAGAAAAAGCTCTGAAGTTGATAACAAAAAAATTGAGGCAGAGAGAGAGAGAGGAACAAACTTATTGAAATAACGACTGTGCTCGGTTAATGCGGCTGGAGCCCCTTGGTATATCTCTGCATAAGAAACAGATATCGCTGGTCTGTAAACTACACCTGTTCGAGAACATGAAGCATTTGATACAGAACCTTACAGCATAAGTGAAATAGACACGATGTGTGCGAGTGTTTCGCCAGAGGTCCTGTCCACAAATTACTGGCACATTTCAGACGGTGGGCAAAACGAGAACAAGGTGGAAGCGGGGGCCAACGTTTCGACAAGTGGACTTGTCTTTTTCAAGCCTTGAAACTTGTCTTTGGGCTTGTCTTGAACTTGGACTCGTCTTTTCAATGCCTCGAAAAAGACAGGTTCTCTTGTCGAAACGTTGTCTCCCGCTTTCACCTTTTTCTCGTTTTGCTCATCGCCTTGAATTTCCATCTCCCGCGTTCACCGCGTTTTCCCTCGTATATTTCAGAGCAGTGTATGATATACGAATTCGGCCCGCTTTAGGCGTATTGTTACGTGCAGTGGAAATATTTGTCGTATCTTTTTTTTATTACCGATTTACAATGTTGGAAACTTTAGAGATTAGTGTTTTTTCATTTTGAGAACCTTTTAAAACTGCAGCTGACGCCGATATAAATGTGTGCTTTCCATATTCACAAGATTCTAACTTTCTCTTTTAAATCAAACATCGCTCATCAAGATCGGTGCAATGATCGCTGAGAAATGTTTGTCTGTTTCCATGTATTTAGATAGGAGCTCCCTATGTAAAGCTTCCTCTTAAGTTAACCTCGCTTAAACTGCTAAAGATAAAGCTGTGTCAGTATGCGGTCGTCCTTACTCCCCTGTCTTTCCTTAGGAAGTCGCGGTCAAGCCCACAACCATATCCGTTGTACCTATAGATGTCACTGTTTAATCCATGTCGTCACGGCGGGCTGTTACGGAAATGGCTGCGGCCGCCGCCTGCTTTCTTGCTTTTGCTGGCTTATCAAGCCTCATTTCATGGCATGAGAGTGTTTGTTTTGGTACTGTAAAAGCGTAATTTACTAGTACAGCTCGACTTATTTTTTGTTTTAGCGCTTCTTTAACACAGGCATACTACATCAAAAAGAATCCCGAGGCATTTATATCGCCAATATCCGTTTGTGGCCCTGCGCGCCTCTGAACATCAGTTATTCCATGTTATGTTAGAGTAAGCTTCCAGCATGCTTACCAGTAAGCTTAATGGTAAGCTTCCACTGGAAGCTTACCATTATCATTAAAAGGAAAGGTGTACAATCAATGCATTCTACCGGTGCTGACATATGGGGCAGAAACTTGGAGTCTGACAAAGAAGCCCCAAAACAAGTTAAGGACCGCGCAAAGAGCGATGGAACGAACAATGTTAGGCGTAACGTTAAGAGACAGGAAGAGAGCGGTGGTGGATCAGAGACCAAACAGGGATAGCCGATGTTCTGATTGACATTAAGATAAAGAAATGGAGCTGGGCAGGTCATGTAATGCGTGGGTAAGATAACCGCTGGACCATTAGAGTTACATAAAGGGTGCCAAGAGAAGGGAAACGCAATCGAGGACGACAGAAGACTAGGTGGAGCGATGAAATTAAGAAATTCGCTGGCGCTAGTTAGAATCGATTGGCGCAGGACAGAGGTAATTGGAGCACGCAGGGAGAGGCCTTCGTCCTGCAGTGGACATAAAATAGCCTGATGATGATGATCGTGATGTTAGAGGAAGCATTTATTTGGACTATTTGGTGCCTTGTCTCATTTGTTATGGTTCCAGTACGCAAACGCAGTGTCACCTTCCTTTAAAACCGTGAGACTGTTTGCGCTAAAGAAACTTAGTTGCGAGTAACGCTCCTTTCCTGTTCCGTCATTTCTTCATATTGTTTGGTGTATTTTATTACATCACCAGTGCGAGCCAACTAGCCAATGCAACAAGTAGTGATAGTCTGGGGCCGCAGCTGGGACAGCGAGATTTGCTAGAGTTGCTGTATATGAATGAATACTAGTCCTTGCGGTCTTTGTGCTGTCACTTAGTGTGTACACAGTAGTGTTGAAAAGTAAAAAAAAAAATTGACAAAATTTATCAAGGTTTTGTAATCTGAACATTCTCTCATACTTATTTGACTTTTTTTTTACTTTGATGTCTTAGTACCTTATCTGTGAATATTCACTGGACCATCAATTTTTTCACCAAAATCGTGAGACGTCAAAATAACTTGGCCTCAGATCATAGTAAGTTGCCTGTAGGAGAGCAACAAATTTAGGATATTTTCGGTGAGGGGAAACTTCGCTCGTGGAAGCGGCGACCTTTGACTTGAAATCAGACGCTGTTTTCACGGCACTGCCGTTTCCTACCCGGACAGTTCACTCGCCTTTGGAAGAATAAAGATATCGTTCGAAATAACGAGGAAGACGTCGAGGAATAATAAACAGACGCAAATAATAAAATAGAGAAATTAACAAACAAGTAATCATCATCATCATCATCATTACTAAGCGACCTTTTGCTAAATATAAAGTTTGTAAAGCTACGACGTGGCGACTTCGCCCGAGAAAGTGTTTCCAACACCGGAACAAGGTGCACCGGTCCGAAAGCGTTGGCACGATGCTTCGTTCCTTAATTTTGGGACTTCTGCTTCTGAAGCTTCCGGCATTTCGGCGCGTTCATCTCGGCCGTCACCTGAAGTTCCTGTTGCGGTGGCCCCCGCGGACGCTCATCATCTCGTTGAGGGTCTTGCCCCGGAACGGCTCGTGCACCTTGGCCGTCCAAGAGCTCTGCGCCTTGTTGAGGAGCGCCACGAACTCCTCGCTGTTGAAAGGGTCCACGGTGTTGCCCACTTCACGCCTGTTCAGTGACACAGGAGTAGACAGAGCACATCAGCCGTATAGGTGCGTGACATATCAAGATTGAAAATTGGGTAAGTTGGTACCGATCCCTCTTCAACAGCACCCCTTCTGAAAGGAACAAGCGAAAGAACAAAGGACAGTACATGAAATGTCCTACGTTGTGTCATTTGCCCTCGTTAAAAGTGGTGCTTTTGAAGATGGATAGATGTAGAGCAACGCACGCTATCGTGTCAGCGAAAGAATGCCGATGAATTTTCATTCTGTTTACTGCGCTATAGTGTTGAACAAAATACAAAATAAACAAAAACTGACAGACATCCGCGCATTGCGCAGATGTGTGTCAGTGTGTCTTTTTTATTTTGGTCCTTCATATAACAGCATAGCGCAGTAAACAACGATGTCATAGCAACTAGCCGCAGTCGAAGCTTTATTGACAGATAAATTCAAATAGATACCACCATCGGTAATGATTGTCAGACAGCTTTGAAATCCGGTCGAGTTCCGTTGAGTTACGGCGTCAGCAGGCCACCTTTTCTCGCCCCTTTGCCATTCTTTCGTTTCTTCACAACTCCGTCACCACATTCCCTTCAATTCCATTACATGGGACCAGCAATGTTTACATTAAACCATCGCAGGGATTGGCCCAGCTTCGTATTATATCATGTCCGGGATCGGCACGCTCTAAACGCAGGTAAACCGACCGAGTAGGTCTGCCAAAACGCGGAGAGGAAGGAGGATGATTCCATAAAGGAATTGCGCACTTGAAGGTGCATATTTGTTGCACTGAGGATACCTATACTGAGGTACCACTTTAAGTTTTACTTAGTAATTGAGAACGAAGCCCGTCACTGGCATATGTTTAGAAGTAGCACAGAGAGTTGCATGAACCATTTTATTGTGCACGGGCTATCGCCAGCAGCTTGCGGTGCGCAGTACGTGGTGTCCAAATACACGCCCCGGCGACGGCTCCCTCTGCGTAAAAATCTCGAAGGCCATGCTTTTGCTGACTGCATGCACCAGAAGCGATTGCGGATACGGAAATACTTTACAGACGGGAAGCTTTGGAAATCACCTATTCTTTCTCCACTACCTCACCCCTTTCCTCACAAGAACACGTTCCTCATTTTATTCCTTTACTACCAATCACCACATTTACTTAGTTTCTTAAAGGGACCCTGAAACGGTTTGACGATTTTCTACAAACGCACTGAGTCGTTAGAGTAGGTCCTTCTGATCATTAATTGACGCATCTAAGTGCTCCGCGTAAAGCGTGTAATTTATTATAAGGCTTTAAAAATGCACATCGCTGCCGATCGCAGCACACTGCACGGCGGAATTTCAAGCCGCCCCTACCCATATGACGCACATCACCCATATGACGTCAGTGGGGCGAGCTATCCGATTGGCTGCCCATGGTGCGTCATCGATAATTTTTCCAACTTTATGGTAAACAAATGATGTTCGTATTAGTTGCAATGTTAGATAATTTGTTTTTATAAAAAGAAAGTAACGTAAAGGGAATGCCCAACAATAATATTTCAGTACGCTTAAGCACTTCCGGCCCACAGCAAGTGTCGCCTGCTTGTGTTACAACGTGCTCCGTCTTTGAGGAGAGCGCCGCCGTCAGTGTCGGTCGGTATTTTCGCGAGCGCTATGATTTGACTTTGTTGCGTTGCGGACTGCGAACGTAGCGACTGGCAATATGTCAAGTTGCGACATCATGTCCCTTTGCAAGCCACTAGACGAGTGGACTGGCTGCAGCTCATCGGACTGCCGCTATCCGATCGACGCCTGGATTTGCGCGATTGCGGCCGTCACTTTACAGCGGAAGATTAGTAACGCAGTAGCATTTTGCGAGTCCGGTATTAGGGTAAACGCAAGCACAAGGGGACAGGACCTGGCCGTGTCCCCTTGCGTGTCGTTTCATGGGATGAACAGAAGCGCAAATGTGAATGATCTGCACGGTGCAGCCACCTGTTGGCATAGGGCTCAACCAGACACATTAGCAGTAAGAAAATGTATTCTTTGCATCTGGTGTAAATTTTTCGCAGGAGTGTAATCGTTCACACGTTGTTTTTGTAACTGTTTAAAATGTTTTACACTTGGTTAGAGTAATGTTAGCTCTTTCTTTGGCTGGTTAAGCTCTGTGCCAACGGGTGGCTGGACCGTGGAGACCGATCAGGCAGCTCACGTGCGTCTACGCTAAAGTTCCTTCATCAGCTTGAGTTTATGCCTCCACCGTTCCGTCGCAACGTTCAGCTAGTGCACGGTTACGGGAATACCAGACACGTTGTGCGCTGCGACAGAGTGCTCGCAACGCACGCTGCTTCGATAGTTCTCGCTTGGGGTCGACGGCCAAGCGGCTAGCGCAGAGGTTTCGCACGGGCGGGGGCGGGCTCCAAAACAACCAGAAGCGGACGATGTGACGTCGCATCGTGACGCAGAACCTGTGAAGGCGGAGCTTAGCCCCGATCGCTCGGCGAACGAGTTGAGGAGCAAAAGCATGGCAAGGGAGGAGGGTAACTTGTAATTGCTTGTAGCTCCATTAATACGTAACGCTTCATTTAAATTGTGGTGCGAATGTTCTACTTAAGCGTCTACAAAATTTGTCCGAACCGTTTCAGGGGCCCTTAACAGTGCTTTCACCACATTTGTCTTCGCACTATTTCGTGCCCACGGTTCATTGAATGGATCGTCGTAAAGCATGTAACACTTATATGAACTAAGAGGCTCAATACTAGTAATCGTGAACTAGTAATCTTGAACTAACCGTGAACTAAGAGGCTCAATACTAGTAATCGTGACAAGTCAATGCTTAATTACCCCAGGGAATGCATAAAACAGCCGAAATTGTTCTTCGACGAAATATTGATAGAATCTCGACCGTATAAGGTGGACCTTCACCGCAGGAATAAGGAAACGACGACGAAGCCGGGCATAGTGAGGGCGAAAAAAAAAGAAGGTTGAATTCACTTCATCGGTACATGGATGTGGCTCTCATCTCAATATCGAGCGGTTTATCTAACACGTGGGCCAAACCGGCCTTAAATAACCATTGGCGTTGGCGACAACGGGGCGTTGTCGTTGTCACCGTCTTCTTACGGAGCCCGTGGAGTTGTAGTGCATTTCGCCGTCCACTATTTTGTGTCAGCTTAGAGAGCGGGAGGGCACCTTGTTGCCTTTTTGGTTGGCCTTGCATTATTTTGTGCCAGCTCGGGGAAAAGCGTGTTGTCGATGCGGAGAACAGGGCAGTCATGTCGACGCGGGGAAGCCCGCCTCAACGCCTGTCACACCCGACAAGTCGATCATAACAATATATAATAATTCACGAGCGTTCAGCTTGAACACAGGCATCATACTCTTCCTAAGAAAGCAAAAGTGAAATGAAAGTAGAAAGAGAAACAGAAAATTTTAATGATATGACATGCCGAGATGTTGGCCTGAGGTACTCTAGCCAGCTATGTACTCTGCGCTGGGTTTAAGGGATAGAGGGAAAGGAATGATGGGTGGCGATGACGATAGAAGGAAGATGCAAAACATATAATAGGTGAGTCTTGTCAAAGCGTCTTGACCCTCACTTTTTAAATAGTCAAAAAGGCCTATGTTACCTGAAAACTAGATCTAACGTCACGCCAAGGGCCTACAATAACGTCCTTCGACGACGGTTGGCAGTCGAGACGCGCAAGATCATTAGTCAACTTCTGTCGAATGCAAGATAACTTTGCCGCCGTTGGAGCAGAAACCATAACCTCCGTATTGCTGTTGTGACTCTCGACCAAGATTGTAAAATTTATTGTAATTTTACCTTTGTAATTAAGTGCGCTCTTCAAAAATGAAAACGCCTAATTTCGTTGCTTGAAGCAGTGCAGAAGGCGGGACACGGCGAGTGGCAAATCGACACACTGCGCTTTATGTGCCACTCGGGTCTTTAGCGCTGCTTCTATCAAAGATGTTGCACTGCCAACTAGCTCAGATTGGTGTACATTTAATTTCCCCTATGTCGAAATAAATGATATATTTTTATTGCTTCAAGTCTATTCGAGTTCAATGAAAATGAATCTTAAGAACAGAGTATGCAGAAGAGGTCGTGAAGGTCGATACAATGTATTGAGACGTTCTGTCATATTAAAGGTAACCAAATACAAAACCGAATCCCGGCCACGGCGGCCGCATTGTGATGGGGGCGATATGTGAGAACACCCGTGTACTTAGATTTAAGTGCATGTTAAAGAACCCCAGGTAGTCCAGATTTCCCCAGTACCCCAGCACAGCGTGCCTCATAATCAGATCGTGGTTCTAGCACGTAAAACGCCAAAATTTAACAACTCGGCAGAAAAAAAAAACATTTAAGCAAGACCAATGCTTAAGGTCAAGGATGTGCCTGGTCCCCTCTCGATTTTTGTAAGGTGGGGCTCAGCTCAGCGTGTCAACTGCAGCACAGCGGCAAGTGCTGGTGTGGAGTTTATTAGCAGCAGTGCTTTATGCGGGGCGATTCTAACTCTCCAACTCTTCGATTAATGAGTTAATCACGATGAATCGGTTGACGTGGCACGGGCAAAAGCAGTTATTGTCGTACGGCTGCATGCCCCGAGGCACTGGACACTATGGTCAGCTTCCTATTTCGAATAAGTTTCTTGCCGCTACGTACTGTCTCATGAGCTACCTGAGCGTGAAGCTATCTGCTCGTCAATCAGTCAATATTCAACTTGGTTCCTCCAGGTTAACAGTGAATTTTCATTATTTTAGTTCTGCATTATGAATGCTGTGCCATACCAAAGACGCATGGATTTCGTCCACTTTTGCAGGTAAGTAGGTGAGAAACCGTAAAATATATTGTTGTAGTGCCTGAGGTTGTCAGTGAAGCAAGGCAACTAAGGTTCTGTGTTGCAGCTAGATTTGTACCCCTGGTATAATTCCACGTAATGTAATTCCTTCTACACGGGCATATTCTTGGTTTGCAGCGCGAAGTGACACATGCGCAGATTAGAAGAAGACAGGACGAGTGCTAGGATGTGCATAGTGAATGACATTCAAAGATAATATCATAAGAAGCCAACAAACACTGACACCAAGGAAAGATAGGGGAAAATCCTGGGAGTGTTAGCCAGCGCCACCACTCACAGACCTTGGCGGCGGACGTGGAACGTCTTTTTTGCCGCAGGCGTCACGAGAACGTGATCTTTTAGGGTGACGGCACCCTGGGAGTGTTAGCCAGCGCCACCACTCACAGACCTTGGCGGCGGACGTGGAACGTCTTTTTTGCCGCAGGCGTCACGAGAACGTGATCTTTTAGGGTGAAGGCCTAAAAGCCCCTATGTTGTCCTTGGTGTCAGTGTTTGTTCGCTTCTTATGATATGACTAATAAAAATCGGGCCCCTCGGTTAACCCCCTTTCTTCTCATTCAAAGCTAATGGCATTCGCCCATTAAATGAGCCTCCCCAACTCATACAAGCGAGACTTATGTAATATTGTCGACAGGGGCTTGGCAAAAAAATACAATATCGATAACTTAAAACGAAATGCAATTGGAGCATATGTTGCCCTAATTGTTGTTATGATTTTTAAAGAGAATTTTACGACGTACACCACGATAGTTGAAGCCTTGAAGTTGAAGACTCTTGGTCACAGTCTCGGAAGCTAGCACCTCTTGTCGGCGATGTTTGCCGACAAGAGCATATCTTGGGAAGCAATATCTGCATATTGCTTCCCAAGTGATGCGGTGCTAACGCCTATCCACCAGCCACGAAAGGCAACTCTGCAGCTTCGTCAGCGGAGAATGAGAAGCGAAAAGCGCACTGGATCGAGACGCGCGTGCTGCTGTGGGAAGACCCCCTCGCCGATTTGCGCAGGGCGAAGCGCGCCTTGAAACCATACGTGTCGATTGCCGAGTGCCTGCGCGCGCGAGGTGCGTACGAACGTCGCCGTCAATTGCGAATGCCGTTTTGCACACCCGTGTAGACAAGGAACGCAGCGACATTCGGCATGAATGTCATTTACATTGCGCGCGCCGTTTGGCATAGGTATTATTTGCTCTGAGATCACGTACCTTTAATCCTTTACTGCCCGAATTATTTTTGAAAAAAAAAAGAAGTTCCAAATGCTAATTTTTAAGTGCCTGATTGAATGGGCACATTAAATAAATGCCCGAAATGCACTCACAAGAAATATATGTATTTGCAGAACATGTACGAAAATTTGCCTAATTGGAGATGAAGGTAACTTCATTACACCTACTTGAACTTGGATACCCGCCGTGGCTGCTCAGCGGCTATGGTGTTGGGCTGCTGAGCACGAGGTCGCGGGATCGAATCCCGGCCACGGCGGCCGCATTTCGATGGGGGCGAAATGCGAAAACACCCGTGTACTTTGATTTAGGTGCACGTTAAAGAAGCCCAGGTGGTCGAAATTTCCGGAGTCCTCCACTACGGCGTGCCTCATAATCAGAAAGTGGTTTTGGCACGTTAAACCCCATTTTAATTTAATTTTAATTGAAGTTGGATTTTCAACACCAAATAAGTAAAGAAAATGTGAGCGTCCGAAGCACCAATTCTGTGGCCTTCGAGAGTTGTGACGAAACCGGCTGTCATGTAGAATCACAATCATGTAGGCAGACCGCGCACACTACTGTAACTAGAAAAAAAGTTTCGGCAGGCGGTCCTGCTTTTAACAGTGCAATGAGGCTAATATATATATATATATATATATATATATATATATATATATATATATATATATATATATATATATATATATATATATATATTGCAACGGGGGTGTTCACCTAGCAGAAGGGTCACTAGTTATAGGTTGTAGCGCTAGGCTTAAAACAGGTCGGCGCTATATCGCTACACGGAAGCAAGCACTTCTCGTCGTCTTCTTCTCATCCACTAGCACCATGCCCACTGCCCAGTGCCTTCAGTACAATCACTCCCCACCGAAAGAGTAGCCATCCTGGCGACCTAAGGGCAGGAAAACACAGAAGGGTCATGGCACTGCTTGAGCCGGGAGACGTGCACAATTTCCTGGCCGCGACGACGCTGGTCGGAAGGCGCTTCCGTTGGCTCGATGAGGTAGTTGACCGCGGATGTTTTTTTCAGTACCCGATAAGGACCGTGGTACCTGGAGAGCAGCTTAGAGGAAAGGCCTGGAGGAGTAGAGGGCACCCACAACCAGACCAGCGAGCCAGGAGCAAAGCACGTAGCCGCAGTGGATGAATCATGGCGATGCTTTTGGCACCACTGGTCCTGAGATGTCAACGAACGAGCGAGCTGGCGACATTCTTCGGCGTAAGCAGCCGCTCTAGAAACAGTCGTGCACTCCGAAGCATCTGGTCGGTACGGCAGAATCGTGTCCATAGTGCATGAAGGTTCGTGTCCATAAAGGAGAAAGAAAGGGGAGAACCCAGTGGTGCTTTGCGTGGCGGTATTGTAAGCGTAGGTGACGAAAGGCAGAATGCGATCCCAATTCGAGTGGTCAGATGAAGCATACATGGCCAACATGTCGCCAAGGGTGCGGTTGAAACGCTCTGTCATCCCATTAGTTTGAGGATGATATGCCGTGGTGGTGCGGTGAATGATGCGACACTCCTTTAGCAAAGCTGCAATGACGTCGGAGAGAAAAACGCGACCGCGGTCGCTCAGTAATTCTCTAGGTGCTCCATGGCGTAAAATCAGGTTTCGAAGGATAAAACTGGCGACGTCTTTGGCTGTGGCAGATGCTAGGGCTGAAGTTTCGGCGTACCGCGCGAGGTGGTCGATAGCGACAATAACCCAGCGGTTGCCACTTAGAGTGCTGGCAAGCGGACCGTATAGGTCAATGCCGACGCGGTCGAACGCGCGCGCGGGGCATGGTAAAGGTTGCAAGGGGCCGGTGGCATGTTGAGGTGGCGTCTTGCGTTGTTGGCATATGAGGGAGGACCGGACGTACTGGCAAACGAATCGGTACATACCGCGCCAGTAGTACCGAAGCTGCATGTGAGAGTATGTCTTTAAGACACCGGCGTGGCCGCATTGGGGATCGTCGTGGAACGTGGCGCAGATGGCAGGGCGCAGGTGTCGGGGTATAACAAGCAACCACTTGCGACCGTTCGAATTGTAGTTGCGGCGGTACAGCAGGTTATCCCGAATGATGAAGTGCGCTACCTGACGACGGAGCGTCCGAGAAATTGGCGCTGGCGACTGGCTAGACAGGAAGTCATCGATGACAGGAAGTCATCGAAGACAGCCGCGCATCGATGACGCTCTCGAGAGTCTTCAGGGCGCAGAATTTTTCTCGTCCCTTGACTTGCGTTCAGGGTACTGGCAGGTCCCCATGGCTGTGGCCGATCGCCAGAAAACCGCGTTCATTACGCCTGACGGTTTATATGAATTTAAGGTGATGCCTTTCGGGCTTTGTAACGCCCCTGCCACCTTTGAACGACTCATGGACAACACGCAGCGTGGCCTCAAGTGGTCTATATGTCTGTGTTACCTCGACGATGTCGCGGTTTTCTCGCCTGATTTTCCTACTCACCTGCTCCGCCTTAGACAAGTTTTGACCTGTCTAACGAACGCTGGCCTTCAACTCAACCTCAAGAAGTGCCGCTTCGCCGCGCGAGAGCTCACCATTTTAGGCCACGTTGTGTCCAAGCACGGCGTTCTACCCGATCCTGCAAAACTTCGAGCAGTCGCTGAGTTTCCGAAGCCTCAGACCATCAAAGAACTTCGAAGCTTCGTGGGCCTATGCTCATATTTCCGGCGCTTTGTTCGAAATTTCGCATCAATCATGGCGCCATTGACTCAGCTTCTACGCGGTGACGCCGCCCTTTCCTGCTGGTCCCCTGCATGTGACTCCGCCTTTGCTACGCTGCGTCGTCTTCTCATCTCCCACCTATTCTTCGCCATTTCGACCCGTCAGCTGCAACTGAAGTACATACAGATGCCAGCGGGGTCGGTCTCAGCGCCGTACTCGCCCAACGAAAGGCGGGCTACCCCGAATATGTAGTCGCCTATGCGAGTCGCACACTGACGAAGCATGAGGCCAATTACAGCGTGACCGAAAAAGAGTGCTTGGCTTTAGTATGGGCACTTGGCAAGTTCCGACCATATCTGTACGGGCGCCCATTCGACTTGGTCACAGATCACCATGCGCTTTGTTGGCTCGCCAACTTGAAAGATCCCACTGGCCGCCTAGCCCGTTGGGCACTACGCATCCAGGAGTACGATATTCGCGTCGTCTACCGCAGTGGACGCACTCACTCCGACGCAGATGCCTTGTCTCGTTCACCTTTACCTCCAGACTCGGCCTGCGCAACAACTTCCGCACATTCCGTGTCATCTCTCGACATGGACTCCTTTGCAACCGCACAACGTCGTGACCCGTGGGTCGCTTCTCTTTTCGACTATCTTTCTGGATCGTCGACCATCCCTGTATCCCGAACCCTCCGACGCCAAGCAGTTCATTTTGCCATTCGTGACCAGCTGCTGCACCGACGCAATTACACTCCTGAAGGTCGTCGGTGGCTTCTGGTGGTTCCCCGCAGCTTAAGGTCTCAAATATGTGCCGCTTTCCACAACGATCCGCAGTGTGGCCATGCCGGAGTCTTCAAGACGTACGAACGAATTCGCCACCGCTACTACTGGCGCGGCATGTACAATTTTGTACACAAGTTTGTTCGGTGCTGTCTTGCCTGTCAACGCCGCAAATCGCCGCCTTTACGCCCATCTGGTGCTTTGCAGCCGCTCCCGTGCCCTGCCACACCCTTCGATCGCGTCGGCATCGACCTATACGGCCCGCTTCCTATGACACCTGACGGCAATCGGTGGATCGTCGTTGCTATTGATCATTTGACTCGCTACGCCGAAACTGCTGCTTTACCAAGTGCTACAGCGCGGGATGTAGCCTCTTTCGTCCTACATCGCTTCGTGCTTCGACACGGCGCACCTCGGGAACTCCTCAGCGATCGAGGTCGCGCCTTCCTCTCCGAAGTCGTTGAAAGTTTGCTTTCGGAATGCCATATTATTCATCGGACAAGCACGGCATACCATCCACAGACTAACGGGCTCACAGAGCGATTTAACCGCACACTTGGTGATATGCTCTCTATGTACGTGGCATCTGATCATGGTAACTGGGACCGCATCCTTCCATTCATCACGTTCGCGTACAACACCGCGATCCAGGCCACTACGGGATTTTCACCTTTCTTCCTCCTGTATGGCCGCGAGCCTACGCATACCATCGACACGCTCCTTCCATACCGTCCTGACGCCTCCGAGTGTCTACCTGTTTCCGACGTCGCCCGACAAGCCGAAGAATGCCGCCAGCTAGCGCGCTCCTTTACGGCAGAGCAACAGCAGCGCCAGAAAGAAACCCGCCTCGACACGCATCCAAGCACGACCTACGCTCCAGGCGTTCTTGTGTGGTTGTCGGTCCCTTTCCAAACGCCGGGGCTTTCCTCGAAACTCGTCCCAAAATTCGAAGGGCCTTACCGAGTCTTGGAGCAAACATCCCCGGTGAATTTTCTCATTGAGCCCCTGTCACCACCTGAAGACTTGCGCCGGCGTGGACGTGACATTGTCCACGTCTCGCGTCTCAAGCCCTACCACGACCCTCTGCCTCCCGATTCTTAAGGCGCCAGGATGGCTCTTTTTGTCCGGGGGGAGATTGTGAAGAAGAAGACGCGCCTCGCGGCACAGCCGCATCGCCAACGCGCGGCTCGTCTCGGCTCGCGCTGTTGATTGCTGGCGTCCGTTTGGACAGTGCTTCGGGCTGCTTCGCCGTTCCCGGTTGCTGTGCCGTTACATTAGGAGCCGCCAATAAACCTTTTCTCAAAGCGAAGAGATCCATGGGTCTTTGCGCTGCTCTGATGGCATGTCGGTAATGGTGAGGGCGAAGGCTTCATGTGTGGAAATAGACGAGTGGACAGGACCGGAGGGCAGGGGTGACCGGGATAGAGCGTCTGCGTCTGAATGTTTTCGGCCGGAGCGATAAACAACGCGGATGTCGTACTCTTGTAGGCGTAATGCCCAACGGGCGAGCCGACCAGTTGGATCTTTTAATGAAGATGAGCAGCATAGGGCATGATGGTCGGTCACGATGTCAAATGGACGCCCGTACACATAAGGACGAAATTTTCCGATTGCCCAAATGATGGCCAGACATTCCTTTTCAGTAACCGAGTAGTTCGCCTCAGCTTTGGTAAGGGTGCGGCTGGCATACGCGACGACGTACTCTTCGAAGCCATCCTTGCGTTGCGCAAGAACAGCGCCGAGCCCGACACCGCTAGCGTCCGTATGGATCTCAGTTGGTGCAGATGGATCGAAGTGTCGCAGTACTGGAGGAGAGGTGAGAACGCGTCGCAGTTCTTGGAATGCGTCATCGCATGCCGGGGACCAGGCTGATAGGTCAGAACTGCCGGTGAGAAGCTGGGTCAAGGGGGCGATGATAGAAGCAAAGTTACGGATGAAGCGCCGGAAATATGAGCACAAGCCGATGAAACTGCGAAGCTCTTTCATGGTGGTTGGTTTGGGGAACTCGGTTACGGCGCTAAGTTTCGTGGGGTCCGGGAGGATACCGTCTTTGGAAGCTACATGACCGAGAATAGTAAGCGTGCGAGCGCCGAAGTGGCATTTCTTCAAATTTAGTTGCAGTCCTGCAGCGGAGAGGCACGCAAGGACTTGCTCGAGGCGGCTGAGGTGCGTCGCAAAGTCGGTGGAAAAAACCACAATGTCATCCAAATAACAGAGGCACGTTTTCCACTTCAGCCCTCGAAGAATGCGATCCATCATTCGCTCGAAAGTGGCAGGCGCGTTGTAGAGGCCGAAGGGCATGACGGTGAATTCATATAGCCCATCAGGAGTTACAAAAGCTGTCTTTTGGCGATCGGCCTCTGCCATTGGCACTTGCCAATACCCGGAGCGTAGATCCAGCGAGGAAAAGAATTCCGCTCCCTGCAGACTGTCCAAGGCATCGTCGATGCGCGGCAGAGGATAGACATCTTTGCGCGTTATTCGGTTAAGGCGGCGATAGTCGACGCAGAACCGAATGGAGCCGTCTTTTTTTTTAACAAGGACAACCGGAGATGCCCAGGGACTGTTAGAGGGCTGGATGATGCCACGCTCCAGCATGTCGCCAACGTGCTGGTCGATGACACGGCGTTCAGCGGCCGACACACGATACGGACGCTGGCGCAATGGTGTTTGTTGGCCGGTGTCGATACGGTGAACGACTGCGGACGCCCGGCCCAAGGATGGTTGGCCAATGTCAAATGAGGCACGAAAACGCTGGAGGAGCTTGATGATTTCGGTGTGCTGCGCAGGTGTGAGTTCTGTGTCGACGGCATGAGCGAAGACGTCTACAGGGGCATCGGTCGCGGCGGGAGGAGTTACGGCACAAATCGGAAGTGATGCCGTATCACCAAACATGGTGGCCGGGAGAA
The DNA here is from genome assembly GCF_038994185.2 of Dermacentor albipictus. Classification (NCBI taxonomy): domain Eukaryota; kingdom Metazoa; phylum Arthropoda; class Arachnida; order Ixodida; family Ixodidae; genus Dermacentor; species Dermacentor albipictus. Next base: position 4,065,078 of record NW_027225570.1, on the reverse strand, counting down.
TGCTATCGAAAGCTTCAGCGGTACCCAGGCACTCGTCGCGGAGTAGGGATGATGGGCAGGCGGACGGATTGCACACGTAAAGGGCAGCAGAACCGTCGCAAGAAGTGACGACAGCAAACGGAAGCAGAAAGTTCCGGCGGCGCGCACAAGTGGTCGACGGCGTAAACAGGACAGATGAGTTCGCAGCAGAGCTACATAACACAGGAACCAGAGCGGCGGAGAAAGGTGCAATATCGATGTCAGAGGCGGCAACAACTTTAGGAGGATAATGGTCGTCAGGGTCAAAGCACGGCACTGATAACTTAAGTTCGCAACGAGCGCAGTCGATAAGAGCTTGATTGACAGATAGTAAATTCCAACCAAGAATAACATCGTGCGAGGAACGAGGCAGGACGACAAATTCGATAACATGCATAACGCTTTGAATGACAACCCTGGCTGTGCACGACGCTGAAGGCTGAATGCGATGCGAGGTTGCCGTACGCAGAGAAAGAGAGGTAAGGGGAATGGTCACTTTGTTCAAATTGCGGCAGAGCTTCTCACTAATAATAGAAACGGCGGCTCCGGTGTCGATAAGTGCGTGTACGGTGACGCCGTCTACGGACAGTTCAATTTCGTTCGCCGGCGCAGAATGAGGCCTTGAAATGTTCGACGGAAACGCAGTTCTTGCCTCTGGAACTGCGACTGCTAGTTTTCCTCTCGGGCTGGGCTGGGTCGGCGAACCATCGGGGAAATGGATCGGCGACGTGGGGAAGGCGACCGGCATGAATCGAAGGGGAGGCGACTGTAAGAGGTGTCCGGAGGAAGGTGAGATTGGTCCTGACGCGGAAGTCGAGCAGGCCTGTAGCTTGAGGCACCCGCACTGTCAGGTAAACGGGGGCTGCGACGGCGGCAGAATCGTGCTACGTGGCCCGGAAAATGGCATGAATAACATATTGGCCGGTTATCAGGTGTTCGCCACGGGTTGACGACAGGGGCTCCAGCAGCCGAGTAAGGAACGACTATCGGACGCGAAGGTGGCGGCGGTACATGGAAGGTGCCGGTGGCCCGGTAGGAATCAGGAGCCGGAGGAGTGTAAGGCCGCGCGACAACGTCAGCGTACGTTAGCGGTCTAGCTGCAGGCTGCGGAGGAGGGGCAGGTGGCAGCGCCGCGGCAACTTGCGTCTGAATGACGTCACGAAGCGAAGGAGCCAGGGTGGTCGACGGCTCGGGTGCGCTATTCGCCAGAGAGAGTTGGCGTGCGACTTCCTGGCGGATGAACTGCTTTATCTCCGGCATTAAAGCAGAGATGTCGGCAGCGTCGCGAGCGAAGTCCAACGGGGATAGATCCGCAGTGTCCTGCTGAGCAGCGCGTGTTGATGCACGTTGCTTGCGCAGCTCGTCGTACTGCTGACATAGCTGTATGACTTCGGCAATAGTGCGGGGACTCTTCGCGACGAGCATCTGAAAGGCATGCTCATCGATGCCTTTCATGACGTGCTTGATCTTGTCAGCTTCGTCCATAGATGAGTTCACGCGCTTGCATAGCGAGAGGACGTCTTCAATATAACTGGTGAAGGTCTCGTCCTGGCGTTGAGCTCGACCACGCAAGCGCTGCTCAGCGCGAAGCCGGCGAGCGGCGGGACGGCCGAAGACCTCTGCCAAAGTCGCCGTGAAAGCCGACCAGGTGGTAAAATCGGCTTCATGATTGCAATACCATAGGTTTGCCACGTCAGTCAAGTAAAAGATGACATTTGTGAGCTTGGCGCGGTCGTCCCACATATTACAGGCGCTTACACGGTCATATTCGGCGAGCCAGTCTTCCACGTCGTGGTCGTCTGTGCCCCTAAATATAGCCGGATCGCGCTGCCGGATCACGCCAGAACAGACGATGGTGGGGGGCGCGGGAGCAGCAGCCTGGGACGGTCCTGGTTCATCCATTGCAACCTGGAGGTAGCGTTCGGCTGCGGAGTTCCAGGATGTAGAAGAGAAACCCAGCAGCTCCACCAAATGCAACGGGGGTGTTCACCTAGCAGAAGGGTCACTAGTTATAGGTTGTAGCGCTAGGCTTAAAACAGGTCGGCGCTATATCGCAACACGGAAGCAAGCACTTCTCGTCTTCTTCTCATCCACTAGCACCATGCCCACTGCCCAGTGCCTTCAGTACAATATATATATATATATATATATATATATATATATATATATACATATATATATATATATATATAGACTGGTATTTTTCCTACGTGCTTCTATTATTTGACCATTGTCACTGCCGCATCCCCTGTGAGCAAACGCTCAACCTATATCTGTACGTATATATTGCAAAGATGACCTCAAACGGTGGAACATTATGATAATTGAAAGGGATAATTTAATAACGATAATCCTTAGTGTTCCAGGCCAGACGCGGTGTCCGAGAGTGCCGGGTCAAGAGCAATAAAAATTCACTTTGACTAAGTTGATTATAAAATTATAGTATAGTGACACATGCACTTGTTTATCCTTTTCGGGTGAGCGCTTTTCACCGCCTAACAAATTTTATCGCTCAGCGTGGGACGCGCCTGCACGCATCGGAAGCTTCTGGAATGTTATCGATGGTTCTATCCACTGTCTGTTGTCACCTAACCTTGTGTAATCTGATTGCATGTTTGCGCGTCACGAATGGTGTAGAACTTTCTGGAATACACAGGGGTACCTGCGATTGCTATGTGATGTTCCATGGCTCGTGTAAAAAAGCTGACGCTATTGACCGGCAGATAAGTGTTCGACGATCGCCGACCGTGTTCGTCGCTATCGCTGTGCTTCGAGTATAACTTGCTTTTGTGGGCACAAGTTCGCCCAATAAATGTTAGTTTCGTTATTCACAGATTTGCCGCTTTAATATTCGCCGTCACTACTACGTGACATCTGGTGTAGGGGCTAATGCGTTCATGTACGGAATGCTCCCGCAAAGATGTGAGCCAAGCCCGAGCTAAGAAGAAAGCACCAAAGTCGCCAAGGACCAGCGATCTAGCCGCACGCTCCAAGGGTTGCCCCCGGAGCACGAACTTTTGCCTGATAAGACCAGGAACTGCACGGCCACGACAGCAGCTACAATGACAGCCCCAATGTCGCCAACACAGATCATGCTACAGCAGCCCAGAGAGCTACCGACATTCCGTGGTTCACCATTCGAGGAACCGGGAAGTTGGCTTGAGACGTATGAGAGGGTCGCTACGTTTAAGAACTGGAACGGTGACGACAAGCTGCGACATGTCTTTTTCGCATAGGAGGACGCCGCCAGGACGTAGTTTGAGAAACGAAAAGCCATCTTAAGGACGTGGGACCTGTTCTGAAAGGGGTTCCTGCTCACATTAACAAGCACCGTACGCAAGGAGCGAGCCCAATCTCTACTAGAAACCCAGTGCAGCTGCCAAATGAGACAATTGCGATCTTTACAGAGGAAATGGGCCATCTATTTCGCCACGCAGACCCGGAAATGTCTGAGGAGAAGTTGGCCTACTCATGTGTCGTATGAAGGAGGAACTTTTCGCCAGTATGGTATAGAGCCCACGGAAGACCGTCGAAAAGATCCTTCGCGAGGCCACCAGCATCAAGAAGACGCTGGAACTGTGAAACCGGCAATTCAACCGCCGCACAAGTTAACCAAGCTAAGCCGGAGTTCGATCACTGACCACGGACGATCTGCACGACACTACAGACAAGTCATGCGCGAGGAGCTTCAGAAGCTGTTCCCTTCATCACAGCCTCGAGTGGCTTCGATTGCCAAGGCATTTGAATTCGCAAAACTTTTTTTACACAGAACAACATGGCTTTCGCGCCGGATTTTCTTGTGACACACAGTTAACGGAATTTTCTTTTGACATAACAACTGCATTAGATCAAGGTACTAGCGTTGACTGTTTGTTTTTAGATTTCAAAAAAGCATTCGATCGGGTACGGCATGATTATATAATTCACAAGCTTCAGCATTTAAAAATTCCCGCTGACCTAATGAACTGGTTAATTAACTACTTCGTAAACCGCAGACAGATAACAGTGGTAAATGGATGTTGCTCATCAGCTGTTCCGGTCACGTCAGGAGTACCGCAGGGGTCTGTTCTGGGGCCGTTATTATTTCTTATTTTTATTAACGATATAGCGAAGAACATCCAGTCGAACCTACGATTGTACGCAGATGACTGCGTTGTTTATCGAGCGGTAAACAATCCAAATGACAGCAAAATCCTTCAAGATGACCTTAATAAAATTTCTAACTGGTGTACCACTTGGTGCATGGCCCTAAATGAATCAAAATGCAACTACGTGTGCTTTTCTAGAAAAAAAACTGACGTTTCCCATTCTTACAGGCTAAATAATTCGACCATTTCGAACGTAACAGGGGCCAAGTACCTCGGCGTTCACTTCTCAAGCGATCTTACTTGGCATGATCACATTGCAGAGATTGCCGCGAAAGGGAATAACACACTAATGTTCTTGGCTCGAAATTTTCATCCCTGTCCTCTGGCAACCAAAAAGTTATTATACACGACATACGTAAGGCCTATTCTTGAATACGCGTGCACGATATGGGACCCTTATCAGGACAACCTTAAGTACATCTTAGAGCGCGTGCAAAACCGAGCGGCACGCTTTATCACTGGGAGCTATCGCAGATCTAGTAGCGTCACACAAATGAAAATACGCCTAGCGCTTACGACGTTAGCCGAACGCCGGCGCTGCTTGCGTCTCAAATTTTTTCATAAGATATTTTACAACAATACTGGCATTAATAAATCAAAATACATGCTTAACCCGCATTACACATCCCATCGCCGTGAACACCCATTAAAAGTAAGGCCAATGAAGTCAAGAACGAACTTGTTAAAGTATTCTTTTTTCCAAAAACCATCAATGAATGGAATGCTCTGCGTCAGGATACCGTTTCTAAAACATCAAATTCAGCCTTTTTCGAAGAACTGCTTGACATGTGATCATTTCGCGTGTTTCGATGTTTTTTCTTTTTTTTTCGCGTTTCCTTGCCTACTATATGTATTTCTGAGTGTAGATGTGTTCATATGTTCATGTATGCCCATGTATGTGTGTATGTATGTACATATAGTCCATTTCTTCTTTTTTCTCCTTTTTGTTTTGGCATAGTTATGCTGCCTGCACTGCATTATTCGTCACCGTGTTTTTTTTATGTAACCATAATTACAACTGTTTAACATGTGTATTACTTCCCCCCCACTGTAATGCTCTCCGAGCGAATGTGGGACTGTATAATAAATAAATAAATAAATAAATAAATAAGGTCGTGCGCGAGGAGCTCCAACAATCGCTCGGAGTACCTCAATCGCCGCTGCTTCAGCAGGAAGCGATGACGTACGCCGCCGTAGCCCACCGTCACGTTCCCCCTCCGCGCCCACGGCAGGGCCCAGTAACGACACAGTTCCGTCGTCCACCGCCACCCTCGCAGCCAGCCAACGCGTCTCCCCACACAGCATTCCAAGGAAGACTGACGTTTGGCGCGCCCCCGACCACCGTCCACTTTGCTATCACTGCGGAGAAGCCGGGCACATCTACCGCCGATGCCCTTACCATGAGATGGGACTGCGAGGGCTCGCCATCAACGCGCCGCGCCCAAAGCAAGGCGAACGCCCACGTGACATGGGTCATTATCTCGCTGCCACACAGTGGAGCCCTCGACGATCATCCCGTTCGCCATCACCAGGCTGCTACCTGTTGCCGCAGCGCCGTCCACACACTGGACAAGACCGGGGCCGGTCCATCCGCCCATATCCGGAAAACTAAAAGCCGCAACCGATGGAGGTGCGGTTGCTTTTCGTCGAACTAACGAAGATCCTACGCAGCCGATGAAGACGCCAAAGAGACTGTCTCCACGACATAACAACGACACGCCGCCATCCCGACGAAGCCTGGAAGCAAAGAATGCACCGGCCAAAGACCTGACGACGCAACGTACAAGCCATACGTCAACATGACGCAGCAGTAATCCGACGACAAGACCCAACTGCAATGCAAGACAAAGAACAACCGACCTCGACGTGCTCCTCGACGGCCACGCAGTCACCGCCTGAGTGGACACAGGGGCCGACTACTCCGTCATCGATGGAATATTCGCCGCCAAGCTGAAGAAAGTCAAGACTGCATGGGACGGCCCTCAAATTCGGACAGCTGGACCCCTCATAATGCCGACTGGAATCTGCACGGCAAGAATTACAGTTCACGACCGGACCTACCCTGCAACGCTAATTGTAATCGAACAGTGCTCGCTGGACTTCTCGGCATGGACTTCCTGAACCAACACGACGACATCAGCGACCTGAGTTTGAATTCGATAACCATGTGTGATACCGGCAGAGTGTCCTTCCAGTCAGCTTGCCTTGAGTGAACATGAGGGCGAAGTCAGCATCCCGCCTTGCTCCAGCATTGTCATTTCCGTCGGCAGTGAAACACCCGCTGACGTAGAAGGCGTCATCGAGGGCGGCCAACGTCTGCTCCTCAACCGTGAAATTTTCGTCGCACGAGGGATTGCTGGACTCCACGAACGAAAAACGAAGGTGTTGCTGACAAACTTCAGGCAGGACTTCAAGCACGTCAACCAAGGCACGACAATCGCATACATCGATGAAATCGGGGAAAGCAGCCATGCGTTTGTCCTCTCAGATTCAGCCGCATCTACCCCGACGACCATAGTTTCCGAACCAGACTTCGACATGAATCCAAGCCTTTCCATGAGTGAATCCAAACACCAGCTGCAACACATGAAATGAATCCAAACACCAGCTGCAAAACACCGCATTATAACGGAAGAGTGCGCTCGACCACTCTGCCAGAGCCCTTATAAGTTTCGACACGAGAACGCGAAGCCATAAGGCAGCAAGTCTGCGAAATGCTGCGCGACGACATGATCCAGGCGTCGAAAATCCCGTGGGCATTTTATGTGGTATTGATGAAGAAAATGATGGAATCCGGCGTTTCTGTATCGATTATGATCGACTGAACAAGATCACAAAGAAGGACGTATACCCCCTCCCACGTATGGACGACACATTGGATTGGCTTAGTAATGCTAAATACTTCTTTTAGATGGATTTCAAAACTGGCAACTGCCAAGTACACGTCGACGACAGGGGTCGAAAAAAGACTACCTTCATCAGACCAGACGGCCTCTGTGAGCTCTAGGTCATGCCATTCGGCTGTGTTCAGTGCCTGCAACGTTTCAGCGGACACAGTCTGAGCAGGGTTAAAGTCTACTTGGATGACGTCGTCGGCCTCGCCGGAAATTTCGACGAACATCTTAGGCAGCTTTTGACAGTACTAGAGGACATGAAGTCATCAGGACTCACTCCGAATCAGAAAAAGTGCCGCTTCGCTTATGATGTGCTTCTGTTCCTGGTCCACATTATAAGCAAATATTTAGCCTGCCCTGACCCACAGAAGACACTTGCTATCGTAAAATTCCCGCAGCCCATTGAAGAGAAGGCAGTGCGTAGATTCCTTGGCATGTGTGTTGTAGCAAGCATGTGAGGCACAATGTTCGTTCGCCGCCAGGCTCGGTGGCCTGCTAAGCTCGGCAGGCAACATTGGTCACCGCACCGCAATAAACACTGACGAGCACGGCTGCTCAGCGGTCAGTCATCGTTCAGCACCACCAGACAGCGGAGCGTCCGTCTAACGAAGGGTGCCTCGAGCCCTCCCTTGTTCACGAACCCGGGTGGATCGTGACGCTGGCGATGAGTACCCACTGGTCGTCCCAAGCCGCCATGAGCGGCGAAACACCGCCCCCCGTTGCTGCCGCCATGCCGTTTTACGGAAGGCTCGAGGCGTTGGAGGGAGATGGGTCCACCTGGCAAATTTACAAGGAGCAAGTTCATGTGTTCTTCCGGGCAAACGACACACCCGAGGCCAAAGAGTGGAACATTTTTCTGGTCAGCTGCGGCACCCGCGTCTTCAGCCTCTTGCTCGACCTTCTCAAGCCAGCCTCGCCGCCCGTTAAGACACTGGTTGAGCTGCTCGCCATGCTGCGCTCGCATTTTAACCCAGCTTCGTCCACACTAATGGAGCGTTTCCGCTTGAACAACCGGAGCCGCCGGGAAGGAGAGACCCTCGGGCAGTTCGATGCTGGGCTAGGAAAGTTAACGAGGGCCTGCGCCGTCGCCGACCAACTGGACTCGCTGCTCCGGGACTGTTTCGTCTGCGGAATCAACGACCCCGCAATGCAGACGCGACTCCTGGAGCTTCCCGACCCCTCGTTGGACGACGCCATGAAGGCAGCGCTGGCAATGGAAGCTGCCGCCAAGGACGCCGGCGAGATTTCCCGTCCGACTAGCTCACCGTCGGCGGAAGTGGCGGTCAACGAGTTGGCGACAAAGGGCAGTACCTGCGGTCGCTGTGGTGGTGGCCACTCCCCATCACAGTGCCAGTTCTCTCAAGCACAATGCTTTACGTGCGGGAAAACTGGGCACCTAGCACGTGTATGCCGAAGGGGGAGAAGGGGGAGGACGAACAGTAAGCAGCAGCCTGATTCAAGCCCACGTACCAAACAAGCCCGCGGCCAGGGTAGCCGTCGCAAGGGTATGCGGCGCGGGCGTGCGGCAGTAGGCTCAAGTTCTTCCGCGGCTAGGCTCCACGTCGTGGCCGAGAAGCCGCCGATTTTCGACATGTGGCACACAGGCTTTGTACCGTCGTCGGTGCCGCCGTACATGCTGACCGTCGAAATCGGCGGGCACCCCATTTACATGGAGCTGGATACATGAGACGGAAATAATCAGAAGAATAAGAATGGGCTGGGGTGCGTTTGGCAGGCATTCCCAAATCATGAACAGCAGGTTGCCATTATCCCTCAAGAGAAAAGTATATAATAGCTGTGTCTTACCAGTACTCACCTACGGAGCAGAAACCTGGAGGCTTACGAAAAGGGTTCTACTCAAATTGAGGACGACACAACGAGCTATGGAAAGAAGAATGATAGTTGTAACGTTAAGGGATAAGAAAAGAGCAGATTGGGTGAGGGAACAAACGCGAGTTAATGACATCTTAGTTGAAATCAAGAAAAAGAAATGGGCATGGGCAGGACATGTAATGAGGAGGGAAGATAACCGATGGTTATTAAGGGTTACGGACTGGATCGCAAGGGAAGGGAAGCGTAGCAGGGGGCGGCAGAAAGTTAGGTGGGCGGATGAGATTAAGAAGTTTGCAGGCACGGGATGGCCACAATTAGTACATGACCGGGGTTGTTGGAGAAGCATGGGAGAGGCCTTTGCCCTGCAGTGGGCGCAACCAGGCTGATGATGATGATGATGATGGATACAGGGGGCCAGCGTGTCAGTATTGGCCGGGAAACTCTTCAAGCGTACTTTGCCCGGCGTGTCCGTCGAGGCTTCGGGCGTGACGTTGCGCAGCTACTCCGGGCAACTATCCCAGGTCCAGGGTCAGGCATAGAACAGCGTTCGCTTTGGCGACAGGGAGGCAACCCTTCCCCTCTACTTAACGAAGGGATTCGAAACTGGATTCATGCACTGGGCGTTCATCTGCCAGAGTACCAGGAAGGCAGCCTGCATGTGGTGCAAGACGTCCCCAGTCTCCTGACCGAGTTCAAGTCCCTCTTCCAGCCAGGGGAGGGCACATTTGCCGGCACAACGGCTGGCATCTATGTACCTAAGGGAGCCCGGCCACGTTTTTTTCAAGTCTCACCCACTGCCGTTCGTCCTGAAGAAAGGGGTCACCCAGGAGCTGCAACGGTTACAGCAAGAGGGCATCCTGGTACTTGTCAAGACATCTGAATGAGCCACTCCCATTGTACCAGTCCTCAAGCGAGACGGCAGTGTCAGGATCTGCGGGGATTTCAAGGTTACCATCAACCCCGTCGCTACCGTCAAGTACCCGCTGCCCCGGATTGAAGATCTCTGGTCAGCATTGTCTGGTGGACAGAAGTTTACCAAGCTCGACCTCACAGATGCTTACCAGCAGCTGGCGCTCCAGGATGCCTCCCGGAAGTATGTCACAATATCGACAACTTTGGGGCTCTTTCAGTACACGCGCTTACCGTTTGGCGTGGCCTCGGCCCCAGCCATATTCCAGAGGGAGATGGACAACATTTTCAGGGGCATGAGACACGTTGCGGTGTACTTGGATGACATCCTGGTTACTGGCAGCGACGACGGGGACCACCTGCAGAAGCTGCACAACGTCCTGGCACGACTGCAGGACGCCGGCCTCAAGCTGGAAAAGTGCGTGTTCCTAGCTCGCAGCGTTATGTACTTGGGACATGTCATTTCCCAGGCAGGCATAGCCGCGGCTCCCTGCAAGGTTGATGCTGTGCTCTGGGCACCTAAGCCCCAGAACGAGGAGCTTCAGAGCTACCTCGGCCTCATCAACTTCTACAGGAGTTTTCTGCCGAACCTGTCGGAGCATCGACAGCCGCTCCATAGTCTGCTTCGAGATGGTCAACAATGGGTCTGGAAGAAGGAGCAGGACCGGGGCTTCCAGCGCATCAAGGAGCTAATCACCAAGGCTCCAGTGCTGGTGCACTTCGATCCTGCTAAACCTGTCGTCCTTACCGTAAATGCGTCGCCGTACGGTGTGGGAGCCGTCCTGGCACACCGAGACATAGATGGCCAGGAACGCCGTGTGTCGTTTGCTTGTCGTCGGCTTCATGCTGCAGAGCAACGTTACAGCCAGCTGGACAAGGAAGGTTTGGCCCCCATGTTCGGTGTCGAACATTTCCACCAGTATCTGTGGGACCGGAAGTTCGAGGTGGTCACGGACCCGCTGTTCACCCGCTGTTCGAAATGCCCGCAAACATCTTGTTCTTTTCGGCAAAAGCAAAGCAACACCTTTCAAGCTACGTTTCAAAACACTTGTCATAGGATCCAAACGCTACGAATATGATGAATCATCTAAAACCGTAAAGGAGATTCACTAGCAATCAAAGTGCAATAGAGGTTCGCTTAACCCTCGCCACATCACCACAACGAATAATCTTTCTTTATCTGCTATTTTCACTAACGCTCGCAGTTTTCTTCCCAAACGCGAAGACATATCAAGTCTCGTTTCTTCATCAGGCAGTAATTTACTTATTTTAACAGAAACATGGCTAACATCGGAGATCAGTGATAATGAGGTATTATCCGACTTGCCAAACTTCGAAGTTCATCGCTGTGACCGCCAAGGAAGGCGAGGAGGGGGGGGGTTCTTATAGCGTTTAGCAAGGAATTGCCCTGTACACCAATCGCGCCTCCTACTGGCCTTGAGATAGCCTGGCTACTTATCCGCTCTTTCCCACAGGCTGTCCTGCTGGGTGTTTGTTACCGACCACCTGTTAACAGCCCTGATTTCCCTGGAAAATTAAACAGCATTTTATGCCAGGTTACTGCCGCACATCCTAACGCTCATATTATTTTATTCGGTGACTTTAACTTTCCTGGTATTGACTGGCATGACCCATCTTCAGCAGCATCAACTAACACTGAAGCTAGAGATTTCACCGATGTCTGTTTGAACTTTAATCTTTCACAGCTTGTTTCTGAACCAACACGTGTATCGCTTGACTGTGCGAACATCTTAGATCTTATACTAACTAATCACCCCGACAGCTTATCATCATTAACCTTCCTTCCTGCTATCAGCGACCACAAAGTTCTTCACGCTACCTTTTTCTTTTCCGCACCACCTCGTGCAACATATCACAAAACTATCAGCCTGTACGATAAAGGAAACTTCGAAGCGATTAATGACGAACTGACTGCCTTTCTACCACACTTTCAATCAAGATTTTACGAGCGAACCACTCATACAAATTGGACGCTGTTTAAAACTAAAATTATTGAATTAGCTGACAAACATATACCGAAAATTACCTTCCGTCCAAACCGTCGAAACCCATGGTTCACTAACCATGTAAAGCGACTAGAAAATAAGAAAAAAAGACTTTTTCGATCTGCCAAGCAAAGTACAAACCCTAACTTATGGGAAAAGTATTATTCTGCCGAGAAAACGTACTTATCCGCTGTTCGCAGCGCCAAGCATACTTTTTTTAACATCGATCTAGCGAAAATACTTAGAGACAACCCCAAGAAATTCTGGGAAGTAATAAACCCCCCTCAAACTCGCGCCATAACTCTCGCTGACGATTCTGGAGATATCATGACTGATACCGACTGCGCCATTTCGTTCAACGATGCCTTCGCCTCAGTTTTTACTAAAGATACTAGTTCCCCCCTATCATTAATGTCTAGCAACATAGTATCCGTAATGCCGGCCATCGCGTTCTCTGTAGATGGTATCTCCAAAATAATTGATAACCTCAAACTATCTTCATCCACCGGTGTCGATGGTATTAACTCGAAACTGTTAAAAAATACTAAGCATATTTCAGCCGCATTTTTGTGTCTCTTATTTTCTCAGTCACTTTTAGCAGGTTACATCCCTTATGAGTGGAAAGTAGGAAAGGTCATTCCTATCTACAAGGGAGGCAATAGAAATAACCCACTAAATTATCGCCCCATCTCCTTAACAAGTCTTCCATGTAAGATAATGGAGCACGTCATTTACTCACTCATCATGGACCATTTAGACGCCAACAATTTTTTTCATCCTGCTCAGCATGGGTTTCGTAAGGGCTTTTCTTGCGAGACCCAGCTAGCTCTTTTCCTTCACGACCTTCATACGAATCTTGACTGTAATAAACAAACTGATGCTATCTTCCTCGACTACGAAAAAGCTTTTGACAAAGTCCCCCACCGTCACTTATTACATAAACTTTCTTTCTTGAATTTAGACATGGATGTGCTAAAGTGGCTAGAAACGTTCCTCACTAACCTCGAGCAATTCGTTACTATCAACGACCAGTCCTCCGTCAACCTTCCGGTATCATCAGGTGTCCCTCAGGGGTCTGTTCTCGGACCACTTCTATTTTTAATATACATCAATGACTTACCCCTTCATGTAACTTGCAAAATTCGGATGTTCGCTGATGACTGCGTGCTTTATCATACCATTATCAATGACACTGATGGAGACATTTTGCAACAAAATCTCAACCATGTACAGTCTTGGTGTGCCCATTGGCTAATGACTCTTAATCCCAAAAAATGTAAACATATGTCATTTACCCGTAGTCGTACACCCTTCTTACCTTCTTACACAATAGCCAACAATCAGATTGAAACAGTAAAATCATTCAAGTACCTAGGCGTCATAATTTCCTGTGATCTTAACTGGGGCACGCATATCAACACCATAGTATCATCGGCGAACAAAACACTCGGATTTATGAGGCGCCACTTGCGTCATGCGCCTCAGGATGTCAGACTTGCAGCGTACAAATCGCTTATCAGGCCTAAAGTCGAATATGCGTCGCCAATCTGGAACCCATATCAAAAATATCTCGTTAACGCACTTGAGCGCTTCCAAAATCGTGCGGTAAGATACATTCATTCATTCTATTCATATGACGTAAGCATATCATCTTTAAAAGAGAAATCTGAGTTACAGTCTCTCTCGCACCGCCGTAAGATAGCCAGCGTTGCTCTCTTTCATAAGTTTTTCTACAGTTCCCTTAATCGTGAGCCATACATCATTCCACCCGCAAGAATATCGCAACGCGCTCGTCATCCACTCCAAGTTTTAAAACCACGCTCACACACAACTACCTTCTCTGCTTCTTTTTTCTTGCGAACAGCAACTGATTGAAATGCCCTTCCCAACCATGTTGTATATACAAATAATCACCATGTGTTCATTGCTGAGGTTGCTTCTATTTTGTCAAATTAATTACCATTTTGTACAAATTCATCACCTACTGTACTTTTTTGATTGTATGCAATGTATCTATCTTTCTTCATATGTTACACTAGTTACTAAAATGATTTGTCCATTACCACTGTTTCTTCTCTTCGGCCAAATTTACTGTTGCTTCTTTATTCTAATTGACAATTTGACACGAGTAAGCACTTGTTTGTACAAAGTATGTATCACTTTTCAAATGTTTCGTTTGTTATCATGTTGAATTTTTTGTTACAAGATGTACCCCACCCCTTATGTAACACCCCTGATAAAGGGGCCTTTAAGGAAATAAACTGACCTGACCTGACTGACAAGCCGCTGTTGGGGCTGCTGGGACCTCACAAGGCAGTTCCTGTGCAGGCATCACCTCGAGTGGTACGATGGGCCTTGAGGCTCGCGGCTTACAGTTACCAGCTGGTTTACAGTTCGGGAGAAGACCTGGGACCTGGTGATGGCCTGAGCCGCCTGCGCCTAACAGAGGTGCCAGCTCACGCGTACCCAGAAGTGCTTTCCAGATCTGCGGTATCTCAAGCGACCAGCCGGGAATCAGTCCTGTCTCAGGTGGTCAAGGTGGTGCCCCTTGGAGAGGATATGGTGCAGCAGGCCTATAGCCACAACGCCGCTGAGCTGAGCTTGCAGCACGGCTGCCTACTGCGGGGTTCTAGGGTGGTGATCACGCAAAGTCTCCAGTCCAGGATTCTGCAGTTGCTGCACGCGAGTCATCCTGGCATAGAAAAGACCAAGATGGTGGCCCGGTCCCATGCTTGGTGGCCTGGCCTGGACCAGGACATCGCTCACTTGGCGGAGAGCTACGAAATCTGCCAGGAGCATCAGCGAGCCTAGCGTGATGTGGAAATCACCCCCTGGCCATTCCCACGGAGACCCTGGTCTTGCCTACATGTGGATTTTCGCTTCAAGGTACATTACTTCCTGGTGGTGGTGGATGCCTCTTCGAAGTGGGTGGAGGTTCTACCTTTCACCCCTCCATCAGCAGGCGCGACCATTTCAGCTCTACGACAGGTCTTCGCCACCCAGGGGTTGCCGGATGTCATCGTGTCCGACAATGATCCTGCTTTCGCCAGCACAGAGTATCCGGCCTGGCCGACGAAGAACGGAATCTGCCGGATGATGGTTCCGTAGTACCACCCTGCTTCAAATGGTGCAGCCGAGTGGGTGGTGCAAACCATCGAAGACAAGCTCAAGAAGAGCCAGACTGGGGATTTCTGGACGCAGATTGCCCGAATACTGTTTCAGTACCGGATCACGCCTCACGATGTCACTGACCTTGCCCCCTGTGAGGTCCTGCTCGGTCGGATGGTCAAGACACCCTTGGACGTCTTGCATCCGGACCTCCGATCCACGGGGCTGTTCAAGCAGCTAAAGCAGGAGCTGGCTGCTTGCCAAGGGTGCCGTCCCGGGCCTTTGCCAGAATTGGGAGCTCCAGTTTTCGCCAGGAAATTCCGTCCTGGCCCACCCTGGTCTGCCGGACGGGTGGTGTCTCCTGCCAGCGCCTCATCGCTGGTCGTGCGCATGCCAGACGGGGCCATGTGGGACAGACACGCCGACCATGTGAGGCCTCGCCTCGGGACCTGGCCACCACCCTCGACTGCCACTTCTGAGTTCTAGCCCAGAGCAGGACTAGCGGCAGCACCAGTCGCTTCCAGCGGAGTACCACCCACGTAAGATGCGGCAACCGTAGCCAGTGGTGCGGCACCCGTTGGACCGGTGTCGAACCCAGCACCACTCACGAGGCCGACCACTACGGACCCTCCGGATGGAGCGAGGCTGGCTCAGGCAGCATCCGGCGTTGCCGCACCCGACCCAACACCGGTGCCCAGGTGGAGTACTCGACGGCGGAGGTCACCGGACCGTTACTCGCCTGGGTAGAAGGCATCGTCGACCCAGCTAGGGTGGAGGCAGAGCCTCGTATTTTAAACATGAACCTTTCTTTTTTATTTAACAATCAAACTGGGGTAAGGAGGTGTAACAAGCATGTGATGCTCCTCAGGCATAATGTTCGTTTGCCGCCAGGCTCGGTGGCCTGCTAAGCTCGGCAGGCAACATTGGTCACCACACCGCAATAAGCACCGACGAGCACGGCTGCTCGGTGGTCAGTGATCATTCAGCACCACCGCGCCGTCTAACGGAGGGTGCCTCGAGCCCTCTCTTGTTCACGAACCCGGGTGGATCGTTACATGTGCCTAGTAGAGACGCTTCGTCAAGGACTTTTCACGCATCGCTGAGCCACTGACACATCTAAATGTGATGTCGAGTTCAAGAACGCATTTCAAGAACTTGAACGACTCATGCAGTCGCCACAGGTGCTTGCGCACTTCGACGAGGACGCCGATGCAGAGATCCCCACTGCCTCCAGTAGACTAGGCCTCGGTGCAGCCCTAGTTTAGAAGAAAGACGTACTTCAACGGGTGATGTCTTATGATAGTCGGTTGCTGTCAAATGTGGAAGATAATTATTCTACGACAGAAAAGGAATGCCTCGCTATCATTTGGGCTACAGCAGGATTCCGCCCTTACCTATGTGGCAGGCAACTCAAAGTGATACGTCAGCGAGCATGACGCGTTTTGCTGTCTAGCGAATTTAAAGGACCCTCCAGGACGCCTGGCGCTGTGGAGCCTCAGACCGCAAGAACAGGACATCACTGGAATGTGACGTAATACTTCCGCGGAAACGTATAAGGTGGAGAGAAGACATTATTTAAGGGAAAATTAGGCATCCAACCAATCGTAACAGTTGCTACAAAAGAAACCCATACTGGTTCCACGAATGAAAAGCCTGCACGCCCTGCACGACGATCAGACTGCCGGGCGCCTCGACCTTTCCTGTACGCTCACCAGAATACGAGATATGTACTACGGGCCACGCCTGACCGCCAATGTCACCCGTTACGTCAAGAGAGGGCGAGACTGCCAGCGACGGAAGACACCTCCACCAAGGCCGGCGGGATTAATACACCCGATCTAGCCTCCTTGCAGACCGTTTCAGCACATCAGGATGGACTTGTTGAGACCGATTCCGATGTCAACATCTGGAAACAAGTGGATCGTCGTAGCGACACACTGCCTTACCCGTTACGCCGTTATGAAAGCTCTGCCGAAGCGTGGCGAAGCAGAAGTGGCGAAGTTCGTCGAGAACAACCTGATGCGACGTGGTGCCCCGGAAGTCCTCATTACTGATAGAAGAACGGCTTTTATTGCTGACCTTTCTCAAGCCATCCTGCAATACAGCCCAAGCCACAGGAGGACAACTACCTGCTACCCGCAGGCGAATGGTCTTACGGAGCGTCTGAGCAAGCCTCTCGCCGACAGGCTAGCAATGTGCGTCGACGTTGAACTCAAGACGTGGGATGCTATCCTTCCGTACTTATTATTTGCTTACAGGACGGCAGTGCAAGAAAAAACAGATCGCGCTGTTAAAGCTGGGTTACCGCAGGACCCTGACGACGACTCTCGACGCCGTGCTGTCGCCCGTGACCGACGAAAAAAATGTCGATGTCACCGCCTATCTCCAGTGCACCGAAGACGCTGGACAGCTCGTCCGCTTGCGCATGAATGATCAGCAGAGGACCGACAGCCGCACTACAACCTTCTACGACGACACGTGGAATACGAGCCGGTGACCGTGTTTGGGTTTGGACCCCGATACGCCGACGAGGAATCGGTGAGAAACTATTACGACGCCATTTCTGACCCTACAAGCATCGGACGCATTCGCGCAGCGGTTTCCGGAAAAAGGCCACGTTGCGCGACTTAAGCCGTTTTGCCAGCGCTAACAAACTTCGGGACTTTGCATAGCTGGACATTGGACTTTCTTTGTTTGGACTCTGTTTAGGCTTTCTTTGTTGTTTTGTTACTTTTGCTTAATAAAGTATCTTTTGTTTTTCGCTCTCCTGTTTGTAGCCTCGGGACGATGCTTTTTGAGAGGGGCGCATAGACACGAGCGCTAGTTCATTTTTTTCGGGTGACCGCTTTTCACCGTCTAACAAATGTCATCGCTCAGCGTGGGACGCGCCCGCAAGCATCGGAAGTTACTCCAATGCTATCGATGGTTCCGTTGTCACCGAAGCTTGAGTAATCTGATTGCATGTGCGACGCAAATTGTGTAGAATTTTCTAGAAGACACGCCTGCACCAGCGACTACTGTGGAACCTTCGATGACTTATGTATGAAGGCCGACGTGCTGGACCGGCAGATCAGATTTTCGACGATCGCCGACCATATTCGGCGCAATCGCCGTTCTTTGAGTGTTGCCTGTTTTTGAGGGCCCTATTTCGCCCAATAGAACGCTAGTTTCGTCATTCCCACTTTTACTGCTTTCTTTAACATCTCTACTATGCGGCAATACATTTGTTGCTAAGAGCTCCTATTTCCTTTCACTGAATGAATAAATAAAATTATACGCGTACTTCTTTTGAATCCGCGAAGACGAAGGTGTGAACCACCTCCTCTTCCAGTGCTCAGGACAAGAAATGCAATGCGAGCACTTGACGCACATTTATTATTATTAGATTGACGACCATTCACCCTGAAAGTGAAAATGCCTAGTCCACGGCCAACACTGAAGTTGCAGAGAAAAGCGCCGATGGTTTCATAAGGTTTCTTAGCATACACCAATATACTGTTATGATTCATGCACGTGTGCATCTTCTATGTCTTCCTGGACTCGTGTTCATTGATTGTATTAATGGTTTCTTGGAACATTTTTGCTACTTCAGTCATTTTTGCGATACGACAAAGGGGAACCCGTGCCACCCAAAGGCGCTAAGCATTCTTTTAAAATGAAATCATTAGTTAAAAACAAGTTCGAAGAAGGAGGCGCGACAACTGCGTACGTTCAACTACTAAGCTATCAGTGAGGGCACGAATCACAGCCGCGTCACCCGATCGCTGTCCCTTTCTGTGCCACGCAGTGTGCACCTGCTGGAATTCTTACCCGAGTGTCTCAGCCTGCAGTGGCTTTCCTTGTTGGACGCTGTCGTCCCGATGTCCTTCGAAGCAGGCCCAGTTGTGGCCGAGAATGTCGTGCGCCCATCCCGCCTTGGTGCTGCTGCAGAAGCTCTCGCTCTTGCTGTAGTTGGAGAAGGCGAAGTACCTGCGAGGAGGATTGAACGACGTTTCCCGAGTTGAGGAGAGGCACATCATCGCGAATGGATTTCTCGACTTTTCAAAATTCAAATATCTATTTCAAGTCTACGTCGGTTGACTTCAGTTATTTTCATCGTAAGGACTCGAAGGGGCGGGAAGGAGCTCAATGTCACGTGAAAGTAATAACTGCAAAAACACGTCAAAGCACAGAAAGAAGTGAAGCATTTTAAGGTACTTACAATGGTAAAGACTACGAATAAAGAATGTATGCCGCAAATACAGGCCCATTGATATGAGAGAGTGTAAGAGTGGGGTTGAGGAATATTATGCAGAAGACAAAGATAATGATAAATAATCGGGCAAAGGAACAAGAGTCGGCCTCTAAAGTCTGTGAAGGAGCAGGTTTACCTAGGTCAAATAACCATAGGGAACCGTGATCATGAGAAGGAAATTCACAGAAGAATAAAAATGGGTTGGATCGCATACACCAGACATTGCCAGCTCCTGACTGGAAACTTATCTTCATGATTGAAAAGGAAGGTGTGCAATCAGTGCATTTTACCGGTGCTGACATCTGGGGTAGAGACTTGGAGACTGACAAAGAAGCTTGAGAACAAGTTAAGGACCGCGCAAGAAGCGATGGAACGAAGATGGCTAGGCATAACGTGAAGAGACAGAAAGAGAGTGGTTTGGATCAGAGAGGAAACAGGGATAGCCAGTATTATAATTGACATTAGGAGAAAAAAATAGAGCTGCGCAGGTCAAGTAATGCGCCGGTTAGATAACCGTAGGACCATTAGGGTTACAGAATGGGTAACAAGAGAAGGGAAACGCAAGCGAGGACGACAGAAGACTAGGTGGAGCGATGAAATAGGGAAATTTCGGGTGCTAGTTGGAATCGGTTGGCGCAGGAGAGGGGTAATTGGAGATCGCAGGGAGAGGCCTTCGTCTAAAACAACAGTTATGGTGTTCCATTCCCAACGAAGTTAAATCGACGTGTTCACATTGGTGAATGCGTCATACAGATTTCGAACGAAGTGCGGTTCCTCGTTGTCATCTTAGATACTGAAATAAAATTTTATGCGCACGCCCAATCACTTTTGAGAAACGTTGCATTTGGCATCCACATTATCGTCAGGACCAGAACTTGTTTTCCACATCACATCGTACAATCTTTCTATTTTGCTTATATTCATAGCCATATTTCGTATTGTGTATCGTCATGGGACAATACGTATTCAACGCATATTGAACGTCTGCAGCGACTTCAGAACCAAGCTATGAGACTAATGACTTTCCGTCAATTTAATTCGTCCTGCAGGTCACTGTTTCCTAAAATTAATATTCTCTCGTTACGACAACTATTCCGTCAGAAACCATCCATAATTGCATATAGGCGCATCACACACGACATATTATTTGAATGTATTGATCCTGAACACATTGCTAGCAACAACAGCACGCGCTTTAGCCTGCACAATTACCTTTTACCCGCCGTAAGGACAAATTACGACAAGTTCACAGCTCTTTTCTCTGGCATAGGAATATGGAATTAATCACCTTTCGGAATAAAATCATCACAAAGTGGTCATACATTGTCCGCGTGCACTAACAAATATTTCATTCAGGAATTAACCCACAAACCTAATTTTTTAATTAACTACCAATATGTATGTCAATTTGCTGTATACATTTTGTTTTTGTATAAGTAAATATTATTATTGGTAATGCAACGAGTTTGGTCTCTCATGTCGGGTTGACTATTCTTTGTTATTCTGCTTCTTCACACGCTTTCGATTATTTTAGTGTTTTCTAAAAAAAATTAGCGTTACCATTACCTTTTGTATCAAATATCCTCTTGTAGATAATCAACTTGCCTATTTATTATTCTTACTGCTCATACGAGCGTACTTTTTTGCTGTTCTTGTATAATAATCCTATTTATGTAATCATAGGAGGTCCCCCTAGCAGTTATTTTCGAAACTCTGGGACCTTCTGCTGTAATAGTAATACCATGTAAATCGAACATGACTTTGCAATAAACTTGACTTCACATGTCTACATTTGATTTACGGATATTTCAATTCGCGCGCGCGGTAATGTTGCTTCGCGTCGGGCACGATATATTTTTTCGATCATACGAGGTGAGCACAAACGTGCTTCAAGAGCTTTGCGTGCAGAAACATTTAACAGCAGTAATCGAAGTAACGATACTAGGCTTACACCACATCCGACCGGATTTACATCGCAATGTTCTTAAGCGACGAATATACTCTCGGTCTTCCTCATCCAAGGTGAATCGAAAAGAGTTAAGGATAAGCTGCCTCAGTTTTTAAGATAAGCACAATTGATTAGTGAAACGCCGCAGCAAAAAGAGAAGGAAGGTGCAGCGGACACTGGCTCTTCTTTTCTGCCCCTTGCGGCTTGCGCTGGTCGGTTTCACCGAGAATGTGCCAACTTGCGCTGATAGCGATTGAGATCGCCTGTCGTTTACGACCACTCCGTAGGCTTAAACGGGACATTCGTAGGTACTGGGACCACAATAGTCAACCGACGCGTGCGAAAAAGAAAGAAAGACGTAGACGTAAATTAATTCGCGTACGTGGTCATTTTGAAAATCACGGGATCTCCGAAAGGGCTCAGGTTCGATAGAATATTACGAGTGCTCAGCAGGACTGATAGCCGTCAGCTGAGAGAATGCAACACGTGCAGTCCTCTGAGGACGTCTAAATACCTAAGCTGATAACACTTGGATTGGGCCGCATTGTTTGCTAGAAGTATAGCGATAAGAGGCCTCGTTTTATCTGGCCCATTGTCTCGGTCGCTGCGTCACGTCAACTTTCGTCTTGAAAGAAGTGCGCACTTGGCGTATCCCGACCTCAGTAGAGATTTTGTGAATCCTCGCCATGAAGGCAGATATTGCGACAGGGGAGGGACATCCGATCAAGTAGGCAGACAACAAAGGAAGTCGAAGAGATACGCTAGTGGCGACCTCGCGCCTGCACAGGAAGCCCTTGCTCGAGTGCGATAACGGCGTTAGTGATAGCGCTATCGGATGAGAAATGCGCGCTTCGGGTGACAGTCAGCTCTCTCTATCGTGGATCATGTGTTTCTGCGTGAACCCGTGGTCTTCCCGAGAAATCGATAAGGTACTTGCGGCGCGAGCTTCGCACGCGAGGCCTCCATAGCGAATCAAATCTAAACGCACTAGGTGAAATCATTCAAGAAACTGCCGACAACAAAGGCGAAAATAAATACCAGGGTGTCAGTGAATCGACTTGAAAAAATTTCTTCACGTTAAATTCAGGTCTTGAAAATGTCTTCATGTCTATGAATATGTTAAAAGACGCTTTGGTACACGCTTAACGTGTTTATACAATGCTTTCTGCCCAGAGCAGGATTCAATGTTTGAATGCTTTATTTAGACAACACATTTGATTTATTTATTATCATACTCTCAAGGCCCGGGGCGCATTACAGAGAGTTGTGGTGATTATCACAAATATTGTCTGGGATGTATGGGCTAAAGGCTGATGCAAGCGCCCGATAAAGGCCCCCCTACTCCGACATTGCTCAAGGGTTGGATCGTCATGAGTTTACAGTGCAACAATGTGAAAACAAGGAAATGAACAAAACGTATGCGGCAAGCAATCAAGTATACAAAAAATAAGATCGTTACGCTTTATAATAATACATCATCAGTAATGCGAGAGAACAAAGTAATATTTAAACAAGCAAATAATACTGATCAGTGTTACAAAAAACATTATATAGCTGATAGAAGAAAAAAATTAAGAAAAGAAAAAACTAAACTAAAAAGAAAAGTTATCGAGACCGTAAGACAGTTGGGTACCGTTATGAGCTTAGCAAAAAATAATTCCTAACCTTTTTCTTTAGACTGTAAACAGACCTCGAATCCTGAATCATATTAGCGATTTCTCGATTATTATTTAGAAAATGAGGTACTAGATCGGCGGGTGTCTTAGTACCAAGTTCGGTTCTTAACATAGGTGTTCTAAGTCGGTTATGCCTAAGGTGATATCGTGAGTTGTCGGATGACGAAGGTGTGGACAGGGTATTTGGGTCATGAAGAATTTCCTTATGTGTATACATAGTAAGTCTTGGTTAGAATAGATGATCTATTGTGAGTATGTTTAGCTTGGAAAAGTATGGTGCAGTGTGGTCACCTCCTTTAAGGTTCTCTACGTAACGCACAGCTCTTTTTTCGCAGCATTATTAACCTATCTAAATTTGTCTTAGTAGTTGCACCCCAGATTAGTAGACAGTAGTGTATATGTGAATGAACAAGGGCGTAGTATAACTATAGTTTTAACTACATTGGCGCCAAGGTTCTGGTATTATAGAATATACAAATTGACCGGCGCATATTGGCATGTATCTTATTTACATGTGGTGTCCAGCTCAAGTTCTTTTCAAAGACGACACCTAGAAATTTATAAGCAGAAACCCGTTCAATAGCGCAGTTTTTAAATCTAATACATCTACTATAGTCATCAGGCTTTAACGGCTTTTGAAAAAAATAATTTACTTAGTTTTTTCTAGATTTAGTTGGAGTTGATTACAATGGAACCAGTTTGATAGATTAGTTAACCGTCTATTAGCGGCCTTTTCAAGTTCAAATAAGTGTTTACCTGTAAAAAAGTACTTGTGTCATCTGCATAAAGAATTATGTCAGGAGTTCGCGGTATGTTCACAATATAATTTACGTAAAGGAAGATTAATGGTCCAAAGATAGAGTCTTGCTGTACGCCATATTTTATCGGCTGTAGTTGGGAACGGTAACCCTTTAGACTAGTAAATTGCACCTTGTCGGATAGATAACTGCGTATCAAATTTAATATCAAACCTCTAACACCGTAGTCCGAAAGTTTGCGAAACAAAATGGGATGCTTAATACAATGAAACGGCTTTTTAAAATCAAGAAGTAATCCAAGAATGTATTGCTTATTACCAATATTTATAATACATTTTTCTTTATTATCCCAAAGCACCGTTTCGGTTGATTTGTTTTCACAGAAGCCAAAGCGTTGCTTGGAAAGCATTTGGTGGTCGCCAAAAAACTTCATTAATCGTGATTTTAGTGTATATTCTAACACCTTCGAAAATAAAGGCAGCACCGATACAGGCCGATAGTTATTCAAGTCATCATGAGAGCAACATTTGCGGATAACTGCTACTCTGGCTATCTTCATGCCTTCAGGAAAGGTACCCGTGGCGAAAGCTTTTCTGCAGATGTGCTGAAGTGGGCCACATAGCAATTCAGCAACACCTTTAATTGGATCAGCCTTAATGTCATCATAGCCAGCGGCAGTATACTTATTTAACGATTTCAGGTATGTAACTATTTCTAATTCACTGCATGAAGTCAAGAAAATAGATTGCGCGCAGGAAGAAGAAATGTATTGTTCAAAGTCATTTGTTGTATTATTTGTGTGACTTGCTGGCCCTGAAGTTACGAAATCGTTATTCAATTTGTTATAGCCATTGTTTTCCCTATGAGCAGACGTGCCAAGTTCCAAGCTTTCCTGGGATTACAGCAGACTCCAGCAAATCTCGCCTGGTAATGTTGAATACCAGTTTTCTTCAAATCCGAGTTTATTTTGATGTGAAATTTTTTGTATTCATGTAATAGAGATGTGCCTCTCAGTCTAATGAAGTTAAGGTAAAGTTTATCTAATTCTCTAATTCTGTTGGGAAGATCTCTGTTAATTCATGGTTTCCTGGACTTGCTGTGTATTTTATAGTATTGCAGTGGGAAGGCAGCATCATAGCAGTTCGTTACGCGTTGTAGGAACAAATCATACGATACGTTAGGGTTTTGCTCACTGTACACATCACTCCAGTCAATACTTTCAATACTAGCATGAAATGTCGACAAGGCATTGCTATTGAAAGAGTGATATGCAACAGGAGCATCGTTAATATAATTGTGTTTTCTTTGCGGCAGGGAAAAACAAAATACTGATAAATGATCGCTCAGATCAGTTGTTAGCACACCAACATTGACGTCATTTCTATCATGGTTAGGTATACATAGGTCTAGTAGAGTTTCACTTAGAGTTATTATTCTGGTGGGTAATCCTATTACGTTTGTGCACGAGAATGACTCAATGACAGCTAAAACTTGACTACTATGTAGGGTAAGTAATAGCAGGGCAATATAAAAATCAGCAACAAGGAAAATGACCAAATTCCCTAAGGACGCCTATTCAAAAACCGTAGTTATAAATCCCCCAAAATTATTGAGCATGCCCTGATGGGGAGCGATAAACTGAGGCAATCAGAGATGTTACACACTTAACGGCAATAGATTCATAATGTGCGCAAACGCAATGAAATTCGTGAACCACCTCATACAAGATATCTTCTTTCATATATAGTGGCACTCCACCACCCCTACGATTCAGTCTATAAGCACCTTGATGTTTGTATCCTTCGAAAAATACATCGAACGCACATGAGTACAAGGTCTCAGTGAAGGCCAAAAAATGAAGCGTATGATCTAATGAATGAAGCAGTACATCAGGTTGTTTATTTTTCAGATTGCGTATGTTTAAATGGAAAACAGACATTCTGTCCTGCTTCTTAAAAGAGGGGCACTGCACAAGAGATTTAAAAGATTCAGCATCATGATATATGGCTTCATGGAAGATAGCCATATCAGTAATACTAGCAGTTGAAATATAGCAAGGCATAAAAGAAAACAAGCCATTCAGCGAATCTTATCGAGGTCATTTTCCCTGTCCATGCGCAGTGCTCGATCACCAGGCACTTTGTGCACAAGAAACTTGCCGTTTTGATAATGATACTCCTCAGCCTTTATTTTCATTAGCCGGAAAAGTTTCTTGTTCTGCGGCGTCGGATAGTCAAGGAAATCATCATCATCATCATCATCATCATCATCATCATCATCATCAGCCTGTTTTATATCCACTGCAGGACGAAGGCCTCTCCCTGCGATCTCCAATTACGCCTGTCCTGCGCCAACCGATTCCAACTAGTGCCCGTTAATTTCCTAATTTCATCACTCCACCTAGTCTTTTGCCGTCCTCGATTGCGTTTCCTTTCTTTTGTTACCCATTCTGTAACCCTAATGGTCCAACGGTTATCTAACCGGCGCCTTACATAACCTACCCAGCTCCATTTTTTTCTCTTGATGTCAATTAGAATATCGTCTATACCCGTTTGCTCCCTGATCCAAACCGCCCTCTTTCTGTCTCTTAACGTTATGCCTAGCAATCTTCCTTCCATCGCTCTTTGCGCGGTCCTTAATTTGTTTTAAGCTTTTTTGTTAATCTCCAAGTCTCTTCCCCATATGTCAGCACTGGTAAAATGCACTGATTGTACACCTTCTTTATCAATGATAACGACAAGCTTCCAGTCAGGAGCTGCCAATGTCGGCCGTCTGCGATCCAACCCATTTTCATTTTTCTGTCAATTTCCTTCTCATGATTAGGTTTCCCTGTGATTAATTGACCTTGGTAAACGTACTCCTTCACTAACTCTAGAGGCCGACTGGAGATCCTGAACTCTTGTTCCTTTGCCTCACTATTTATCATTATCTTTATCTTCTGCATGATAATCCTCAGCCCCACTCTTACACTCTCTCTGTTAAAGTGTTCAATTCAATTTATTTTTATTTCAAGAAATACAAGTGTTCTGGTGGATACCAAAGGCTAAAAGCTGTTGGAAAAACAGCTTGACTAGCTGATGGTCCGTTACAAGGCATACGTGGTGGTTGCATCAAAATCGTAACATTGTTAGACACTCAGAATAAATTCATTACATAAATGCACAATAACAAGACCCAAAATAATATAGAGACTAAGAGAAAAAGCACAATTGATTCATGAGAAAAAATGGAAGTATGTGTATAAGGCTTACTAGCGAAGCTAAGACAATTCGCTCTGATATAGAGACTAGATAATACAGACAAAAGAAAAACATATTCGATACACCAGAAGATAGAAATACATGTGTATCGGTTACAAAACCAGTAACACAGTTGTTTCTGAAGAACGATAAACAATCACTGGTCACCTGTTTACAAAGTGCACTCGCAGTTCCTCGGATGAAGAAGTATAGGTACCTTGATATTTATTCAAAATATGTGGTAGATTAAGTTTTAATGACTGTAGGCTATATTTATTACGAAACAACGGAACATATCACGTATCACTATTCCTTGTATTGGAAGAATTGAATTTTCGTGCCAAAGATGCACTAGATACTAGTAAATTTTGGAAGGCAGTATTTGAGAAATAAAATGAATTTAAAAGGCGAAAAGTGCAGAAATATTCTATTTGTATAATTGCATGCTTTAAGAACGCTGGCCGTGTTGTCTCCAGGCAAGCCATGTTGTCAATGTGCCGAATCATTTTCTTTTGCAAAGAGAGTATTTTCATAATATTGGTCTTTCCTGTAGTCGCTCACACTAAGCTAGAGTAATTTAAATGGGAAGAAAACAACGCATAATAAATGTTCAGTTTTGCTTTGGTTGGAAGAAGACGCGCCGACGTCGACACAGAACACCTGTGATAGCAAACATTTTTTTGTAGCTATTTTCAATATGTTTATACCGAGCAAGCTGCGAAGAAAAAGTGACGCCTAATATTTTATATTCATTCACAGTTTTCAGTTCTTTACCAGCACACACTAAAGTTTCATTACTAGTAATAACTTTATTCTTTGCGCGAAATAACACTAGTTTTCGTAGGGTTTATCTTTAGGCAATTAGCGACTGACCATTCAGATAGCTTAGTGAGTACATAGCTACATTTTCCCAATAATTCTTGTGAATTTGGACCAGAAATAAGAAGATTAGTGTCATTGGCATACACGATAAAATTTACAGTTGTATCAATATTAGTAATGTCGTTAATGTAGAGGTTAAAAAGCATAGGACCTAGTACGCTCCCCTGTGGCACACCATTTAGTAAAGGAACAAAACTTGACTTATCGTGCTTTATGCATACTGATTGTTTTCTATTAGTAAGGTAAGTCTGAAATAATGCTAAAGGAGTACCTCTAATGTCATTCTGTGATAATTTTCAAAGCGAAATTTTACGATTTATAAAACCGAACGCTTTACTGAAATCAATAAATAGTGCCAATGTGAAGACATTTCTTTCTATGTTTTTTCAGTGTGAGCAAAGCAGTTTCTGTTGACCTGCCTTTACGAAAGCCGAACAGAGCACTAGATAGAATGTTTTGTCACTCGAAAAAGTTTGATAAGCGAGAAAAATCATTTGTTGCAACTCGTCTGCATTGTTGCTGAATAGAACAATGTCATCGGACAACCGAAGGTTGCTGACATATTCGCGTCGATCTTTACTCCAAAGCCTTCCCAGTTTAATAGCTTCAATACTTCTTCTAATCACGCAGTGAATAGCACTGGATAGATTGTGTCTCCCTGTCTAACCCCTATCTTTATAGGTATCTTCTTGCTTTTCTTGTGTAGAACTAAGGTAGCTGTAGAACCTCTGTAGATATTTTCCTATGTATTTACGTAAGCGTTCTGTATTCCTTGATTACGTAATGCCTCTATGACTCCTGGTATCTCTGCTGAATCAAATGCCCTTTCGCAATCTATGAAAGCCATATAGCGAGGCTTATTGTACTCTGCGGATTTGTCGATAACCTGGCTAATGACATGGATGTGATCCATTGTAGAGTATCCCTTGCTGAAGCCAGCCTGTTCCCGTGGTTCGCTAAAGTCTAGTGTTGCCCTTATTCGATTAGAGATTATTTTGGTAAATATTTTATATAATACTGGGAGTAAGCTAATATGCCTATAATTTTTCAATTCTTTAACGCCTCCCTTGTTGTGGATTAGTATAATGTTTGCATTCCTTCAGTTTCCTGGGACCTTTGCCATCGATAGACAATTCGTATAAAGAAGCGCCAGTTTTTCAAGCATTACGACTCCTCCATATTTGATTAAATCGACTGTTATTCCATCTTCTCATGCCGCTTTTCCTCGTTTCATGTTTTGCAAGGCCCTTCTGACCTCATCGCTAATTATAGGAGGAGTTCCTGTATTGTGTTCTTTACTGTTTCCAGTTGAGGTATCCTGACTCCTCTGGCTACTGTACAGGTCAGTATCGAATTCTTCCGCTGCTTTTACTATATCTTCGAGATTGCTGATATTACCCTGCTTATCTTTCAGTGCATACACCTTTGTTTGTCCTACGTCAAGTTTAAATTCTTTCTCACTGATTTCAGGCTGTGTCTATTTTTTACGGCTTCTTTAGTCTTTCTCACGCTATAGTTTCCAATATCCCGTATTTTCGCCTTGTCTATCAATTCTAACAGTTCCGCGAATTCTATCTTATCTTTAAGTTGGACACTTTCATTCTTTGTCGTTTCTTTAGCAGGTCCTTTGGTGCTTGGGAGAGCTTGCCTACTGGTTGCCTTGGTGCCTTTCCTCCCACTTCAATTGCTGCCTCTGAAGTCAGCCTCGTTACGGTTTCATTCATTACCTTTGTGTCATCATCATCATCATCATCATCATCTCTGTTCTAAGGCTGCATATTTGTTTGCAAGCACCAGCCTGAATTTGTCTGCTTTTACCCGTACTGCCTCTAGGTTGACCTGTTTCTTTTAGAGCGCAGCTCTTTGGCGTCCGTTCCTGGGTTTCGCGTCGTCGTCGTCGTCGTCGTCGACGTCGTCGGCCTCGTAACCAGCTCGCCGACGAATCTGCTGCTCCGCCGCCGCGCATGCGCGCTGTCGGCTCTCCGGGCGAGGGAGGATGATGGAAGGGAGGAGGAGAGACTGTGGAGGAGGGCTGGCTACACAAATGGCTCTTTGGCGTCCGTTCCTGGGTTTCGCG
Source organism: Dermacentor albipictus (assembly GCF_038994185.2). Taxonomy (NCBI): domain Eukaryota; kingdom Metazoa; phylum Arthropoda; class Arachnida; order Ixodida; family Ixodidae; genus Dermacentor; species Dermacentor albipictus. The sequence continues at coordinate 4,035,348 of NW_027225570.1, read as the reverse complement.
TCGTAGCTCGCCGACGAATCTGCTCCGCCGCCGCGCATGCGCGCTGTCGGCTCTCCGGGCGAGGGAGGATGATGGAAGGGAGGAGGAGAGACTGTGGAGGAGGGCTGGCTACACAAATGGCTCTTTGGCGTCCGTTCCTGGGTTTCGCGTCGTAGCTCGCCGACGAATCTGCTCCGCCGCCGCGCATGCGCGCTGTCGGCTCTCCGGGCGAGGGAGGATGATGGAAGGGAGGAGGAGAGACTGTGGAGGAGGGCTGGCTACACAAATGGCTCTTTGGCGTCCGTTCCTGGGTTTCGCGTCGTCGTCGGCGTTATCGTCGGCCTCATAACCAGCTCCGCCCCCCTTTCATCCCCCCAGCGCTAGCAGCGACCGACTGATACCGCTTTCGTGAGTCCGCTACCGCACTCACGAAAGACGTCGTGCACTTCCTGCAACTCGCATTAACCGTCCATCGATCCACACCGATGTTAGTAGTGGGGGACTTTAATGTTGACATAAAGACAAACAGCAATTTCCTAACACTTATGCCGGAGAACATCCCGTTCCTCTCGCTCGTAACGCGTCCCACGGCTGTGACAACCTCGCGAGGCACTTGTATAGATCTCGTCTTTGAGAATCAAGCATTGGTGTACCAAGTCAAACATATATCAGTCTATTTCTCCGACCACAAAGCTTCCTTCATGACTGTCAAGAACTGTTAGTGGAGTCTTTGTTAAAGGAATACGTGTGAAAAATAAAAAAAAAATTCTGTGATAGCGCATACATGTGTTGCTCGATTTCTTTGCCTCAATCTATCGAAAAGGTGAAACAGCTTATTTGCTGCGCTCAAATTTCGCATTAGGAAGTAACGTAATCGTCGGTAATTTTTTTTGACTAATTTTGCACTTTCTCTCTTCAAATTCAGGTGGATCCTAGTCCTCACTAATCTATGATCTCTGCACTTCACCCTTCCTATCACTTCTACATCCTGCACTATGCTGGGATCAGCAGAACGTATGAAGTCAATTTCATTTCTTGTTTCACCATTAGGGCTGTTCAAGGTCCACTTTCTGTTGCTAGGCTTCCTAAAAAGGTGTTCATTATTCGAAGCTTATTCCTGTCTGCTAATTCTGCCAGCACCTCTTCTCTAGTCTTCCTAGAATCGACAGCGTAGTTGCCAATCGCTTGTTCACCAGCCTGCTTTTCCCCCACTTTTGCATTGAAGTCACCGATTACTACAGCATACTGAGTTTGCACTTTTCTCATCGCTAATTCAACATCTTCATGGAACTGATCTACTTCCTCATCATCATGACTGGATGTTGGAGCGTAGGCTTGTATTACCTTTAATCTATACCTCTTATTTAGTTTGATTACGACTACAGCTATACTCTCATTAATGCTGTAGAATTCGTCGATGTTGCCCGCTATGTCCTTATGGATTAGGAATCCTACCCCGTATTGTTTCTTATCTAGGAGACCTGTATTGCAGAGGACATTAGCGGTTTTTAGTTCGGCTTTGTTAGCCATCCATTGATCACATTTGGCGTGTGATGTGAAACGGGCGAGGACGACAGTAACTTTGCCAGTTTTTGGCGACAGTGTATGCACGCCTTCGACTTCGGAGCTAGTCAATCCACGAAGGGTAAGCTTAGTTGCTAAATAATTCAGCTTCCCGAGCAAATTTTCATTCTGGGTGGCGGGTAAGCCATGGGTTTCAATATTCTGTGGCTTGCTCTATTGCTCTTCCTTGCTTTTGCAACCCAAGAACGTTCATGCTGGTGTTAGATGTCCCGACGGAATCGGCCCTTTTTTAAGGGCGGCTATTTAAGTTGATTGCTCTTGCATTTCAACAAGCAACGAATCATATTGATCAGACAAATGCTGAACAGACATCTCCAATTAGTCCACTGTATTCTTTAATACTAGTAGTGCATCTACCTTGCTTTGTATGTCAGGTATTTGGGCCAGCTTCTTATTAATTTCAATAACTATTTTCTTGTAGGCCAATTTATACAGGCCAGTGTGGCTCTTTCTCCCATGTACTCTTCGGGCCGCCAAAACAAGGTATGTTTGGCACTTCCATGGTTTCCATGGTAACACTTCCATGGTAACACCTGACCATGCTCCCAGGTGACGGCAGCCATATTTGCATTCTGAGCAGGTTGGATATGTGCCACTTTCTAGGAGTGGCTCAAAACAAACCACGCAGGCATTGGACTCGGACATATCAAACTAAGAAAAAATCAAAGGCTCACGGTAACAGTGGTGGCTGAAAGAAAGCTATAATGATCACCACGGGAAGCTGTTGCTACAGCGGCGATGGCGTTCTTTTCATACGAAAGTTTTTTTCGCGGTTGCGTAGATTCACACTGAGTACCAACAGCGCCATTCTACGTCCTGCATAATGGTTCCACTATTAAGGACTTCGGCCGAACAATGTCTCGAAGCCCATTGTTCTCCTCGCGATTTCGCCCCTTCCTGCGAGGCCACTACGAGACCACTACAGCCTAGCGCAGCAGAAAGCCGCCGCGGCGAATTAGAACCGAACGGTTTCCTGGAGTTTGCTATTACTGACAACGTTGTCTAGTGGAGAGCCAAGTATCAGTTTTCGGTGCGACCGTAAGCTATACTGGTGCGCACGCTCAAGGTTATACGCTCGAGCGCCTTGTCCAGCAAGGTGTGTGCTATCGCATCTCCCATGAGACAATTTCATGGTCCTGCTGTTATCCCAGGTTGTAGGCGATGCCACCATCTCGCCACTCTCTCAAAGCATATTGTTTACCTACCATAGTGAACTATGGCGCTACGATCGTTCAGCCACCCTGGTAGTTACTACATGGACTTGTCTAATCTTCGCGCCTGTGGCAGATACTGAGTGGCCAAATAAAACAAAATAAGGTACGTCAATGAATCCAGTAAGCCTATTTCACCATTACACTGTTGGCGTGCTTTAGGGATGCCTGTGAGCCGATATTATATGTTCACGTTTTAAATCATCTTCCTTTACACAGAGGTACGCGCACTTGGTCACCATGCAAGGGTTCTCTGGTACTCCCATTCGATGCGCAAATAACGTTTGCATATATATATATATATATATATATATATATATATATATATATAGTCATATAATGAGAAGCCAACAAACACTGACACCGAGTACAACATAGTGGAAATTGCATGTGCTTAATAAATGAAATAAAGTAATGATAAATTAATGGAAATTAAAGTGGATGAAATTGGTAGAGCATCGCACGCGACATGCGAAGGTTGTGGGTTCGGTTCCCACCTGCGGCAAGTTGTTTTTTCATCCACTTTAATTTCCATTAATTTATCATTACTTTATTTCATTTATTAAGCACATGCAATTTCCACTATGTTGTACTCGGTGTCAGTGTTTGTTGGCTTCTCATTATATGACTAATAATTATCGGGTCCCTCGGTTAACCCCCTTTCTTCTCGCTTATTACATAACGAGGGTCTCGAATCCGGCAACATTGATGCCTTCAGGTAGCATATGTGGGTTTATTAACCAGTTGCCTTCACCCGAAAAGATCACGTTCTCGTGACGCCTGCGGCAAAAAAGACGTTCCACGTCCGCCGCCAAGGTCTGTGAGTGGGGGCGCTGGCTAACACTCCCAGGGTTCTACTAGTACACATAAATACCCAAGAAAGTGGATGGTGAAACGCCGCCGCGGTAGCTCAATTGGTAGAGCATCGCACGCGACATGCGAAGGTTGTGGGTTCGGTTCCCACCTGCGGCAAGTTGTTTTTTCATCCACTTTAATTTCCATTAATTTATCATTACTTTATTTCATTTATTAAGCACATGCAATTTCCACTATGTTGTACTCGGTGTCAGTGTTTGTTGGCTTCTCATTATATGACTAATAATTATCGGGTCCCTCGGTTAACCCCCTTTCTTCTCGCTTATATATGTATATATATATATATATATATATATATATATATATATATATATATATATATATATATATATATATATATATATTTGTGCACAGCTGCTCGACGTACGGATAGTAGTTTTATCGGCTGCGCAAACTTAGAAACATTCGCTTACTAAGTGAATTAACCAGCACACGGTGTCAGCGCGCACGAGCAAACACGAACACATCACACTCTATGTGCGCGCACACTCGCTATTAGAACTCTGGTGTGAGCAAGCGAGGCAGCAGGAGCGAGCGCAGTGGCCTTCGAGCGGTCTACCACTTCAACGCAACAGCGGTGAGCACGCAGCGCGCACCGAGGTATGAGCCGTCTGCAAATAATTTGCGAGACACGGCGTGCGCGACCGCGTGGTCCTACAAAGTACACGCTTGCAGGTAGATTCAAAGCCCCCCCCCCCCCGCCCTCCCTCGCACGCTGCCTCCCTGCTTGCCTCCATATATGGCGCACGAGATTGAGCCGCGATCATCAGTTCCCCTCGTATCCGGTCGCGAAATGCGCAGTTGCTGCCGCAGTAGAAGGCCGCTTCGGCTCCGCGGCCTTTCGTCGCGCGACGGAAAACTGCGCGCTTGCTCTCCGCTTTCCTTCCTCGTGCGCGCCAGATGGAGCTGAGATTGTTGGCTTCCCTCGCGTGCCTTCACCCGCACATACAGCATACGGCGCGCGGCGACGGTGTTATCCCCCTTGGACTTTATACGAAACATCATGGTAATGGCAATGGCAACGGCGACGGTAAGAATGCGCATGGAGGGTCCATATATTTGCTATCGCAATAAAATATTTGTATTCTATTCGTGTTGATTCCTGCCTTAAGTCGGTAACTCTCCCAAATTTGAAGGGTGGGGGGGGGGGAGTGGTGTACGTTCACGATCACTGCACTACCTACGTTATTGTTGTTCATTCAAAGTCGTTTCATCTAACCATTCATGAAAAATTCCTGAAACTAAGGCACAGAGGCTACATATGACTGCCCATTATTGCATCTAGCGTCGTCTGTCTATAATACGTGTTCTCTGTGTTAACTACTACAGAATTCTGTTCCTTGTACAGACCCAGCTCTACAGAACCGTTGGAATCAGTATGTATTTGTCCGGACCCGCCATGTTTGCATTCATATCTCCCACTAATATTGCCCAAGCCGGTTTTCTGAACTAATTATTATCGCTGCTAATACAGTCAATCAATTCATTTTGGTGTGTGCAATCACTACCTGTCCTAGGTAAGCTACTCCCTGCCAAGTCTCTTTCGCTTCTCCTGTGCCGCTTATTCATAAATGCTTCGCTGCCACTTTGTACCTCGTCCGATGAACAGGCCTACGTTTCTGCATTTCTTCGACGCAGTCATCGTGTTGTATTCTCCGTACAACAAATATTCCCAATACCTTGTGGCTGCTCCAGATCTCATCGAGTTGTCAAGGTTTCGGTCAAGGTGAACGGGCTAAACGCTTCGTCATTCAGCTGTGTCTAATGTTTCAGCGACTGATCCCGATTGCGAGCCCCGTGTCATCATCATCATCATAATAATCATCATCATCAGCCTGGTTACGCCCACTGCAGGGCAAAGGCCTCTCCCATACTTCTCCAACTACCCCGGTCATGTGCTAATTGTGGCCATGTTAGAAGAGTTGACAGTTGGGCTAGTTGGTCCTGCATGTTGTCCCTGCAAACTTCTTAATCTCATCCGCCCACCTAACTTTCTGCCGCCCCCTGCTACGCTTCCCTTCCCTTGGAATCCATTCCGTAACCCTTAATTACCATCGCTTATCTTCCCTCCTCATTACGTGTCCTGCCCATACCCATTTCTTTTTCTTGATTTCAACTAAGATATGATTAACTCGCATTTGTTCCCTGACCCAATCTGCTCTTTTCTTATCCCTTAACGTTACACCTATTATTCTTCTTTCCATAGCTCGTTGCGTCGTCCTCAATTTAAGTAGAACCCCTTTCGTAAGCCTCCAGGTTTCTGCCCCGTAGGTGAGTACTGGTAAGACACAGCTATTGTACACTTTTCTCTTGAGGGATAATGGCAACCTGCTGTTCATGATCTGAGAATGCATGCCAAACGCACCCCAGCCCATTCTTATTCTTCTGATTATTTCAGTCTCATGATCCGGATCCGCAGTCACTACCTGTCCTAAATAGATGTATTCCCTTACCACTTCCAGTGCCTCACAACCTATCGTAAACTGCTGTTTTCTGCCGAGACTGTTAAACATTACTTTAGTTTTCTGCAGATTAATTTTTAGACCCACCCTTCGGCTTTGCCTCTCCAGGTCAGTGAGCATGCATTGCAGTTGGTCCCCTGAGTTACTAAGCAAGGCAATATCATCAGCGAATCGCAAGTTGCTAAGGTATTCTCCATTAAGTCTTATCCCCAATTTTTCCCAATCCACGTCTCTGAATACCTCATGTAAACATGCTGTGAATAGCATTGGTGAGATCGCATCTCCCTGCCTGACGCCTTTCTTTATTGGGATTTTGTTGCTTTCTTTATGGAGGACTACGGTGGCTGTGGAGCCGCTATAGATATATTTCAGTATTTTTGCATACGGCTCGTCTACACCCTGATTCCGCAATGCCTCCATGACTGCTGAGGTTTCGACTGAATCAAATGCTTTCTCGTAATCAATAAAAGCTATATATAAAGGTTGGTTGTATTCCGCACATTTTTCTATCACCTGATTGATAGTGTGAACATGGTCTACCCCCGTATATGCCTATATAACACATGTCTGCTTTTCACAGACAGCGGCCGCTATGTTACAAACTAACCCAAAAATTATTAAGGGAAAATCAGACATCCACCCCTTCGTAGCAATTGCTACAAAGGAAACCCACACGGGTTCCTTTGTACCACTTCACCCACGTTCCCTTTATTAATTACTTCTCTCCACCTTGCGGGTTCCCGTAGAACTACTACTTCTTACACACAAAAAAAATTGGAGGACGCTTAAGCTTCGCCTTCAAGAGTGGGACGCGACAGCGTTCCCGTCGACCCGCCAAGGGGTATAAGACAATGCGCTACGGCACAGCGATCACTTACGATGCGCCCCGCATCGGACTTTGCGCCCACCTATCACGCGGTGAGCGTCGAGCAACGCAGCGTTCGGCGCGGCAACGAAACGTGCGCCTGAGCGAACGGAACGAACCAAAGAACTCGGTGTCTAGGAGGGGAAACGATCTACGCCAGCCAAACGTCGCGATCGGCACGGGCAGAGAGATAGATAGTAATCTAAAGAAAGGACCGGGAGCACGGCGAAGCGTCGTCAGGGGAGAGGGAGTCCCGCGACGCGCCTGGCAGCGGTCCCAATGCGCGCGCGGCGCGCCTCCTGTCGGGGCAGCGCCGTACATTGAGAGGAGGGGGTCTTCTGTGTTTGCCGCAAGATGGCTCTGCGTGTGCGGAAAGCGCAGAAGAAATGCAGCGGAAACGCACTTCGCAACTCGTGTAATTGTGACTTCTGTACGTTACATGTTCATAATTACCGATATACACCGCAGTATAACTTTCCACGGCTCGTTTCGAAGGCAACACCGCATTCACTAGAGGCGCGTTTGCACCGCTTGGAAGTATCGAACTCGTGGCTGAGTGGTAGCGTCTCCGTCTCACACTCCGGAGACCCTGGTTCGATTCCCACCGGGCCAATCTTGGAAGTTGCTTTTTATTTATGAAGCGCCTGCCGTGATTTATCGCTCATGGTCAACGCCGCAAACGCCGACGCCGACACCGACGCCGACGACACCGGCTTTTCTGCGACACGAGCTCCTTAACGCTATCGCGTTAAAAATTCAGGAACCCCAGTAACCCTCTTAACCCCCAACCATTAACATTGTGCGACGAACAAACCCATCCAATTGCCGATCACGAGGCTGCCGAACAGCTGAACCACTTTTTCTTCACATGTTTGCCGCCGCATCTCTCGTCAACTTACCTACCTTTCTACATCTCGACCACACCGTGATGGTCGACGCCGCATTTTGTCCAGACGGCATAGGAAAACTAATCGACTATTTAAAACTCACATATCTTCATGTGGCGTGGACGGTATGAAAGCGAAAATGCTGAAAAACACAGCATCGAGTACTAGTGTGATACCATATTATATTTTCTGGCACTCGCTGCCAACAGGAGTGGTACCTGTGGACTGGAAAGTGGGAAAGATTGTTCCAGTACCGAAACAACATCGTCCGTCTTTGTGTATCAGTTATCGCCCTATTTCACTTACTGGTATTTGTTCAAAACTAATGGAACATAGGATCTGCTCAAACACCGTGAACTTCTTAGATTGAAATAATTTATTTCGTTCAAGTGAACACGGCTTTCTCGCAGGACTCTCATGTGATACCCAACCAGCTTTATTCTGTCCCGATATTAGTACCAGCCTGAACTTAAACGTAGGCGTCCATGTTGTCTTCTTAGGCTTTGGAAAAGCATTTGACAAAGTTCCGCATCAGCGGTTACTCCTGAAATTTTCTCGACTAAACATTAACACACCTGTATAGAATTGGATCCGCAGTTTTCTTGCTAATAGACAACAATTTGTCTATGCTATCACCCACTCATTTAACCAATTGCCCTTCGCAGGCCAGAAGGCTTTCGGCCAGGAGGCACTGGCCGAAATCGCCGCTAGGGTCCAGGGACTCCTGGCCGTCGTCTAGGTGGGAAGACTTAAAGCCTTCCCTACATCTGTTGGACAAATAAAGTTTTACAATCCAATCCCCGTAATCTCTCGTGGGCTATAGGGTAAAGTATTTGGACAAATACTTTTTCTCATTTGTAGTATTGACTTCCCAGCTAATATCTCTTCTACCATTCGCCCATTTGCAGATGACTGCTTCGCGTATTGTTCCATCAGAAACAGCGCAGATATTAATACTCTTCAGAGCGACTTCATCCTTATTGAGTCTTGGTGTAGCACATGGTTAGTGTCTCTAAATATAAATAGAACACCAAATATCTTTACACCGCAGGCCACGTTAGCAGCCAACGCAATATATCAGTGCTGGCTCTGCAATATCATCCACTGAATCTTGTAAATATCTCGGCGTAACATTTTCAAGCTATCTCTTCTGGCAAACCCGCGTAACTAACATAGATAATTCCGTGAATCGCGCTTTTGGCTTTCTTGCTTTCTTCGTAAGCGCTTAAGACTCACTCCTCCATCGGTGAAACTAACAGTTTTATTTGGTCGCCCTAAATTAGAACACGCATACGCTGCTTGGGATTCTCATCAGTATAACCTATCTAAAATTCTGGAATCAGTGCAAAATCGCGCAGCTTGTTTTATTTATTTTGTGTATTCTTACCATTCCAGCGTTTCCCAGCTTAAAGCTCGTGGTCAGCTTACCGAACCTTGAATTGCGACGTCACATATCTAGGCTATGCCTTTATCATACATTTTATAGATGACCCTTCGAAGTTCCAGCTATCTTACCATTTTATCGCTTGTCCAGTCGCATAAACCATCCCAGAGCTGTTTACCCTTTCCCAGCGCAAACTACCACTCACTCCTTTTTTGGGGGGATCACAGCCCGGGACTGGAACCATCTACCTACAACTGCCATGCACTACTCCGATCCACATTGATTCAAGGCGGCACAGAAACCGCACTTTCACTGTAATTAAAACGCATCCCTTATGTAATGGGCGTCTTGCGCTGGAGTTTTAAGTATAGTAGTGGCGCCTGGTGGCGGCGCGGGAAACGACATCTGGGTCGTACCAGCTTGGGTGGTATTGAGTCCTGGCTGGGACGAAGCAAGTTTCTAGGCCGAGTTTTGCGTCGATTCGCACTTTTTTCTGCCCTGTTGCGAGTGCGAAAAGGCTCGTCACTTCTCACAGACCACGCCGACCACGCTGCGAGCTCGCCGCAGCCTATAGTTGAACGAAAACGGACTCTCCGTGTGCCGTGGGACGTAATGCTGGGAGCAGAAGGAATCGGTGACGCCCATCTGGAGAGACCTAGCCCAGCCTCGAAAAGGCGTCACCGTCATTATTTCTGCGTCGTGGGCTGCCATGAACAAGAAGGCCTGAATCCCAACGTCAGATTCTACCATTTTCCTTCAAGGCCTCACGAAGTGGAGCTTCGGGCGCGCTGCATAGCTGCAGTTCGTCGCGCTGAGTAAGCGAGACTTCGCGCCATGCTGTCTGCTTTGCCTGTCTTGAAGCTTGCTTGATTATCTGCATTCTAAATTTCGGTCTTTTGCACCTACGGTCCCGACAGCAGACCGCCATAGCAGCAGGCATGGCTGGTAATTCATAATTCGAGACCCGGCCACAGCGACAATTAACAATTCGACCGATGCGAAGTGGTGAAGCGACCAGGTGTGTGCAAATGACCACAAATGGCCGGGCTGATTCGGTGACAATTCACTACCCCACTACGAGCACCACAGGTTAGAGAGTTAAATGTGCTCATACTCTGCCTCAAGCCAGCATGTTGAGGCAGCGCAGCAAGGTAGTATTGATTATAGCAGATCGATGTTCGAGCGCTGTCATTAAAAGCTACATCAAGCGAGCAGCGCACGAGCTAGCGCTGCAGCGCGATTCGCACGTACGTGCGAGCTCATATGCATTGCATCACTTATTACCAGTTACTAAAAGGGACAGATGGCCGCTACCACAACGCAGGCATTACTGCTTGTTTAGCGGCATGTAGTCAACAAAGATTGCAGGAGGCCCGCCGTTTCGCGGCATGTCGAAAGACCGCTGCCGTCGCGACGCGTACGATCGTGCGCTCGAGCAGTTCGTACATCGCGGCGCGTACCGTTCTGTGCTCGAGCACTTCCGTACACATGATGTCTGCTTATCGCTGCGGTGGATTCATTTATAGCAAGCATTTCCTCGCACTTGTGCGCCTGAATATAGCTGCGTGCAAGCCTTACCTGAAGTTCCACTTCGTACGTGACTCGCTTTACTTGCGATTGACACCGCGCTAAAACTTCGCCGCTAATTCTTGAACGGCATACATGCATTCGGCACTGCATAATTCTTGCCTTTACGCAGCGTGCCACCCCTGAAAAAATCTTCGGCGCCCGATATTCGCTGCAGGCCGTGATACAACACAACCGAAAGTGACGGGTCCATATTGTAAACGTGCTTTCCGAAGCAGACGACCGAGCTTGGTACGACCCATTTTAGGACAGAGGGCGCTTTTTAGCACCTTTTTCGCAGCGCCCCCTGGGCAATGCAAGAGCCCCATACTCCACTGGTGCCTTTGAGGTATAATAAATGAAATAACATATTATGCGGTCTCTATACTTATCCTATGCGGGAAGCTTCTCGCCCCTTGTGCTCCGATTCTGTTCGTTGCTGGTGCGACGCTACATTCTTTACTAAGTCTCCCTTCCCGAGTGCCCCTGTATTCAGGGTAGAAAAACTACTGCCCGCCCCAAAAATCGACGTCCCATCGGCAGGGTAAGCGGTCAGTAAAATGCCGCTTCTCCGTTCGGTGCACTTCCCGCTTGATGCCAACAATTGTAGGTGTTACTATAGAGCTCAAAAAGCGCCATGGGGTAGTGGAGCGGCCAAGTCGCAATCATGTGTACGCCCCGAATATGTGGACACGAAGTGTCTACAGTTTAGCACTATAGTACGCAGCAGGAAAGGGTACTACGCTCGTTCTGCAGGCGTCCTCAGTTATGTACTTGCCCTCGTACCTTCTGAAGTTTATCACAACTTCGAATCCCTGGTTATAGATCAGGGTCCAGGTGCCTCGGTTTCCAAGTTCGTCGGTGGCCAAGTTCGGGAACTCCAGGAACACCCGTATCTTGGAGGCACCTTTTCCTGCAATAAAGACGAGGAAAAATAAAATCGCTCTTTGAGAAAATTATGCAGATCCAACGCACTTGTTAGACTCTACGTGAAACAAAGCTCTCATAGAGCGGTTAATTAAGTGCTATGAAACGTACGCGATGCGTACAAGTATCTTTATTTTCGACCTCTGCGAGGTGTAATCTAATTCAATGTAAATTTTCATACATCGCACAGGTCACAAGCTCTGCTGGAATGCGAGCATCAGTTGATCAGAATGCAGACTGAGATGCCGATGCAGTGATGTCACGAAGACAGAGGCGATGTTTGGCGTTTGTCGGCGTAGGAGTGGTGAGACGTGTATGCATAGAGAAGTACGATCTGGAAGACAGTAGTAAGCTCGGCTGTTATACGCCGATTAAATTCCTGTCCTGATAGTTCTAATAAAAAAAGCGCTAAAGACGAAAAGAGGCACACATACGGCAGGACGGGCGCTATGTGCCTTTTTTGTCTTCGTTTTCAGCGCTTTCTCTCAAAATCAACCAAGTCGGCCAAACTAAGGTATTGTTGCTTTCCTGTCTCTGGCCGAATTTCCACTGGAGCACTCGCACTTGCTCTCTCACTTGTCACGTGACGCGACGCACGCACCAATCGTTTCCATCGTTTTCTGTCGTTTTTGTCGCTGTGCCGGCATGCCAGTCAGTGCGGCATGATTCTTGCACTGCATCGCTACCCTGCAGTGTCGCGGAATAGACCCGTGGCGACCGGTCCTTGCTGAAAACCCCGTAGCATTCCGGAAGAATTTTACTCTTGGTCCGCCGGCAATATCAGACTTCGTGGGCGCGCGGATATGCATAAAAAGTTACAATCAGGCGAAAAAAAAAGAAACAGCGGTTTCGGCACCACACCATAACCGATGCTGAAAAGTATGTTGCACTATACGTTATACAGGTGAGTGCTGATATTCGTTAATATAACTCCATTGGACTTCCCCACAGCCTTCGGTTCGGTTTCACACACACACACACACACACACACACACACACACACACACACACACACACACACACACACACACACACACACACACACACACACACACACACACACATATATATATATATATATATATATATATACATATACATATATATATATACATATATATACTGATGCAGCAGTTAGCACGCCGTTTATTCCGCGTTGAAGATGCAGCGAACCGACCACGCCCACAGAACGGATCACACTCGAAAGCAAGTGATTATGAAGAAGAAACCCATATGATGATGATCATGTACAGATGACAAAGCATAGCTTATAAATGCCGACAATACATATAATATATATATACGCCATCGACACTGGTATTTGAACGTCGATTCTGCCGTGGCTCCAGCTTCGCGCGCAGCTTCAGAAGGCGGTCACTTTAATATTCGTGAACAAAGACAGCCCGTATTATGTGGAAAGTGCGCAGTGGTCGCATTCACCGGAAAGCCAATATTTCGATGCGTGACAGCTATCAATAGGCCATTGTGTACTGACGATGCCACCCGCATAGGTGGCGAAACGTCTATGTTTTTGTTATACTTTGTTGTTGAGTAAAGCCAGTGTAAACAACACTTTGAAGCATCAGCTATCAATAGGCAGCTGATCTCGTACACCAGAAGTCACATGTTCTGGAGCGATGATTGACGCAGACATCTCCGAAACTTCTAATGTAAAATATGTAAAAAAAAATTGGAGGACGCTTAAGCTTCGCCTTCAAGAGTGGGACGCGACAGCGTTCCCGTCGACCCGCCAAGGGGTATAAGACAATGCACTACGGCACAGCGATCACTTACGATGCGCCCCGCATCGGACTTAGCGCCCACCTATCACGCGTTGAGCGTCGAGCAACGCAGCGTTCGGCGCGGCAACGAAACGTGCGCCTGAGCGAACGGAACGAACCAAAGAACTCGGTGTCTCGGAGGGGAAACGATCTACGCCAGCCAAACGTCGTGATCGGCACGGGCAGAGAGATAGATAGTAATCTAAACCGGGAGCACGGCGAAGCGTCGTCAGGGGAGAGGGAGTCCCGCGACGCGCCTGGCAGCGGTCCCAATGCGCGCGCGGCGCGCCTCCTGTCGGGGCAGCGCCGTACATTGAGAGGAGGGGGTCTTCTGTGTTTGCCGCAAGATGGCTCTGCGTGTGCGGAAAGCGCAGAAGAAATGCAGCGGAAACGCACTTCGCAACTCGTGTAATTGTGACTTCTGTACGTTACATGTTCATAATTACCGATATACACCGCAGTATAACTTGCCACGGCTCGTTTCGAAGGCAACACCGCATTCATTAGAGGCGCGTTTGCACCGCTTGGAAGCATCGAACTCGTGGCTGAGTGGTAGCGTCTCCGTCTCACACTCCGGAGACCCTGGTTCGATTCCCACCGGGCCAATCTTGGAAGTTGCTTTTTATTTATGAAGCGCCTGCCGTGATTTATCGCTCACGGTCAACGCCGCAAACGCCGACACCGACGCCGACACCCGACGCCGACACCGACGCCGACGACACCGGCTTTTCTGCGACACGAGCTCCTTAACGCTATCGCGTTAAAAAGAAGTCTCACAGCAATTTTCCACATGTTTAGGTTCCTAGCAACAAAGACCTGGCGATTTTCTATGCACTCTGTAGTGAAACTTTACAGGGTCCACTTTATTGAATTGCGGCGACGCAACCTACCTGGCATCTCAAATACCTGCAGAAATACCCTGTATAAAACCGAAGGTACCGAAGCTCAATTTTTCATCATATGCGTTAGCTTACCGCGGAGCCCGTTAGCCACAGAAGCTGTTGCAATCGATCGGGATTACACAATCATTAAACACAACGCTGTTCAGAAAAATTGGAGGACGCTTAAGCTTCGCCTTCAAGAGTGGGACGCGACAGCGTTCCCGTCGACCCGCCAAGGGGTATAAGACAATGCGCTACGGCACAGCAATCACTTACGATGCGCCCCGCATCGGACTTAGCGCCCACCTATCACGCGGTGAGCGTCAAGCAACGCAGCGTTCGGCGCGGCGACGAAACGTGCGCCTGAGCGAACGAAACGAACCAAAGAACTCGGTGTCTCGGAGGGGAAACGATCTACGCCACAAACGTCGTGATCGGCACGGGCAGAGAGATAGATAGTAATCTAAACCGGAAGCACGGCGAAGCGTCGTCAGGGGAGAGGGAGTCCCGCGACGCGCCTGGCAGCGGTCCCAATGCGCGCGCGGCGCTCCTCCTGTCGGGGCAGCGCCGTACATTGAGAGGAGGGGGTCTTCTGTGTTTGCCGCAAGATGGCTCTGCGTGTGCGGAAAGCGCAGAAGAAATGCAGCGGAAACGCACTTCGCAACTCGTGTAATTGTGACTTCTGTACGTTACATGTTCATAATTACCGATATACACCGCAGTATAACTTTCCACGGCTCGTTTCGAAGGCAACACCGCATTCACTAGAGGCGCGTTTGCACCGCTTGGAAGCATCGAACTCGTGGCTGAGTGGTAGCGTCTCCGTCTCACACTCCGGAGACCTGGGTTCGATTCCCACCGGGCCAATCTTGGAAGTTGCTTTTTATTTATGAAGCGCCTGCCGTGATTTATCGCTCACGGTCAACGCCGCCGACGCCGACACCCGACGCCGACGACACCGGCTTTTCTGCGACACGAGCTCCTTAACGCTATCGCGTTAAAATGAGGCTGCCCGTCAGACACGTTGACCTGATCCCTACCCATCACCCCCTCGAAGAAAGGGCCCGCACGGCATTCAGTGAAAATCTCTGTGCACACCATGCATCGCTTACATCAGGGTACGCACTTGTGGCCTGGCAGCTGTGGCCTTTGATATGAGCTGTTCCCAAATGAACCCCACAATCCGTAGGCTTAAGAAAAATCTTTCCTAATCAAGAGTAGGTGTAAGTTTGAAATGGCTACCGGCAAAGCAGATTGGTCGGAGTAATTACGACGATTATTCACGACCTTACCATACCATACTGTAGTGGATCCGATTCCGCCGCCGCCGCCGTGAGCGTCTGCACAACGAGCGGATGTTTACGTTCGCGGCGCCGGCCTCCTCGGCGTGGAAGGCACGTACAATAAAGTTTCAGTTTAACCGCCGCTCGGATGCTCGCCGGTCGCTCTCAAAGTTCGTTCTCTTCTCTCTGCGCGCGTCTGTCTATAGCGGACGCATTTCGCGCCCCTATACATACCATTATTCACGACCATACCTTAGTAACTTGCGATTCGCTGATGATATTGCCTTGCTTAGTAACTTTGGGGACCAACTGCAATGCATGCTCACTGACCTGGAGAGAAAAAGCAGAAGAGTGGGTCTAAAAATTAATCTACAGGAAACTAAAGTAGTGTTTAACAGTCTCAGAAGAGAACAGCAATTTACAATAGGCAGCGAGGCACTGGAAGTCGTAAGGGAATACATCTACTTAGGGCAGGTAGTGACTGCGGATCCGGATCATCAGGCGGAAATAATCAGAAGAATAAGAATGGGCTGGGGTGCGTTTGGCCGGCATTCTCAGATCATGAACAGCAGGTTGCCATTATCCCTCAAGAGAAAAGTGTATAATAGCTGTGTCTTACCAGTACTCACCTACGGAGCAGAAACCTGGAGGCTTACGAAAAGGGTTCTACTCAAATTGAGGACGACGCAACGAGCTATGGAAAGAAGAATGATAGGTGTAACGTTAAGGGATAAGAAAAGAGCAGATTGGGTGAGGGAACAAACGCGAGTTAATGACATCTTAGTTGAAATCAAGAAAAAGAAATGGGCATGGGCAGGACATGTAATGAGGAGGGAAGATAAGCGCTGGTCATTAAGGGTCATGGACTGGATTCCAAGGGAAGGGAAGCGTAACAGGGGGCGGAAGAAAGTTAGGTGGGCGTATGAGATTAAGAAGTTTGCAGGGGCGGCATGGCCACAATTAGTACATGACCGGGGTTGTTGGAGAAATATGGGAGAGGCCTTTGCCCTGCAGTGGGCGTAACCAGGCTGATGATGATGATGATGATGAAAATATAATTCATCCTAAAATATATGCGTCCTAAAATATGCGTTCTAAGATATATTTGGGACGACCGCCATACGTATACAAGCAAATGGAACGAGAGCGAAGAAACGAAAACAGTGCAGAAGGCGCCAGGACACCGCTAGAACAGCAGCAGACGATAGGCGCGAGTCCGTGCCGGGACGTCATGCGAGTGGCGCTTGCAGCGCCCCTCTAGTTCGTTCTCGGCGCTAATAGGGGGAAGGGGCAGTTACCGTCACTTTTGTAGAAACCTGTACGTTGTAAGATAGCATTGGAAAAGACACGCTTCTCTTCCTTTTTGTGGTGTTGTGTCTCGCGCTGGTAGTATACTCAGAACTTCTAACAAGAAGACCATATCAATACCCGCTATCCACAATGCAGGATCGTAGGCCTACGGCAGGCGCACTTGCCGTAGAATCTTTGAGCTTTCTGCTCAGCCTCGCACGCCTCTCACGGTTAGCCTGTTTTGTGGAAATAAGTATTAATATTATATTAATAATGTTATTAGATATTATAGTTTCTTCACTGTAGTTTATAGCAATCATCCAGATTTCTTAAGCTAGTCATGCATTTAACCTGTATTAGATCAACATTGTTACGACATGCTTATGGGAGTCATTTCAAACTAGATTGCTCAGCCAGAGAAAGCACAAATGAAAGTCTCAATTTTTGTTCCAATTTGGTATTCCTAAACAGATTATATTGGCAGAATTTTATGCCTGCTTGCATTTTCTGCAATTCAATGTTCAGAGGTGGAAAAACATTCCTTTTCTTGCTGTCGAAAGGCTGCTTCAATGTCGATAGCAAGATATAATTATTCATTTCGAAAGTGTTAAGCAATGACTATATGTCTAAGCTTATCAATGCGTTTTTGTTGCACGAACACAGTTAACTTTCTGTCTCCCTCTCATTGACAGCCATGGAATGAAGCTGTTCACTTTCACAAGTATCAGGATGCAAACATTCTGGAGTTTGTCCTGAGCATTTGTCTGCATCCCATAGTGTGCATGTTTGTATCAAGTTCTGGTGTACAATCGCAGTGATCTACACATATTGTTATATTGCAACAAACAAATTTGTTTAACTTTGTCTTCAAATCTGCAATGTGGCAATGGAGTAACGACTACATTAATAAGCAAAAAAACGGCAGATTCAGTGAACGCGTTGGAATCTATGTGAAGTTTTTGTCAAGTGGTCAATTAAATGCTGTTAAGGTAACTGCGATATATACAATTTGTCTTATTTTCAACAATTCAACATGTCATCTTTTGCAAGGTTTGCTTATGCACTGCATAGGTCACAACCTTAATGTCATGTAACCTTTATGTATTACACTGTTCACAAACCATACCAAAACGCAAACGGCAGTTAATGTAGATGCACGCTGCGAGACATCAACACAGTGACGTATGTTGAGCAAGGAATGGTGCGAGGTGTATGTAGATGAATGAATGACGTGCTTGTGTACTTATTTATTTATATACCTCGCAGGCAGCAAGGTGGAAGTAGTATGAAAGGGGGAATAAAAAAGTTGTTACAAAAGGAAGAAGGGCACAACATTAAGAAAAACACCAGCAATAAAAGCAGTACCAATACATTGCACCAACTAGCCCAACGTGTTTTACTGGCACAAGATTATACAATACTTAACAAACAATAACAGAAAAAAAATTACTGCCCATGCACCTTGTACAGACGATAAACCAGCGAAGCTCAAATGTGCGGTCCCGGCGTTTATCACTGGATTAATTCCAATGGTTTATTCAAGTCTTTCTATATTATTCGTTATGTCTGTATTTCTTAATGAGGTTATGCACACGTTTGGCTAGGGTTTATCACATTGTTTATTTGGAACGCCACACATCGCACTTCACTAGATCACCATCATGGAAAGTGCAATGAGTGGTTCATTGCATTAATCCAGCGGGTCCATCAAAGACTTTCTGAATTATGTTACGCATTTGTGTTTTGTAATGCGTTAATCATAATGGTTATGGCTCAGTTATGCACTGTAGTTACCAAGTGATACACCGGGGCTGCACATTTCATTTAATTAAATACAGGGACACATTTTTGAACCTATTGGGAAGTCGGAGCGAGACTGCTACATGCGCGCTCTGCTGCTAGAGAGAAACAATGTCACTGTCGGTCTAGCCAATGGCCCAGCACACATTTGCTGTGAGGTAATAATGACATCATGATCTTGTCTTAACCCCGTCTCCCTCTCTGACCCTTCCCTGCAATAATACGTAGATAAATGTATGGTTGAAATGGATAAGCATTTCTATGTCTACCCAACAAGAAATTTCTCTATCCATCATGCAAGACGAATGCAATGGCTCACACCCCCTTAAAGAATGGCTCATACCCCTGCACTAAGCTTTTTGGGATCGGACCATGAGTGTTTTGCCTAGGCATATACAGCTTCACTGTAAAAAGAATGAACACCTTTCTGCTAGAGACCACTAGACCACGAGACCTGCTAGAGACTAACAAGTGAAAGTTTATTGAACATACCGAGTAAATGCTGGTCGACAAGCAATAAATCGAAATTACACGAAAAGCAGAAGCAAAAACTGATGTGTGTTCATACAGATCCCAACAGAAAACGCATCCATCTCTGAAAGTGTAACAGAGGCCATGCTGACAAGATTCTCCCAGTGTATTTGCATCTCCACATTTCAGCGTGCATTGTAGAGGAAGAAGCTAGCATTGTGTGCTGATCGGGTGCCTAGAGAAATTATAGAAGCTGTAGATCTAAAAATGCTGGGAGATTCTTGACAGCACGGCCTCCGTTAGATATGGATGCATTTGCTGTCAGGAAACGCACATAATTTTTTTTTTGCTTCTCCTTTTTGTGTATGTTCGGTCTATTGGTTGTCAGCAAGCATTTACTCGGTGTGTAAATGAAACTTTTGGTTATTAGATCATCTCGGTTTTTTTGTTCGTCCTATGTGTTCTCTGGTGCCCTTTGCAGCCAGGCTTCTAATTATTTTTTTAGACTGCAACAAGTCACTTTAATGGTCCTTGTGATGCTTCTGTGTACCTTATAAAATATTTTATTTGGCCAATGTAGCATGAATGTATAGTGTGAAGCAGTAAGAACAGGGAATGCTAACTTCTAATTAAAAGGATTATTGTGAAAATGCAGTGATCTATAAAGGTTACCAGAAAGTAGTACAGCAATAAAACCTGATAAAGACTAGTGCTTGATGAACCCAATCATAAAAACGGGAAAGGGAGAAAATAAATATAGATATACAAGTCCAGGGAAAAAAACATTGTGATCACCAAGTGTGCATATGGCTACCTTCCAGGAAACTCCTTTTTTTTTCCAATGGCATAGAACTGGAAAAATGTGCTTGCATAAGCAAGCTGTCATTCTATCTACTCGAATAACAACAGTGTTTCTTGAAAGGTGCTGGCATGCAGGATTGGCAATTGTAATTATTTTTTTCCTGCACTTAAAATTTTTCTGTATTTTCTTTCTGTAGCATTTTTATTTATGTTTGGCTGCATCAAGCACCAATTTTTATCTATCCTTCAAAGATGTCTTCCTTTTTCTGGGGAAAACACAGGGAAGACGGAAGATAGAAATTCAAGACGATGAGCAACACGAAAACAAGGTGAAAGTAGGAGCCAACGTTTCCACAAGTGAACCTTGAAGAAGACAAGTGCACTTGTCGAAACGTTGGCTCCTGCTTTCACCTTGTTCTAGTTTTGCCCATCGTCTTTTTTTCTGGTAATTTGTATAACTCGCCACATTTTTATAAATGAACCTCAGTTGAAGGTTAGTCCTCATCCTGTTGATACTGGTTCATGCTATGCACTCTTGCAACATTTGTGTGTGTGTGTGTGTGTGTGTGTGTGTGGATTTGGACGTGAAATTGGGCCCTTGGGCAGAGGTATCATTCTTCTCCTGTACAGCCTTATGAATTCATTAACTATAGTGCAACAGAAATACGATGGACAAGAACGAATTGAACACACAGAGCGCTTCGTTCCTGTCTGTTTATCTGTTGCACTTTAGTTAATAATGAATGCACACAAACTCCTCCAGTTCTCATTTATTATGTCGGGCTTATAAGCCCGCTTGTGTACTGGAATATCTGCATGGCTATGTACCCTGTAATTTAATTTCTGGCCATGTGCTAACAAGTCGCGTCTCAATCGCCTGGTTTTCCTAACAATCTTGTGTGATGTGCAGGCCCAGACAGTTTCTAGTGAATCCATGCAGGGTGTTGTGCAGGGTGCTGCTTTGATTGCTTTCAGTTCAGCTTTTCTAGGTGTAGGGTGACCTGGAATGGTACTCACTTATATGGGGCTTAGTTTTGTGTAGTGTCATACTACTGTTACACTGCTATTGTCACATCAGTGTACTGTGTGTGCCTGATGTTTGCTTGCATATTCATGATTAGCAACCTCCTCTCTGTGTCTGGCAGTTGCATATTGTCTCCTGGCCTAACTGTTTGCTCCCATATTTACCGGTATGGGCCTGTTGTGTTTCAAGTTCAGGTGCTCCCGACCTTGTTTCTAAAGGGAGGGGTAGTCGTCCTTGCATCTCATATGCCAGCTGGCACAGTATCTTGGGACAGGTTCTGAGCTCTTGAGGCAAAGAATTTGTGCTGCAGGCTCCAACTCTACTCTGTCTAGGTGCTTGTTCGTTTGCTCTTTCTCATAGAGGTCTTCAAGCATGGTAAAGCCTGAAAAACCTGTTACCCGATGCCTGTATTCAATGAGTTGTCGTTTTTGTGTGCTGTTGGTAATTCATACCGTACCATACTTTGGACACAAGCACAGCGTCTGCGATTTTCCACAGTATCCACTCGTCCAGCCCCCATGATTTCAAGATTATTCTTTTCACCAGGTGCAGAATTTGCATCCAGGCACGGCATAATTCTTTCACCCACATGCTGGCTCTGCTGTCATGGTCTTACATTAGCTGAGGATTTGTGGATGTTGACTTGCAGGTATGTTTCTCCAGCTATTGGGAGCACAATGTGCAATCTGGAGTAGTTCTTGATTCTAGTCTTTTTTCCGACGTCGATGTAAGCCGACTTATCAGAAAGCGAGAGGCCAGACTGGCCAAGAAAGTCTGCAGTGTTGTCGAGGGCTTGTTGCATCATTCTTGATTTCTGTATAAGATTGCTTTCCCATAGACTGTAATACACCATAGGCTGTAGTGTTTCTTGTAGTATGCCTGTGTTGGTGTGAGTGGGCCAAGTGTACATCCAACTCTCACCTGGAATTTTCTGTTTTTCAGATAGTTACTGTTTGAGTGCTGTACCAGAAATGTTTTTCCTCACCCTACCTCTTATTAGAGTAGCATGAGGTACTGCTGTTAAAAGCCTCTTCACTCTCTTCATTCTTTCATGAGCGGTATTACACAATGTCCTCCAATAATGTTTCTGCTGCTTATGGCCCACCCATATCTGCCAGAAGGGACAACTCTCGAAAAAGGTTTTCTTTGTGGTATGTGTGTGACGTAGTATGAGCATTCATGCCTTGACATCTATAGATCTGTAGAACCAGCTTCCTGACAGAGTACTTGCTATACCTGATTATGCTTATTTGTGCAGTGCTGTTGAACAATACATATTGATGCAATGATAATAATAATTTTTGGGGTTTTACGTGCCAAAACCACTTTCTGATTATGAGGCACGCCGTAGTGGAGGACTCCGGAAATTTTGACCACCTGGGGTTCTTTAACGTGCACCTAAATCTAAGCACACGGGTGTTTTCGCATTTCGCCCCCATCGAAATGCGGCCGCCGTGGCCGGGATTCGATCCCGCGACCTCGTGCTCAGCAGCCCAACACCATAGCCACTGAGCAACCACGGCGGGTTTTGATGCAATGAATATTTACTCACTTGAATTATCACGAAAGATGGTTGCTTTACAATTCTGCCCTTTGCTTTTTATTGGTGTTAGATGTTGCATAAGCATGCCCTCCTATGCAATAGTATGTTGAAGTTTCAGGGTTCAATAAAAGGTGATGAACTAAATCTAAGTCCAAGAGCTTTTTTTTTACCTATAACTCCCATCTAAATGCGACTTCCACGGCTGGCAAATCAACCCCTCGCCTTGTGTTAGCAGCAAAATGCTATAGCCACAGTGGCAGGTGAATAAAGTGAGGAACAATATTTTTGTCTATAGATTTTTTTTCTTGCCTGCATGTAAGTAAAATTTGGAATAAGTTTGTCATCGCAAAATAGCCCAGTTTGTGGTCCTTTATTGAATAAACCACGTATTGTGTATAGTTGAAATGCAGAAATTTGTTCTAAAATCCTCGGGTGATATGTTCTTGCAAGTAACATGGTATTTCATTACTTATAAAGAGTAATCACAGCAGATATCATTATACGGGTTTACACACTAACATATGCGATCACAAACTTATTAGAAACCTGTAAGGCATAAATGCTTCTGCACACTTGATCAGCTGTGAACGTGCAAGAACTGCTTGTACTAGCTGACTTCACTGCACAGTTTTGATTCACTTTTCTTCAGCGTGTCGTTTTATACTGTTTTATCTCCCCAAGAACCGGCGGTTTGCCTGCTTTTCGCATTGTAGCACAAGTTTTACATGACCTGTGCAGGAGGGTACGTTGTCACGGTGCCACATAGCAAGCAAGTAATTTAATTATTATACTAGCTGTAGAGTTAATTACCTTTCAAAACAAGTGTTGTTACAGATGCAGTAAGGATGCAAAGTCTGCGACATAGTTCATGTTTATTGGTTTCTGTGCAAGAAAAGAAAATTCTCCAGTGAAGAGGTGCAACTTAACGTGCATGTAATATTTATTCAAGCCATGGATTTAATGCTATTGTAGCAAATTCATTACGATAGCCTACACTTTTGCTCTGTCAAATTTGACAGAGCTTGAAAACGCTTGAAAACCGACAAGAAAATGCAACTGAACGGTACTGCGTTCAGCACAAGGTTGAAACTGCGGGTACTTTGCTGTCTTGTCATTTGCCCTTACCGAGGTTGAAATAATTCAAGCTGCTCGGTAAGCGCGATTTTTGCATGCAACCGAACAAAAGAAAATTGTGATGACCTCGTCATCTGGTGGGGATGGAACACCTCCTAGTACTGACAACTTGCAAAGGCGTACGAAGCAAACGTTAAAATGCACTTCATTTGCTGCGTAGCGTGTCAACAAACGCATAGAAACGGGAAAATGGAATCTGCAGGACCAGTTTTTTATTATCCCTTTCCATACGTACCGCATTCGGCAATCCACGTCTCCGGCATTGCACTTGTTGTGCGAGACGCCATATTTCAAAACAAACCGGCGAAATGGTTCCGCGATAGCCTTCCACGCAATTTCGACGGAAAATCGCAGCGATCGCTGCAACGGTGCGACTTTGCGACCAACCGGTCGCACAGTGCGGCCGGTTGGTCGGCAGTGCGGCAGGCCGCAAAAAAAAGTGCGGTTTGCCGCGTGCATCGCAAACGCTGTCATCTGCCACGGCGCCACCAGTCGGGGACTGCTGTTTGGGATCGGCATAGAAAATGCATCAGGAGCACGCTTGGAACACCCTCGCCCGTGGAAGGCCACGTGTCCCATCCCTGAGCGCTAGCGCCGTTCGGCCCAGCCAATCGGCCGAGACTGCAACTATGGCTTTAGCATTCGCTTCCATTGCAGCTCGCCTCACGTGGCAGCTGCAGGCAGCACATTTTTAAGGCGAAATCTTTAAGGGACCGCGAAAGGATTTCAAGGAATGGACCCAGTTGGACTGGGTCCATTCCATGATCTTGTACTAACGTACTGAGTTGTTAGGATATGCTCTTTTGTTCATTATTTGACACATCTAAGTGATCCACGTAGAGCGTGCGATGTATTATAAGGTTTTAAACATGTACATCGGTACCGATCGCAGCACGCCACTAGGCTGAGTTTTCGTCCGCCCCTGACCAGGTGACGCCAGGTGACGATCTGATGGCAGTAGGGCGAGGTATCCGATTGGCTGCCCAGGGCGCGTTATCCATAAGCTTTTCAAGCGAAGCTTGTGTTGGCTCACAAGTTTCGGTGGCGTTGTGGTCACACGAAAAAGCCAGTTGCCCTCAGAGCAGGGCAGATGCGGGAAAGGGCGGTTTGATGAGTTGACATCTGCGCCGGCGCCGGAGCGTGAATCATTAGCAAGGATTTTAGCTGCATAGGTTCGCGCTCACGCCAAAGGCGCAACCCATCAGAGCCGTTTCGGTTTCGCCGGGGAGGGAAAGGGGAGGAAAGGGTTTTTCACGTACTGCGCCGGCTCCGTTTCCATTAATTCATTCTCAGATAACGGATGGGACAGCCACGCGTTGTGCGTTCCCCCGAGGAACTGGCAGCCTTCGACGAGAGGTGGTTAGAACTCGCCCGTCAAAGGGCGCGCCGATCCAGTCGTTAGAGCCGCCTGAGCCCAGAGAGTCTCATAGCAACGAAAAGAAGATTCTGAGCTGAGGGAACGGGTGGCCGAGGAAATCCGACACCGTTACCTGTGGGTTACTTAACCGTGACGAAGGTCAGGTGCACGCAGGACAAGCTTCGCTTACCATGATTTTACTGTAGGGGAAGGGTTGGTCACTTTTTTTCCAACCTTATGGTGAACAAATATTGTTCGTAATAGTTGGAATGTTAATTGGTTTCTATAGAACGAAAGTAACAGAAAGAGAATGCACAAGGACCATTTATCACTACACTCAAGAGTGTGGTACACAGCAAGTGTCGTCTGCTTTTGTTAAGGTCGAGATACATGGAGCGTTTTTCTCGACGAATTTCGTACAACAGAAAACGCCGCGGCGGCGTGACGCCCAACTCGGCCAACTTCTGCTGGCTGGGGATACATGGGTAGAGTGTACTAGAGTGGGTCCAACGAATGCTCCGCGCTGAGGCATTTTTTATTGAAAATCCAGATGGCGCTACCGTCGCCTTCTTCTGGACGCCACGCACCCGCGCGCAGTGGAGGCCGCGGAGGCACCGGTCGGCAGCGTCAGAGCGATCCGAACAGAAGCATGGCTGCGGTCGAGCGCAGCGTTGTGGTTGCGTTCGAGGATGACCATGCCTGGATTAGCCGGAGCAACGCAGTCAGATGGATCGCGTTTGCAGTTTGCTTTCCTTTTTAAACCTTATGTGCGTGCTTCACTGTGTCATAATATAACGAAATGCAGAGCTCATATTCCAAAGAAGTGGGGGTCATGTGCTGCAGTGGACTGAGGTACAGAAATAAATGAACTGGGTGGCATAATTAGGGGTAAATAAAGATGGGTAGACCTTTGTTTTGTGCCTTTCTCAAGGCCATATATTGAATGCCAACAAAATTTCCCCGATGCCCTAATAACGGCAGCAATTTGACCCTTGGGAGAATGTGGGTCACATCACTCATTACGTACAGCACATTTTTATATGGAGGGTAATTGTGTGTTTTGAAAATATTTACGGAATAGCCGTTTTCTTCCGTACTTTCGTGCGTCGTACGCCTGACATGTAGTTGGTTTTCCTGATCCCCTGGGTGAATAAAGCAAAAACACGTTGTTTATATTTGCTTGGATTAGGAAGCATGTCATCGGTTGTCTATGTCTTCGAGATCGCTCAGGTTTCTGTTGTCACAATCCTACAATCTGAATGACGGTTCAACTGAGAGCGGAAGCGTTCTCTTTGATGACTGGCCTTCATCTGTTGCATATGAGGGCGTTCTCTTTCGCGTGGCATGCTCGTAGAGATACTCCGGAAAATACATCAAAAGATTGTGGATACCGCATCAGACCGAAGCGCCGGCTTTCCACGCTGTGTAGATACTTTCTGGCCTTCGATGATATGCACATCATGCTTTAATATGTACTTTGCATCAAAGTGCAGCTCACATGTGGAGTCAGTTACTTCCAAAGGGCCGATCGGTGTGGTGAAGATTGAGCTGACGCGTCGCCTGTCTTCATCTTTAAAGACTCCGAAGAGCGAGAGCTTGGCCTGACCTTTCCATCTACTGTGTATGGTTTTGCAATACACTACAAAACAGTAGTTGTTTCGCCGAGGTGTGCTCATCCTCTTATTCTTCGAACACTCTGCCAAGTCGCGGGGTTAGGAGGGCCGTCTCCGCGCGTAAACACCGTGCAGACGGCATCGTTTGATGGAAGCGAGAAACCTCAATTCATGGAAAAGCAGTAAGTTTATTGTATTCTTTCTTTTTGCACATATTAGGAACAAAAATTGACGAAACAAGCACAAGCACGATGGTGTGTCGAGCCGACGACAGCTCGGCGCCGCCGTAACCAGCGTCGGCAGGCGTGGTTCCGCCGGGCCGCCAAGGCACCGGATTCGCCGGAACATAAGAAGAAGGAGGGGCTTCAAGAAGGCGACTGCAGCGCCGCCGCAAATTTCAACGTTTTTTGCTTCCTTCTCGCTGCTAGCCGGGATCTCCGAAGGACCCGCTTCCCCATTCCAGTACACTCTATGCATGGGGCTCTATTCCGGACATTCCGCCATTTCCTTCAAGGCGTGACGTGGGCCCTACGCATACAAAATGGCGTTGATGACCAAGCTTTACTTTCGTAACGGGACGCAAACCTGACCTTTGCCTAAGAAACTGAAATGAAGGCACCGAACCTAACGTTCTTCGTAAAGCAATACAGTACTCCTGAGTAAAAAATGAAGCAGCTAGCTGAAAGCCTACGATTACTGAATCAAAAACACTTCTCACTTCCGTCGTCTGCTGCGTAGAAGCCGTCGTCTGCTTCATTAGCTAGGATGCGTGTACCCGGGAAACGGAATAAGTCATCGAGCGTTGACAACAACGAGCTTGTTTTCTACCTTGAGACAATATACGCCACCTAGCAGTGGTGATGAGCGCACGTTCTAGGCCACGTTATCCCTATCTCGCGAAACGCAAGTGACTCAGCCTGACTCGGCTGGTTGAGAAACGGCCGAACATCGCCGATAGCGTTGCGCGCGCCAGAGGTATCCACTAGCGCCACGTAAGCGCCGGCACCGCCATCCCTTGTTCAGTTCGCTGGTTCGCTGTTCAGTTCGTTGGAAACTTCAAGGCGCTGCCTTCCTTTTATACATTCCTTTCTATAAATTAAAAAGACACCATTGTCATAATTTGGGATTCTGCGAAAAAGCATTAATCTTAATTAGAATACAAACGCTGCAGTGAAAAGTGGACAACATTGCAAAAAGCTCGCTATGTTCAAAAACGCGTTCTTTAAAACGCGTTCTTTAAAAAAATGATAGCCCGAAACACAAATGCCAACACCACCGCAGAGCGATGCAAATACGCCTTATGAAGAGAAGATTTTCGTGGCGCCAAACGACGGGGCAAATGTGGTGATACGCATTCCTCTCGACCGCCATTGCATATGGTTGCTCATTAGCATAATTCGCGCAGCTCGCTGCATCACAAATTATGGCGGAAAATCTCTGCAATGGCGGCCCAGCGCAACATCAGGCAACGTCACGCGATGTCAAATTGACGTTTACGAAACGGCGCTTCCAGTGACGCTCCCCATGGCATATTCCTTCAGCCAATCAGCAAGCTGAATAGGCGCCTATGTTGGATAGCCAACCCATATTCGCGAAATCGCAGGTGCATTGCAATGGCTACTGCACGTTACCGCTCACTTTATTTTTGAAGCGCTGACGTCGCAATATAGCTGTCAAGGCACGTGAGCTCTCGACATCCACAGAGTCAACACGGCGAATGCTGTCGTCCGTGCAGCTGCCATGCCTGTCATGAATTCAGCATATGGAGCGAAAAAGCGGCGATGCCGCCTAAGTGCGGCCAGAGAAGACAAAACTGTTTTAGTCAACATGAAATGCACAAATAAAGTTTATAGGTATTTGCTCTTTCTTTACAACAAAACACAAAAGAAAACCCTAAAGATTTGTCTAAAACTGCTTCAATTGCTTTCAATAATGCATCAGTACATCTTGTATTGAGGACCTTAACAGAGAGAGTGTAAGAGTGGGGTTGAAGATGCAGAAAATGCAGAAGAAAAAGTTAATGATAAATAGTCGGCCAAAGAAACAAGAGTTCAGGATCGCCAGTCGACCTCTAGAGTCTGTGATGGAGTATGGTGTTGAGCTGCTGAGCACGAGGTCGCGGGATCGAATCCCGGCCACGGCGGCCGCATTTCGATGGGGGCGAAATGCGAAAACACCCGTGTACTTAGATTTAGGTGCACGTCAAAGAACCCCAGGCGGTCGAAATTTCCGGAGCCTTCCACTACGGCGTGCCTCATAATCAGAAGGTGGTTTTGGCACGTAAAACCCCATAATTTAATTTTTTTTGTGATGGAGTACGTTTCCCTAGGTCTATTATTCACATAGAACCCTGATTATGAGAAGGAAATTCACAGTAGAATAAAAATGGGTTGGATCGCATACGGCAGACATTGCCCGCTGCTGACCTCAATCTTACCATTATCGTTGAAAAGGAAGGCGTACAATCAGTGCATTTTACCAGTGCTGACATATGGGGCAGAGACTTGGAGAAGAAGCTTGAGATCAAGTTAAGGACCACGCAAAGAGCAATATAATGAAGATTGCTAGGCATAACGTCAAGAGATAGAAAGAGAGCGGTTTGGATCAGAGAGCAAACGGGTATAGAGGATATTCTAATTGACATCCAGAGGAAAAAAATGGAGCTGGACAGGTCACGTAACGCGCCGGTTAGATAACCGTTGGACCATTAGGGTTACAGAAAGGGTAACAAGAGAAAGGAAACGCAATCGAGGACGGCAGAAGACTAGGTGGAGCGACGAAATTAGGAAATTCGCGAGAACTATAGTTGGAATCGGTGGGCGCAGGACAGGGATAATTGGAGATCACATGGAGAGGCCTTCATCCTGCAGTAAACATAAAGCAGGTTGCTCCTCGTGCTGATATTTTGTGCCTGTTTAGCGGAAAGATTGCGCTAAAGGTAGGTGGTATGGCCACCCTGTGCGCAATCGGAAAATATTGACGTGCACACGTGCCTCTGTCTTTATAATCTTGATAATCGACCCTTCCACTGTAGCACAACATGGGACGCTTCTGCACGGCGCAGATAAGCTCGTCGTTAAATTCCAAGGGAGCTGCCTTTCAAGTCGCGACGACGTTGACGACGTCGCTAACGCAAAGTGCCGATCCCGCGAACAGAGAAGCGCGCGAGACGCATGTGCCGGCGAGGAAGACGGAAGTGACGGAGGCCAGTGAGCCACGATTGGCTGCCCTACTGGCCGCTTCCGGTAGCGTCCGACGAGGCGCGTCAAATACCCGGCGGGCCCTGATCGGCAGCGGCGGGCGTTTTTCCGGGCGTCGAATGCACGCCGGAAAAACGACGCCGTGCAGTGGAAATTGCAGACTTGTCGCCGTAAAAGGGCTCGACGTATACCGGCCTCAACAGCGTGTTTGGTGTTGGCCTCGATCTTTCTTTTCGCGAGCACCATGTTTCGCAGTTGTAAGGTTGTGGGCTGCAAACGGTGCTTTTAGCTTGTACGCTATTCCGGTAAACGGGAGCGGTTTGGGCGGATTACCGGATGGTCGGGGCGTAAACGTGAGCGGTGAAGCCGCCTGGTGTTGTAGAGCTCAACCAGACAAACGCATAGCTAAAGCTACAGTAACTCACCATATCCTGCTTCACCACCCGTGCAAAGTTTTGGCAGCGGCGTAATTGTGAACACGATTACGCCACTGTCGAAAATTTACGCCAGCAGCTAAGCAGAATATAGTAATCAGCTCTGTGTTTGTGTGCTTGAGCTTTGCGCCACCAGCTCGCGCCACCAATCGGGCCGCTCAGGTTGGCGCTCCCGCTAAACCGGAAAACCGCCCGCGCTTGCCCGAATACCGGACACGCTAAACGTCTCTTATATGTCAAGCTGCGACATCGTGTCACTTGTCACTTTGTAGGCAGCACACAAGCGGAGTGGCTGAAGCGTATCGGACTGTCGGTATCCTATCGGCGCCAGGATACTTTACCCCGGAGGATTACTAGCACAGTAGTGTTTCGCGTGTCCTGCATTCGGGTAATCTTATGGGCAAGCGGACTGTGCCTGGACGCTTCACGCAAACGCGAGCGGTATGCACGGTGCAGCCACACAAAGGATTAGTATAGCAGTAACGAAGTCTATTCTACTTTGCTGCTGATGTAAATTTCTGGCAGGAGGCTAATCGTGAACACGTTGTTAAAGCGAAGATGCTTATGGCTAGGATGTGGAAAAAAAGTGTGTCCTAGGTGTTGACACAAACAATGTGACGGAGCGATCATTAGTCGCGGTGGTGGCTCTGAATGTATTTTTTCTCCGGGCTGTCAAGTGGAGAGGGAGATACAAGAAGGAGGGTACGGACTTCCCACTGTTGTTTTCCTGTCCCGCGGCCGTGCCGGAGCCACCAAACGTGCGGCACTCTTCGGCAGCACGCCAGCGTTGCGAGAGTTGTGGGGGCGCTCCTTCTTCGATGCAGAGAAGCTTGCCTCGCGTACGGCGTCGCGCAAAGATGTCGTGTGTCGTCAGGGAGCCCCCAGCGGAGCAGTAATTCTGAACCTTGCTCTGAATGCTTCAGCTTTCGAAAGAAACTGTCGAACGTTTGTCCACATCTAGTAGGCTGCCGAATCGAACACGGCCTAAATTCAGTGGCCTAAAGAGATGCAGTAAGAAAGGAGATTGGTTATAGATGAGGCTGTCTGACAATATCACACGTATAGAACAAAAACGCGCCATGTACTACGAGATTATATTCGGAAGCATGTTTTTACGCTTATATGTGGTTCTGAAGAGAGCGCAGAGGCCTGTAGCCTTGGCTGCGCTTCCACGTTATTGTTAGACAAAGCATTACGATATTTACAAATACAAACCTGGAAAGTTTCTGGTAGCCCGCTGACAAGGAAAACAGTGACGGGCAGCCGTAGTGTGACAGAACAGACGCTAGGAAATTTTCAACACTTTTCCTCTACAGGTAATCACAACCTTACAGATCAACGTTGTCGTAAGCTATAGGAAAATTTGCACATATATTTGCGTTGGAGGGTTGTGACTCATTACCTATAATTAAAAGGATAAAATTAGCTCTCTCGATAACAGTCTCTTTTTTTTTCTTGCATAGCAGCACAAGCAATCGCAAGTTTCTCGGGCTACAGGCTGCAACGGCGTCTGCAAACCGTCTACAGAGTTGCGTGGTGACATAGAAAGCCGCTTTACCTGGCATCCAGTTGTCGCACTCTATGCTTCTGTCACCGTCGCGAGGGCCTTCGGTGAAAGTCCACCATCCTCGTGTCTCCTCGTACGTGCAATTGGCCGGCGTGTCGCCGGCAACTAGGCCTAGGCCGCACAGGAGAAGCACGAAGCAGACGGAGGACCACATTTCTCTCGCACGCTGAGGGGCCACTGGACGCCCGCCGCTACGTATACGGGCCCGTCTCATGTTGCCCTCAGAGCGTTTGTTCCTGTTTATCTATCGCCAATGTTTATCTCGGCGCCACCGCGGCAGACGGGGGACAAGGGCTGCAGACAGCTCGAACGTGCCCAGGCTGATACGAGGCATTGGATTACAAGTGCACGTGCGTACGATACTGAAGGCCTTCGAAAGTATAACAGCGCACCGAATTATAATTTCCAAAGCCCCGTATGCCATTCCTGCTGAGAGGGCAGTATGCAATGGAGTATGTTCACATTTAGAGGCCTTAGGTTTTAGTCATGCCACAGTGATCTCGCATGGCATGGTGGTGAGTGAGAAAAATAGCGAGACAGGCACCGACAAACAAACAGAACTGATGTGCCTTGCCTTAAATGCACGCGGTTCTGCTGGGTCACAACCCTTGCGATTTTATCGTCAAGTGACTATGAGAGAGAGAAGGAGGGGGAGCGGACAAACTGTCCACTGTTATTTTTGTTTTTCTATGACGAGTTTTTCTGCTGAATATGTAAGAGCAGGATTCCTGATTTGCGATCTTAGTGATCACTTCCCTATATGCTGTCTGCTACCTCATAAACATCCATCCAAAGTATGTCCTGAAAGCTTAAAAATAAATTATTCAGAACAAAATGTTAAGAAATTTGTTGAATTTATATCTGGTTATCGGTGGGACTAAGTGACTGCGGAAACCGATGTAAACATTACTTACGATGTTTTTATATCTACCTTCGCGTTATAATACAGCAGATGTTTTCCACTTGAGAAGTTAAAAAAAACAGAAAAGCTCGAAAGCCTTGGATATCTCGTGACCTCTATAACAGGATAAAATGAAACAAGCTCTTCCAAATTTTTGAGTAGCAGAACCGAAGATAACTATCGGTCTTTGAAATTCTAGCGTAACAAACTAAATTCTTATATTAAACACGCTAAACAAGAATATCACACAAAGAAGTTTTTTGCTATAATGGGAAACTCAAATCACATGTGGAATGCGATCAATGAGGTAATGAACAAAGGCTCTGTCGCAAAAAAAGTTGAATTTAAACATAGTGAACTGTCAGGTATTGAGGTTGCAAATTGGTTCAATTCTCATTTTATTGATGCTGGTGCGTCCTCACAAAATGATACACTGGTCTCTTGCACGGAATATATATTACATCGATGTTCTTCTACGGCGTTCTTGGCGCCGACTGAGCAACACAAGATAGGGACCATAATCTTATCGTTGAAAGACAGTTGTGCTTCTGGTGAAGATGACATAAAAGTGAAGCCATTGAAAGCCGTTAGTGAAGTTGTAAGCTCACCTCTTGCACATATCTGCAACATAATTCTTTCTAACGGCGTGTTTCCAGATAAGATGAAGCTAGCCCGGATGACTTTCATTCATAAAGGTGGACCAGTTAACGACATGCATAACTACAGGCCAATATCCGTTCTTTGTCTTCGCGAAAATCGCTGAGCATGTAATAATTATAAGATTTTGTGAGTTTCTAAACACGTATAAAATGATAGCTCAGGAGCAATATGGTTTCTGCAAGACTTCAGTATCTTCAGAAACCGCTTTACTTGAAATAAAAGAACGAATCCTTGACAACATATAAAACCGAATGCTAACTCTAGATATCTTTCTCGATTTTAGGAAGGCCTTCGATTGCGTGCAATGTGGTGTTTTTTTGAAAAAAGCTACGTCTTTATGGAATTCGTAGTGTCGCATTATCTTTAATAAAAACCTATCCCACCTCTAGAACACAGTAGACAACCATAAATGTAATTAGTTCCGAAATTCAGCTCATTAAGTACGGGGTACCGCAAGGATCCGTCTTAGGGCCTGTTTTATTTTTACTCTATATTAATAATTCGACTTGAACAACCGACCCTTAGGCCAGACGTCACCTGTCAAACATCGTATCCATACAGGCGATAATCCAGCCATGCATCGGCGACCCTATTGAGTTACAGCTTCGGAGCGTCCCGTCATCAAAACGAAAGTGGACAAGATGCTAGCGAAAGACAGTGAGCCATCGTCAAGTCCCTGGGCGTCCCCTGTCATGCTGGTCAAAAAGAAGAATGGCTCATGGAGATTCTGCGTTGATTACCACCACCTCAACCGCATCACGAAGAAGGACGTCTACCCACAACCTCGTATGGATGACGCCCTCGATTGCCTATACGGGCTTAGTATTTTTCGTCCATCGACCTGCTGTCCGGATACTGGCAAATCACTGTCGATGATCTAGATCGTGAAAAGACAGCCTTTATAATGCTTGACGGTCTTTACCACTTCAAAGTTATGCCTTTTGAGCTATGCAACGCTCCGGGTATACCTTTGAACGTATGATGGACTCATTACTCCAAGGATTCGAGTGGTCAACTTGTCTCGAGATCTGCTACCTAGATGATGTTATCGTGTTCTCGCCCTCATTCAGCACACATATTGAGCGCCTTTCAGCTGTACTTGCCGTTTTTCGCAAGGCCGGTCTACAGCTCAACTACAAGAAATGTAACTTCGGCCCCCATGGGATTACTTTTCTCGGACATGTCGTCAGTGCATCTCGTATCCGACCGGACCCAGGGAAAATTCGGGCAGTGAAAGAGTTCCCTGCTCCACAGTCCGCAAAAGATGTTCGAAGTTTTGTCGGTCTTCACTCTTACTTCCGCCGCTTTGTTATACATTTTGCCATCATCGCATGCCCTCTCACAGATCTCCTAAAAAAAGCGTGCCATTTTCATGGGGATCTTTTCAGACCACCGCCTTTTCGCGCCTTACCACAATGCTCACTACGTACCGCACCGATTCCAGGACACTTCGACACATTAGCCCCTACGGAGGTGCGCAGCGATGCCAGTGGCTACGGAATCAGTGTCGTCTTGGCACAAGTTCAACACGGCCATGAACGTGCCATCGCGTACGCTAGCCGTCTTTTGTCACCTGCGGAGCGGAACTACTCTATTACCGAGCGTGAATGCTTGGCCGTTGTGTGGGCAGTGGCGAAACTCCACCCCTATTTATAGGGCAGGCTCTTTCCTATTGTAACGGACCACCACGCCCTCTGTTGGCTTTCGTCCTTAAAAGATCCCACAGGGAGGCTTGGACGATGTGCTTTTGCGGCTCCAAGAGTATTCCTATTCGGTGGCGCATAGGTCTGGTTGCCAACACAAGGACGCCGACTGCTTGTCCCGCTACTCTGTACACACACCTGCCAACACCGACATGGACGCTTCCGCAAGTGTTCTTTCCATTTCCCAGCTTTTGGACATGGCCAACGAGCAACGCCATGACGCTACTTTGACAACCCTCCTTGACCGAATGGATTCTGCTCCTACTGATCCATCGTTACGGTGCTTTGTCCGCAACGACGGGATATTGTACCGATGCAGTTTTCATCCTGACGGTCCTCCCCTTCTTCTTGTCGTTCCTCAACACCTCTGCTCAACCGTGCTTCGGGAGCTTCATGACGCCACAACTGCCGGACACCTTGGGTTTACTCGCACTTACGACCGCGTGCACCGCGGCTTCTGCTGGCCCGGCCTCGTACGCTCCGCACGGCGCTATGCTTGCAAGCCCTGTCAACATCGCAAAAAGCCAGCAACGCTTCCTGCCAGGTACTTACAGCTGATCGACATTCCACCTGAGCCATTCTTTCGCGTGGGTTTGTATCTCCTTGGCCCTTTACCCGAGTCCAGCTCTGGCAACAGGTGGATCGCTGTCGCTACTGATTACACGACGCGCTATGTCATCACTCGAGCACTTCCCACGAGTTGCGCAACCAACGTCGCAGATTTCCTCCTCCGGAATATCATTTTTGTACATGGCGCTCCGCGACAGCTCCTTACTGACGACGGCCGAACTTTCCTCTCCCAAGTCATCGCCGAGATACTGCGCTCATGCTCTACCAAGCACAAACTGGCTACCCCCTATCCTCCCCGGACAAACGGCCTTAATGAGCGACTTAATCGGACGATTACTGAAATGGTCTCGAAATACCTTTCACCCGACCACAAGGATTGGGATGTGGCGGTTCCTTATGTCACGTTCGCCTATAATTCATCACGCCACGATACTGCTGGGTATACCCCTTTTACTTACTCTTCGGTCATGACCCTGTATTACCACTGGACACTTCACTCCCCTGGATGCAGGATTCGAGGACCGAGTGTGCCCGCGACGCCATCGCCCACGCTGACCACGAGCACCAGCTTGCCCGTAGGTACTCGTCTGTTGGCATCGCATGAATCTCAACGGCATGCTTACAATCGTGACACATATTTTTCACCAGGCTCTCTCGTACTACTCTGGTCCCCTTGCCACCGAGTGGGGCTCTCCGAGAAACTTCTTCCCTGCTACGAAGGCCCTTACCGTGTTCTACGTAAAGTGACCAATGTCACTTACGAGATAATCCCCGTAACCTCCGTCATGCCACTCGGTTCAACATCACCGGATGTTGCACACGTCTCTCGGCTTAAGCCTTACTATGCCCATACCGACGGCCCTGTCTGAAGCACCGGGACGGTGCTTTTTCTGCCGGGGTCGTGTTACGGTGGAAAAAGAAGACAAGGTCGTCGACAGTGAAGACAACGAAATAGCAACAGCCTCTCGGGATTCTCGGCTGCTGCTTGTGTACACCCTGTAAATACACCGTGTAAATAGCTGTGACAATATTGTAAATACTCAAGGCTGTTCCAATATTATTTTATACGCGGATGATACTAACGTGTTCTTCCAAGGAAGAGAAATAGGAAATCATTTTGAGCAAGATAACATCTGGTTACAGCAACTAAGCTTGTGGCTAAATGCAAATAAACTCCGAATAAACATAACTAAAACTAAGTACATAGCGTTTAAATCGAAAGGAACAATAATCCGCCCTCAGCTACAATTCCAATTTCAGAAGGTTAACACCGAACAGGCACCAACAGCCACATTATTAGGAATTATATTGCAAGAAAATATGTCCTGGTCACCGCGCGTAGGTGTTCGCAGAAACAATATTGTTCGTGATGTAGGTGTGCTTAACAGGTTGCGATATTTGCTACCGATAAATGTGAAGCGCAATATTTACAACGCGCTTATACATTCTCGATTAACTTATTGTTTCCTGGTTTGGTCAAACAGTACACAAACTAACTTGGATCTATTAAAACACTCCAAAACCACGCACTGCGCGCAATAGCCAACTTATGACGTACTGATACCGCTAAAGCATACTATAACAAATGTAGAACACTAACAGCAAAAAAATTCACATTTGCAAATGATTCCTCGAAATTTCATGGCAGTTCTGGGAAGACAAATGTTCCTTCCAAAGCAAATACCACGGCAGAACGACAAGCTATAACTTCAGAAGAAGTCTGATAGTAAAACCACGTTGCAGAACAAAATACGGAGATAAAAACTAGCAGTTCAACTGTCTAACCTTCTAAACGACTGCCCTTTGGTATTGGACCTGCTAAATTCTGGAATTTCAAAGCAAAGCTTTAGGAAGACGCTAAAAGAATTGTTACTATCCGAAGACTAATAGAAATGTTCAACTACAAGCATAAAAAAAATATCTTACATGTCCTTGTCTTTGTGTTTCATGCGCATAGAAAACTGTGTAAGATTAACCTTTTTTATTTCTTTTTACGTCAATTGTGTACTCAAGTATAAAAAATGCATACAGCTTTAATTTCATGTGCTCCCCTGAAAGCCTGCCATTGCCATATTGCTGCCAATGTACGGGTGGCACGAACTAGTCAGGTAAATTTTTGCCTTTAGCCGTGTCCTCTTAGACAGTCTGTGTATTGTCTCAAAGAAATCAATAGAGAAAGAAAGAAAGGAAATGATTTCTGGAAAGTCTTGCCTGTCGCCAGGCCAGACATTCTACTACCAGCTGATAGTTGTGATAAAATTGCACATCGGAGGTGCTCGGCACGCTTCATGTACAAATAAACAGTCTCGTTGAGACTAGCGCCTCGCACGAAGGTTAAAAACTTGTGCCTGCGTTGCGCGAGGCGAACACGCAGCGCTAAGTCATGGGCCACGTATATACGTGTTGTAGCTGAAGGGATGACAGCATTGATGGGAAGCTAGCGATATTATTGATATTATTGCGATGCGAGCAGGCAAGAGTGAATACAATGCGCATGCCTGACAATCTCTTCTGCTTCTTTGCTGTGAAGATTATAGTCTTTCTTGGCATGTGGTTATCTGCAGCAACCCGGGAATATGCATGCCGATATCGCTGCAACGTTGCCGTGTTCTGCGTCAGCGAACTGGACGGAAGATTTCAACGTTTTCGCCAGCATAATGCTGTCGCCAATGCCACCTTATGCCCCCGGCATGCCATCAGCGGCAACCCAGCATGTAAAATGCTAGGGTTCCAACGACTTCTTCAGTGGGCAATGAAGAGCGACTACCACGCACGCGCTTGACAATCCGTTCTGCTTCCTTGCTGTACAGCCGCGGCCACGTCTGTGTAGAGCGCGCGAGCAGACAGCCTTGCTCTGCGGGGCGACACCGTGCGGCAGTTGCGGGATCTGACGCACTGTGCCCATGAGCATGCGCGGCCTAATAGACGTGCAGGTCGGCGCACGCTGCTTTAAACCAGAAATTATGTTGGCAAGCGCTCGTGTTTTGCCGGTTGTGCGCATTACCCGAGGGCGCCACCTTACTACGCGCGATGACAAGGGAATTGCGCACGTGAGTGATAGCGTGTGCGATTCTGTTAGGGCACTTGATATGAAAAACTATTGCTTCACCAGTCCCAGATAATGTTATTGGCCAATGAAATGACAACATCGCATGCATGCTGCCTATATAAGAAATAGAAGTCAAACCTTTTCGCAGAATTTATTCGCAATGGCTCCCCGACTCACAGCGGATGAGCGACGCGCAATTGCTATTATGGGGCGCACAATGTCCCAAAGAGCGATGGAGTCGGGCGCCTGTTATCAGCTGAAACGCGTAATCTTTTGGCATGGCGATACCGAGAGCGCCCTGAGGAAGCGTACACATTCGGTTAAACAACTGCCCGTTTCAACGTTGACACTCGTGCAATGCAG
Organism: Dermacentor albipictus; assembly: GCF_038994185.2. Classification (NCBI taxonomy): domain Eukaryota; kingdom Metazoa; phylum Arthropoda; class Arachnida; order Ixodida; family Ixodidae; genus Dermacentor; species Dermacentor albipictus. The sequence goes on along the minus strand of NW_027225570.1, from coordinate 3,996,182 downwards.
TTCTGCATGTATATTAGGCCACGCATGCTCCTGGGCACAGTGCGTCAGATCCCGCAACTGCCGCGCCGCACGGTGTCGCCCCGCAGAGCAAGGCCGTCTGCTCGCGCGCTCTACACAGACGTGGCCGCGGCTGTACAGTTAGGTGACTGCCCTTCCTTACACGCTGAACGTACCAGCAACATTTGTACGCTGCTCTTCCCTTGCCCACTTGTTTCAGCTTCAACAAAATGTGATTGCGCACACGTCGTCAAGCTTTTGATGTTAGCAGGTGACATCGAGTACCCTGGCCCGCGACCAACGGAGGCCGATCTAAATACTGATGTCCTCATGGCAGATGCCTGTCACACTGAGTTGATGCATACTTTAACCCAGACTAAGGCAAATCAAATTAAACTAGAGCACTAAGTATGCGACCCTACTATCAGGCTTGCTACCGTCAAATCCCAATTACAGTCGTTGGACAGTGAACATGTTCCGGCACTCAATGGTGCCATATCTAAAGCTGTTCATGCTGAGTAAGTTGTAATAAATTCTTGGCTAGACGATCTCGAGGACCCATTATAGTCAAATTTGGTTCCTCCATAATAATAGACACGATTTCATCGTAGCGTACAATGCTCAACAAATTCAGCATATCATTTAGTGAAGACCTTTCTCGCGCCACACGCCAGTCCCGTAAGAAGTTGGCTGAACTGGGTAAGGCTTCAGGAGAGAAGTATCTCTGGCGGTCGAACCGAAGGTACGTCAATAAAAAGTGCTACGTCTACTGTTACGCCACCGATCGTGTTTGTGAAGTAGATTTTGCCGACAGTCGTTCCAGAAAGAGCACAGTCACATTTACTGTTTCGACTTGTACGAATAATATCACGAATGCTTTATTTACCGCTAGCAGTCCTTCACTATAGCTAGCTGCTTGCCCGGTCATAAGTAGTAGTACGTGGATTGCAAAACCCATGTTGTTTATAGAATGCGGTGCTCTTGTGGAAAGGTTTACATAGAGCAAAGTAATCGGCGTTAAAATACCGGGATCTAGGATCATGTGCTCAATGTGAAGAATGGCACTGGTTCACATTTGGTGGTTCACTACTGCGTAAGGTTGTGTAAACCCGTTTTCGATGAAACTGAGATCTTGTACAGACATAGAGCGCGAAAAAGAAGAGAAATAATGGAAGTTCTGTACATGTTTTTGGAAGGTGCCCGATGCATTAGTCAACCTTTGGTTGACTAATGCGAATGCGAATCGTATGCGAATTCGTATGCGAATCAGTTTTTGATTAGCCAGCTTCGGTGTTGCCACGTGTATGGTGCTTTCATTTTTCATGCGCCCTTGAGAAGGTGTCTGTTTTCCTTTTCGTGTAGTTTTGTATTTATTCTGTTTCTTTACAAATAACAATGTTGCGAGTACTACCCATGTTTGTCGTTTTCTCTAACTCGTCGACATTTTTTTCGCGCAGTTGTTTTGTTAAGATAACACGCTAACCGAATTTCCTTCCTCTTTTCCAATGTTCGCAGTGTGCGTAGCAAACACGATAAACTGTATTCAGCTATTGACTCATGTTCAGCTGACACTGCTGCCTCCACTGAAATTTGGCTCTCGAATGATACTGCAGATTATGAAATCTTTGAATGAGAAAGCATAGAGTAACATAGTATACAAGAGTGGACACTTCCATAGGCTGCTGCGGCCGACTTTAAACTCCCTCGATAATTTCAAAATATCGAAAGGCTTTGATCCAGCCGACGGCGCCTGTGATAGGCTGAACGGTGACATGTGACCTTGCTCTGCCCCTTTGCCGCCATGAAAGTTCCGGCGCGATGGGCGAAGTGCGCGTGCTTCGCCTGTTGTGCGATAATTTCGTTCCGGGAGGGCCGAAATGACTTGTTGCTGTGCGGTTGGGTGCCGAAACCGGACGAAGGATGGCAAGAAGTTATTTTGCATCGTGCGCGGCAACCAGAACCTAACCAGAATAAAAGTATGGTTGCACAGAATTTAACGGAAGGACTTTGAACCATCGCTAACTGCACGACTATGCGAGGCAAGTAACGTAGAGCAATACGAAGGCGCGATAGAAAGTACCTATATACGTGCGTGTGTCGAGCTGTGATAGTATTTCACTCGCGCGCATGATTGTTGATGGGCAAAGTTTGTGGTGAATATTTATTTTAGTTCGTTATGAGACCGCTGAATAGCTCAGTGTGACCTAGGATGCGAAGGACCGAAATGCCTTGTTGCTTTGCGGGTGGCTGCCGAGATCAGATGGAGGACGGCAAGAAATTATATTGCATTCCGCTCGGCAAACAAAACCTAACCAGAAGATAAATATGGTCGCATAGAATTCGACGGAATAACTGAACCGTCGGTATCTGCACGACTATGCGAGGAAAGTAACGTAGAACGATACGAAGGTGCGAGAGAAAGTATACACGTGTGTGTGCAGAGCTGAGATAGTATTTCATTCGCACGCATGAATGTTGACGCCCGAAGTTTGTGGATATTATTGATTTGAGTGCATTATGAGCCAGTTGACTTAGCAAGTGCAGTATGACCTAACATGCAAGCAAATAGTGTGGCAGAAGCGCGTCAACTCGCTGACAAATATCCGCATTGCTTTAAGTGCGCAATTTCAGCACATTTCAGCAGCGAATTCTACTTCTATACTTGCCTGTGTTTGTGCGCGCGTTATTAACTGCCCTTTAGAATATATGTCCAGAAAGTCATTTCCAACTCTGCATATCCTAATCGTATTTGGTGAATTGCATACGTGAATAAATATATTACTAAGTACCTGCATTACTCTGCTTTTGAAAACAAATACTGCATAGCCACTGCTATTGGCCATCAAATAATAAAGTATAATACAATATATCAGAGTACATTACATACAGCTGCGAGCTCGTTCCTTCCAAGTTTCCCTTACACTCGAAGAGGTTTCAATAATCGGCGATGCCATTTTACTGATGAAAACACACACAACTGCAAATTAACCTAAGAAAAACGCCATAACCGATACACAGAATGCCAGCAAAACACAGTGCTAGGCCAATCCGCGTGCGTTTCGTATAAGGGCCCCCTAATTCTTACGGGGCTTTAGCGATGCACGGAGGCGAAAAGGTATAAACACAACAATGCGCGTCATGATTCAAGTTTACGTGGCGACGTCGCACGGTTCACGAGAGCAGTCAACCGCATTCACACACGCGCGCACACTACGCTCGATGTTGGTGTTCCGCGAGATCAGATCGCGCTGGCAGCCCCAACACGATCGAGGAGACTCGCTGACACGATACCGCCGCTTCTGAATGCCACGACAGTTGCACTGCCTCGTAGTATTGAACCACAAGACGCAACAGTTGTCGTGTAATCGCTACACGACAGACACACTCAGCGGCAAGAAGACTGTTGCCGTGAGGGTCACAGGTTTCAGCGAGGTTATGTTGAAAGTTTTTCGGTCCAAGCGGCTGTCAGCCTACTTTTTTACACGAATTCTTCGTTCAAAGTAACCGCTATGTGTACGCAGCACACTTACAACAAATTAATTAACAGAGCAAACGGGACAAAGCGCAAGCAATCATCAAGGCTCGCACGGTGATTGAGCGCAAACGAACGAAATGTAAACACGCGGAATCGAGGCGATCAAGCGCTCATTCCGCTCTCTTGAGCGCGTTTCCTTCAGCGCTCATTTGAAATTAAAGGCCTAGATTTAGCATTTCGGGCCCTTCTTTAGTTTTTCACCACAGTCAGGCAGGTACAAGTAGGTTTTATTTCCGCATGTGTGCAGATATTTTTTCACCTCACGAATGCCACGGCGCCGCAGTTTAGTGTGGGCGCCGTCTGCTACAGGAACTTCCTAGGTGGCGCGCGCGGCAGATGTCGCTACCTTGAAACTTATAGAGGGACCTTAGCCAGATGGATGTATATTATGGAACGGGGTGGTGGGTAGCGCCACCAAGCTCTTGCTACTATACTGTCTAATATCCTACCTTGGTCAAACAATGAAAAAAGAAAAAAGAAACACTATGTACTATCACGCCCAAATTTTCAGATCCCCTATTGCGAACTGTGCTTTTGTACGTCTCCGTGTTTTGTCGTTACCGTACTTTTCTTCCACCAATCCCCCAGTCGCCTCTTACTAATTGAGAGTTTTAGAATTGGGGGCCCAAGCGGCTTGGGGACCCAAGAAAATTGCGCGCCACAAGTGCGCATGCGCAGAACCCAAGCCAGTCTTGGGTTCTTGCGTTCGCGTTAACCCAAGACCCAAGAATCGAAAACTAGCGTGGGCCCCCAAGCCGTCTTGGGTCGCCCTCGTGGGTGACAGCGATGGCGTAAAGCAGATGGTCGCAGAGCAAAGTTAATTTACTTCGACTGATGTTCGCCATTTCACGCGGGTGAACTCGCAGTTTTTTCGCAGCGCGTCACAAGAAAACACCAACTAAGAGCACTTGGCTTTGATTGGCTTTGCTTGGCTTAGAATCGCACACTTAATTCGTAATGCTAACCGGTACTAACACAGTTTCTTACATTTCATTGTTCGTTCTTTTTGCTCAAAAATGCATTCTGTTTGTTTTCACTTGTAAGAAAAGAGGTTCATTTTTTTTTCTTTCAAGCACCTTTCTATTTCCACACTGCGGCGCCCCGAGCGCTCAACCCAACGCTGTCTGCGTTCGACCCAATCCTCAAACTCTGCTGCTCACCTAGACCCAAGAACAACCGACGCAACGCGGCTTGGGGCCCCAGAGCCTTGCGCCCCCAATTCTAATGTCTATTGCGGACATGTTTGCTTTACCACTGCTCCCTCTGAACCCAAGGGCTTCAAGGAAGCCAGTGGTGCCTAAATCGATCGCTGGGTAGACGTCTTCACATTCTAATAAAACATGCTCCGTAGTTTCCCTAGCTTTACCGCAGCAAGCACATGCTTCTTCTTCCTTCTTATATCTCGCTTTATAGGTGCGCGTTCTAAGGCATCCCGATCTCGCCTCGAAAAGTAATGAGCTTCCCTTTGAGTTATCATAAATGTTTTTTTTCCTGATTTCGTTTTTTCTTCTTAAGTAGTTACTGATGGCAAGTTTCTTTTCCATTGCCGCCACCCATGAGATTAATTAAGCCTCTCTGTCTTTCCGCTTGACCTTCTTTGTTGCTGTGTTGCCCACCCCACAGGCCGCATACTTGCTGGTAAGCTTCCTAGTTCTTTTCCTCCACTGTGAATCAATGTTTTCCATTGATTCACAGCCGACTTTTGATCTTAGCGCAACTAGCGGAATCGGCGAAACCCACCAGCCTCCAAGATGGTCGCGCACGCTGCCGAATCTCGAAGGCTCCAGTTTCAGTTTCGTTTCTTGAATATTTTTTTGTGAGCCATACCTTTGCTTAAATCACGTGATTTAATGCAGGCGCTTGTGCCGCTGTTTGTATGTTGTGAAGACGAGCGTGCAAAGGCGTTTCACTCATGTTAGTTTCATTTAAATTCATATTTGCTGTTTCAAGCTGTAACTTAGCGCAACAATCATGCCAACTGTTGAGGAAGTACAGGCTCGTCCACTCTTAGGGTGAACACGGCTCACCGTGGCCGCGCTCCGCGGGACGCCAGTGCGTCCGGCGCGCGGCGCATCGAAGCGAAGCGGCGCAGGCGCACACGGACCCAGGGGGGGTGCCTCGCGTCGTCTGCTACAGCGCTGGAGCGCACCGCCGCTTGCTTTGCTGTACACTTCGCTAGACCCAGGTGACTGAGTGACCGAGGCGGCATTGCAGGAAGGCGCACTTCACTAACTTTAGCGTTTTCCAGCTGGTTCCGTGTACAGCTTGTGAACAGCCTGCTTAATCAAAATACATAAACAGACGCAAGCTTCTCATCACATATGTCACTTAGCATGTTTTTCATATGTGATGAGGGTAAAAATACAGTCTTTTTTTTGCGTTCTTAATTAGGCTGGAGCCTAGAGGCGACGCTTGATAGTCATGTCAGGGACGTCACCCAGCCTGAGGCTGTTCTTAATTTCTCGAATGGTGGAGGTCGGGTTTGCTGAAGCCGCCTCAACAATGGTCACTCTTTGCCGGGCTTTACGGAGAGCATCCGCAATTCTTCCATCCTTCTTGTAATAGCCTGGACAATTCTATTTACAGTTTTCAGTGGCCTTTTTGTCATCTCCGATATAACGCGTTGAGAATAGTTTTGCAGGCACACATCTACAATGCGTCGTCGTTCTTTTTTCCAATACCCGCGACATGGCTAGTTTCCAAAGCGCACCGGGGAAATGAAATTATCCTGCACGTTTACAGCGTTTTTATCGCCGAAGTGCCATGGCAACCAGCAACCGAATAAAATGCAATTCATCATGCAAGTCGACGGAAATGCGTTTAATGGAAACACCTCTGGTGTCTTTCGATTTGGCGAGTCATCCCAGAATCTGTAACTCCTGAGTGGCCAGTCACCCAGTTGAGTAGTCGTTGGCTGCACCGCATCACCATATTAAGCTAGGATGGGGTAGCATGACCTACGTAAAAAAAAGGGGGGGGGGCTCAGCGGTTGATCGGGCTGACGCCCATGGTAAGTTAAAAAGTAGACTGGCCTGAACAAAGCAATCTGGCTTGGTCCGGGCTTAGCGATTACAAACGGCGAGTCCGTTTGCCGACCACCGGCATGCTGTGGGCAGACGACACCATCCCGGCCTCATGACCGTCGGTTTAAATGTCGTGGCCGCCTTCGTCCAACACACGGACCGGCCACTTCCCCACGACGGCAACAGCATCGCTTGTCCGCGGCAAGGGTTCTTGTGCCGTATTCATATTTGGGTTTTACCCACTCAGCCCAGCCCACCCCCGCCTACCCTACCCCCCCCCCCTCATAGAAAAAGAAATAAATTCCTCCTAATCTCCAAATTTATCCGATGCCCACCTCTATGGCGTAACTTCATGTGTCGCTTCGGCACGTATACCGCACAATTAGCAAATTATTATCTGCTAGTGAGAATATGCATATGGCCCATTCTGAGGAAGTACTGAAATGAAATAGAAGCAAATAACGACTTAATTACCCGGCAAGACGTAATTTAAACTAGAAAACAGACATGTAGATTATAGATTTTCCACTTTAATTACCTATTCGAAACGGACGGAAACAGCATTCGCATGCGGCGTGCATTGATTCCAAGGAGAAAAAAACAACAACAAAAAAGAAACGTCGGTGCCATATGTTTTAGTTCACCTAATCAATGTAATCAAATAATTGACCGACGATTCCTCAAAATGAGAATGCGACATCTCGCATCAGGTAGCCGTCAGAGGACCGGCACCACTTCGGTGATTTTACACAAGCTGTGACAGCAAAAATGAATTTAGTTTTTTTTAAAGGATGCAGAAAGATGAAAAGGGGGAGTAAAATCGCCGCCAAATCAGTTGCTATGCCGGGGAGAGCACTTTCCTACATCGCGTAAAGCGCTCCATGCTCTCCTACCAGCGACATTAACGCGTCAATAAGAGAGTGCGAAGCAGCGGATATCACTTCTTAGTTGTTGTCGAAGTAATAGTATTCCCCTCTTTAATGGTAAAATCCATGGCAAACATGATGATGCGTGATTGAACAATCGCTCTCTAACTTTCTGCGAAATTTATAGCGGGTTTCCGTCGTTTTCTTAAATCAATTAAGCAAATTCGTTCTAGCATCAAGACATGCGCGAAACGGCGCGCTAGGCTCACCCCATGATGACTCTAACCAAGAGCGCGCCTAATAGGTTTCTCGGTATGCACTACACCAAGTGCTGTGAGAGTAAAATAAGAGGGCCCCAGCCTATTAAAGAGCGCGAAAAAATTATTATTAATTTTTACCCTCATCACATATGAAAAACATGCTAAGTGACATATGTGATGAGAAGCTTGCTTCTGTTTATGTATATTGATTACGCAGGCTGTTCACAAGCTGTAGACGGAACCAGCTGGAAAATGCTAAAGTTAGTGAAGTGCGCCTTCCTGCAATGCCGCTTCGGGCACTCAGTCACCTGGGTCTAGCGAAGTGTACAGCAAAGCAAGATGCGGCGCGCTCCAGCGCTGTAGCAGACGACGCGAAGCACCTCCCCTAGGTGCGTGTGCGCCTGCGCCGCTTCGCTTCGATGCGCCGCCGCGCCGGACGCACTGGCGCCCCGCGGAGCGCGGCCACGGTGAGCCGTGTTCACCCTAAGAGTGGACGAGCCTGTACATCTTTACCGCTTATGATATTGTACGCCTAGTAACTCACGCCAAAAGGTGTATTGTAAATAAATGTGCCGTGTTCCTTAAGTATAAATGAACTTGGTCCACAGTCATGAACATGAAAATAGCTGACAATTTACTGCAGCAAGATTGTAAGAGGCACAGACATGAAAACGGCAAGAAACAGAGAAATGCAACTAATACGGGTGTCACACGACGCACTTCTAAACGCGATCAAGCCTAATCCGATTTGAATTTCTCAGTCACGATTGGTTCTTTTGCGCAAGCTGCGCGATGGCGCCAATATAAGTCGCGAATTTCAATCCGGATCGGACTTGTTCGCGATCGCAAGTGGTCGTGTGACACCGGTATAATGGAGAATTGTCGGAAATGAATGGCGTGATGGCAATGACTTTGCACAAGAAAACACATAGAAGACGTGTTGCAACTATCCAGATAATGAAAAAGTAAACTGCTAATACACGACAGAAATAAATGCTTTGTCGGTTTTTATGACTCATTTTTTTATCTCATCGTAAATTTAAAGCACCTTGTTAACAGATTTTTGAAGTATTGAATTACTAGCTTCAATAAGTCAAATAGAGCCAGCCACAAGACCTAGCTCTTGACCCTTGGTCTCGGGTTGGGCTTCACATCGAATCCCAGAACGGGCAGGCGCATCAGAAACGATACACAAGGGCAAACGCTGTTCAAAGGATGAGGTGGCCACGACACCGCTGAGAGACGTCAGCGTCACGACGAAAGTAAGCGTCATAGCAGCAGAACTTGTAGAAACATCAACGGTGAGCTTAGGATCGCAGTGGCGGTGCCGTGGCCCGGTGTGGCGTCGAAATGCGCGCACTTTTGAAATGCCCGCTCAGCTGACTCAGTCCCACGTTACGCGATGGAAGAAACTGCGACGTCCAGAAGTGGCGGAGAATCCAGGAGAGGCGAAGTGAGCAAAAACGGTGCTGATAGACCGCAATCCGTTGACCAAAATGTGCCGAACCAGGGTGAGCTCGGCGCATCGAAGAAACGGACCATGGCCGGCCAAGGAAAATCAACAGCAGAACTTGTAGAAACATCAACGGTGAGCGTAGGATCGCAGTGGCGGTGCCCTGACTCTGAATGCAAGCACTTTCAATTGAATACCCCTGCCTTTCCACCTCTGGTATCGTGTACACTGCGATTTGTATTTCTGAAACTGTCCACAGGTTGGTAACCAATATGGCTATTTGTTTCGCGACCCCTGTCCACCGTTTTTGGAGTACGTCAACGACTACAGGAGGTATTCAGAGACCTGGATTGGGAAGAATTGGGGATAAGAGTACATGGAGAATACCTTAGCAACTTGCGATTCGCTGATGATATTGCCTTGCTTAGTAACTCAGGGGACCAACTGCAGTGCATGCTCACTGACCTGGAGAGGCAAAACTGAAGGGTGGGTCTAAAAATTAATCTGCAGAAAACTAAAGTAACGTTTAACAGTCTCAGAAGAGAACAGCAGTTTACGATAGGTAGCGAGGCACTCGAAGTGGTCAGGGAATACATCTACTTAGGACAGGTAGTGAATGCGGATCCGGATCATGAGACTGAAATAATCAGGAGAATAAGAATGGACTAGGGTGCGTTTGGCAGGCATTCTCCGATCATGAACAGCAGGTTGCCATTATACCTCAAGAGAAAAGTATATAACAGCTGTGTCTTACCAGTACTCACGTACGGGGCAGAAACCTGGAGGCTTACGAAAAGGGTTCTACTTAAATTGAGGACGACGCAACGAGCTATGGAAAGAAGAGTGATAGGTGTAACATTAAAGGATAAGAAAAGAGCAGATTGGATGAGAGAACAAGCACGAGTTAATGATATCTTAGTTCAAATCAAGAAAAAGAAATGGGCATGGGCAGGACATGTATAGAGGAGGGAAGATAACCGATGTTCATGAAGGGTTACGGACTGGATTCCAAGTGAAGGGAAGCGTAGCAGGGGGCGGCAGAAAGTTAGGTAGGGGATGAGATTAAGAAGTTTGCAGGGACAACATGGCGACAATTAGCACATGACCGGGGCAGTTGGATAAGTATGGGAGAGGCCTTTACCCTGCAGTGGGCGTAACCAGGCTGCTGCTGCTGCTGCTGCTGCTGCTGATGATGATGAACGATTACGCTCAATATCCCCATTAGGTGCCTCTCCTCCATTGTGTCCCACACGTGTTGCTTGGCATTCGCTATGGCTTCTCTAATCGGTTTCCCCGGAAGCGCACTAATCTGCGCTCCCCTGTGCCACTTTGTGTCCGCTGCATATCCTGTGTTCCTTTCGTCCCTGCTGCATCTTGCAGTAGTTAGCGCGAGAAAAATGAATACACACCAAATAGCCCAGTTCATAGCTCTTCAAATCTACACTCACTCCCCTGCACCTACCCCAGGGACTCCTGAACCGCGGAAGCAGGGGATCCCCAGAGCTTTTCTATCTGGGGCTCAGCCTCCGCCCTCTTCCCGCCGCCTAACCCCCGGTCTGGCAGCCTCTCTCGCCTTTCTAATCATGGCTCCAACTACTGCTTGTAGCCGGCACAAACAATGTAGAGTAATAGGAGGGTAATCAGAGGGCCGTTACTAGCACAGCGGGTGCCTATAATAACCGCAAACGTGGCTGCGAAAGAGGACTGAGAAATATGAGCAAAAATAGTTCAGTGGCTAGGTTGCTATAGCGGCCATGCTGGCAGGGCAAAAAGGAAGTCAGGAAACTTACCAGTAAGTACCACGCTAATGTGAACAGCAGCAGAGAAAGAAGTTTGAAACGCAAATTCGGAGATGAAGACGTAGAATTCTAAATGCGCGGAGTTAGAGGATATATTTAGAGGAATTAGAGGATATATTTTAGTTACAGTAAAGGCAAACAGGTCACCCTAAGGGAGGCTAACTATGAACTGCAAGAAATAAATGAAGAGGGGAAAATTATGACTCAGAGGGAAGTGGCTTAGTGTTCGAAGCGAGATAAATGTACCTGGGAACATGGCAAAGGGCAACGAAATTTCACTTTGACTAAGTTCATTATAAAATTATAGAATATTGTTACATGAAGCTGAAGCCGAATACTATTTACAATTTATTTACAGGTAAGCTCACGGAGGCCCAAATGGCGACGCTATATCAACCGGCACACACGTCGTCTTCGTCCTCCTCAGTGCAGCCACACTGTGGCGGCTGTTCCGTAGCATCACCCCCGGCTGTAGAAGCACCGTCCCGGTGCTTAATATACACATCCGCGGTGAAAAGTGTGTGGTACAGTTTCAGTCTTGCCACGTGAACGATGTCACTTGCAGCTGATGATGACGCTGAGAGATCGGCGGGCATGATTTCATACGTGACATCGGTCACCTGTCGTACCACACGGTAAGGGCCAGTGTAGCGCGACAGCAGCTTTCCGGAAAGGATCACACGGCGAACGGATGACCAGAGAAACACCAGAGAACCCGGAGAAAAGTGCACGTCAGGATGGTGGCAATCATAGAGGCATCTCTGATGCTCCTGTGAGGCCTCGAGACGGGAGCGGGCGAGCTGGCACGCGTGGTCGGCGTGTGCGATCGCGTCGGGGGAGCATTCAGTGGCGGAACTTGTGGCCGAGGGCAGCAAAGTGTCCAAGGGCTACACGGGTTCTCGGCCATATAGGAGGTAGAATGGTGAATAGCCGGTGGTGTCGTGACGCGATGAATTATACGCGAACATCACATACAGTAAGTGAAGATCCCAGTCGTGGTGGTCGGTCGCAACGTACTTGGAAAGCCTGTCGGTGATGGTCCGGTTGAGGCGCTCCGTGAGGCCGTTGGTATGTGGGTGGTAGGACGTGCTGAACTTATGCTTTGTCGAGCAGGAGCGGAGGATGTCCTCGACGACTGCCGGCAGAAAGCTGCAGCCATGGTCCGTGAGTAATTGGAGCGGAGCACCATGCACTCAAATAATGTCATAGAGCAGAAAGTCAGTAACGTCAGTAGCGCAACTTGTCGGGAGGGCTCTGGTGATTGGGTACCGCGTCGCATGATCAGTAGCGACGGCGATCCATTTATTTCCGGAGCCCGAGAGAGGAAACGGTCCAAGAAGGTCTAGACCAAGGCGGAAAAAGGGCTAGGGTGGGATGGCGATCGGCTGGAGACATCCAGCTGGAGGTGTGGAGGGCTTCTTCCGGCGCTGACAGGGCTTACAAGCGGCAACATAGCGCCGCACGGAGCGGGCGAGACCCGGCCAAAAGAATCGACGGCGTACACAGTCGTATGTGCGCGAGACGCCCAAGTGTCCAGCCAAGGGAGCATCGTGAATTTGCTGGAAGACAGTCGAACGCAGGTGCGATGGAATGACGAGCAGAAGGTCGGTCAAGGCCGAGTGGATCGAGATTGCGGCGGTATAATGTCCCCTCCTTAAGGCGAAACATCTGCTGTCGCCAGGAGTTGACTACAAACAGTCGATGAGGGTGTTTAATGAAGGATCGCGCCGTTGCTCGTCGCCGATTTGAAGCAACTGGGACATAGAGAAAACGCAAGCGATGGCGTCCGCATCAGCCGGTTTGTCGACGGGGTAGCGGGACAAACAATTGACATCCTGGTGCAAGCGTCCCGTCTTATATACCACGAAGAAGGTATATTCTTGCAGGCGTAACGCCCAGCGAGCGAGTCGTGCCGTGGGGTCCTTGAGTGAGGATAACCAGCAGAGAGCGTGGTGATCAATGATGACACAGAAGGGGCGTCCGTACAAGTATGGACGAAATTTCACAACAGCCCACACAAGAGCGAGGCACTCGCGCTCTGTGATTGAATAATTGCGCTCGGCGGGAGATAGAAGTCGGCTGGCATAGGCTATAACGAGATCACGTCCACGCTGGCGTTGTGTTAACACTGCTCCTATGCCGTGACCACTGGCATCAGTTCGAACTTCCGTTGAGGCAGACGGGTCAAAGTGGGCCGAAATTTGAGGCGTGGTAAGGAGAGTAGTCAGCTGCGAGAAAGATGCAGCATGGTCAGGACCCCAAGAAAAGGGGGCGTCTTTCTTCAAGAGGTCGGTAAGGGGACGTGCGATGGTCGCAAAATCCTGCACAAAGCGTTGAAAATAAGAGCACAGCCCTACGAAACTGCGAACGTCCTTGGTAGACTTCGCAACATGAAAATCGCTAACGGCACGAATTTTGTCCGGATCGGGTCGAACGCCTCTGGCGTCTACGAGGTGTCCAAGGACGGCGATTTGGCGGCGAGCGAAATGACATTTTGACGAGTTCAACTGGAGACCGGCGCGGCGGAACACGTCAAGAATCGCTGAAAGACGGCCTAGATGCGTGCCGAATGTGGACGAATAAACAATGACGTCGTCCAGATAGCACAAACAGGTGGACCACTTGAACCCCAGTCCATCATTCGTTCGAAGGTGGCGGGCGCGTTACAGAGACCGAAAGGCATCACCTTCAAGTGATAAAGGCCGTCAGGGGTAACAAATGCAGTCTGCTCTCGGTCCATGTCATCGACGGATGTCTGCCAGTAGCCGGACCGTAAGTCGATAGAAGAAAAATAGGTGAGACCGTACAGGCAGTCTAGAGCGTCTTTGATACGTGGCAAAAGGTACACGTCCTTTTTTGTGATTTTGTTCAGGTGGCGATAATCTACACAAAAGTGCCACGTTCCATCCTGCGTTTTGACAAGTACGACAGGAGATGCCCAGGGACTATAGGATGGCTCGATAAGGTCCTTTGCAAGCATCTTTGGGACTTCCTGTTGGATAACAGCTCGTTCCGACGCAGAAACACGGTATGGACGTCGGTGAATAGGTTACGCATCGCCAGTATTTATGCGATGGGTCACGACGGACGTTTGACCTGAGGGTCTATTGTCAAAGTAAAAAAATGTCGTGATAGCCTTCAAGAACGCGGCAAAGAGCTTCAGCTTGAGCAGGTGTAAGGCCAGAGGAGACCATCGTTTTAATGTCGACGTCAGTACTGTGCGATGACGTCACGGTATGGGCTGAGCTGTACCCATCTTCCACTGTGAATGGCTCGACCTAATCATCCTGCAAAGTGCGAATTATAGCCAAGGAGATCCCCTGAGGCAGAATTTGCGCGGTTAGCGCGAAATTGACAAGTGGAAGGCAGGTGCGGTTGCCAGTAATTTTCAGCACAGTGTGCGGCACGGTAACACTATGTGTAAGCATAACGGCCGCAATTGGTGCGGCTACGTAATTGCCGTCAGGTACAGCTAAAGAGGACAAGTCGACGTCTGCCACAGAGTGAGGTGGTAGGCGAATAAAATCTTTGCAGCTCAGATGGCTTGGAGGCGGGTCCACAGGGGCGGCAAGAAGAGGCAAGTCAAGGCGAAGTGAGCCGGCCGAAAAGTCAGTGAGGGCAGAATGATGGGCAATGAAATCCAGACCGAGAATGAGTTCGTGAGGGCAATGCTCGATGACGGTGAAGAGAACGACGGTGTGTCTCTAAGCAATGGTGAGTTGGGCAGAACACATGCCAACAATAGCGACAGTCCCTCCGTCGGCGACTTGTACAACTTGGTTCGGGGCAGGCGTCAGAACTTTCTTGAGCCGACGGCGAAGAGCAGCACTCATAATGGACACATGCGCCCCGGTGTCAATCAACGCGCACACAGGAACATTATCGCCGAGAATGTCCAAAAGATTCTTGTTCGTGGGTAAGGTGAAGCGAGGATTTCGTGCCAATGTTGTCAATGCAGCTTCACTTGCAGTAGCTGCACTGTCGAGTTTTCCAGTCGGGGGTGCGGCGAGTAGGTCGGAGAAGGAGCACGGCGTGGCGGGGACGAGCCAAATTGGCGGCGGGAGGGAGAAGGCGAGCGGGAGTAGCGGGGTCGTGTCAAAGGTGTCGCAGGGTCAAATGATGGAGCGGGCATAGAAGGGGCGAAGCAAAAGGATGCGCTACAGGGGCGAGGGGGGTAATCAGGATAATAGCGCGTCGGAGAAGTCGAGCGGCTGCGGCAGTGGCGAGCAACATGTCCAATGCGTCGGCAGTTAAAACAGATCGGCTTGTCATCCATGGTTCGCCATTCGGAGGGGTTGCGCTGTCCATGAAAGGAGTAAGAAGAGCGCGGTGGGGACGTGCGTGGAGACAAAGGTTCCGAGCGTAGGGAACGAATGGATTGCACGCCGACGTTGGACAACTGTTGACGGACGACGGCCTGGATGAAGGAGATTGTCACCGGAGAATGATCAGGTAACGGGAATGAAGGGGCCGCCGGTTGTGCCGCTTCGATCTCTCGACGAATGACGCGGGTCAAGTTGTCACATCTCGACGGCTGTTAGAAGAGGTCATCACAGGGTGACGTAGCAGCTGTGTTGGGAAGTCGCGTGATGTGCTGGGATACCCGGCGACATTTAGCATGCTTGAGACGGCGGCACTCCTTGAGGATGGTATCGATGCTGGTGACGTTCGCAAATACCAGTAAATTGAAGGCGTCGTCAGCAATGCCTTTGAGGAAGTGATTAATCCTATCGTCCTCAGTCATGTTCGGGTCAGCCTTCGCACAAAGGGCCAACACGTCGAGAATGTACTACACGTAGGACTCGGTCGACGTCTGTACACGTGTGGCAAGGGCTTTCTTGGCGTTTACTTGTCGACCAAACGGATTGCCAAAAAGGTCGCGTAGCTTGTCTTTGAAGAGATCCCAGCTCGAGATGTCCTCTTCGTGAGTGTGGAACCACGCCAATGGAGCTCCGTCGAGGTAGAAAAGTACGTTGGCAAGCATAATAGTCGGATCCCACCTGTGACTGGTGCTCACACGTTCGTATAAGCGGAGCCAGTCGTCAACATCAGGACTACCGACTCCGTTGAAAACACCAGGATCCCGAGGTGGGGAAACGGTGACGTAGGTCGGGGCTGCAGGCGGAGATGGTTGTGTAGATGAAGTTCCGCCAGCAGGAGCCGAAGTTGCATTGTCGCCGTTGCGACCGCTGGGAAGCTCCATGACGGGTACGGGGAGCGTCCACCTCCACCAAATTAATGTTACGTAAAGCGGAAGCCAAATACTATGAACAATTTATTTACAGGTAAGCTCACGGAGGCCAAAATGGCGACGCTATATCAAACCGGCACTATTCGTCCTCCTCGGTGCAGCCACACTGTGGTGGCTGTTCCGTAGCAATATACTACACTACGGAAGCATTTTCGGCAAAGCCGTAGGGCAGCGGTAAGTAGATAATTTTTTGTTTACTAGCAGCCTCTAAACCTGAGAGAACGACACCCTCGAGATTCTGCAGCTAACTGCGGGCAGCCGCGACCACCGACTAATCTCGTAGGTTACGTCGAGCAGCAGTGCGTTCTGGGTCACGCGTCACTTCCGGCGAGCGGTAATGACAGTGTTTCTTTTTTCTGTTTAGGTACGCAAAACGACTATTTCTTGCGAGCTTTTCGAGACTTTCACTCGTATCTCGAACGCAGCATATGTTATAGCGGCTCCTTTATACCTACATTAAGCGATTCTTTTTACGAGGTCCAATGTTCCGTTGCTGATTGTATTTAGATGAAAAAAATGCTCACACGAGGACGACTTGTGCATAGCGCGTGGAAGTGGTGAGTTTGTTTTGTTAGAATGTAGAAATTTTCATTAAGCGATAAATGCGGGAGTAGTTGGCTGGTTCGTGTCAAATGGCCCTAGGGTCTGGACGGCTGAGAGAGCTATAGCTCAAGGAAAGGGTAAAGGTGTAGAGAAGCGAGCAATATTTTAAATAATGTCGCTTTCAGTACAAATATTTTGGGGTATTCGGACGCAATAAAGGAGGTAAAAGGACGACCTTGGTCGTTGATGCTGCCATCCCGTATCGATAAATGTGCTGTCATCATTATCATCCTCACCTGCCCATGCAAGTGATGCTTGCGGAGTAGCAGATGATAGATTTGTTGCTAAGAGCTCCTATTTTCGTTCACTGAATGAATAAATAAAATTAGATGCGCAGTTATCTTGCAGCCGCGCCTACGAATGTGTGAATCACCTCCTCTTCGAGTGCTCAAGACACGAAACTGCAATGCGAGCACTTGGGGCACATTTATTGTTATTAGATAAACGACCATTTATCCAGAAAGAGAGAATGGCGAGTCTACGGCCAACACTGAAGTTGCAGAGAAAAGCGCCAGTGGCTTCATAAGGTTTCTTAGCAAACACCAATATACTGCTATTATTCATACTCGTGTACGTGTTTGTCTTCTGTGACTTTCTGGACTCGTGTTCATTGACTGTATTAATGGTTTCTTGGAACACTTTTGCGACTTCAGTCTGTTTGCCACGCAACAAAGAGCAGACGGTGCAACCCAACCGCGCAAACCATTCTTTTCAAACCATTCTTCCGCGCAAGCCCATCTTACCCAACGCAGCACCAATGATACATTCCGGAGCGTGGCCGCAGAGTGATCTGTGCAAACAATCAACAAGGAAATTCGCGCCTGCGCGGAAGGCTTTCGACGCCCCTCAAGCAACCCGATAAAAGGAACCAGCGACAGCCACGGACACATCAGAGCGGTGCTGGCAGCCGTCTGTGCGACTGCTAACCGTATTGTTGCACCTATGCAGGTGGGCGCACACACATTCGTGTGAAAGTTTATTTCCTTGCATTTTACGGTTTCTGCACTGCTCTGGTACCACTTGTTGTCTGTGACGCGTTTGTGGAAAACTTGTTAAAATGGGGGACGACGAGGCTACGCAACTTGACAATTTTGCCAAGACACTCGCAGACGAGGCTCCCAAAAGCATTAAAGAAGTTACTAAGGTTCTGATAGAAATGACTTCTAAATTTATGGAGACCATGACTGAAATTAAGGTTACCGTAAACAAGTTGAACTCATCTAGCAACGCTGTACAGACTGAAATAGCAGCAGTGAAGGAATCAATGGGTTTCATGAACACTGCCTTTGAGGGCTTCAGAACAGAAGTTAAAACGATGAGGCTTGAACTCGCAGAAGTAAACAAGAACAATCTGGAAATTCAGCAAGAAAATAAGAAGCTGACGAATGAAGTGAAAGAATTAAAAACACAATTCGTTGAACTGAAGCAATACAGCAGAAGGAATAACATCGAATTGAAAGGTATCCCTGAATCTGATAACGAGAACCTCGGTAGCATGATGACACAGATAACGTCTTACCTACAAGTTAAGCTTTCTCCTGAGGAAATCGACGCTGTACATCGTGTTCCAACCAAGTCGAAGGGACCTTCCAATGTAATTGTGAAGTTTAAGTCAAGGTCCCCACGTGACAAAATATTGCAAGCTGCGAAAAAGAACAGGCTAAATACTTCCGTGCTTGGCTTCCCAGAGAATGATCCCGTTTTTCTTAACGAACATATGTGTCCAGAAAAAAAGGTTTTGCTCGGAAAAGCTATTGGCATAAAGCGTTACAGAGGCTGGAAGTTCGCATGGGTCTCTGAAGGCAAAATCTTGATGAGAAAAACGGAAAGCTCGAGAGTAATGCACATAACCCGTGAAGATGACCTGGGAAAAATTGTTTGATTACCAATGCTCTTGTGTTTTAGTACTTGTATACTCTTACAATGTCTTTGGCCATAGATGAAGATGACCTGTTAAGCAGCGACAAAAACACATAAATATTTTACTCTAATATCCGCAGTGTGAGGAAGAACCTGAACCTTCTAGTGGCTTCCTTGACAAGATATTCCGAATCTTTTGATATTGTAGCACTTACAGAAACCTGGCTGCAAAAAGATGAGAAAGTTATGCTTCCTGGCTATATTATGATATCTCATCCGAGAGAATAAAAAAACCGCTGTGGTGGTGTTGCCTGTTTTCTCAAGAAATGGTCTACCTTTCTCGTCTTTGGCGCCAGTCACCCTCAGTCATGCAGACATAGAAACACTGTTCATAAAACTGCCCCATTCATTCACTGTTGGAGTTACTTACCGTCCACCAAACTCGCGCCTTTCCTCCTTTCTTGATAAACTCGAAGGAATTCTTGAAACGCTTACTACACACTCGGAACGCATAATTATTGTTGGCGATTTTAACATTGATACAAGTGCTGAATGCCACAAAGACTACATGAACCTGTTAACATCGTACAATTTCCGAAATATGATTAATACACCGACGCGTGTAACTACCTCTTCTTCATCTATTTTTGATCGTGCATTAACAAATATACTGACTAGGATACGCGCTGCGGTTTACAGCGAACCCACCTCCGATCACCTCCCACTTTTTGTTGCCGCTGACATTGATATAAAACCAGAGCGTGAGATCAAGAAGTATGTATCTAAAATAGATCATGCCCTACTGCGAGAAAATCTATTGGCCATTGACCCCAGTGTAATATATCATGATGACGTCGATACAGAGTTTAGTAACCTAACAGACACGCTTTCGCAAATGGTTACTACCTGCAGCAGAAGTATTAGTGTTCGCTCATACGAAGCACCACTATGCCCTTGGATGACTGAGCGAATCCTCGCCGTTCTAAAAGAGAAGGATTCATGGTACCGTAAGTGGAAGCAACACAAGGATAATGTTTACTATTCCAAACAATTTAAGAGCCTGCGCAATAGATCCGTGTCGATGATGAGGGCACGAAAAAAAGCATATTACATGCGTCTCGTTGAACAGGCTTCTGGCAATTCACAAAAGGTCTGGAAAATAATAAATAAAATTGCTGGCAAAGCCAGTTTGGGCCGTGTTCTCCCGGAAGAAATAGATCGCAATACTACAGAAAGATTTAATTCCTTTTTCACCAATATCGGCCCATCATTGGCTGCTCAACTCCCCGAATCACAAAAAAATGCTGCATCCAATACAGTTCTCAATACTTCTCTAATGTTTGAAATCGAACCCCATAAAATTACATCCATTATTCTCAGCTTACCAGGCAATAAATCTGCCGGACTGGATGGAATTTACCCATGCATACCCAAAGAAAACACTGATATCTTGGTACCAATCTTATGCAAACTTTTTAATCATTCATTAATATCTGCAAAGTACCCCTCTGCACTAAAGATTGCCAAAGTTGTCCCGGTATACAAAGATGGCGACTGATCCAACCCGTCAAGCTACATACCCATTTCTGTCCTAAGTGTTAATAATATTTACGAAAAGATTTTATCCAATAATATTAGCAAATTCTTAGAAAAATATAACCTACTCTGTCAACAGCAACATGGATTTCGAAAACATCATTTAACGGCATCTGCAGTCCTAAGCCTGACTCAATTAATTAATACAGCGTTACATGAAAAGAAACTGGCCGCTGTTGTATTTGTCGATTTAAAGAAAGCGTTTGATACCATGGATCACGTTATTATGCTCAACAAATTAAACCACTATGGATTTCGCGGTGAAGCCTACAGCTTACTTTCCAGTTACATCGAAAACCGTCAACAAGCTGTAGTTATCAATAACATCATATCATCACTTAAATATTTACAGACCGGGGTTCCTCAAGGATCTGTTTTAGGGCCCATGTTATTTTCGTTATACTTGAATGATTTGCCGAAGGTCCTAAGTTGCTGTGATATTTTATTGTATGCTGATGACACTGCTATCATAGTAACAGCAGACAACCATGAGGATCTAGAAGCAAAGACAAACGCTGAATTGAAAAAAATTACAAGCTGGTTTTTTACCAACAAGCTAACGAGTAATTCAAGCAAAACCAAATATATGGTATTTAGCTCACGAGCAAAAGTCATTGACAGCTTCCAAATTAACATTTTCATTAACGACCACTCACTAGAGCGAACACATTCATTTAAGTATCTTGGTGTCATTCTAGATGAACATCTTCACTGAAAAAATCCGATTAGCGCCGTCTGTTCAAAGTTGGCTTCTGGCTGTTATGCCTTATCACAGGCCCGTGATTGTTTTAACAGACATACACTGCGTACCTTTTATTTTGCCCTTATTAACAGTCAACTAACATGCTGTGTAGAATCATGGGGTTTAACATACAACACTTACCTTGATCCTATCCGGCGATTAGAAAAACGGGCTATCCGAATTTTAACACAAAGCAAGTATACTGAACCAAGTAAACCAATTTTCCAGTTACTAAATATCCTTCCTTTTGATCTTTTGCGGTCTTTAAAGATAGCGCTGTGTGTAAACAACATAGTAAAATGTAACCAACCTTTCAATGCCTCCCTGTTTCGCTCTCCTTCTCGACTCACGAGAAACCTCACACATAGTAACTTTAATCTGCCGCCGAATAATAACATATACAGTGAAATATTGGTGCAGTTTTCAGGAGCCAAAGTTTGAAATGCTTTACCTCCAGAAATAAAACAGTCCCACGAAACAAATAAAGCATTAAGAACATACTTTTTGAGCCTTATTTGATCTATGTGACAGTCGTTTGCGGTTTGTGTTTGTTGTACAGTGTTGTTCATTACAGATCTTTATTCATTCTCCTGTAAAATGCATATTATATTATTTTCTCCTCATTGTATAGTATACTTTGGTCTTTCGCTGTGATTTTGGGCATTCTATTTTACACAAGTGTTGTGTCATTGCCATCGTGTATTTTTGTTTCTGAACCCCACACTAGCCTCTGGCTATGGGCTCGGTCAGTGTCTGATAATTTGTATGGGAAGAGTAAAAAAAATACAAATGAAAAAGAAAAGAAAAGGCATTAGTTAAAAATTATGCAGATCCCACGCAATTTAGCTTTCGGTGCTGATTGTTTTGTTGAACCATAATTAGCGGTGGTGTTGACGGCGAAACCTCAATTTCTTCAAGATTTAGGCTAACACGAGAGTGGTCAGTTGATGTTAAACGTTACCTCGCGTGCACCACTTCTGTTTGTCTTAATAGTACACAGAACACACGAGCAGAGGTGTTCGTTTGAGGCATTCTTGTGCGCCATTTTCATCACCTCTGCGAGGGTTGAGCATTCTCAATGCGTCACATGGCCCATCTCTTCGTGACATAAGTACTGAATTGGATTAAGGGGCTGTACATGCCAAAACCCCAATCAGATTATGAAACACGCCGTAGTTGTGGACTCCGCTATAAGTTTGACACTGTGATGTTCTTAACGTGTCCCAAAATCTAACTACGCGCGCGTTTCCTATTTCGTTCTCGTCAAAATGCGACTGCCGTGGTTGAGATCAAGTCCGCGACCTCTACCGCATAGCCGCAAAGCTACCACCGCGGGCACAGAAGTGTTGATTTGATGCTCGACCACCTCCACAGTATCGCCTGGACCCTGCGGCGCGCTTTAATTAATGCAACTGTGCTTTTGCATGCCCTGCGTAATTTGTCCACTTGCCATATTTGTATGGTGTTTATTTTTTTTAGAAATAGCAGGAACGTACTGTACCAGCTTATACAGTTTCCCAGCATCCGCTGTCATATAGTACATTTCCTTGCATTGTCACGTCATCTCCACCCACCCCCTTGTATGGTAACTGCCTCTTCTCCTCCCTCCTCTCTACAGTTCTATCTACGTCCCCTCTGGACCCGCAGGTTAGTAGAAAGAAAAGCACTGTAGTTTCTGCAGTGTTCTTGGGGGGAGTCACGAATAATTACCGCTGTCAAGAGGCTAACGTAGTGACGCCCAGGGTGCTCCAGAGAGCATTGTGTACGTTCAATACCGGTGGGGTCCAAACGAGTTTCTCGCGCCGCCTTTCCTCTGTGACTCGCTCCTGGAATGTATACACAGGCTCTGAGCCCCCGACGCAGTGTGCCATACAGCAGCACCTACAGCAGCAGTAGTCGGAAAGTGGAAGGAAGAGGCAAAGAACTCTTCGCTTTAAAAACAAGTTCAAACAAGGAGGCGCGACAAAGATGCTGATTCAATTAGTAAACAATCGGTGAAGGTGCGAATTATAGTAGTGCTCCCCGATCGATGTCCCTTTCTGTGCCGCGCAGTGTGCACCTGCTCGAATTCTTACCCGAGTGTCCAGTCTGCCGTCGCTTTCCTTGCTGGACGCTGTCGTCCCGATGTCCTTCGAAGCAGGCCCAGTTGCGGCCGATAATGTTGTGCGCCCATCCCGCCTTGGTGCTGCTGCAGAAGCTCTCGCTCTTACTGTTGTTGGAGAAGGCGAAGTACCTGCGAGAGGGATTGAACGACGTTTCCCGAGTCGAGGAGAGGCACTTGCAGTGCCGTTTAGCAGAACTGCGGGCGGGAAGAAACGAAGTGGACAGAAAAAACAGAGCGTCTGTCCTGTCTGTTTTCTCGCGCCCGCATTTCTGCTCACCTACAGAACATGGTGCACCAACTGCCCCAATAGTCTACGCTTCTGAGAGGCACTTCATCGTGCAAAGGTTTCTGGAGTTTTCGAAATTAAGAAGTCTATTGCAAGTTTACTTGAGTTCAGTTAATTTCAGTTATTTTCATCTTAAGGGCTCGAAGGCATCGCATAAGGGGCGGGAAGGGACTCAATATCACGTGAAATTAATGACTGCAAAAACAAGTTAAAGTACAGCAAAAAAAAAATCAACGAGAAGAAAGGAGGTTAACTGAGGGGCCCGATTTTTATTAGTCATTTATTAGCCCTTTCTTCTCGTTTATTACCTAACGAGGGTCTCGAATCCGGCAACATTGATGCCTTGAGGTAGCATATGTGGGTTTATTGACCAGTTGCCTTCACCCGAAAAGATCACGTTCTTGTGACGCCTGCGGCAAAAAGGACGTTCCACGTCCACCGCCAAGGTCGGTGAGTAGTGACGCTGCCTAATACTCTCAGGGTTCTACTAGGACACATAAGTACCCAAGAAAGCGGATGGGAAAACCGCGCCGCGGTAGCAAGCTTGGTAGAGCATCGCACGCGAAATGCGAAGGTTGTGGGTTCGGTTGCCACCTGCGGTAAGTTGTTTTTTCATCCACTTTAATTTCCATTAATTTATCGTGTCTTCGTTTCATTTATTAAGCACAAGTAATTTCACCTATGTTGTCCTTGGGGTCAGTTTTTGTTGGCTTCTTCAGAAAAAAAAATGAAGTATTATAAGGCGCTTACAATGGTAAAGGATAATAACTATGGATAAATAACGTATACTGCAAATACAGGTCCATCAATAAGAAGGAGGAAGAGGAACCTCCTGTGCAAGTGATATAAAGATAAGGAGTGGCTCACGAGTGACTGAAAGAAGGAAGAAAATAAGGCGAGCAAGAGAAGACAGTAAGATGTGGCGAAATATAAGCGAAGAGAAATATTTTCGATATTATTTGAAGTTTCAAGACACTATCGCTTGCAAGTAGGCATTAAGCGCGTTCCTCAGGGTAATAGCTGAAAACCGGCAGAATATATATATATATATATATATATATATATATATATATATATATATATATATATATTACGCGAAGGACGAGTCAGCCAGACGAGTAACTACTGACAGGTTACGTTTACAGCAGCGGTTTCAGCGCTGACCGGTTAGATTCACAGCGCGAGCCCAATTCGTAATTCCTCCTGTTTTCTCGAGTGATGGCGCCCACGCGCCTCGTTCAAACAATCAAATACCACGCATGTGCAGCATAATCCCTCGGTGGCAGAAGCGACGTCCGGGAGCGTCTAAATGTCATCACTGGGAGGGTGGTACTGCTTCAGTCTTGTAACGCGCACGATATCACTAGACTGGGAAGCAGACGGGACGTCAGGGGTGATCTCGTAAGTGATAAGAGTCGCGACACGAAGCACTCGGTATGGTTTCCTAGGTATACTTTGTTGCGCAAAATACATTTCGTGAAAAGGGACAGAAGAAAGGAAGACATTGAAGTGGCTTTCTTCTGTCTTTTTCACGAAATGTATATTGCGCCACAAAGTATACCTAGGAAATCTAAGCACCAACTTGCCCAAGAAGTCCTATTGGAATATCTCACTCGGTATGGGCCTGTGTAACAAGACAGCAGTTTTTCTGACAGGCCGACCTGACGCGACGGAGCCCATAGCCGCACAAAAGAACCAGGCGGGAAGTGCACGTCTTGGTGGCGCCGGTCGTACAAACACCTTTGACTCTCTTGGGAATTCAAAAGGCGGTCATGAGCAATTTCCCTTGCGTGGGCAGAGCGGGCGATGGCGTCAAGTGCATATCCACTGCTTGGTGCCGCGTGAACAGGGAGGGTTGTGTCAAGGGGCAGTGCTGGTTCTCGGCCGAACGGAAGGAAAAAAAATTACCGACGATTACGTTACTTCCTAATGCGAAATTTGAGCGCAGCAAATAAGCTGTTTCACCTTTTCGATAGATTGGATTCTCACGGCACGTATCCGGAAGCGGTTTCACGTCATTTTGGAACCAGAGCCGATCACACACTGAACACACACTTCCAAACGGATTGTCTGTAAACTGTCGCCGGAAAGCATTTGTTGCACCCTGACTGTTTGCGAGCCTTTGTGTGCGTTTGGCCTCGGCCTCGGCCGCGCGAACGGTAGAGTCTTCTCTGCGACGGCGATGAGCTTCTGCTTCAGCCTCGCTTACTGCTGGTTGCTCTCGACGGCGGCGATGAGCCTCCGCTTCGGCGGTGCGAACGGCAGGGTCTTCTCGGCGGCGGCGATGAGCTTCTGCTTCAGCCTCGCTTACTGCTGGTTGCTCTCGACGGCGGCGATGAGCCTCCGCTTCGGCGGCGCGAACTGCAGGGTCTTCTCGGCGGCGGCGGTGAGCTTTTGCTTCAGCCTCGCTTACTGCTGGTTGCTCTCGACGGCGGCGATGAGCCTCCGCTTCGGCGGCGCGAACGGCAGGGTCTTCTCGGCGGCGGCGCTTAGCCTCTGCTTCGGCGACGCGTACTCCTGGATCATCTCCACGGCGGTGACGGTAAGCTTCTGATTCGGCGGCACGCACCTCTGGATTCTGACGGCGACGGCGCTGGGCCTCTGCTCTGGCAGCTCGTTTAGCAGCAGCAGCAGCAGCAGACGGAGGACTTCCATCGGTCGTCTCGCTCATGGCTCAGAAAGAACTGGCAGATAATTTCGCAGTGGCGAACGGCAGCGGCAATTTCGGCTCGGGCGGTGCACATATACAGATCCGCCGCCACCGATCTGGCTCTCTGATTGCCACCGCACAGGGCGAACGGCAGCGGCAATTTCGGCTCGGGCGGTGCACATATACAGATCCGCCGCCACCGATCTGGCTCTCTGATTGCCACCGCACAGGGGTTGCATTGGAGGAGGAGCGAAGAAAGGAATTAAGTTCGAGCCGGCGCTTTGACAACCGGAGACTCGCAGGAAGAGGGAGGAGGGGGGCGGCGTGTACACCCAGCGGCAAACGATGGAGGCAGAAGCGCGCGCAGCAAGCGGACAACACGATAAAGGGAGGAGGGAAGAGATAGCAGCGACTGACTGATGCCGCTGACGCCGATAGTGAGTCAACCCCAGCTGCGGAGTTGGTTTCAGGGACAACGCCGCCGATGCCGACACAAACAATATGATACCCTCGCTTCCGCAGCGCTAAGAACCAGGTCTAGCCGTGGGAAGGTGGTCACGTATTCGTCGACGTGCCGGGGCCTACGTGAAATAACCGGCGCGTCGGCAACTGAAGAGCACCCTATCCGCCACACAAGAACAGGGGGGGGGGGGGACCCTTTCCTCCTCTTTCTGCATGGCGGCGACGGTGTTCTATGCAGTCACGTTATCTTGACTCTAGCGGCGTCAGCGGCATCCAGCGGTATCAGTCGGTCGCTGCTAGCGCTGGGGGGATGAAAGGGGGGCGGAGCTGGTTACGAGGCCGACGACAACGCCGACGACGACGCGAAACCCAGGAACGGACGCCAAAGAGCTGCGCTCTAAAAAGGGGAATAACCGGTTGTGTCGTGGCGCGGGGGAGCATAAGCAAATGTGACAAACGGTAGCGCGAGGTCCCGGTCAGTATGGTCTGAAGAGACATATTTCGCGAGAATGACTGTGAGAGTGCGATTGAGACGCTCCGTGAGGCCATTTGTTTGCGGATGGTATGACATGGATAGCTTGTGCCTGGTGGCACCGGACTGTGGGATTTCGGCGATAACTTTTGAAAGGAATGACCGGCCATGGTCTGTGAGAGGTTGTCGCGGAGCTCCATGTAATAAAATCACGTCGCGAAGAAGAAAATTGGAGACATCTGTGGCGCAGCTTGTAGGAAGCGCTCGGTTGATGGCGTAGCGCGTGGCGTAGTTCATGGCCACAGCGATCCACCTGTTCCCTGAGGTACAAAGAGGAAAAAGGCCAAGTAAGTCCAAAGCAACCCGAAAGAATGGTTCCGCGGGGATGACGAGTGGTTGAAGGTATCCAGCAGGGAGCGTCGATGGTGTCGTGCGTTGCGGGCATTTATCACACGCTGCTGCGTATCCTCGAACGGAGCGAGCAAGCCCTGGCCAAAAGAAGCGTCGGCGAATCCGGTCGTAGGTACGTGACACACCCTGGTGACCGGCAGCGGGGAGGTCGTGAAGTTCGTGGTGAACAGCCGAGCGAAGGTATTTAGGGATCACAAATTAAGGAGTAATGCAGGACTGTCGGGGTGAACGTGGTGGCGGTAGAGTACGCCATCTTGAAGCATGAATAAACGAAGGGAACTATCGGCAAGTGACAATTCCGGGTGGTCAATGATGATACGCAAGGATGGGTCACGGCACTGCTCGTCGGCGACATGGAGCAGTGGAAAAACAGAGAGAACACAGGCGTCGGTGTCAATATTAGACTTAGAGGTCGCGTGTACGACCGGGTAGCGAGAGATGCAATCTGCGTCCTGGTGTTGGCGTCCCGACTTGTAAGTCACTGTGTAGGGACATTCTTGTAATCGGAGGGACCAACGACCAAGCCAGCCAATAGGATCCTTGAGCGACGAAAGCCAACAGAGTGCATGATGGTCTGTCATTAATGAGAAGGGCTTGTCATATAAATATGGGAGGTACTTTGAAACAGCCCAGACGAGAGCAAGACATTCACGCTCGGTAATCGAATGGTTACGCTCTGCAGTTGTCAGGAGCCGGCCAGCGCAGGGTATAACGCGGTCGTGTCCGTGTTGGCGTTGCAATAAGACGGCGCTGATCCCATAACCACTGGCATCAGTTCGGACCTCTGTAGGTGCGGATGGGTCAAAGTGGGCCCAGACCTGTGGATTGGCGAGAATTGTGATAAGGCTTGAAAATGTGGCAGCCTGAGGGGAAACCCACGTAAAAGGCTTGTTTTCTTCAGAAGTTCAGTGAGTGGTCGAGTCATTGCTGCAAAATCTTTGACGAACCGTCGGAAATAACAACAGAGCCCCACGAAACTGCGGACGTCTTCGACAGACGGAGGCACAGGAGAAGCCTTTACCGCTCGAGCCTTCTCCGGGTCGGGTTGTACTATGCAAGCATCGATGAGATGGCCTAGCACTGTAATCTGTCGACGCCCGAAGTGGCACTTCGATGAGTTTAACTGGAGCCCAGCCTTCAGGAAGACGTCAAGAATAGCTGCTACGCGCTCAAGGCGCGTCTCAAATGTAGTAAATGTAGGAGAGAACACAAGGACGTCGCCGGAGGTAACAAAGGCAAGTTGACCATTTGAAACCATGAAGCAGGGAGTCGATCATCCGTTCGAACGTGGCGTGGGCATTGAATAAACCGAACGGCATAAACTTGAATTGGTAGAAGCCATCTGGAGTGACGAAGGCTGTCTTTTCTTGGTCTTGCTCATCGACGGGAATCTGCCAATAACCAGATCGCAGCTCGTGTGCCTAAAATTATTTCGCACCGTGAAGACATTCAAGAACGTCGTCAATTCGTGGTAAATGGTAAACGTCGATCCTTTTTAGCAATTCGGTTTCTGTGGCGGTAATCAACGCAGAAACGCCAGGTGGCATTTTTCTTTTTGACGAGCATGACGGGCGACGCCCAAGGACTAGACGAGGGCTCAACAATGCCTCTGGCGAGCATCTTGTTTACTTCCTGCTGAATAACTTGCAGTACTGCCGTGGACACGCGATACAATCGGCGGTGAATGGGAACAGCATCACCAATGTTTATCCGATGCCTAATAAGGGACGTCTGACCAAGTGGTAGATTGTCAGTGCCAAATATGTCGGGGTAGGGAAGTAAAGGGAGATATAGGGTGGCTGTTTGGTTAGGTGCGAGGTTCGGAGAAACCATGGGACGTAATGGGCCGTCGAGGTTCAAGCCATCCTGCGGGTAATCAGGAGGATCTGGAGACGCTCGGCTGCAAAAGCAATGAGGCGATCATCTGTCACTGACCGGAGCGTGGGCACCGGTATGCCTTCAGGTAACACTTGCTTCATCAAGCCAAAATTGATAACGGGAAGACACGTCCGCTTAGCGGCAAGGGTTACGACGGAGTTTGACACAGAGATGTCGCGCGCCAGGAAGACATCACGAACGGGTGCGACGAAATAGTCGCAAGCAGGCACGGTTGGCGTTGAGGCTAATTCGACGAAGGTTAGGGCATTTGGAGGTAAGCGAACAAACGCAGTAGTGCAGAGGGTATTCGGTTGTTCGGGGCGAACGTCTAAAAGAAGAGGAAGCTCGTGGCACAGCGTACCGGTGACACAGTCGATGAGCGCAGAATGCGTCGTCAGAAAGTGGAGCCGAAGATTAGGTCATGAGGGCAAGTGGTCAGCATGCTGAATAGGACTGGAACGTGGCGGCCAGGAATTCCTATGCGGGCAGTGCACATACCCCAGACGGCAACAGTGGCGCCATTGGCGTAGCGTATGGCTCGAGTGATGGTAGCGTAAGAACTTTTTTGAAACGACGACACAGGTTAGCGCGCATTATGGACGCTTGGGCTCCAGTATCAAATAATGCCGTCAACGGAACACCATATAGGTTTACTTCAATTAGGTTCGTGTTGGTGAGGAGCGTCAATGGAGGATTTGGACAGGACGAACGTGATGCAGCACTACCTCCAAGAGTTGCATTGCCTAGTTTTCTGTCCGTCGGTTTGACGAGGAAAAGCGACGAGGCTGGGGTTGCGGGGAGCGACGGTGTTGAGGCGACGGCGATCGCACGGAGGAGCGGCTCTTAGGGGCATCATACGTAGGGTGCAGACGGCGGAGTGAATAACGGTGAGCGTCGGCGTATGGGCGAGGACCAGGGACCAGGGAAGGAGCTCCAGTATGGCGGCATCCAGGTGGTGCGGCAGTGGCGGGATACATGACCAATGCGGTGGCAGCAGAAGCAGATCTGTTTATCGTCTGGGGTTTTCCATTCAGCAGGATCGCGTGGTCTGGGAGCGAAATAGTGGTCATTACAAATTGTGGACAAGAGAATGGGTGCCGAATCAGGTCGGGAGACAGAGCAGGTGGTAGGGATGGCAAGGTTTGCAATTTCTTGCCGCACAACTGCTTGAATACCGGGAATAGTGGGGCCGCTTGGTCAAACGTACCATCAGGGCGTCGTGTATGAAGGGCGGCCAGACTCGCAGCTTCATGATCAAAAATAACGAACAACGCAAAGCACAAGGACAGCGATAGACGACATACACAGCGCTGACTTCCAACAATATTTTATTGCGTTGCCACATCGTGCGTATATATACAAGAAAAGGCATGCGCAGGAAATGTCAGACAGTCACATGGGGTGTTTTTGATTATGATTTGATTTTGATTATGATTTTTTTGATTTTGAGATGAATTACCAACTAGCCCAAGCAACCACCCTAGTGCGCAGCTTAAATCGCACGGTGAACGATACGTGCGACGTTCTCCTGAAATGAATAACTGACGGGTCGTGTGGCGGTAATAGCGAAGCAAGAGGACGTGGCAGGGGTGCTTGGGAGCCGGGAAAACTGTGGGACGACGCGGTGGATTTTGGCTACTTCGAACTGCCGGCATTCTTTGACGATTGCGTCGACGGTAGAAACGTCGTTATAGACGAGTAAATTGAAGGCGTCGTCCGCGATGGCTTTTAGGATATGGCCCACCTTGTCAACCTCGGTCATGTGCTCGTCGACTTTCCGGCAAAGCGCGAGCACTTCCTGTATGTAGGAGACATACGATTCGGTCGACGACTGGACACGGGTGGCAAGCTCTTTTCTCGCAGGCTGTGGCGACCTTGCCAAATATGTCGCGAAGCCGCTCTTTGAAAATGTCCCAGCTGGAGAGCTCGATCTCATGGCTGCGAAACCAGATGCGCGGTGTCTCTTCCCGATAAAAGACCACATTGGGAAGCATGGCGGTAGGGCCCCAGTGGGGGCTTTGGCTAATAGGCTCATACATGCTGAGCCACTCGTCGACGTCAACGTCATTTTGGGTGGGAAATGTCCCAGGATCACCGAGACTAGGAACCGTAACATGCCTTGTGGTAGGCGCCGCAGGTGTACGTGGCGACGGGGTGGTTCCAGCGGAAGCCATGGCTGAGAAGACGACGGTGCGGCCGCTTCGGAGCTCCGTGGCAAGGACGGGGAACGTTCCACCTCCACAACAATTTTTCGCGAAGGGCGAGTCAGTAAGACGAGCAACTATTTACAGGTTATATTTACAACAGCGGTTGCAGCGCTGACCGGTTCGATTTAGACTCACAGCTGGAGCCCAGTTTGTTCTTCCTCCTCCTTTTTCGAGTAATGGCGCCCACGCGCGTCGTTCACACAATCAAATACCACACGCGTGTAGCAATATATATATATATATATATATATATATATATATATATATATATATATATATATATATATATATATATATGTATATGTAGGTATATATATATATATATATATATATATATATAGATATAGATATATATATGTATATATAGGTATAGATATATATATATATATATATATATATATATATATATATATATATATATATATATATATATATATATATTCACACCAACGAAGGCCGGTCCTCTGGCCGAAACAGTAAAATACACACATATGCCTTAACGTTCGTCTCTTTTACTTTTTTTCCTGTTTTATCGATGGCCTCTGGCGTGGCAGCCTTCGTCTTGCACGCGTATATATTGTTACGTGCAGAAAGATACAGACGGAAGAGGCTATTTGCAAACTATTTAAAAGCTATTTACACTGGAATGGAGCCAGAGCGCCAGGCCGACATTTTCCCGCGCCAAGGGCACAAGCCCACTTCGTCGTCGTTCTCGCTGCGGCTCGTCTCTCAGGTATCTACCGATAATATTGTAATACTACTACCCGCCGGCAAAAGCGCCGTCATGGTGCTTTTAAATATTCAAGGCACGTGGAGAGTTGTAGGGCTTGAGTCGGGTGACGTGGACAATGTCACTGGTTGTCACACCGGAGGACGCAGTGGGCGTGGCTACAACAATTTCATAGGTGACATCGGTCACTTGGCGGAGCACGCGATATGGGCCGGTATAACAGGAAAGCAGTTTCTCACAAAGACCAACTTTACGCGATGGTGACCAAACCAACACGAGGGTGCCGGGCGCAAAATGGACATCATGGTGACGGAGGTCGTAGCGTCGCTTCTGTTTGTCTTGAGAGACTTGTAGACGAACGCGCGCAAGTTGACGAGCATGGTCGGCACGGGCGATTGAATCACGGGCATAAGCGCTAGTTGAAGCTGCGAGGGACGGAAGCATGGTGTCTAGTAGTAGCGTCGCTTCGCGGCCCACAAGAGGTAAAACGGGGAAAAGCCGGCAGTTTGGAGACGGGAAGAGTTGTATGCAAAGGTAATGTAGGGTAGAGCCAGGTCCCAGTCACGGTGGTCGTCTGAAACGTATTTGGATAGCATGTCTGTAAGGGTGCGGTTCAAACGCTCAGTGAGGTCGTTCGTTTGAGGGTGGTAGGAGGTAGTAAATTTATGCTGAATGGAGCAGGCCCGCATGGTGCCGCCAATGACTTTCGCCAAAAACGTACAGCCACGGTCTGTCAGCCATTGACGCGGAGCACCATGCATCAAAATGATATCACGTAGAAGGAAGTCGGCAACGTCAGTTGCGCAACTGGTCGGAAGAGCGTGGGTTACGGCGTAGCCGGTCGCGTAGTCGGCCGCGACTGCAACCCACTTTTTTCCTGATGTAGATTCCAGAAATGGGCCGAGAAGGTCTAAGCCAACATGATGGAAGGGCTCGGCAGGGATGTCGAGCGGTTGCAGGTAACCAGCGGGGAGCTGGGACGGCTTCTTGCGTCGTTGGCAAAGTTCACAAGTGGCGACGTAACGTTGTACGGAACGGGCAAGGCCCGGCCAGAAAAAACGGCGACGTACACGGTCATAGGTTTGAGATACGCAGAGGTGTCCTGCCGTTGGTGCATCGTGGAGCTCTTCTAGAACGGTGGAGCGGAGGTGTCTAGGTACGACAAGTAGGAACTCAGAGCCGTCCGAATGAAGGTTATATATATATATATATATATATATATATATAATGAAGCAAGAGGGTACGACGTACGTTGAATACGCTCGGTATATTTTACTGACATTTTGGCTGGTGGACCAGCCTGTGTCAAAGAGAGCACTTGGACAAAGGTTGGTCCACCAGCCGAAACGTCAGTCAACTATACTGTGCTTATTCCCCCCCCCCCCCCCCCTCCCAACGTACGTCGTACTCTTTTTTCTTCATCATTTTACTACCGAGGCCAGCGTGATTTCTCAGCAATAACGATATATATATATATATATATATATATATATATATATATATATATATATATATATATATATATATATATATATATATTGTAATGGGTGCAGTGAACAGTTCCGAGGGTAACGTCTCTTCGTAACCGAGGAGGCAGGTGACGCAGAGCAGGAACAACTGGTTGCCCCCACGGCTCACACTCGTGCGAAGCACTGGCGATCGGGCTGGCCTTGTTCTTGTGCTCTGATTCTTCATTACAATTACCCCCGGTGCAGAAGCGGAGCCATCCTGGCGACTTACGACGTGGAGACGAGCGGTTCATAGAATTGTTTCAGGCGGCGCACGTGAACAACATCCCGTCCACGGCGGCGCTTGTCGGATGTCGATATAAGGGGCTCTATAACATAGTTGACCGCAGAGGTGCGTTCGAGGATGCGGTATGGTCTATGATACTGCGAGAGAAGTTTGGTCGAAAGTCCAGGCGTGGTAGAAGGCACGGACAACAAGACAAAAGTGCCGGGAGCGAAGTTCGGATTCGTAGCGTCGCCATACGATTGGCTTTTTGTCGGTGTTGGTCAGTGGAGGTGAACTTTCGGGCTAATTGACGGCATTCCTCGGCGTATCGGGTGACGGCTGAAACGGGAGCACATTCTGACGCGTCTGGTGTATAAGGCAAAACCGTATTGATGGTATGGGAAGGATCGCGACCGTAGAGAAGAAAGTAGGTACTTTGTGTAGCCGTATTATATGCGTACGTGACAAATGGGAGGATGATGTCCCAGTTTGTATGCTCCGATGAAGCGTACATGGCGAGCATATCACCAAAGGTGCGATTGAAACGCTCTGTAAGTCCGTTAGTTTGAGGATGGTACGCCGTGGTGGTCCGGTGAACTATGCGGCCTTGAGCAAGCAGAGCTTCAACCACCTGCGACAGAAACACACGGCCTCTATCACTCAGCAGCTCCCGAGGTGGGCCATGACGAAGAATGAAACGATGAAGCAGAAAGCATGCAAAGTCACTGGCGGTCGCTGCAGGTAGAGCAACGGTTTCGGCATAGCGGGTAAGGTGATCAACTGCGACAATAATCGATCGTTTTCCAGTGGGTGTTAGTGGTAGCGGCCCGTATAGGTCAATTCCCACACGGTTGAAGGCACGAACAGGGCACGGAAGCGGCTGTAATAAACCGTGGGCCAGATGAGGCGGAAATTTGCGGCATTGGCATTGCGGGTACGAGCGGACAAACTTTTGGACAAAAGTAAACATTCCTCGCCAGTAGTAACGTTGCCGCAGGCGCTCATACGTCTTCAAAACGCCTTCGTGTGCACATTGTGGGTCAGTATGGAAAGACGCGCAGATGTCAGAACGCAAAGTCCTAGGGATAACCAGGAGCCACTTGCGACCATCGGGCTGGTAGTTGTGGCGATACAAGCGGTTCTCCCGGACAGCAAAATGGACAGCCTGGCGACGCAGGGAGCGTGAGATGGGAGATGCAGGCGAGCCAGAAAGGAGATCCAAAAGAGAGGCCACACAAGGATCCTTGCGCTGTTCTGATGCGAAGGTGTCGAAGTCGGCCGAGGATACCGCCTTAATGGTGGAGAGGGAGGCCGTGTCGGCTGGCAGCGGAAAGCGGGACAGAGCGTCAGCGTCAGTGTGCTTGCGACCTGAGCAGTATATGACGTGTATGTCGTATTCTTGAATGCGCAGAGCCCAGCGGGCAATGCGCCCAGACGGGTCTTTTAAAGAGGATAACCAACAAAGGGCGTGATGGTAAGTAACCACATTGAAAGGCCTGCCGTATAAATAGGGGCGAAACTTCCCGAGTGCCCAAACGATGGCCAGGCATTCTTTTTCTGTGAAGCTGTAATGGCTTTCCGCATTGCTCAACGCGCGACTGGCGTAAGGAACGACGTACTCGGAGTAGCCAGACTGGCGCTGCGCAAGGACAGCGCCAAGGCCAATACCACTAGCATCGGTATGCACTTCTGTTGGGGCGGTTGGGTCGAAGTGTCGCAGTATAGGCGGAGGCGTCAGGAGACGGCGTACGGTCACGAACATGGTGTCACATGCAGGAGACCAGGAGGATAGGTCGTTGGCGCCACTTTAGAGCTGTGTCAGAGGTGATATTATCGAGGAAAAATTGCGAACAAAGCGCCTGAAGTAAGAACAGATGCCGATGAAGTCGCGGAGTTCTTTGAGTGTCTTTGGTTTCGGAAATTCTGCCACGGCGCGAAGTTTTGATGGGTCGGGGCAAATGCCGTCTTGTGATACGACGTGACCTAGAATCATGAGCTTGCGCGCGGCGAACTGGCACTTTTTCAGGTTCAGTTGCAGGCCTGCGTTGGTCAAGGATGTCAACACTTGCCTAAGGCGAAGAAGATGCGTGCTGAAATCGGGGGCGTACACAACGATGTCGTCGAGATGGCACAAACACGTGCTCCATTTTAGGCCGCGCAAGGTATTGTCCATCATTCGTTCAAAGGTAGCAGGTGCATTGCATAGGCCAAATGGCATCACATTAAATTCGTATACACCATCTGGCGTAATGCATGCAGCCTTAGGGCGATCAACTGCTGACATCGGGACCTGCCAGTAGCCCGAGCGCAAATCCAACGAAGAGAAGAATTTAGCGCCTTGCAAGCTGTCCAGAGCATCGTCAATGCGCGGTAGAGGGTGTACGTCTTTGCGCGTCATCTTATTGAGACGGCGATAATCGACGCAGAACCGAATGAAACCATCTTTTTTTGTTTTGTGACGAGAACCACCGGTGATGCCCACGGGCTATTGGAAGGTCGAATGACGCCGCGCTGAAGCATGTCGTCCACGTGCTCACTGATCACCTGACGCTCCTTGGCGGATACCCGGTACGGGCGCTGCCGCAATGGTGCGTTGGAGCCAGTGTCGATGTGGTGGCTGATGGTTGACGAGCGACCCAGAGTAGGCTGAGCGACATCAAAAGAAGAGGGGAACTGGGCAAGCAGGTGAAGAAGCTGGGAGCGCTGCTCGGAAGTAAGGTCATCGGCAATGAAAGGTGCGAATAAGTCAGGTGATGGCGGAGCAGAAGTGGAAAGTGCACAGAAGTCAGTGAGCTCTGCATACGAAGCATCCGGCACTGCTGTTCTAAACATGTCATCAAGAGGCTGAACATGGCCAAGTGCTTCGCCGCGAAGAGCCATCAGGGCTGTAGGAAGCGGATTGCAGACAACGATGGCGCTGAAACCGGCTGAAATGTCAAGCGCGGTGAAAGGCAGGGGAACGTCTTTGCGGGTCATGAAGAGTTCTGAAGGAGTGAAGAGGACAGCGCCTTCAGAGAGAGCGCCACAGAAGACGGGAACAACGGCAGACGAGTACGGCGGTATGGCGATGTCTTCTCGAAGAGCTAGCTAAGCGGGAAGAGAAGTGGCGCCGACGAGGGGCACGTCACACAGAGGCGATAATTCGACTTCGGCACGTTCACAATTGATGACGGCGTTATTTCGCGAAAGAAAGTCCCACCCAAGTATCACGTCGTGAGAACAGGACTGCAGAACCACAAACTCCACAATATAGAGAACGCCCTGAATAACAACTCTAGCTGTGCATGCTGTTGAAGGCTGAACTGGCTGGGCGCTTGCTGTGCGAAGAGAAAACCCAGAAAGTGGTGTCGTAACTTTTCGTAAAGCGCGAGAGAGGCGTTCGTCTAGGACAGACACGGCTGCTCCAGTATCAATTAGCGCAATGGTAGGGACGCCATCAACAGTAAGATCGACAACGTTCGAAGGCGACAATGGAGGACTTGTACAGATCGATGGCGACGCAGTTCTTGCCTCCTGAACTGCGGCGCTTAGTTTTCCTCTTGCGTGGGTGAAGGGCGCCGACGCATGGGGGACAACAAGCGGCGATGCGGTGAAGGTGAACGACGTGTAAGGACCGGGCGCTCGGCTGGTGGCCTGTTCGACTACCGACTAAAATAAGTGTTGTGGAAAGGCTGGACGTTGGCGTAGGGAGGCGACTGCACAAACTCATCAGACTGCAGCATGCGGCGGCGGCAGAGTCTTGCAACCTGGCCGGGAATACCGCAGGCATAACATATGTGCCTGTTGTCTTGTGTGCGCCAAGGATTAGTAAAGGTAGGAGCAGGTCGATGAATGGGAATATGAACGGGTGGTGGCGGCCGAGGATGTAGCGCAACGAGTGGTTGACGAGGCGGCTGCGCGGTGAGGGATACGTAAGTAAGTGGCGCGGCGGCAGGGTACTGCTGATGCTGCATTGGTAGAGCCTCAGCAACTTGTTCTTCAATAACCCGCCGGAGCGTAGGAGCGAGCTGTGTAGGAGGCTGTTGCGGCAGCGGCTGCTGTAGCTCAGCGAACGGTAGCAGAGCATGCTGACTTGCAGCTTCCTCCCGCACGAAAGCTTGGATTTGTGTGAGCAAAAGAGGAGCGATCGGAGAAGGCCGTCATGGAAGAGAGGGCCTCGTCAGCCACTGAGGGGTGCCTAGTCAACTCGCGCTGCCTCCTCAACTCGTCGTAGCTTTGGCACAAGTTTATGAGCTCTGCTACGGTGCGCGGGCTCTTGGCGATCAACATTTGGAAAATGTCATCGGCGATGCCCTTCAAAATATGCTTTAATTTGTCGTTTTCGGGCATAGACGTATCCACACGTTTGCATAGGTCGAGAACCTCTTCAATATAACAGGTGAGTGTGTCACCGGGTTGTTGCGCTCGCTCTCATAACCGCTGCTCGGCGCGCAACTTGTGGACGGCAGGGCGACCGAAAACTGCAGCGAAATTGGTCTTGAACGCGGACCAGGACTGAAAGTCGGCTTCGTGATTTTTAAACCACAGGTGAGCCACTCCCGCAAGGTAGAATATGACGGCATTTAACTTGGCGGTATCATCCCATCGATTGTGCAAGCTCACCCGTTCGTACGTAGCCAACCAGTCATTGACGTCCTGTTCATCCGCACCGCTGAAAACCGCTGGATGGCGTTGCGGGACAGCGCCAGAGCAGGCAACGGGGGGTGGCGGCGACGTCAGCTGGGGAGAGTCAGGCATGACGGGATGCAGAGTCCGAGACAGGAGTTCCAGGTTGTAGATGTTCTTGAGTACCCCGCACCTCCACAAATTGCAATGGGTGCACTGAACAGTTCCGAGGGTAACGTCTCTTCGTAACCGAGGAGGCAGGTGACGCGGAGCAGGAACAGCTGGTTGCCCTAACGGCTCACACTCGTGCCAAGCACTGGCGATCAGGCTGGCCCACTGGTTGCACAGCAGGCATGGCAGAGACGATCTGGCTGGCCTTGTTCTTGTGCTCTGCTTCTTCATTACAATATATATATATATATATATATATATATATATATATATATATAAATATATATATATATATATCAGAAGCCTGTATAGCTATTTGCTTCAAATTTACATACTTATTTCATATATGCGCTATACATTTGCATGTCTACATTTGATTTACGTATATTTCAATTCGTGCGCGCGGTAATGTTGCTTCGCGTCGGGCACGATACGTTTTTTCGAGCATTGGTGGCGAGGACAAACATGCTTCAAGAGTTTTGCGTGCAGGAACACTTAACAGCAGCAACCGAAGTAAAGACACTTGGCTTACAACACATCCGACCGGATTTATGTCGCAATGTTATTAAGCGACGAATATACTCTCGGTCTTCCTCATCCAAGGTGAATCGAAAAGAGTCAAGGATAAACCACCTCAGTTTTTAAGATAAGCACAATTGATTAGTGAAACACCGCAGTAAAAAGAGAAGGAAGGCGCAGCGGGCACTGGCTCGTCTTTTCTGCCCCTTGCGGCTTGCGCTGCTCGGTTTCACCGACAATGTGCCAACTTGCGCAGATAGCGATTGAGATCGCCTGTCGTTTACGACCACTCCGTAGGCTCAAACGGGACATTCGTAGGTACTGGGACCCCAATATTCAACCAACGCGTGCGAAAAAGAAAGAAAGACGTGGACGTAAATTAATTCGCGTACGTGGACATTTTGAAAATCTCGGTATCTTCGAAAGGGCTCAGGTTCGATAGAATATTACGAGTGCTCAGCAGGACTGATAGCCGTCAGCTGAGATAATGCAACAGGTGCAGTCCTCGGAGGAAGTCTAAATACCTAAGATAATAACACTTGGACTGGGCCGCATGGTGTGCTAGAAGTATAGCGATAAGAGGCCTCGTTTTATCTGGCCCATTGTCTCGGTCGCTGCGTCACGTGAACTTTCGTCTTGAAAGAAGTGCGCACTTGGCGTATCCCGACCTCAGTAGAGATTTTGTGAATCCTCGCCCTGAAGGCAGATATTGCGACAGGGGAGGGACATCCGATCAAGTAGGCAGACAACAAAGGAAGTCGAAGAGATACGCTCGTGGCGACCTCGCGCCTGCACAGGGAAGCCCTTGCTCGAGTGCGATAATGACGTTAGTGATAGCACTATCGGATGAGAAATGTGCGCTTCGGGTGACAGTCCGCTCTCTCTATCGTGGGTCATGTGTTTGTGCGTGAACCCGTGGTCTTCCCGACAAATCGATAAGGTACTTGCGGCGCGAGCTTCGCACGTGAGGCCTGCATAGCGAATCAAATCTAAACGCACTAGGTGAAATCATTCAAGAAACGGCCGACGACAAAGGCGAAAATAAATACGAGGGTGTCAGTGCATTGACCTGAAAAAATTTCTTCACGTTAATTTCATGTCTTGAAAATGACTTGATGTCACTGAACGCGAGCAGGACAACCGAGGAGCTCGATTTCGTTAGTCATGATCAGATCAACATCTGCGGAAATGTCTCCCGATCCTTGGGATATTTACGCCGGAACTTACGTGAGACGCCGAAAAATGTCCGGAAATCAGCGTATCTTGCATTTGTTCGCCGTGAAATTGAATTCTATTCTTCAATATGGTCCCCTCATTACATTTATTTAACCACTATGCTAGAAGCCGTTCAGAATAGAGCCGCTCGATTCATCTCACAAAATTACAACAGCAACGAAAGTATAACGCAAATTAAAAACAATTGATCAATTCCTTTTTTGAACACTCGTTTTGATGTAGCACATTTATTGCTGTTTCACAAGTACGTTAACGGATCAAGGCCGTCACCAAAGCTCTGCAAGTTTCTCAAATCACCTCACGAAGGTTGCATAATCATCTCTCTTTCACGCTTATCTATGGTAAAGCAGACGCGTTTAACTCATATGCGCTTCCACGTGTCATCCGCTTGTGGAACAAACTTCCCGATATCCTGGTAGCTGAAGCTAACAAAGAAAAATTCCCTTACGACATGAACATTTCTTACTTAAAGAAAAGCTTCTTCTCTACGTTGCTTCTCGTATGCCTTTTCTTTATCTTAAAATTTTAGTTTGTGTAAACTTGGATCTTCGTTGTATTATTATTACCAGAGCTTTATGTCGTCTATAATTGTATGCTCTTTATACTATGTAACATTCTTGAAGCTTTCCTTACCCAATGCCCATTCTTCGGGCCTGTAAGATATTTTGTATAAATAAATAGGTAAATAAATAAACAAGTAAATAAATATAAATAAATAGTTAAGTAAATAAATAAATATGTAAATACATTAATAAAGGCAGTAGTCCATGGAGCGAAGGAAAGTATCGGGAATTAGCTTTGATTGGAAGTGAAATGTAGAAAATACTTTAGGGGGGAGAGTCGCCTCCCCTTCGTCACTCTCTCAAACCGCATATTTCCCTACGATTGTGAACTCTGGCATTGCGATCATTCAGCCAGCAAGGTAGCTAGTACGTGGATTCATACGATTCATGGTACATGGGGCAGGCGCGAAGATGAGACAAATCCATGTGCTAACTACGATGGAGCACAGTCCTCTAGTCCTTTGCCTTGACCCACCATGTTCGCATTCATATCTCCCAGACATATCACCTGAAGCAGTTTTCTGAATTCATTATTCTTCAGTCTAATACAGTCAACCAATTGTTTATCTTGATTGTGCAGTCACTACTTGTCCTAGGTAAGCTACTTTCAGCGACGTCGCTTCCCCTTCTCCTGTGCCGCTAATGCATAAACTTTTCTCTGTCACTTCACGCCTCGTCCCATGAGCACGCCTCCGCTTCCACCTTTTTTCGACGCCGTCATCCTGTTGACTTGCACTGTTTTACCTGTCCTTCGACTTGCACTCT
Organism: Dermacentor albipictus; assembly: GCF_038994185.2. Lineage (NCBI taxonomy): Eukaryota > Metazoa > Arthropoda > Arachnida > Ixodida > Ixodidae > Dermacentor > Dermacentor albipictus. The sequence goes on along the minus strand of NW_027225570.1, from coordinate 3,954,404 downwards.
AATTATTTGGAGCAGTCCATTGTGCCGCTCTGTCTCCTGGTATATTTGTTTGATCCAAACTTTGTACAAATATAGTATTGACACATGTACTTATCTTTATCGGGTGACCACGTTTCGCCGCTTAACAACTGTAATCGCGCAGCGAGGGACGCGCCTGCATGTATCCGACGTTTCTGGAAAGTTATCGATGCTTCTACCCGGTTGTCTGCTGTCGCCGAACCTTGTGGTATCTGATTTCATCGCGTTACTCGAATGGTGCAGAACTGTGTGGAAGGCACGCGGGTCCGAACGATTAGTCTGGAACATTCGACGACTGCTCTATAAAAGCCGACGCGCTTGACCCGCTGATCAGATTTTCGACGATCGCCGAGCGTGTTCGCCGCTATCGTTGCGCTATAAGTGTAGCCTGTTTTGTGGGCACAGGTTCGCCCAATAAAAGTTAGTTTTCTTGTTCACAGTATTGCTACTGTCTTATTCAACGTCACCACCACGTGACATCTGGTGGAGGTGCTTGTGCGTTCATGTACCGAACGCCCCCGCAAAGCCGCGACCCAAGCCCGAAGCTCGAGGACAGAACCAACATCGCCGAAGACCAGCGTGCTAGCCGCAGACTGCAAGGACTGCCCCCAGAGCACGGACTTCTACCTGAGACGACAAAGAAGATCGTGGTCAAGACAACCCCAATGGCTGCCCCAGCGTCCCCTGTTATCCTACAACAACCTCGGGACCCACCAACCTTCCATGGAGCAGCGACTGAAGACCCGGAATCATGGCTGGAGACCTACGAACGAATCGCAACATTCAACAACTGCGACTCCGACGAGAAGCTGCGGCATGTCTACTTCGCCTTAGAAGACACCGCCAGAACTTGGTTTGAGAACAGGGAATCGACCTTGACAACGTGGGACCTGTTCCGTAGCGGCTTCCTACGCACCTTTACAAGCGTCGTGCGCAAGGAAAGGGCTGAAGCTATGCTGGACGCCCGAGTGCAGCTACCAAACGAGAACGTTGCCATTTTTACGGAAGAAATGAGCCATTTGTTCCGCCACGCCGACCCGGATATGGCCGAGGAGAAGAAAGTCCGCCTACTGATGCGTGGGGTAAAGGAGGAACTTTTCGCCGGGATGGTAAGAAGCCCGCCGAAGACCGTCGAAGAGTTTCTTTATGAGGCGACGAACATCGAGAAGACACTCGAAATGCGGAACCGGCAATTCAACCGCCGTACAAGCTCTACCCACTACGCAGGAATTCAATCACTGGCCACGGACGATCTGCGCGAGACCATCAGGGCCATTGTGCGCGAAGAACTGCGGAAGGTCTTGCCTTCGTCGCAGCCTCAAGTGGCCTCGATCGCCGACATCGTAAAAGAAGAGGTGCACCGATCGCTTGGAGTTCCTCAAGTGCAACCAGAACCGCCGCAGCCCCAGCCGCAAGCGATGAGCTACGCCACCGTCGCCCGCCGTCAAGGTCCCCTTCCACGACCGCGCCAGGACCCCGTAACGGCGCAATTCCGTCGACCACCACCACCGCCGCCGCCAGCACGCCCACCCGTCGCCCAGCGCAGCTACCCGAGGAAGACAGACGTTTGGCGTGCTCCTGACCCCCGCCCGCTCTGCTACCACTGCGGAGAAGCAGGTCACGTCTACCGACGATGCCCGTACCGAGAGATGGGACTGCGAGGTTTCGCCGTCAACGCGCCGCGTCCACAGCTTGGAGAGCGCCCACGTGACATCGCCGATTACCTCGCCGCCACTCAGTGGAGCCCTCGACGACCGTCCCGTTCGCCGTCACCAGGCCGCTACCTGTCGCCGCAGCGCCGACCGTACACCGGCCCAGCCCGGGGCCGCTCTGCGAGCCCATATCCGGAAAACTGAAAGCAGCAACCGATGGAGGTGCGGTTGCTGTTCGTCGAACTGACGAAGATCCTCCGCCGCCGACGAAGACGACGAAGAAACCATCTCGACGACCTAATGACGACACGCCGCCGTCCCGAAGAAGTCGGGAAGCCAAGACTACACCGACGAAAGACGACTTGACGACGCAACGTTCCAGCTTCAGTTCAACACGACGCAGCCGTGATCCGACGCCAAGACCCAACTGCAACGCCAGACAAAGAACAACCGACCTCGACGTGCTTCTCGACGGCCACGCAGTCACTGCCTTAGTCGACACAGGGGCCGATTACTCCGTAATGAGTGGACACATCGCCGCCCAGTTGAAGAAAGTTAAGACCGCATGGGAAGGCCCTCAGATTCGAACCGCTGGAGGACACCTCATCACGCCGACTGGGATCTGCACTGCAAGAATAACCATTCATGACCGGACTTACCCTGCCACCTTCGTTATCCTCCAACAGTGTTCACGAGACGTCATTCTCGGTATGGACTTCCTCAACCAACACGGCGCAGTCATCGACCTGAAGTCGAAGTCAATAACGCTGTCGGAAGATAATGCGATACCGCCGGAGAGCCCTCGTAGTCACCACGCCTTGAGTGTTCTCGAAGATCAAGTGAGCATCCCGCCTCGCTGCAGCATTGTTATTTCGGTCAGCACCGAAACACCCGCTGACGTAGAAGGCGTCATCGAAGGTGACCAACGACTACTGCTAGACCGTGAAATTTGCGTCGCAAGAGGGATCGCTCGACTGCATGAAGGGAAAACTGAAGTGTTGCTGACAAACTTCAGCCAGGAGTTCAAGCACATCAACAAGGGCACGACGATCGCGTACATCGAGGAAATTCTGGAAACAAGTAATGCCTTTGTCCTCTCGGATTCCGCCGCATCTACCCCGACGACTATGGTTCCCGAACCAGACTACGACATTAATCCAAATCTCCCTATGATTAAGCAACAGGAGCTCAGAAGTCTGCTTCGACGATACAAAGACTGCTTTTCGACGTCATCGAGGATTCGGCAAACACCAGTCGCCAAGCATCGCATAATCACCGAGGAATGCGCTCGACCACTCCGTCAGAGCCCTTACCGCGTTTCGCCGCGAGAACGCGAAGCTATAAGAGAACAAGTCGACGAAATGCTGCGCGACGACATCATCCAGCCGTCGAAAAGCCCGTGGGCATCCCCTGTTGTCCTGGTGAAGAAAAAGGACGGAACCCTGCGTTTCTGCGTCGATTATCGTCGTCTGAACAAGATCACAAAGAAGGACGTATACCCCCTCCCACGGATAGACGACGCATTGGATCGGCTCTGCAACGCCAAATACTTCTCGTCCATGGACCTCAAGTCTGGCTATTGGCAAATAGAAGTCGGCGAAAGAGACCGCGAAAAGACCGCCTTCATCACCCCAGACGGCCTCTACGAGTTCAAGGTTATGCCATTCGGACTGTGCTCGGCGCCTGCAACGTTCCAGCGCGTGATGGACACGGTTTTAGCAGGATTGAAGTGGCAGACCTGTCTCGTATACTTGGATGACGTCGTCATCTTCGCCGGAAATTTCGACGTTCACCTTAGGCGGCTTGCAACAGTACTAGAAGCCATCAGGTCATCAGGACTTACTCTGAAGCCGGAAAAGTGCCGCTTCGCTTACGAGGAGCTTCTTTTTTTAGGCCACGTCTTCAGCAAATCTGGAGTCCGCCCCGACCCGCAGAAGACAGCTGCCAGAGCAAAGTTCCCGCAGCCCATCGACAAGAAGGCAGTGCGTAGATTTCTTGGCATGTGTGCCTACTACAGGCGATTTGTCAAGAACTTTTCACGCATCGCTGAGCCGCTGACGCAGCTAACTAAATGTGTTGTCGAGTTCAAGTGGGAAAAGCCGCAGGCCGACGCATTTCAAGAACTCAAACGACGCATGCAGTCGCCGCCCGTACTTGCGCACTTAGACGAGCACGCCGATACCGAAATCCACACTGACGCCAGTAGCCTAGGTCTCGGTGCCGTCCTAGTCCAGAGAAAAGATGGACATGAACACGTGATAGCTTACGCTAGCCGGTCGTTGTCAAAAGCGGAAGGCAATTATTCTACAACCGAAAAGGAATGCCTCGCCATCGTTTGGGCTACAGCGAAATTTCGCCCTTACCTATATGGCAGGCCATTCAAAGTCGTCAGCGACCACCACGCCTTGTGTTGGCTAGCGAATTTAAAGGATCCCTCTGGACGGCTGGCACGGTGGAGCCTCAGACTACAAGAATCCGACATCACTGTAACATACAAGTCCGGACGAAAACACTCAGACGCCGATTGCCTATCACGTGCCCCCATTGACCCGCCGCCGCAAGATGACGAGGATGACGACGCCTTCCTTGGAATAATAAGCGCGGAAGACTTCGCCGAACAACAACGAGCGGACCCGGAGCTTAAAGGCCTCGTCGATTATTTGGAAGGGCACACCGACGTTGTCCCCAGGGCATTTAAGCGCGGATTATCTTCCTTCACACTTCAAGACAGTCTACTCGTGAAGAAGAACTTCTCACCAGTCCGCGCCAATTACCTTCTTGTTGTCCCGTCAGGACTTCGTCCAGAAGTATTGCACGCCTTACATGACGATCCGACCGCTGGACACCTCGGATTTTCCCGGACACTATCGAGGATACAAGAAAAGTATTATTGGCCGCGCCTGACCGCCGACGTCGCCCGTTATGTCAGAACATGCCGAGACTGTCAGCGACGCAAGACACCGCCGACAAGGCCAGCCGGATTACTACAGCCAATCGAGCCTCCTTGCCGACCATTTCAGCTGATCGGGATGGACTTGCTGGGACCCTTTCCGACGTCAATAACCGGAAATAAGTGGATCGTCGTGGCGACGGACTACCTCACCCGCTTCGCTGAAACAAAAGCACTGCCGAAAGGTAGCGCAGCCGAAGTGGCGAAATTTTTTGTCGAAAACATCCTGCTGCGACATGGCGCCCCAGAAGTCCTCATCACCGACCGAGGCACGGCCTTTACAGCGGAGCTCACCCAAGCCATTCTGAAATACAGTCAGACAAGGCACAGGAGGACAACGGCCTACCACCCGCAGACGAATGGTCTTACGGAGCGGCTGAATAAGACCCTCGCCGACATGCTAGCGATGTACGTCGACGTCGAACACAAGACCTGGGATGCCGTCCTGCCGTACGTAACATTCGCTTATAACACGGCGGTACAAGAAACAACACAGATCACGCCATTGAAGCTGGTCTACGGCAGGAATCCAACGACGACGCTCGACGCCATGCTGCCCCACGTCACTGACGAGGAAAATCTCGACGTCGCTAGCTATCTCCAGCGCGCCGAAGAAGCCCGACAGCTCGCCCGCCTGCGGATCAAGAACCAGCAGAGGACCGACAGCCGACACTACAACCTCCGACGACGCTTTGTCGAGTACCAGCCCGGTGACCGTGTTTGGGTTTGGACCCCTATACGCCGACGAGGACTGAGCGAGAAGCTTTTGCGTCGCTATTTCGGACCGTACAAGATCATCCGACGTACTGGTGCACTGGACTATGAGGTCGTGCCAGACGGTATTTCGCTATCACAGCGGCGCCGCTCACGACCTGAAATAGCACACGTTGTGCGACTCAAGCCCTACTACCAGCGTTAATGAACTTTGGGGCTTCGCGACTTTGTTTCTTTTTGTTGTTGCTTATGTTTAATAAATGTCCTTTTGTGTTTCGCTCTCTTTATAGCATCGGGACGATGCTTTTTAAGAGGGGGGTATTGACACGTGTACTTATCTTTATCGGGCGACCACGTTTCGCCGCTTAACAACTGTAATCGCGCAGCGAGGGACGCGCCTGCATGTATCCGACGTTTCTGGAAAGTTATCGATGCTTCTACCCGGTTGTCTGCTGTCGCCGAACCTTGTGGTATCTGATTTCATCGCGTTACTCGAATGGTGCAGAACTGTGTGGAAGGCACGCGGGTCCGAACGATTAGTCTGGAACATTCGACGACTGCTCTATAAAAGCCGACGCGCTTGACCCGCTGATCAGATTTTCTACGATCGCCGAGCGTGTTCGCCGCTATCGTTGCGCTATAAGTGTAGCCTGTTTTGTGGGCACAGGTTCGTCCAATAAAAGTTAGTTTTCTTGTTCACAGTATTGCTACTCTCTTATTCAACGTCACCACCACGTGACAGTATTGTACTCACCCCGGTTACAATCCCACCAGGGATTGACAGTATCTTGAAATAAATGAACAACACAATAAATAAGTATACTAAGACTTGACAATACCATATGGTTGCTCCATACCTCACTGAGCATTCAAGGATTCGGTTTAGGCTATGCGCTAAACGCTTAGTAATTCAGCTGTGTTAAATGTTTCAGCAACTGAATCCGATGGCGACCACGGTATGCCTATTGGGGGGCGAGGACTTGCGTATATAGTCGCCATGTGTCAGAAGCGCCTCGCTAGCGTAGTATGAGGGATAACGCGGCCCACTCCTCATAGGTTTGGCTGGTAGTGCTTGGGAGCCCTCATGTAGATTTTTATAAGTACTCTAGAAACGAGGTAAGTTTTTACTCTGAAAATATTTATCTTGGGGAATAAGAAAGCACAGAATGGTTTACAGACGCTGTCGGTTCGGAGTCCCCCGAACCGGCATTTTGAGTGAGGCAATTGCAGAGAACAAAATATGTAAAATATGTTCTCATAGTGGGTTGCCTGTATAACCAAGTGCAGCACCCAGGGAAGAGAGCCTCGATCGCACGGGCTCGCAGCGACCGACTGCGCGTCGGCACGCACGTCCGCACACAATGTTTCGCACCGTGCCGTGAGCTGTAGGCCCCAGCATGTGAACATTTGATCGTACACAAACCACCATTGTTGCGTGGACAATCGGAGTTGTTCAAAAATAGTTACGTTACAACTAGGAACTTCGTCGCATACGGCGACTTGTGATTTTTTTCTTCTAAATTCTTGGACATTTCAATATCGTTATTTCTCCAGTTGCGTGGGACTGTGGGTTTATCGGTCTTCTCAGCGAGCAATTTTCCGCCGCTCCTTATTTTTGTTAATCCAATAAATTCAATGTTTGGTGCTAAGACAAACATACGTCATGCCTTTTTCTACTGAGCTTCTTACCCTCTTACCGCTTCTTAGCCATTCCCGTAGACTTGCCAGTATGTAGCATCAATAAGCTCACAGACCACAGCTTCATTACATTAGCCGGACAGTGCGCGCGGGCGAGCGTCTGAGTGCGCGCTTTCTGCTACTCACCGAGAAGATCGCAGCCCCGACGCCGCAACAGAAATCATCCTCGATGAAGGGCTTTCTGCACACGGGAGTTATAGTCGAGGGCTACTTGTCGATTCTAAGTTTCGCGATCCAAGCTTCAGGCAGCTTCTTGTACTGCGGGTACGTATGGAGGTTGACACCGGGCTCCGTTCCGTACGTCCGACACTGCGGCACCGAGCACTAGCCTACCATGTTGGTCGCCTTCATAGGTATACCACTACGTTGTGTAATACTTCTAAGTGTTGTTAAGCAGACACCCGAAGCGGGAAAACCTCCCCACTTAATCAGAACCACAGCGCAGGCTGGATTGTAAACTTTCGTTTTCAGAACGCTTCGGCGCTTCCGAAGTAGTGTTGCAAATGGGTCGCAAGCCCCAAGGGTAGCGTTGGCCTGGCGGCCTGGGGCACAACTGGAAGCATCCGAAGGTCTTGGCAAAGCATGAGTCGACTGCTAACAGAAGAACTTGTTTATTCTAGCATCGCAAAAGAGCGGCCCGTCAGGTCGACCGAAGTGGAGAGATGGGAGAGCACGTTACTCGACGGAAGAAATAGGAGCCTCTCTCTTGGCGTCCGGGGGCAGCTGCTTTTATACTCTCGGAGTTGAGGGCAAGAAGGAACGTCTCGGGATGAGGTCACGTGACGGCGGGGCACGGACACGCTGAGAGACACGTTGAGACGAGTGTAGTGACGCATCCGCCGGGCCGGTGCCGGTCAGACCTCCTCGCTTCACACTGGGGAAGCTCCTCTCCCCGGCTGCCGCGCTTTGACAAGCGTGGGCACCAACCTGCACACACGCACACACGCACACACGAAGACAGGTGGCATTGACACATGCCTGGACGCGCTTGGCGGGGAGGCGTTGCGGCGGCGCTGAACGGGCCAAAATGTCGGCCGCTTTGAACGAAGCCTCGGCGTCCGTTGCATCCGCGCCGGCTATACCGCGCGTCGTAGGCGAAACGTAACAGCAGGCGGCGCGGCCGCCGTGTCCATGGGATCCCTCATACCCCGTCATGGTGCTGGCGCTGGCCCCCAACATAATACCCCTGTCACACGAGCACCCGCGAACTCCATTGAGCATAAAACTCCCTAACGGAGATTGACGGCAAATGAGTTGCGGCGGTGCTACGCGGCACAGTGCGAGCTTTCGACGGGCGCCACACGGGATAGAAACGGCACTGCTACGCTTACTTCCGCGTGCAACTGTTCACGTATACGGCCGCCGTTAATCTGTGTGTATTCTTTTTTAACGGAGTATGTAATATTATAAAATTACAGTGAGAAACTTTGTGGTACGTTATACCGCAAGACTTTTGTTATCGAAGCATAGCGAAGTTGCAAGCGATGGTGGCCACACTGTGCTCTTGCTTTCGTGCGTGGGCAGCGCGGGTCACGTTTATGGGCGGGTGCGCTTCGCGTTGTGATTCCGCTGTGTAGTCGTGCGTGTCTGTGTGTTCGCGGTCAGCTCAACTGCTTCTAGATGAGTGACAAAAGCGAGGAGGACGACAATGCGCCGGGATCGCTCATGATGCGTGTCACCCGGAGAATCTACCCGTGCGGCTTGAACGACACCACGTGCGGCTCGCGTGCATATAAAAACAAACGAAATGGCGGAACGACGTTTCCCGATGCGGCGTGGCGAAGTATTGGTGTAGACACTGTAAACGGCAATAACTCCGACGTGGGCGTATAACGCTTGTCCTCTAGCGACCCCCCGGTTCGGAGTTTATTATGCTCCGTATGATCGGAGTAGAATTTTTACTCCGTGCGAGCGGAATTTTCGCGTCGAATTATGGGAGGTATTTTTTCTATCTTTTCTTTCTTTTTTGCTTTGCAATGGACGGAGTTTTTTTGAGGTGCAACGGGAGTATAAAAAGAGGCATCGCGTCAGTTTGCGCGAATATCTTTACATACAGAGGCTGCTGGTCAAATTTCGAAATATGCACACGAGACCGCGTCAAATTCGACGAAACAAGTCAATGAAAGCACATATATCATGACATACATAAACATTTCAGAAACGCCCAATGCAGAAACTTGAAAGACATCCCACGTAGACGCGATACCCAAGAAGCAACGGTGCCAGTATATATAGCCACGATACTGTGTGCCTCTAAATCGCCTAGGGAGCAGCTGTGCTTCTTTCAGAATTACGACTCCCATGCTCGTTCATACGAGATGTGCCTCTCTGATATTAACAGAATACCTTAATCAACACAAAACTGTTAATTCAGAATAGTGAGAGAAAAAAGTTAATGGCGTAAATTTTCACAATTAGCATGCCATTCTGAGTGCTGGAGCGACTTCGCACACTGCCGGCGTTCGCGGCCAAAAAGTAGTGCGTTAGTTACAGTAAGCAAGAAAAATGTAAGTGCGTCTGCTTCATAGCAAAATTAAATTTTTGCGATATAGTGGTAGCGTAGCAACGAATTATTACGTGTGAGCATGACCCGCAGCAGCCGACGTAACACCGAAAAATGCGCAGTCATACATATTATACACCGCACTACTTGCTCCGCGTCCAAGCAATATCTCTCGGTTGTGAAAAGGAGCTACATAGCTGATCTGTCGAGTGAATGCTTAAACTCGGAGCGAGCAGGCATGCGTCTAAATCAGTGTCTCGGATAGAGCGTAATGTTAATGCAATATCGGAAGCAATGACGTGACCAATACCTATATGCGCGCTAACAATTCGATGCACATCGCTCAATAAGAAGCTTTATTTACAGTACGCACACTTATGTCCTACCGTTTTTCTTCGGGTGAAAATATCCGTTCGCAGATACATAAAAACAGTTGCTTGCACTCCGATCTTTCTCACTGGCAACACAGCAACGCAACGAACTTGGGGTACGCCATACATGTGCGACTAGCACGGACGTCGTCGCTCGAACAGTGGCTGCTGTTGCCATTGCTACGCGGTCCTTTCAAACATTACACCAGACGTTGTCAGCATGTACCCAAAAGGACATAAAAGTCGCATTTCACGTACTGAACAACACAAGCCAGGGTCACGCAGCACGAAAACACAGAACCTGAGCCGACGTCACGAGCCAGTGAGCTGCTTCGAGGTATACCTAAGCCTTTTTCCGCACTTGAAAACGTTGCTCTTGCATTCATCGTTGTCAGCAAAGTGATCAGAGCTAACGTACTTGAAGCTGAGAAACAGCGAGCTTCAGGCATGCCTGTAACACTTTCTGGAAGGAAATACGGGAAACAAATTGACGAAACGCTGTCACGGAACGACACTTCACAAATGTAAACAAACCGTCAGCCATGAGCACTGCCGACTCCGCCCAATGCGCCCGGTCGCTGGCGAGGCGCACAGCCTCATGGGAAGCGCCACGTGACCAAGCTCTTTCGGCGAAGGGGAGTTTTTAAAACTCCCTGTCGGAGTTTCACGGGAGAACAAGATTTTTAAGCGGAGTAAAATCGCGTCATGTCGCCCTAATACTCCCGCAGCTAGCCAGCGGAGTGAAACGAGGGTATGGCGCTGTTTTGCTCCCATACATCGGAGTAAATATTTGAGGAGGGGAGGTTTTAGGGTACATCACCTGTTAAAAACTCCCAGGTGGGTTTATTTTCGTTTACAGTGCACAGGCGCTGATGCCCTTAAAAACATATTAAAACTTCCATTATGTGGCCTATATCCCAAGGCAAAAAAAAAAAAATGCTAACATTTGAAAATGAACCAGTTACGACGATTTTACTAGCGTGGTTCTCTGCGGAACTGGAGCTACATGGGAGCGAGAGTACGCCATCCAACCATAATGGCCATTGCTGAACTCCCTTCGCCCAAAATCTCCATTTACCTTCCTCGGCGCAGGGGAGACCATGTGACACGGAGCGCAACTCCATTGGCGTAAACACGAAGGAGTTCAATGGCGTTCGCGGGTGCCCGTGGGACAGGGGTTTAACAAAGTATGGAAAACGCGGGCAAGGCGGCAGATGGAAAGTCAAGACGATGTGGAAAACGAGAACAACGCAAAAGCGGGAGCCAACGTTTCGAAAGTTGACTTGTCTTTTTCAAAGCGACATACGCTTTCTTCGGCAAGGTATATATGGGTAGGGTTCTTCTAAAGGAGAAAGGGGGTAAGGTGGGTGGGTCAGTCAAAGACTTAAGTTCTGTTAGCGGCGAGTGTGTAGAATTTATAATAAATGGGTGCTATCCACACGATGCGGCCATGTGTCAGCCGGCGTGTCAACGGCTGTGTGCATAGGATCTCTTTATTATCTGCTTCGCTGGAGGTCAGCGAACTATCGTCTCTCTGAAAGAGATAATAAAAGGAGCGGCAGAAAATGGTGCTCGTGAAAACAAAACCACTACTTTAATGGACTAAATATATAAATAAAAGAAAAAAAAGAAAGGGAGGAAAGAAAAAAAAAACGAAGAAAGATATAGTAAGCAACCAAATGAAAACAACTAAGTGCTTTTGCCTAAACCTTGAAATTTAGCATAACGAATGACTCTACAGCTCGCTGTAATGTTTTGAACTTATGGATGAGTTATGATTCTCTATATTTTCTTTCTGGTTCAGAACGGCAATTTGACTGTAAGATGTAGAGTTTAATTTCATCGAAGTTATGACCTGGTTCGTTGGAACGCTCAGCGACAGCTTTGGGAGACTTTTTTGCTGTGTCCGCCCGTGTCCGTTCAACCTGACGTGCATTAAATATCAGCATTACCATTTGTAGGGCGTGTTGGTAAACTGAAAGCATATTTAGCGCCAGCAAACAAGGACGGTGTCATCTCCCTTCCGCCCTTGTTTGCTGGCGCTAAATATGCGTTCATTAAATAACCTGTTTCACCGATATATTGTTTTTTAAAGAATGAAGAATAAAGCATATAAATTACATCCGAAAGTAAAGCTATTTTTCACTTAATGTGCATAACTATTTGCGGTGCTTCTAATTTTAATGTCGCTTTTTAACGGCTTATGGTGGCTTATGATGGCTTATAACGGCTTAGATAACTGCTTATGATGATGAGAACCTCATCAGCGCACCTGGCGCCTCCAACTGCAGTAATTTGCTTGCGTCATCAATGCTCCTCGTGCCGCCTTCGACGCCAGTTCATGTGGCCACTGCGCTAACGTTAGTGTTGGCCTAATCAAGTTACATAACAATGGAATAGACACCGCGCTGCGTAGAGACGAGCAAGCGGCACAATGTTTATGCTGCTTACGCATACTTAGTTTTCTAACTCTTAGAGGAGTTCTGGCGAGAGTTTTTTTTTCCTGGACGTCGCGTGATTTAACATGGGTCATGTGTGGTGTCTGCACCTTGCTATTGTTTCGGCTAATAGATAGTGACGTAAAGAAAGAAATGACACTTGATTGCAGCGATGACATGGCTGGTGGTGCGAGGAACCTTCCATGCCCCACGATTATCCCAGCTTTTGTACATCGAAGCTCCTCGCACACCTTCATTAACTTCTTATCACATCCCTTTATGCCCTTATCCAGACTGAAACATTTCGTCGACTGTTACTTCAGCTTCAGCCCGCAACTTTCATTTAGTAGTAAGTGGCGCTTTTGAAAAACCTATTTTCTCTTAAGGCCCAAACATTGGCACGCGTCGGCAAGCTTCGGTAAGCGCCAATGCGTCAAAAGCGTCAAAAGCGTCGGTAGGGAACAAGGCGAAGCGTGGCGACGCGCCGATACTTTGTCGATCGCCGATGCCAGAAGTTCGCGGACGCGTGGCGATGCTTTGCCGGCGTGCAGCAATCAGAGACCGCGATGTGTCGCCGACGTCAACCAATCGGAGGCTGCGAGTCCTCTGGCTACTATGCCCATGACAGCCGCTGACGCGGAGACACCGGCACCAACGATGGTCTGATTTCTTTGTACGCACGACGCACGCGACAGTGTTCGTGAAAGACAGTGTTGTGATAGTAGGCCGACAACGGCACCACCGACGACCGTTGGTTGTGGCAATGTGACGTGGATCGGAACCCACTTCGAAAAACGCCGACAAATCCAACCTGCTCATCGGGGCTCCGCTGCTCTCAGTGCGATCGTCTGGCAAAACATGCAACCGAATCATGATTTCCGTAACGTGTGAGCTTGGTGTATGTGTGTTTTGTCGTGCTCGAAACGAATGGAATGATGCTTCCGCACTCCGCAGTTTTGATAATCAGCACTCGCCTACCACCGAAGTTGCTTACCTTACGTGTAGGCCTAGCGCGTACTTTGAGTTCGTTACTGGCGAGTGAACGAGCCCAGCTGAAAAACTCTGGCGAAGGAATTGACTTTTCAGTTCCGTTTGGCGCTGCAGCGATTTATAATATGGCACTCCTGACTTCGTGTGGTGTGTGATGGGGTGCATGAACCACGTGGAACTTCGGGCGGTGAACGGCGGCATGTTTCGTGTGCTCTCAGGTGACTCAAATTTCACGGGCGAGCTCTGCGCTGTTTCCAGTGGCAAATATAACTTTCGAAAGCGAAAGACACTAGTAGCCGAACAATGGGAAGTACGTATACATCACCAGCCATGCCGTCTGTTTCAGCTGAGAGTGCGCTATACTATTCGGCATGTGAATCCAGGGGCGCTATAACATAAAAATATTCCAAACTTTTCTATTCCAATTCTGCTATCAGCCCCCTACGATTGGTCAAAAACTTTTTTCGACCTCCCCCACTTCACATGTCTGTCACTCGGCGCCACGAAAACCGCGATACCTCCCCATCTGATTTCATGTGTAGACACTGATTATGCATGATGTGACAGAAAAAAAGAAAAGAGTTATTTCTGAGTTGACCCCTTGTCGTCATTAGCCCTCGGCTATTGGTAAAAAGTTTTCGGGCTGCACCCACTTCACCTGCCTGTCACGCGACGTCACAAAACCACAAGAACTCACCACGTCAAAGTGACGTGTACGCGATAAAGAAGATGTATTAATATGCCGAACAAAACTGAATTTTCTTCGGAATAGCCGCAGGCTGCCCCGTTCCGAAAGGAATAGAAGATGGCTGCCGCCGATCGCTCAGATGCTGGCTACTCGCACCTGCCGGAGAGCATGGTGAATTTGCGTACAATAAAACTTCTTGCGTGGCCGTGCAACGTTTTCGAGCACTTTCCGCCCGTTTACCCCCTCATTCTGCCAACTATTCTTTGCTGAGGGTCCGTTTTAGCGTCATTCTTCAGCTTCCGTTGCATGCCGCCGCGATTTTCGACCAGCCACCGCGAGCTAAGTAAGGGAAAGCCGACCAATCCCTCTTCATCCGGTTATCGACTTTCAGTGCAGTGGCTCGGCCCCATCGAATCCCTCTCCACTTGAGCGTTCTCCTCGCCTCTTATCAGCCAATTAGATACGACAAGCCGCTCAGTGTTGGCAATGTTATTCATTTTTTAAGCAAACAAAAGTGACCTCCTATAAACGAGGAGAGCGTTTGATTGGTCTGTTTAGACAAGCCTGCGGGTGAGCGCCCGGTGCTTGCGTTGGTGGTCACGCAAATTTGACGTCAGGAGATTGGAATAGTTTTACGCTATTAGCCCCGAGAACGAACTACAGGGGCGCTGCGAGTGCCGCTCCCGTGACGTCAGGGCAAGGACTCGCGCCTGTCGTCTGCTACAGTTCGGGCGCTGTCCGGGCGCTTTCTGCCGTGTTTTCGTTTGTTCGCCCTCGTTCTCTCTGCTTGTATACTTACGGTGGTCGTCTCAAATTTATTTTTACGACGTCTTCTTTTGCGAACATTTATTGCAAGAGCTAATTTCTCATACAACAATGCAGCTCTCAAAGGCAACGCTACAGTCCAGCCGAAGAAGCGCAAAAAAGCCCATTGCGGGTTTTTCATGCGCGGATGAACAATCGGAAAAACAGCACACAGGAATCCTGGTATGATACCATACCTGCAATGGTGCAACAAGTTTGTCACAAACGTTGGCTATATATGACTTTTATAACAGTTACGTTGATTTTGATCAGCTGAAACAGGTTTGCTCACGATGAGTAGTTCATGGTATAATATCGAATTTTTGCATTTCTTCACAGAAACGCTCGGCAGTAACACGGGGACTTAAAGGGGCCCTGAAACGCTTTTGACGATTTTCTACAAACGTACTGAGTCGTTAGAGTAGGTCCTTCTGATCATTAATTTACACATCTAAGTGCTCTTCGTAAAGCGTGTAATTTATTATAAGGTTTTAAGAATGCACATCGCTGCCGATCGCAGCGCACTGCTCGGCGGAATTTTAAGCCGCCCCTACCCATATGACCGAAATCACCCATTTGACGTCACTGGGGCGAGCTATCCGATTGGCTGACCAGGGCGCGTGATCGATAATTTTTCCAACTTCATGGTAAACAAATGATCTGCGTAATAGTTGGAATGTTAGTTAATGTGTTTTTATAAAGAGAAAGTAGCAGAAAGAGAATGCACAAGAACAATTTTTCAGTACACTTAAGCACTTCCGGTACACAGCAAGTGTCGTCTGCTCATGTTACAACGTACTCCATTTTTACGAGAGCTCCGCGGTCAGAGTTGGTCTCAGTCTTTTCGCGAGCACTATGATTCGACTTTGTTGCCTTGTGGACTGCAAACGTAGCGACTGGCAATATGTCAAGCTGCGAGATCGTGTACCTCTGCAGGGCAGCGTACGAGCGAACTCGCTGCTGCGCATCGGACTGCCGCTATCCGATCGGCGCCAGGATTTGCACGTTTGTGGCCGTCATTTTACACCGGAAGATTACTAACACACTAGCGTTTCGCGAGTCCCGTATTAGGGCAAACGTAAGCGCAAGGGGACAGGGTCTGGCCGCTTGACTGTGCCGTAACGGGATGAGCCGAGATGAGCAGAAGGGCAAAGGTGAATGGTCTGCACGGTGCAGCCACCTGGTGGCATAGAGCTCAACCATACACAGTAGCAGCAACGAAGCGTATTCTTTTTTGCTGCTGGTGCGTATTTTTCGCAGGAGTGTAATCATCAACACGTTGTTTTTATAACTGTTTAAAATGTTTTACACTTGGTTAGAGCAATATTAGCGCTTTGTTTGGCTGCGCCAACAATTGTCTGGACCGTGCAGACCGATCAGGCCGCTCACGTACGTCTGCGCCAAAGTTCCTTCATCAGCTTGAGTTTATGCCTCCAGTCATTTGCCGATATGACCAGCTTGCCTGTGGCTAACGGAATACCAGACACGTTCGGCGCTACGACAGAATGCTCGCAACGCACGCTGCTTCGATAGCTCTCGCTTGGGGTCGACAGCCAAGCGGCTAGTGGAGAGGTTTCGCGCGGGCGAGGTGGGCTTCAAAACAACCGGAAGTGGACGATGTGACGTCGCATCGTGACGCAGGACCAGTGAAGGTGGAGCTTAGCCCAGCTCGCTCGGCGAACGAGTTGAGGAGGAAAAGCATGGCTGGGGAGGACGGTAACTTCTAATCGCTTGTAGCTCCATTAATACGTAACGCTTCACTTAAATTGTGGTGCGAATGTTCTACTTAAGCTGTACCCTACGCGTCTACAAAATTTGTCCGAACCGTTTCAGGGGCCCTTTAACTAATACTGGAGTTTAGATTCTACAAGCTACTTTAACTGCTTGTCAATATTAGGCGGTTCTTCCCGTGTTTATTTTAAGCGGCGGAAATTTGAAGTAAAGTTCATGAAGGCTTACAGCTATTTACAGAATACAAACAGAATGTACCAATATATATTTCCTTTTCCGTGATATACGAACTCACTTGAGAAATTTAGTGGTGTTTGTTGCTTGAGGACAATACAGGACGAATCTGCTTGGCGACCTGACACAGGCTGCTCGGCCCAATGTTTTTTGTGAAGTATGCCTGTTGGCCGCATAGCTGCAGCCAGAAAGAAGTCGAAGCGTCAATCATAAGTAGTATGGGACATATTGAATAAATCGAAATCCCCCGCCCCCCCCCCCCCCCCCCCCCGGTGGAGGGTCAGAAATCAAGTGAAAGTAGATGCAAGGCTTGTGGTGCTTTCTTTATGAATGTTTCCGATTTGATTGGAGCAAACTTTACTGAGCTTGCACTTGGGCAAGGTTCTCTTTTATGTACCGACAAAGCGAATAGTTATCCGTTTATATAATTAAAGAACGCTGGATCGAGATATGGTCAGACTGAAGGTGCTTGAATTTTCCTTTTCTAGGCAATGTAAGCTGCGCTGTAGCAGCTCCGGAATACTTAGGCCTTTCCAGTTGGCCTTGAAAAAAAATGCTTTATGGTTCGAATTCGAAGTTGTATTGAACTGATGGGTTTCGCGAACATAGAGTGCCTCGGTATACCGACAGTCGATTGCTACCTTTACGTGATCAGGGATGTGCCATATTTTCGTTAAAGGCTACTGAGGGCCACTGTGAAACATTTCATCACCCTTAATTGATTCGCTCTCGATCTTAACAACGAAATTTTTCTCTCAGTTGATTGCTACAATGGTGTTTGTGAATTAACTATATAAATACTCTACATGACGCGCCGTCGTGTTAGCAGCCATGAGCAATTCGTTTTTTGGAGGCCTGTTTCAAGCGGAGGATGAAAGTAGCAGCAAACTTTCTCATAAGAAATGTGCGCCTATTTTTGTACTCATTAATGAATGCCCATATTTGAATAGAACAACACCCCAGAGTAACAAGAATCATGATGACAGCTTCGCTGGGCAGTGTCTTTCTTAACATGCTGACGCCAATTACCAAGATTTTTCTTCCATGTAAAATGCAATGTCTCTCATAGCTAAATACTAAGGGAATGTTAAGTGTTTAGCCAGGCATCATACGCAACTTCGAGTGTTGTATTTGCAGACATTGTTTTTACGCAAACTTTGCGGATAGACACGGCGCATATATGCATTGCAAAACCTAGTAGATCCCTTTAACGCTACTTAGCTTGCGATATCCAAGCCGCAAAGTTTCTCGACTCACGCGCTTTTGAAGAAGAAACTGTGGTTAAGGCATGGCAGCTGAAAGAAGCCGACGTGTCCTTTAATACGTACGGCTCGAGCCACCCATACCCCAATCATACACTAAGGGAACGAGCGCGCGCGGCAGCCGAGCGAGCCGGAGCTAGCGGCATCCTGGCCGTGATGTCACTCGCGAGAGGGCGCCACTCCTAATTCTCGCCGCTAATAGGGCCCCAGTTCAGTAAAAGTTCACAATATTCATTCACTAACTTTTTTTCAAGTGTATGCGTCTTATGGGCAGCTGGGGAAACAACGCTCGAGCAGCACACAAGAACGCTGATGCACCGAAGGAAACATTACACAGCGCAGTCATGTTTGAGTCAATGTGTACGTATACTTGAGCACTGGAAAAAGAAATGATCTGTTTGCAATATGTACACCATAAGCAATGCATAGGAGGACCTGCATCATGCAAGACCTATGCATGCAGCCACGTACACCAGTATTGCTTCGATGTCTGGTTCAGAAGCAGCCCGTACTGAGTGAATAAAACTGTAATTGGCTTTTGATCTTTTTTGTTTATGGAGAGAGTAGATGGTGCGAGCGCATTGCGGGGAAGGTTAAAATGCGTCATCAGTGATTTGTGCAGTCGGTGTGCTTAAACTGCCCAAATCTGTTCAGCTTTCACTAAAGTGTTTCTCGCTGCGATACTATCAACTGTAGTCAGGAAAAAGATCAACTCAGAACTTAGTTCCTAAAGCATCTTTGCAGAATGTGTTCGATTAACATGTTAACACTTCCACTGCAACATTATACCGGTGAAGAGCGTACGCGCTTGAAAAAATACATTCCGTAAAGGTGAACAACTGGGCCTAGAATAACAAACTTTATGCTGCACTGCAAAAAGTGCTGCTATGATATATGAGCGAAAACAAAACTGATGCGTGTCCAACCTACTTCCTCGGGGGCACCCGTATCAAGGGTGTTCGGGCCCTTCCCATTCTGGGTGTAACATTCAGCTCTTCTCTCGATTTTTCTGCATATGTCACCAGCACTGTATCTAGGGATCGTCGCATTCTTGATTTTGTGTCCCGTGTCTCTCTTACCAGTGGACCCGACGTTTTCCGAGAACTCTGCACTTCTGTCATTGTGCCACGGCTGGAGCACTGCTCATCAGCATAGTCCCTGTACCAAACTCGTGTCGCCGGCAAACTTGATTTTGTTTAGCGCTGGGCAACAGGCGCTCTCTACTCCCGTCTTTTTGGTCGTCGCAAGCTAATGCCAGCCTA
This sequence comes from Dermacentor albipictus, assembly GCF_038994185.2. Classification (NCBI taxonomy): domain Eukaryota; kingdom Metazoa; phylum Arthropoda; class Arachnida; order Ixodida; family Ixodidae; genus Dermacentor; species Dermacentor albipictus. The sequence continues at coordinate 3,935,089 of NW_027225570.1, read as the reverse complement.
AGAAGATTGCCTCACACCCCTCAAGTAGCACAGCCTGCAATACCTGCGCAACAGTGCGCTAGCCTGTCTATTCTGCAGGCTGCTTGACGGCTCTCTGGACAGCGCTCATCTTTCTTCTTCAGTCCGTCTGAACAGGCGGTCAGCACAGCCTGAGCCCTATCACGCCTGTACTGCCCGACACTGCAACTCCATACTTATATCTGGCATAAAGAGCTTTCTCGAATGCGACTCGAAAAGGAGGAAATGAGCGAGCGGTATAACACACGTAAGTGTTTCTGAAGCAACCATGACAACACCGGTAGCCTGAAAACTGTGCTTCTGTAGTGCTGACGCCAATAAAGCGATCGCATCAATGAATAGACGGCATTCATGACGCCTGTTACGAGCTCGTCTGCCAGAATTATTTGTTTCTCAATCAATTTCCAACAGGATTAAATAGACTGGCACTGGGATTAAAATCTGTGGCACTTGGAATAAAATGGCTGGCGCAAGGATTAAATGAGTTGGCACGCGGATTAATTCGGATGGCGCTTGGAATAAATGTGGTGGCACCTGGATTAAATTATTGGCACTGGGATTAAAAATACTGGCGCTCAGATTAAATTGGCTGGCACCTGGATTATTTTAAATGGCGTTTGGATTAAATTGAGCGGGAAAACCTGTAGAACCAAGCGCTATTGAACGTGCCGATCGCATAGGCAAATACCGTCCTGAAAGAAAACGCCAGATAATTATCAAGCTGGCTCATTTCAAATCAAAGGAAAACATTCTGGCCTGTGGGCGGAAACTCAAGGCAACTAACTTCGCTATACGTGAAGATTTCGCTCCTGCTACTCGCATCGCACGTTCTAAATTGTTAGGTTTCATACGACCACAAAAATGTGCGTTCAAACTGCACTAGACAAGTTGCTCGTCAACAATAAGCGCTATCACTACGACCCTACTTCTGAAGCGTGACTGAGGCTACCAGACCATTCATAAAGACGCATGGAAACAGCGCATCCCAATAACAAGAAACGAAAACGTGCAATGACGGACAACAAAGCCTACCACTTCAACCTCATCCCGCAATCGTCCCTCGTCTTTACCTCTCCTTAACATAGCCTTCACTAACATGCGCAGTTTGCTACCCAAATGAGAACAACTTCGCAGCGTCATTCACGACATCGATGCCGACATCATAATACTAACTGAAACGTGGCTAAACGGAGAGGTAAGAGATAGCGAAATTTTCCCTCTGAATTCCGGCTATGCTCTGTATCGCCATGATCGGAGCAACCAGAGAGGAGGGGGTGTTTTATTAGCTATCAGAAACACCTTCTCATCTTCCCTGATCAGTCGGGATGATAATCTCGAACTATTGTGGACTTGCGCTTACAATGGTGCTGGAAAGACAATTTTTGGCGTGTGCTATAGGCCGCCGGACAGCCATCCGTCATTCTGCGATTCACTCCGTAAAGCACTAACCGACATCACTGAGAAATTCCCTAACGCACCTATTCACCTCTTTGGCGATTTCAATTACCCTAACAATAACTGGCCTCTGCTTTCTGTAACCAACAGGTCACCGTTATCCGAAGCTAAACAATTTATTGACCTTATTCTAGACTTCAACCTACATCAGGTGATATCATGTCCTACAAGAGGGGATAACACCCTCGACCTTATGCTGACATCTTGCCTTGATAGCTTAAAGAGCGTTACCACACTACCCGGTCTTAGCGATCACAACCTCATCCATATCTGCATGACAATAGCGTTTAAGAAAAGTCACCCACAGCAAAAATAATAAAAGATTACAAAAGGGCGGACTTTGACGCCATAAATACCGAACTCCATAAATTTTTCATCATTATCAGCAGTCTTACTTATCAAGAACTGTCGATAGCAACTGGGAACTTTATGAGAATGTATTGCTCAACCTGGAAGCTAGACACATACCAACAGTTCGCGTGGAATCCGACTCTAACAATGAATGGTTTAATAAACGACTGAAAGCTCTCCTTACTAAAAAGAAAAGGCTTTACCGAAAAGCTAAACTTACAAATAACTCAGAAACATGGGGAAAATACCAACTTTGCGCTAACCAATATATTCAGGAGCTGACGATAGCCAAAGATAACTTCTTTAATCATGACCTTCTCGCGATTCTACGATCAAACCCCAACAAACTCTGGGGCTTACTTTCAGTAAAGACACATTCTAGGCAGATTGAACTAACAGATCCGGATAGTAATCTCATTAGGTCTGAGAAATGCGCGTCAGCTCTTAACGACTACTTCACCTCAGTTTTCTCCAACACTAATGACACTCTCATTGAACCAATACCACCACTCCCAGTAAAATTAATGCCAGATATCAAGATCAACCCTGATGGCATATGTAGCCTCATTAATTCGCTCAAACTAACCACCTTAGCCGGGTGTGATGGAATCAACGCCAAAATACTAGTTAACACCAGTAACATTTCTAGCCAGGTACTACATCTAATATTTACGCAATCCTTAAAGACTGAAAGCTTGCCCGACGACTGGAAAAAGACCCATGTCGCACCAATCTTCAAGACTGGCGACCGCTCCCGTGCTATAAATTATCGCCCAATTTCTCTGACCAGCATTCCTTCTAAACTTCTAGAACATGTAATCTCATCCAACCTAACGTCTCACCTGGAATCTATCAACTTCTTTTACCCTCACCAGCAAGGCTTCAGAAAACTATTTTCATGCGAGACCCAACTCGCCGAGTTAACCCATGACATTTTACATTTCATGGACCTTCATTTGCAGATTGATGCCATTTTCTTGGATTACTCAAAAGCATTCGACCGCGTTTCCCACAATCACCTACTTCAAGAACTCGCATCTATCGGAATCCCAAATAGCTTGCTTACCTGGCTTGAACACTTGTTAAAAGGGCGCACACAGTTTAAACATCTTGAAGGGGCAGCGCGAAAAGACGATGACAGAAGGCAGGAACACACAGGACCGCGCTGAACTCACAACTAACTTTATTCCAAGGCGTACACACACTTACGTACACAACCCATAGCCACGTGCTCTCCCATCTATCTAAGTGTGTGTATGCCTTCGAATAAAGTTAGTTGTGAGTTCAGCGCTGTCCTGTGTGTTCCTGCCTTCTGTCATCGTCTTTTCACGCTGCCCCTTCAAGATGTTCAACGAGTACCAACTCACCCAAATGTCGATCCTTCGCACACAGTTTACTTCTGCAAATAACCATTATTCATCTCTTAGCAGCGTAACATAGGGTGTGCCACAGGGCGCTGGTTTATCGCCTCTACTTTTCCTCATCTACATCAATGACTTACCTGCTAACATTAGGAATAAATTACGACTTTTCGCGGATGACTGTGTCCTATATTCCCCAATCAAAGGCTCGAATGAAATCTCCGCACTACAACAGGATCTCGATTCCATCGCAGTATGGTGCGAGAAATGGTACATGCCGCTTGACCTTACTAAATGCGAACCTCTGTCAATCACCCGCAACCACAGCTTAACCAGTCACACCTACACAATAAATTCAGCTCCTATCAGTCATGCCCCGTCTTACAAATATCTCGGCGTTCACATGACATCGACACTATCATGGGCAACTCATATTGACACCATCTGTTCTAATGCTTCACGCACCCTTGGATACTTAAAACGCAACATGAAAGCCGCATCACCAGAAATAAAAAAGCTAGCATATCTAGCATTCGTACGTCCACAGTTAAAATATGCGTCATCTATCTGGCATCCTTCCCAATAATATCTAACCTCTGACATAGAAGCAATACATAATCGCGCTGCTCGGTTTATAACTTCTCATTACTCTCGTGATACCAGCATAACCGCACTAAAACGTACACTTGAACTACCATCACTTTCTTCCCGCCGGATCATCTCTCGTCTCTACTTGCTTCACACCTTCTATTACCATCCACACTCCAGGCATTCCCTGTTAAATCCATCCTTCCGTACATCCTCTCGCTTAAGCCACAGTCGTCCCATAGCAAACATTACCACCCGATCATCTGCCATGAACACCTCCTTGTTCCCCGACGCTATAACCCATTGGAACCATCTCCCAGAAGATATCGTGTCATGCACTGACCGTAAAACGTTCCGCGAAATGTTAAATAACCACACTGCTTAATAACCGATCCCATTTATCCTTACTCTAACACGATGTTCCTTTTTTTTCGCAATTGTTCCTGGCTTGTATTTGTTTATTGTTGTTTCTTTACTGTTCTGTACACTTGCTCTAACATTGTTACAAGGATTAAAGCCCTCCCTTATGTAATGCCTCCGGGCTATTAAGGTGAAAATAAATGAAATGAAATGGAATATATAAGCGCGAGCAGCGAGCGATGTGTTCAAAGACCAGTGCAAAAGGCAGGCGCACACCAAGTCTGTGCGCCTGCTCCAAGCCGCACCGAATCAACCCAGAGAAAACGAAAGCAGCGACAAGCGATGGTATAAAAGCTTAGTGCAAAAAGCGGACGCTCACCAATCTGCGCTCAAAAAAGCGACTGTATAAAATCCTAGTGCAGAAACCAGGCGCACATCAATCTGCGCTCGTAAAAGCGCGCGCAAGCACGTAGAAAGCCACGCCAATCCAATCCAGAAGCCAAAAAAGGGGGCGGGAGTAATGTGTGACACAAATGCCTCCTTTACTCATACGTTACTATACTGTCTCTAGAGGACAAGCTACCCATAGGGCCCATGAATTGAAATCGGGATCCGCAACAGCGCCGCCATGTTGCTACGCGTCGAGGTTGCCAGCTCCTGAGACGCTTGCTAGACTTGGTGACAGTAGTCGGTTTTAACGCGATAGCGTTAAGGAGCTCGTGTCGCAGAAAAGCCGGTGTCGTCGGCGTCGGGTGTCGGCGTCGGCGGCGTTGACCGTGAGCGATAAATCACGGCAGGCGCTTCATAAATAAAAAGCAACTTCCAAGATTGGCCCGGTGGGAATCGAACCCAGGTCTCCGGAGTGTGAGACGGAGACGCTACCACTCAGCCACGAGTTCGATGCTTCCAAGCGGTGCAAACGCGCCTCTGGTGAATGCGGTGTTGCCTTCGAAACGAGCCGTGGAAAGTTATACTGCGGTGTATATCGGTAATTATGAACATGTAACGTACAGAAGTCACAATTACACGAGTTGCGAAGTGCGTTTCCGCTGCATTTCTTCTGCGCTTTCCGCACACGCAGAGCCATCTTGCGGCAAACACAGAAGACCCCCTCCTCTCAATGTACGGCGCTGCCCCGACAGGAGGAGCGCCGCGCGCGCATTGGGACCGCTGCCAGGCGCGTCGCGGGACTCCCTCTCCCCTGACGACGCTTCGCCGTGCTTCCGGTTTAGATTACTATCTATCTCTCTGCCCGTGCCGATCACGACGTTTGGCTGGCGTAGATCGTTTCCCCTCCGAGACACCGAGTTCTTTGGTTCGTTTCGCTGCGCTGCGTTGCTTGACGCTCACCGCGTGATAGGTGGGCGCTAAGTCCGATGCGGGGCGCATCGTAAGTGATTGCTGTGCCGTAGCGCATTGTCGTATACCCCTTGGCGGGTCGACGGGAACGCTGTCGCGTCCCACTCTTGAAGGCAAAGCTTAAGCGTCCTCCAATTTTTTTAATCTGGCGACCGTAGCAGCGTAGCAGCATGGCATCTCGCTAGTAGTGTGATGTGGTGCGCGTGTAGCCGTGTGTTTGGGCTGTTTATTCTATGTTGCGGGATGGTGTGGTCGATGTTGGCACTGCAGGTGGCAGTTATGCAACCGAAGGATGGTCCTGCTGAAGTTTCCGGTGGTATGCGGTTTTCAGCGGTCATGCCTGTTGCAGAAGGGTCACTCGACGGGGTTGCGAGTTTGGAGCTCGAAGCTGTGGTCAGATTCCTCGTTGGTGTTCCGCAATTCTCGTCGCGCGGGCGCGGTGTGTTGCAGAAGCCGCGATCGCGATCTATCGTCGCGACGATAGATCAGGTTTTTTTTTTACAAGTACTGATTCAGCTGCAGGGCACATGTAAACGACAAACGGAAGTCTCGGGCGAGCACCTGAGATTATAATAAAGCAGGTGGCGCAGGAACACCAGGGCACCCAAGGGACAGTGGGGGGATCAAAGCTCGAAGCAGAACGGTATGTAGGTTGGGGCCGCCGAGGCAGGTGTGTACCAGGGAGTGCTCGTTCGGACAGCTCCTCTGGCACGCACAGCGGTGCCTCGGAAGGTCGAGATACTTTAAAGGCACCTGCCCCCATGATCGTTCTTTTGCCTCGGTGCAGTGAGCGAAATTCACCTGAATAATACGGAGGGCATCTGGTGCAGTCACGAATGCGAGTCATGGCAAATGTAGCTCGCGTCGCCTAGCGTGTGTAGTAATATCAGAGTTAGTTGTATGAACTTTATGCATATTACGCTTTGTTACGGTACATTAAAGGAAAGGGTCTAGAGGACGGTGTTGGTGTGTTTTTTCGTACCGCCCTAATCCTATACTCCCCCCCCCTACATACACACACACATACCCCTTTTTTACTATATGTGTACTTACAATTCCTTCCCATGACGGAATGACCAGTTCAAGTTGTCAACTTGTCATAAAAATTACTGTAATAAACACAATTCCACGATCGGACTGTTTACGTTTATTTTATTGTAACACTGAGAACTACATAGAACCTTATTTTGTATATGTGAGAGAAGTATAGGCCTTTTGCACATGTGCGTATAAAAAGCTTAATCCAATGTGCAATACACAGACAAAGCAGCTGCTGCAACATTAACTGCATTGACGGCCACACAACACATGTGTAACTAAAGGTGCACAATATAGAAGGAAGTTTAAAAATACGCTCTGTAGCACTGCAAAATATAACATGTATGTGTACACTAAATGTTCAAAAAAGCGATGCATCATTGTCCCATTTGCCTTCAAGCTTATTATTAAGTTCAAGTTTACTGAAGTTTATTACGGGCATATGTACAAGAGGAATCTGCTGACACACCCGCAGTCAAGGTGGCTGTTCGAGGTGTGCTGGCTGCCTCAGTGTAAGAAAAAGAAATTGGGTAAATGTCGACACCATGCCACTGCTTCTTGTCTCTGACCTGCACGTGCCTCGGCGGCATCTTTGTGCACAAGCGTGCTGGCGTGGCGAGGCGTAGGAGTCATCCGAGAGAAAGAGTATCGTTTACATGGAGAAGTGGCTGTTCACATTGCCTGTGGCTTTCCCTCAAATGCTTCCTTAGCGACTTGGGTGACACATCTGCAGTCAAAGTGGCTGTTCGATGTGTGCTGGCTGCCTAAATGTAAGAAAAAGAAAGAAATTAGATCAATGTCAGCTGCAGTGCTATTGCTTCTTGCCTCTTACCTGCATTTGCCTCCACGGCCTCTTGGCTTGCAGAGTCTGCATGAGGGAGCTACTGTGGCTAGGCGTAGGCATTGTCTAAGCAAGAAGAAAAGGCCATTCAAATGGGGGAATTATGGAAATCAATGCAGTTCTTATGTCTGCTTCTTGCACTCTTCTTGCCTAAAAGTTTTCAAACATTGTTTCCAGAATACACCAGCACTTTGACTGCTTTTGCTTTTTACCTGCGGGTGTTGCTGTGAGATCCTTAGTATGGCTGCATGCAGCATTGTAACACTTGGTGGAGGCATTTGAAGTGGTAGCCAAAAATATAAAGAATCATCCTTGTCTGCATGAATGCTTTCAATTTTTAAATGCAGTGGTAACTATCACTATTGGTGCAAGGCCCCCCACATCCATGCGGCAAGTGCCATAGCTCGAAACTGAATTTTTCCTCTAGTGCTTCACAAGGCGTCTGATATGTCCACATTAGATGTGATCCGCTTATTTTTATTTATCCCAGTGTGGGGAGAGCATCATTAAACTGTTTTTTTTACTTTTGTGTGTCTTGTTTTTTGTTTTGTTTCTGAATTGATCAAGCAGCAGTGTCATGATGCTTAAGTGACTTATGTAATGACAATCACCAGCTTTCTTATTTTTCAGAAAAACAATGAATTTCCTGACCCATTGTTTGCTATCCAATTACTCGCATAATTTTGCAGAGCATTCTACCTATATTGACTTGCCTGACCTCCACTAAGGAGTCTTGCATTTTCAAATACCATTCTTTCCTTAAAATCACTCAACACTTCTCATAATTTTTCACCTTGGGCTTCTGATACTATGCATTCACCATTTTTGCTTGTTGTTTCTGACTAGAAATGTCTTATTTAATTTTGAGCTTAAATGTTACCTTTGGAACACAGAGAAGAGCTTGTCATTGCATATCTGCATACCAGGGGAGCATGTTTCATAAAATATTTGCAAGGTCCAATAGAAGATCGATGAATGCAGCTTGCAGTGTGATTTTACTGAATGGGCCATAAAGCGAACTCATCTGACTTGGTAAATTAAAGCCCATATTAGTGTGATGTACAACAAATGTTACGCTAACGTGGTGGGTTCTCTTGCTTATAGAGCAAAATAATCGGTGCACGAGGAAAACATTTTTTTTCATACCCCTTGTACACTGATTTAAGGAAAATGAGCAGGGGCTGTCCACATGTTCTACCTATTTTAGCTGCGAGTATACTCAACAAAAATGCGTCCCAGCTGCTTCGTGGTATATGAGATTTTGTCAGTATTGCAGATATGTGCCTAGTGTCTAAAATAATTGAATTTTGAATATGCTCGTAGGGATCTGATGTGCATATCTGCAGTTTATGGGTGCATGTAAAAGACTCAGCATCAAGTGCAAGTGAACGGTCCCACAGGCCCGGAGTCGATCATGCAAATAGATTATTCGCTGCACACATTTGTGGCCAGAAAAAAATATGCCACATGAAATGGCATGCAAGGAAGTGTTGAAAATATTGCACAGTTAATAAAACGCCTACGCTATCAATATGTGGGTTCACGCACTCGATTTCGTCCGTATTAGGCACTCGCCTCTTGATTGCTTTGTGGCACAAGAATACTCGGCATCAGGCTGTTTTTCTGCTGTTGTCTTTGTAGAAGCGTGATTGTTCAAAGTGCAACAACTAAACTGATTCTATGACTTGCTTGTGGATTCGCCAGTACAATTCCGGTACGCTGGTCCGCCTGTCTAGCAATTTCCTACTGAAGGGGAACCTGCAAATAAAAAAATTACCGACGATTACGTTACTTCCTAATGCGAAATTTGAGCGCAGCAAATAAGCTATTTCACCTTTTCGATAGATTGAGGCAAAGAAATCGAGCAACACATATATGCGCTATCACAGAATTTTTTTTTTATTTTTCACACGTATTCCTTTAACAAAGACTCCACTAACACTTCTTGACAGTCATGAAGGAAGCTTTGTGGTCGGAGAAATAGACTGATATATGTTCCACTTGGTACACCAATGCTTGATTCTCAAAGACGAGATCTATACAAGTGCCTCGCGAGGTTGTCACAGCCGTGGGACGCGTTACGAGCGAGAGGAACGGGATGTTCTCCCGCATAAGTGTTAGGAAATTGCTGTTTGTCTTTATGTCAACATTAAAGTCCCCCACTACTAACATCGGTGTGGATCGATGGACGGTTAATGCGAGTTGCAGGAAGTGCACGACGTCTTTCGTGAGTGCGGTAGGGGCGAAGTAGGCAGCTACTACCAGCAAGCCGTTGGGCAACTTTGCGGCGCACAGTTCGCCAACTTCATGTGACGTGCCAAACATTTCGACTGGTATTGCAGAGAGACCTGTGCGCAGAGAGACCTGTTCGGCGGTGCGAACGGCAGGGTCTTCTCGGCGGCGGCGATGAGCTTCTGCTTCAGCCTCGCTTACTGCTGGTTGCTCTCGACGGCGGCGATGAGCCTCCGCTTCGGCGGCGCGAACGGCAGGGTCTTCTCGGCGGCGGCGCTTAGCCTCTGCTTCGGCGACGCGTACTCCTGGATCATCTCGACGGCGGCGACGGTAAGCTTCTGCTTCGGCGGCACGCACCTCTGGATTCTGACGGCGACGGCGCTGGGCCTCTGCTCTGGCAGCTCGTTTAGCAGCAGCAGCAGCAGCAGCAGCAGCAGCAGCAGCAGCAGCAGACGGAGGACTTCCATCGGTCGTCTCGCTCATGGCTCAGAAAGAACTGGCAGATAATTTCGCAGTGGCGAACGGCAGCGGCAATTTCGGCTCGGGCGGTGCACATATACAGATCCGCCGCCACCGATCTGGCTCTCTGATTGCCACCGCACAGGGCGAACGGCAGCGGCAATTTCGGCTCGGGCGGTGCACATATACAGATCCGCCGCCACCGATCTGGCTCTCTGATTGCCACCGCACAGGGGTTGCATTGGAGGAAGAGCGAAGAAAGGAATTAAGTTCGAGCCGGCGCTTTGACAACCGGAGACTCGCAGGAAGAGGGGGGAGGGGGGCGGCGTGTACACCCAGCGGCAAACGATGGGGGCAGAAGCGCGCGCAGCAAGCGGACAACACGTTAAAGGGAGGAGGGAAGAGATAGCAGCGACTGACTGATGCCGCTGACGCCGATAGTGAGTCAACCCCAGCTGCGGAGTTGGTTTCAGGGACAACGCCGCCGATGCCGACACAAACAATATGATACCCTCGCTTCCGCAGCGCTAAGAACCAGGTCTAGCCGTGGGAAGGTGGTCACGTATTCGTCGACGTGCCGGGGCCTACGTGAAATAACCGGCGCGTCGGCAACTGAAGAGCACCCTATCCGCCACACAAGAACAGGGGGGGGGGGACCCTTTCCTCCTCTTTCCGCATGGCGGCGACGGTGTTCTATGCAGTCACGTTATCTTGACTCTCTAGCGGCGTCAGCGGCATCCAGCGGTATCAGTCGGTCGCTGCTAGCGCTGGGGGGATGAAAGGGGGGCGGAGCTGGTTACGAGGCCGACGACAATGCCGACGACGACGCGAAACCCAGGAACGGACGCCAAAGAGCTGCGCTCTAAAACACCGCTCCACATGTAAAGAAATGCTCTACTCTATAGTTTACTAGAATACTGACATTCTAGTACCCTATACTCTACCCTGACGCTTGTGAAACGATTGTGATGCATGACAGGAGCTGTCTACTCGCGCGATCTTTTGAACAGGAAGATACATTCGTTTACTTGCATGTGAAGGTATATGCCAGAGCACTTTGGGGCTTCGGTGGCACAAAAGGCACGAATCTGCCATAGCGTCAGATGTTGACGCGCGATCGCTGGTCAAATATAAACTGTACGAAACCACTAGGCATCTCAAAAAAACAGAGATTCGAAGCCGAAATTCGTGCCATCCTTTATTGCATGAATGCATACATAGTGATTTACATGAGTCGCGCACTTAGCAAACGCTTTCTTTAAACTTAATATTAACGCATAACCATCAGGTATGAGTTTTTAAATGTCAAAGCATAAGGTGACCTGTACTTGTTTTCAGATCTTTCAATAGTAACTGCGCTGGCCACATTGACCAGTAGCAACAGGGCAGCGCCCTAGCGGTTCCCGCTTTCTCGGTCCAGCTTGTCCTCTAGAGTTGCTTATACTAACTCTATGTCTTTACTTGATGCCTGCCGCGTCGCTAGTCTTCCCATTGGAGTGGAGATTCCCGTAGTTCAGGGTAGTCGCGGAGAGACGGCGCTCGCAGCCGACCCACTTCCTGTTGCGGAGGAAGTGACGCTTACTAGGCTGGCGCGCGCTCGACCAATGGCTTGACGAGAGACCGCGGGTCCTGCCAGTGGGATCGCAACAGACGCCGCTAAAATCTCGAAGAGAGGGCTACGTGATTTAGGTTTGCAGCGACCTCCGCAGCTAGCGCTCCAGCCGACCCGGGTTAACCCGGGTGGGGAAGAGTAAAGAGGAGAGGGGCAGGAACCAGCTTCTCGGCTCACGTGGCAGGCATCTAGTAAAGGAGGCATTGGTGACACTAAGCTCAGTGTTACCCATTCAAATACCGCGTACATGCGCTCAGAGGCACCTTCACTGCGCAGGCGATGACAAGCGATGAATTGTGTCGCTGGGATGCACGCACTTCTTCGCAATGTATCGCAGAGGCTTCGCGCACAAAGATCAATTGGTACATTTTCACTGAACTGCGTCACTATGGACCCTAAAATAACGTACCGCCATTTTGCGGCGACAGCCGTTGCTCCCGTATCTATGACTAGTGTATCGCTTTTAGTTGGTAAGCCAGCCGACCCGGGCTGGTTCACCCAGGCGCTTCACTGGCCTTAAAGCCCAGTGAAGCGCCTGCGATGAACAGCCGTACCACGGCGCTGCATTTCTTTTCTCCTAATAGAGAAAGAGTGGTCATGCCTGACTTTATTGAGAATAGCACTGTAGCGCCCCTAAGCGACTTCGCACAGTATGAACTCTTTCGTGCGTGCGATCCTCTTCAATGTATCTGCGTCTAAGCTTTCGCCTCACAGTCGCCACTCGCGGCAAGAAGTGCAAAATTTAATAATTTGCTCGATCTCCGTTTGTCATCAGAAATTTCTTGCATTCAAAACGAAAAACCGATACTTAAAGAAATAAAAACGTTTGTTGTTTTATTTGTGGTATTTTAACGTATTTGTTTGAGCGAAAGTGTAGGTGCAAGAATGCGCCGCATGTACCCTGTTCGCATTCGATGGAGGATAGAAAGATAGTGCCTGAAAGAGGATGCACGGTCTTGACGCGCCCGGGAAAGGCGTGGCAAGCGGCTCACGGCAAGTGTCCTGACAGGCAGCGGGACAGTCACGGTATTCACGTTGATAACAATGCGCGGCGCTGGCGCGTTTCGTTGTGCAGCCTTCTCCGCTTGAAACGTGGAAGCAGTGTGCGCGCAGGGTGCGCGCAGGGTGCGCTCATGTTGTCGTACGCGGCTTTTTGTCTACATAATTTTTACCTGTAGCTTTTGCGCGCACCGCGCTATCTCAGGTCACTGACTGCCGTCGAGCAAACTCGTGTAAAATTCAGGTGAACGAGAAACTCGGCGCATCCTGCATAGCACCCCTGGACGCAAAGTTACTCAGGAAACGTGCTGGCAGACCGAATGACTGCTTCTTTAGACATAAAAGCTTGCAACATGTCCGTAGCCGTTTTGCTCTGAGAACTAAAGCCATACTTGCGGAAAAAACTGCTAACCTGCTGGCAGCATAAGTGGGACGCTGAAATCCTTAATAAACTTCGGGAAGTTACGACAAACTTAGGATACTGGCCATCACTGACCAAGTAGAGACGAAGTGATGTCCCTTTCTGCCGTCTAAGAGTAGGGCACACTTACGGTACTCCTAGATCTTTTGTTGACTGGCGGTGAACATCCAATGTGTAGTAGACGTGGAGAGAAAATCAGTGTTCAGCATGTCTTCCTGGAATCTCGCGATGCACATCTCGACAGGAAAATACACTTCTCTTTAGCATATGTGCGTTGTCACCACTTTACCTGGCACTGTTTCTAGGAGGAGAACCGCTATTTGGCATAAAATATATTTTAGCCTTTTTAATGATATTGATACACTCCAAGTTTTCTCTCCTATAAGTTCGTAGCCAGGCATCCTGGGAGACGCCACGGTTGCGATGTCAACCTTTGTTATAGCACATGCCTCCGTGCCCATGTACTGAAGGGACCCGCTGAGGGTGTTGTATTAGTGGTCATCAGCCATAACTTGTCGATTTTTGTACATTTGACGCCATCAAAACCTTTTTGAACATTTTATAATCGTAGCATACCCCACTTCAGTCATTCCCGTATTTTTATTTTCTATGTATTTTAGGCAACATACAGCTGTCGGTTTTAGGTCTCTATACAGCCATGTCACATGAGCCATTAGTTGGTTGAGTACTCTTAATTAATGCCTTGGTGCTTTTTAGCCACACTTGGCCCTTGCGTCATCAAACAACACATATCATCATCATGCTTCCTGTGACAGTTTTTTACTTCGCCATCGATAAATAGATTTGTTATAACGTTGAAAAACCAGGAGAAATATGTGTTAGGGCTTGCACTGTAATTGCTAAGTGAAAAACTTTGCATGTCTACTGTTACTCGGTTAAGACTGTTTTTCTCGGTTTTATTTCTCGGCCTTGCTATTTCGTGGCAGTGTGAAATACGTGTAGGTGCATCGCGTTTCAAGTTAGAATTGTAAAACAGTTACAGCCATGTTCACCAGCTGCTGTCGTGTGATCAACGATCAACGGATGGTCTTCAAGTTGTATCGAGCAGATTTTCGCCCTGCGTGCCCTCGCCGTAGCTACTCAGCTACTGTGAGAGAAATACACAATTTAATTTTAATTTCAGTTTCATATAAGCACGGCCATATTTGATTAATCACTGATTATAACGTGGCCCGATAGGTTTCTTGCTCTATGTCCAGTATGTTAGTTTGTTGTATAACCTGAAAATAACACATAAGTATTAAAAAAACGACATAAGTTCTTCCTAAATACTGGCAAGAAAATAGCCAATTTCATGGAAGCAATGAAACCAAAAGGTAAATGAACATATTGCTTCTCAGGCTTTATGGGTTTCTCACTGCACCCAGGGTGGGCTCGTGACAACAGAATAGTCGTCTTCCTTGGTTCTATTAGATGACACAGCCCTGCTGCGGCTTCCCCGTTAAATGCAAAACGTATATTAAACGACAACTCATACTTACTCATGTGAAGAAGGATGCAAGCGAATCTCGGGCGCCGCGGCTCTTCGTTGTCGTTAACGCCTCGGCTTCGCGCTGCCTCACGGCGAAGTCGGCACGTCGACGACGAACCCTTTCTCGAGTGAGTTCCCGGCGGCGTTCATCAAACGCCGCCTGTTCTTCGGCCAAACGGACGACAGGCAGCCCGCGCCCACTGCCGTTCCTTCAACGCAGCATGCTCTTCGGCAGAACGAACCAAACGCGTCCTGCCTATCTCACAGCCGGGCCTGAACTGGCAAGAAACGGCGCGCGAGTGGCGAGCGAACACGCGATGACGCGCTTTGCCTCCTTCGGAGGGAAGGGGCGCCTGTGATTGGCTCGCGCCTTGCGCTGCTACTTCATGCATATAAAACCCTGCGTTAAAGGACGCGTATGACGAACTGACGGTGGCTGAATCGGTTAGTCTGGTGGTCTCGAAACCCGAAGGTCAGTGGCTCTATTCCGCAGCCCGACAAGCAATTTTCATTTTCGCGTGGCTTGTGTTTTTTCGTACGGCAACACCAACACCAACGCCGACACGAGTGAAGCAATAAAAGCTTAGCTCGAAAAAAGCTGTTAGAACCCACGCCCTGTGCGAATTGATGTTCTGCGAAAAGGTGAGATTGGTGCTTACCGAGTTAACGAAACGACCATGAGAGCATTAAAACATAGGTGGCTGTTTCATGACCTACATGACATGAATGTCAGGACCAATTTATTTATTGATTTAAATACTCTCATGGCCACTAAGGTGTTACAGGAAGAGTGGCCAGCAGCTGAACAACAGCGTGGAAATGGCGGTCTTGAAGACTCGTCAAGGAGGTAGTTCCACTCAGAGGCAGACTTCGGCGTGAAGCAACTTGCGTACTGGTGATGTGCGGCAACTAGGCACATGAACTTTCAGATTCTGATCAATGCGGGAGTAAATGCATGCAGGGGCAGCGACAAGTACACGTTTTAGCCCTGGAATTTGATGAAGGATTTTACGAAAAAGGCACAGTTGTTCAGCTTTCCGTCTAATTGCTAAGTCAGCTTGTTCGAGAGAATGCTTGATTGCTGACACGCTTGCATTACGGTCGTAGTTGCGCACAATAAAACGGGCAGGTCAATTTTGGATGGATTCAAAGGAAGATGGGCTAGAACAGGAATCCCAACTACATGAGGCGTATTTGAGCTTAGACCTGAGGAGAGTTTTGTAGAGTTGGTTTTAAGGAGATCTCAGCAGAGGAGCAATTGCGGCGAATGAAAGTGAGGGTAAATTAGCATTTTTAATTATGTAGTCAATCTACATTTTCCATAAGAGGCTATTCGTAATGTGGATACGAAAGTATTTACACCTAGGGGTACATGTTTAAGCACATACGGGTAGAGATCCGAGCGGCTACCTGAGCGCGATATTCTCATAGACTTTCACTAAAGAATATTGAGCGTCATGAGCCATTTAGAACACCAATGCGAGACATTGTTCAGATCGACTTCAAGGAAGACATTATCATGAGGGTTGGTTATTCCGGTGCAATTAACAAATCAGCATATAACCTCATGGTTGAGGAGACCTCATTAGAGAAACGAATAATAAAAATAGGAAATAGCAATGGTCCCCAGACTGACCCCTGTGGTAATCCAGACACGACAGAACAAACTCGTGAATTAGTGATTAACAGAGAGAAATTGGATTCAATAGGTTAAAAAACTTGCGATTCATTATGGCACATTTGAGTCGATGTTTAGATGTGTTAGCTTTAATAGAAGAAGGTGGTGCGAGACAGTGCGGAAATCTTGGTGGAAGTCAAGATAAATGGAGTCAGTAAAAGAACCACGGTAAATGAGAGAAAACGAGTCATTAGTAAAGAGTAGAAGTTGTGCTTCACAGGAAGGGTATTTCCTGAAGTTATGCTGAGACGTGGCAAATAAGTTGTCCTCAAGAAATCAGAAAGACTGCAATAACTTATATGCTCCATCATCTTACATAGAATACTAATCAAGGTAATAGGCTGTAGCTGTCATTTATGTTTGTCGTACACTCTTCTCATACTATGCCAACTTTGGTACATACCGAGTAGTAGGTGGCTGTTTCATGACCTACATGACACACATTTCAAATTAAATTCATGTCATGACCTATAATTTATGTTTGTTATGCACTTTTGTCATACGATGCCAATTTCGCTACATGCCAAGACGCAGACGGCTGTTCCATGACCTACGTGACAGCATGTCATGGCCTATCATTTATGTTCGTCAGACTCTATTGTCAAAGTATGCCAATTATGGTACCTACCAAGTTAGCGAAACGACCGTGGGAGCACGAAAACGTAGTGAACTGTTTTATGACCTACATTACACACATATCAAGATATTCATGTCATGATCAATTATTTATGTTCGTCATACACTCTTGTCATACTATGCCGATTTTGGTACTTACCAAGTTAACGAAACCTCCATGAGAGCACCAAGACGTAAGCGGCTAGATAGATACTCTCAATGTGGCACATACTCGTCAAGAAACGCTTCGCATTTAAAATGGCAGAAAGACCTTCGACTAGTCGAATATATTGGGTTACTAGCAGACATAATCATGGCCAGTAATTGGACAATACTTCCCTTCGTCCAGCGCGAGACCAGCCAGACATGAGTACGAACAAAATATTTATTGTGAATTATATGATGTATGGAAGTATTACTATGCGCTGACGACTGCACCCTAGACTCCCTTGCTTGGGCGGTCTGATGACGCAATAGCGCTCAGCTCCGGTACCGGCGTCCGCCTTGTCGCTGTCCCTGGAAGGCACGCCCGTCGATCTCGCCGTCCATGAAAGGCACCCACACGTTGCAGTGCAGCGCTGGATTTGCGGCCGCTGACGGGGCTCTGTTGAGCGGGGGCTTCCCGCTCGCCTGCAGCTCCTGCAGCCTGTAGAATAGCCGTGCCAGCACCTGCACTTGCCAGATGGACAGCTGAGCGACGCTGCATCCAGTGAACACCTCAACTGTTGATACCGACAATGCAAGTCATAAATTAGAGGTGTTGAAGTGGGTGGAGAAGAAACGATATAATTAGGGAACTGAATGGATGCAGACCAGGCAGACGCTTAGAGGATAATACCTTTGTGGTATCGGAGTGCATAGAGATTTCAATAGCTTAGAATTGGCCTATATGGGCTGCGTTTCGAGATATTAAGGGAGCTTACGACAACGTAGACAGGGCATTGTTATGCGATATTCTCAGCCACGAGGCCATGGATGAATTCAGATGTTATTGAAGGATATACATAGAGGCAACCTAGCATAAATAGTATGAGAAGGCAGGAAATTCAGTGAAGGTATGAAAATTCACCATTGAATCGCACATGTCCTGTGTCTCCATTTTTGCTCATGCGGTATTTCAAAGGCAAATATGATGGGCTCACTGTACGTCTCCGCGCACGGCGTCGCCAAGCGGCCCCCGAGAAGTGGAGCCTCACGACGCAGCACGACGGCGCACTGCGATAGACCCACCGCAAGTTCGAGCACCGAGCCGAAAGGCCTGACCAGCTCTGGCGGTACGCTTGGGCACTCTCCCAGGAACACAAGGCATCCAGGACAGTTAAAGCGTTTATTGATCACAAATGGCCGACACGTACCAGACTGCACCAAAGCACACGGACTACACTCGGCGCCCGCGGTTCCCGATGGCGAGGGAAGGCGGGTTACACGCCGCGTCGAACAATGGTTTGCGCATGCGGGCCGAAATGCGTTCGCAAACGCTACCTAGCGCTTCCCGTGACCGACAATGGTCTGCGACGGTTCGGACACGCAAAATGTGACGCACTGAGCACCTGCGACTACCGCAAGGGCGGAACGCAGAGCCACTCAGCAAGCCACGCTTACGCAAGCTGACAAAGCAGGTGAACGTCCCCAGGCCGGGGGCGTTGGGGACAGAAATAGCTGGTCGCTCACGTACCTTGCAGCTTGCCTCTCGTGATGGTGTATCCACACGACGGATGGCTCCGCGCAAATTTGTGCCGCGGACGCTTATTCCGCCACCCGTCCAGCTGCGAAGCGCATCCAGACGATGTACGGACTGAGTAGACGACCGCGCCGGAAAAAGAAAGATGGCGGCTATGCCCGAAGCGACTGTCGTCCGCCTCGAACCTGTCAAGTCGTCGTCGTCCACTGTGTGGCCCGTAACTTTCAAACTGAGGATTGTATTTTGTTTAAATTTGTGTCCAGAATCTTCGACAGCAATATATTCGTGATGAGTGGACACCGTTTCCGAAAGCGATACTCAGATTCTCGGTGTGTAGGCTTAGAGTGGCTGTTTGGCTGAACATGGCCTCGAGGATGTTGCGGCGGCCTGGGCGGATCTCAGTGGCCGCAAGTTGACAAGATTGCTTGCTTGTACTCACTCTAGATGGCGCCATTGGTGCAACAAACACTTTGTCATAGGTGTTTTTCACTTTGAATGAAAATGGAGATCGAAAGGAAACGACGGTTGGCCGCAATGGCTGTTGTTTTGTCCGAATTGAACACGAATGGTGTTAGCAGCGGTGAAGCTCTTTCAGAAATATACCAAAGCAGCGCTTGTTGCCAGACTGTAGAGCATGCTAGGCTAAATCCGCAGCATTCGACCCCCAAAATCCGGATGCGAAAAATAGCTCGGCATTTTCTGTCCGTGGGGGTCGCGGACGACGCGCGGACGGCACAAATCCGTGACGGGTAGTCACGCGATGCGCAGTCCGTCGCGGAAAAGACGGATTTCGTCCGTTGTGTGGATCCACCATGACCGGCGCCCGTCCCTACCGCGCACAGTGATCTTCCCCAGTCGGGGCTTCTTCCCTGCGTCACGCCCCACGACCCAATCGGAGGGCCGCGGAGCATGACGTCGCGGGACGCGGCCGCGGCGCCCGGGGAAAAGGTGCGCGGTCGAGGGGCAGGCATTTGGGAGGGGCTTTCCTCGCAATGGCGAATAAGTCCGGAGCCTTAGGCACAGCAACGACTGCGCCTTGGTAGACCGAAGGAACTCACACATCCCTCGCCCCTTAAATGTCCCTACCAGCTGAGAAGTAAACCGGCGGCATGTAACACAAAGGAAACGTCCCCTGTATCACCCAGCATTAGATATTGCTAGGACGGCTAACCTCCTGCTTCCGTTCCAGCCCTTAAACACATATTAAAGAAAACGAGAACGATACAATCAGGGCAGATACACTAATAGCTTAATGATTTAACACGTACAGCAAACCCAGTGAAAATCGCGCGCAACCATATAACTCAAAGGGAAAACTGTACAACACACTGCCCCAGAATACCCCCAGAGTAAAGGTAGTGTCTGCTACTACACGAACACACACACACACGCACCCGCGCACAGAGACACACACTCACAAATAAACATAGAAAAAGTTAAAGAACCCCAATTACAAAATAAAACGGTAATACGTCCCAGGAGCCTCAGCGCTCAGCTCCGAACATCTCATTCCAAGGCCGTCGCGGGCACTTGGTCGGAGCGTTCGGATTTGTTTGTATCGGCGGAGTAATCGGTCGCTCTCTGTGGGCTGCGTCTTCACCGTCTGGAGCTCCGTGCCAACCGAGCGCTGCGAATCCGGGGTCCTTCCGCATTCTCTACCGGCATAATTGGGCCAGCTCGCCGTCTGTCAGCGCCGTCGCCGCGCCAAAAGGCATCGGGAGATCTCCCGCCGCACTCTTCCCCCTCTCCTCCGGGTGCATCCGGCCGGTATAATGGCTATGGTGAATAAGAAGGGTCCCGCACTTCCCGCAGGTAACAGCACCAGCAGGGTGGGGCAAGTGGGCGCCGTCCGCGGCCGCGTCCGTTAGAGATAGCGTGTGCCCCTTAAAAGGATAGGGCACGGGGTGCTGGCACCTCTCCACTCTGCGCTGCGCGCGCCATGCCTTCACCGACACGTTTCAGAGGGGTGCCGGAACACCC
Source organism: Dermacentor albipictus (assembly GCF_038994185.2). Taxonomy (NCBI): domain Eukaryota; kingdom Metazoa; phylum Arthropoda; class Arachnida; order Ixodida; family Ixodidae; genus Dermacentor; species Dermacentor albipictus. Next base: position 3,914,549 of record NW_027225570.1, on the reverse strand, counting down.
TCCTGGCACGTCCAGGTGGCCACATTCCGTGTTTTCGGACTGGTCTCCGTACCTGTGGCAGGCGGGACAGTCGTTGGAGCAGGGAGTATCCTTGCGGCTGGAGCGCCTGGCTGTGCAACCCAACGCCGGCGTCGGCTGCGGCGGCGCCTTGAAGGCGCGACAAGGCCAGGCGGCTTGTCCATCTTGAGCGCGAGTGCGCTGCAACGCAAGCTACCGACGAAGGCGACTGTCGCGAGAGAACGACTGCGGGAAGACAGTTCCGGGGCACCGGCAGCAGCAGTGCTAGCAAGAGTAGTAAATGCTGACAGCAATCGTTTCCAAGAAGGAGCGAGAAGAGATGGGAGGCACAGGATGGAGGGTCGCGAAGCCAGCTGGACGTGGGTTTCGTCCCCTTTTGCACGCGCACACACGAGGCACCCGCGACACGTGTCCTTAGGGCTTGCAACGGATTCAGGCGCAGGTAACACCAATGTCTGAGGCGTCCAATGTCTCAAACCTCCCCTTCATGTGACGCTCCCGTCGTCGCACGCCCCCCGCTTTCCGAACACTTACGCGGCGAGTCTCAAAGACGAGACAGCAAAAGAATGAGGGCACCAAGCGCCCCTGTACAGCTGCGTACAGTGACGATGTGGGGTAGGAAGCGGGGCACTTTGAAAACAAGGCTATGCACACGAAGGAGACTAAACCTATTATTCAAACAAGAAAAAATACAAGCACTGAACAAACGGGCAAACGAAAGCGCATGCGTCCTTTTGACATCTAGTTAGGGCGGGCTGGAACCGTGGCGCGCTGGCCTCTATGCGGGAAATCCCTAGAGAAAAGAAACACTCGCTCGCAGAGGCAGAAAGCAAGAGTAACGCGTTTCTTTTACCAGAAAGATCGGGAAAAGCGAGGGCGAATTCACAATGGTGGTCGTCGCCTGAGGGGGTATCGATGCGACGGCCGAAAGCGGTCGGAAACACCGGACGTGCTCTGTTCCCCGGAACACCCGAGATCGCTGGGCTCCAGCGCCGGCTCGACTGGCCTGCAATGGTTGGCTTTCAAGTCGGCAATGTGAACGCGGCCCCTGGTTCTCCCCGTCTGAGGATCCGTCAGCTCATACACAAGTGGTGAAAGTCGTTTCTCCACTCGGTAAGGCCCCAGCTATTTAGGAGCCAACGCTGCGGAAAACCCATTGCTGGCGTCACTAAGAGCGTAGTTGCGTTTAAGCACCAAGTCACCGACCTGAAAGCAGACGTCACGATGACTCTTGTCATACTGAGCCTTCTGCTGGGTTCGGGCGGCTCCCAAGCTGTCCCTTGCTCTAGAGAAAGCGCGGGCAAGCCGGGAACGAAGCTGCGCTGCGTACGAGGAAAGGTCCCCTGGCGAAGTCTCAACCCCTGCTTGGCGCTGCGTAACAATGGTTAGCGGATTCACCAGTTCACGGCCAAAAGTGAGGAAAGCGGGGGAGAAACTTGTTGAGTGGTTTTCCGCCGTCCGGATGGCGAACGCGAGTACGTTCACGTGGTCTGCCCAATCCTTCTGGCTCCTGGCAAAGGCCGTGAGCATTGACTTCACAGTACGATTAAAGCGTTCCGTGAGGTTGGACTGGGGGTGGTAGGGCGATGTGAGGCGATGCTTGATCTGAAGGGATGTACACGTCTCACGAAACACCCGAGAAGTGAAGTAAGACGCATTGTCAGCAATCAAACGCTCGGAAAATCCAAAGCGTGTGAAAACTTCCATTAGCTTATCCAAAACTGCCCGAGCCGTCCCCTTGCGGAGCGGAAATAGCTCCACCCACTTTGTAATGTGATCGACCACTACCAAAAGGTGCTGAAAGCCCTGCGCACTCTTTGGATTAGGCCCAATTAAGTCGCAGGCAGCAAACAGCCAAGGCCGCTGACTGTCAATCGGCTTCATTGAAGCCGGCGGACGGCCACCGCGAGATTTCACCGTCTGACAGACGTGGCAAGTCCGGCAATAACGGGAAACGTCGCGCTTCATACCGGGCCATGTGACAGTGTGGCTGAGTCTTGCAAGGACCTTAGAGCCACTGAGGTGTCCAGCCAGTGGTTCATCATGAGCGTAGTGCAAAAGTGCGCGCCTCAGACTTTTCGGTATCACCACCTTAAACGGGTCAAAAGATTCGTCCTCGGTAGCGATATATCTAAGCACGAGCCCATCGTGGTCAAGCAGGTAGGATTCTTCGGAACTACCAGCAATAAAAGCTGGCCCGGGTACTTCTGCGCTCGTTGCAACACCAGCAACGTTACGGCGCTCCGTTTCCGCTACTCTACCAGCAATTTCCTTGCAAAATGAATCCTTCTGCTGGGCCTTTAGGAGCTCTTCTCGGCCGAAAATAATCGCGGTCGCTCCAAAGTGAGAGCCGGTTCCATTACCTCCTTTTGGAGATACTGCAAAGGCATCGTTCTCCGGTGTCGTGGTATGCGCCTGTGTTTCTGCGGCTAACTCGTTCTGCACACGTGCGAGAACATCATGCGCGGTGACAGCGTGTTCATTAAAGGCACAGTCATGAACGGTTTAGTTACCACCAGTGCCGGGCGAATTCACAACGCTCCGCTTTGGCTCGTTTACAACTATTTCCCCCACTTATGAAGAACTCTCGTCACCGCCGGGATGTACAACGCCAAAAACCTCTTTTACCACTGTCTCCTCTATAGGTCGCGACCCGCAGACGGTCTCCCTCTCTTCCTCGGCCACTTCACCGCTCGCACAGGCGGGCGTGTCAGCGGTTTCCGTCTTTCGCCGCTCGCCTTTGGCATCAGCCGGGTGGGCAAGCGGCGCACGCGAAAGCGCGTCTGCGACGACGTTCGTGCTCCCCTTTCGGTACTGCACCGAAATGTCGTAGTGATTTATTAGAAGTGGCCAACGTACCAGCCGACCCGCAGGTTCGCGAAGCCTCATGAGCCAGCTGAGCGTACTGTGAGCCGTGTGCACGACGAATTTCGTGCCGTCTAAATAGACGTCGAATCTCCTCAGTGCAAACACAATCGCTAAGCCCTCTTTGTCCGTCACGGAGTAGTTCTCCGCAGGGAGCAGCGCCCGACTAGCAAAAGCCAGAGGGTGCAGGACACCATCGAATTCCTGAAGGAGAACCGCCCCCAATCCCAAATCGCTCGCGTCAGTCTGAACGACGAATTTCTTGGTCAGGTCAGGCAATCTGAGGCGAGCTGTCTCGGCGATGACTCGGGACAGGCCGCGGAATGCCTGCTCCTGCTCCGGTTCTCAACGCCACCCCACAGACTTCCCCGAGAACTTTGTCAGCGGTGCCTGGAGTTTCGCACAAGATGGAATAAATGACCGGTAGAAATTGGCCATTCCCAGGAAGCGGCGGGGGCTGCGTACATCTTTGGGGGCGGGAAAATCCAGGAGAGCTCGGAGCTTCTCTGAATTAGGCTCAATGGAGCCTTCTTCTAGGGTGAACCCCAGCAAGTGGACTCGAGTTTGCGGCACTTGTGCCTTTGCCGGATTTAGCGTCATGCCCGCTGACCTGAGCTTCCCAAGTATGTCCCCGACGTGACGTATGTGCTCCTCAAACGTTTCGGAATAGATCACGATGTCGTCGAGGTAGTACATGGCATGGGACCATTTGGCATTGCACAGAACCCGATCCATTAGCCTCTGAAATGTGGCTGGGGCGTTGCACAGACCAAACGGCATTCGCTCAAATTGAAAAAAGCCCACGATGGCACGTGAAGGCGGTCTTTGCTTTGTCCTCGGGTTCCATCTCTATCTGTGAGTAGTGTTTAGCAGCGTCCAGAGTCGTGAAATACTTCGCTGAACCTAGGCTGCCCACAATTGACTCGATGGTTGGCAACGGAAAGGTATCTGTACGGGTACGTGCGTTCAGTCGGCGGTAATCAACACAAAGGCGGAAACTACCATCATTTTTGGAACCAGGACAACAGGAGATGTCCAGGCGCTATCGGACCTCTTGATGACATCGGTCGCCGGCATCTCGGTAAGCACACCATCTGTCTCTTGGACAGGCTAACCGGCCTGGGGTTGCACTTCAAAGGACGCGTATCCCCAGTCTCGATCCTGCGGCGTACAAGGTCAGTGCGACCTGGGTTTTTTGTGAACAGCTCGTCATAGCTGAACAGAACTGCGGACATGTCGGATTTCTGTTTGAGCTCCAGCCCTGCCGCACGGCCGATCAAAGGGTGGAACGCGCCAGCTCGCGCAGGCACGTCTATCTGAGCGGTAGTGCACGCAGAATACTGCGCCAGAAAGGGCTCAACCCCCCTATCTAGCGCGCCGTGCGGGCCCGCCACTCGCTCCGCGCTGACACATGCAGGAGCCGGAGGGTCAGCGAAAAGCCTCAAGGGGGACAACGGTCCCGCCCTATAGCCTCCGTTCGCAATGTCTACCACTATATGGGTCTTACGAAGAAAGTCACGACCCAGAATCACGGGAACTCTCAAGCCAGGCAAATGAATGAAGCGATGGCGCCTCGTTCGACCATCCCAACGAACAGACAGCCTCGCTGCCCCGCCTGCAGGAACGAAGACGCTGGCTAGTTTAAAGGTTGCTCGGCATTCGCGCAAGCGAACAAAGCGCTGCTGCAAGATGGTCAAAACGTCGTCGCCAAACAAAGAGGCACTAGCGCCTGTGTCGAGGTGCGCGGCAAATTCGCGACCGGCAATAGTGACCGTGACGAACGGCGCGAATGCATCCGCAGGTAAGCCCGCACGACACACGGAGGGAGCGACAATCGCTCCGGTCGGACGTGCGTTCACGCCCGACCCCCATCCCCGTTTCCCTGCCGGAGGGGACGTCTGGGACCGTAACGAGCAATGTGGCCCAGCTCACTGCACTCCAAAAAGCGGACTCCGGCGCGCGCATTCCTGCAGTTCAAAGCACTCTGCCCCGGTCGCCCTCGTTCGCCCGCTGCGCTGCCCTCAGGCTGTTCGGGACGTGCGTCTTCCGCTGGGCGCGCGCTGCTGCGGATTGCTTCTCGTATTTGGGGGGGGGGGGGGAGGGGACGCGGATTGAGCGTTTGCCCCGCACTGGCCGCGCGCCGCACGTACGCATGAGGATCCAAGGCGCGTTCGCTGATTCCCCAAGCTTGCCGGTTTTCAAAGCCCACCGCAAAGGTGGACTGCGCGGGCACTTGCTGTTGGCGTGGATGAAAAGGAGTTGCCGTCCACGCACAGCGCAGCTTTAGTGCCTCGCTTGCAGGCGGTGGAGGGCGGTAGGCACGCATGGCCAGCAGGTCGCCTTGTATACGTTTGGCCTCGGCGGACATGTCCTCCCGATCACGGAAGCGACTTCCACGCAGGTAGGCCGCAAAAGTTGGGTGGGCCTGCCTTATCACCCTCTCGACTCTCTCGTCACTGGAGGCCATCGGCTCCGCCATCTGAAACAGCTCCTCTATCGCTCGCACGCACTCGAGGAGTGATTCGTCTGGAGCCTGTGTCCGCAACTCGAGCTCGCGCCGCATTCTGCGATGGTAGTCAGCAGGCAAAAATTCCTGGTGGAGAGCCGCCTTGAAATCTTCGAGCTTCGTTGCGCGGTTGCCGGAAAGCCTGTACCACTGTGCTGCTCGCTCTGTAAGAGCAATGGGCACAACACGAGCCAGCATTTCGCGGTCATCAAGCCCTACAGCTGCCTGATAGTGCGCCAAACCGTCGAGGAAGTCTGTGACACTAACCGCATCCGCGTAACCGCAGATATATGGGCACTGCCAGCTTAACCACCGGCCGCGAGTGCCTTGGTGACTCTAAGGAAGTCCGGAGGGCACTCGAAAGGGACTCAATTAGTCGCGTAGCTTCGCTAAGCAACGCCCCCGCGTCTGGTGCGCTTGTCTCACCAGGAGCGTCTCCAAGCGGGATTTGGGCATGCTGGGGCACCTGCAACTCTGCCCTCATTTCGGTTAGCGGTCCCTCGCTCAACTGGGCGCGACTCGAGGCTACCTCGCCACCTCGCACAACGGCGCTCGCGGTAACCCCCTACTCCCTCCGCGCTCGCCGTCGGCGGTGGAGGCCACAGCCGTGTAGCTCCTCAATGCGGTTGGGGTTCGTGGCAGTCTCCCCTCTTCCATGGCGGCAAGCTCATCGTTGCTTATCGCTGCATTGAGAGATGCGCACCCGTCGCGGAGCGGCGTGGACATATCACGCGTATCTAATAGGTTTGCGCCAACTAAGCTTGCACTCCGTGTTTCGTGCTCGCTCGACACCAGCATCGGCTGAGTAATCGAACAGGGCGACATTCGCGAGGGTCGTCAACAATGATTGAAACTGGAAAACATGGCACGGCCAGACGATCAAGTGGGTCTCCGGCTCGTTACGCACAGCAGCAATGCAAAGGCAGTTACTGCCCCCCGTTGCGCGCCAAAATGTGCACATGGGCTCACTGTACGTCTCCGTGCACGGCGTCGCCAAGTGGCCCCCGAGAAGTGGAGCCTCAGGACGCAGCACGACGGCGCACTGCGATAGACCCACCGCAGGTTCGAGCACCGAGCGGAAAGGCCTGACCGGCTCTGGCGGTACGCTTGGGCACTCTCCCAGGAACACAAGGCATCCAGGACAGTTAAAGCGTTTATTGATCACAAATGGCCGACACGTACCAGACTGCACCAAAGCACACGGACTACACTCGGCGCCCGCGGTTCCCAATGGGGAGGGAAGGCGGAGAACACGCCGCGTCGAACAATGGTTTGCGCATGCGGGCCGAAATGCGTTCGCAAACGCTACCTAGCGCTTCCCGTGACCGACAATGGTCTGCGACAGTTCGGACACGCAAAATGTGACGCACTGAGCACCTGCGACTACCGCAAGGGCGGAACGCAGAGCCACTCAGCAAGCCACGCTTACGCAAGCTGACAAAGCACGTGAACGTCCCCAGGCCGGGGGCGTTGGGGACACAAATAGCTGGTCGCTCGCGTACGTTGCAGCTTGCCTCTCGTGAACGGCGCTCGTCCCTACCGCAGCACGACTCTCCCGCGCACGGCGATCGCCCCCAGTCGGGGCTTCTTCCCAGCGTCACGCCCCACGACCCAATCGGAGGGCCGCGTATACCATGACGTTGCGGGACGGGGGGTCCGGGGAAAAGGCGCGCGGTCGAGGGGCAGGCATTTGGGAGGGGTTTTGCTCGCAATGGCGAATAAGTCCGTAGCCTTATACCCCAACCACTGGCACGCGCCGGAAAGCTTCGGCGCGTGCCGAAGAGCCAAATGCGTCAAAGCGTCGGTGGGGAACTCGGGGAAGCGGAACGTCGCGCAGCGATTATGTCTACTGCCGATGCTAGAAGTTTGCCGACGCGCGGCGAAGCTGCGCCAGCGTGCACCAATGAGAGGCTGAGGCGAGTCACAGGCGTCAACCAATCGGAGGCTGCGGAGCCTCCGGCTGCTAGGCCTGTAATGGCCGGCGATGCGAAGTGCGCTGGCACCAACGATTGTCCGAGTTTTTTGGACGCACGACCCGCGCGACAGTGTTCCGGAAAGACAGTGTTGTAATAGTAGGCCGACAACGACACGACCGACCGACCGACGACCGTGGGTTGTGGCAGTGTGACGTGGATCCGAAGCGACTTCGAAGGACGCCGACTAATCCAACCTGCCCACTGGGTTCCGCGGGGCTCAGTACGATCGTCTGCTAAAACAGCCAACCGAATCACGATTGCCGCAACGTCTGTGCTTGTATGTGCATTTTGTTGTGCTCAAAACGAATAGAAACACGTTTACGAGCTCCGAAGTCTGGATAATCAACACTCGCCTATCGCCAATGTTGTTTACGTTACGCGTGCCTAGCGCGTCCATCGATTTCGTAACTGGCGAGTGAACGAACGCACCTGAGACGCTCGGTCGAAGGAATTGAATTTTCAGGTCCGTTTGGTGCTGCAGTGATTTAAAATATGGCACTCTTGACTTCGTGTGACCTGTGATGTGGTGAATGAACCGTGTGGAAGTTGGGTTGGTCAACCGCGGCGTGTTTCGTGTGGTGTCGGTTGACTCAAGTTTAACGGGCAAGCTCTGCGCTGTTTCCAGTGGTAAAGATAACTTCCGAAAGCCAAATACACTAGTAGCCAAACTATTAGAAGTACTTACATAATCAGCCGTGCCGCCTGTTTCAGCTGACACTGCTCTCTTCTATTCGGCATGTGAATCCAGTTCAGTACAAGTTCACTGTACTCATTCACTCACTTCGTTCTAGTGCGTCTGTCTTTTGGGCTAGTTGGGCAATAATCGCTCGTGTAGCAATCAAGAACACTGACGCACTGAAGCTTACGTGACAACGCAGTCATGTTTGAGTCAGTGTGTCGTTATAGTTGAGCACTGCAAAAAGAAATTATCTGTTTGCAATGTGTGCCCTGTGTGCAATGCATAGAAGGACCTGCATCATGCAAGAACTATGCATGTAGCAGCATATACCACGATTGCTTCGATGCCCACTTCAGAAGCCGCAAGTACTGAGTCAATGAAACTGTAATTGATTTTTTATCTCACTTTTTGCTTATGGAAAGTGTAGATTTTGTGAGTGCATTGTGGGGAAGGTGAAAAGGTGTCATCAGTGTTTTGTGCAGTCAGTATGCTTAAACTGCTGGAATCCCTTCAGCTTCTACTAAAATGTTTCTTGCTGCGATACTATAAACTGTAGTCAGGACAAAGATCTACTCAAAACCAAGTTACTAATGCATCTGCGCTGAATGTGTTTGATTAACAAGTTAACGCTTCCACAACAACAATATGCCGATGCACAGCATATGTGCTTACAATAAATACATTCCGTAAAGGTGAACGACTGGGATCAAACTTTGTAGTAGCACCGTAAAAAGTGCTGCCATGCGTATCAGCCACAACGAAACTGCTGCACGTCCAACCTTCTTCCTCGGAGGCACTTCTATAAAGACTGTTCGGGCCCCTCCCATTCTTCGTGTAGCATTTACCTGTTCTCTCAACTTTTCCGCATATGTCACCAGCACTGTATGTAAGCACCGGCCCTTTCTTGGGTTTGTGTCCCGTGTCTCCCTTCCCTGATGATCTAAGGTTTTCGGAGCACTCTACACTTCTAATATTCCGTCACGACTTGAGTACTGCTCATCAGTATAGTTCCCGTACCAAACTCGCGACGCTAACAAACTTAAGCTTGTTCAGCGCCGGACAATACGCACCCTTTACTCCCGTCTTTTCGGTTGTCACAAGGTCATGCCAGCCTTCGAGGATTGCCTCAAACCCCTCAAGTAGCACACCCTGCAATACCAACGTAACTTACACTGCACTAGTCTATACTGCAGGGTGTTTGACGACTCTCTGGACAGCACTAATCTTTCTTCAGTTCGTCTGAACAAGTGGTCAGCACAGCCTGAGCCCTCATCACGCCTCTATGGCCCGACATCACAACTCCATGATTATATCTCGCATGCAAAGCTTTCTCTCCACCCCCCTGGCGATTTGGATTCTCCTTCCTTGGAACCAGACTGAATTAGCACTCCTGTGTGTTATGCACCTGTCGAATGTGTGCGTGTGTGCCGTGCTGTGTTATTGAACAAGTGTGTGTGCACATGGAAGGGAAGGAAGTGTCATCTGCATCCTGCAAATTCCTGCTCTAGATGGCTGGTTATCGGATGCTCTAACATACAGGCATCAGCCTTCTTCTTCGTCTAGTGTGCCAAGTTACAACTAAGATTATTATTATTATGCGAAGCATATTACGAGAGCTCAACCCAGCTCCTCAGGCGCGGCGGTGTCGCCATGAAACCACGTGACACCGTGACGTCACGACAGAGGAGAAGTGGCTTTGGCTCAACTCTTGCAAGACGGGCTGGGTGGGAATCGAACCAGGGTCTCCGGAGTGTGGGACGGAGACGCTACCACTGAGCCACGAGTACGATGCTTCAAAGCGGTACAAAAGCGCCTCTAGTGAATGCGGTGTTGCCTTAGAAACGAGCTGTTTCTAAGGCGTGCGTCTCTTGCTCAGGCGCACATTTCGTTGCCGCGCCGAACGCTGCTTTGCTCGACGCTCACCGCGTCCAATGCGGGGCGCGTAGTCGCTGCCCTGTAGCCCATTGTCTTACACCCCTTGGCGGGTCGACGGGAACGCTGTCGCGTTCCACTCTTGAAGGCGAAGCAGTAATGCATGAGTTGTTTCTTCGTCTAGCCAAACCAAATATAGCCAAGCAACAGCAGTTCACCAGGCTAAACAGTGGTTCAACAACTAAAATAAAGGCTAGTATGCTTCGCATCCTGGGCTTAACCTTACCTAAGCCACAGCCATTATTATTATTATTATTATTATTATTATTATTATTATTATTATTATTAGAATCATCACTTTGACCACGTTGATTGTGTTGAAGCCAGCGTGACACATAATTCAAAATATTTCTGGAGCTTCGTGGGCTCTCCCTTTTAGAAAGAGTGCCAAACATGTACGTGTTCTTGAAAATAGTGCTGTTGTTTCGAACACTGCTGATGCCTTTGCAGAACATTTCTGTTTGCTATATGATGTGAAATATGCTTCAAGTAACCTTCCTTCTCAGTGTGGTACAGTGTATGCTAACAGTCAACGAAAACCTCGTTTCCAAGTATATGAAGTGCCTTAAACTGTGTTGATGGTATTTCCTCCACAGAGCGTAACCCTTTGAGACGCTGTCTACGCAATTGGGCACAGCAGGAGCGTGCATCAATAGCAAAAGCATTGATGAAAGTAATGGTGTTTAAAATGTGCTTCATACATCTTGAAACACTAATTAATAGAACTGTGCTGCAATTTTGAATAACGTGCAGAATGTTTTAACAAAATGAGTGGGAAGGTAGACGGCTGGGTGTTGTTACTCTGGGTCAGTACGTTGTACGTAGTGGGTTCACTTCTTTCATTGTTTTTTACAATGTCGTGCACCAGGCATAATTGTCAAGTGGCTGGATAAGTGCTTTTCAAGCTTTTCAAAACACGAAATAGTACATATGTTCTCATATTTTGTGTTCCTGTAGTGAGTTTTCGCATGGAGTCGAAATTTTGTAAACTTGACAAAACTCGCTAAACAATTGAAAATTCTTACTATTTACTGCAGCTGTACACTTTCTACGATTCTGAGGATGCAGGAGATGTGGTGAAAGCAACTTTTCAATCAACGGGATAAAGTGGTGTCTGAAAGGGTTAAGACGTAAGGAAGCATACTTGTTCCTCGTTCTCACAAGCATCTTCAATAGTTCCCTAAAGTCTAGTACCTCTTCTAACACTCGGAGCATTGCATGAGCATTGCATGAGCAAGCATGAGCATTGGCCATGCACAAATCAGGTGCTAGATGTGCAGTTACTAACTGCCGACCTATATCTATCCTCTTCAGTGCGTCAGGTGTTTGAATCGATATGGGATTCCTCGCTTTCTGTTAGTGCTAAGAGCATTTCAATGAATGAACAGCGTGACTTTATGTGCCGACAACTTAAAAGTATTTCAGACTGTCAACAGTGTTCACCACTGCATCGACTTCCAAAAAGACATTTTTTCCCTCTCAAACTGGTGCAGAAACAATAAGTACTCTTAAATGCTTCCAACACTATGCCATTAGGTTATATGCACAAAACGCACCATGTGAAATTTTTATACACCCTACGTGATGCTCCACTCCTTAGGGTCGATTAAATATGAAAGATCTTGGTGTGTCCTTCGACAAAATGCTAAGCTTCTCTTCACATAAACAATTACACAAGATGCCCTTCACGCTCTTGGAATTGCATGCCGTATATTGCATGATTTCCACTCACCTGTTTTGTTTCTGAAATTCTGCTGTGTGCCTCCAACTACTAGAGTATGCCTCTGTAGGAGGGGGGTGCAATAAGCCAATCTAATTCTGACCTCATTGAACGCATCCAGATAAATTGATGTCTATCTTCAAGCACCACTTTTGCCATTCTGGCAACCACTGTTGAGCCTTCTCAAATATACTTGAACTCGCACCTCTAGATTGAAGTCTTAATAAATCGCACCTTTTGTTCCTATATAAGGTGGTCCATGGCATTACACATTCCATAAAGCTCGTTAAGTGCACCAGTACAAAGGCTCTCTAGCTGTTCCTGGGCACTAAAATGAAAATTTGAATGATTGATTATTATCGTAGTATAAAATTATGCTTTTTAAGTATGTACTAGTATACTATTTTAGTGCAGGAGCTTTTGTGCAATTAAAAAAAAGGGCATGAATTAAGGAGAGAGAGAGAAAATGATAAATGAAAGGTAGGAAGGTTAACCAGGACTGAGCCCAGTTGACTACCCTGCACTGGGGAAAGGGAAAGGGGGACAGAAAGATTAAGAGAAGAGAGGGTCCACTGGGGATATCAGTCGGTCACTCAGTCCGGATCACAGACGCTGACTCAATCCGTTATCTTTCAAATATCGCATCAGCGCTTTTGTGGCCTTTTGTAGCTGCGATATGCGAGGCCATGGTCCCAAGATCTCGTGAACGGCTTTCGATCTAGCTGATTGAGAGCTCTGCAGAGGTCTTGCCTTTCGTCTTTAAAAAGTGGGCAGTAGCACATTAGGTGTTATATGGTTTCCTCGACACCGCAGGCATAGCACTCGGCGCTATCAGCCATTCCAATCAAAATGCATATGCACTGGTGAAAGCGACGCCCAAACCTAAGCGGCACAGCACTGTTTCCTCATTTCGCGCAAGACCTGGTAGCAGCCGCAGTTGCGTAGGGGGATCGAGGGAATGCAATCGATGTTGAGTGAATTCAGGTGTGTGCCACTTTTCCAATGTCAAAAGAGTGCGCTAGCTTGCCTAAGCGTTGGGCTGCGTCGGTTAGCGATAAAGGTATAGAAACAAGGGTTACTCCTTCGTGGGCTTTCCTAGCAGCTTCGTCAGCGAGGTCGTTGCCGGAGATACCGCAATGACCAGGCAGCCACTGAAACACGACGTCGTCTCTTTTCATGATCATGTGATGGTGCATTTCTCGTATCTCCGACACGAGTTGTTCACATGACCCGCGACGAAGAGATGACAGAAGACATTGTAAGGCCACCTTTTAATCGCAGAATATTGCCCACCGATTTGCCGGTTGGTTAATAATATAATCAACGGCACCTCGGAGGGCAACAAGCTCCGAACCGGTCGATGTTGTCAAGTGAGAAATCTTGTATTGGATGCTTAGTGATCGTGATGGTATTACCACTGCGCTGGTGGAGCTGGTCTGAGTGGAAGAACCATCCGTATATATGTGGACTCGATCAAAGTAGGAAGTGTGCAAACAGTCCAGAGCTGCTTGCTTCAAGGCCAAGGTAGGCAGGACGGTCTTCTTTCTTATCCCTGGAACCGTAAGACGCACTTGAGGTTGTTTTAAACACCACAAAGCTGAGGTTGAACGTGCTGAGGGTGTGAAGCCCGATGGTAAGGAGGCACGATGGATGCTGACCTTGTTGGAGAAGGACGCCTGTGGTCGTCGTTCTGGCATGAATTAGGAAAGTGCAATAATATGCTATGTGCCTGATTATATGCATTGTGCTATTAATTTCTTCTGAGTTTTAATAATGGCTGGCTACTGTATGCAGTGTTGTGCAATAAAATAATATGCCACAGCAATTATTGCATGCCTCACACAACAAATTGAATATATCTTTCTCAGTCAAGACATCATAGCAGGCTGAAAACAATAAACTACAATTTCTCTTTTTGTGGTGACGAGGTGTATAAATTGTGAAAATAACCTGTTTATATATTTCTTATACTATGCAAATGAACTACTCCCATACATTCGAATAAGTGCTTCAATAGTACGACTTGGCAAAGGGGAACGAAAGACTCCTATTAAAACCCTCTAATTCTCAAGCTTGTATTATCTGACGGTATGTCATTTCATTAATGCAAAGAAAGGCAAACTAGATATTTCGAAACCAGTTACAATAGAGCATGGCCCTTACACTGTGAAAATGTTTTGTAGCAATACACTCAATGTGAAGGCCTCCGGAAGCGGTGTTGATGCATCAAAACAACCCAGAATAATAGAGGTGATCCATGGGCTAGATTTAAGAGAATCAAGAATCGGGGGGAGACAAGCTACGAATTACATAAATTTTAGCTATTCTAGATATTTTTTGTGAGTGCTTTAGGTGTTTCAATTCTTTTTGGCTGATTTTCTCAGAACCCACTTTTTTACGTTCCTATCATGCACCCATAAGCATATTTATATTGACACGGATGTTTATATGTATCTGGTTACCGTATTCCACCAGCTAAAATATGTTAAACGTTATCGCTCGGTGCAGGATGCCCCTGAACGTATTGGAAGTTTCGCGAATGTTATCGATGGTTCTGTCTGTTGCCGACGAACCCTGTTAATCTCATTGCATATGCGAAACGAATTGTATAGTAGCTTCTGGAAGGCGCGCGGGCACCAGCAAATAGGCTGTAACTTTCGACGACTGACGTATGCAAACCGACGCGCTTGACCCGCAGATGAGATTTTCTACGATTGCCGACATTGCTCGCTGCTATCGTTGCGATTGAGCCGGCACTATTGATTTACCGTCACTACTACGTGGCAATATTTCCAACACACATTTTTTTCTTAGGTTTACATTGCATGCCTAATTCTTACATAGTTGGCTGTGCAATAAGCTACAAAAAATGAAATGGTACAACAGGTTTTGACATATGGCATCGTCGTGCAGGTGTTTGCAAAGCAATCTTGCAGACAGACGACGCGCGAGCGCTGATGTCGATATTTTGCGCGCTATTGTTACTTCAAAAAAAAGAAAACTGTTGCGGCAAGCGTATATTCATTATTCAAACGTGTTTGTTTATATCTAAAAGCACATACAGATCACTAACTTATTGTTTCAAGCTTAATTTACAGCAGGCTGTTTTAGGCCGGACATTGACGGATGAAGACGGAATAGTCCAGCAACAGTGCGCCGCAGCCGAGGAGCGAGCTTCGGCGCGCGTCGGAGCTTGTCTCCAGTGGTTGCGCGCCCTTTCCCTCCAGCCGAAGCGAAGCGACGCGTTCGCTTGCCAGCGCGCGCCGAAGCTTTCGGCGCGTGCCAGTGGGTGGGGCATGAGGCACATCAACGACTGCGCCCCGGTAGACCGAAGGAACTGCCACAATATATATGGCTCGGAAAACACTGAATCAGGTTTTAACGCGATAGCGTTAAGGAGCTCGTGTCGCAGAAAAGCCGGTGTCGTCGGCGTCGGGTGTCGGCGTCGGCGGCGTTGACCGTGAGCGATAAATCACGGCAGGCGCTTCATAAATAAAAAGCAACTTCCAAGATTGGCCCGGTGGGAATCGAACCCAGGTCTCCGGAGTGTGAGACGGAGACGCTACCACTCAGCCACGAGTTCGATGCTTCCAAGCGGTGCAAACGCGCCTCTAGTGAATGCGGTGTTGCCTTCGAAACGAGCCGTGGAAAGTTATACTGCGGTGTATATCGGTAATTATGAACATGTAACGTACAGAAGTCACAATTACACGAGTTGCGAAGTGCGTTTCCGCTGCATTTCTTCTGCGCTTTCCGCACACGCAGAGCCATCTTGCGGCAAACACAGAAGACCCCCTCCTCTCAATGTACGGCGCTGCCCCGACAGGAGGCGCGCCGCGCGCGCATTGGGACCGCTGCCAGGCGCGTCGCAGGACTCCCTCTCCCCTGACGACGCTTCGCCGTGCATCCGGTTTAGATTACTATCTATCTCTCTGCCCGTGCCGATCACGGCGTAGATCGTTTCCCCTCCGAGACACCGAGTTCTTTGGTTCGTTTCGTTCGCTCAGGCGCACGTTTCGTTGACGCGCCGAACGCTGCGTTGCTCGACGCTCACCGCGTGATAGGTGGGCGCTAAGTCCGATGCGGGGCGCATCGTAAGTGATTGCTGTGCCGTAGCGCATTGTCTTATACCCCTTGGCGGGTCGACGGGAACGCTGTCGCGTCCCACTCTTGAAGGCGAAGCTTAAGCGTCCTCCAATTTTTTTATCTATCTTACATCCGTAATAGGCAAACGTGCAACGGAAGCCCCTATGTTCATGTTTGCGGATACTAGCGGATACTGATACTAGCGGACATTGCAAGAGATTTACAGAGACTTGTGAATATAAGTGGCAAAGCGGCTTCGAATAAAGGCCTTAAGTTTTGCACATGGAAATAAGGAATTATGATATTTAATGAGGAGGCTAGTTATGACATCGTACCAATTTAGCAGGAATTCATACCCAAAGTCAAGGACTATAATTACCTAGGTGTATGCATCAACGAAGTAAAGACAAACTCAAGGTACACCAAGAGAATCTGAGGATGAAGGGCAAGCGAAATGCAGCACTAATGAAAGAAAGCGCCTTGGGACCCCGATAAATATAACGTGGAGCGTGGAATCCGGAAAGGAAAGGAACTTTCGCGAATGCAATTTTGTGCCATAAATAAGAAATCTTGTCGGGGTCGGA
Source organism: Dermacentor albipictus (assembly GCF_038994185.2). NCBI lineage: Eukaryota > Metazoa > Arthropoda > Arachnida > Ixodida > Ixodidae > Dermacentor > Dermacentor albipictus. The sequence continues at coordinate 3,898,183 of NW_027225570.1, read as the reverse complement.
AGTTAACCAACGATCAGAAGGCCGGTTGCCTTCTGGAGCCCACAATAATACCACAAAATAGGCAGCGCGTGGTGACATGTGCTGGCCATTTCTTGAAGCCAGACGCGCAGAGCAAAATTAGTTTTGAAGAGTTTAAGAAGCATGTATGAAAACAAAAGGTGCTCTAAAGTTCAGCAATATCTGTACCTCAAAAGCATAGACAGGGAAATGGAGGAAAAGGTCGAGAGAGTTCGCATGTAAGTATAGCATGACTGAAAGTGTAAATAAATAAACAACCAGGAGTCATAAAAAAGTCGCAATTTTGTAACAGATACAAAAGGCACGGACAAAAAGAGAAGAAAGAGAAGACGAAGAGAACAAGTAGTTTGAGAGGCCGGGCTGCGCTGCGATCACGCTACGATCATCGTCCATCTCCTGTAAATAAAACTATTTCTTCGCAACTCTTCGTAACAATAGCTATGCGAAGTAAGGATAGGAGTTTTATCAGCCATACAAACTGGTAAACATTTACTTACTACCTACATAAACAATGATACAAGGTGTAAGCGCGAGTTAACGAGGCCACAGAAAGACACACAGAAAGAGCGCTGTCTGTCTATGCCTGTTTCTACGTCCTCCGTCACTCATTCTTCGACATTTTATTACGGATTCTAACCAATTAGGCCGCTAACGTGTTTTAGCTAAATTAACAAGCACGGTGTCACGCGTGCACAGGTAAACATGAACACATCTCCCTCGATGAGCGCAGAAACTCGCTTTCAATACGCTGGAATGAAGAATAGCGGCAGCAGCAGCGATTGAATTGACCTTCGTGCATCTCTCGCTTCAACGTGAACGAATCGTCGAGCGCACAGCGCATACGAATGTACAGGCACTACGCGCGTTCTGCAAATATCGCGGATCACTTTGAATATGAGGCCCGCGCGAGCGCGCACTTTTCCACGTCGCAGATCGCTTTCGAGATACAGCGCCTGCATGGCCGCGCCGTAAGCAGTAGCCGCCGGAGAAGAACGCCGCCCTTTCGTCGCCTCAGCCCCGTGCCTCGCGCGAGACAGGAGAGGGCGCGCGTCCGGTCCGTCTTCCTCGATCTCGCACACGCGTGATTGAGCCGAGTTCGCTGGCTCTACCTCGCATGCTTTGACTAGCACACCACATAGGGCGCGCGGCGACGATTTTATCAACCTTGGGCCTTATACGGAACCTCACGGCGAAGGAAGAAATGCATCTGGAGTGTCCATATAACTGCTATCGAAATAAACAGTCACGGAAACTGACACCGTAAATTGGATGGAAAGCATAGAAATGTAACGCCCACCTATGCCGCTATGCGCAGTGGATAAAATTCGGCACTCTCGGTCGGCACTGCGAAAGATAAGGAAAAAAAATTGGAGGACGCTTAAGCTTCGCCTTCAAAAGTGGAACGCGATAGCGTTATCGCACCCCGTTCTCAGCGTCCACTCATTCAATCGTCATGCTCTTGAGTCACACAAAGACACAGTTTTCATACACAACACCTATAAGTACAAAGCACAACTTTTTTCTAATTATTTGTTCTAGGAGCACCACGCAGAAGCATGACTCCTCGCCAGCAGCACGGCGCACATCGCAGGGGATGCTTTCCCACCAGACGCGCTACGGCGCAGCATCACATCAGAGGCGTCCCGCATCGGACGATGCACCTAGGAATCGCGCTGTGAGCGGAAAGAGGAGCCGCGTAGCCTAAACACGATGGTTGGTGACGCACGCTGGAAGTTTGAAGGGGAGAGAACAAGAAAACTTATTAAACGCAAAGGTATTGGGGCATCCTCACACCGGTCCCCGCACGGCCCCAATGCGCTCAATTGAGACGAAGGGGAGAAGCGGGTGAGTGGCGCGCCACCTGTCGGGGCAGCGCCGTACATTGCGAGGAGGGGGTCTTCTGTTCTTGCCGCAAGATGGCTCTGCGTGTGCGCCAAGTGCAGAAGAAATGTAGTGGAAATGTACTTCACTACTCGTTTAACTGCAACTTCTGTAATTTACAGGCTCATAATTACCAATATACACCGCAGTATAACTTTCTACGGCACGTTTCTAAGGCAACACCGCATTCACTAGAGACGCTTTTGTCCGGCTTTGAACCATCGAACTCAAGGCTTAGGGGTAGCGCCTCTGTCTCACACTCCGGAGACCCTGGTTTGATTACCCCCCCCCCCCCTAAGGCCATTTCCAAGTTGTTTTTATTTATGAATGCCTTCCGGGATTTTTCGCTCACAGCCAGCGCCGCCGACGCCAACCACACTGGCTTTTCTGTGACACGAGCTTCTTAACACTTTCGCGCTAATACAGTTGGGCGGCACGTGCTCGAGGAGCGCCAACGGCACGCGCTAGTCCGTTCTGAGAGACTGTTATTATGGTCCTCTTGTCTGCAGCTCCGCTGCAAACCCTTGGTTCAGGGCTTTGGAGACTCCGGAATAGAAGATGACCGACCCCAGAGTCCTACCGCCGACAGGCAACCTTCCACGTGACGCTACCTCGTGGCCACAGGACGTCACAGCTCTACAGCTTCGCCTGCCCACGTTCTGGCGCAAGGACCCACATGCTTGGCTCACCCAGTTCGAAGCCTCCTTCCATCTGCACCACAACTCCTCGGAGACTTTCGGTATGGCCACTTACTTGTCAAGCTGTCTCCTGAGGTCGCTCACGAGTTGACGGACGTCATGGATCCCCCTATCGGGGATGCCCCATATCAGCTACTGAAGCAGAGTATTTTGGACCGCACCACGGCGCCTGAGAGCATGCGTCTCCAGCGCCTGCTCACCTTGGAGGAGCTTGGAGATCACCGCCCTTCCCAGCTGCTTAACCGAATGGGACGGCTCCTGGGCTCAAGCGATGTCGACACGAACGGTGCGCCGTTGAAGGTGCTCTACCTGTGGCGTTTGCTGCAGTCCACCCGCCTTGCCTTGGCCCCTGCAGGAGACGACCCTCGACTGCCTCGCCCACCTCGGCGATTGAATCCACAACGCCACTTCTCCTTCTGTCACCGCCATCTCTTCAGCAACTGAGTCCTCTAGCTATCATCGCCCGCTTGGAGTACACGATCGACCAGTTCACCGTCTACATCAACGCCCTTCGGACGTCCGCCCAAGACTAGCGCGGCTCCTCAAGTCCCAGCCGCCGCCCCTCTTTCTCGAGCAGTCTTCGCTCGCGCAGTCCTCGAAGCTCCCCTATTTGCTGGTACCATCGGACTTTCCAGCACCGCGCCCACTTGTGCAAGTCCCTATGCTAGAAGTCGGGGAATGCACTGCAATATCATTGACGACAGCACGTGACTTCGCCTTGCAACCAGGCCCCCTTTTCATCGTCGTGGGTCGCATTTCGGGCCTGCGCTTCCTTGTAGGGACAGGTGCCAAAGTCAGCGTACTGCAGTCCGCGACTCTCCATTCCTGGAGTTCTGTCGGCTACACACCCACTGGCATCAGCACGCTGATTCCACCATGCCCGTACGCTCGGATCATTGGATTTTCTTGAACTCACAAGACCCTGAAATATAAAGCAGACACCCAAGCACAACATAACCCTCCACATTGTCAGGCATCGCCCACCCGTCGCAGATCGCTAAACAGGAACTCAAGCAATGTTCTAGCTGGGTATTATTCGCCCTTCGTCCAGCAGTTGGGTCTCTCCACTCCATCTGGTGCCTAAGAAAGATCCGGGTGATTGGCGTCGGTGCTACTACTGCATGCCCTCAGCGCTCGCACGGTCCACGATAGCTATCACCTTCCACACATTCAAGGTATCACAGACCACTTGAAAGGATGCAAAATGTTTAGTAAAGTGGACGTTGTCAACGCCTATCAAATCCCCGTTGACCCTGCCGACATCCTGAATATGGCCATTACTACACCCCTCGGCCTCTTTGAAAATGTGCCCAAGCTTATGGTCTACGCAACGCAGCTCAAACGTTGCAAAGATTCATTGCCGCAGTAACAACTTGCCGCCCAGCTGCACTTGCCTATACCGATGACATCCTCATCGCAAGTCTCAATCCACAAGAGCTTGAGCGTCACCTCCGGGAACTCCTTCAACGCCTTCAACAGTTGCCTCGTTGTCAACCCCTAGAAATGCTTCTTTGGGTCTTCCGAGCTCGCGTTCCTTGGTCACCATTTCTCGGCGCTGGGAGTTCCTCCGTTACCCTCCCACGTCCAGGCCGCGCAAGACTTCCCAGCACCCACTACCCTATGCCAGCTGCGTGAGTTCCTGGGCCTATATTGCTGAGTTCCTGCACCCATTGACTGATCTTCTTTGCTCGACCAAGGGCTATTCGTCAGCGGTTTCCTGTTCTCTAGAAGCTCAAGCTGCTTTCAGGGCTGCTAAACACGCGGTCGCTGATTCGGTACTTCTCGCGTACCCGAGAACTAACGTGCCTACTCACATCATGGTGCATGCTTCCCGTGTGGCTGTCAGCGCTATTTTACAGCAGCTATTCGACACTGAGTGGCGTCCACTGGGCTTCTTCTATCGGAAGCTCCAAGTGATCGAGACTCACTACGGCATTTTTGACCGAGAGCTGCTCGCCATCTACTCCATCCACCACTTCCGGCACATCAGACAATCCCATTCCCCAACACAGCTTTTACAAACTGTAGGACAATGGCCACAGAAATACCAAGCGAAATTCGCCAGAATGAAAGTTCTGTACCAGATATTCAACCGTAAGATAAACACTGAACCGTCCAAATTCTGTCCAACTGTACAGCCAGGAAAACAAGACAAATCCATGACCAAAAGCTAGAAGGATATTCTTTTCACACTGATTGTCCCTGAAAATCTCTTTTCCCTTTTTCTACAAGAGTGAAACAGCTTGGGCCGTTCTGTTACTAAACTTACAACTTTAGATTTGTTTTTGAAAGTGGTGCAGGATAGCTGTGACAATGAATTTCGTATCTGTTAAATTTTCTTCAACCTCCTTTGAAATCTCACCATTTGTTTTCATTTATTTGACATGTTCCATTTCTCTTGCGCTGTTCATATTATATACCTATTATTAAATATTATTATTGTACATGCCCTGTTACGATCGGCCAGCGCGGGTAGTGACCTTCTGGCCTCTCCCGCCCCGCTGCGACAAATCGCTTCGTGAAGCCAAGAATGTGTGCTCCCTTTGGACAGCCCTAGAGCGCCAGTGAGGCTAGACAGATTTGGCGGACCGAGTATTGTTAGCTGGTTCACTGTCGCCTTCATGGACCAAATCGAGCAAGCAAACTCCTGGAAAAGGGTGTTCAATGGCGTTCCCCCAAGGACTCCGTAAATCGTCACGGTCGTTTGACAGGCGCAGCGGCTACCTGCGAAGTCAGCTCAGGAACCAAGACGTGCCAGCTTGCGTCAAGCGTGACAACCCCTGTCTACGAGGCCCCACTCCGTTCGGTGCATTCGGTGCGGGACTGAGTGTGTGAACAATTACCCTCAAAGGGGACTTCAACCACTTTGAACGCTGCAAATTGACGACGGTTGGACGGAAGGGAGGACAGGGGGGCTTTAGAGCATCCGTTTTCGGCTATTCGGTGTGCTTCGCTGCAGTCATTCTAGACTGATAAAATGCAATGTTCTCTAGCGTTCATGTAGATATCGTAAATAAATGCAGCACACCTCGTTCTTGATAAAGGCAAGTTCCTCCCTTCAACAACGTCCTTAGCGTGGATAAGTCGGACGACGGCATGGGCCAGCGATGCCTTTTAACATGCTCGACCCCAACACTTAAAGCTGGCTGGCAGCGGTGAGACGGAATTTGCGACGTGGCCCTGTCTGCGGTGAGTGCCTGGTTTTTGCTACGACTCTCCGGGCTTGATATTATGGTTGTTTAGTTTAGAACAGAAGGGACGCTCGATAGTTGATTATTAGTTATGTTGTGTTTACCTAGTTGCGTTTATCAAGCAGGATGTAGGCAGTAAAGCAGCAACCATGGATTTGAGGACACTGCTGAGTGACGAACTGTTGGTTGTCGGTGAAGTACTGGCCCTAGAGGTGCACAAGAACATGATCAAATCGGAAATATGAAAGCTGATTTCCGAACAGGACAGTTAGGAAGACATTGCAATTGGGTTATAGCTCTAGGAAAGGAGAGATACTGCCGGAAGGACAGGACAGCGAGGAACGCGAGAAAGATGGCGAGTTAAGAAAAATCCAGTTTTACCGCGATAGTAAATGTTTGAACTTGTCGCGAGTGAGTGAAGGGACACTGGAATGATCAAGGGAGGCAGAATCATACTGCATGGACAGGCTGATAAAGCCACTTCAATTCGGAAGCAAAATGGGGTTAACGCTAAGAAATTTTGAAAGGACTTGCGAGAAGATGAACTTCACTCCCAGTACACGGGCACAACGTGTCTATGTTGCCATGTGACGCTGCTGAAGTAATCGCCAGACTTAGTGCACAAGATGCGTTATGAATAAGCGAAGATTAAGGCTAGCCTTTTAAAGAAGTACCAAGATTCAGCCGAAGCTTTTCGGCAAAGGTTTCGAAACACTGACAAGAAGTATAGCAAGGGATATCCGGAGTTTGTATATGGTTGAAACGCAAACCTTGTCCAGTGGTTGAAAGCGCGCAAGTTCATGAGAGCAGACGCATGATTATTGAATACATGTGTACAGAGCATATCTACAAAAGCATCCCACAATCTGTGAAGTTGTGGGTGCAAGACAGAGGAAACGTAAACACTGGAGAGGGTGGTTGAATTAGCCGAAGAGTACGCAACGCGTAGAAAGCTGAATGCCGAGGACGGAAATTGTGATGGTCGAAATGGACCGCGGAAACAATATCCGTTTAAAAAGGGATCGCAGACGAAACGACCGGAGCATGTAGAAGCGGAGAAAAGGGTGTCAGAAAAGAGCGAGAAGTCAAATGGCGAAACCATACAAAATAAGCAGAAAGAGTAAAATATCAAATAGAGCAGCTGCTACGTGGCAGTGCCGTCACCATGGACATTGTCCATCCGTCTAATGTGACGGTAGATGACTTCACCGGAGAAGTTGCGTGGATTAAACAGGTTGTGGAAGAACACAGCGTGTGACTGCCGATGGTGAAAGTCAAAATCCGTGGGTTGTTCGGGGAGCTCGTGTCCGAAGCTGCAATTTCCAAGTTCTTGTCGCTGCAGTGCCCTCACGTGTTTTCGAATCAGTCGGATCAGTTACTGCGTGCAAAGGGGCTGAAACTTGGAGAGGACATAGTACAAGCGTTGGCGTGAACCCAAGCTCGTCAAATCGCGTCGCTTTCATCTCAATATGTAAAAGCCACTGCAAAACCAGTAGCAAAATAGGTAGATGTGGTAATAGAAACCGAGCAATGCTCGAGGGATGAAAAAGCGGTTGAGGAAATCCTGCCAGCCGACCAGCTCAACGAGAGTATATCACAAGGCATGTGTGAAATTTCACGCCTTCAGCAAGAGCCAGCTGGCGCGCTCACAAGCGAGACAAGGCTGTTTCTGTTCCCGGCGTCAAAGAACTTCGATCGACTCTTACGTGTGGACAGAGAGTAACTGGCGTCAGCCTAGCTAAATTACATGAAACAGCTAGAGGAGGCATTTGTAGGCGCAACGTGCCGATACACGAGAAAGGAGGCTTGTTATAGCGGCACTAAAGGGGCCGAAAGGGCAGAACTCTTGATCAGTTAGTCGTAACTACTAAGTACAGGGAGAACCTTTTGGGTCTCTGTCATGGAAATGGGTGGTGGGACCTGAGCATAAACAAATCAAAAGAAAGATTTCTCATGAAATATTATGGGCTCGCTGGTTCAAAGGCATAGAAAAGTTTGTGATATCGTGCGACTCCTACTAGCATTCGGCTATTTACCATACTGCGTCCGGCTACAAATTTTCCGGAGGCAATCCTTCTGGGAGAACTCAGCTCCACCAAAGTATTAGATGTGCTTTTGACAGTCATCGCATGAATCGGGTTTCCAGCCGAAATTCAGGCGGATCAACGGTCAGTATTCACCAGCTCACTGACTTCGACATTTCTAGAAAGGGGCGGGGTAAAGTTGATACACAATTTCGTCTATCACCCTCAGTTAAATAGTGTAGGGAGATGTATTCAGCGCTTAAGCGAGTTTTGCGGGCGCTCTCTTACGAGCATAAGGGGCACTGGGAGAATTATCCTCCGGCTACTTTGTTAGCTTTGTAAAGAGTTCCTCGTGAGTCTACATGGTTCTCGCCAGGAGAACTGTATGGGAGGACACTCCGTTCCGCACTGAGAATGTTGAGAGATGTGGGAATAAAGAGGAACGAGTCAAACAGTGACAGAGTACGTGCTAAATCTGCTGGCACGGTTATGCGCAACACAAGAACTAGTCGAAAAGAAAATGGGCGAGGCACACGAGAACGCCAAGCTCTATGACGACACGAATGCGAGGCTTTGAACTTTTAACGCTGGGGACCAGGTAATGATTCCAAAACCTTAAAGAAAGAAGAAGCTCTAAGTTCTCTGGGATGGAGCAGTTAAAGTGTTGCGCAAACATTCAGATGCTAACTATGCTATGAAACTTCCCAGTCGCAGGAAGGAGGTGATAATATACCGCTGCAATTTGATGACGCCGTACGTGGAGCGCAGCTGAGTCGTTTACTTCAACATCAAAGAACCGGATGAAATATATACCGAGTTTAATAGGTGTAAAGCGACCTCAAACTCTGACATAAGCCTGGAAGAAGTTGTAGAACACTCGGTAACCACATATGTTCTTAAACCCAGCAGCTAGAGGAGCTAAAGGGGCTGCTAGGGGAATGTCTCGCATTCAGCAATTGATTCAGCAATTGGCAATTGGCGAGGTAGAACCAAATTAATAAAGCATGAAATAGAGCTGACATTAACCAAACCTGTAAAATTAATGCCTTACAGTATGTCTCCTCGAAAGAGAGAAATTATGGAGGCAGATAACACAGCGCATGCTAGAGTTGGGAGATATTGAGAGCACTGAGTGACTACCCATCACCACTAATACTTGTGCAAACTATAGTAAGGACCCTCGTCCGTGTGTTCACTACAGAAAGTTAAATGCCATCGCCAGGGATTAGTCGTACCCGATACCCAACATTGGGGATTGTATCCAAAGTGTCAGCGCTGCTAAATACATTTCTACTCTAAATCTCATGCGGGTATATTAGCAAGCTCCCCTTTCAGAAAGTGCGACACGATATGCCGCATTTCTGACCTGAACGAACTTTACGTCCTCTCGTTTTCCGCTTCGGGCTGAAGAACGCGCTGTTTAGCTTCTCTAAGTTGTATATTGTACTAAAAGATTTGCAGGAGTTCGCATTGCCATAGCTCGATGATGTTGGAATTTTTTCTGACAGCTGGGAACAACAGGCATCGTACCTCAAGCAGGTGATCTCGCCGTCGAGGGAAGCAGGCTTAACGATGAAGGCGGAAAAATGTAGGTTTGGCTGCTCGCAGGTTACTTATCTGGGCTATGTTGTAGGCCAGGGTACGAGGAGGCCGGCCGAGCCCAACACAGCTACGCTGGAAGTTTTTCCACAGCCGCGAGCGAAAACATACATTCGTTCATCTTTGGGACTTGTGGGGTACTATCAACGGTACATTCCGAAATATTCGCAAATAGCAAGCCCTTTAACATACGCACTCCTAAAGGGAGCACCGAGTAATGTGCCCTAGAATAAGGAGAAAGAGAATGCTTTCCAATGTTTGAAAACGCTATTAGTTTCTCGTACTGTGCTTTGCGCGCAAGACTACACCAAGGAATTGATAGCGCGGTGCCCCGCAAGAGACAGGGAAATGGGTATGGTACTTAGTCAGGTCGATGATGATAATGAGTAACATCCTATTCTCTGTGCCAGCCGTAATCTAGCTGTAAGGAAGAAAGCCTATAGCGCTTCAGAGAAGGAACTTTCCTGTTTGGTTTGGGCCGCCCAGAAGTTGTCCTGTTGCTTTTACGGAGCAAGACTCATCTTCGAGACCCACCACTGACTTTGACGTGGATTAATGAAATGTCACAAAAAAATAGCCGCCTTGCACAGATGGAGCCTCACTCTTCAACAGTACAACTTCTCCGTTAAATGTAAGAAGTTAAAGTTGTATAGCAATGCGGATTGCTTGAGCAGGCTAATTTGAAACTCGTTTTACGTTTTGAGATCCCGACTAAATTTTGCGATAATGTTTTTTATTAAGCCAAGACGGTCCCCTTTTGTTTAGTAGGACTCCATGCATTATTGCTTACTTTGTCGGCAAAACATTTGTTCGGAATTTGCATAGCGAAATCCAGTATTTGTTGTTTTCGCCCTCGTTTTCTTCGAAGCCTGGCGGGTTTAAAGCTAGATCCAGAATACTGCACCGCTGCTCAGAGCCATGCTGTGGGGTTCGCTTTGCTGTTGCCTGCCATTGTGAGATGTTTTGGGGTGTACGTCTGCATTTAGCAGCAGGTTGCTGCAAGCCAAGTCATCCCCCTTGCCAGCAGGCATTCTCTTGCCGCCTGGCGGTTATCAGCATTGGCCAGTCGAGATTTTTCGGACCATGGAGGAGCTGTTACGATCTGTCAGCGGGGGTAGTGACCTCCTAGTCTCCTGGCTCCGCTGCGTGCCACAGAGCTGTCCGAAGGGGGCCTTTGGGCAGCTCTACGGCACCAGTAGGGCTATACATGTTTGGCGAACCGAGTATTGTTAGCTGGCTCGCTGTTACCTTTACGGACCAATTGGAACAAGCAAGCTCCTGAAAAAGTTGTTCTACGGCGTTCCTCCCACGGACTCCAGTAATCGTCATGCTCGTTTGACACACGCGCCGGCTAACTGTGGAGTCAGCTCAGGAAGTAAGACGTGCCGGCTTAAGCCAATCGTGGCAACGCCTGCCTACGAGGCCCCGCTTCGTTCGGTGTGTTCAGTGAAACAAAAGTTCGGGAGTGAGTGTGTGAACCCTCGCCCTCAAAGGCGGGTTATTTGACGACTTTGAACGCTCCAATTGGAGGAAGGTTGGACTACAGGGAGAACAGAGGGTATTTTAAGCAGCCGTTTTCGGCTCTTTGGTGTGCTTCGTTTCAGTCATGTTAAACTGATGAAATGTAGCGTTCTCTACCCTTCATGTAGATATTGTAAGTAAATGCTGTACTCCTCGGTCTCTATGAGGGGTTCCTTCCTTTAATAACATTCTTAGCGTAGATGAGTATGACGACGGCATGGGCCAGCTACCCCTTTTGACATGCCCGACCCCAACTTTTACAGCCCCTTCTGCTATAACCCTGCATAGAATTGGATGTATGCTAAACAAACAAATAAACCTTAAAGGGCTAGCCATTTTATGTGCTAATGGACGATAAACCTCGGTTGAATGTCTCGCGTACAAACTCTTCCAAGTATGCCGCACATGAACTTCGTCAACTGGCCTGTATATAGGAGTTCACTGCGGATATCCGGCATATCAAAGACGCCAAAGACGAGACAGCTGATGCAATCTCCCGATTCACCTCCGTCGGCACTTCTACATCAACTGTGCGCTTGGAACGTCTAGCTCGGGCGTAGATAAAACCCCCTGAGTTGCAAGTGCAGCGTGACCATACCGTTCCGTCCTCCCACAACTCATTCCTCACCCTTTTGTGCCTGGCTCGCTCGGGTGTGACATGTGAACGGTTGCACCCTTTCCCTTTATTTCGGCTGTCTTCCGTCTTGCGGCTTACCGATCCCTTCATGACATCTGCCATCCAAACATGCGATCCACGCAGGACCTCATTACATAGTGCTCTGTCTGACCAAGCAATAACACCAATGTTCGCCAGTGGGCATGTTCGTGCCTCGCGTGCTCGAACGCCAAAGTGAACCGCTATACGAAGACTCTCACGCAGTCTTGCTTGCTCCACATCCACCACCACATCCATCTCGATTTGGCTGGCCCAATTCTTCCCTCTCACGACTGCCGGTACTTTCTAAGAACGATTGGCCGCTTCAGCCGTTCGCCTGAAGCCACGCCCATTCCGGACATCACTGCGGAAATGGGCACCAAAGCCTTCGGTTCAGCAAGGGTTTCCCGCTTCGGCTTCCCCAGCATCGTGGCCACTGATCGCGACCGCCAATGTGACTGTACTCTCTTCACTTCTCTCAACCGCCTCCTTGGCGCTAAACACTGCCGTTCCACTGCATATGATCCCAGTCCGAACGCCATGGCTGAGCAGCTCCACCGCAAGCTCAAAGTTGCCCTCACTGGAAGCCTGGATCGGGAGCACTGGGTCGACCATCTTCCTATGGTGGTCTCGGCCTACACAGGCTTTTGTCGCAACCTTGGCTGTGTTCCGGCCGAACTCGTCTATGGTGCACCCCTGCGGTTACCTGGAGCCTTCGTTCCTTCGGAACACCTCTCCCCAGCCGCTGCAGTACCTTGAATAACTACAGGACTGCATTCAGCAACTGCCCCCGTCCCGCCTGGGTCTTCAAACCCCAACATCTTTGTGCATCCGGACCTTTCGACTTCGACCGACGTTTTTCACAGACGAGAAGCTATAAAGGTGCTTCGTACACGCTCTTACATATGGCTGTACCGTGTCCTTCACAAGAGGCCGAAGTCCAGCAACATCCTAATGAATGGTTGCGAAAAGGTAGTCTCATTAGACCGCCTCAAACCGGACTACCACGAATCGCTTCCTACGAAGCTTTCCGCAGATGTCGCCGGCGTGTCCGTGGATCGGCCTGCAACCAAGACAGCACCGTCTACAATTCGTGGACAAGTACATTTCGCCGTTCCGTCTCTGCGGGGGGCGCTGTAACGCCCACCGACGCCGCTACGCGCAGACGCTAAAGGTCATCGCTCTCATTCCGCATTGCAAAAGATTAAAATAAAGCTGGGCGGCGCGTGGCTGACGGCGCAAACGCGGCATGCGCTAGTCCGTTTTAAGAGCCTGCTGGGCTGTTGTCTGGCGCTCCGCTGCACCCACTCGGTTCGCGACAGAAGCAAAAAAGATCATGGAGATTTACAAAAACGGCGAGATCTTAATCAGGACAGAAAATCAGTATAAAAATTTAAAGCGCAGTGCCTTGCGATTTGAGGCCCGAGCTGGCCGCCTGTCATGGCGAGCACTACGAGCTCCATGAAAAGACGAAGCTGGTTTGACATGACGCTGCCAGGTGCCCTGCTAATGTGCCCCCTGCAGAAATTTGGCCCAAAAGGGCTTCTTATATGTGCGAGCGTTGATGTCGATATTGTTGGACGCAGCGGTGCCCATCGGTCGCCATAGCATGGCTACTAATCTGCGGAAGCTGCGGTGGGGCTGGGCGCTAGAATGATGAAGCGCGTCACATCTTGTGGCGCGCTATGGCTATCGTGGCGAGCACTACGATCTGCATGAAAAGGAGAAGCGGGTTTGACATGACGCTGACAGGTGTCCAGCCAACGTGCCCATTGAAGAAATTTGGCCCAAACGGGCTTCTTATGTTGTCACGTATTAGTGATGGGGAAAAAAGCAGTCAAACTGTGATTATACACACTGCCGTTTTATTTGGCGAACTTCTCCCCTCAAAAGCATGCTACACTCAAAGAACAACGATAGCGGCGAACACAGTCGGTGATCATCGAAAATCAGATCAGCGGGTCAAGCGCGTCGACTTTTATACATCAGGGGTGCTATTTTGTAGGAATTCTATTACTTTGTTTATGCCTTTTGCCGCCATCACCGCGCATCCATTGGTGAAAAATGACCGGGCCGCGCCCGTCAAGAACCCGCGAAAACTGTAATCGTCATATCCACGTTGACGCACTCATTATGCGGAGCATAAGGCACGGATTTTTGGCACGGTCAGAGGCAGGGTCGTTTCCGCAGGAATAAAAAAAATGGCTGTTCCTCTCATCGCTATGGCCGTGGCTCTTCGCTGTCGCCGGCGTGAACACGGAGAGCCAGACGATGCGTTTGAGATGCCGGATGACCATTTTCGACGGCATTTTCGCCTCTCGAAGGGAACGGTGCGGTTGTTGTGCGAGGAACTGGCGGGGCAACTACAGGTTTTCCCGCTCAATTTAATCCAAGCGCCAGTCAACTTAATCCGAGCGCCAGTCAATTTAATCTAAGTGCCAGTCAATTTATTCCAAGTGCCAGTGATTTTAATCCGAGCGCCACTCAATTTAATCCGAACGCCAGCCGAAATAATCCAAACGCCAGTGAATTTAATCCAGACACAACGGAATTCAAGAACCTTTGGATTTCAAGCCTTCTGAAAATTTGTGAACATATTATGAGTTAACACCTTGAAAATGAAAGCGAGGCGGTAGACCAGTAGCTATCCTGCCACGGGACTGACGACAACTATTGGAGGGTTTGAAGCACAAAGCTTCAGCCGGCGTATGTCGGAATTGGCTCCGTAAGCATGTTCGGAGTCAAATTGGCTCCGTAAGCATGTTCGGAGTCGAATTGGCTGCCTAAGCGTGTTCGGAGGCGGCGCAGGTGGCCACTGCCGCGCGCTTGGCGTCATCGTTTGACGTTCGCCGCAAGCGCGTGTTTATCGCAGAGGCCGACTTATAACCGCTTGCCGGAGAATAGACGTGCGCATTCAACATGGAAGGAAAAGAGAGTGATACTACCGATACAGAAAGCTGTGTTTATGGCTGTACAGAAATCGCAAGACAATGTGCCCAACAATGATTAATAAAGAAGTTTAATAATCCTGCATAACTTATGGTATATAACATTGATAAGCAATTTGCATAACTAAACAAGGCACATGTATAGCATAAACATAAGCTAACCAAAGCATAGCCATAAGTGAAACCGTGAGCATAACCATAGGCTAAACCGTAAGCATATCCATAACTTAAACCATCAGCATATTCATAAGTTAAAACGTAAGCATATCCATAGGCCAAATCATAAAGCATAACCATAAGCTAAACCTTTAGCATAAATGCTAAATCATAAAGCATAACCGTAAGCTAAATCATTCGCATCACCGAACCTTTTCCCTTTGAGATATCCAGGCTTAACCTTAGCTAAGCCCCAGCCAATTTTTTGTGTATTTTCTACTTAGTTATGAGAGCGACACAGCAGATGACAATTGTCGAAATTAATTGAGAGGAAACGTCAGCTTGAGTACGTCAAGTTAATGGTACACATGCGATTTGGCCATGGCTATCAAACGAAACAATAAAGGTTGATTCGATGATAATCACTAGGCCCTCGCCAGGAGGCTTCGGTCGCTAGCGAATACGATTCACTATTCAATATGCCATATCCGCAGCCTCCAATCAAAGACCTAGTCATCAGTACCGTTAAAACAGTCATGAATACCATTTAATTGCATAACTGATATGGTCGAGTCACTAGTGATGACAAGTGAAATACAATGTGCAGTTCGGGGTTCTTGGTGTTTCGCGCAACATAACGTCATATACATGCAATGAAATACCATGAAATGAGTGACTAACTATGCCTATAGAAACTCGTATTCTTAAGTCACTGGTGAATATTATTCACCTATTTTACTATCCCTGAGACAGCTTTCCCTCGTGAGTGCCGTCAGTAGTATCAATGAAGCTGCAGAAAGATGAGCATTTTTGCGTTACCACTGCCAACTGATACCGCCGAGTTTTTATCATCACTAGTGATGCGCTCATTGCGATGTTCTCGAATTTTCATGCCGAATAGCGTCATAGATTTCAAATGAAATGTCATTCAGACGGCTATTCACTAACTATATTTTAATAACTGTAGGAGATACTAAGATTGATTCACTCTAGTGATAAATAATCACTTTGTTTAGTTTGATGGTCACAGCCATCACTCATGCACGCCGTCAATAGTATAAAGTAAAGTGTCAATAAATGATAGTTTTAATCAGTCAACATTGCTAACTGACATTGCAGAGCCATTAATGATCACTAGCGATAAGCTCTGTTCAGTGTTCTTGCACTTTTATGATGCATAGCGTCATGCATGTCAAATGAAACTTTTAAACAATAATCCAATTGTGATCATTTACGATCAGTGAGCATTTGGTCTGCTACCATTGCTACCTGATAGTGAAGAGTGATTTGTGATCACTAGTGACACAACGTTGTGCCACTAGTGACGTTATGCTGCGCAAAACACCAAGAACCCCGAACTGCGCATTGTATTTCACTTGTGATCACTAGTGACTCGACCATATTAGTTATGCAATTAAATGGTATTAATGACTGTTTTAGCGGTACTGATGACAAGGTCTTTGATTGGAGGCTGCGGACACCGCAGTAGAATAGTGAATCGTATTCGCTAGCGACCGAAGCCTCCTGGCGAGGGCCTACTGATTATCATCTAATCAACCTTTATTGTTTCTTTTGATAGCCATAACCAAATCGCATGTGTACCATTAACTCAACGTGCTCATGCTGACGTTTCCTCTCAATTATTTCCAGAATTGTCATCTGCTGTGTCGCTCTCATAACGAAGTAGAAAATAAAAAAAACATGGCTGGGGCTTAGCTAAGGTTAAGCCTGGATATCTCGAAGGGAAAACGTTCGCTGATGCTTATGCTTTAGCCTATGGTTATGCTAATGGTTTAGCTTATGGCTATGCTTTATGATTTAGCCTATGGATATGCTTACGGTTTAACTTATGAATATGCTTATGGCTTAAGTTATGGATATGCTTACGGTTTAGCTTATGGTTGTGCTTTATGATTTAGCCTATGGTTATGCTAACGGTTTCACTTATGGATATGCTTTGGTTAGCTTATGTTTATGCGATACATGTGCCTTGTGTAGTTATGGAAATTGCTTATCAATGATATATACCATAAGTTATGCAGGATTATTAAACTTCTTTATTCATCATTGTTGGGCACATTGTCTTGCGATTTCTTTACAGCCATAAACACAGCTTTCTGTATCGGTAGTATCACTCTCTTTTCTTTCCATGTTGAATGCGCACGTCTATTCTCCGGCAAGCGGTTATAAGTCGGCCTCTGCGATAAACACGCGCTTGCGGCGAAAATCAAACAATGACGCCAAGCGCGCGGCAGTGGCCACCTGCGCCGCCTCCGAACACGCTTACGGAGCCAATTCGACTGCGAACACGCTTACGGAGCCAATTGGACTCCGAACATGCTGACGGAGCCAATTCAGACATACGCCGGCTGAAGCTTTTCACTTCAAAACCTCCAAAAGTTGCCGTTAGTCCCGTGGCAGGATAGCTACTGGTCTACCACCTCGCTTTCATTTTCAAGCTGTTAATTCATAATATGTCCGCAAATTTTCAGAAGTCTTGAAATCCAAAGGTTCTTGAATTCCATTGTGTCTGGATTAAATTCACTGGCGTTTGGATTATTTCGGCTGGCGTTTGGATTAAATTGAGTGGCGCTCGGATTAAAATCACTGGCACTTGGATTAAATTGACTGGCACTTAGATTAAATTGACTGGCGCTCGGATTAAATTGACTGGCGCTTGGATTAAATTGAGCGGGAAAACCTGTAGAAGCGCAGCGAGCGACCGGACTGTCGGTGGAGCGGATGGTGTTGTGTGCGCTGCGCTTCTTTGCCACCGGGAGCTTCCAAGCGTCCGTTAGAAGCAAGGAGACGATTCGTGTGTCGCAGTCGACAGTGAGCGAGTGCGTGCGACGGGTGGCAGAGGCTGTTGTGATCGTCTGGGCACGCAACAAGTGGGTGCATTTTCCGAAGGCGGCCGAGGAAAAGGCAGCCGCGAAGGAAGGATTTCTTCGGCGCGGTGCTACCCCCGGCGTCATAGGATGCGTCTACGGCAGCCTCGTAGCTATTGTCGCACCGAAGGGTGAGCGCAAGGCTGCGTTCATGTGCGGCAAGGGATACTACGCCCTCAACTGCATGTTCGTAAGTAAACCTCACGTTTTCTGGTGCCGATCCTTTTTGACAGTTATGTTGCTCATGTCAACGGGCACTTTTTCTGTTTACGTTTTACCTGATCTGCGATGCGGACATGAAAATCTTGGCCGTGGACCCCCTGCGACCGTGGTCGGA
Organism: Dermacentor albipictus; assembly: GCF_038994185.2. Lineage (NCBI taxonomy): Eukaryota > Metazoa > Arthropoda > Arachnida > Ixodida > Ixodidae > Dermacentor > Dermacentor albipictus. The sequence goes on along the minus strand of NW_027225570.1, from coordinate 3,880,267 downwards.
CCACGACGCTTTCGTCTGGCGGACGACATGGCTGCGCCGGCGGTTTCAAGTGGACCGTATCGTGAATCCCGGGGAATACCTCCTCGGTGAGGCAAAACACCATTTTTGGCGCACTCTTCAGTAGCGCAGAACACCTTGTCCGCTCCAACCCAAACTTTTATCCAAATTACAAGCACATAAGTCGGGAGTAAAAAAGAAATGAAGTCATTGACTGCCACCATTTTCAATGTTCGAAGTGTTAAGTTACAAGCACATTATGTGACTGCAAGGAGCAGACGAAAGCAACACGTATTAGTTCTGCTACTGCACCCGGTGCCTGCCAGAAGCAGAAGAAATGAACAAACATTAGTGCTGGTACTGCTACTACTGTCATTGATCGTACCAACAAGTGTTGATTTCTTCTGCTTGTGGCAGGCACCGAGTAGTGCACTTGTGCATTTGTTAACCGTTTGTGTCGGGTATGGACATGCTCAACTCATGCTTTTACTTGGGATTCACCTCTGAAGCCTGCTGTAGATTTCCTAAGTTTACAACTTGCTCCTCGTCAGAGGAGTACTCAATGTACTATTTCGATCTTCGTGCAGGTGACAGTGGCTACCCCTTGGAGCTGTGGCTCCTGACCTCAGTTCCTGGCCATCCTCCAGCGCAGACAGCCGAGGGGCAGTACAACACAGCACATGGCGCCATGCGTCCCGTAGTGGAGAGGTGCATTGGGCTCTTAAAGAGTCGTTTCCGCTGTCTTCAGCGATATCGCACCCTCCCCTACGAGCCGGAACATGCAGCCAACATTGTTGCGGCATGTGCTGTGTTGCACAACCTTCGCCTTTCTGAGAGCGACACAGAATCGGGCGATGATGACAGCGATGACGACAGCAGCAGCAGCAGTAGTAGTGAGCTCTGCGGTAATGGCGACCCCATTCCGCAAGGCCCTCCCCGAAACACTGCGTCAAGAATGAATTATTTGAGAGGGCGGGATGTTGGTGACTCTGTGATTGGCATGTTTGGCACAACCCGCACGCAGCACATACATTACCGGAGGAGTGTGCGGCGGCAGCTGCGACGTCAACAGCAGCGTCAGCATCGCTAGGTGCATGCACAAAGTTGTAGCATAACATATGCCAAAATAATTGCATTGTGCATTTCATGCTGTGAAATTGCAGACAGATTTCCCATTCTAAGTTGTGGTTGATGTTTACGTAATGCAAAGCATTGATGACTTGTCGAGAAATGCAAAAGTTGGGTAGTGAAGCGGTATGTAAGGCTTCCATTTATACTAAGTGAAACAGTATGTTTAGTGGTGACATATAAGATTGAAAGCAAGCTAAAAATAAGTGCATTTTCAAAGTGTCTGCCATGATTTGCTTGTTGCTGCTGTTGTCACCTAGATGCCCTGCGTGCCATGCATGTAGCCTGCAGTTGTCATAATTATTTTTACTCGTATCTGTGAGAGTTCTCTTGTTCCATTATGCATTGGCGGACATAACCGCCTGTCTCCTAGCTTTCTACTCGCGAAGAGAAGCTCACAAAAGCCAAAATGTAGAGTGCACGTCACACCTTCCGCTCCATTGAACATGCTGTTACACGCGCACCTTCTAGTTCCTCCACCATTTTGTCTCGCAGAATGGTGGAGTAAAGTTCCTTTGCAGTGACGAAAATGCCGTCCAATTGGTCATCCGACATGTCAAACGCTGTGACTCCCGTGAAGTGTGTGCACGCATGAGCAGTTGATAGATTTCAACAAAGTGCCCTCAATTGTAAATAGCAGAACTCAGTGAACTTGCAGAGTGTGCAATAACATTTCCACAGTGCAAGCTAGCACTCCAAATATAGTAGCGACATGCAAATAAAACACCAGAGGAACAGTGCACCTTTCTGTATTATTTCACCTTTCAACATACAGACATTTTTTATCGTAACACTTGTTTATGTACACATCACGTGCGACAGTCTCTACATTGAATAAGTGCGAGAATCGTGACTACTGCAGCAGTAGAGGCATATGCAACATATCACAGACAAGTTGCAATAAATATTGCATCACATTGTTTTTGCATCTACAAGATTCACAAGTAACTGCATCATGAAATATCACAGGTAACGGCAGGCATCGTTCAAGGAAGCTGTTGTACGCCGCACAAATATGCAGAAATAGCAACTGGATTAAACTGCACCAGAAAAAAAAGGTGCAGGTGGTTAAATAATGCACCAACAGAAGAATATCACTGCGAAATGTGTAGGTACATCACTACATGTGAAACAAACATGCTGTCGTGGAGTTCATTACTAGAAAAGAAAGTCATAACATCTTCCTTCGATATTGTGTAAGAGAAACTGCATAAATATTGCACATGAGGGGTAAACGTACAATGTATTACAACCATGAAAGAACGCTGAATGACAACAAAACGTGGTAATGAAAAACAAGAAAAGAATACGTTAAGCCCTGTTTGTCACGACAACAAAATATATACAAACCATGAAAGAACACTGAATGACAACAAAACGCGCTAATGAAAACAAGAAAAGAAGACATTAGGCCTTGTATGTCACGACAAAAAAAAAATCGACCATGAAAGATCAGCAAATGGAAAGAAAACGTTATAACGAAAAACACGAAAAAAAGAAGACATTCCAGCCCTGCATGTCAAAAAAAGCATGTCTATATGTACATAAATATGCAAAAAATACACATTACAAATGAAGTGAAGGCGCATAGGCAAGGAATTTTCATAACTATTTCTTTTTGCTGTGTACATTCAGAGGTTCCGTTCAACATTACATTAAGGCACGAAACTGTCACCATTTGATGACACAGGATTAAATTGTACAACATTTGCAGCGATGCTTCGTGCTTAACTTGACAACAACTACGCACCTCGAAATTCCAATGCCAAAGTCAGACTAATGCACCAGCAGGCTTGCTGGCACTTGTACAGGTGAGCGTGATAGTGTGGACGCTCATATTGCAGAAGTACAACTTCAAGCAAAAAATCATGCTGCAACGGCTATGCTACTTGTGGTTGCATGAAAGGGTGACTTGAGCAATTATTTCTTGCAAACTAGCAATATCCGGTATTTTTTATCATCATGACTCCAACAGCAAATTTTAAGCTAATAAAAAATGGTTTAAAATTCCTTGCCTATTCTAGTACCTTACTTATTTAAATATGTGTGTCCTGAGAGGGGGGAGGGACTTGGCCGCCACCATGGGCCAGTGCAGCCAGCAGCAGCTGCAGCAGACCCTGGTTCGTTTCCTGTGAGCGCCATTCCACTGCCAGCCGCTGCTGCTGAACGAAGCGCATGCTGCCGACCTCCTCCCTCAGATCTTGCAGGCCTTCCATGTGGACAGCATGTTGCTGCCGCAGGACCTCCATATGGACGGTATGCTGCTGGTGCAGGACCTCCATATGGGCCTCGTGGTGCTGTTAGCGGATAAGATGTGTTATTAGTTTAATTATAGAAGCTCAGTAACAAGGCATTGGTGCGTTGCATTCATCCGCATTTGCAGGCTATTGTCACTGCATATGAAACACCGAATATATCTTTCTGGCCCATCACGTTTGTGCAGTCCCATTCCATTAAGATGTCTCACATGGTTATACCTACTTCCCTGAACCTAACGCCACTCTATTTTTTCCACATAATTGCGTATATATTGACACATATTATTTCACGCAAATGTGTACAAGATATATGATCACCACAGCACTGTATGGATAGATTACGCTTGTTTACTGGTTAATTTTTGGAGAGGTCATATGCTCGTCAATTTCATACGAAGAAAAATATAAGTCTGTGGCCTTACACATGCCCGGTGGATTCGCTCCAGCATTTGTCGGCGGAAGCGGGCCTCCTCCTGCGCCCTGGCTTCCGCCGACTGGCCCTGCCGAACGTATTCGGCAGTATCCATCTGGATGGCGCCCTCGAGGTCCCGCTGCCTCGACTGCCTACGGGGGGTTGCCTGCGGCTCTCGTGGGGTAGGTTGGGGGGTCGGCTGGGAAGGTGGTGGCTGGAGGGTAGGCTGCTGGAGGGTAGCCGGTTGCTCTTCATGCAAGACAAAAACTAACACTGCTCATTCACTGTTATCCGACCCACACAGCTTGATTATCTTAACCAGTCACTTCAAAACGTCATTGTAGCTACATAGCTACAATAATGATACACAAGGCAGTCGCATAGTTAGAGCAAAAGATGCCAGAGAAAGTTGTTGGTTACAGTAACCTATAAGAAGCACATGGAATCTCTATTACAACATCACGTCATTTGTAGGCTTGCATTTCTGCTCCATGAGTAAGAGCTGAATGCTGAACACAAAGGTAAGAACAGCACAATAGGCTACTTCATAGCAAGGTCATACAGCAACTGCAAACAATGCTACTGCAAAAACTCGGTCACTGACTTACGTGTAAGGCCACTTGGCCCAGCAACAGCTCTAGGGCCCGACAACACAAACGCAATTGTTGCTGGTGCACTGCGGTAAACTCTGGGCCCGGCAGCATCCTCCGAACTTGTGTCCTACAGTCAGAGTAGTGTTCAGACATTGCGAGCAGTGTGTGCAATGCGCATAATTTACTCAAGTTGCTGCTCCGAGTACATATCCTATATTGTCACTTGCATAAAAAACGAAAAAAATATCGCTGAAGAGATTTTGCAATTTTGTATCACAATGTAATGCTGAAAATGTATGAGACTACCGCAGCACAAACAACACTCTTTAAACCAATGTACGCTCCTCGCAATCGGCGAAGAAATGGGGGGGGGGGGGGTAAGAAGGCGGTCGCCTGTCCTCGCAAGAATGTCGAGGACGCGGCCGTCCACCCCACCCACTTTGCCGCCTCCAGTGGCCCTACAAACACAGCAACAACGACAACTACGTGAAACGACGCTACTGTCAGCATCATTAGAAAGCTCACCTCTTCGTGCTCGCGGCCCTGGCCGCTTCTTTTTTGGCCTTATGAGCCATTTTGGCCCAGTGGCTCCGCCAACGGCTCGTTGACTTCATCGTTGGGCCCTGTCCGTTTAGGACTGCCGCCACCTCCTCCCATAGCTCGTTATTTCGAGCAGCAGTCATACGTGGCGAGAACTCTGTAGAAGCTCTGGCCAAGTGTGGGTGCTGCTCGATGAACTGCACCAAAATAGCTGTTTGTTCTTTCGACACTCTGGGCCCTTCTGCTGCCGCCATTTTCGCTTTTCAAACTTAGGAATTTCAGCCGGCCCGCAACGCAGTACGAAATTTACAGGCAAACATTCTATCTAAGCTAAGGGCCTGCATAAAGTGCTCACTACGAATAGATTATTTTTTACCTTTTTACACCACTAATATAAAGAAAAGGTGAAGTCGCTTCTCACATTTACCGTTGTAGCAGCTTTTTCTCGGAGCGTAACCGTCAGTGCAGGGGCGCCAGGCCCAGGAAGTATTACCGTTGCTGCGATCACATTGACGAGGCTATTGTGCTGTCGTGGCGGTGCTCTATTGAAAGGTGCTGGGTGCCTTGAGAGTTCTCGATCCACTATGTTGCAAAGTTGGTCCTCGGGTGTCACGGATAATTCTTGTTGGCCCTTCGTAAAGAAGAAATAATCACACGTCAGACATGCACCGAAAACTACACGATAACGTAAGCACTACACGAGCAATATTTACTCACCTCACTCCTTCTGTATCTCACGGCTCCTTCAAGCAGCGCAGATTCTTCTCCGACGTAAGTATACCGCTGTGGGCCGCAATAAGTTGCGCTGCGTTACGGACACGCCAGCGGCTGTCAGCTGTCGGGTAAGAGTGGCCGCCATTTTGCGTGCGCTCAACGGCGTGGCTTGGATGCACATCCGACCAATATATGGCTACGGCTTCGAAAACAGGAGTACTTGCGTTTGCATTTCTTTCAGCTGCGGCAGCTCTTACATTGTAACGTTACAAAATGAATTTGCTTTACGCAGCAAGGAAGTCCGCTTTTATTAGGTGTTTTACAAATAAATTTGCTATACATCCCCGGAAAAAGAAAAGAGAACACGAAGGAAACATCCGGCCAATGAAGGGAGCTTCTGATAGGACTATCCAAAAAACGTCGTGCGTACGCAACCACCATTTCCAAAAGTGGTGACGTCAGACGAGAAGGCATTGGCATAAAGAAAGGCATTCCTACAAAACAGCACCCCAGTCGTCGAATGTTTCAGAGTAATCGCTGGGACCGGGGTGCCTTCCACAAAGTTCTACACCATTCGCATCGCGCATACATGCAATCAGATTACGCAAGGTTCGGCGACAACAGATAGCGGATAGAACCATCGATAACATTCCAGAAACTTCCGAAACATGCAGGCGCCTCCTGTGCTGTGCGATAACATTTGTCAGGCGGTGAAACGCGTCGCCCGATAAAGACAAGTAGGCGTGTCAATAGCCCCTCTTAAAAAAATGGCTGTGGCTTAGGTAAGGTTAAGCCCAGGATGCGAAGCATACTAGCCTTTATTTTAGTTGTTGAACCACTGTTTAGCCTGGTGAACTGCTGTTGCTTGGCTATATTTGGTTCGGCTAGACGAAGAAACAACTCATGCATTACTTCTTCGCCTTCAAGAGTGGAACGCGACAGCGTTCCCGTCGACCCGCCAAGGGGTGTAAGACAATGGGCTACAGGGCAGCGACTACGCGCCCCGCATTGGACGCGGTGAGCGTCGAGCAAAGCAGCGTTCGGCGCGGCAACGAAATGTGCGCCTGAGCAAGAGACGCACGCCTTAGAAACAGCTCGTTTCTAAGGCAACACCGCATTCACTAGAGGCGCTTTTGTACCGCTTTGAAGCATCGTACTCGTGGCTCAGTGGTAGCGTCTCCGTCCCACACTCCGGAAACCCTGGTTCGATTCCCACCCAGCCCGTCTTGCAAGAGTTGAGCCAAAGCCACTTCTCCTCTGTCGTGACGTCACGGTGTCACGTGATTTCATGGCGACACCGCCGCGCCTGAGGAGCTGGGTTGAGCTCTCGTAATATGCTTCGCATAAAAGTATCGACCCGATGCTGCAAATGAACGAAAGTAATAAAGAAAAGCACTCGTAGCAAAGCAAACAACAAAATAAGGAAGTTTGTCAGCGTCCATAAAAAGGTTTAGGCGCGCCACGTGGACCACTTCACATCGTGCGCGGCTCCGCTATGAATGCGAAATGCCGTCTGGCACGACCTCATAGTCCAGTGCGCCAATACGTCGGATGACCTTGCAGGGTCCGAAATAGCGTCGCAGTAGTTGCCCACTGAGTCCTCATCGACGTATTGGGGTCCAAACCAAAACACGGTCACCTGGCTGGTACTCGACGAAGCGTCGTCGGACGTTTTAGTGTCGGCTGTCGGTACGCTGCTGGTTGTTGATCCGTAGGCGAGTGAGTTGTCGGGCTTCTTCGGCGCGCTAAAGATAGCTAGCGACGTCAAGATTCTATTCGTCAGTGACGTGCGGCAGCATGGCGTCGAATGTCGTCGTTGGGTTCCTGCCGTAAACCAGCTTAAATGGCGTGATCTGTGTTGTTTCTTGCATCACCGTGTCGTAAGCAAAGGTTACGTACGGCAGGACCGCGTCCCACGTCTTGTGCTCGACGTCGACGTACATTGCTAACATGTCGGTGAGGGTCATGTTCAGGCGCTCCGTGAGACCATTCGTCTGCGGGTGGTAGGCAGTTGTCCTTCTGTGGCTTGTATGACTGTATTGCAGAATGGCTTGGGTGAGCTCTGCCGTAATTAGGCTGTGCCTCGATCGGTGATGAGGACTTCTGGGGCACCATGTCGCAGCAGAATGTTCTCGACGAAACATTTCGCCACTTCGGCTGCGCTGCCTTTCGGTAGAGCTTTAGTTTCAGCGAAGCGGGTGAGATAGCCCGTCGCCAGGACGATCCACATGTTTCCGCATGTTGACGTCGGAAACGGTTCCAACAAATCCATCCCGATCTGCTGAAATGGTTGGCAAGGAGGTTTGATCGGCTGTAGTAATCCTGCTGGCCTTGTCGGTGGTGTCTTGCGTCGCTTACAGTCTCGCCGTGTTTTGACGTAACGGGCGACGTCGGCGGTCAGACGCGGCCAGTAACACCTTTCCTGTATCCTCGGCAGCGTTTGTGAGAACCGAGGGGCTCAGCGGTAGGATCGTCGTGTAGGGCGTGCAATGCTTCTGGACGCAGCTGTGACGGAACAACAAGGAGGTAGCTAGCGCGGACTGGCGAGAAGTTCTTCTTTACGAGCAGGTTGTTTTGTAGCGTGAACGAAGACAATCCGCGCTTAAATGCCCTAGGTACTGCGTCGGAGTTCCCTTCCAAATACTCGACGATGCTTTTTACCTCCGGGTCTGCTCGTTGCTGTTTAATGAAGTCTTCTGCGCTTATTCCGAGGAAGGCGTCGTCATCCTCGTCGTCTTGCGGCGGGGGATCGATGGGGGCGCGTGATAAGCAGTCGGCGTCAGAGTGTTTTCGTCTGGACTTGTATGTTCAGGTGACGCCATATTCTTGCAGTCCGGGGCTCCGCGTCGCCAGCCATCCTGAAGGGTCCTTTACGTTAGTTAGCCAACACAACGCGTGATGGTCACTGACTACTTTGAAGGGCCTCCCTTATAGGGTAAGCACGGAATTTTCCTGTAGCCCAAATAATGGCAAGGCATTCCTTTTCAGTCGTAGAATAATTGCCTTCTGCTTTGACAGTGACCGGCTAGCATAAGATATCACCCGTTCAAGTCCGTCTTTCTTCAGGACTAGGACGGCACAGAGGACTAGGCTGCTAGCGTCAGTGTGGATTTCAGTATCGGCATCTTCGTCGAAATGTGCAACTACCGGCGGCGGCCTGCAGCGTTTGCCTCTTGAACCCGATATCAGATTTGGTAAGATGCGCTAGCGGCTCAGCGATGCGTAAAAACTCCTTGACAAAGCGCCTGTAGTAGGCACACATGCTCAGGAATCTACGCACTGCCTTCTTGTCAATGGGCTGCGGTAACATTGCGATGGCAGCTGTTTTCTGCGGGTCGGGGTATATTCCGGATTTGCTGATGACGTGGCCTAGGAATAGAAGCTCATCGTAAGCGAAGCGGCACTTTTCCGGCTTCAGAGTGAGCCCTGATGTTTTGATGGCCTCTAGTACTGTCGCAAGCCGCCGCCTAAGGTGATCGTCGAAATTTTCGGCGAAGACGGTGACGTCTTTGAAGTAAGCAAGACACGTCTGCCACTTCAATCCTCTTAACACCGTGTCTATGACGCATTGGAAGGTTGCAGGCGCCGAGCACAATCAGAATGGCATTACCTTGAACTCGTAGAGGCCGTCTGGCGTGATGAAGGCAGTCTTTTCGCGATCTCTCTCGTCGACTTCTATTTGACAGTAGCAAGACTTGAGGTCCATCGATGAGAAGTATTTAGCTTTGCATAGCCGATCCAATGCGTCGTATATCCGTGGAAGGGGGTATACGTCTTTCTTCGTGATCTTGTGCAGTCGACGATAATCGACGCAGAAACGAAGCGTTCCGTCCTTTTTCTTCGCCAGGACTACAGGAGATGCCCACAGGCTTTTCAACGGCTGGATGATGTCGTCGCCAAGCATGTCGTCGACTTCTTGCCTAATAGCTTCACGTTCTCACATCGAAACTCGGTAAGGGCTCTGGCGGAGTGGTTGAGCGCACTCTTCGGTTATTATGCGATGTTTTGCAACTGGTGTTTGTGGAATCCTCGATGACGTCGAAATGCACTCCTTGTATCGTCGGAGAAGACTTCTGCGCTGTTGCTACTTGCTCATGGGGAGACCTGGATTTACGTCGAAGTCTGGTTTGGGTATTATGGTCGGCGGGGTAGACGCGGCAGAATCTGAAAGGACAAAGGTATTGCTTGTTTTAACAATTTCCTCGATGTACGCGATTGCCGTGTCCTTGCTGATGTGCTTGAACTCTTGGCTGAAGTTGGTTAGCATCACTTCCGCTTTCCCTCCGAGGAGTCGAGCGATCCCTCTTGCGACGCAAATTTCACGGTCGAGCAGTAGATGCTAGTCACCCTCGATGACGCCCTCTAAGTCAGTGGGTGCTTCGTTGCCGGCGGAAATAACCGCGGCGGGATGTTCAATTGATCTGCGAGCACACTCAAGGTGTGGTGACTACGAGAGCTCTCCGGCGGTATTGCTTGATCTTCCGACAACGTTATTAATTTCGTCTTCAGGTCGATGATTGCGCCGTGTTGGTTTAGGAAGTCCATGCTGACAATGTCGTCACGTGAACACTATTGGAGAATAACGAAGGTGGCAGGGTAAGTCCGGTCATGAGCGGTAATTCTTTCCGTGCCGATTCCAGTCGGCGAAATGAGGTGCCCTCCAGCGGTCCGAATTTGAGGGCCCTCCCATGCAGTCTTAACCTTCTTCAACTGGGCGGCGATGTGTTCACTCATGACAGAGTAATCGGCCCCTGTGTCGACTAAGGCGGTGACTGCGTGGCCGTCGAGAAGCACGTCGAAGACGGTGGTTCTTTGTCTTGCGTTACAGTTCGGTCTTGGCGTCGCATCACGGCTGCGTCGCGTTGACCCGTGGCTGGAACGTCGCGTTGTCAGGTCGTCTTTCATCAGCGTGTTCTTTGCTGCCAGACTTCGTTGGGATGGTGGTGTGACGTCGTTGCGATATCGTCGAGATAGTTTTTTCGGCATCTTCGTCAGCTGCGGAGGATGTTCGTCAGTTCGACGAGCAGCAACCGCACCTCCATCGGTAGGTGCTTTTAGTTTTCGGGATATGGGCTCACGGACACGCCCCGGGCTGGGCCAGTGTATGGATGGCGCCACGGCGACAGGTAGCGGCCTGGTGACGACGAACGGGACTGTCATCGAGAGTTCCCCTGAGCGGCGGCTACGTAATCGGTGATGTCACGTGGGCGCTCTCCAAGCTGTGGACGCGGCGCGTTGACGCGAACCCTCTCAGTCTCAAGTCACGGTATGGGCAGCGGCGGTACACATGGCCGGCTTTTCCACAGTGATAGAAGAGCGGGCGGTGGTCCGGGGTTCACCAAATGTCCGTCTTTCTCGCGTAGGTGCGCTAGGCGACGGGTGGCCGTGCTGACGGCGGCGGCGGCATATGACGGTATTGCCGCGTTACAGGGCCCTGGCGCGGTGGCGGGGGGGGGGGGGGGGGGGTGCTTGACGACGTGCGACGGCGGCGTAGGTCATCGCTTCTGGCTGGGGCTGCGGTAATTTAGGTTGCACCTCAGGAACTCCAAGCGATCACTGAACCTCATATTTCACGATGTCGGCGATCGAGGCCACTTGAGGCTGTGACGAAGACAGGACCTTGCGCACTTCCTCGCGTACAATGCCCCTGATGGTTGCTTGAAGGTCGTCGGAGCCCAGACCTTGGATGGCGTACTGCGACGTGAGCCACTGGCGGTTATATTGCCGGGTGCGCATTTCCAGAGTTTTCTCGATCGTCGATGCCTCTGCAGAAAACTCAGCTACAGTCTTCGGCGGGTTACGAATAAGTCCGGCGAAAAGTTCTTGCTTGACGCCCCGCATCAGGAAGCGGACTTTTTTCTCCTCCAACATTTCCGGGTCGGCGTGCCGGAAAAGACGGGCCATCTCCTCCGTGAAGATCACGATCGTCTCATTTGGCAGCTGCGCTCTGGTTTCTAGTAGAGCTTGAGCTCGCTCTTTTCGCGGGACGCTTGTAAATGTTTGCAAGAACATTTACAAGCGTCGGAACAGGTCCCACGTCGTTAAGGTGGCTTCTCGATTCTCGAACCAGGTCTCGACGGCGTCTTCCAATGCGAAATAGACATGTCTCAGCTTGCCATCGCTGTCCCAACTGTTAAACGTAGCCACCCTCTGATACATCTCCAGCCTGCTTTCCGGGTCCCCAAATGTGGAACCGCGGAACGTCGGTGGCTCCCTTGGCTGCTGCAGGACTATTGGGTCCACTCAGGCTGCCATTTGGGTTGTCTTCTTGGTCTTCTCTGGACGATCTTCTCGGACGATCTTCTTGGTCGTCTCTGGTAGAATTCCGTGTTGCGGGGGCAGCTGCTGTAGCCGGCGGCTTGCTCGATGCTCCGGGACGACGTTGGTGTCGTCTTTGCGGTCCGGGCTTGGATTACAGCTTGTCGGGGGCGTCCGGTACATGAACGTAAAGCATCTTCACCAGATTTCACGAGTAGTGACGGTGAGGAAGGCAGCCAAACTGTGAATAAATAAACTGGCGTTTTATTGGGCGAAGTTCTGCCCTCAAAAGCAGGCTACACTCTAAGAACAAGGATAGCGGTGAGCACCCTCGGTGATCTCCAAATTCTAATCAGCGGGTCAAGCGCGTCGGCTTCTATACATCAGTCGTCGAATGTTTCAAAGTAATCGCTGGGACCCGCGTGCCTTCCACAAAGTTCTACACAATTCGTGTCGCGCATCCATGCAATTAGATTACGCAAGTTCGGCGACAACAGACAGCGGATAGAACCATAGGTAACATTCCAGAAACTTCCGAAACATGCAGGCGCGTCCTGCGCTGTGCGATAACATTTGTTAGGCGGTGAAACGTGTCACCCGATAAAGACATGCATACGTGTCAATATTTGCGAGCGTTGATGTCGGTGTTGTTGGACGTAGTGATGTCCATGGGTTGTCATAGCGAGGCTGCTCATGGGTGCAAGCTCCGGTGGGGCTGCAGGCGCTGGAATGATGAAGCGTGTCACATCTTGTGACGCGCTAGCTTTGGCTGTCCTGGCAAGCATGTTGACTGCATGAAACGAACAAGGTGGTTTGACATGACGCTGCCTGGTGTCCAGCCAACGGCCCAATTGCGCATGAAAAGTCGCAATCAGCCAGCTTCGTGCTCAGCTGCTGTTGTGTACTGGTGCTCCATCTTGCTGATACCACAGAAGTGGAACACGTGAGAACAGGACTTCGCTGAGAAACCGATCCACCTCTCTATGAAAGATTTTGTCCACGTGACGCTGTCCTGTCAGTGTGTGGTTAAAGAAAATGGGACTGATTATAGCGCCGGCGTAAATTCCACAGCCCCCATTGATCGACTACTGGTACCGGTGCTGATTGCGCTTCAGCCAATGTGCCTTGGATTCACTCCAATAGTGTGCATTATGCAATTATACCTGTGCGCTTCTTAAAAAAAATTTCTCGATCTCTGCACATGATGTTGCTGGAAAAGTCCGGTGACTCATTGGCTCTTGTTAGGACACAATTCGAGAAATCTAGACGATTCTACTTGTGGCTATCTTGCATGCATTGGTGTTGGTTAATGTGGTACGGGCGAAAGGTCATCGTTTAGAATCTCTAAACTGATGATATAGAAATTGGTATTTGGGTGGCAACGTCCGAAAGCTAGCATGAGGGTTTGAGGTCATAAATGCTAGGACATGCATGCGCAGGCTAGGACTCAAAGATGGAGTCCTACGCCGCACTTTCTTGAAGCTGCCGCTCTTTCTCAGGTTTTGATAATTTCTGTTGATAGTTGACGCGTTTGGTCTACTGCCACACTTTCATGACTGATATATATTTGCGGCCTTCCTGTTGTCACTTCTAGCTCGCAAGGCAAGTACATTTTACCTTCTGCTCATTAGAGAAAAACATGGTGATTGGGACACAAGGAAACGCATCTTTAAACATTTGCCCTGACTCTGTGAATTCGCTTTTGTGGTCATAGGTATTGTGGCAAAATAAAGAACCATTCGTGCACATTATTTACCAAGACAACAGCTATCATAGGTTGTTTCCAGCTAACACTAAACGCGACGTGTTACTTCAGTCGAGGCGTAGCAGATAACGCACTAGGTCGATCAGGATGTTTTTCAGCGAAGCTATATGTGGCTAGCCGATTTGTCTGTCCGTCCGTCTGTCGCCTCTACGCCGAAAACTTCTCCGGTGCAACCCCATGTGAATGCACGTAAAAAAGCGAAAGAGAGTCGCGCAAATGGCTGCGCCAGTAGTGACGTCGTTGCTCTCCGTCGCAGGTGAGCGGGTGCGCAGCAGTTTGTCTCGGGCTCCAAAATTGTTAGGCCATGCGTCATATATACTCCTGAGGAGCAGGCAGCTTTCTATCAGCAACGCCGCGTGCAGAGCTTGGAACGAGCTCGTCCAGGCCGTCCGGATGCTACAGCCCGGGCACAACAACAGGCTCGTGCAGCCGAGCGCAAGCAGCAACTGCGTACCGAGGAACCGGCCGCCCAGCAAGCCGTCGTGTAATGAACCGTCGGGATTAACTCAGTGATAATTACCGGGGCCGCACGTTTCAGCTTCGACGGTTAACCATCTGTACTGAGTGTTTGGGCGCTCATTTTCTTCTTTATTCCCTTCGAGTCGTTCGGGTTAACTCAGAAGAAGCCTATTCGAGGGCGCTGTTTTATGATGCTGGTCTGAACGCAGCCACGTGGTATTCACCATATCTCGCAGGATTTATTTATCAGTCGGAAATAATTAGTACGCAATTAGTAAGCCGCTGAATATAGCGCAGTTAGATGTCTCGTGGCTGTGCCTATAAAATGCCTTATAGACATTTGGATAATTATGATAATACGTCTCGAGTTAGGTAATAATCAGAATTAACTGATTAACTGAGGCTAGGGTTTGGCATCACCGGGAACGCTAAGCTGCCTCCGGAAAACTCTGGAGGGGGCTCTGACCCCGGAGTGCCCTCCTCCCCCCAGTAGTCGGCGCCTATGGCGCGTATTATAATTCACTTAGAGAACGCGCACTTTTCTCGCGCTAACGCCGATACCACTATAGACACCATTGTCAGCTGAGCGAGGCTGTTGTTTACCCTGCTGCATCTAAACGTCGCTGCTTGCGGCGCTTTTGGTATACGAGGCAAATAAAGTACCTCGGATGCTAAATAATTAGTCAGCATAGCAATTCGTGGACATTCACCCACGTGCGTAGTTACATTTACCTTACGGAAGTACCACGCAGTGCGATTAGCGACTTTCGGTAAAGGCAGCCTGCCGGTGTTGATAGTGCGCCATTACGCCGCTTCTCGCGTTTTTGTGTGGTATGTAAGAAAAGAACCGTTTGTTCAATATCTGCATGGTCAAAACTTAACTACGAAAGCAGTTTTCTTCTTTCTAATGGCTTCATATGTGAGTCACTCAGCTCCGCCAGTAGCAGACGTGCGAACTCGGTGACTATGATAGGTCTAACTTCGGCTGAACGCTATCGACATTGGCTCAAACAGTGTGCGGATGACGAGGGCTGAAGTTCCTGCAGACCACTAAACACCACTTGCCTCCCATCTCGTGCCCGTCATCAAATAACTTAACTTTTAGCGACAGCAACTTCTCAAGCCGAGCGCGAGCTCCCTATCACTAACTGACTCCTAGGCCCTGACTTCTGCCAATCATTCCCAGCATGCGCTGCGCATGCCGCCTTTTCCGTCAACGCAATCTGGTCTGTAGCTGAGGAGTAGGCAAGTCAGATGGTTCGAGGGAATGAACGAAATTAATTTGTAAACATCTGAGCAACTCTCAAGCCCGATATTTTCAAGAAATGACGGAAATGTGCAGAAAGCACACTCAGCAAATTGCATTGAGATCAGTAGAACTCGAAAAATCATCGGAGTTGCAATTTAAATGTGTCAATAATGATCACAAGGACTTAACCTAATGACGCACTACGTTTGTAGAAAATGGTCAAAATCGTTTAAGGGCCCCTTTAGCGAACGCGAGGTGGCCAAGTTAATCCGCAGTCCCCCCTACGGGTACTTCATCATATCGTGGTTTTGGGAAGTAACACCCCAGAATAAAAAAAAATATGCGAATTCGGCACATCCTACGGCCACTTGGAAGTGAACTCAACTTAGGTTTAGAACGGCGTTGAAGTTGGTTTACATACCGTATACTTCAGTGGAAGCGATGGACAAGACCTTGAGCCCCGGTCTCCTATATCGCAGCTGCGGAAGACTACAAAAGCTGTGCTGTGATTCCTGAAGGTGTGCAGACTGAGCGATCGTCTGTGACACAACACTTAGAATTTTCATTACGTTGGCGATTCCGACACTGGATGGAGTGCACATCAACTACTGACTCTTTCACCTGCTCATGTTCTTTTCCTGCCCTTTCACCTTCCGCTCGTACCACGTAACCAATAGGAAGAATTCCTAGTTAACCCCCCTGGTTGTCATTTATTCCTTTCTCTCCCTGTGAAAGTGGCTCGATTGTACACCAGTACTCTTTACGTACCTTCTTCTGCTGTGCCGCGACGTTCCTGTACTCGCAAGGATCGACCTGCAGGTCGAACAGGCATGGTTTGCGTCGAGGCTGGCAAGCGTCGGCAGGTGACTTGTCGGGCGGTCGTAGTCCGCAATGCACAGTCACCAACGGGCTGTCAGGGCGCCGGGAGGTGACGCCACCGCGGCCCATGGCCGACAGCGCACGGTGCACGGCCCTGTCGGCATCGGCGCCAGATGGCACCTGGGGTCCGTGCTCGCTGCTGGTGTCGCGAATCTCGTACCTGCGTCCATGCCCCAACGACCTCATCGGACATGGTACCTTAGCAGGCTGCCAGTTAAGGATAGTGTTGGTGATCCATTACCGCGAGTTGTACAGCATTAATGTTAAACGAGGACGTAGACGAGAGAAGAACGACCGCTGTCCTTGTCTTGTCTAAGTGCTTGTTTGTTTGACATTCGCGCTGTATTGTCTCGAAATGGTATCTGCTTCGCTGAATATAGTGTACGACAAATGTACGACAACCAATGTCTGCTTAGCGGTAGCAATAATTGCCCCACTCTCATTTGATTTTGAGCTATGTTCTTGGCCTCCACGGCACTTTCACAACGCCTCCAGCTTTTTACATACAGGGTAATTACACACACACACACACACACACACACACACACACACACACACACACACACACACACACACACACACACACACACACACGCACGCACGCACGCACGCACGCACACACACACACACACACACACATATTGTTACGGGGATGTTGGGAGTATTTAAAGAATGTATTTACAACATATATACAGGATGAGTCAGAGTAGATCAGATGGCTGAGCACCACCAATACACAGTCACCAGCGCCTCGCAATCTTCTTCCTCTCTCTTCTTTCATCCTTCCGTAACAGGACCCCCGGGTGGTGAAACGCCGTCTCGGCGCATGGTGGGCGAAGAATTCCGAGCGAAGTATGGATTCAGCCGCGAAACGAGCACGAGGTGAACAGTCATCGGACTTGAGGATGCACCAAACTGTAGGTGCGAAATCTCGTAATTTACGTCGTTAACTTGACGTAGGACTTCATAAGGCCCTTTGTAGCGAGACAGAAGCTTCTGGGAGAGACCAACCCGACAAAATGGTGACCAAAGGAGCACCCAAGAAGCTGGCGCAAAGTTCACATTGCGATGGCACCATTCATAACGCTGTTTTTGTATATGCTGCGAGGCTAATGAACGAGATCGGGCGACTTGACATGCCACGTGAGCGCGATCGATGACTTCATGAGCGTACTCAGTTGTAACATGTGGCACAGAAGGGATCATCATCATCAGCCAGGTTACGCCAACTGCAGGGCATAGGCATCTCCCATACTTCTCCAACAACCACAGTCATGTACTAAGTGTGGCCATGACGTCCCTGCAAACAACTTAATCTCATCCAACCACCTAAATTTCTGCAGCCCCCTGCTACGCTTCCCTTCCCTTGGAATCTAGTCCGTAACCCTTAATGACCATCGGTTATCTTCCCTCCTCATTACACGTGCTGCCCATGCCCATTTCTTTTTCTTGATTTCAACTAAGATTTCATTAAGTCGCGTTTGTTGCCTCACCCAATCTGCTCTTTTCTTATCCCTTAACCTTACACCCATCATTCTTCTTTCCGTAGCTCGTTGCGTCGTCCTCAATTTAAGTAGAACCCTTTTCGTAAGCTTCCAGGTTTATGCCCCGTAGGTGAGTACTGGTAAGACACAGCTATTATACACTTTTCTCTTGAGGGATAATGGCAACCTGCTGTTTATGATCTCAGAATGCCTGCCAAACGCACCCCAGCCCAATCATTCTTCTGATTATTTCCGTCTCATGATCCAGATCCGCCACCACTACCTACCATAAGTAGATGTATTCCCTTACCACTTCCAGTGCCTCGCTACCTATTGTAAATTGCAGTTTTCTTGCGAGACTGTTAAACATTACTTTAGTTTTCTGCAGATTAATTTTTAGACCCACCCTTCTGCGTTGCCTTTCCAAGTGAGTAAGTATGCATTGCAGTTGGTCCCCTGAGTTACTAAGCAAGGCAATATCATCAGCGAAGCGCAAGTTACTAAGGTATTCTCCATTAAATCTTATCCCCAATTTTTCCCAATCCAGGTCTCTGAATACCTCCTGTAAACACGCTGTGAATAGCATTGGAGAGTTCGTATCTCCTGACGGGAGGATGGTGTCAAACGGCAATGTGGGGTCGCGACCAACCAAAAATTGGAGGACGCTTAAGCTTCGCCTTCAAGAGTGGGACGCGACAGCGTTCCCGTCGACCCGCCAAGGGGTATAAGACAATGCGCTACGGCACAGCAATCACTTACGATGCGCCCCGCATCGGACTTAGCGCCCACCTATCACGCGGTGAGCGTCGAGCAACGCAGCGTTCGGCGCGGCAACGAAACGTGCGCCTGAGCGAACGAAACGAACCAAAGAACTCGGTGTCTCGGAGGGGAAACGATCTACGCCAGCCAAACGTCGTGATCGGCACGGGCAGAGAGATAGATAGTAATCTAAACCGGGAGCACGGCGAAGCGTCGTCAGGGGAGAGGGAGTCCCGCGACGCGCCTGGCAGCGGTCCCAATGCGCGCGCGGCGCGCCTCCTGTCGGGGCAGCGCCGTACATTGAGAGGAGGGGGTCTTCTGTGTTTGCCGCAAGACGGCTCTGCGTGTGCGGAAAGCGCAGAAGAAATGCAGCGGAAACGCACTTCGCAACTCGTGTAATTCGGACTTCTGTACGTTACATGTTCATAATTACCGATATACACCGCAGTATAACTTTCCACGGCTCGTTTCGAAGGCAACACCGCATTCACTAGAGGCGCGTTTGCACCGCTTGGAAGCATCGAACTCGTGGCTGAGTGGTAGCGTCTCCGTCTCACACTCCGGAGACCCTGGTTCGATTCCCACCGGGCCAATCTTGGAAGTTGCTTTTTATTTATGAAGCGCCTGCCGTGATTTATCGCTCACGGTCAACGCCGCCGACGCCGACACCCGACGCCGACGACACCGGCTTTTCTGCGACACGAGCTCCTTAACGCTATCGCGTTAAAATATAAAAGGGTCAGTATCCTGCGGTATCATGTCGGGACGAGTTATACGCGATCGTCGCGTAGGCCAGCGTGGCGTACCAGTCGCGATGATCGTTGGAGACGTACATCGACAGCATCTCTGTAATTTTCGGTTGAGACGTTCCGTAAGACCGGTTGTTTGTGGGTGGCAGGCGGTAGACAGCTTGTGTTCAGTGGCAGAAGAGCGGAGGAGGTCGTCCACAGCTCGAGAGAAGAATGAGCGGCCGCGGTCTGTAAGTAACTGTCGAAGTGCACTGTGTTGGAGAATGACCTCGTGAAAGAGAAAATTGGTGACGTCTGTTGCGCAACTAGTAGGCAATACCTTTGTTATCGTGTGGCGTGTCGCGCAATTAGTAGCGACGGTGATCCACTTATTCCCTCTAGTCGTTGTCGGAAAAGGGCTAAGCAGCTAGGTCAAGGCCTACACGAAAGAACGGTTCACAGCAAACTTCAATTGGATGGAATCGTGCGACAGGTGGCAGGGGAAGTTTCCTCCGGCGCTGACACAATTCGCAAGTTGCGACATAGCGACGCACGTAGCAGTAGAGACGCGGCAGAAGAACCGGCGTAGTAGGCGGTCGTATACGCAAAACTCCTAGGTATCCCGCCGTCGGTGCATCGTGAAGTTGTTCTAGAACGACGGGTCGCAGATGACGAGGAAGGACAAGCAGCAACTCAGGGCCGTTAGGGTTGATATTGCGGTGGTAGAGGATGCCGTCGTGCAGCACTAACATGCGGGACGTGCTGTCGGTGCTGCCAGATTGCACACTGGCGATGATGGACTGCAAGGATGCGTCGCGTTGTTGTTCAGTCATATCAATAAAAGCCATCACGCAGGTCGCCGAATCATGCGCAACAGGATCAGGGGGCTCCACGGGGTGACGAGAGAGGCAGTCAGCGTGCTTTTGGAGGCGTTCAGTCTTGTAACTCACAATACATTTTATTTATTTATTTATTTATTTATTTATTTATTTTCAATACTGCTGCTCTCCTTCGAGAGTGTGGCAGTTGGGCAGTGCAATAGTTCAGCTGTACAGTACAAGGAAATCAGAGTGGAGGTTATACAAAAAGAAGCTTGTTGTGGGCGAGTTCGTTTTGCATACTTGAAGAAAAGAGCGCTACGAAGACGCGGACTAAAAGAGGAACATGTACCACGTACAAGCGCCTTGTCCGTCGTACATGTTCGTCTTTTAGTCCGCGTCTTTGTAGCGCTCGTTTCTTCAAGTTATACAAAAAGAACGACCTAAGCAGTGCAAGTTATACGTACTATACAAGTAAACCATGTTAGGATCACAGGGAAGAGCAAATAATGGAAAAAAAGAAAGGGAAAAAAGCAAGAAGCTTTATAACAATAGCACAAGCACCACTTAGGGCAAGTAATAAACCAGAAGTAACTAAAATAAAACTACGAGTATTTGAGAATCATTATGGCAAATGAATAAGATGCTAATGAGAGGGTTTATCATAATTTCCTAAGGAATAAAACAATCTGTGCCGATTTCCCTTCATGTACAGGTACTGTTATTCACACACATTTTGTTTTCCGTTTGTGAGATAAATTCGGTTAATGATTCAATGTTGGTGATAGTAGGATCAAGTTGGTTCCATTCTGCTATTGCGTGCGGGAAGAAAGAATACTTAAACGTGTCATTTCTACATGTGTATGCTATCAATGTGTGCGCATGCTAGTTACGTATAGGCCGAGCCTCGGAGAATGAAATGTATTTGTAGGTATCTATCCTATAGTTATCTTTTAGTAGTTGAAACAAGAATATTAAGCGAGCGAGTTTTGATCTTGTGGATAGCGCTCGCAAACCGGACTGGGTTAAAAGATTTGTTGGCGAGTCTGTACATTTATGTTTGCTATGGATGAACCTCACAGCATTCCTCTGTATTGATTCTAGTTTACTTATGTTAGTCAGTGTATGCGGAAACCAGACTGTGTTAGTGTATTCGAGAACAGGCCTTACAAATGTGTAAGCTAGCAGCTTCGTTGTCTCCGTTGCGAGCGCCAGGCTTTTTTTTTTTTTCAGAAAAATTGTTCGCGCAGCGCCTTTGAGGTTGTATTACTGATATGTTTGCCCCATTTGAGCTCCGAGGTTAACGTAACGCCTAGATATTTGTGTTCTTCAACTTTACTAAGTGCAGTGTCGTTTATTGCGTATATAAAGATTGATGATACCATTTTGCTGGTTAGAGTCATGATCGCGGACTTTTGTATGTTTATTTGCATCTGCCATTTAGAGCACCAATCAGCTAAGTCAGCTAGAGAATCATTTAGTTGAATATGATCATTGTTTGTTTGATTGTTTACAGTGATAAACATTCCTGGAGACGCAAAGCCCACCGGCGAAGCCGTGCAGTCGGGTCCCGGAGGTGTATTTGGAATATCCAGAAGGGACAACGCAATGGCAACCGCAGCGCCACGGTATTGGCTGCCGCCTGCGAGGACGCGCCGTGGCGTCATGCCTAACAACGCACTCTCATCACCAGCGGTTTCGCGTAGCTTGTTGGGGGTCGTGGCCAACGCCGTGACCAACGTTTTGTCGTGGCTGGCACGCAGACGCGGCTACGTGAAACTGGCATAACTGTGTGCTGGCGCTGTCGCGAGCCGAGGGTGACGCGACTTTCCGTCCCATCCATCGAAGCGCCCTCTCCGCCCTGCCGATTGATAGGAATCGGGATCTACGCCGGTGCGACAGTTTACGCTGCGAGGATCGCTGGGCGAAACCCATGCCGACAAGATCGGAACCTGTGAGATGGAGTCGTATTCCACCACTACTACTAACGAATACGCAGTGCGATGCCCTCAAGTAGAAACAAAACGCCCTTGCGATTACTGTGCTGCTCACGTCCTGTTATAATGCAATTCGGCATACATCGACACGGCGTGAAAGCACTGAATAGTGTTTTAACGTATGTGCCCTGGCACAGAACGTTCTAAACAGTCCCGAAAGAGCCTATATTGTGTTGGATGTTAAAGTTCACTCTAGATATCAGTAAATGTTGCAGGTATGTGCCAATTTCTTCACCTTATTGCAGAGAACTCTCTCGGGCCGTTATTGCATTTTTATGGCTTCCTCCATGTCCCAATATGCTGAATTTCAAGTACATTGAAGTTGTTGCAGATGCGAAATGCCACTTTTATGATGTATTTGGTTCGCCTGTTAAATCTAGTTTAAAAAGTTCTGTTGAAAAAGAAATTTCCATCTTTTTACAACTGGGATGAGCAATGTTAGAGGTGGAAAACTGTTATAATGGCATTGTGCAAGCTAATACTTTAATTTAATAGCACTGCTTTTAGTGAATTTCTAAAGCACAGCAATTTTGCTTGCTTTTTTCTGTTTTATAAACTAAAATGTACGCCTTTGAAAGGCAGCCTGACCCTCTTTAAATTCGAAATATTGGACACATACTGGGAACACTGCTTTCCAATACACTTGCTGAAACTGCCTTATCAGAACACCCTAGTACACAATGCAGATCCGTTAAGAAGTGACAAGACAGTTTGACAATTTTAATAATTGAAAGACGTAGCAAAACCTTTTTTGGGTGCTTTTTCCTTGCTTTCAGACACTGCACATTGCCTTTTAAGGCATGTTTTCAGTGTTTCTTCTTTTATGGGGAGGGCGTGTTAACATCTTTTACACCATGCCAATTATGTGGTGCCATAATGTGTTCTTGGATGGAGTCTTGCCCTTTCATTCAGAACAATATAACGTCGTTTATTGTGTCATAGGCCATTTTACATTTGAGTATGAGTGTAGCATTTTGCTAACTTTTGCCTCTGTCACCCAAGCTTGCAAGTTTGCTACCCACTGCTGGTGGCATGACACATGTCACATTTCTTTTTTTAATAAAATGAAGTCTGTCACTTATTCTGTGCACTGATTGTCTTTTGTCTCTCTGAATTGCAATTTGTTGCCTATATTTGCTCTTTTGTTGCATTTCAGATTAGGAATGGCTATCATAATTGACATTCAACCATATTGCACACAATGTAGATATGTACTTGCAATATATGGCCACCATAAATATAGATAGAAGTTAATAATTCAAGAATAGTGCCTTTGCATGGTGGGACAGCCACGAAATGTAGCTACAAGGTACCAGCGCTGCAAGTAGCACTGTTTGTGCAGAATATAGTTCAACTCAACTACTTTCAAACATCACTGCTTCTGTCTGCATTTGTATAGCTCCAATTCCTGTGAACAACACACATCTGGTGGAAGAGTGGCTTGCACCTGCAGTTGGGCCCAATAGTTTGCTGGTATCCTGCCTAACGGAGTTACCACCGACTTCCCTTGCGCACTCCTTAATGATGCCCACAAGATTGTCGTTCATTGCTTCAACACTAAAGTCCCCTTCCTGAGTTAAAGCCGAATACCTGTTCTGTAGCTTGATATGGAATTCCTCTATTTTCCCTCTTACCGCTAACTCATTAATCGGCTTATTACGTACCAGTTTCGTCCGTTCCCTCCTCAGGTCTAGGCTAATTCGAGTTCTTACCATCCTGTGGTCACTGCAGCGCACCTTGCTGAGCACGTCCACAACAGATTTACCCTAGGAAATTGATGGCACCTTTCGATGAGCGGAGGGATGATTTAGATGCGTATTTGCATCCGTTTAAAAGGATAGCAGTCAAGCAATGCTGGGAGAGGAGCGAGTGGAATAACACTTTAAGCCTGTGTTTAGTGCGTGAGGCTCTCAGTGTTTTTGGATGTATGCCAGCAGAGGAGTCATTAGACTATGACAAGGTGATGAAAACTTTGTTGCAAAGATTCAGTTTGACCGCAGAAGCGTTCCAAGAGAAGTTTAGGTCCTGTAAGCCTGAAGATTCAGGAACAGGCAAGCAGCTCACGTGTCGTCTAGCAAGTTATTTTGAGAGGTGGATATAGAGCTGTCTGAGACGGACAAAACATATGAAAGGGTTCGCGACAAAGTCGTCCGTAAAACATTGCTTGCCATGTGTAGCAGTAGTTTGGCGATATTCCTTAAAGAGAGAAATTGCAAACTGAGGAGCAGATGGAAGAAAAAACAGTCAGTTCGCAGAGGCACAATGATTGAGAAATTTGGAAAAGGGTGGCAATGATGCACACACGACAGCAGTAGTGGAGATGAAGAACCAGGGGCAAATCAATAGACAAAAGGGACCCTAGAGAAGTTTCTATGTAACCGGTTAGGTCATCTAGCGGTTGTTACGTTTCGCCTACGACGCGCGGTAAAGCCAGCGCGGATGCAACGTACGCCGGAGCTTCGTTCCAAGCGGCGGACATTTTGGCCCGTTCGGAGCGGCCGCGAGCGCGCCCCGCCGAGCGCGTCCCGGCATGATCAGGGCCACGTGTCTTTGTGTGTGCGTGTGTGTGTGTGTGTGCCCACGCTTGTCAAAGCGCGGCAGCCGGGGAGAGGAGCTCCCCCAGTGTGAAGCGAGGAGGTCTGTCCGGCGCCGGCCCGGCTGATGCGTCACCTCCTTGTTCCAACGTGTCTTTCAGTCCGTCCGTCGCCGCTGTCACGTGGTGAAGTCCCGTGACCTTCCCTCTTGCTCTCAAGTCCGAGAGTATAAGAGCAGCTGCCCCCGGACGCCAGGAGAGAGGCTCCGATTTCTGCTGTTGAGTAACGTGCTCTCCCGTCTCTCTACTTCGGTCGACCTGACCGCCCGCTCTTTGCGATGCTAGAATAAACAAGTTGTTCTGTTAGCAGTCGCCTCATGCTTTGCTGGGACCTTCGGATGCTTCCAGTGTGCCCCAGGCCGCCAGGCCAACGCTACCCTTGGGGCTTGCGACCCAGTTGCAATAACGGGTGTCAGCACTGAGGTTCCTACAGCTGGTGGCAGCGCTGAGGTTTCAACAGCCGGTGCCATCGGTGCGGTTCAAACATCTGGTTGCCAGCGGTGAGATCGCGACAACGGAGGCCAGCAGCGAAGATATGCGGTTGACTGTATGCTGAGCAGCACAACGACCATCCGGGAGCAGTGCAACGAGCCCTGTGTGATGACTGGTTGCCTGCAGCGGAACGACTGCGCTGAATTCTTGGCTGCGAGGTTTGGTGAGTGCGGGACTTTCTTCTTCTGAGTTTTGCCAGGCTTTTGTTAGTGTCAGAAACAGAGCTGGTAATTGTGGTTGTCGTTGCTGCCGGGTTAGTTGCGGCAAGACAATAGTAGGCAGTAGAGAAAGCAGCATTCAGAGCAGCCATGGATTTGAAGTCGTTGCGCAAACCGAAATTGTTGGAGCTTGCAAGAGAGTTGGGTCTGGATGTCTCAGACAAACTCAGAAAACCAGAACTGCTAAGGGCTATTCTTGAGTTAGGAGCTGAGGATGACGAGCTGTCGGAATGCCTTGAGACCATTGAGGAGAGGGAGACGGCAAAAAGACAGGAACGCGAACTTAAAGAACAGCAACAGCGAGAGAAACAAGAGAAAGATGAGCGTGAACGTAAAGAACAAATAGAACGAGAGCAACAAGAGAAACAGATAGAACGAGAGCAACAAGAGAAAGAAAAAGAGCGTGACCGTCAACACGCTTTGGAAATGAAGCGTCTCGAAGTAGAGATGGAACGCGCTCGTAATGGAAGTCAGGCACACGGTGCAGGAGAACGAGTATTGTTCAAAATGACTGACCTGATGCGGCCGTTTAAGCTTGGAGAGGACATTGGTTTGTTCCTGGTTAACTTTGAGCGAACGTGCGAGAAGCAGGGGTTCTCTCGGGAAACGTGGCCACAGCGCTTGCTTACTTTGTTACCCGGCGAGGCGGCCGATGTAGTCGCTCGCTTGGAGAGAGAGGAGGCAGAGGATTTCGACAAAGTGAAATCGAGTCTGCTAAAAAAGTACAGGCTGTCCGCGGAGGCGTTCCGTCGGAAGTTTCGAGAAAATGAGAAAGGCAAAAGTGAGTCATATACAGAGTTTGCCTACAGGCTTATGTCAAACATGCAGGAGTGGCTCAAAGAAGAGAAAGCATTTGGTGACCACGAGAAAGTTCTGCAGTGTTTCGGGCTAGAGCAGTTTTATAGTCGGTTACCTGAGAACGTGCGGTACTGGGTCTTGGATAGGCCAGACGTTAGTACGGTGGCTAGAGCCGCTGAGCTAGCCGAAGAGTTTGTGACGCGTCGGGCTCGCGGAGCTAAGGACGGTCAAAAGGGTGAATTTGGCTCCAAGTTTGAGAGGCCGAAGTTCACGCCCATGAGAGCAAAGGGGGACACACGTAGTGCGGACGCGAGTGAAAGCAGTCCGACCGAACGTAAGGAGACGGCGGCAGCCGAAGCCGAACGCAGAAAGCGGTTCGAGGCGAGGCAAGCGCGCGTTTGTTATACGTGTCAGAAGCCGGGTCACTTTTCGGCGCAGTGTCCAGAAACAAAAACAAAAGTTGTGTTTTTGTCATTGTGCAGCACTGACGAGAACATGAAGCTTCTCGAGCCTTACATGCGAGACCTCCTCGTAAACGGGAAGGAGTGCCGAGTGCTTCGCGATTCCGCAGCTACGATGGATGTAGTTCACCCTTCTTACGTAGAACCCGATATGTTCACGGGCGAGTGCGCATGGATCAAGCAAGCCGTGGAAGCTCATAGCGTGTGTCTGCCCGTAGCAAAAGTGCT
The DNA here is from genome assembly GCF_038994185.2 of Dermacentor albipictus. Lineage (NCBI taxonomy): Eukaryota > Metazoa > Arthropoda > Arachnida > Ixodida > Ixodidae > Dermacentor > Dermacentor albipictus. Next base: position 3,853,439 of record NW_027225570.1, on the reverse strand, counting down.
TATTGAAGGTCCTTTCGGAGCACTTGAGACGGAGGCGGCAGTGTCATCTATGCTGCCCCCCCAGTACCCGTACCTATTTTCGAACAGGTCCGATCACCTCCTGCGCGAGAAGGGGCTTTTGTTTGGTGAGGCTAACGTTCAGGCCTTAACCAGATCGAAGGTTCGGGAGCTCGCTGCAAAGGCGGTAGTTGCGGGGCCGACGTTGTCGAACGATGAGAAAGGGTCAGAGGCGCAGCAAGCTGATATTCAGAGCACGCCCGAACTGAATAAAATTGAGCCTGTAGCGTTAAAGGCACCAGATACTGGAGAGGAAATGCCCGACACGGGAAAGTTAGAAGAGCTATCTGAAGATTTGCTCATCGCGCCTACGTCAGACGGACTTGATAGGTTGCTAAAAGTCAGCCGGACGGCTTTGATAGACGAGCAAAAGAAGGATGGCAGCCTAGAAAACATACGCTGCATTGTCAAGGAAGGTGTCGCCAAGAAAAATGCTCGCTTTGTGGAAAGAGGTGGGGTCCTGTACCGGAAGTATATAGACCGCAGGGGAGTGGAGTTCAATCAGCTGATCGTGCCTCAGTGCTATCGTCAGGATCTGTTGCGCTTGTCGCATGGGGGTTCGTGGTCCGGACACCTAGGAGTTAAGAAAACTAAGGACCGTCTCTTGCAAGAGTACTATTGGCCAGGGTGTTTTCGGGACGCAGACCACTTTGTGAAGACATGTGACACCTGTCAGCGCGTGGGCAAACCAGGGGAAAAATCGAGGGCGCCGTTGAAGTTGGTACCTATCATTACGGAGCCTTTTAGACGGCTCGTTATTGATACAGTGGGACCTCTGCCGGTAACAGCCACGGGGTACAGACACATTTTGACTGTGATCTGCCCAGCGACAAAGTTCCTTGAAGCAATGCCGCTTAAAGAACTCAGCTCAGTTGAGATAGTCAATGCACTACTGTCCATATTTGCGCGAGTTGGTTTTCCTGCGGAAATCCAATCAGATCAGGGCACAGTGTTTACTAGCGCTTTGACGACAGCCTTTCTCGAAAGGTGCGGGGTAAAGCTGCTACACAGCTCAGTGCACCACCCCCAGTCGAATTCCGTTGAGAAGCTCCACTCCGTCATAAAGCGCGTGTTGAGAGCATTGTGGTTTGAACAACAAACTGACTGGGAGCTGTTTCTGCCTGGGGTGATGTTTGCATTGAGGACCGCGCCGCATGTGGCTACAGGGTTTTCGCCAGCTGAGCTAGTGTACGGTCGCTCGCTGCGATCTCCGCTTCGCATGCTTCGAGACGGATCACTGCCTTCTCCAAAGGCTGCAGACTATCTGTTTCACAAATGGCCGCCTCCTGCACTGGAGCCTCGCTTTGCAACAACATTATTTTGAGGTGCGTTACAAAAAGGGGAGTCTCAACGGTAACGCCGATGGCTTAAGTCGAAGCCCCTAACGTGGGAATCAGCCTCAAAATTGTTTGTTATTGATGTTTTTCTTCCTGAGGCAGGATTTTTAACATATTGCTTTTGTGTAGTGTTTCAAAGTGATGATGTGCTTTCTAGTGCAATTTTCCGATTTGTGGACGCGTTCTGAGTGCTGCTAGACTACTGTAAGGAACTAGGCAGTAGTATTAAAGGGGAAAGAGCCTGGCATGGCTTAGTGAGGGTTGTGCCGGGCTTGCTGACTGAACGGCTGAGTTTCGGCGTAGTTCTAACGCTTGCTGGGAACGAGAGAAAAATGAGAACTCTCCCGAAGTCACTTTGCAGTGTCCTCTATGAACCTGAACGTGAGAACGAGGCCTTCTCGGTGCGCTGCGCTCAAGAAACGCCGTGGGACGACCGACTTCGGTTATGAGCATCATCGAGCGACATCCCTCCGGACAGCGGATGCAGTCCCCTGACCATCGGGATCTCCCTCCCCCGGCGGGGCGGTCTGTTACGTTTCGCCTACGACGCGCGGTAAAGCCAGCGCGGATGCAACGTACGCCGGAGCTTCGTTCCAAGCGGCGGACATTTTGGCCCGTTCGGAGCGGCCGCGAGCGCGCCCCGCCGAGCGCGTCCCGGCATGATCAGGGCCACGTGTCTTTGTGTGTGCGTGTGTGTGTGTGTGTGCCCACGCTTGTCAAAGCGCGGCAGCCGGGGAGAGGAGCTCCCCCAGTGTGAAGCGAGGAGGTCTGTCCGGCGCCGGCCCGGCTGATGCGTCACCTCCTTGTTCCAACGTGTCTTTCAGTCCGTCCGTCGCCGCTGTCACGTGGTGAAGTCCCGTGACCTTCCCTCTTGCTCTCAAGTCCGAGAGTATAAGAGCAGCTGCCCCCGGACGCCAGGAGAGAGGCTCCGATTTCTGCTGTTGAGTAACGTGCTCTCCCGTCTCTCTACTTCGGTCGACCTGACCGCCCGCTCTTTGCGATGCTAGAATAAACAAGTTGTTCTGTTAGCAGTCGCCTCATGCTTTGCTGGGACCTTCGGATGCTTCCAGTGTGCCCCAGGCCGCCAGGCCAACGCTACCCTTGGGGCTTGCGACCCAGTTGCAATAACGGGTGTCAGCACTGAGGTTCCAACAGCCGGTGCCATCGGTGCGGATCAAACACGGTGAAGTGCCGAGTGAGAGGTAATGGTTTGCCAGTTGCGCCAATAGAAGGTTCACAAGGCAGATGAATGCAGGACTGGATCCGTGGATAAGATGGCATGTACCATGAGGTCAAGAGATGATGGACATAGAGAGCAGGAGCTGCCTGTATTGGAAGGCGAGGTGCAAGGACGGGAGCGAATACCATTTTAATAAGAAGGAGTCTAGCGACACCAGACAGCATGACTGGGCACTTCGAGTCAGTAATCTTGGTAGACAAGTCTGGTAAATATCTGCCAGAGGCACGAATTCAAATATCAACACCCTTTTATACAGGGCTGGTCACAGCTATATGTGTGGAGGACTCCCTTTATGATTTGATTGTGGAAAATGTAGCTGGGGTGAGGAAGGCAGATGGCCCAGACCCAAATCGGAAGAGGGCAGGGAAGGACATGGAAGAGAAAGAACACTCAGCAGCGCAAAAAGAGAGGACGCAAGAGACAAACGTAGCGGCTGCAGTACAAACACGAGCAAGAAGTAGTGGTACCAAACCTCTGACAGCAATAAAAGTTACAGGCATTAAGGAATTGAACATTACCGCTGCAGAATTCAACGAATTACACAACAAGGATGAGTCAATATGAAAGTATTAACTAAAGATAGGGGAAATGGTGCGAAGAAAAAGGAGTAGGACAGTGGTGCAGTTTATAAAGAATAACATTATGTACCGTAAGTGTATGATTACTTCAGGTAGCGAAGTACTACAGTTGATGGTCCCTAAGGAGCTGAGGAATACAGTATTGTAGATAGGGCACAATAGTATAATGGCAGGTCACCAAGGAATAAAGAACACGCTAGAAAGGATCACAGAAGAGTTCTTTTGGATCGGGGTGCAAAGTGATGTGAAACGGTATGTGAAATCATGTGATGTACGTATGCCAAAAGAATGTGGCTAACGGACGTGTAGGACAGGAGAAACAAACGGGGAAGAACGACGAGAGGACTACAGTTGCCTTGGTGATTGCCGAAGAGAAGGACCACGGGAAAGTGCACACTTCTATCGATAAGGAGACCATGGGGGTAGAGAGGGTTAGGTTGAACCAAGGCCTAGTGGCAATACAGGTACGGAAGTTAAGAGAGTTGATTCAGAAATTGGAGGAAGTGTTTTCAGATCTCCCCAGGCGGACAGAACTAGTGCGGTGCGAACTACAGCAGAAGTGGGGCGGATTTAAGGAGTCGGGCGTTGGGGCGTTGAAACATCAAGATTATAACGCAGACAAACAAGTGTACACATGTAAGGTGATAGGAACAATCAAATCGCAAACTCTGTGAACTGTGCATGTAGTGAAATGTGCGTGACAGTGTTGTGGTGTGTTGTCAGCCACGACGACGCATGAAAAAGCACCCAAGTCGCAGCGGGAGAGTCAAATTCACCACTAAGGCGACCGACAGAAGGCATTTTTTTGGATAAAAACTCCTGAAAAGGGTATACATCTCATACGTAAGAGGTATGAAGCGTGGAAAGGAAGAGGACCATGTGCGCGGATTGGTCCGAATGGCATGAGCCCTCGATGAGCGTGAACCGAGCTGTGATAGGGAGAGAAGCGGCGCTGAGCTGGCATTAGCGATGTCGCTCTGGGCCAGGATGGTTCGAGCGTCAGCATCGCACTGGGGACGGGAACCATGGAGGTTCGGTCTAGCCCGTGCCGCTGGCGATGCAGGGTGCGGCCGTCGACCCCGACAACGTTCGAGTGAGGCTCCTTGGACGTGCTGCAGCCTCTCACGGCAGTGCCAGGCACTCCAGGAAGGATTAGCGTTCAGGGGCAGACCAGCACGTACGATAGTCCCCGAGGCCTCTCGTTGGTACTCGAAGAATTAGCGCGGAACTTGAGAAGTTTGTGAAAACACTCCTTTCTGACGGCGTCGCAACCATAGGCTAGGGTTGCCTGACTTTCGCTTAGGAATCGCTGAGGATGAATGTAGACGAGAATAAGGACAGCCTATGCAAGTGCTACTATACGTTAGTAGAGCTTTATTTTTAGTCAACTGAGTTTTTTTTCCCTTTTGAGTTTGGGTTAATTAAAATCTGCTTGCTGTCTTGCTCAGGGCCTCCCAACTCCATCATTCCTAATATCCCCACGCCTCTGAGATCAGTGACACGTGACAAATTCGCGACAGCTGTCGTGCCTGATTTTCGGCAACCGGCACTTAAGGGCCTCTGCGGCGAATCTGTCGGGCAGTGTTTTCAGCAGGACGCAGTAGAGGGCCGTCGCGGCGAAGTCTTTTTGCGTGCTTTTCTCGAGAGCGAACTCAACTCTCGGCATGGCGTCGATGGTGACCTGTGTCGTGGGTTGCTTTCAGCACAGTAGTGTGCTGAGTCCGAAGTTGCGTGATTGCAGCCGTGCGTTTAGCCGTAGAAGTCACTTCTTCAGCGGCGATTCGCACCTTGGGAGAAGGTGCCATAACGCGCTGCGAAGAGGTAACACAGGTAGCAAGCATACGCGGCACACATGTCACATCCTTTGTTACGTGTCACGATACTGCAAACGTGGTAGTGACGGTCAAGAAAGCAGTAGCAACACTGTGTATGGCGAACCTTTTTACTGGTCGAAGTACCCAGCAAAGCAGGCTACACTCAAAGCACAACGATAACGGTGAACACAGTCGGTCATCACCGAAAATCTATTCTGAGGGGCAAGTGCGTCAGCTTTTACAAATGAGTCATGGAAGGTTTGAGAATATTCGTTGGTGCAAGCGTGTCTTCAAGAAAGTGCTACACAATCCTTGTCGCGCATACAATCAGAATACAAAAGGTCCGGTGGCAACAGACAACGGATAGAACCATCGATAACATTCGGGAAATTAAATAGGTGCAGGCGCGTCCTGGCGCTGAGCGTTAAGTTTAACCTTTGTTAGCCGGCGAAAAAGTGGTCTCCGGAGAAAGTTAAACAAGTACACGTGTCAATGACCCCTCTTGAAAAGAACCGTCCCGAAGCTACAAACAGTACAGCGAAAAAACGAAAGCACCCTTAGCAAAGAAAAAGAAAAAAAAGGAACAGTCCCAAAGTTTCTCAGTATGTGTAGAATTGCTTAGCCGGTCGTAACGTCTCAGGTCGTAACTGCGCCGCTCTAACAGCGAAACGCCGTCTGGCATGACCTCGTAGCCCAGTATGCCTATTCGTCGGACGATCTTGTAGGGTGCGAAGTAGCATCGTAGACATTTCTCTGTAAGACCTTATGGGCGTATAGGGCTCCAAATCCAAACATGGTCGCTGGGATGGTACTGCACGTATCGTTGTCGTAGATTGTAGTGTCGGCTATCGGTACGCTGCTGGTTCTTGATACGCAGGTGGGCGAGCTGTCGAGCTTTGGCGCGCTGGAGATAGGTGGTGACGTCAACATTTTCTGCGTTGGTTACGTGCGGCAGCCCGGCGTCGAGAGTCGTCGTCGGGTTCCTGCTGTAAACCAGCTTGAATGGCGTGATCTGTGTTGTTTCATGCACTGCCGTGTTGTAACCAAAGGCTGCGTACAGCAAGACGGCATTCCACGTCTTGTGTTCGACGTAGACGTACATTACCCGCATGTCGCGAGAGTCTTGTTCAGCCTCTCCGTAAGACCATTCGTCTGCGGGTAACAGACAGTTGTCCTCCTGTGTCTTGCCTGGCTGTATTGCATAATGGCTTGGGTGAGGTCTGGTGTAAACGCCGTTCCTCGGTCGGTGATTAGCACTTCCGGGGCATCATGCCGTAGCAGGCTGTTCTCGACGTAGAATTTCGACACTTCACTACCTCTATAGACTGGGCTTTCGTTCGGCATAGCGGGTAAGGTAGTCGGTAGCTACGACGATGCACTTACTTCCGGATGTTGACGTCGGAAGTGGCCCCAATACATCCATCCCGATTTATTGTAACGGCTGGCAAGGAGGCTGGATTGGCTCTATAGGAGTCCTGATGGCCTTTTGGTGGTGTTTTGTGTGGCTGACAGTCTCTGCCTGTCTTGACATAACGGGTGACATCGGTCGTGAGGCGCGGCCAGTAGTACTCTTGTATCCTTTTGAGCGTACGGGAAAATCTGAGGTGCCCGGCTGTCTCATCGTCATGCAGGGCATGCATGATTTCTGGCCAATAGGCTACGGTCACAACAAGAAGTTAGTTTGCGCAAACTAGGGAGAAATTCTTTACTGGGACGTCGTTTTTCGGCGAAAACAAAGACAACCCTCGCCTAAATGCCCTAGGGAAAACGTCAGTGTTGCCTTCAAAGTATTCGACGAGACTGTTTAGATCCGGGTCTGCCCGTTGTTGTTAAGCGAAGTCTCCCGCGCTTATTGTTCCTAGGAAGGCGTTGTTATCTTCGTCGTCTCACGGTGACGGCTGAACGGGGGCGCGTGATAGGCAGTCGACATCAGAATGCTTGCTGCCGGATTTTTAGACGGCAGTTATGTCAAATTTCTATAGTCTAAGACTTCAACGTGCGAGGCCTCCTGAAGGGTCCTTTAAATTCGCTAGCCAACAGAACGCGTAATGATCGCTGACGCCTTTGAAGGGCCTGCCGTAAAGGCAAGGACGCAATTTCGTGGGAGCCCAAATGAGGGCAAGGCATTATTTTTCTGTCGTAGAATGATTGGCTTCCGCTTTTGACAGCGGCCTACTAGCGTAAGTTGTGAGCCTTTGAAATCCGTCTTTCCTCTGGACTAGGAGTATGCCGAGGCCTAGACTACTTGCGTCAGTGTGTACTTCGGTGTCGGCGTCTTCATCGAAATGGCCGAGTACTTGTGTGACTATAGGCATCGTTTGAGCTCTTAGAATGCTTTGATTTGAGGCGTTTCCCACTTGAACTTGATGTCTGACCTCATGAGAAAGGTTAATGGCTCGGCGATGCACGAAGAGTTCTTGACAAAGCGCATGTAATACGCACACAAGCCAAGAAATCTGCGCACTCTATTCTTGGCGGTGGGCTACGGAAATTTAGTGCTGGCAGATCTCTTCTGCTGATCAGGGTGTATTCCAGATTTACTGATGACATGGCCAAGGAAGAGAAGATCATCGTAAGAAAGTGGCACTTTTCCGACTTCAGAGCTCTGATGGCTGGCTTGATGGCCTCTGGTACTGGTACTGGTACAGAACGCCGCCGCCATCTGCTCGTGCCACCAAGCCGCCTGCTTTACTTCTCCGAGACAGAGCTGGCCAGCTCTGGTCGCCCGGTCTGCCATTCCACACCACGACCTTTGGTGAGGCCGGCGCAACTTCTTGCGCCAACTTGTCGCTGCGTCTCCGCATCGAGACTGTTGTGCGTCCATGCCGTCGTGGCAAGCCCGGACTCGCGCACTAGTTAACCTCATGCAAGCCCTATGTGTGTTCCCTGCCGCAATGTATGCTTGAGTGTTTATTTTAGGCATGCTTTCTATTTGCTTCTGTTTAATTTATGCCTCTTTTAAGTTTGATTAAAAGTCTTTGTGTGTGTGTTCAAACCAAAGGCTTTGTCCTCAATTGGGGTCTCGGAGGCTCCGCCTAAGACAACCAACCGAACCATTGAGTACACGAACCTTTGCCCCATATTAGGGTCATCACAATCGTTGGGCAGACTTATAAGCTGTTGGTGCTTCCTCACGGGAAGACTTGGGTTTATGTAGAAGACTGGTTCCTGAAGATTGACCGTCCAGGTAGATCCGACAGAATCGGAGAGAATAAATACATTGCTGGTTTCCACATTTTCCTCGATGTATGCAATCGCCGTGCCTTTGTTGATGTGCTTGAAGTTTGTGAGCAATATTTTCGCTTCTCCTCTGTGCAGTTGAGTGATCCCGTTTGCGACGCAAATTTCACTGTCGAACAGTAGACGGTGGTCGGTCACGATGGCGCCTTCTACGTCTGTGGATGTTTTGGTGCCGACGAAAATGACAATGCTGCAGCAAGGCGGGATGCTGACTCGGCTTTCAAGTAGTCTCAAGGCACGCTGACTGGAAGGCCTCTCCGATGGTATCGCTTGGTTTGTGGGCAGCGTCATCGACTTCGACTTTAAGTCAATGACAGCACCGTGGTGTTTAGACTGTCCGTGCCGAGAATTACTTCGCGTAGGCACTCTTGAAGGAAAATGAAGGCCGCAGCGTAAGTCCGGTCATGCACTGTAACTCTTGCTGCACATCTTCCAGTCGGCGTTATAAGGTGTTCTCCAGCTGTCTGATCGTTAGGGCCTTCCCATGTATTCTTGACATTCTTCAGCTTGTCAGCGAAGGGTCCACTTATGACGGAGTAGTCGGCTGCTGTGTACTAGAGCGGTGATGGTGTGGCCGCCTAGAAGCACGTTGAGCCCGTTCTTTGTCTTGTTTTGCAACTGGGTCGTGGTGTAGCATCACGACTGCATCGCGTTGTTCTGTAGCTGCTACGTCTCGTTGTCAGGTCTTCTTTTGTCGGCTTCGGCATGGCGGGCCTGCCATTACTACATTATAGAAATATATCTTCTAGCGCAGTCGTTGGCGGCGGCGAGTCTTCGGTAATTCGACGTACAATAACCGCACCTCCATCAGTTTCTGGTTTTAGTTTTCCGGATAGGGGCTTACGGGCCGGCCACAGGCTGTGCCAGCGGACGGTTGGTGCTGCGGCAACAGGTAGCGCCCTGCTGACGGTGAACGCGAAGAACGTCGTGGTCTGCACTGTGTTCCGGCGATCTAGTCGGCGATATTGTGAGGTCGTTCACGAAGCTGTGGACGCAGCGCGTTGTCGGTGAGGCCTCGCAGTCCTAAGTCGCGGTACCCGCACCGGCGGCAGACGTTGCCCGCGTCTCCGCAGTGGTAGCAGAGCAGCCGGTGGTCTGCAGCACGCCATACATCTGCATTGCTGGGATAGCTGCACTGGGCGATGGAAGGGCAACGTGGCAGCTGCGGCGGCGAACGATGGAACTGTGGCCTTACCGGGCCCTGGTTGGGGCGCGAAGGGGAAGCGTGACGGCGGGCTACAGCGGCGTAAGGCATCGCTTCTGGCTGATCCCGCGGTGATTCGGGGACTCCAAGTGACTGCTTAATCTCGCCCCAGACGATGTCTACAATGGATGCTACTTGAAGCTGCGTCGAAGAGAACATGGTGCGTACTTCTTCGTGCGAGACGGTTATAATGGTCTCTCGAAGCTCGTCGGAGACTAGTGCTTCAATTTCACTCTTCATTGAAAGCACTTCCTGGTTTTATCGATGGGTGCGCATTTGCAGCGCTTTTCAGTCGTCGTTGCCTCTGTCAAAAACTCAGCTATACGGTCTTCGGCAAATTGAGAACCACTCCGGTAAAAAGTTCTTGCTTTACGCCGCTTATCAGGAAGTGGACTTTTTCTCCTCAGACATTTCCGGAAGGGCGTGCCGGTAAAGAGGGGTGATCTCTTCCGTGAAGATGGAGATGGTCTCATTGGGCAGTTGCCCTCAGATTTCCAGCAGAGCCTGCACTCGCTTTTTGCGCACGACGCTCGTGAAGGTCTGTAGAAGTCGCGCCTAAATAGGTCCCACGCTGTAAAGGTGGTTTCTGTATTCTCAAATGACCTCCTGGCGGCGTCTTCCCATGAGAAGGAGACGTGACCAAGCTTGTCGTTGTTGTTCGAGTTGTTTAATATAGTGACTCTTTTATACCTTTTCAGCCAGTTTTCCGGGTCTTCAAATGATGAACCGTGGAAGGTAGGTGTCTCCCTCGGTTGTTGCAGCACGATGGGTGATGCTGGGGCTCCCGTTGTGGTTGTTGACTAGGCAGCGATCTTTCGGCTCGTCTTAGGTACGAGTCCGTGCTCCGGGGGCAGGTTTTATAGCCCGCGGCTTGCTCGATGGTCCAGGGTGGCGCTGGCGTTGTCTTCGGCGTGTGGGGTTGACGCGGGCATCCGGTTCATGAACGCAAAAGCGTCTCCGCCACATGTGACGCGGTAGTGACGGTAAAGAAAGCAGTAGAAAAACTGTGCATGGCAAAACTCTTTATTAGGCGAACCTGTGCCCAGAAAAGTGGGTTACACTCAAAGCACAATGACAGCGGTGAACACAGTCACCGATTGTCGAAGATCTGATCCGCGGAGCAAGCGCGTCGGCTTTCATACATGAGTCATTGAAGGCTCCACAATTGAAGGTGCCCGCGTGTCTTCCAGAAATACTCCACAATTCGCATCGCGCATATTGTCACATTACACAAGGTCCGGTGGCAACAGACAGTGGATAGAACCATCGATAACATTCGAGAAACTGATAGATGCAGGTGCGTCCTGCGCTGAAAGATAACGTTTAACCTTTGCTAGCCGGTGAGAAAGCCGTCACCGGAGAAAAACTAGTACACGTGTCGATACGATGCAAGTGGAAACTTGAGGGTCCTAAGCAGTCCGCAGGAACAGTTACCAAAACAGACTGTTTAATACCACGCGCTAGTCACTTCTTCCTCTTGTTCGCTATGTTTCTCTAAATGACGATATCATCTTCTTATCGTTCTTTGCCGCACTACAGACGAGGCATGTTCCTGCCTTTCAAACGATTAATCGTCCCAATGTGAAAGTTAAGCGTGTGCATGCACGGAACATTAAAGCGTGCATCAATTGGATAAGTATCGCTTTACGCGCACCACAATATGTAACTGGAATGCAAATTGAGCACGTACGGACGCTACGCGGGGCGCCTGTGACATTGCGTGACTTCTCGCACGCTAGGCCATAGCTGCGACGGACACGGGCGGCGGTGGCGGCGGTGGACACTATAGCCAGCTGAAACGGCTATTGGAATATTCTCATAGCAGCTTACGCTGTTAACAGCAGCGAGAGCGATGAGAGCGCGAGGAGGAAAGCGAAAGGAAGGTGAGAGTACCGTGGAAGCGTGAAAAGCGTACACTGTAAAATAATTTACACCCCTAAGGGTTTTTTTCGGTGTCTATAACTAACCCCCTAGCACCCTTGAAAAAGCTGGGTTTTATAGGGAATTACACCCTTATGATGGTTATTCTATATTCCAATAACACCCTATCCCTTGAGGGTGTTTTGAACAACATATTACCCTTCGACCCATGGGGTGTAAGGGTGTGATCAGGAATATATTACCCTTTCACCTATCGGGTGTAATGAGCAATATAATAGCCCTTGAAGTACGGCATGTGGAAGCGGGTACATATGCACTTCATTGTTTGTTTCTAAGTCTACAGTTAGGCTAGCACACAGAAATGTTATGTATGGTGTGCATACAATAGGTAATGTGTTTACAAACGCACTGCATAGCAACTTTGAGAGAAAACACATTATCACTTGTGAGTGTTCTGCGTGAAATGGTCCCATTTATCACAGATACAGAGTGACTGCATGGAGGGTCATTTATTCTAGCCTCCTGTACAATATTTTGAGCTTGCACTATGCCTTGTGGTGACAAGTCTTGCGGCCGTTCTACATTGAAGAACAGTCTCATTCAAACCAAAGTTCCAGGGCACAGGCGAGGATGATGATGCCTTTTTGTAGCTCCATTCCAATGTCCTAAGGCGAGCCATCATAGATGAAGCCATTTCTTCATTGATCACTGTAGCCATCTGCTTCTTTTCTACCTGCAAAATGATTTGTTGCAATTTAATGTCAGGAAAAGTACACGAAACATGACTAGCAGCGCTTCCCTGCATCATTCACTTTAATATTTCAAGATCACATGAAGAGCAGGTTAAAGAAAACAAGCACAAATAGTGCTTACTTCCAGGAAATCGTTATTTCGAAAGAATAAGGCATTTAATCTGCCACATCATGAATGTAGGAGAGACAGGCTACACAAATATATGAGGGCAATTCAGAAATTATTGCCTCCAAGCCCACTACTTTGCCAATATTACAGCAAACATTTTGAACTTTTTATCATTGATGTACTTATGCTTAAGCTATCGAATGTCACTTGCCTCGCCTTCCTATCTCTTCTCGTTCCAGAGTAATCGAGAAATTCATGGCATCCAGTGGTGACGTCCAGTTGAAACAACAGGCTGTAATTGAATTTCTGACTGTGGAAGGTTGTGCGCATATCAACATTCATGGCCATTTGACTGCAGTTTACAGGAATGCCTGTGCTGACGTCAGCACTGTGCAGAGGTGGGCAAGGACTGTGAAAGACCAAAATCCTACTACATCAAATCTCCCGGATCAGCACCGAAATGGATGGCCCACAATGGCTTCTGATGAGGGTCATGAACATCAGCAGATGAGTTGACTCGGTGCAATCGCAGGATCAAGCAACACCAGATTGCAACACTCGCCATCTCCATTGCCTCAGTGAACCACATCATTAAAGACCTGCGTTACAAGAAGACTTGCGCTTGTTGGGTGTCACGGTAACTGACGACTGACATGAAAAAGTCGAAGCATAGCCAACAAGTTCAATTCTTGTAACGCAGGAGGTTTTTAATTATGTGGTTCACTGAACCAATGGAAATAGCGAGTGTTGCTGCAATCTGGTGTTGCTTGATCCTACGATTGACCCGATTCAACTCGTCTGCCTGATGTTGATGATCCTCATAAGAAGCCATTGTGGGCTGTCCAGTTCGGTGCTGATCCTGGACATTTGATGCGGCTGGATTTTGATGTTTCTCAGTACTTGCCCATCTACGCACAGTGCTGATTTCAACACAGGCATCCCCGTAAACTGCTTTCAGATGGCAATGAATGTTGAAGGGCGCAGAACAATCCGCAATGAGAAATTCAACTACAGCCCACTGTTTCAACCGGACATCACCACTGTATGCCATGCATTGCTCGATTACTTTGGAACGTGAAAAGATAGGAAGATGGGGCAAGCGACATTCTATAGCTTAAACATCAGTGCATTAATGATAAAGAGCCAAAATGTTTTAAGTACTACTGGTAAAGCAGTGGGTTGTGCATCAGTGCACAACCCACTTTTGTGCCTCAGTGCATAAAAGTACATTTTGTTAAAAAAATAAGTGGAACAACAGTGCATTTTTCCGGCAAGTTTGATGGTGCATATCTCCAAACTGACGCCATTCTGGAAATCAATTCCAAGTAGATACACCTTGTAATCTCACTGGCTATGATTCGTAAATTACAATATGTGCCCCAGATATGTGGTGGCGCTGGCAAACACTCCCAGCGTTCTACTAGGAAGCATAAATACCTAAGAAAGTGATGGGGAAACGGCGCCCGCAGTAGCTCAATTGGTAAAGCATCTAACGCGTAATGCAAAGACGTGGGTTCGTTCCCCACCTGCAGCAAGCTGTTTTTTCATCCACTTTCATTTCCATTAATTTATCATTTCTTTATTTCATTTGTTAATCACAAGTAATTTACCCTAACTTGTCCTTGGTGTCAGTGTTTGCTGGCTTCTTAGGATATGATTAATAAACATCGGGTTTCTTGGTTAAGCCCCTTTCTTTTCGGTTATATTAGCTATAATGTAATTCATTCAAGGATAATAATTTTTTTTAATTAGTTTAATATGTTTCGACTTCTTGTGCTAGATATATCTGCATGTTTGAATATTCCTGCTCAAGGACTAGAATTATGCTATATGCAACTGGACTATATTTAAAAATTCCACAAGACTGAAAATCATCACCCTGCATAAAAACAGTGTGAATTTAAAAACAAGCTTCAGTGAACCTTATTGAATCAGCAAATGGCCAGTGTAACTAGTCTGATCGTCCTGGAAATCTTTTGTAGCTTATCAGCATAGTGAATTTCAATTCCACATTCAGGAGTGCAAATTTTTCTAGAAGTCAGCTTTTTCTTTTTAACAGCTAGCATCCCTGCCAGTTTGCTTAAACATAATGTTGCATGACTTTAACAGTACTGCACAATCACTTTTTTCTGCTCACAGTGTCTAGTGATGTGTCTTTAGCAGCTGAGATAATTAATGTTCATGCAGATAAACATCAGAAAACATTGCAATAACTGCCAAGAAAATGCAATCATGCGTTTTGTTTACAAAAGAGCATGTGCTCTACCTTCTGCCAGTTTTGTTTTCCGTGTCAGGCTAGAACGGAACTTGCACAAGAGGCACCTTTTGCATCCATGAAGATATTTTATGAGGTTATGGTGGTGTCGAAACATGACATCAACCGTAACACTTTAAACTATTTTATGAAACAGGTATTTGTACAAAGATAGAAAAGGCACCAATTTTGAATTTATCACATTTGGTTTAGAGTACCATAGTATAAATGGCTCAACTAGTACAGGTACGCAAACGGGCTAGTTGGTATTGGTCGATGACGTTAGACAATGTGAACTCGACAAAGGATGGAGAAAGAGGCGATAGGATTTGTTCCATTTCTCGCCACTTTTGACGTCCCTTGTACAAGTCTGCGCTGTCTGTCGAACATCATGGATCAACTAGTACAGCCTGAAAAAATTATGTCATGAAAGAAAACTTGACTTTCAACCTCGACAATTCTGCCTGTTAGGTATTATGGTTTCTTTACAACTTATTTCTTTATACAAAGTCAGACCCATCGAGTAAAGCTTACTGAGAAAGAAATGAAGAACAACGTCAACACCTCTCAAGGCACATGCATCAAAGGAGTCAGAGCATCATACACATTACCTTTAGGTGCAAGAGTGTTCTCTTTCTTAGGCAAACTGCATTTCTAGTTTCTTAAAGCCTATATATTTATTCGCCACAGCTATGGGAAAATCACAAGGTGGAAAAGATGTGTTGGTGCAATTTCAACTATTATGCACAACAGCAAAAGGTAAAGCACAGGAAGTCTCACTGCTCCTCTGTCTAAATGACATTCAGTTTCATTTGTCATGTCCACTCCTATCCTGATGGCAGCAGAAACAGGAAGACAGCAGCGTGGTTCAGAAAGTAGATGAAGGAGCTGATATCCTAGCTGACATAAAGAGTAAAAAAAGGGAGCTGGTCAGGCCATGTAGTCCAGACGTGAGACATCATTAACTAGCGCGAAAAAGACAATGGACGACAGCTAGAAGCACGCAGGACAGAACTCTAGGCTTCAACTGAAATTTTGGCTACACAGAAACATAGGATTCAGGGGATGCGACCTCAACGCATGGAAGCAACATTTATCTTTCCTTTTCCCTGCCTGACACAGGAGGTATTGGAGCCAATCGATGGGCAGGTTCATTTCGAGATACGAACACTCTTTTTTGGCAAGAGCAAGGGAAGGGGTGCTTACACACTAATCACCCGCTTTTCGATGCAAAGTGCTTCAAATATTTACATGTCGACCTGCCTTTAGAGCCGCGTGGGCAGATGAGTGCTTTGAAACTGCTCAGTGCATGAGCACTTACAGCAATGATTGGCCAGATGGCCACCAGCCATGACAGCTGCCCTATCTTTGTTCCCCCAAGCGGTCGATTAAACACCAACCTGTTTGGCTTGAGGACACATAGGGCAGCTTTGAGTGCCTTGGTGGCTGGTGGCCACATGGCCAATCATCGCCATACGTGCTCATGCACCGAGCAGTTTCAAAGCAATCGTGTGCTCAGGCAGCTCCAGAAGCAGGTACATAGGGAAATATACGAACCACTTTGCATCAAAAAAGTGGGGAATAGGTGTGTAAGCACCCGTCTCTGGCTCTTACCAAGAATGTTCGTAATTGAAATTAACCTGTTCATAAATTTGTTCCGATAGCTCCTGTGTTGTTTCTGTCCGTCGACATTCTGTGCATTCCATGTTTCTGTGTAGCAAAAATTTCAGTTGAAGTCTAGACTTCTTTCTTATGTGCTTCTTGATGTTGTCTTTTTCACGCTAGTTATTGATGTCTCAAGTCTGCAATGAGCACCAACTAGCCCAAGTGCCTTCTTCAACCATGTAATGCATAGGGCAGATAACCAGTGGCACATTCGAGTAGAGAAGTAGACTACGATGAAGTCAAAAAATTTTGCAGGCTTCACTTCGAATCAGCTAGCGCAAGACGGGTAATTAGAGCTCACTGGGGGAGGTCTTCATCCTCCGGTGAAAAAAATATGTAGGCCAATTGTGATGAAAAAAGTATACGTGTCGGGTCAGACGTCTTCACTGTCTTTTCAGCAACGTGTAGGCCCAAGACAGCCAGTCGGTTCCCATGCAATTGCTTCATGCTGACTGCAACTGCATGGGCACAAGAAAACAACCCACCATTAATACCATTCGAGATTGACGACTCAATAAAGAACCTCTCAAAACTGCAAATACAATTAAGCATTTACCAGCTTAATAAATACATATATAAAGGCCAAGAATAGTTACAATAACCATACACTTTATAACTAGACATTAAAATAAGGTAGTGAAGCGTACAATAACCGTAGGACGCTAAGTGCAATTCATTTCAGAAATACTGTTGACAACTGACAGGACGCCTTAGGCAGGGTTCAGTCACACAACAAGAAAACAAATAGTAATAATAAGCACGCCTGCGTGAAACCAAGAAACGAGTACAAGGACGAGAAAAAAATTGATTAGGCTCGGTGTGCTTATATATACAAAAAGATAAATTTATAAACAAATAGCGCAACCACGCATTCATCCGCAACAGCACGACAGCTTCTATAACAAACGAGCACAACTTAAAGCGATTGATAAGTACATAGCCGGGACGGTCGTGGTTCTTTTGTTTTGCATTAGTTCTAGTCATGAAACCACAAGCATTGCAAGCTGCCTGCGCCATTACCTACCACGGGACCTCCGACAAAAAAAAAATAATAACAATTGAGTGAAAGTACACAAGCGACATTTAATACGGTTGTCACACTGCACACTTTTGGCCGCGATCGATCCTGCCTGGAATCGAATTTCTGGACGCGTTTGGCCTCGTTGCACAATCGGTGGACGGGAGGCAATCGCGGTCGAAAATTGCGATCCAGAACGCGCTCAATCATGCTCGAAAGTGGCCGTGTGACACCGGTATAAGTCTGCGCCCATCTTTGGTAACAGAAAGAACCAATTAGTCAAACCAAAGTATTATTTCCCTGCCTGCGCCGAATACTGACGCGTAGCAGTACTTAATTCTCTACAACTCTAGTTGAGGACACGTGAACAATGAAACATTCATTTTTTTTTTCTTTTTCACATTCGGTGCCCATAGGCTACGCCTGGAGTACATATACTACACTCGCATCCAACACACCTTGCGCTGTCCTTTAAATAAATTACGCGAAAATTACTACCACAATGACGCACCATAAAAAACGCGACGCTGAACGTGGCTACGTACGTACCTTTTATATGAGCAGTTCATGCGCCTTGCAAAAGGCCCTCGGTTTGAAGGCGGAGCGCTGTCACGATCTGTACTCTGGGCACGCCGTTTCGTTTACGTAGTGGATGGACCATGTTGACGATGCATTCCGCCGAAAAACAAAACGTCCACTTCATCACTGTTCAGGCCGAATGGAAGATGTTTTCTCCTTCGCCACGAATGACGGCCGTCGTAGGCGTAGTAAACACACTGTCACAAAGAAACACCGATGTCGTAGGCCGCTGGTGCCCTTCTTTCTCACGCATAATCGCGTCGCCTTCACTCCGGACGCTCACTTCGCGTCGATGAGCACAAAAGTACACGAAAACAACGAGTTGGTACAACCTTAACGCAGCAAAAAACAATCTAATTACTCACAACTTCAAGAATGTCACGGAGAACACACACATGTGCTCCCGGCGGCCCGCCGCGAGACGCAGGAAATGACGTAGCGGCGATAGCGGCGACACCCGTCGGGGGGAGTTATTTCAATTTCGGTTTCGTTTTCAAGGCATAAAAACAAATATTTTTTTCAACTATGTGTGTGTATTACTTTCAAAGCTATTTATTTTACGCTACCTCTAAGCCATTTTCTGTGTTTACGGGTAGTTTCACTGGAAATTTATTTCCAGAAACATGGGCTGATATCAAATCAAATGGGGCAAAGGTGGGCTGGTAACTGCGTGTAAGTGAATTTATTTGTCGATGCTTTCTTTTTGTTTGTTTGCTTGGACGTTCATTTGTAAAGAGACGTGGCCCTTCCTGATTGTATAAGATACAGAGGTACTTGCGAGTCTGTCTTTTCTTTTATGCACAGAGAAACAGAGAGAGAAAAAAAGCTTTAATTGGCATTTTCAAGAAGTTCACAATGCTCATATTTCTGAATTGGAGTGCTCACTCAAATTTTAAATAGCTTGGATTAACGGCAGATATAAAAGTACTTGCATAATAGCTTTCTAAACGTATAGGCGACACCACGAAATTTCACATGTGCAGAATTACACGAAAACCTTAAGTTTCCAAGTACGAAAAGTATTTCTTTGCCTGCTGTCGTGAAAGTGCAACCGAAGCGAATCCAGATCTCGCGGGGTTTTTTTTCTTTGTTTTATGAGCGGGTGAGCGAGTTGGGCCTATGACCGCTCAAAAGAAAAAACAAATATAACAACGATTCCCCTCTGGTGGACAGCACCGTGAGTTGTCGTTGTCATAATCTGATGTCGGTCTTTGTCTTACTGCAGTTGCTTATAATAGCAGTTTGACGGGTAATGAGGAAGATATATTCAAAATCGAGGTATTTTGTGCATGCGGTAGACAAGTCATTTTCGACCCAACTACGCTCGCCCTCAAACTACCACGAGCAGAGCAATTTAGTATTGTTCCCATTCAATAGCTGTGCCTATACCATCGCCGAACCCCTTTGCTCGGCGAGGGTGCAGCTGTGGTAAAGGCTATTGAATGACAACAACAATTTCCTGGCAAAGTGTGGGAACTGTGATGACATTTCGTCTGGGTGTTGGCTTTAAGCATTCTCTTGTCTCCCCTTAGTACCATACTGTCTCTCCTCTGCGCTGTTGCATGTGAGTACAAAAAAGGAAGTGCTGCACCTTAATTCTGCACTACTTTTGCGGTGGGTGGGGGTGGGCAGAAGGGGGCTAACGCGTAATTAGTCTTCCAGAGGGCATTGTGTCGATGGCCAGGGTGTTTCAGTGGGCATTGTGACGGCTAAAGAGGTCCAAAGAGTATTGTAGCGATGCCCACGAAGTTCTCGCTAAAAGGACTCGCACACGCCTTCCCCGCGTCCCTCTCATGTTCATTATGCACGCTTTCAAACCACCCACCGACGCGGCTGGCAAGCCAGTGACAGCAGCAGCAGCAGAATTGGAAAAAGTGAGGGAGGAGGCATAGAAAGCTTCGCTTTAAAATCTGGCAGAGCGCCCCTGTGCACGCTGTAACCTGCAATCCAGAGCTCTGGTGTTTTGACAAAATTCAATTTCATTCTGCAAAGTATTTCTTTCCCGTATTCAGCATGTGCACCTGTCCTACCCGTCTCGCGAGGGGAGACGGGCGAGTCTCGCGCAGGTCTACATATGCCAAGACATCGCGAACGTACTTGGCAGGTGGGCAGTAGCGCGCACACTTGAAAAATGCCTCACCACTGTTCCGTGAACAAAGATGGGTCTGCAAATGCCCCGCCAATTTCTGGAATCTCGTTATTTCTACAATGATTGGCTTGTTATCCTATTCATGCATGCAATAATACTGTCTCCAATTTGGGAGGGGAAATATTTCAGTAAATACCGTTGTTAGTCGGTGTTGTAAATACTTTATGCATCGCAAGTTGTACGTTGGTTCTCTATACTTTCTTAGATTATTCTCCCTTTATTTTTGAGCACTCCGTTCAGGCAGTTGTTTGTAAGCCAGTAGAACGTTCCTTTACTATAGAACTACAAACTTAATAGTTTCTTTTTGTACAGCCAGCTTCGTAAATTGACGCAGACGCGAAGCCATGAGCGTTTTGCACGGCTCTTTCTGCAGATGCTGCTTGAGCAAAGCATTGTGGTGGGTGAGAAGGCTCAAGTTTGCCAACGAACCTACCTTGTTTATAAACTTGAGAGAAGCAGAACGAATTGGGGTTATTGATTCGGCGAAAGAAGGTCAGGTGGGGTCAAAGCTTCTCGAATCGGCGTATCTTTTGTCCGCGTATGGTTCGTCGCACCCTTTTCTGCCTGTTTTGTCATGCTTGAAAGAAACCTAGACGACCGCACTGCTTTAGAGCAATTGTGGCGCGTCCAGCTGCATGCTGTCACGTGGACTATTCATTTTGCTAGATTCCTGGCGTCCCAAAAGCAAGAGCTGCACTAGTTCTGCCTTGCTGAAAACATTTTGAACATTTTTCTTTTGGTTAAGTATTCAATACTAGAAAAAGTAGGTGCGCGCTTTTGGATTCCGCGGAATTTGTGCGTGACGACATTTAGGAACTGTGTACCACCTAGAACACTGTGACATAATAGATAGTAGTGCTTCAGCAACAGGTTTTTCCCAGGACATATTTAAAATGGCTTATCAAAACAGACAGTGAAACGGAGGGGGACTCTCTTCAGGAGTTTTGTCGGCTTTGAAAGCCCGACATGTCTCGGGGGGGAAGGGCTTGGGCTAAGGCAGGGCCCATTTCTGAATCCGCCACTGGTTTTTAGTGCCGCGGGACACGCCGTCTCTTCGTGCAATTGTATGTTTGTGAATGTGATAAAAACAAACAAAAACACCCTTGCACCCACCCCCAATATTCTTAGTCAGTGCACCCTTTCGGTGGGTAAAAGGGTGTTATGGCATCTAGAACTTCCTTATGCTTCGCAAAAAGTCATGATGATGGGATGTTTCTTGAATGAAAACACCCTTCAAGGGTGTTATGATTCGCAATTATCACCATCAAGGGTGTAAATTATTTTACTGTGTAACGCCGCGCAAGGGGGTTTTGCGGCGATGATGGCTACGAGATGGCGCCACAGCAGCGCGCGTTGTCTTTATGGAAACAAAGTACTGCATAAGTGGAATTTTGTCTGCGTCGGCTGCTGTGAATCGCTCCCACGCACCACCCACACGCTTCCACTCGTGATATCTTAACTGGCGAGGTAGTCGCGCCACCCTTCGCTTCATTTGCAAAGTGCGGCGCGATACAGATTGTCCGCGCCAGCCATTATATCGTGAAATGAAAACACGTATACAGCTACGCTCAGATTTCGCATCATGGAGTACCTTAATGGTAGGTGAATTCTTATCAAGCACCCGTTTCTGAGACAAAGCAGAGCACATATGGTCAAATGCATGTGCTGTATTATTAGTGTTATTAGTGTATTAATGTTATAATGGCTGCAATAATGAGCTTTTCTCAATCCTCAGTCAAAGGCTCCCTGTTCTGTGACACCAATGGAACAATTCGGCAATTTTAATAGAATAATCTTAAACTAGGTACACCACCTGTACAAGTGGTACGAGGCGTGTGATTGTGCACAGCAGATAAATTGTAGGTCTGGAACCGAAGATTTCAGCACATTAAACAACAGCAGACATCTTGCTGAATTTGCAGGTAGCGTGTGGGTCTTGATCTCGCACCTTGATTCGAACAGGGACGTGTTAAGAAATTATGGTCATTTGTCAACTTGGTCAGGTATCTTTCATCCCCATGTCAGCTGGGCTCGGTCGCTGTTCCACGATGCACTCATCAAAGACGTTTGCCTTCGCTGCGCAGGTTTCTGCCTATCTAATCATCCAGATACTCATCCTGGCCCTGGTTCCCGCCACTTCCGATGCCACGGCTCCCAGCGAACCACTTCGCTTCCAGTGGCCCGCCAGCCCTCGTCAGCTGTCTACAACTGCACATAGCCTGGCAGCGCCACAGCTGCCTTTCCTCGACTGCCCCCGGATTCACGTACCGTCACCGACAACAACCAAAGAGCCGACTATAAAACAGCATCACCCACGCGCAGCACTCTGAGGGCTCGGTCGCTGTGCCACGGTGACTAATCAAAGCCGTTTGCCTTCGCTGCGCAGGTCAGTAACCAGTACTGTGTTATCACAAAAAAAATCAAGTGACTACTGTCTCCTGCAGCTACCGAGCCCACAGTGCTGCCTTTCTTTTGTTATTGAATGTTCTGATGTAGTACGTACCTTGTTGTTTTTGGCTGGTGATATCGAGTCAAACCCAGGTCCCGACACGGTACTCGCGGAACTAAGAATGCTGTCTACTGGTCAGTCACAACTTCTCGCCGTGGTTCAAGGCCTTAGAAACCAACTACTGAACAGGCTATATATGACCTCAGGAACAGATTATCCGACCTGGAAACTCACTATCAAGTTCTGGTAACACTTCGCACCGACATGGATACGACCTGCACTAACACCACCCAAACAGCCAAAGAAATCAGAGGAATAGAAGCCCGCCTTGATGATGCCGAAAATCGCTCGCGACGAAACAATTTAATTTTCTATAATATCACAGATAACAATACTTAAAAAAACCAAGCCCAATCTGAAGAAATGGTCCTGTGTCTCTGCCGTGATCACTTGCATCTAACCATTGACCGAAAAGAAAAGAAAAAGTCTTGGGTGTCATTCTTCTGGGCGCCCTCGCCCAATAATGGTCAAATTGAAATTTTTTGAAACCAAAGAGCTAATTCTTTCTAATGGCCGTAAGTTAAAAGGCACTGATTACAGCATCGGGGAGGATTTTTCACGCCCTCTCCGAGATGCACGAAAGCATTTAGTTAGATTTGCCAAAACTAAAACCACAAAATTTTCCTTGCGTCACAGTACATTGTTCATCGGTCCTAAACGGTACGCATTCGACGAATAATCACACACAGTAAAAGTAATCTCATAGCATACGGTTCATCGTCATGTAACTAAACTTCCTGGTAGCAGCCCTCGTGGTAAACTTACAAATTTTTCTTTTTCTATTATTTTCACCAACATACGGAGTTTCCTCCCCAAGCGCGAATACATCTGTAATATTGTTTCATGATCTTCCAGCAACATACTTGTACTGACTGAAACTTGGCTAACAGATGACGTCACTGATACTGAAGTCCTTGCCGATGTACCTAATTTTAATGTTTTCCGCAAGGACCGCAAGGGCTGCAGAGGAGGAGGTGTTCTAATTGCCACTAACCAGCAATTGCCTTGCTTTGTTGTTAACATGCAATCAGAATTTGAAATCCTGTGGGCAATCTGCCGTTCCGCACCTCAAACCGTCATACTAGGTGTCTGCTATAGACCCCCGTACAGCTATCCAAAATTTTTTATTGCCTAATTGATAGCCTAAATCAACTTACTACTACACATCCCAACACGCGCATTCTTCTTTTTGGCGATTTTTAACTTCCAGTCTATTGACTGGCAGAACTTCACACCAACAAGCAATGAAGAAATAACCAACTTCCTTGACGTCTGTCTAAATTTTCATCTCACCCAATTAGTAAAAGAACGTACACGCGTCGTACGTGATTTGTCAAACATCTTGGACCCTACACTAGCTAATCACCCTGAAAGTTTAGCAAATCTTAATTATCTCCGCGAAGTTAGCGACCACAAAATTCTACATGCTACTTTTACCTTCATCGCGGAATCGCGCGAAACATTCCACAAAACGATTCGCCTTTACGACAAAGGCAATTACAGTGAAATGAACAACCAATTGCTCGCTTTTTTTCCAGAATTCGAAGGAGGTTTTCATGAACCGATCAAGTGAGGACAACTGATTTACTTTTAAAACCAAACTTGCCGAACTAACATCCAAATTCATTCCCACCATTACATTTAGTGCCAATCATAACAAACCATGGTTCACAAAGCCCTCGAGAACACTTGAGAACAAGAAGCGACTTTTTCGTGTAGCAAAACTAAACCCAAGCGAATGCGCATGGAAGAAATACTACGAGGCCCCCCCCGCCCCCCCCGAGTCAACATATTTGCGCTCCATTTCTAATGCCAAACACGCATTTTTTCATACTGACCTGCCGAACAGCCTAACCAATAACCCCAGAAAGTTCTGGCAAGTTCTAAACCCTGATCTTGCGCCTGTCATCACAATTACCGACACACTTGGCGAGGAAGTGAGAGACGTTGAGTGCGCAGATACATTTAACACTGCATTTTCATCCATCTTTACAAGCGAAACTGATATGCCAACATTTGTCCCAAATGACCAACCAAGATCGCTCATGCCACCAGTCACATTCGCTGCACACGGCATCACCGGTATCATTGAAAATATTAAGATGTCACCTTTTGCAGGTACTGACTAAATCACCAGCAAACTCTTAAAAAACTTTCGGCATGCTTCTTCAGCGTACTTATCATTACTGTTCACACAATCACACTCCACAGGTAGCATACCCAGCGATTGGAAAGTGGGGAAGGTCGTCCCGGTCTTCAAATCAGGTAAGAAAGAATCGCCCCTTAATTATCGCCCCATCTCTTTAACAATTGTGCCATGCAAAATCATGCAACATGTAATCTATTCTTGCATAATGAAGTTTCTTGACTTTATTAATTTCTTTCATCCTTCTCAACTTTCTTCTCACTTCTCACTTCTCAACTTCTCATCCTTCCGTAAGAATCGATCTGATGAAACACAATTAGCTATTTTTGTCAATGACCTGCACATGGTCCTTGATTCTAACCTTCAAACTGACTCAACCTTCCTAGATTTCGCGAAAGCCTTCGACAAGGTTCTTTACAAGCGCTGGCTACCAACACTTTCTTGGTTGAACTTGCATCGTAACGTACTGCAGTGGATAAAGAATTTCTGACAAACCGTACCCAGTTTGTTTCCCTTAATATACAATCAATAACAATCAATAATCAGGTCTTTTTCAGTAACATCAGGCGTTCCGCAAGGGTCAGTCCTTGGTTCCCTTCTATTTTTAATATATATTAACGACCTAACAATAGAAGTCTCCTGTAACATTTGTATCTTTGCCGATGACTGTGTTATATATCGTACAGTCAGTAACCCCTCTGATCAACTAACTCTCCAAAGTGATTTAACTTGCGTCCAGGACTGGTGTAACCAATGGCTCATGGACCTAAACTCCGATAAATGGAAACTCATGTCATTTCATCAAGAACGTAATCCTCTCCTGTTCCCTTATACAATCACGCACGTCACGATGGCATTAACAGTCTTACAAATACCTAAGCGTAACGTTGTCTAACGATCTAAGCTGGAACGCGCATGTCACTAGAGTGATATCATCTGCTAACAGAAGCCTTGGTTTACTAAAACGTCATCTACGTCTACGCCACCAAACTTAAAATTGCTTGCCTGCAAGTCACTCGTACGTTCTAAGCGGAATATGCCTCTGCCATCTGAAGCCCTAACCAAAAATATCAAACTCTCTAGTGTCAGTACAGAACCGTGCCACAAGATTCATTCATTCATGCTATTCATATAATGTCAGTATATCATCGTTAAAAGCCGAATCCGGCTTAACAACCCTGGCTTGTCGGCATCGTATCGCTACTATGCACTTATTTCATAGGTTTTTTTACAGCTCACTTCATCATCCACCCAACATCAGTGCTCTTGCGGGCCTTTCACTCCGCATTGGTCATCGCCTTCAAGTCGCCCGTCCGCGTGCGCGCACAACCCCTTTTGCCTCACCATCCTTTCCACGTTCAGCCTCGATCTGGAACGACCTTCCACACGACATCGCCGCAATCACCTACCCCTCCACGTTCTTGAACTGTATAATTAACATATTTACCAGCGAGCAAACTTGTACCTCAACTTCTTTTCCTTGCATATCCAATTTATTTTATTAGCCACCCACCCCTTATGTAATACCCCTAATCCTGGGGGCCTTTAAGGTAATAAAGTGAAGTCAACTAAATGTGAAAAGAGCATTACGTACACCTAATAAAATAAACTGACTCACGTGCTAGCCGTTCCGAAGCGCTTCTTGCTTGCTTCGATGTCTGCTCCTGTATTATTCTGGCAATACATATAGGTAGTCTTTTGATTTTAAGGCTTAGTTCACATCTGTGCTGAAGGAAGTTGTCATATGGACATTAGCTATTGTTTTAGGGAAGCGCGAAATCACTAACATTGCTTCGGAATTTTCATAGACTTCGGAAGTAAGACTCATAGAGTCATTGTCATTTCTTGCAAATAGTAGTGTTTGTCAGGCTTTCCGAAGGCTGGTTTATTCAGGCTACACCAAAAAGAAGAAGGCGAGTCAGAGGTTCGGAAGCTTCTGCAAAGGATATGCTTACTTGAGCAGCAATTCTGTCATGATGCACAAATTCCAGAGTTGTTTACCTCTCCTTGCTTCTACACGACTACATCGCATTGAATTTAGCGATGAAATGAAATGAATAAAGCCAACGTGGAGGCATTGTGTTTGTGGGTCCCCTCTGTCTGTTAAATGTATAGTAGATGCTTTGGCGTTTGTATGCTGCCCTCTAAATGCCCCTTTCTCGTTTGTATATATATCAAATGTATAATGCACGAGCCATGTTTAGTTATTATATTATGTAAGCATAAAGTGTTTGCCTACCAGCCATCGTGCTGGTCCTCTGGTGACGCACCTAGCACCAGCTTGTGCCATCCGATGCGTATAGCGGCCAGCTTCCACTGGTAGTTAATGTTATACAGGACCTCGGTGCGCGGTGAAGGCCGGTCGTCCACAAGCACGGTCCACAGGTCTTTGCCATCGATGGCACCAAGGTCCGTGATATCGCCGCCTGTTGTGAAACACAGTTGAAGGCTCTTAACGCTGCTGCATTACCGGCAGTCCCGTACCACAGCAGTTAATCGAGTGATTAAGCATCATACATTCAACCACGTAATAAGGGGCTGGTCACAAGGTAAGAAAACGGAAATATCATTCTTTGCTCGGCCGAGCCTGGAATACAAGGGCAGAGTTAGGCACACAAAGACACATACAGGAGCGCTCTGGCAACGGCTGTTTATTGAAAATTTCAAGCGTCCATACTATATGCTTAGGCGTACAGCCGTGTCTACAGCCCTATCTACCTTCCTGCTGAGTTTAAGAAGCGAATTTCTTTTAGCCTAGTAAGAACTAGGCTACGAGTTTGTATAAAAACCTACAACACGCACCAACAATTAACTTTACCAATACTAGACGTACTAAATCTGTATCGAACCATATTAAGTTTACCGCAGCGTGGCACTTAATCTAAAGCATGTCAAAATAATAAAAGAACTGCTAGTTGAAGAGTATGAAAGTTATTATGATATTTAAGATTCCTTAGATTGTATTCGTGTTGGTGTGTATTAGTGCGCTTTGTAATTTAGTTTAAATACTCCCTCCAGTGCGCGCCGATTGTGTGAGTGTGTAAAGAACTAGCTTTTCTGTTTTCACTTTTTATAACCTGAGTAGCATAATCATGTGCCTTCTCATCTTGTGCTTTACATTTTCTTCGTTGATCGGTTACAGTACGTGTACTTTCTAGATGTATGCTGCAAGGTCATGCATTTCGACGGCCTTTTACCCGCGTCAGCCAAGGCCATTTTTTATCGAGTTTGCCTTGAATAAATACAATAAAAAATCAATGTGATGGACAAAATGTAGTAGTGGTTTTGCGCGGTAGCCAAAAGGCACCGCGACCACCGTTGAAGTACTTTGCGAAGACGCTTTTCGCGAAGAGTCTGCGCCGTTGCCACCTGCTGACAAAGAACGTAGATTTGTTGTCAAGTCCCCAACACAGCTTGGTTCTAAAACATGCAAGGCCATGGCGTCGGTGATAAAAAGGTGCAGTGTTGTTTCAATACGAAAGGCTTAAGGCAACCGTTATTAGCACGATGAACATTTGCCGCGTAGCAAAAAGCTCAACCGAGCAGCAAAACACTAGTCTTAGGGCAATGGTCAGTGCTAGAATGCACAAAGCAGGCTCTCCTGCACGAATTAATATTTCAGTGAACGGGACATGACAAAAATTCATCGCAATCTTCTTCCAAGGCACGTTAGGGCTCCTTACGATTGGCAACCGTTACTTAGTAAAAAAAAAAAATGTCTCTTTTACAGCAGAACTCGATGAGGAGTCGAGAGCACGGTCGATAAATGCTAAAGATCTTTGTTATTCGATGCCGCACGCACAGCAGCCAACCTGAGCCGAAGAGTGTGTTGATAGACTGAAACAGGTTTGGCCGTGTCATAGGTCTCTTGAGCTGCTCACGTTCCAGCTTGATTCGGTGCCCCGCAATTCAAGCGCGATACTCGGAGAGCGTGGCTTCCGGCGCTCCTTGCGCCAGCGCAGTGCGCTGGGGATACTTAACTGGTGTAGTGTGGTGCACAATGAAAGCGAGAGGCTTTATCACGCGTCGGGACTCTATTTGGTCCCCCAGCGATCACTCACCGGTGGTGCAAAGAACGTCGGCCTGCCGCCACGCAGTCCGATTATCTAGTTTGAATCACTGAGCTTTGTATACTGAGTAGGACGGAAAGCTTGATAGTCATTGACAAGGTGTTCACGGCGTGATTTATTTTTTTTTTTTGAAGCGCGAAGCACTCAAGAGTGGGAAGAAAATAAATTAAAGGTTGGGGGGGGGGAGGGGGCAAAATAAGGAAGAAGGGCTTGTATTACTCCTTCTTTCGCTAATCCTCCGTCTTTTTCTTTTCTTTCCACAGTTCAGTGCTTTGCGCTTCAAGAAATTACGCGATGAACTTCTGTCTTCTCGGGCACTGATGTTAAATTACCTGTTATTAAAGCTAGACAGAGGTTTATCGAATAGCCCAAGGCTGTTCAAGAGTTATTAGGTACGTGGGCTATTTTATTATCATTCCGTACAATCGCCACAGCATCCTCAACCAGGAAGCCAAGATTTAGAAATCTTCGGGAACTGTTCCTTCCTTTTTATTTTAAACCAAAAAGCACCGGTTGACAGCCTCTTGTAGTTTTTCGACTTTAACACTTACTGACAAGCATTTACGCTGAGCTTTTCATCCCTGAGCTAGCAAACAACTCTTATCGTATAGTTGACAAAAAGGGTTCCGGACCAGGAAATCTGACAAAAAGCTGACTATCTCCGTAGCCTCAAAATACAGCCTGATAATCACATTTCCAGGCTCTACTAGTATATGCGAACAACATTGGCACGTACGGTTTTACTGGCTGCTTTTAAAGGCTGCCTGTATATTCATAATTTTTTGAGATCCCGTTGTCCGTAAACGTTCTTGGTTGGGACTGTACATTCAGTCGCACTCGAGGTTGGGGAAGCGTGACATTACTTATTTATTTAAATACAAGTACCTACAACTTCACAACACATATTATTGCAAGGTGACATTTGTAGCAAAAAGCAAAACATAAGCAAGAATTGAGCTGACTCAGAAAGCAGCCAGCAAGGTACAAACGCATCATAACAAAAATAAAAAAAGAGAAGAAAAAGCGTAGGAACAAGGTTACAGGTGCATTCCTATCATACAAAATGAAACGTTAAGTTATCGCATGAAGCGCAATTATATGCGCTTACGGGAGGTTAGGCGATAAAAACGACTGTTACTAAAGCACGTTTAACATTGAACAACACTCTTACGAAACTTATTCCCGTGCATTGAAGTAAAAAAGAAAAATGATTAGCGGGAAACATCGGTGGGACACCTGTGATCACATCACACAGAAATGACATGGGGTAGACAAACATATAAGTTATTGTTTATTCCTGTAAGAACAGAGTGAATTCGGAAAGAAAGCTCTAATTCCTTTGCTAAGCGGCGTTTTGCTAGTGTTAGCTAGCCAAGGTTTTCTTTAATTAACGTAATACTGCTGAGGAAGTAGTAATTTTCAGAAACAAATTTGACAGCATGGTTTTGAATGCGTTCAAGGTTGTCTATATGATATAGAGGTTTGAGGGTCTCACGCCGTGGAAGCGTACTCGAGTATTGTGCGAACATTTGCGTTGCAAACCTTCTACACTTTTGTGGGCTTATCAAAATTACGTCGAATGAAGTTGAGCACTCTTGGCGGCCTTAAAGGGCCCGTGATCAGGTCTGGCCATGTTGAGCTGAGAAGCGTCGTGCACAGGATGCGCGCTAGCGATCGTGTCTGCTAAGTATTACATTGCTACGCGCCGCGGGAAGAGCTGAAATTTCAAAGCGATCGCCGTCAGGGTTGCTAGATGGTCCTAACAATGAATAGCCAAATTATCGCCAAATGTAGCCGAAAAATTGCCAGACCCAACTTTTTCGTGAGTGAGAAATAGCCAAAAACATAGCCAAAACATTTTATGATGTTCTGCAGGTGGCTTATACATGGTGTAGATCGTGTTCAAATCTCACCGCATATTTTCTCCGGCTCTAAAATCACTTCCACCACATGCAACCAGCACAACAATGGCCTCAAGATCTGAGTAAGGAGTTCTACTGAGTGCTGCCAATCAGAGGAGGATTTGGACACCACTTATTGTTAGAATGAACCGAAGAATTTCTTTTCCCATTTGCTCATGACATTATTGATATATAGTGAGGCACGCCCTGAGCTAACTTTAGTTCAGGCTTCGCTTTATCCAAGGGATTTTTCTATAAGACTGGGGCAATATTGACGCGTGTACGTGTTCACATTTAGCGTGCGACGACGTTTCACCGCCTCAGAAATGTTATTGCACAACGCACGACGCGCCAAGCATGTATCCGAAGTTTCTGGAATGTTATCGATGGTTCCATCCGCTGTCTGTTACCGAACCTTGAGTATTCTGATTGCATGTATGCACGACGCGAACAGTGCAATACTTTGTGGATGACGTGCGGGTCCCAGCGATTACTCTGGAACATTCGACGACTGATGTATAAAAGCCGACACGCTTGACCCGCTGATCAGATTTTCGACGATGGCCGAGTGTGTTCGCCGCTATCGTTGTTCTTTGAGTGTGGGCTACTATTGAGGGCACAAGTTCGCCGAATAAAATGCTAGTCTCGTTATTCACCGTTTTGCTGCCTTCTTCACCGTCACTATACCCGTGACATCTGCCCGGACTTCAAAGACAACACCGATGTCGTCCGGAACATTGAGCAAGACGCCGGCTACAGCAGCTGCCCCCGGAACACGGACTTCTACCCGAGACGACCAAGACGACAGCCCCAATGGCAGCCGCAGCGGCCCCAATAGTTCTGTAGCAGCCCAGAGAGCCACGCGCCTTCCGTGGAGTTTCGTCGGAAGATCCAGAAACCTGGCTGAAGACTTTCGAAAGGATCTCGGTCTTCAATAGCTGCGTTTATGAGGAGAAGCTGCGCTCTGTGTGTTTCTCCTTGAAAGATGCCGCAAGGACGTGGTTCGAGAACTTTACAACGTGGGAGCTGTTCCGAAGTAACTTCTTACGGACCTTCACAAGCATCGTCCAGAAAGAAAGGGCCGAGTTTCACTTGGAAGCCGGAGTGCAGGTACCAAACGAGAATGTTGCCACCTTTGCAGAAGAAATGAGCCGCCTATTCCGCCACGCCGGCCAGGAAATGTAGGAGGAGAAGAATGACCGCCTACTCATGCGTTGTGTGAAGGAGGAGCTTTTGACCGGAGTGGCACGAAGCCCCCAAAGACCGTCGACGAGTTTCTTCGCGAGGCCACCAGCATCGAGAAGACACTGGAAATGCGGAATCGGCAATTCAACCACCGCACGAACTCGACAAACTACGCCGAAGTTTAGTCACTGGCCACCAATGACCTGTGTAAGACTATCCGAGCGGTCGTGCGGGAGGAGCTACAGAAAGTGTTCCCGTCAAAACAGCCTCAGGTGGCTTCGATTGCCGACGTCGCACGTGAGGAGCTCCAACAACAACTCGTAGTAGGCCCTGAATCTCCGCGGCCTCAGCCGCAAGCGATGACGTACACCACTGTGGCCCGCCGTCACGTACCCTTCCGCGCCCACGGCAGGGGCCAGTAACGACACAGTTCCGTCGTCCACCACCGCCAACACTCCAATGCGTTATGTATATATATATATATATATATATATATATATATATATATATATATATATATATATATATATATATAGTACATAGTGTATATACTATATTATTATATAGTTACATATAGTTATTATATAGTTCTTTATAGTTACTATATATATATATATATATATATTGACACGTGTACTTATCTTTATCGGGCGACCACGTTTCGCCACTTAACAACTGTAATCGCACAGCGAGGGACGCGCCTGAATGTATCCGATGTTTCTGGAAAGTTATCGATGCTTCTACCCGGCTGTCTGTTGTCGCCGAACCTTGTGTTATCTGATTTCATCGCGTAACGCGAATGGTGTGGAACTTTGTGGAAAGCACGCGGGTCCGAACGATTAGTCTGGAACATTCGACGACTGCTCTATAAAAGCCGACGCGCTTGACGCGCTGATCAGATTTTCGACGATCGCCGACTGTGTTCGCCGCTTTCGTTGTGCTATAAGTATAGCCTGTTTTGTGGGCACAGGTTCGCCCAATAAAAGCTAGTTTTGTATTCCACCGTACTGCTTCTTTCTTCGCCGTCACTACCACGTGACAATATATATATATATATATATATATATATATATATATATATATATATATATATATATATATATATATATATATATATATATATATAAATACTGTACCAGATATGAAAGGCACGGACAAAAAGAAGGAA
Organism: Dermacentor albipictus; assembly: GCF_038994185.2. Lineage (NCBI taxonomy): Eukaryota > Metazoa > Arthropoda > Arachnida > Ixodida > Ixodidae > Dermacentor > Dermacentor albipictus. The sequence continues at coordinate 3,820,583 of NW_027225570.1, read as the reverse complement.
GAGAAGACGAAGAGAACGAGTAGTTTTACAGGAGATGGACAATCATCACGGCGGTGATGATAAAAGAAGCATTTTTTCGGAACTCTTCGTAACAGTTGTGGTGGAAGGTGCGGGTTAATCGACACCCGAAGATGGAGGCTGAACCAGCCGTCGCCTTGCTGGACTCCCACCGAATCTACCGGAGTTGAATGTGTCCCACGACGCAGACGAACAACGGCCCATTACAACTGCTGCACCGACAAGTTCCGTTCTACAACTGAGAGATGCGCGTCCCTTCGCCGGAAGATCAGACGAAGACGTCGAGGAATGGCTCGTCCAGTATGTGCCGCCAACAAGCGGAACAGCGCTTCTCAGCTTTCGAATGTCATGTTCTTTCTAACGGATACTGCGTCGTTGTGGTTCGACAATCACGAGGAAACGTTCAGAACATGGGGAAGGTTTGTTTCGGAAATCAAAGAGCGGTTCGGTGGCTCCGCGACAAAAAAGAAAAGGGCAGAACAGACGCTACTGCAACGTGCGCAAGTGCCAGGCGAGACCTGGACGACCTACATTGAGACGGTGATAAAACTGTGTAGGATGGTGGACTCTATAATGTCTGAGGAAGACAAAGTTAGGCACATCCTGAAAGGAATTGCCGAAGATGTTTATAATTTCCTAATCGCAAAACACAACCTGGCTTCCGTCGCTGACATCACTCGGCACTGTCATACTTTCGAGCAACTGAAGACGAGGCGCATCACGCCCAAGTTCGGCAGGCTAGCTAATGTGACGACAGTTGCAAGCGTGAACAGCAACCAGCCCCTCGATCTGGCATCAATGCTCCGACAAACACTTCGGGAAGAGCTCAGCCTGCACGCGCAAGTGACACATCCAGGCACACATAGCTTCCGCCTACCACCAGATTTCGAGCCAAACGTGGCATCCTTTTCCCCTTATCATGCGGCGAAGGGCACTGAGGATTCTAAGCTCGCGCCTCGACAGAGGCTCTCTACGTCTCTACGACAGAGGCTCTACTTATGACAGTCGGCCACAACGAGAGCAGCCGCGTTTTTACCTCCGAGGCCCTGTGACTTCTGTCAGGCCGCGACAAGAACAGCACCGACCCTCCTACCACGACGTGACTTATGAACGATATAACGGATTTCAGCGAGCAGCAGAGACACGTTATCCACATGACAACGAAGTTTCTCGCCGCCCGCAGCCGCCTACCATTCGTTTCGAGGAATACGCTGTGAACCGCGACCCTCCCGTGTTCTACAACTGCGGTTTCACGGGCCATATAGCTCGGTATTATCGCCAAGGCCGTCAATCACGTAGGACACCACCGATGTTCTCGTCACCCAGAACCCGTACTTCATATGACGTGCGGACGACCGATTTGCCTCCAATGGACCCCTTCTCACACGAGACCAGACGCAGCGATTCGCCAGCATCTGAGCGGAGTTTGACGCCACCAAATAACCGTCCCCGTCGCTCTCCGTCCCCTCGGCGCCGTTCTTCGCCACCGCCGCCGAGAAACTAGCATCCGCGGCCAATGGAGGTGAGGTTGCCGGGTGGTCTTTGCAAGAAATACCTCTGCCTGTTGTGATGCTCAAAAACAGAGTGAATTTCTCGACTGACGGAATACCGACCATGGCGTTAGTTGATACTGGGGCGACTGTGTCTGTGATGAGCCTCGCTTTCAAAAACCGTCTAGGCCACAAAGACATGTTTATTACCTTTCGTGGAGTAGGCGGCGAGTGGCTTAATCCCCTCGGTGTTTGTGCTGTGAGTGTTTTGTTTGCTGGGAAAGTTTTTGTGTCAGAATCCCTTGTGCTTTTTTGTTGTTTCCACGATGTTATTCTTGGTATCGATTTTCCTGAACAGTGCGGCGCTTCCGTGGACTGTGTTGTGGCGAAATATCATTAAAAAGGTAATTATATCAGCACATTCCGAACAAAGCTCGCGTGGCGAAGACAGACACACAGACACACTCAGTGTTCTTGATGAAGTGATTGCACCATCATGGTGCCTGACGCCCGTTCCTGTTTCTGCAACTACTGTTGACGCTGATTGTGTTGACCTTGCAGTTGGGCCTCTCCGCATAAACTGTGCTAAAAAAGATATATTTGCGCCCTGCTCTGTCGTGTGCATCACGAAAGGAGTAGCCATATTGTGGGCGCTGAACTGTTCCGCCACGTCGGTTGTCCTTCCGCGCGCTATGAAAATCACTCTCTTCGATGAAGCCGCATGAAGCTCAATAGCGGCACTAACTACGGACGTCTCTACAGCTTGCTCTCATTGTGATAATGGCCATGTTGAAGAGTTAATGCTTGGCATGATCAGCAAGGCTCTCGATACATCGGAACGGCAAGCACTGGTACATGTCCATGCCAGGCATGAGGCTGCATTCAACTTCACGCATGAAGATGCACACCTTCATTTACCGACGTCCCGCGCCCGTCACAGAATAGATACCGGTTCCGCACACCTCATCCGCCAGAAGCCCTACCGAGTGTCATCCTCCGAGCACAAAGTTATTGCAGAGCAAGTCAAGGAGCTGATGAACAAAGGTGTCGTTCAAGAGTCGTCTAGTGCATGGGCAGCTCCAGTAATCCTGGTCCGAAAAAAAGATGGCTTCTGGAGATTCTGCGTGGATTACAGACATCTAAACGCAATGACGAGGAAGGATGTCCATCCACTACCACGAATCAATGACGTCGTTGATTGCTTAGACGCTGCTTCTTACTTCTGAACACTTGTTTTGCGATCGGAGTATTGTTAAATACTAATAGACCCTGCCGACAAGGAAAAGACCGCTTTCGTGACTCCAGATGGCCTATTAGAATTTAATGTTATGCCTTTTGGCCTTTGCAATGCTCCTGCCACCTTCGAAAGAATCATGGACACAGTGCTACATGGTTTAAAGTGGGGGCTATGCATTTGTTACCTCGATGATGTTGTAATCTTTGGCGGCATGTTTGAAGAACACAACGAACGCCTCAGCCTTGTTCTCGATTGCATCTTAAAAGCTGGACAGGTTCTAAACTAAAAAGAGATGTTGGTGTGGCGAACGTCAAACACTGGTCCTGGAACACTTGGTCGTCAAGGATGGCGTCAGACCTGATCCTCGTAAGATTGAAGCGGTGAGCTCCTTCAAGCCACCGCAATCAGCACGAAAACTTCGCTAATTCATTGGCCTATGTTCGTATTTTCGTCGTTTTTTCCTCTGGTTTGCCGACATCATTTACCCATTGACAAGTATTTTGCGACAAAATACATCCTACCATTGGACACTAGAGTGTGATGAAGTTTATACTGAAGTTTATACTAACGTCAGCACCCCTCTTGCGTCACTTCGACCCATCTTGCCCGACTGAAGTTCACACTGATGCTAGTGGAATTGGGATAGGGTCGGTGCTTGTACAACGTCACAGTTGCGCAGAACATGTCGTCGCATATGCCAGCCGTTGTCTGAGCAAATCTGAACGCAATTATACGGTTACAGAAGAGGAATACCTGGTAGCCGTTTTCGCCATGCAAAAGTTTCGATCTCATTTTTACGGCAGACCATTCAAGATTATCACCGACCGTCATTCTTTATTTTGGCTGGTCGGTTTGCGTGTTCCTTCTAGTCACCTCGCACGTTGGGCGCTGCGCCTCCAGGAATACGACTTTGTGGTATCGTACAAGAGTTGCCGTCGTCACGCTGACGCACACTGCCTCTCTCGGACTCCTCTTGTGACTACCGACTGCAATGCTGAGAATTTTGACGACTGTCTCGCTGCTGTTACTTCTACGTTCCCTGACGCGGCAGATTTTCAGCGAGAACAGCGGGATGATGTTACCCTCGATCTCCTTTTTGAAGCCGCCCGTACTTCTATAGGCAGCGGTCGCTTTACTGTCCGTGATAAATTGCTCTACAAAACTAATTACTCCGGGCATGGAGCGTGTTTTTTGCTTGTTGTCCCCGAGAGTCTCCGCTCTGACGTTCTACGCGCCATGCATGACGATGTGACATCCGGCCATTTTGGCTTCTTACGAACGCTCGTACATCATTGATGCTGCGCAGCGACCGTTTTCTCCCTCCTTGCCTAGGGTGAACGGGAACCTAGCTGCCGCTACTTCCCGCCCCCCTCTCTCCGACTTAGGTCTCCCTCCTCCCGTGTGCTTTTTTGCTTTTTCTTTTCTTTTTTTTCTTTTTCTCTCTCACTGACCTCCTTGCTCTAGATACATGGGATTCCGCCTTCCTCTTGCCGTGCATAGCTGCCAAAGCAGCTGTAAATCTGCCAAAGCGCCGAAAATCAATCACTGTCACAACTGTGCCTCTCGGTTTGATGTATCTGAGAACGACCGGGCACCCGGTCTGGTGTCTGACGGGCATTCTTGCATTTCACCCCCATCGAAATGCAGCCGCGGCGGCTGGCATTAGATCCCAGGCACTCGGGTTAGTAGCGCAACACCTCAGCCACTACGCCACCACTGCGGGTGCGGTGGAGAAAGTAGTGAACATCGTTTTTACAGTGTGTTTCGCTTAGATGTTACCCCATAGCGCGCTATAGAACGAAACGAAAAGCTTGGCCTATATGTACGTCATGGTGCTCAAATTTCACATGGAGGCTAAAGTAATGTTGTGACATAGACGGGGTGCTGGCCAATGTGCTGGGAATCTGCTTGGCCGCCAAGCACAATAGCACTTCAACCAGGGAAATTTGCACTAATTGCATTCACACGTAAACCTATGACGCCATATGGACACCTATGACCCAGTCGCCATTAATGGACACACTATCATCAATGGAAAGATCCATCAATTCTTGGGTGTAATAACCGACCGAAATATTTCCTGGAGCCCTCATTGCACGTACCTAATGAAAAAACTGTCGTCAATTGCCCAGGTACTGCGATTAATGTGCGGGAAAACATGGGGCACATCTGTACGCTCCATGCTTCAGCTGTACAGAGCTCTATTGCTCTGTACAACGCTATTTACGCTACAGCCTCGCAGTGTAGCACAGTACGTGCAAGTCAAATATTCGCTCATTAGAGAGCTTACAGGGCCAAGCATGGCGCTCTTGCTTAGGACTTCGTCGCTGTGCATCCACAGATGTAACAGTCGTTTTCGTCAAAGGTCAATCCATCCAAACATACGTTGCTGTAGATTGTTTCAGGACGCATATCTGTCATCTTTACCACCTCTCTGATCATCCCTTGGCGTTCTTGTCATCGCAGAGGCCTTGAGCGACGTTTACTGAAGTTAAAGTCACGCATACAGATTGTTTTGCATTAGGATACGTACCAGCAGCAAGGCCTGCATTACCCTTGTGGTGTCTCCAACAGTCTCAGGTGCACCAAAGTATCCCGGAAGTAAAGAAGGAGGCCAATCAGCCAACAATAGTTCTGAAACAGAGGACGCTGCTAATAATCAATGAGACACACGGGGACCGAATACGCATCTATACTGACGGTTCAGCGTCACCAACCAGTTGCTCAGGTGCCATTGTCATTCCGGCTACGAAGACCACAGTCAAATTCAAACTGTCCCCCATGACAACATTAACGGCGGCAGAGTTTACTGCCCTGCGTGCTGCCGTCAAATATCTCCTGCAAGAGACACCTCAGAAAGCGCTCCTTTTTTGCGACTCTAAGGCAGCACTTCAGGGTCTGCATTTGGCCCTGTATCATAGCATTCATGAACAGCTGACATATGAAAGACGAGAAGATCACGATCAAGCTATCAAGATATTCCTGTGGCTACCTGGACATACTGGCATTGCTGGTAATGACCTCGCCGACGAAGCCGCCCGGTCTGCTCATCTGGAAGCCTTACCAGTTCCAATCCCCTTATCCAGAACCAACGCTGCGTGAAAGCTTCACATTGTGGCTAAAGCTATAACACACAAATACTTGTCTTTTCCCAAGCTCCCGAAGTGCAATTTCGATAGCCTGGATCAATCCTTAAGACTACAAGTGCCATCAAAACTTTCGCGCTCTGAGGCGACAGTATTGTGCGGCCTCTGGCTCGGGATGGCATTTGCGAAGGTCTAGTCGTTCAGCATTGGAATGGCAGATAGGCCCATATACGACCCTTGTGGAACCACAGAAACGATTGAACACATCGTATGTATATGTGCCCAATACCACATCGAGCATGAAGCTTACCAGACAGCATTGAAACAGCTGGACTGTACACCATTTTCGGTAATGAAGATCCTTAGACCATGACCGTACGCATCGATGGCGCTGAAAGCCACGGAGGCGCGGTTGAAATACCTTAAGTCGACGGGTCTTGGAAACCGTGTGTAGACTCGTTGCGAGCCTTCAACTGTGCGCTTGCGCGTCAAAAAAAAAAAGAAAGAAACAACAGACGATTATCCATGGCACGTGCGTACCACGCAACACGGTAACCAGAGAAACCAATTTGCTTCAAAATGTGGTGTGCAGATCTGCAGGCAAGAACGACAGAGAGTTGAGCTTCTAACAGGGACGACGAGTAAGCAGTGAAAGCACTGGATGCGCTTACCCGCGGCCGAGTAGAGGGTGGGCAACCAGTCGGTGACATGTGCGAGCTGCGTGGCCACTCGTGGCCGGGTCACCTTGGTGCTCCACAGCAGTGCCGCGGTGCGGGTTCCGCCTTCCCACAGCGAGCCCTTGGACCCACGCAAGGGCCAGTTGGAGCCCGCTGCTGGCTCGAATGCGTCGCCGCCGCCGGACGAGAGGAACGCCACCACGGTGTCCTCAAGCACCCGCCGTTCGCGAAGGGCCTCGAACACTCGGCCCACGGACTCGTCCAGCGTTGACACCATCGCTGCGTGCCCGCTGGCAATGTCAGGCTACTGATGGCCGTGCACGCGTCTGCCTGTCACCAATGCTACGACCAGTTTCGCTGTTCATTCCACATGCGTGAATAGGTATACCAGCTTTAGCGCAAGCTCTTGGTCCAGTTAGTGCATGGTGAACTTGACAACGGGGGTACCAGCGAAACGCAAAGGGCACGCAATCAAAGAAAAGGCCGTCCCTGTCTAATGCCCCAACCACTGGCACGCGCCGGAAAGCTTCGGCACGCGCCGAAGCGTCAAAAGCGTCGATCGGGAACACGGCGAAGCGTGACGACGCGCAGCGATTATGTCTACTGCCGATGCTAGAAGTTTGCCGACGCGAGGCGACGCTGCGCCGGCGTGCACCAATGAGAGGCTGTCACGCATCGCAAGTGTCAACCAATCGGAGGCTGCGAATCCTCCGACCGCTATGCCTATGATTGCCGACCGTGGGAAGGCGCCGGCACCAACAATCGTCCGAGTTCTTTGGACGCACGACGCGCGCGACAGTGTTCCTGAAAGACAGTGTTGTAATAGTAAGCCGACAACGACACGACCGACCAACCGACGACCGTTGGTTGGATATGAAGTGACTTCGAACGACGCCGACTAATCCAAGCTGCCCACTGGGTTCCAAGCTGCCCAAGCTGCCCACTGGGTACGATCGTCTGCTAAAACAGCCTACCGAATCACGATTGCCGCAACGTCTGTGCTTGTTGTATGTGTATTTTATTGTGCTCAAAACTAATAGAGACATGTTTACGAGCTCCGAAGTCTGTTCAATCAGCACTCGCATATCGCGGATGTTTACTTTACGCGTAGGGCTAGCGCGTCCATCGAGTTCGTAACTGGCGAGTGAAGGAACGCAGCTGAGAAACTTTGTCGAAGGAAATTAATTTAGAGGTCCGTTTGGTGATGCAGTGATTTAAAATATGGCACTCCTGACATCGGGTGACGTGTGATGTGGTGAATGAACCGTGTGGAACTTGGGCTGGTCAAACGCGGCGTGTTTCGTGTGGTGTCGGATGACTCAAGTTTAACGGGCAAGTTTCCAGTGGCGCTGCGCTGTTTCCAGTGGCAAAGATAACTTCCGAAAGCGAAAAGCACTTGCAGTCGAACTATGGGAAGTGCTTACGTAATCAGCCGTGCCGTCCGTTTCAGCTGACAGTGCGCTATTCTATTCGGCATGTGAATCTAGTTCAGTACAAGTTCACTGTGCTCCTTCACTCACTTCTTTCAAGCGCATCCGTCTTTTGGGCTAGTTGGAGATCAATCGCTCGTGTGGCTATCAAGAACACAGACGCACTGCAGCATACGTGACAACGCAGTCATGTTTGATTCAGTGTGTCCTTATACTTGAGCACTGCAAAAAGAAATCTGTTTGAAACGTGTGCCCCGTGTGCAGTGCATAGCAGGACCTGCATCATGCAAGACCTATGCATGTAGCAGCGTATACCACGATTGCTTCAATGCCTGCTTCAAAAGCAGCAAGTACTGAGTAAGTGAAAGTGTAATTGATTTTTTATCTCACTTTTTGTTTATGGAAAGTGTAGCTGGTGTGTGCATTGTGTGAGTGCAGTCGGTATGCTAAACTGCTGGAATCCCTTCAGCTTCTACTAAAATGTTTCTTGCTGTGATACTATAAATTGTAGTCAGGACAAAGATCTACTCAAAACTAAGTTATTAGTTCATCTGCGCAGAATGCGTTTGATTGACAAGTTAACACCTCCGCAACAACAATATGCCGATGCACAGTATATGTGCTTGCAATAAATACATTCCGTAAAGGTGAACGACTGGTCCTACAATAACAAACTTTGTAGTAGCACTGTGAAAAGTGCTGCGATGCGTATCAGCCACAACAAAACTGCTGCGCGTCCAACCTACTTCCATGGAGGCACCTCTATAAAGACGGTTCAGGCCCTTCCCGTTCTGGGTGTAACATTTAGCTCTTCTCTCAACTTTTCCGCATATGTCACCAGCACTGTATTTAAGCATCGGCCCATTCATGGGTTTGTGTCCCGTGTCTCCCTTCTCTGATGACATAAGGTTTTATGAGCACTCTACGCTTCTATCATTCTGTCACGACTTGAGTACTGCTCATCACTATAATTCCAGTACCAAACTCGCGACGCTAACAAGCTTAAGCTTGTTCAGCGCCGGACAACACGCACCTTCTACTCTCGTCTTTTCGGTTGTCGCAAGCTCATGCCAGCCTACGAGGATTGCCTCAAACCTCTCAAGTAGCATACCCTGCAATACCAACGCAACATTGCACTAGTCTATACTGCAGGGTGCTTGACGACTCTCTGGACAGCACTAGTGTTTCTTCAGTTCGTCTGAACAAGTGGTCAGCACGGCCCGATCCCTCATCGTGCCTCTATGGCCCGACACCACAACTCCACGATTATATCTTGCATACAGAGCTTTCTCTTCACCCCACTTGGCCATTTGGATTCTCCTTCCTTGGAACCAGACTGTATTGGCACTCCTGTGTGTTGTGAACCCGTTGAATGTGTGCATGTGTGCCATGCTGTGTTATTGAGCAAGTGTGTGTGTGTGTGTGTGTGTGTGTGTGTGTGTGTGTGTGTGTGTGTGTGTGTGTGTGTGTGTGTGTGTGTGCGTGTGCGTGTGTGTGTGTGTGTGCGCACGTGTGTGTGCACGTGGAAGGGAAGGAGGTGTCGTCTGCATCCTGCAAATTCCTGCTCTAGATGGCTCGTTATCAGACGCTCTAACATACAGGCATCCTCTAACATACCTTTTCTTCAGTCTAGTGTGCCAAGTTGCCACTAAGATTATTATTATTATTATTATTATTATTATTATTATTATTATTATTATTATTATTATTAGAATCATCAATACGACCACATTGATTGTGTTGAAGCGAGCGTGACACATAATTCAAAATATTTCTGGAGCTTTGTGCGCTTCCAAAAAGAGTGCCAAGATGTACGTCTTCTTCATGAAAATGTTGGTGTTGTCTCGAACACTCCTGATGCCGTTGCAGAACATTTCTGTTTGCTATATGGTGTGAAATATACTTCAAGTTACCTTCCTTCTCAGTCTGGCACAGTGTGTACGCTATCAGTCAATGAAAACCTTGTTTTAATGTGTATGAAGTGCCTTAAACCTTACCTTTATTGTGGTGTTGATGGTAGTTCTTCCGTAGAGCTTAATCCTTTGAGACGCTGTCTACACATTTGTGCACACCAGGAGAGTGCATCTATAGCAAAAGTACTGATGAAAGTATTGGCAGTTAAACTGTGCTTCATACATCTTGAAACATTTATTGTTGGACCTGTGCTGCAATTTTTAATAACGTGCGAAATGTTTTAGCAAAATGAATGGGAAGGTAGATGGCTGGGTCTTTTACTCTGCGTCAGTGCGTTGTATGTAGCGGGTTCACTTCTTTCATTGTTTTTTAGAATCATGCACCAGGCATAATTTTCAAGTAGCTGGATAAGTGCTTTTCAAGCTTTTCAAAACACGAAATAGTACATGTTCTCATATTTTGTGTTCCTGTAGTGAGTTTTCACATGGAGTTCAAATTTTGTAAACTTGACGAAATTCGCTAAACAATTGAGAATTCTTAATATTTTCTGCAGCTGTACACTTTGTACGGTTCTGAAAATGCAAGAGATTGGGTGAAAGCAACTTTTCAATCAACGGGATAAAGTGGCATCTGAATGGGCCAAGACGTATGGAAGCATACTTGTTCCCTGTTCTCACAAACATCTTCAATAGTTCCCTAAAGTTTAGTACCCTTTCAAGCACTCGGAAGGTAGCATGGGCATTGCCCATGCACAAATCAGGTGCTAGATGTGCAGTTACTAACTGCGGACCTATATCTATCCTCTGCAGTGCGTCAAAAGGGTTTGAATTGATATTCCATTCCTTGCTTTCTGTTAGCGCTAAGAGAATTTTAATAAATGGACAGCATGAATTTGTGTGCCGACAACGTAAAACTATTTGAGACTGTGAAAAGTGTTCAACACTGCATCGACTTCCAAAAAGACATTTCTTCACCCTCAAACTGGTGCAAAAACAAAAGTACTTCTAAATGCTTTTAATACTATGGCATTAAGTTATATGCAGAAAAAGCACTATGTGAAATTTTGATACACCCTATGTGATGCTCCACTCCTTATGGTCATAAAATGAAAGATCTTGGTGTGTATTTCAACCAAATGCTAAGCTTGTCTTCACATAGATAAATACACAACATGCCCTTCACGCTCTTGGAATTGCATGCCGTACAGTGCATGATTTTCACTCGCCTATTGTGTTTCTGAAATTCTACTGTGTGCCGCCAACTACTAGAGTATGCCTCTGTAGGAGGGGGTGCAACGAGTAAATCTAATTCTGACCTCATTGAACGCATCCAGAATAAATTGATATCTATCTTAAAGCACCCCTTTTGCCATTCTGGCGACCACAGTTGAGCCTTCTCAAATATACTTCAACTCGCACCTCTAGATTCAAGACTTAATTACACATTTTGTTCCTGGATAAGGTGGTCCATGACATTATGCGTTCCCTAAAGCTTCTTGATCATATGCATTTGTTCGTGCCGTAACAGTATACCATGTAACATTCCACAGTCGCTGCCTCGCCTTGTTGCAAGATTGTGCTGTATAAGACTCGACTCCAAAACATACTTCAGAGTTCATTTCCTGTGTTTTGTGTATCTGTATATAATCACGTAGGATTAACTCCCGTTTACTTTTTCTCTTTTCCCTTTTTCCTTATTTGCTTCTCTATCTTGCATTTTTTTTTGTCTACCAAATTCATGTTTTCTGTACATTTTGTCTCACATAGTGCTCGTTAAGTGCACCAGTACAAAGGCTCTACAATAAACATTCGAATAATTATTATCGTAGTATAAAATCGTGCTTATTAAGTATGTACTAGCATACTATTTCAGTGCAGTAGCTTTTGTTCAATTAAAAAAGGGCATGAATAAAAAGGGCAAAAATAATATGCTATGTGCCTGATCATATGCATTGTGCTATTGATTTCGTCTGAGTAATAATGATGGTTAGCTACTGTATCCAGTGTTGTGCAAGAAAATATGCCGCAGCAATTATTGCGTGCCTCGCATAACAAATTGAATATTTCTTTCTCTGTCGAAACTTCATAGCAGGCTGAAAACAATAAAACAAATTTTTTTTTGTGGTGACGAAGTGTATAAATTGTGAAAATAGCCTGTTTATATATTTCTTATACTATGCAAATGAGCTGCTCCCATACATTCGAATAAGCGCTTCAATAGTACGACTTGGCAAAGGGCAACGAAAGACCCCCATTAAAACCCTCCAATTCTCAAGCTTGTATTATCTGACGGTATGTTATTTCATTAATGTAAAGAAAGACAAACTTGACATGTGGAAACCAGTTACAATAGAACATGGCCCTTACATTGTGAAAATGTTTTGTAGCAATACACTCAATGTGAAGGCCTCCGGAAGCGGTGTTGATGCATCAAAACAACCTAGAATAATGGAGGTGCTCCATGGGCTAGATTTAAGAGAATCAAGAATCGGGGGGAGACAAGCTACGAATTACATAAATTTTAGCTCTTCTAGATATTTTTTGTGAGTGCTTTAGGTGTTTCAATTCTTTTTGGCTGATTTTCTCAGAACCCACTTTTTTACGTTCCTATCATGCACCCATAAGCATATTTATATTGACACGGATGTTTATATGTATCTGGTTACCGTATTCCACCAGCTAAAATATGTTAAACGTTATCGCTCGGTGCAGGATGCCCCTGAACGTATTGGAAGTTTCGCGAATGTTATCGATGGTTCTGTCTGTTGCCGACGAACCCTGTTAATCTCATTGCATATGCGAAACGAATTGTATAGCAGTTTCTGGAAGGCGCGCGGGCACCAGCGAATAGGCTGTAAATTTCGAAGACTGATGTACGCAAACCGACGCGTTTTAGCCGCAGACGAGATTTTCGACGATTGCCGACATTGCTCGCCGCTATCGTTGCGATTGAGTCTGCACTATTTATTTGCCGTCACTACTACATGACAATATTTCCAACCCAGATTTTTTCAGTGATACTTTGCACGCCTGATCCTTACATAGTGGGCTTGCAATGAGCTACCGAAAAATGTAATGGTACGACAGTTTTTGATATAATATGGCATCGTCGTGCAGGTGTTTGCAAAGTGATCTTGCAGGCAGACGACTCGCGCGCGCTGATGTCGATATTTTGTGCACTATTCTTACTTCAAAAATAAGAACTGTTACGGCAGGCATTTATTCAATATTTAAACGTGTTTTTTATATCTTAAAGCGCATACAGATCATTAACTAATTGTTTCAAGCGTAGTTTACAGCAGGCTGTTTTAGGCCGCACTTTGACAGATGAGGACAGGATAGTCCAGCAACAATGCGCCGCAGCCAAAGAGTGAGCTTCGGCGCGCGTCGGAGCTTCGCTTCAGTGGTTGCGTGCCCTCTTCCTCCGACCAACGCGAAGCGAAGTGTTCGCTTGTCGGCGCGCGCCGAAGCTGACCGACGCGTGCCAATGGTTGGGGCATAACGCCTTTTCCATGTGTGCGCCTGCTTTGCGTTTCGCTGGTACCCCCTTTCTTCAAGTATACCAGCTCACGGATTTGTCGATGCAGTTCATCAATCTGATGACTTTGTGTATTGATAGGTAAACCAAGCTAAACCTTATGACGTTAGACCTAATTCGTATACAAATAATTGTATTAGTTTATCATTCCAGTTGATTGTTTTCTGAACAGTAGCAATTAAAGACATTATTGATGTTCTAATGTAATTACGTATGGTAATTCACGAACGTCATCCTATATTCAGTGCACCGCAGAACGAATACCTCTCCTAGCGGTATTTTTTTACCTATGTCTTGCACTGGCTGATTCCAAATTGCATTTCCTATTGACCGCTAATAAAGACGAGGACAGGGAAAGAGAACACAAAACGACTCCTGTCCTCGTTTTCTTCGCCTGTCTTCGTCTTTATTTGCGGTCAGTATGATATGCAGTAAACACCACCTAATCCAAACTCAAGTTCTAATTCCAAGTTATACCTGCGAATTTCCTAATTTTATCACACACTCGATTCTCCGCCGTCTTCGACGGCGCTTAACTTCTCTTGGCACCAATTCTGTAACTCTTATAGACTACCGATTATCAGCCTTACGCATTGCATAGCCTTCCTAGCTCTATTGTTTCCTCTTAATGTGAACTAGAATATTCGTTACCCCCGTTTGCTGTCTGATATATTTTATTTATTATTATTTATTTGTTACATACTGCACACCCTTGCGTCCAAGCAGGTGAATAGTATTAAAAAACAGTCATCATACAAAAAACGACAATACAAACTGTCTCAAGAAATAACATAGATAATGAAAGACAAAATATCAACAATGGAATCTGTTTCAAGATTAGTGTAATAAGATATAATACAACTGAGTACAAAACAACAGCGGAATCTGTTTCTAGATTAGTGCAATAATAGTGCTACAATAACAGATGTGAAATGGTGCAACAGTGATACTTCGGTGTGGCAGGAGAGACTAAGAAGATGTCTGGATTAATTCGTTCCAATCTAAAACCGTGCGTGGAAAAAAGGAATACTTATAGTATCAGTTCTAGCAAAATAAGTTGTTAAACAGTTAGGCAGATGGTGCCTTGTGGGTGTGGTTAGTAAGGGTGATAGATACGGTAATGGATATATCGCAAGTTTGTGGTTAAGAAGCAGGGAAAGGAAGTCGATTCGGAACTGTTTTCGACGAGTTTTAAAAGGGGAATGTCATTGGCTATCATTAATTTGAATGGAGAGTCAGTTCGTGAGAATTTGTTATAAATAAACCGGACTATTTTCCTCTGTATTCTATCAATACACTTAATGTTTATTTGAGTATACGGGTCCCATACTGCGAATGTGTATCCTAATTTGGGTCTGATTAAGGAATTATTGCATAGTAGTTTAACATTGTTTGGGGTAGTTTGAAGTTTACGTTTCAGGAAGCAGAGCTTTCGAAAGGCAGATGAACAAATATTGCTAACATGTATACTACAGGATCAATTAGCTGTTAATGTAAAACCTAATTATTTGTAATTGTCGACTTTTTTCAGTGACGATAGGCCAAGTTTGTAAGTAAAAGACAGAGGTGTTTTTTACGTGTTATAGAGAGGTAAACAATTTTGTCGGTGTTAACGACCATGTTCCAATCTTCGCACCACTTCAATATGTTATTCATGTTGTTAATTAGCTCAATTTGATCACCCGAACAAAAAATTTCTTTGGACAAAATAGAGTCATCTGCAAACAGCCAGATTCGCACGCCAAGAGTTATTACATTTACAATATCGTTAATATAAACCAAGAAGAGCAGGGAGCCCCGTACACTACCCTGTGGTACCCCTGACGTGACTGGGAGACTGCCAGAAAGCTGTCCTCCAATGTCAGTGTGTTGCTTCCCGTTAGTCAGGTATGCGGAAATCCAGTTGACAAAGATTTCAGGGATGCCAAGGATTCTAAGCTTTAAAATTAGTTTATCATGCGGGACCTTATCAAAGGCTTTACTAAAGTCAAGAAATATTGACGCGAAATAGGTTTGCCCGTGTTGACACGGGATCCTTAAGGCGAGAACGACGAAGTTCGTGGTTGCGCGCGGGCTCTCCAAGAACCAGCCATCGCTAAAGGCAGACGTTTTTTCCCAATCTGTCGGTGCTAAACTGTTTTAGTTGCCATAGCTGGGTGACATTTCTGGTGGACGTGCGGGGTACGGTCGATGTTAAGATCTCCGGAGCATACCCCAGACCTAAGCCCGGCGAGTAGTTCAACCGAGCTTACCCCTGTGCACGTACGTGCCAGCCGACGCCTCCAGGGACTCCAGCCACAGCACGGTCTGCTACCTGAACGAACTAGAATGACGACCCAACCACCTCCTGCCACTCCTGCAGCATCGCACGTTGTCGTCAATCACATCCGGACGCCGAATCTGTTCCACGGAAGTGCTTCAGAGGACGCCGATGACTGGCTTGACCATTTTGACCGGGTTGCCAACCTCAACGACTGGAACCACGAGCGTAAGCTACGTTACGTGTACTTCGCTCTTGAGGATTCCGCGAAAACATGGTTTGAGAACCACGAGGCGACACCGACATCATGGGAAGAATTTCGTAGGCAGTTCCCCAATGCTTCGCCAGGGCGGACAGGAAGGAGAGAGCGGAGTTAGCGTTGGAGGCAAGAATTCAAGGCCCGAGTGAGTGAGTGACTGCGTACGCAGAAGACATGAATCGGCTTTTCAGACGCGCGGACCCTTTGATGACTGAAACAAAGAAGGTGCGCCATCTCATGCGCGGCGTCAAAGAGGAAATCTTTGCTTGCCTAATTCAAAATCCACCGACGACACTTGTAGAGTTCCATGACGAAGCCACTAATATGGGAAAGGCCCTTCAACAGCGGGCCAGGCAAAACAACCGCGACGCCGTGATTTCAAGGGAGCTCTCTGCCGTTACCCTCGGTAACGATGTTGGCGCCTTGCGAGAACTCATCAGGGCTATCGTCAAGGAGGAACTGCAGAAGATTCAGACGAACACTGCCCCTGTGGGACAACTTTCCATTGCGGAAATGGTGCGCGCCGAGGTCCGACAGGCCGTCCATGTTCCTGGACAGTACGAGGCACCACAGCAGGTACCGCATGCCGAAATGAGTTACGCTGAAGCAGTACGCCGTCCGCCACCCTCAAGTGCGTGCAGCATGGTACACCCCACTCAACAAATGGACGTAAGCTTCAGGCTGCCTCGCAGCCCACCGCACATCACCGAAGCAAGGACTAGGAATAGCGACGTCTGGCGCACCACAGACTACAAGCCCCTTTGTTTTCATTGTGGCGAAGCCGGGCACATCTACAGAATTTGTCCTTATCGTCATGTGGGGCTTCGTGGATTCTCGCCGAATGCACCTCATCCACGACCTGGTGAGCGGCCGCCGGAAATAGAGAGTTTCGTCGCAAATCGTCGCAATGTTGATCAGCGATGGCCGGAGCCCCATTCGTCGTCTCCTGCTCGTTATAAGCCACCATCACCAAGCCAAGCCTTTACTCGCGGCGCCCTGAGACGCCGCTCGCCTAGCCCGGCGGGTCGGGAAAACTGAGTTCAGCGACCTCCGGAGGTGAGGCCGCTGACGACGACCGTACGCAATATCCTCCACTACGACGACAACGACGAAAACAGAACGACGCAGACGTACAGACAGAGTCGAACACCTTACGAGAGGTAGTAACGTCGAACATTCCCGTCACCGTAGACGACGAAGAAATAACGCCGTTAATCGACACTGCAGCAGACACCTCAGTTATGAGCATGGACCTTGCCTGCAAGCTGAAGAAACTTTCTACCGAGTGGACAGGGTCGCAGATTCGAACTGCAGGAGGCCATCTGCTAACCCCAGTAGGAAGATGCACAGCGCGAGTGAGCATTCGTGGGTTTACGTACCTCGGAGATTTCGTTATCCTCCCAAGCTGCTCGAGGGACCCAATTCTGGGAATAGACTTACTGCAGGCTAATAGAGCTCTGATAAACTTACAGAAGTCGCGGGTAACGTTTTCGATGGCGCAGGCCTTAGCAGGGAGCAGCACTGACGACACGTATGTCAACGCCTTGAGGATTGTTGACAAGAACATCAAGGTGCCGCCAAGGAGCAGCGTATTGACCCTCGTCACCTGCGACGCATTCGACGGCTATGAGGGTATTGCCGAGGCAAATATCCCGCTGCCCTTGAAGCGACCGGGCCGGTCGCTTTTGAGAGGGGGGCAATGACGCGAAATAGGTTTGCACGTGTTGACACGGGACCCTTAAGGCGAGAACGACGAAGTTCGTGGTTGCGCGCGGGCTCTCTGAGGACCAGCCATCGCTAAAGGCAGACGTTTTTTCCCAATCTGTCGGTGCTAAACTGTTATAGTTGCCATAGCTGGGTGACAATATTACGTCTATTTGGCCGTTACGATCGAGAGATAACGCGAACGAGTGAACTACTGTTATCAGTTGGGTTACCGTAGAATACCCTCTTCGAAAGCCGTGTTGGTACTCGGTTAATGCAGCATTATTTTCGAAAAATTTGTGCATACAGTTTGCAATTAAATGTTCTACAAGTTTGCATCATTGGGAGGTTAGTGATATCGGTCGATAATTTTGCATACGTAGCCAGTCGCCTTTCTTAAACACAGGGCAACCCGGGCAGTCTTCCAGACATTTGGCAATTGCGCCATCATGAGTGAGACACGGAATAAGATCACAAGAAATTTGGCAAGAATTTCAGCATATCGCTTGAGAAATACGTTAGGAGTTTCGTCCAGACCACATGAGGTCTGCGTTTTCAAGTCAAGAAGCATATTAAAAACACCCCAGAATTAGATAAAAAATTACATTTGTTAAAAGGTATAAAGTGGCATCGCATGCGCACACCGTAGAAGTAGAGAACACACTTTGAAAGTCATTAATGAAGTGCTGAGAAATGGCACTCCGATCTGTCACTGCCTTCCCGTCAAATGATATTTGCGAATTCGTCTTTTATTTTATGCATTTCCAGAACTTAGCAGGATCATTTATGATGAAGTTAGGAAGAGATATCTTAAAATAATAATCCTTCGCGGTGTGAACTGCACGTACAAGATTGTCTTGCATCTCGCGTAATTTGTTGCACTGCCCCGCGTGCTTCTTTTTAAATCTTTTTATTCTGCGTTTCAAATGAATGATATTCTGGTTCATCCAAGGCGCCTTTTTGTTAACTTTCTTCCGCTTGTTTGGGACGAAGTTAACTAGACAATAATGACATATTTCCTTGAACTTGTTCCAATGTAGCCGAATATAGCTGCTATCAAAATCAACCAAACAAGTTTGCATGCATTCGACAACGCTTGCGTCATAGGCAGAGGCGTGTTCATACTACAGAGAAGCTCAGTTTATACTTGTCGACGTAGCGCTATTTCCGTGTCTTATAACCGTTACCTAAATGTTTTTGTTGCGTAGCTCATTGCACTGTCCTATCTTCCTCTCAGACCTCTTTGTTAACCTCCTAGTTTAATTTATGTGTTAGTACGGTGGAATTCACTAATCATACACTTTTCAAGAACAGCGGTAATCTGCCGGACATAATTTGGTACTTCCTGTCGTATGCACTGCGATTCATTTTTATCCTCCTCTAATTTCTTTCCCCATGATCACGGTACCCTCTGATCATGGAGTCCTTTTTCTTTAGCGCAAATTACTGAAGCGCGCAAAGGAAAAGAACAATGGATTAGCGAATAAAGCATAAACACGAGCGCTCCATACCAGCTCGATTTATTAGTCAAGAACACAAAAAAAATTACCGACGATTACGTTACTTCCTAATGCGAAATTTGAGCGCAGCAAATAAGCTGTTTCACCTTTTCGATAGATTGAGGCAAAGAAATCGAGCAACACATGTATGCGCTATCACAGAATTTTTTTTTTATTTTTCACACGTATTCCTTTAACAAAGACTCCATTAACAGTTCTTGACAGTCATGAAGGAAGCTTTGTGGTCGGAGAAATAGACTGATATATGTTCGACTTGGTACACCAATGCTTGATTCTCAAAGACGAGATCTATACAAGCGCCTCGCGAGGTTGTCACAGCCGTGGGACGCGTTACGAGCGAGAGGAACGGGATGTTCTCCCGCATAAGTGTTAGGAAATAGCTGTTTGTCTTTATGTCAACATTAAAGTCCCCCACTACTAACATCGGTGTGGATCGATGGACGGTTAATGCGAGTTGCAGGAAGTGCACGACGTCTTTCGTGAGTGCGGTAGCGGACTCACGAAAGCGGTATCAGTCGGTCGCTGCTAGCGCTGGGGGGATGAAAGGGGGGCGGAGCTGTTTGCGAGGCCGACGACAACGCGAAACCCAGGAACGGACGCCAAAGAGCCATTTGTGTAGCCAGCCCTCCTCCACAGTCTCTCCTCCTCCCTTCCATCATCCTCCCTTGCCCGGAGAGCCGACAGCGCGCATGCGCGGCGGCGGAGCAGCGGCGCATGCGCGGCGGCGGAGCGCGGCGGCGGAGGCGAGCTGGTTACGAGGCCGACGACAACGCCGACAACGCCGACGCCGACGACGACGCCGACGCCGACGCCGACGACGACGCGAAACCCAGGAACGGACGCCAAAGAGCTGCGCTCTAAAATACAGGTTGCCCCTGCTATCGCATATCGCGTTTTTAATAGAGGCGGGCCACTCTACGCGAAAATTTTTCCGGCTAATAATGAAAGCCCGTGAAATGTGTGGGATGTGACTAACCAGCCACCCGCATTATAGTTGCTGTATAGGATCCGATCCAGGAGCTCCTGCGACCAAAAAGGCAGCGCCCCCGGAGAAGCAGTCACGAGAGGTGCGGGCGCTCGTGCCGTGCCAGCGAGGCGTCGTGGCGGCGCGACAGATCGCTCGCTATGTGCGGTGGAGCTTGCTTAAAAGCACTGCCTGTCGATGCGGGCGCATAGTTAGTCCCGTCATATGTTTATTTCTCGCGAGCTCGCTTTGTCAGCACAAATAAACAACGAACAGCCAAAAAGTACCTGGCAGAAAACAGGCCACTTTGAAGTTTCTTTCAGCTTTTTCCAAGTTCTTCTCATACAGCAGACCATTCAGAACAATAATAAAAGACATACCGAACTGCAAATAAATAATTACTAGCAAAGCATCAGAAAAAAACTGACAGTCATCTAAGCATCCTTAGGTGATTTGTACGTGAAAGCATTGTGATTTCTCTAATTGGCTGCGTCCATCATGAGTGACCTCATACATTGCCACGTGTCCTTCACATTTCTTCTGTAATTCACCTTGCTCTAATTTGTACTAACTTTAACCCACCTTTTTCCACTTGAAAAGCTTACGACCTACTTACGATGCACTATGTTTTACGAACAAGTGCACCAGAAAGTTGGAAGGATGGCAGCATTATACTAAAGCACCAGTAGGAAGGTATTAAATAATTTAATAATTATAGGCCCATCAGCCTCGCATTCAGTATTTGACAAAATATGTACCAAGTTAATGTACAATAGAATAAGCGGAATAGTGGACTTCACACTTCATTGCTGTAAGCGCCTACGCAACCGTACACCGCAATCGATGGGTACCGGGACCGACCTCAGGGAAAACGTCAGAGGCTGCCAGTGATATCCGAAGAAGCAGCTCGAAAATAAATGACACGCATGCGTGGTTGACTGCATCGAGAGAAGTGCACTTGTAACGTGCCGGCCTTCCTCTCGGACTTTCCTGACCGTGGCTCAGGGGTGCAGTTATGCCAATAGCTCGTGCTTAAAAAAAAAACACTAAATTACGCGCCCGAACGTGGGATACAACCTTCGACACAGCAGTCCGATGCTAGGCCATCATCGCGCACGTGTCCTTCGTGCCAGCACCGACAAGCTCTTTGATAAGATCGTCGCGTGTGCCATCGAAGCACGGGTGCGCGAAAGCACATGCGCGCGCGTGCCGGTGTCCTGTGCGCCAGGGACTGAAATGGGCAAATTACACCGTTTCATTAAGCGCTTCACGAAGGCATCGCTTGGCGTAGATTCGAAAGTGTCCGTTGGACCGGCATAATTTTGAATGTGGAAGTTATACCCAGGACGATCCCTTCACAATGATCACCCCGTAAAGTTACTGTAAACTTAATTTACAGTAAGCTTTACAAAAATTTAAAAAATCGACTGTGGCAGATTGCATAATGTTCCTTTCTGGGCTGGATTATTCAAAGAGGTGGAGATTACAAGCACGAGAAAGACACACGCATTCAACTTATTAACAGACATTTACTAACTTCTTAATTACTGACTTATAATTTGCATACTTAATTGTTGACATTTCGACCTAAACGGGTTCCCGTCATGCAGAATTGCTGGGTGTACATCAAGAAGTTAAGTATAGCCAGCAAGCTCAGGAACGGAAAGTGTCCGATCTGACTTGAAGGATTGCCACTGTTCAGGCAATAGTTAATTTCTTGGATACAACTCAGCTGCGTCATCTACCCCGAATCGACGCGAAGTAATATTACCGTTAGTATTAACATCGCGAATAAAAAAATACTGGTGGGCTGATCCTACCATGATAACTTAGGGCGCTACCAATGCATCAGATGAGAATTGGTCCCAATATAAAAAGGATGTGCGCGATCTTCTTTCGAGCATCTTAGGTATGAATTTACCTGAGAACAAAATTTCGTGCGCCCGCAGACTGGGAACTTACACCAGTCATAAATATCACCCAATATTGCTAAATTTTCTTCGTCAGAACTAAAGGAACAAATTCTGTAGCGGCTCTCCAACTTTACATGGTCTAGAATATCTGTAGCCAGCGCCGTCAGCAGAGCAACGTGACCCGCCACGAAAAAGCTTATTGAATTTGGGAAAAGCACTAATCAGCCCTGGTAAGTCGTCTAAACAAACGGCACGCTAATAAGAAATGTGACGTGCACTGCTCGATAACAGCATAGCATTTCATTTACAGTCATCTTGTCGGGCTTCTCGAAAGTAATTATTTTTCTCAGTTCATGATCATGTCTTTAGAAAAAGCTACTCAAAACCCAGCTAAAGCTAGATTTGCCTTCACACAAGTTGCTACTTATAAGACGCCGCCTGCTTAACATTGACCATCATAGCTTAAAGTGGATCAAGTGTTTACAAACCGCAGGAAGTTTGCAACAGCTAACAATAACAAATTACTCTCAAACAAGGCAACATATGGCATGGCGCAAGGCTCGGTATTTGACCCCCGCTGTTTCTTATCTACATTAACGACTTTCCCGAGAGTATTTTCTTGTCATTTACACTAATCGCGGATGACCACGGTATTTATCGTGAAATTTTAAGCCACTCTGACCATTTCGCGTTTTGAGCTGACCTAAAAAATATTTCTGCATACTGCGACTCTTGGTAAATGAAACTTAGGACCATTAAATGTAAATCGATGAGAGTTTCGTGTCTTACTTCTAGCATTAAACCTTGGACGCACTTTTTTAATATCGCTAGTAACACCGATCAACACATACAAATACCTCAGCGTATGCGTTTTTGACAATCTATCCTTGCAGACTCACGTTGGTTATATAATCAGCAGTGCTAGCCGTGCTCTTGGCTGCATTCGGCGCAATTTTTCCCTTGCGCCCGCTAATCTTATAGTACTATTGTGTATATATAATGTATGTACGAGGGGAAAGGAGGTTAACCGAGGGTCCTGATTTTTATTAACCACATTGTTACGGGGGTGTTGCGAGTATAGGAAAACTATATTTACAAAATACATACAGGATGAGTCAGAGCAGTTAAGATGGCTGACCACCAACAACATGGCACCCGGGGCTGCTGTTACAGACGGATAAAGGAAGAAGAAGGAAGAAGAAGATCGGAGACGCTGGCTGCTGCGTGTTGTTGGTGGTCAGCCATCTTACCTGCTCTGACTCATCCTGTATATATTTTCTAAATATAGTTTTCCTATACTCGCAGCATCCACGTAACATATTGAAAGAGAGGTACGGGGTACCACGGCTGGAACCGCAGCTCCGCAGTGGACCTCGCATCACCGTCCGCACCATGAATGACGTTGAGCACGCGGGGTCAACGTCGCTGCCGCCTCCAACGTCACCATCGCCAGCTACATCGCTGTCACCTTCGGTTGTCGTTGTGCAACCCAAGGATCCTGGAACTTTCTTCGAGACCGATGATGCCGAAGTTGAAGAGTGGGTGGCCATGTACGAACGCGTGAGTGGATTCAACAGATGGGACCCGACGCTAAGGCAAGCTAACCTGTTGTTCTACCTAAGAGGCACGGCAAAGGTTTGGTAGAAAAACCACGAAGAAGAGCTAAGCAGCTGGGACCAATGCAAACAGAAATTGACCGAGTTGGCAAACCAGCCAGCCGTAAACTTGCCGCAAAGCAGGAACTGGCTTCCCGTGCCCAATCCCCCACGGAGTCCTATATCTCGTACATCCACCACGTGCTGGCACTTTGTGGTAAAGCCGATAACGACATGCCAGAAGCTGAGAAGGTCGGGCACCTGCTTAAGGGCATTGCTGAAGACGCGTTTAATCTGCTCATGTGCAAGAGTTGCTCTACAGTCGACGCAATCGAGTGCGGACAATTCGAGCAGGCCAAAAGCCGACGCATCTTACAACCATTCGCCAGACTTCCCAATACTGCCGCAACGTCTACGTGTGAAGATCAACCCGCACAGCAGCATGCGTCGCCATCAGAGAACGCGGTGCGAATCGTTAGACGGAAACTGGATGCGATGGCGCCCGCAGCTTTCTGTTTACGTAGCCCTGATGCTACCACATTTTCAGTTCCTCTGGTACAAGCCATCGTTCACCAGGAACTTGAAAACATTGTTTTACAGTCTCTGTGTGCTGTCGCCAATCCCAGAGCTAACGAACGCCCTCTTAATTTCGCTCCACGCCGACGCTTCTCTCCACGTTATCACAACCCCACTGAGTGGAGAACTGCGGATGACCAGCCGATATGCTTCACCTGTCGCCGTATTGGTCATGTCACCAAATACTGTCGCAACTCGTGGCCCTCAATACCCCGCACCTCCACCAAT
Source organism: Dermacentor albipictus (assembly GCF_038994185.2). Taxonomy (NCBI): domain Eukaryota; kingdom Metazoa; phylum Arthropoda; class Arachnida; order Ixodida; family Ixodidae; genus Dermacentor; species Dermacentor albipictus. The sequence continues at coordinate 3,796,175 of NW_027225570.1, read as the reverse complement.
ATGTTACGGGGATGGTGCGAGTATAGGGAAACTATATTTATAAAATATATACAGGATGAGTCAGAGCAGTTAAGATGGCGACCATCAACAACACGCAGCAGCCATCGTCTCCGATCTTCTTCCTCCTTCTTCCTTCATCCTTCCTTAACAATATCATATTGACACGTGTACTTATCTTTATCGGGCGACTACGTTTCGCCGCCTACCAAATGTTCTCGCACAGTGCGGGACGCGCCTGCAAGTATCCGAAGTTTCTGGAAAGTTACCGATGCTTCTATCCACTGTCTGTTGTCGCCGAACCTTGTGTTATCTGATTTCATCGCGTGACGCGAATGGTGTAGAACTTTGTGGAAGGCACGCGGGTCCCAACAATCAGTCTGGAACAACCGACGACTGCTGTATAAAAGACGACGTGCTTGACCCGCTGATCAGATTTTCGACTATCACCGGCCGTGTTCGCCGCTACCGTTGTGCTATCAGCGTAACCTCTTTGTGGGCAAGGTTCGGCCAATAAAAGTTGGTTTTGTATTTTACAGTATTTCTACTGTGTTCTTTAACGTCATCACCACGTGACATCTCGTGTAGGTGCTTGTGCGTTCATGCACCAAACGCCCCCGCAAAGCCGCGATCCAAGCCAGAAGCCCGAGGACAAAACCAACATCGCTCAAGACCAGCGTGCTAGCCGCCGACTGCAAGGACTGCCCCCAGAGCACGGCCTTCTACGTGAGACGACAAAATAGATCGTGGCCAAGACAATCCCACTGGCGGCCTCAGCGTCCCCCGTTATCCTGCAGCAACCTCGGGACCCACCGACCTTTCAGGGAGCAGCTACTCGGAGTAGCCCCTGAATCGCCGCAGCCTCAGCCGTAAGCGATGGCCTTCGCCGCCGTCGCACGCCGTCAAGGTCCCCCTCCGCGACCGCGCCAGGGCCCTGTAATGCCGCAATTCCGTCGTCCGCCGCCACCGCCGCCAGCATGGCCACCCGTTGCCCAGCGCACCTACGCGAGGAAGACGGGCATTTCGCGCGCCCCCGACCACCGCCCGCTCTGTTATTACTGCTGAGAAGCTGGACATGTGTACCGCCGGTGCCCATACCGGGAGATGGGACTGCGAGGTTTCGCTGTTAACGCCCCGCGACCACAGATTGGAGAACAACCTCGCGATATCGCCGATAACCTCGCCACCAATCAGTGGAGCCGTCGACGACCGTCCCGTTCACCGTCACCAGGCCGCTACCTGTCGTCGCAGCGCCGACCATACTTTGGGCCAGCCCGGGGCCGGGCAGCCAGCCCATATCCGCAAAACTAAAAGCAGCAACCGATGCAGGTGCGGTTGCTGTTTGTCGAACTGACCAAGATCCTCCGCCGCCGACGAAGACGACGGACAGACCCTCTCGACGACCTAATTACGACACGCCGCCGCCCCGACGAAGTCAGGCAGCCAAGACTACACCGACGAAAGAGGACTTGACGATGCCAGGTTCCTGCTTCAGTTCTACACGACGCCGCCGTGATCCGACGCCAAGACCTAACTGCAACGCTAGACCTCAACGTGCTTCTCGACGGCCACGGAGTTACCGCCTTAGTGGACACAGGGGCCGATTACTCCGTAATGAGTGGACACATCGCAGCCCAGTTGAATAAAGTTCAGACTACATGGTAAGGCCCTCAAATTCGAACCGCAGGAGGACACCTCATTACGCCGACTGGAATCTGCACGGCAAGAATTACCTTTCCTGACCGGACTTACCCTGCCACATCGTTATCCTCCAACAGTGTTCACGAGACGTCATTCTCGGCATGGACTTCCTGAACCAACGCGGCGCAGTCATAGACCTGAAGTCAAAATCGATAAAGCTGTCGGAAGATTAAGCGATACCGCCGGAGAGCTCTCGTAGTCACCATGCCTTGAGTGTGCTCGAAGATCAAGTTAGCATCCCCCCGCGCTTCAGCATTATTATTATGCGTTTCATATTGCAATCACTCAGTTCAGCCCTTGGGCGCGGCCGGACAGCCACCATTGAGGGTATGAGCCATTGTTCATTGCTGCGCGTCTCATATGTGGGTCTTTTTAACGCGATAGCGTTAAGGAGCTCGTGTCGCAGAAAAGCCGGTGTCGTCGGCGTCGGGTGTCGGCGTCGGCGGCGTTGACCGTGAGCGATAAATCACGGCAGGCGCTTCATAAATAAAAAGCAACTTCCAAGATTGGCCCGGTGGGAATCGAACCCAGGTCTCCGGAGTGTGAGACGGAGACGCTACCACTCAGCCACGAGTTCGATGCTTCCAAGCGGTGCAAACGCGCCTCTAGTGAATGCGGTGTTGCCTTCGAAACGAGCCGTGGAAAGTTATACTGCGGTGTATATCGGTAATTATGAACATGTAACGTACAGAAGTCACAATTACACGAGTTGCGAAGTGCGTTTCCGCTGCATTTCTTCTGCGCTTTCCGCACACGCAGAGCCATCTTGCGGCAAACACAGAAGACCCCCTCCTGTCAATGTACGGCGCTGCCCCGACAGGAGGAGCGCCGCGCGCGCATTGGGACCGCTGCCAGGCGCGTCGCGGGACTCCCTCTCCCCTGACGACGCTTCGCCGTGCTTCCGGTTTAGATTACTAGCTATCTCTCTGCCCGTGCCGATCACGACGTTTGGCTGGCGTAGATCGTTTCCCCTCCGAGACACCGAGTTCTTTGGTTCGTTTCGTTCGCTCAGGCGCACGTTTCGTCGCCGCGCCGAATGCTGCGTTGCTTGACGCTCACCGCGTGATAGGTGGGCGCTAAGTCCGATGCGGGGCGCATCGTAAGTGATTGCTGTGCCGTAGCGCATTGTCTTATACCCCTTGGCGGGTCGACGGCAACGCTGTCGCGTCCCACTCTTGAAGGCGAAGCTTAAGCGTCCTCCAATTTTTCTCTTTTAAGTTTGCTATGTTTGTTATTAGGTTGCTTCTATTTTTATGCGTTGCATATTGCAATCACTCAGTTCAGCCCTTGGGCGCGGCCGGGCAGCCACCATTGACCTTTAGCGCAAGCACGTGACGTGACGTCACGACAGCCGTAGGAAAAGCTGGGCCCCAACTCGCGCAATATGCAACGCATTCTTGGCTTAACCAAGCTAAGCCTGGCCTTTTTTTCGTCGGCACTGAAACACCTGCCGACGCCGAAGGCGTTATTGGGGCTGACCAATACCTACTGCTCGATCGTGAAATTTGCGTCGCAAGAGCGATCGCTCGACTCCCCGAAGGGAAAGCGAAAGTTATGCTAACCAACATCGGCCAAGAGTTCAAGCACATCAACAAGGGCGCGACAATCGCGTACATCGAGCAAATCGTGGAAACAAGCAATGACTTTGCCCTCTCGAATTCTACCGCATCTACCCCGATGAGCATATTCCCCGAACCAGACTACGACGTAAATCCAAGTCATCGTATGAGTAAGCAGCAACAGATCAAATGTCTTCTCCGACGATACATAGACCGCTTTTCCACGTCATCGAAGATTCGACAAACACCAGTTGCAAAGCATAGCATAATAACCGAAGAATGCGCTCGACCACTCCGCCAGAGCCCTTACCGAGTTTCGAAGCGAGAACGGGAAGCTATTAGGCAACAAGTCGACGAAATCCTGCGCGACGACATAAACCAGCCGTCGAAAAGCCCGTGGACATCCCCTGTTGTCTTGGTGAAGGAAAAGGACGGAACCCTACGCTTCTGCGTCGATTATTGTCGACTGAACAAGATCACAAAGAAGGATGTGTACCCCCTTCCACGTATAGACGACGCATTGGATCGCCTCTTCAACGCTAAATACTTCTCGTCTGTGGACCTCAAGTCTGGCTACTGGCAAATACAAGGCGACGAGAGAGATCGCGAAAAGACCGCCTTCATGACACTAGACGGCCTCTACGAGTTCAATGTCATGCATTCGGACTGCGCTCGCGCCTACAACGTTTCAGCGCGTCATGGACATGGTATTAGCAGGATTGAAGTGGCAGACGTGTCTTGTTTATTTGGATGACGTCGTTGTCTTCGCCGGAAATTTCGACGATCACCTTAGGCGGCGTGCGACAGTATTAGAGGCCATCAAGTCATCAGGACTCACTCTGAAGCCGGATAAGAGCCGCTTCGCTTACGATGAGCTTCTATTCCTAGGCCACGTCATCAGCAAATCTGGAGTACGCCCCGACCCACAGAAGACAGCTGCCACGGCAATGTTCCCGCAGCCAATCGACAAGAAGGCAGTGCGTAGATTCCTTGGCATGTGTGCCTACTATAGGCGCTTTGTCAAGGAATTTTCACGAATCACGGCACCGCTAACACATCTAACCAAATGTGATGTCGAGTTCAAGTGGTAAACGGAGCAGGCCGACGCATTTCAAGAACTCAAACGACGCATGCAGTCGCCGCCGGTACTTGCACACTTCGACGAGGACACCGTTACCGAAACCCACACTGACGCCAGTAGCCTAGGCCTGGGTGCCGTCCCAGTCCAGATGAAAGACTGACTAGAACGGTTGATATCTTATGCTAGCGGGTCGCTGTCAAAAACGGAAAGCAATTATTCTACGACTGAAAAGGAATGCCTCGCCCTTACTTGCGCTTTAGCAAAATTACGCCCTTACCTCTAGGGCAGGCCATTCAAAGTCGTCAGCGACAACCACGCGTTGTGTTGGCTAGCTAACTTAAAGGGCGCTTCAGAATGGCTGGCGCGGTGGAGCCTCAGACTGCAAGAATGTGGCGCCACCTTAATATACAAGTCCGGAAGAAAACACTCTGACGCCGACTGCTTATCCCGCGCCCCCATCGATCCCCCGCCGCAAGATGAGGACGACGACGCCTTCCTTGGAATAATAAGCATGGAAGACTTCACTAAACAGCAACGAGCAGACCCGGAGCTAAAAGGCCTCTTCGAGTATTTGGAAGGGAACGCCGACTTTGTCCCTAGGGCATTTAGGCGCGGGTTCTCTTCGGTAAAGCTACAAAACAACCAGCTCGTGAAGAACTTCCACCAGTCCGCAACAGCTACCTTTTTGGTGCACCGCAACGCTACGTCTAGAAGTACTGCAAGCCCTACACGATGATCCAACCGCTGGGCATCTCGGATTCTCGCGGACGCTGTCGAGGATACAGAAAATGTATTACTGGCCGCGTCTGACTGCCGACGTCGCCCGTTACGTCAAGACCTGCCGAGACTGTCAGCGACGCAAGACACCACCACAAGGCCAGCAGGATTACTACAGCCGATCGAACCTCCTCGTCGACCATTCCATCAGATTGGGATGGATTCGTTGGGGCCGTTCCCGACGTCAACATCCTGGAATAAGTGGATCGTCGTGGCGACGGACTATCTCACCCGCTTCGCTGAAACCAAAGCTCTACCAAAAGGCAGCGCAGCCGAAGTGGCGAAATTTTTCATCGAGAACATCCTGCTGCGACATGGCGGCCCAGAAGTCCTCATCGCCGACAAAGGAACGGGTTTGATAGCAGAGCTCACCCAAGCCATTCTGCAATACAGCCAGACAAGCCAGAGGAGGACAACTGCATACCATCCGGAAACGAATGGTCTCACGGAGCGCCGGAACAAGACGCTCGCCGACATGCCAACATGCTTCAGTGGGCTAGGCTGCAGTGGCACCGGCACCATGTTTAATCGCTGCTTGTTCTTCATGCAGTTCTTCGGCTGCCTTGCTTTACTCCCTCCCCCCCCCCACCGTTTGCGGCTGCGGCATCACATGGCTTGGAACTGCTTCGTCTGACTTGGCCTACTTCGCGGTCGAGCACGTGGATGTCATCGAGTGCTTGCCCAGGAATTTCTCTATTGCTACCATATGCGATTACCTCGGCGTGTCCCACTTCAAGCTACAGCATGCCAATCACCCCGGTGTCCTGTCCTTTGATCAGCGAATCATCGACAACTCTCGGTCTGTGACGTCAACAGCCGACGGTATAAATGTCCAGCGCATGGATCGACTCTTCAGTGGGCTATGCTGCAGCGGCACCGGCACCATCTTTAATGGCTGCTTGTTCTTCATGCAGGTATGTTACTATTCTGATGCCGAGTGTATCCGATCTGATGATCGCTTTCTGCTGCTGCTCCCTTGCCCACAACTTCTTGTATCCTGCTGCTCGCATGCATTGTATTGCGCAAGTTGTCTCCTCATGAGCGAAGATGTGGAAATCAACCCTGGCCCGGGCCCTCGGTCTTAGTCTAGGCGTGGATCTGGTTCCGCTCTCGATCAGAATGATGATGCTCGCCCTTTCTTTGATAGCCATGGCAAAAAATGGCTGTGGCTTAGCTAAGGTTAAGCCCAGGATGCGAAGCATACTAGCCTTTATTTTAGTTGTTGAACCACTGTTTAGCCCCGTGAACTGCTGTTGCGTGGCTATATTTGGTTCGGCTAGACGAAGAAACAACTCATGCAGGCGAACGCACGAGCTGAGACCCGGCTATGTAGCTACGCGGCCGCTAGCTAGCGCACGAGTTGAGCCTCCGCTTTTGCAGCTGTTATGACGTCATATGGTAGCTACGCGGCCGCGCGTGGCGCAGCAAGAAAGAACGTGGCTGTGCGGCTAGTATGCTTTGCATAATAGAAGCAACTTAATAACAAACATAGCAAACGTGAAAGAGAATAGACCCACATATGAGACGCGCAACAATGAACAATGGCTCATACCCTCAATGGTAGCTACGCGGCCGTGCGCGGCGCAGCAAGGAAGAGCGTGGTTGTGGGGCTAGTATGCTTCGCATAAAACAACCCTTCGGTATCCGAAATGTTCTCTAAATTATTGGAGGGGCAGACTCAGTTGGCACGAGATGTTGCAGAAATTGTCATTTCAACAGTCAGTCGCGCGTCGCTTCGATGTTTTAGAGTCACGTGTTCATGCACTAGAATCCATTCCTATGTCCAAAGACTCTAGTTTACTGTCATATCATAAGAACCCAACAAACACTGACACCAAGGACAACATAGGATGTACTTGGTGTCAGTGTTTGTCGGCTTGTTATATGACTAATAAAAATCGGGACCCTCGGTTAACTCCCTCTCTTCTCGTCTAGTTTACTGTGTGATTTACGTACTGAAGTAAGTGCCTTGACTACTAAGGTAACGGAGTCGGTCTTAAAAAACTACAGTCTTGAAAATCATTCTCGTAGAAACAATCTGATAATACACGGTATTTCTGGAGCAATGAATGAAAACGCTACCACCCTGATGACTGTAGTTTCATCTGTGTTTACTGAGCACCTGAAGACTAGCTGCCCTCATATTGAGCGCTGCCACAGGCTCCTTAGAGGACACAATGGTTACATTCGTCCCGTCATTGTAAAATTTTCCAACTTCAGCGACAGAACCGAGGTTCTTAGGAAAGTCTCAAAACTCAAGGGCTCAAATTTCGTCATTAAAGATTTCTCTTTTAGGGTTCGGCTAATTCGGAAAAAAATCTGGGACGCATCAACCTCTCTTCGGGACAGCGGTTCTGTTGTGAAGTTGAGATATGATCATGCTTTCATTGACAAGGTTCGTTATAACTGGGATGACAGTTCAAACTCATTACTAATGGCACCCGCTCAACGTGCTTCTTCTGAATCTGGCCGTTTGACTTCCGTTCCGTCCACTTCCTCAATTCATCCTGGCCGTTTTGAGAACCTTGTTGTCCTAAATATAAACACTCGTAGTATGGTTAAAAAAATTGCCTGATTTATCGTCCCTAATATCTCCCTGTTTCTCCCTTAAGAAGAAACTAGGAATAGCCAAGAATCAGATGTGTGCGTTGAGAGACAAGGCCGGCAATATCGTTACTAATATGGATGACATAGTTCAAGTGGCTGAGGAGTTCTACAAAGATTTATATAGTACCAGTGGCACCCACGACGATCGTTGAAGAGAGAATAGCCTAGAAGAATTCGAAATCCCGCAGGTCACGCCAGAAGAAGTAAAGAAAGCCTTAGGTGCTATGCAAAGGGAGAAGGCAGCTGGGGAGGATCAGGTAACAGCAGATTTGTTGAAGAATGGTGGTCAGATTGTTCTAGAGAAACTGGCCACCATGTATAAGCAATGTCTCATAACCTCGAGCGTACCGGAATCTTGGAAGAACGCTAACATAATCCTAATCCATAAGAAAGGGGACGCCAAAGACTTGAAAAATTATAGACCGATCAGCTTACTGTCCGTTGCCTACAAAGTATTTACTAAGGTAATCGCAAATAGAATCAGGAACACCTTAGACTTCTGTCAACCAAAGGACCAGGCAGGATTCCGTAAAGGCTACTCAACAGTAGATCATACTCGCACTATCAATCAGGTGATAGAAAAATGTGCAGAATATAACCAACCCCTTATATATAGCTTTCATTGATTACGAGAAAGCGTTTGATTCAGTCGAAACCTCAGCAGTCATGGAGGCATTACGGAATCATGGTGTAGATGAGCCATATGTAAAAATACTGGAAGATATCTATAGCGGCTCGACAGCCTTCGTAGTCAGGTCAGTCAGGTCAGGTCAGTTTATTTCCTTAAAGGCCCCTTTATCAGGGGTGTTACATAAGGGGTGGGGTACATCTTGTAACAAAAAATTCAACATGATAACAAACGAAACATTTGAAAAGTGATACATACTTTGTACAAACAAGTGCTTACTCGTGTCAAATTGTCAATTAGAATAAAGAAGCAACAGTAAATTTGGCCGAAGAGAAGAAACAGTGGTAATGGACAAATCATTTTAGTAACTAGTGTAACATATGAAGAAAGGTAGATACATTGCATACAATCAAAAAAGTACAGTAGGTGATGAATTTGTACAAAATGGTAATTAATTTGACAAAATAGAAGCAACCTCAGCAATGAACACATGGTGATTATTTGTATATACAACATGGTTGGGAAGGGCATTCCAATCAGTTGCTGTTCGCAAGAAAAAAGAAGCAGAGAAGGTAGTTGTGTGTGAGCGTGGTTTTAAAACTTGGAGTGGATGACGAGCGCGTTGCGATATTCTTGCGGGTGGAATGATGTATGGCTCACGATTAAGGGAACTGTAGAAAAACTTATGAAAGAGAGCAACGCTGGCTATCTTACGGCGGTGCGAGAGAGACTGTAACTCAGATTTCTCTTTTAAAGATGATATGCTTACGTCATATGAATAGGATGAATGAATGTATCTTACCGCACGATTTTGGAAGCGCTCAAGTGCGTTAACGAGATATTTTTGATATGGGTTCCAGATTGGCGACGCATATTCGACTTTAGGCCTGATAAGCGATTTGTACGCTGCAAGTCTGACATCCTGAGGCGCATGAGGATGTCAGAAAGCAACAAAGAAAGCAACAAAATCCCAATAAAGAAAGGCGTCAGACAGGGAGATACGATCTCTCCAATGCTATTCACCGCATGTTTACAGGAGGTATTCAGAGACCTGGAGTGGGAAGAATGGGGGATAAAAGTTGATGGAGAATACCTTAGCAACTTGCGATTCGCTGATGATATTGCCTTGCTTAGTAACTCAGGAGACCAATTGCAATGCATGCTCACTGACCTGGAGAGGCAAAGCAGAAGGGTGGGTCTGAAAATTAATCTGCAGAAAACTAAAGTAATGTTTAACAGTCTCGGAAGAGAACAGCAGTTTACGATAGGTAGCGAGGCACTGGAAGTGGTAAAGGAATACATCTACTTAGGGCAGGTAGTGACCACGGATCCGGATCATGAGGCTGAAATAACCAGAAGAATAAGAATGGGCTGGGGTGCGTTTGGCAGGCATTCTCAAATCATGAACAGCAGGTTACCACTATCCCTCAAAAGGAAAGTGTATAACAGCTGTGTGTTACCAGTACTCACATATGGGGCAGAAACCTGGAGGCTTACGAAAAGGGTTCTGCTCAAATTGAGGATGACGCAACGAGCTATGGAAAGAAGAATGATCGGTGTAACGTTAAGGGATAAGAAAAGAGCAGATTGGGTGAGGCAACAAACGCGGGTAAATGACATCTTAGTTGAAATCAAGAAAAAGAAATGGGCATGGGCCGGACATGTAATGAGGAGGGAAGATAACCGATGGTCATTAAGGGTTACGGACTGGATTCCAAGGGAAGGGAAGCGTAGCAGGGGGCGGCAGAAAGTTAGGTGGGCGGATGACATTAAGACGTTTGCAGGGACAACATGGCCACAATTAGTAGATGACCGGGGTAGTTGGAGAAGTATGGAAGAGGCCATTGCCCTGCAGTGGGCGTAGCTAGGCTGATGATGATGATGATATCTATTCATTCCCCCATGTTATCGGCATCACAGAGACTTGGCTGCACAATGCTATTTACGAATTTGAGTTCACTCCACCCGGTTTTGTTGCCGTGCGCTTAGACAGGATTTGCGGTACTGGCGGTGGCGTGGCACTGCTTATCCGGTCGGATCTACGATTCTCAGTCTTGCCTTTTCCTCCAGAAACAGAATCCGTGTGGTGTAAAATTTACCTTCATAATCGATGTATTGTGATTAGTGTTATATATCGTCCCCTCGGCTCTACTCTTGATGTTCTTCATGCTGTTGCAAATTTCATGAGCGAGATTAACATTGCTTCGCCGAGTTTTATCTGTATGGGTGACTTCACCGCCCCTGGTATCCACTGGTCATCATTGTCTATAGTCGGTCGCAACGCAGCTATTTGTAAAGAACTAATAAACATTTCCTTGTCCTTTGGTCTTACCCAGGTTGTTCCTAGTGCAACCAGATTAACTTCCGTCCTTGACTTAGTTTTTTTAAGCGCAACCTAGCCGAACGTGACTTCTCTTGCGAGGTAATTGATGGTATATCAGACCATAAAGGCGTTTTAGTGTCACTCTCCTGTCCAATTTCTAAATCCCCCTACACGTTTACTAGTTTCCCTGATTTCACTCGTGCGGACGACAATTACATTACTGATGTCTTATCTCATCATTTCGATGCGTTTAAAGCACTTGCAGACAATCAGGACGTCAACTGCCTTGCTAATTACTTTGAGCGTCTTGTCAAATCATGTATCGAACGTTTTGTGCCCATCAAAACTAAGAAAAGAAATTCTAACATTCCATGGATGACTCGTGATATCTTGTATTTGTCCCGTCGCGTTCGAAGTTTAAGGCGTTCCAGAAGAGGCACTGATCCCATGGCGTTGGATTGATTTGTTATGGCAAAGAATGAATTCAATCTTAAGTTGAAAAATGCCAAGGATTTCTTTTTTCGCGTTCGCCTGCACAATTTGTTAAGAACTAACCCACGAAAATTTTGGTCTTCTATTTTACCTCGCGATGCTTCATCCACTTCTTTCAGAATAGATAATGACGTCATCAACGACCCGGCGGTGATATCCGATGCTTTCGACGAGTATTTGCAATCCGTGTTTGTTTCCGATAACCACTTTATCCCGACGCTTACCAAATAGTATCTATCTTCGGAAGCAATCAGTGACGTTGAGATAAACTGGGAAGGCATCCTCAACCTTATAGTAAACCTGGATGTTTAGAAATGGACCGGTCCAAACGATATACACAACGCGTTCCTTGTTCGTTATTCGTTGTGGTCATCAAAATATCTGTCAGTAATATTCAGAAAGTCCTTATCATCCTCTACTGTACCTTCTTCATGGAAGTTAGCCAAAGTGCTCCCTCTTTATAAATCTGGAGATAAGCAGTGTTGGTCCAACTGCAGACCAATTTCACTGACGTCACAGTCATGCAAAATGTTGGAACACATCATTCATAAGCACATCACGCTCTTTCTGGAATCAAATAATTTACTGTCAAACATTCAACATGGGTTTAGGCGCGGTTTTAGCACGTTGACGCAGCTAGTTAAGTTCACGCATGACATTTCATTTAACCTGGATCTAGGCAACCAGGTTGATCCCATTTTTATAGATTTCTCGAAGGCATTTAACACCGTTTTACATTCTAAACTTATTGCTAAACTTATTGCTGTACTGAATAATCCACATTTAGTTAACTAGATTGTAAGCTTTCTCTCATTTCGCTCCCAGTTCGTCTCTTACAGTTCGACTAACTCCGCTACCGTTGATGTGACATCAGGTGTGCCCCAAGGATCCGTCCTTGGGCCACTTCTTTTTTTTATTATACATAAACGATTTGCCACTTCACTGCTCTTCTAACATCCGTCTCTACGCTGATAACTGGGTTCTATATGAAGTGATTAAATCTTCTAATGATCATTATAGCCTTCAAGAGTCGTTTTCTAGATTTTGCGATTGGTGTAACACTTGGCAAATGAACAGTAATTTCAATAAACCGTTCTGATGTCTTTCTGCAACAAATCTTCCCCCTCCCTTTTGAGTTATTCGTTCAATGGCCATGCTGTAGATAAGGTTTCTGAATGTAAGTATCTTGGCGTCATTTTTACGCATAACATGTCATGTTCCAAACACATTGATTTCATATGCAGTAAAGCAGTAAAAAAATTCGGTTACTTGAGGTGAACGCTAACGCATTCTCCTAAAGACACAAAGTTACAAATGTATAAATCTCTAATCCGCCCTGTTCTTGATTATGCATCTGTAGTTTGGAACCCGCATAAGCAGTTAGAGATTAATAAACTAGAAGCTATACAGAAAAAAAGCTGTGCGATTTATGTCATCGTTACGATCGCGACTTTTCGCCCTCTTCGACAATTTCTTCCTTGAACCTAAACACACTCTCTTCTCGTCGCCGTGTGGAATCATCAAAATTCTTGCATTGCATTGTCTATTCTTTAGTTAGGCTCTCAAATGATAATTACATTACCTTGGCGCCGGGATCATCGTCGAGAAGACATCATGACCTAAACTTGATACCCTACTACGCACGTACTAACATGTTCAAATTCAGCTTTTTTACCCGCTCAATCGAAGACTGGAATTCATTACCTGGGTCCACTCGCTCATGCTCATCCCCAATTTTTGCAACCGCCATCCCAGATGCATAATTGTGCTCACCCATGTTTGGCAGCGTTTGTATAACTTCTTGTGTATTTTCTTTCATTTTCTTTCATCAGCTGTCTTTTGTAAAAGTGTTCACTTCTGTTTATTTGTGTATCTTCCTTTCATCAGTGCTCTTTAAAAGTGTTCACTTGTGTTTACCGCTGTATACTCCGATGTATTTTCTGTACCTTTTCTTAATCCATTCCTGCTATACCGCAAACTGCGCTGCAGTATGTATAAATAAAATAAATAAAATAGAAATGTATGTCGACGTCGAGCACAAGACGTGGGACGCCGTCCTGCCATACGTAACCTTCGCTCACAACACGGCGGCGCAAGAAACAACACAGATTACGCCGTCCGAGTTGGTTTACGGCCGGAACCGAACGACGACGCTCGACGCCGTGCTGCCGCACGTCACTGACGAGGACAATCTTGACGTCGCAAAGTATCTCCAGCGCGCCGAAGAAGCCCGACAGCTCGCCCGCCTACGAATCAAGAACAAGCAGCATACCGACAGCCGACATTACAACCTCCGACGACGCTTCGTCGAGTACCAGCCCGACGACCGTGTTTGGATTTGGACACCGATACGCCGACGAGGACTCAGTGAGAAACTACCGCTGCGCTATTTCGGACCCTAGAAGGTCATCCGACGTATTGGCGCACTGGACTATGAGGTCGTGCCAGACGGCATTTCGCATTTATAGCGGAGCCGCGCACGATCTGAAGTGGTCCACGTGGTGCGCCTTAAAGCCTTTTATGGACGCTGACGAACTTCCTTATTTTGTTGTTTTCTTTGTACGAGTACGAGTGCTTTTCTTTATTACTTTCGTTTGTTTGCAGCGTCGGGTCGATGCCTTCTAAGAAGGGGGTATTGACACGTGTACTTATCTTTATGGGGCGACCACGTTTCGTCACCTAACAAATGTAATCGCACGGCGCGCGCCACGCCTGCATGTATCCTAAGTTTCTGGAAAGTTATCGATGCTTCAATCCGCTGTCTGTTGTCGCCGAACCTTGTGAAATCTGATTTCATCACGTGATGGCGAATGGTGTAGAACTTTGTGGAAGGCACGCGGGTCACAACGATTAGTCTGGAACATTAGACGACTGCTGTATAAAAGCCGACGTGCTTGACCCGCTGTTTAGATTTTTGACGATCGCCGACCGTGTTCGCCGCTATCGTTGTGCTGTCAGTGTAGCCTCTTTTTGTGGGCACAGGTTCGCCCAATGAAAGTTTTATATTTCACATTATTGCTACTGTGTTCAACGTCACCACCACGTGACAATATCGTTAATCATATAGAAGCCAGTGAACAAAGACACCAAGGATAACATAGGGGGAACTACTTGTACTTACTAATTGAAATAAAGAAATGGTAATGACAGTGAATGAAAAAACAGCTAGCTGCAGGTAGGGCCACGTCTTCGCATTAGGCGTGCGATGCTCTGCACTCTTAAAACGATTGCACCCTTCGGGGTGTACTATCGGCGTCAAATGAAAGTTGAACAGCGGAGCGTGTGGCCCAAGCACAAGTTAAGATATATTGCGCGTCGTCCAGTCATCACCTTTGGCAGGCGCCCACATCCGATGTTGCCGCACTGCGCGATCCCACTCTAGTGAGATAATTTCGCTTTTGTCCTGGCTCTTACATTTGAAAGGGAGGACACATAAAATAAAAAGGAAGCTAAAATATTGGAGTTTACGGCGAGTCTTGTCGCACAGATCGCCGAAGCCACAAGTGCTGTCAGCGCGAATAGGGTTCGCGTGGTGCAGTTTGCACCGTTATCGCTCGCACCGCGCGCGCGAATCTACCTTGCGATGACGGTGCACGGTGCGGGCGATGACGGTGCAAACTGCACCACCCGCACCGCTATTCGCGCTGACACCACTTGTGGCTTGCGCGATCTGTGCGACAAGACTCGCCGTAAACTGCAATATTTTAGCTTCGTTTTTATTTTATGTATCCTCCCTTTCAAATGTAAGAGCCAGGACAAAAGCGAAATTATCTCACTAGAGGGGGATCGCGCAGTGCGGCAACATCGGATGTGGGCGCCTGCCAATGGTGATGACTGGACGGCGCGCAATATATCTTAACTTGTGCTTGGGCCACACGCTCCGCTGTTCAACTTTCATTTGACGCCGATAGTACATTTATCCCGCAACGATAATCGTCATCTGCCTTGCTTGCGTTTCCTTTCTTGTAAACTCGTCGGCGCTAGCTACTTTCCTGTCGAGAATGCTGCGTCACACTGATAACGCGCATGCCGTTCGTGACTGGGAAGTGCCGGGCTCACAGCGTTAAAGAAAGGAAACGCGGGCAAGACAGGTGACGATTATCGTTGTGGGTCAAGGTAAGCCCCAAAGGGTGTAAATTTTTCTAAGAGTGTAACCAATTGAGCTCCCGCGGCGACGTTTTCCCATTCACTTTCTTGGGTACTTATGATTTACTACCAGAACTATAGTGTGCTAGAATACGGTTCAAAGGACGAGAGGCTGGGGTGGCGCGTGCTTTGCAGTGAGGCACGCAACGACAAAAAATACTGTGGCGGCGCTGCGATCGAAGTTGATTGTGCCGCACCAAGGTCGTGCTGTTGGAAACTGCTGGTGATTCTGCTCGGCGGGGTCGTTCGTATTGCTTCGCGCGCTACTGTTTGCGATCAGACCACTCGATTGGTGTTTATAATTGGGTATGGCACGTATTTATGTCTTTGGAATAGATGCCTCCTTTCTTTTCTTTATTTCATTCTACTGATATTTAGTGCGGGTGGGTGCCGATGCGTGCATTGCGGCCGAAGTGTCGGCTTTCATTCTACGATGTTATTGTACGATTGCCTTAGGAGGACAAATATTGTTACCGTTCTTCAAGCAGTATATATATCTCGCTTGTTTTTGCGCATATAGTTTTTCATCAGTAGGTCTTGTGAAACGCAGACGGAAAAACATATGTAAACTTCCTTTAACCCCCCTTCCCCCCCCCACTCCTTGCCGCTTTAAACAAACGAAACATATCGGCCCAATGCTGCACCCTGGCGGCACTCACATTTTATTTTATTTATTTATTTTATTTAGTACATACTGCAGACCTTTCGGTCCAAGCAGAGGGGCAATAGAACGTATACAAACAAAAGAGAACAAATTAAGAACAAACTAATACAGATTTATACAAATTTTAGTCACACTGTGTCTGTAAACTGTCGTTCCAGTCTGATATTGTTCTGGGAAAAAAAGAAAATTTAAACGTGTTAGTTCGAGCATAATAGGGTGTTAGTGAATCCGGATGATGCTGTCTTGTTTGCCGTGTTAGTGCAGGCGTTATATAAGTCGATGGTTTAATTTCAAGCCTGTTGTTGAGAAGAAGGGAAAGGAATTCAAGTCTTAGCAGCTTTCGGCGCGATTCAAGAGTAGGTATGGAGTTTTCTGTCATAATTTTGGAGGGAGAGTCCAGTCTTGCGAATTTATTATATATAAACCTGACTGCCTTTCTTTGTATTTTTTCAAGACGCACGATATTTGATTTAGTATAAGGATCCCATGATATACATGCATACTCTAACTTTGGTCTAATAAATGTAAAATAACACAGTAATTTCACGTTAGGAGGGGCATTTTTCAGTTTTTGTCTTAGAAAACAGAGTTTGCGGAAAGCAGAAGAACAAATATCATTAATGTGCATGTTCCATGACAATGTGGAAGTCAAAGTAACACCTAAGTATTTGTAATTGTGAGTTTCACGCAGAGCTGAAGAACCTAGCGTATAAGAAAAAGTTAGTGGGCTTTTTTTACGAGTAACACAAAGAAATACGGATTTATCAGCGTTAATAAACATACCCCATTCATTACACCACTTTAATATGTTATTTAAATTCTTTTCGAGGACAGTCTGATCATTCTGACAAGTTATGTCACTGTACAAAATACAATCATCGGCAAACAGTCTAATTTGCACACCAGGAGTTATGGTTTTAACAATGTCATTTATATAAATTAAAAACAGTAAAGGCCCCAAGACACTACCTTGGGGCACCCCTGATGTGACCGGGAGAGTGGCCGAGCTATGTTCACCTATTGTAACGTACTGAGTGCGTTTGCTCAGGTAAGCAATAATCCAGTTTATGAAAATGTCTGGTATGCCAATAATTCTAAGTTTGTATATTAATTTGTCGTGCGGAACCTTATCGAAGGCTTTTCTGAAATCTAAAAATATTACATCTATTTGGCCATTATTGTCTAGAGATAAAGCAAATGAATGAATCACTGATACCAATTGCGTTACAGTCGAATAACCCTTTCTGAAGCCATGCTGAAACTCCGTGAGCACATTGTTTTCAGCTAAGAATTCTTTTATATAGTTTGCCACGATGTGCTCCAAGAGCTTGCAGCATTGTGATGTCAGAGAAATGGGACGATAATTTTGTAATCTTAGTCGATCTCCTTTTTTAAATATTGGAACAACTCGGGCCACTCTCCATTCATCGGGCAGTTGTGCCGACAGCACAGACGCAGAAAAAATTCGTACAAGAAAGCTGGCAATAAGTTCAGGATAACGTTTTAGAAAGATGTTAGGGATTTCGTCAGGGCCACAAGAAGCTTTGGTTTTTAGGTTTACCAACATGTTCACAATTCCAGCATAAGAAATAGAATCCACATGGAATACCTGTTTCAGAGGAAGCATAGTAATGCAATCATCTGACACTGCAAATACACTTTGAAAATACTCATTAAAATGTTGTGCTATGTCTTTGTCATTAGTTATTGATGTGCCCTCAATTATTATTTGTGAAATCGGTTTCTTTCTTTCCTTCATATGGTTCCAAAATTTTGTAG
The DNA here is from genome assembly GCF_038994185.2 of Dermacentor albipictus. Lineage (NCBI taxonomy): Eukaryota > Metazoa > Arthropoda > Arachnida > Ixodida > Ixodidae > Dermacentor > Dermacentor albipictus. The sequence goes on along the minus strand of NW_027225570.1, from coordinate 3,778,421 downwards.
GATCATTTTTAATAAAGTTAGGCAGAGAGTTGTTATAATAGTAACTCTTTGCAGCAGTCACCTTCTGTTGAAGAGAGTTCTGCGCCTCTTTTATTTTAATAGGATTACCATGCTTTCTTTTTAACCTTTTTACCTTGCGTTTAATATGAATAACATCGCGTGTCACCCAAGGTGTGTGTTTGCGAACTTTCTTTTTTTTACTAGGGATGAATTGGTTCATGCAAAAGTGGCACATAATTTTGAATCGATTCCACAGAGAACAGGCATCAGTGCTGATAAAATCAACAAGACAGTTTTCCATGTGCTCAATGATGGACACATCATCGGCATGAGAATAATCTTTGTAGCTAAGCACTGAGGAATAGTTTTGCGTCATCTGTACAACTGGTAAGGTAATGCTCACTAGCCGGTGGTCGGAAAGTCCTTCTTCAATACAAACAAAATATTCCGGAAAATCCTGGCTAAGAAATACCAAATCGAGAATGGATTTGCAAATGCCCTGTAAGCGTGTCGGTTCGCGCACCACCTGTTTCAAGTTATAACGCAGCATAATATTGAAGATAATGTTGGCGTGCTTGCTGAACGCGTTTCCAGTATTAAGGCGCTCCCAGTCGATGTTCGGTAAATTAAAGTCACCTGCCAATATAATCTTATTCTTTCTGTGCCTGTTCATTTCATCATCTAATTTTTGTAAGTATTCGGGAGTAGTATCCGGTGGTCTGTATATGGCGTAAACAATAAAGCTGTGACCCCAAGAACTTATCTTGACGCGCAAACATTCAATCTCAGGGATATCTTCCAAGAGATGGGCAGAAATGCCATTTTTGATCAGGACGGCAACACCACCCCCCCTGGTGCGCCTGTCTTTTCGGAACACTGTATAGGAAGGAGGAAATATATCGTCACTTATGTCATCATGTAGCCAAGTCTCAGTTAATACAGTAATATGAGGGTCATGTTTCAGTAATAAAATTTCTAATGCATCAGCTTTATTTTTAATACTGCGGGCATTGACATTAATCAGTCTGAGCTGCTTATGTGGCCCTTGGAGAGCGCGTCAATCCTGCGAGTTTGTGGAATGGTTTAGCTCGTTTGCTGTGGGAGTCCGAAGGGAGCTTTGAGGAATTTGTACGCGTCTGTTTTGGCATTCATCCCAATAAAAAGTATCCTTGCCAATCTTAAGCTTATCGTGGATCAATGAAACTCTTTTTTTAAGCAGCCGGTCTTCTTTACAACTGTCCCAGAGGAGTTTTCTTTTTTTTAGTGTGGAAGGGGAATAATCGTTCTGAATGTAGATGTCAGACCCTTTAAGTTTCTTGCAGTTTGCAAAAATTGCTTTCTTTTCACTGTAATCCTGAAGGTAAATTATTACCGGTCGGTTTCCTTTGTTTTTTCCTAGCCTATGTATTCGACCAATCGACTCACATTTCACACCCAGCTTGTCTTGGAATATTTCCTTGACGATCTTTTCCTTCATCATGGATTCGGTTTCGTCGGCTAACTCCTTGATCCCGTAAATAATCACATTGGAACGCCTGCTATGGTCCTCTAAACTAGTCAATTTTTTTGTCTGAAAAGTCATCACTTTCTCTAAGGATTTCAGCGTGGTTTCTACTTGACCAGTGTGAACTAGGGTTGCAGAAGAGTCAGGGAGTTTAGTTTGCACGTCCTCCAGAGTACGTTGTAAGCTGGCAAGTACACTATTTATGTTGCATAACTGCACTTTCATTTCAGTTACATCTGTGAGGATAGTTTTTTGGCCTTCAAGCAGCTGGTCATACAGTTCCTTTTGTGTCGGTCCAGGATTTGTTTCTATATCGCCACAAAGAAGTAACTTGCACACCTGTAAACACTCGTAAGCAAGGCTAATACACTGTTTGGGGCACGGTAGGACCACAATGCAACGATGGTCACTGCTAATTCTGCTAAATGTCACAGAGGGACCAACCTGCACAACGAAGAGCAGGTGCCTGGTCAGCATCGTTGCAGTGCCGGGTCCACCGTGCCCACTGAAGTTCAAGCAGCAGAGCGGTTCTTTTATACAGGCGGCTGTCGATGACGTCACGCTGCGCTGACCAAAAGGTGTCGCTAGAAGCTCAGGGCCATCAGAAGTTGACGGTGCGAAATGTCCGTTGGTTTGCACGTAGCCGCTCCTATCGATGCTGATACGGTGATCCACGTAGTGCGCGTGGCTAGTCGTTGATACGGCGGCGGTTCCCAGCAAAACCTGCACAACGAAGAGCAGGTGCCTGGTCAGCATCGTTGCAGTGCCGGGTCCACCGTGCCCACTGAAGTTCAAGCAGCAGAGCGGTTCTTTTATACAGGCGGCTGTCGATGACGTCACGCTGCGCTGACCAAAAGGTGTCGCTAGAAGCTCAGGGCCATCAGAAGTTGACGGTGCGAAATGTCCGTTGGTTTGCACGTAGCCGCTCCTATCGATGCTGATACGGTGATCCACGTAGTGCGCGTGGCTAGTCGTTGATACGGCGGCGGTTCCCAGCAAAACCTGCACAACGAAGAGCACAACGAAGAAGTATTGTTATAGAAAACGAAAACAAAACAGCAGTGCAACATTTCATTCACCTTTCCGTTTTCCTCTCATAACAGAACGCGGAAGAACCGGCAGAGGTTCTTTTATTGCGGTCGGCACTCGGGCGCCGAAAACAGTTTTAGGTAGCCATTATATATGCTACTGCTTGGCTCGTAAGCCGTGTGAAATTTTTGTCCAGTCCATCCTTAACAACAACTGCAACAACAAAACTCAGTGCCCTTTCACTCTGTGAGGAAGGATGACCGGCGAAGCTGTGTATGTGGGCCCCTTAATGGCGAACTGCACCTCCGCCGTGAGTCGGCCCGGTATTGTAACTATCTTCGGGATCGGCCCACGTAAAGGGAGTGCTTATAGGCTGCGTCACCTCGGCCACGGGCAGGCCTGGTATTGTACTATCTTCGAGATTTTTTTCTATACGCGGACACGATAGTGGGGAAAGTAGCCCTTAACAGCTTCGATGTTAAATGCATATGGCGTTGCGCTGCTAAACTCGACCTCATCTATTTATACCAGGTCGCGGAATTTGATGGTAACTAAATGAAAAAAAAACAGTCATGTATTTCAGTTTAGGTGCACGTGAAAGAGACCCAGATGGTGGGAACTGATCAGGGTGCCTCATAAGCATATCGCCAGACGTATAGAACTAGATTTCGTTTTATTAAACAAAAACAAAAGGTAGCTGCGTCTTCCGGCTTTTTTCGACAGATGTAAGCAAAACAAATTATTCTCGAGTCTGATTCCTGAGAGAAACATGTTACGCTTATCTTATATTTCAGACCTAAATGTAATGCCATTCCAGAATGTACGTCCGCTCAAGTAAGCAGCTTCTGTATTATAAACCGCTGCGTTCAGTTATCCGGTGCACTATCATAAGGACAATTATGAAGCATGTAAAGGAACAGCATGCCTCACATACACGTAGATAATTGTACGTCTGCTGTGTTCATTGAAGAAGGTGTGTGTGGTGCATTGTGCACCCAGGTGAGACTGTGCACATTGTGCACCCAGGTTTAATGGTTTGCAGTCTTGCAGACTTGGTGAGACTGTCAAAAAAATGTTTTCCTTGCCTGAATCAACTTTGCAGATTTACAGGCTGTCCCAAAATGGGGCGTTTATATTGAATGAGAGTTAGGAGTTTGTTCAGCACAACCGATCAGCACTCGAGCGTTAATTCTCTCAGGAACTGGTGCTGCTTTGCGCAACAGCCACGACGGTCCAGCAGTCCACTCATTCGGAATGAGAGTCCTCACTTGCATCAGCCCCTAATATTCGGGACTTCAAAAGTGCTGTTATTCGTCACATTCAAACGCAAACGACTATTCAATAATATTTAGAAGTATATTATGAAGTCCAGTACGATCTGAATAGCAAATACCATTCGATTAAACTGTATGTTTCTCTTCATTTCGCCTGCTGGCACTTTGAAGGATATCACCAGTCAAGCCACGGAGAATACGTTGGTAAATACCTCCCGGTCTCCTCGATTCAGTCCGAGTACATAGCCAATATCTTGTCCCTAACACTGTTTGCTCATAGGTGGCGAGACACAAAACGTGCACCGTAGCGACATGCCTTTCGCGCCCCGGCTGCCTGCTTTTGGCTCGGTGACTGAGGTACACTGACCCCTGACCGCTCCTCACCCATGCGCAATGCGTGACCTACCGGGCGCTACGAAGGACGCGGCTCAGTGACACCTGCTGAAGATGAGCCGAATATCTCGACCGCACCCTTCTTCGCGGCGACGAGTGATGCCCCGTGACTTTCTAGCCCTGTCGAACGCCTCCGCCAATGTGGCCTCTTTGTGATTTTGATCGACAGCCTGTTCTGCAATCTGCCAGCGGTTCGTACCCCATATACCCCCACGGTGTCCGGTAACTCGCCAGCCTCCGACCCGCCAGAAACTTCGCCGCCTTTCTCGGCCTGCGATGGCACAATTTGCCTGCGCGGCGGCTGAAATATTTCGTGGCCAGCCTCTGACCATCGTTACCCACACCACCAGATTCTCGAAGCACCGGCCTCTTGTTCGCTTCGAAGGTCCCGGCACTTAAGGGCTGAGGCACGAGGGAGGATTTGGGCTGGTCTCAAAACTGAGGAAGGTTCACTCCAGAGGGATGAGGTTTCTCAGCGGCGGCGGTTGAGCCCGGCAGGTCCTCTGAGTTTTGAATGCTCTCCAGACGGTCCTCCTTCGCGTGCAACATCGCAATCACCCTCTCCAAGTCGAGGACGCGCCGGGAAGACGTGCCCAATCGCCCAAGTCAGCCTCGCGTTGTCGCAGCTCTAGCGCTTTCCGGCGTTCGCGGTGATCCGCGAACGCGGTGATCCGCGGTGATCTTCCTCGGAGCGTATCTCGCGCAAAAGCTCCCGGAGAGCTGGGCCTTCTAAAGTCCCTCAATCATTTAAAAGTACCGCCAGGCTTTGATCCAGCCGACAACGCCTGCGATAGGCTGATCCGTGACATGTGACCTTGCTCCGCCCCTTTGCCGCCATTAAAGTTCCTGCGCGCCGGGCGAAGTGCGCGCGTTTAGCCTGTTGTGCTATGCTCATCGCTGCGATAATTTCGTTCCGGAAGGTCCGAAATTCCTTGTTGCTGTGCGGTTGGGTGCCGAAACCGGACGAAGCATGGCAAGAAGTTATTTTGCATCGCGCGCGGCAACCAGAACATAACCAGACGAAAAGTGTGGTTACGCAAAATTGCACAGACGGACTTTGAACCGTCGGTAACAGCGCGACTATGCGAGGCAAGTAACATACAACGATACAAAGGTGCGATAGAAAGTATACACGTGCGTGTGTCGAGCGGTGATAATATTTCACTCGCGTGCATGAATATTGAGGGCCGAAGTTTGTGGAGATTATTTATTTTAGTTCGCTGTGAGCTCGCTGAATAGATCGGTATGACCTAGGATGCGAATGACCGAAATGCCTTGTTGCTGTGCGGATGGGTGCCGAGATCAGACGGAGGACGACAAGAAGTTATTTTGCATCCCGCGCAGCAAACAAAACCTGACCAGGAGGTAATTCTGGTTGCATAGAAATGGACGGAGAGACTGAACCGGCGGTATATAACTGCACGACTATGCGAGGAAAGTAACGTAGAGCGATACGAAGGTGCGAGAGAAAGTACAGACCTGTGTGTGCAGAGCTGCAGTATTATTTCATTCGCGCGCATGAATGTTGACGGCCGAAGTTTGTAGAGATTATTGATTTTTGTGCATTATGAGCCCGTTGACTTAGCAAGTGCAGTATGACCTAGCATGCAAGTAAATAGTGGGGCAGAAACGCATTACTCGCTCACAAATATCCGCATTGCGTTACGTGCGATAAAAAATAAAATTCAGCAGCGAATTTTACTTTTACATTTTCCTGCGTTTGTCCGCGCGTTGTTAACTGCGCTTTACAACATGTCCAAAAAGTAATTTCCAATATCCTAATCGTATCTTGTGCATTGCATATGTGAATAAATATATTGCTAAGTGCCTGCATTATTCTGTTTTTAAAAACGAATACTGCATAGCCACAGCTACTGGCCGTCAAATAATAAAGCGTAATACAGTATACCAGAGTACATCACATACAGCTGCGAGCTCGTTCCAAGTTTCCCTTACACTCGATGATGTTTCAGTAATCGGCAATGCCATTTTACTGATGAAAAACACACAACTGCAAATGAACATAAGAAAAACGCCACAAGCGTTCCACGGATTGCCAGCAAAACACCGTGCAGTAATAGCTGGGCCAATCCGCGTGCCTTTCGTACAAAGGCCCTCTAATTCTTACGGGGCTTTAGCGGTGCACGGAGGCGAAAAGGGATAAACACAACAATGCGCGTCATGATTCGAGTTTCGCGGCGGCGTCGCACGGTTCACGAGAACAGTCAACCGCATTCACACACGCGCACACACTACGCTTGATATTGGTGTGCCGCGAGATCAGATCGCGCTGGCAGCCCCAACACGGTCGAGGAGACACGCTGACACGACCGCCTCTTCATCATGTCACGACAGTTGTACTGGTTCGTAGCATTGAACCACAAGACACAGCAGTCGTGTAATCGCTACACGACAGACACACTCAGCGACAAGAAGACTGTTAGCGCACTCGTTTCCACAAACACACAGGATGTTGTTTAGTTGCCGTGAGGGTTGCGCGCTTTGAGAATCGCACGTTTGAGCGACGTTATGTCGAAAGTTTTTCGGTCCAAGCGACTGTCAGCCTTCATTTTTACACGACGTCTTCGTTCAATGCAACCGCTATGTGTACGCAGCACACTTACATGCAAAAGATTTCACAGAGCATACGGGATTAAGCGCAAGCAATCGCCAAGGCTCGCGCGGTGATTAAGCGCAAGCGAACGAAATGTAAACACGCGGGATCGAGGCGATCCAGCCCTCATTACGCTCCCTTGAGCTATTTTCTTGGAGCGCTCATTTGAAATTAAAGGACTAAATTTAGCAGTTGGGGTCCTTCTTTCGTTTTTCGCCACAGTCAGGCACCATGTAGGTTTTATTTCCGCGCGTATGCAGATATTTTTTCACGTCCCGAATGCCGCGGCGCCGCGGCTTAGCGTGGGCGCCGTCTGCTACAGGAACTTCCTAGGTGGCGCGCGCGGCAGATGTCGCTACCTTGGAAATGATAGAGGGACCTTAGGGCCTTCAAGGCCCATCTGCCTCCCGACGGCCACAATGCGCTCCAATTCATTGAGCAGTCCATCGGCCATCTCACGGCCTTCTTCCGTCTCGGCAGTACGCGTCTGCTCCGCCCGCTATGTCTCGTGGTCACGGATGATCGCTGTCAGCAAGTCCTGTCTTGCGGACGCCAGTTGTCAAAGATTGGTGTTAATGTATTCGCACTCTCCAAACTGGAGAGTATGGGACGACAAGAAACCCACCCCGCGTGCATTTACGGATGGCTTGACTGCTTACCGGTGAAAAGGTCCACGCCTGATCGACCGTGGACCAGAGGCATGAGGCGAGAGGCGACGGAAAAACACATGCTCAATTCAATAAAATAGAATCAGGCCAGACACATGGTGAAAAAAAATTGGAGGACGCTTAAGCTTCGCCTTCAAGAGTGGAACGCGATAGCGTTCCCGTCGACCCGCCAATGGGTGTAAGACAATGGGCTACAGGGCAGCCATCACTTACGAGGCGCCCCGCATCAGACGCGGTGAGCGTCGAGCCATATGGTCGAGCAACGCGGCGTTCGGCGCAGCAACGAAACGTGCGCCTGAGCAAGCGGAGCGAACCAAAGAACTCGGTATCCCGGAGGGGGAAATGATGCACGCCAGCCAAACGCCGTGATCGGCACGGGCAGAGAGATAGAGAGATAGTGATCTAAAGAAAGGAAGGACGCTTGATTCTGCGGAGGGAGCGAGGCGAAGCGTTGTCAGGGGAGAGAGTCCGAACCGCGACAGCTCCAATGCGCGCGTGGCGCGCCATCTGTCGGGGCAGCGCCGTACATGGAGAGGAGGGGCTCTTCTGTGTTTGCCGCAAGATGGCTCTCCGTGTGCGGAAAGCGCAGAAGAAATGCAGCGAAACGCACTTCGCTACTCGTGTAATTGCGACTTCTGTAAGTTACATGTTCATAATTACCTATATACACCACAGTATAACTTTCCACGGCTCGTTTCGAAGGCAACACCGCATTCACTAGAGGCGCGTTTGTACCTTTTGGAAGCATCGAAATCGTGGCTGAGTGGTAGCGTCTCCGTCTCACACTCCGGAGACCCTGGTTCGATTCCCACCCAGACCATCTTGGAAGTTGCTTTTTATTTATGGAGTGCCTGCCGTGATTTATCGCTCACGGTCAACGCCGCAAAACGCTGACGCCGACACCGACGCCGACGACAACGGCTTTTCTGTGACACGAGCTCCTTAACGCTATCGCGTTAAAAGAATACGCGAACTAGAATCAGAAGGTGCCAAGCTTCGCGGAACGCGTGCGGGTCCCACACAACATACACTCTGATGCGACGCGCGACACAAAGCACACCACGTGGGCGTTTTAACACTCGCGAAATAAACAAAAAATACGCGACACAAATGAAAGATACACGTGACAGTCTATGCGGCAAACACTACACTAACAGAAAATGCAAAAATGAACACGCGATGAATTAAATTAAAAATGGAACGCGATTAAAAAAAAAGAAGAGTCCGGCGCAAAGTTCCCAGAACAAGTTGGCACACGAGGCTTATTTGTCGCGTGCTTGCCGAGTTCCCGTTCTGAAGAACCGTCGGGCTGCTGATACCTCGCTGCCTAAGACCTTGACGGACTTGCACCGTAAGTCGATGTACCGACGAAGACTCCGCCCTGGGGGCGTCAGCCTGCCGTCCACCTCTTCGGCTGTCTCCCGGTGCACGACCACGCTGCTCCGTCTTTCAAACTACTCGGCTCGATCGCCGAGGCTTCCTCATCCCTCGTCACGCTCCAGCTACCCACGTGACCAACCTGTACGGCGAGCTCAGGGACATAAGAGAGCTTGCCTCCCTACCACCGTGTAAGCGGCAACGCGGCTGAGGCGGCAATGGCGGCCATGTTGGGATGGACGCAGGCGCGCACTTTGACAGGTGGTAAATATGTTTGTAACAAGGATTGCTGCAAGATACTCAGTGACGTATTTCCCTTATAATTTTCATCTGTGATGATGTTCAACTGTTTGTTCCTCAATCTGACTTCTTGCCAATGGATTTTACGCCCATTGAATCCATGGGTGTTGAACGCCTGATTCAAAATTTAAAGTTATCTGTTTCCGCTGGAGTTCAAGCTATACATTCAAAATTATTGAAAAGCACCAAGTTCCACTCGTCCATAATTCTTGCAGCACTCTTTATAATGTCATTGCTAGATTTTATTTTACCAAGTGACTGGAAGGAGCGGAAGGTGATTCCGTTGCATAAATCAGGTAACTCGCACGCGCTCGTTCATTATAGACCAACATCACTAACAACTGTGGCGTGAAAATTTCTTGAGAATACCATATGTGCAGCGTTTTGTCTTTCCTTGAATGTAATTTTTTTTCCGTTAGCGCCCTCTTCGGCCAAAACACCCTATCATAAGGGTGTATAACACAAATAAGGTGTGTTAAATCGTCGACTGAACGGTGTTGAACGCATTAATGCATCAATCTGGTTAACGTGTACATGTACACGCATTGGGCATTGTGTTTATGTATTGCATTTTTAATGGGAAAGCATTTTATGTCCTTTCAGGCAGAAAATCTGGCGTTCTCCAAAACAACAATCCATATCGGACCTTGCTCATGCCTATTTTGCCATTTCCCTTGAAAACATTAAGAACCGCGCCGCCCGTTTTATTCCCTCAAATTATTCACGTCATTCAAGCATCACGTCCATGGAAAGAACACTAGGTCTGTCTACCTGACCTTTGGTTGCATTACAATAGTTTCGTCTCTGTCTTTTTCATAGAATATTGACACGTGTACTTATCTTTATCGGGCAACCACGTTTCGCCGCTTAACAACTGTAATCGCAGAGCGAGGGACGCGCCTGCATGTATCCGACGTTTCTGGAAAGTTATCGACGCTTCTATCCGCGTGTCTGTTGTCGCCGAACCTTGTGTTATCAGATTTCATCGCGTGACACGAATGGTGTAGAACTTTGTGGAAGACACACGGGTCCCATCAGTTAATCTGGAACATTCGACGACTGATCTATAAAAGCCGACGCGCTTGACCCGCTGATCAGTTTTCCGACGATCGCCGACTGTGTTCGCCGCTTTCGTTGTGCTATAAGTGTAGCCTGTTTTGTGGGCACAGGTTCGCGCAATAAAAGCTAGTTTTGTATTCCACCGTACTGCTTCTTTCTTTGCCGTCACTACCACGTGATATCTGGTGGAGGTGCTTTACGTCCATGTACCGGACGCCCCCGACAAGCCGTAATACAAGCCCGGACCGCAAAGACAACACCAGCGCCGTCCCGGAACATCGAGCAAGCCGCCGTCTTCAACAGCTGCCCCCGGAGCACGGACTTCTACCTGAGAAGACCAAGAAGATTGTGGACAAGCCAACCCCAATGGCAGCCCCAGCATCCCCCATCGTGCTGCAGCAGCCCAGGGAACCTCCGACGTTCCGCGGATCAACATTCGAGGACCCGGAAACGTGGCTCGAAACGTATGAGAGGGTCGCTAAGTTTAACAGTTGGGACAGCGACGACAAGCTGCGGCATGTCTATTTCGCATTGGAAGACGCCGCCAGGACGTGGTTCGAGAATCGGGAAGCCACCTTAACGACGTGGGACCTTTTCCGAAGCGGCTTCTTGCACACGTTTACAAGCGTCGTGCGAAAAGAGCGAGCCCAAGCTCTACTAGAAACCAGAGTGCAGCTGCCAAACGAGACGATCGCAATCTTCACGGAGGAGATGGCCCGTCTTTTCCGGCACGCCGACCCGGAAATGTCGGAGGAGAAACAAGTTCGCTTCCTGATGCGCGGCGTCAAGCAAGACCTTTTCGCCGGACTTATTCGTAACCCACCGAAGACTGTGGCTGAGTTTTCTGCAGAGGCATCGACGATCGAGAAAACTCTGGAGATGCGCACCCGGCAATATAACCGCCAGCGACACACGCCGCAGTATGCCATCCAAGGCCTAGTTTCGGACGACCTTCAAGAGACCATCAGGGCCATTGTGCGCGAAGAACTGCGCAAGGTCCTGCCTTCGTCGCAGCCTCAAATGGCCTCTATCGCCGACATCGTGAAGGAAGAGGTGCACCAATCCCTTGGAGTTCCTGAGGTACAACCAGAACCACCGCAGCCGGAAGCAATGACCTACGCCGCCGCCGTCGCCCGCCGTCAAGGCCCCCCTGCGCGACCGCGCCAAGGTCCTGCAACACCGCAATTCCGTCGTCCACCGCCGCCGCCGCCCGCGCGCCCACCCGTCGCCCAGCGCACCTATACGAGGAAGACGGACATTTGGCGAGCCCCCGACCACCGCCCGCTCTGCTATCACTACGGCGAAGCCGGCCATGTGTACCGCCGATGCCCATACCGCGACATGGGTCTGAGAGGGTTCGCCGTCAACGCGCCACGTCCACAGCTTGGGGAGCGCCCACGTGACATTGCCGATTACCTAGCCGCCACTCAGTGGAACTCTCGACGACCGTCCCGTTCGCCGTCACCAGGCCGCTACCTGTCGCCGCAGCGCCGTCCATACACTGGCCCAGCCCGGGGCCACTCTGCGAGCCCATACCCGGAAAATTAAAAGCAGCAACCGATGGAGGTGCGGTTGCTGTTCGTCGAACTGACGAAGATCCTCCGCCGCCGACGAAGAAGACGAAGAGACCATCTCGACGACATAACGACACGCCGCCATCCCGACGAAGTCTGGAAGCCAAAACTACACCGACGAAAGACGACTTGACGACGCGACGTTCCAACCTCAGTTCAACACGACGCAGCCGTGATCCAACGCCAAGACCTAACTGCAATGCCAGACAAAGAACAACCGACCTCGACGTGCTTCTCGACGGCCACGCAGTCACTGCCTTAGTCGACACAGGGGTCGATTACTCCGTAATGACTGGACCCATCGCCGCCCAGTTGAAGAAAGTTAAGACCGCATGGGAAGGCCCTCAGATTCGCACCGCTGGAGGACACCTCATCACGCCGACTGGGATCTGCACGGCAAGAATAACCATTCATGACCGGACTTACCCTGCCACCTTCGTTGTCCTCCAACAGTGTTCACGAGACGTCATTCTCGGTATGGAATTCCTGGACCAACACGGCGCAATCATCAACCTGAAGTCGAAGTCAGTAACGCTGTCGGAAGATAAAGCAATGCCGCCGGAGAGCCCTCGTAGTCACCACGCCTTGAGTGTGCTCGAAGATCAAGTGAGCGTCCCGCCTCGCTGCAGCATCGTTATTTCGGTCAGCACCGAAACACCCGCTGACGTAGAAGGCGTCATTGAAGGCGACCAACGTCTACTGCTAGACCATGAAATTTGCGTCGCAAGAGGGATCGCTCGACTGCATGGAGGGAAAACTGAAGTGTTGCTGACAAACTTCAGCCAGGAGTTCAAGCACATCAACAAGGGCACGACGATCGCGTACATCGAGGAAATTCTGGAAACAAGTAATGCGTTTGTCCTCTCGGATTCCGCCGCATCTACCCCGACGACCATAGTTCCCGAACCAGACTACGACATTAATCCAAATCTCCCTATGATTAAGCAACAGCAGCTCAGAAGTCTGCTCCGACGATACAAAGGCTGCTTTTCGACGTCATCGAGGATTCGACAAACACCAGTCGCCAAGCATCGCATAATCACCGAGGAATGCGCTCGCCCACTCTGTCAGAGCCCTTACCGAGTTTCGGCGCGAGAACGTGAAGCTATAAGAGAACAAGTCGACGAAATGCTGCGCGACGACATCATCCAGCCGTCGAAAAGCCCGTGGGCATCCCCTGTTGTTCTGGTAAAGAAAAAGGACGGAACCCTACGTTTCTGCGTCGACTATCGTCGTCTGAACAAGATCACGAAGAAGGACGTATACCCCCTCCCACGGATAGACGACGCATTGGATCGGCTCTGCAACGCTAAATACTTCTCGTCCATGGACCTAAAATCTGGCTATTGGCAAATAGAAGTCGATGAAAGAGATCGCGAAAAGACCGCCTTCATCACCCCAGACGGCCTCTACGAGTTCAAGGTTATGCCATTCGGACTGTGCTCGGCGCCTGCAACGTTCCAGCGCGTGATGGACACGGTTTTAGCAGGATTGAAGTGGCAGACCTGTCTCGTATACTTGGATGACGTCGTCGTCTTCGCCGGAAATTTTGACGTTCACCTTAGGCGGCTGGCAACAGTACTAGAGGCCATCAGGTCATCAGGACTTACTCTGAAGCCGGAAAAGTGCCGCTTCGCTTACGAGGAGCTTCTATTTTTAGGCCACGTCATTAGCAAATCTGGAGTCCGCCCAGACCCGCAGAAGACAGCTGCCATAGCAAAGTTCCCACAGCCCATCGACAAGAAGGCAGTGCGAAGATTTCTTGGCATGTGTGCCTACTACAGGCGATTTGTCAAGAACTTTTCACGCATCGCTGAGCCGCTGACGCAGCTAACTAAATGTGACGTCCAGTTCAAGTGGGAAACGCCGCAGGCCGAGGCATTTCAAGAACTCAAACGACGCATGCAGTCGCCGCCCGTACTTGCGCACTTCGACGATCACGCCGATACCGAAATCCACACTGACGCCAGTAGCCTAGGCCTCGGCGCCGTCCTGGTCCAGAGAAAAGATGGACATGAACACGTGATAGCTTACGCTAGCCGGTCGTTGTCAAAAGCGGAAGGCAATTATTCTACAACCGAAAAGGAATGCCTCGCCATCGTTTGGGCTACAGCGAAATTTCGCCCTTACTTTTATGGCAGGCCATTCAAAGTCGTCAGCGACCATCACGCCTTGTGTTGGCTAGCGAATTTAAAGGATCCCTCAGGACGGCTGGCACGGTGGAGCCTCAGACTACAAGAATACGACATCACCGTAACATACAAGTCCGGACGAAAACACTCAGACGCCGATTGCCTATCCCGCGCCCCCATTGACCCGCCGCCGCAAGATGACGAGGATGACGACGCCTTCCTTGGAATAATAAGCGCGGAAGATTTCGCCGAACAACAACGAGCGGACCCGCAACTTAAAGGCCTCGTCGATTATTTGGAAGGGCACACCGACGTTGTCCCCAGGGCATTTAAGCGCGGATTATCTTCCTTCACGCTTCAAGACAGTCTACTCGTGAAGAAGAACTTCTCGCCAGTCCGCGCCAATTACCTTCTTGTTGTCCCGTCAGGACTTCGTCCAGAAGTATTGCATGCCCTACATGACGATCCGACCGCTGGACACCTCGGATTTTCCCGGACACTATCGAGGATACAAGAAAAGTATTATTGGCCGCGCCTGACCGCCGACGTCGCCCGTTATGTCAGAACATGCCGAGACTGTCAGCGACGCAAGACACCGCCGACAAGGCCAGCCGGATTACTACAGCCAATCGAGCCTCCTTGCCGACCATTCCAGCAGATTGGGATGGACTTGCTGGGACCCTTTCCGACGTCAATAACCGGAAATAAGTGGATCGTCGTGGCGACGGACTACCTCACCCGCTTCGCTGAAACAAAAGCACTGCCGAAAGGTAGCGCAGCCGAAGTGGCGAAATTCTTTGTCGAAAACATCCTGCTGCGACATGGCGCCCCAGAAGTCCTCATCACCGACCGAGGAACGGCCTTTACAGCGGAGCTTACCCAAGCCATTCTGAAATACAGTCAGACAAGGCACAGGAGGACAACGGCTTACCACCCGCAGACGAATGGTCTTACGGAGCGGCTGAATAAGACCCTCGCCGACATGCTAGCGATGTACGTCGACGTCGAACACAAGACCTGGGATGCCGTCCTGCCGTACGTAACATTCGCTTACAACACGGCGGTGCAAGAAACAACACAGGTCACGCCGTTTAAGCTGGTTTACGGCAGGAACCCGACGACGACGCTCGACGCCATGCTGCCCCACGTCACTGACGAAGAGAATGTTGACGTCGCTAGCTATCTCCAGCGCGCCGAAGAAGCCCGACAGCTCGCCCGCCTACGGATCAAGAACCAACAGAGGACCGACAGCCGACACTACAACCTCCGACGACGCTTTGTTGAGTACCAGCCCGGCGACCGTGTTTGGGTTTGGACACCGATACGCCGGCGAGGACTCAGTGAGAAGCTGCTGCGACGCTATTTCGGACCCTACAAGGTCATCCGACGTATTGGCGCTCTGGACTATGAGGTCGTGCCAGACGGCATTTCGCATTCACAGCGACGTCGCGCACGACCTGAAGTGGTCCACGTGGTGCGTCTTAAACCATTTTACGGACGCTAACGAACTTTCCTTATTTTGTTTTTTTTCTTTGCCATGAGTGCTTACTTATTATTTTCGATTGTTTGCAGCATCGGGTCGATGCCTTTAAAGAGGGGGGTAATGACACGTGTACTTATCTTTATCGGGCAACCACGTTTCGCCGCTTAACAACTGTAATCGCAGAGCGAGGGACGCGCCTGCATGTATCCGACGTTTCTGGAAAGTTATCGACGCTTCTATCCGCGTGTCTGTTGTCGCCGAACCTTGTGTTATCAGATTTCATCGCGTGACACGAATGGTGTAGAACTTTGTGGAAGACACACGGGTCCCATCAGTTAATCTGGAACATGCGACGGCTGATCTATAAAAGCCGACGCGCTTGACCCGCTGATCAGTTTTCCGACGATCGCCGACTGTGTTTGCCGCTTTCGTTGTGCTATAAGTGTAGCCTGTTTTGTGGGCACAGGTTCGCCCAATAAAAGCTAGTTTTGTATTCCACCGTACTGCTTCTTTCTTTGCCGTCACTACCACGTGACAATATGGTACTTTAACCCTTCTCTTAAAGAAAATCTTTTCACCACACCAAGTTACATCTCGTCTCACATCGACCACTAAAACAAAATTGATGTGCCATTTTTACATTTTGCTAAGAACAGCAACTGAATGGAACCGCCTTCCCGCCTTCCCAGTCTAAATTTCTGACACCACTAATTCAAGATCGTCGTTCAAAGTGTGTTATAGTTTAATTTGCTATTCTTGCTCGGTACAAGAAATATTGTATATTTTGACCACTCCTTTCTGTTGTGTCTACTAGGTCTTAAAATTATGCGTAATGAATTATTAAAATAAATAAATAGAATGTGACGTCATCAGCGCCTTGTATCACGCCAGCAGTGATAAAGAAGGTTGTGAATAGAACCTTTTTATAAGTGATCAGGGGTAATGAATGTGAAATAATCGAATTAGGGTGGAATAAAGGGGACTAAGGTTCATACAACGTATAGCAAGGTGGATTACAGTATATTAAGGTAGAATTGTGGAGGGCACCTGACAATGTATGAGCTCACGCATCACAGTCACGTAATAATTGCAAATGTACATCCCTGAAGTCATGAAGCTTTCGCATTCCTAAGTGACTGTCGATTTTTTTCTAGGATTTTGATATTACTGGCATGACGGCCACTCCAATACGTATCATCCAGAAAAGCTACGCACTTTCACTTACAATTTAATTATCATTATATTTCGCGCTCCTAGTAATAGTATTATGCAATTAAACACTTCTAAGAGAAACTGCAGTAGCAGAATGAAAACACGCGAGGAACCTGTACAATTCTGCACGAATATTTCGATGCCCTTAAGAGCCGAAGAAAAAGCGGCGAAATTACACAAGCTGTCTGGATACATTGCTGAAGAAACAGGGACGTGCTGTTAGACGAGCCCCTGCTGTACTATGGGATCAACATACACTTTTCTTGGTGAAGCCATAAATAAGACATTTATATTGGCGAGATCACGCCGGAATCTCTCAAACCCGTATCTCCACGTACCTTGCCTAAGTTATTCAGAGCTTTACTAAGGTACTAATCCGCTTTCTAAGCGCATCCTTTGACATAGATTGTAAGGTTCAGCCTATATATTAGGGGCTGGTGTCGTCAAAGCTGTAATTGCTTATCCACAGCATACACTTTTGCAAGCGCAGTCTTCAGTCTCCTCACGAATGCTTAGGCTTCGCCGTCGCACGACCAAGTTGTGAGCGTCTTTATCAAGCCACGATCTCGCTGAAACTACGCTGTGACATCGCAAGGTTGCTTCGTTCGGACGCAGCGAGTAATCTAATCGCACCAGCATAAGAGGGCCGATCATCTCTCTCACAGTTACGATTTGTGTGCTGTACTCACAGAGATGCCGCACACACTGCGTTCCCTCTGAAAATGCTCTGCACGAAACGTAGTAGCAACTACCAGCTCACCGCTCTAGTTAAGAGACCAGTACGAAACAGCAGCAAGCAGGCGGTGATATGATATATATATATATATATATATATATATATATATATATATATATATATATATATATATATATATATATATAGTAGGCAAAGAGGGATTCTTCAGGCTACCTTTCTAACGTAAAGAACTTGAGTGGTGCTATACAAGGTAAACAGAACAAGTATTTAATTTCGACAGTTTCGATCGGTGGACCGATCTTCATCAGGGTTTACAAAAAAAGATGGCAGTTCGGCCCTGGTAGGAAAGACACCAGACCGGGTACCCGGTCGTTCTTACATACATCAAACCGAGAGGAACAGTTGTGACAGTGATTGATTTTCGGCGCCTTGGCAGATTTACAGCGGCCTTTGGCAGCTATGCAGGGCAAGAGGAAGGCGGAGTCACATGTATGTAGAGCAAGGAGGTCAGTGAGAAAAAAAAGGAAAAAGAAAGAAAACGGAAAGAAAAAGAAAAAAGCATCACTCGTTGCAAGGTATGCCGTCACATGACAACAGCAGACACGGCTGAAGCATCGAACTCGCCCTTCGTATATAAAATTACCGAAAATCTTGACTGTGATTCCAGTAACGTCGTGTACAAAATTCGATGCGAGGTGTGTAAGCAGGAATATATCGGCCAAACAGAGACGCCTTTCCGCCTGCGGTTTAACAATCACCGCGCGCATGTGAAAAGTCTCCCCAATTTACCCTTCTCCAGGCACGTTCGGCTGCCAGATCACTCCTTCGAACGCGTGAGCATTGTGCTCTTGCAATCTGGTTTCCAACACACCCGTGCACGCGAGCAGAGGGAATCTTTTTTCATCCATAAAATTGGAACGTACACTAAAGGAATTAATGAGAGTCCGGGGCGGATGACGTGCCTCTGGGATATGCCATGAAAGTGCATGGGAAACGCGAACACATGCTATGTACTTTAAAACTGAGACGCTGGCTATTCGCTGCTTGCTCACCCCTCCGCATGCGCCTCAAGGGGGCGAGCGGAAAACCAATAAATTCAGTTTCCTGGACCCTGCCACTGAAGTGGTCATTCTGAGTGACCTATTGCCCTTCTTGAAATACGCACGTGCTGACTTGATGTCACTTGTCTGTTAAACGTTCAAAAACTGGACCACAAGGAGGCTATTTAACTCGACTCCCTAATTTATGCCCATGGCCGCACTTGCTTTGCGAATCCCAAGCATATATTCTTTTTTGGAACTATATTTTTTTCTTTTTTTTTGCACCGTAGCTGGACCACAAAGTTGCCGGAACGGGTCGTGCCTTGTATATTTGTACTGTGACACTGTGTTCCTTTCTACAAGTTGCCGCTCTTCTGTCTTCCTTCTGGGCCCCTTCTGGGCCCGCAGGCGTCACGAGAACGTGATCTTATCGGGTGAAGGCAACTGGTCAATAACCCATTAGGGACCGGTTTCTTTATTTTCTTGCTATCTTGAAATAAATGTCATATCTTAACTTACATTTATACTAATATTTCACATGCAAGAAATTATTACTCCTGCCTAATTAGTTTTTGAAATATAGCCCGTGACCATATGGTCACACTGGGCCCTTACGCTACAGCGAAATACGCGAAGTTAAAAACATTTATTTCAAGCCATGAAACATCACAAAAAACATATATAGCGAATAGTCGAGCATTTATTTAGTGTGATATGATATAAATAATCGAATACACATGCGCACGTCATATTTGTGCACCGCGCGGTTGCAATTATCTCATGCACACCTCCACCTCTTGCCATTAGGTATTGGTGCACCAAAGTGGGCCACTTGGTAATACCGTGTACCAGTCAGGACATCACCAGTCTTTGGTATTCTGCGTTGACCAGGTCCTCTAGGCTTATTGTTCCATCACATCAGGTAGCTTTGTGCAATTTGCCTGCGGAATTCCACCTGCGTGACGTTAAACCCTGTGCTACAAATTAGCGCCTAAGCGTTGCTGATAGATACATCGCAAAGTGAAGTGAAAATCGGCCACCACCACTTTTTGCCACGGATTGCAATCTTATAGGCGCCTGCATTTGCATCCATCTGGTCCGTACCTCCTATAAATCCTGTACTTAGCAACAGTGTTCGGATGGGCCACATTGATTCGCTTCTTCTCACCATACGAGTACTTGCCCTATCGAATACGGCATTGTCAAAAAGATCGAACAACTCAACAAGTGAAAAGTCCCTGTAAGCAGCAAAGTTTGGGTCGGGAAATATGCCAAGGCTTGTCTGGAGATCACCCTTCGTCCACTTAGAAGCAGTGGATAATTTTGCCGGAATGGCCGCATCAACTACAGAAGAAGAAATCTCTGACATTCTGTCACCTTGCTCGCCGGGGTCGTCATCGTCCGAGTCGCATCCACCAATGCGGCGTCCGTCAGAGAAAACATTTTCAGCGCTGGCTAATAGCTACCACCTGCTACGAATGTCAATGAGCCCACCTGAGCCTTCATCGGCCGAGTTTTCATCCGAATAGGTGCTAGCCTCTCGCGGCTCGATATAAACCACTGACACGTCGTCATGTTCCTCTATGACTGCTTCGCTATTTCTTCCAACATCAACCTATTCCGACAATAAAATAAGAAATAACCACTGTGCGAACGCGCGAGCAGCTGTGCACGAGATGAGAATGCAGTTGAAAACATAAAAAGTTAGGTAGCCTAAAGGCCTAGCGTGACCATATGGCAACGCGCAAGATAACACGCACGTTCATGGATAAATCAAACATTATTCTTTCACAAATGCTCATAGAAGGCCACATATTCAAAGAGCAATACGGAGGTAAGGATATCTGACTATTGCTTACACAAGTAGTAAAAAAAAAAAACACACTTACCCCTTGGAGCGATGCATGGCAACGCTAGTCGCAGAGCAACACTTATTCCTGCATTTGCGAGGGGCTCCCACAAAAAGACTGACAGCTGCTGACACTTGGTATCCATTAAGGAAACTCCAATCTGTCAATCAGCATGTCAATGGCGATTTTGGTGCCGTTTTGTTAACCTTAATTAATTGAAATCCACTGTGCAGACTAACGTGACCATATGGTCACGCTGGTCCTTAATGGGATAAACCCACATATGCTACCTGAAGGCATCAATGTTGCCGGATTCGAGACCCTCGTTATGTAATAAACGAGAAGAAAGGGGGTTAACCGAGGGACCCGATATTTATTAGTCATATAATGAGAAGCCAACAAACACTGACACCAAGTACAACATAGGGGAAATTGCATGTGCTTAATAAATGAAATAAAGTGATGATAAATAATGGAAATTAAAGTGGATGAAAAAATAACTTACCGCAGGTGGGAACCGAACCCACAACCTTCGCATGTCGCGTGCGATGCTCTACCAATTGAGCTACCGCGGCAGCGTTTCCCCATCCACTTTCTTGGGTATTTATGTGTACTAGTAGAACCCTGGGAGTCTTAGCCAGCGCCCCCACTCACAGACCTTGGCGGCGGACGTGGAACGTCTTTTTTGCCGCAGGCGTCACGAGAACGTGATCTTATCGGGTGAAGGCAACTGGTCAATAAACCCACATATGTGTTTGTTGGCTTCTCATTATATGACTAATAAATATCGGGTCCCTCGGTTAACCCCCGTTCTTCTCGTATATATATATATATATATATATATATATATATATATATATATATATCATCAGCCTGGTTGCGCCCACTGCAGGGCAAATGCCTCTCCTATACTTCTTCAACTACCCCGGTCATGTAATAATTAGTAATAATTATAGCCATGTCGTCCCTGAAAACTTCTTGATGTCATCCGCCCACCTAACTTTCTGCCGCCGCCTGCTACGCTTCCCTTCCCTTGGAATCCAGGCCGTAACCCTTAATGACCATCGGTTATGTTTGTCCCTGAAAACTTCTTAATGTCATCCGCCCACCTAACCTTCTGCCGCCCCCTGCTACGCTTCACTTCCCTTGAAATCCAATCCGTAACCATTAATGACCATTGGTTATCTTCCCTCCTCATTACATGTCCGGCCCATGCCCATTTCTTTTTCTTGATTTCAACTAAGATGTCATTTACTCGCGTTTGTTCCGTCACCCAATCTGCTCTTTTCTTATCCCTTAACGTTACACCCATCATTCTTCTTTCCATAGCTCGTTGCGTCGTCCTCAATTTCAGCAGAACCCTTTTCGCAAGCCTCCAGGTTTCTGCCCCATACGTGAGTACTGGTAACACACAGCTGTTATTCACTTTTCTCTTGAGGGATAGTGGTAACTTGCTATTCATGACTTGAGAATGCCTGCCAAACGCGCCCCAGCCCATTATTATTCTTCCAATTATTTCACTCTCATGATCCGGACCCGTGGTCACTACCTGCCCTAAGTAGATGTATTCCCTTACCATTTTCAGTGCCTGGCTACTTATCGTAAACTACTGTTCTTTTCCGAAACTGTTAAACATTCATTTAGTTTTCTGCAGAATAATT
Source organism: Dermacentor albipictus (assembly GCF_038994185.2). NCBI lineage: Eukaryota > Metazoa > Arthropoda > Arachnida > Ixodida > Ixodidae > Dermacentor > Dermacentor albipictus. The sequence continues at coordinate 3,756,554 of NW_027225570.1, read as the reverse complement.
TTCAGACCCACCCTTCTGCTTTGCCTCTCCAGGTCAGTGAAATGCATTGCACTTGGTCTCCTGAGCTACTAAGCAAGGCAATATCATCAGCGAATCGCAAGTTGCTAAGGTATTTTCCGTCAACTTTTATCCCCAATTCTTCCCACTTCAGGTCTCCGAATACCTCCTGTAAAGACGCTGTGAATAGCATTGGAGAGATCGTATCTCCCTGTCTGAAGCCTTTTTTTATTAGGAATTTGTTGCTTTTTTATGGAGTACTACGGTGGCTGTGGAGCCGCAATAAATATCTTTCAGTATCTTTACATATGGCTCATCTACACCATGATTCCGTGAAGCCCCCATTACTGCTGAATTTTCGAATGAATCAAACGCTTCTTCGTAATCAATGAAAACTATATATAAGGGTTGGTTATATTCCGTACTTTTCTCTATAACCTGATTGATAGTGTGAATACGGTCCATTGTTGAGTAGCCTTTACGGAATCCTGCCTGCTCCTTTGGTTGACAGAAGTCTAAGGTGTCCCTGATTCTAAGGTGTGATTACCTTAGTAAACACTTTGTAGGAAACCGACAGTAAGCTGATCGGTCTATAATTTTTGAAGTCTTTAGCGTCCCCTTTCTTATGGATTGGGATTATGTTAGCGTCCTTCCAAGATTTCGGTACGCTCGATGTCATGATGCATCGTGTATATAGGGTGGCCAGTCTTTCTAGGACAATGTTCCCACCATCCTTCAACAAATCTGCTGTTTCCTGATCCTCCCCAGCTGCCTTCCCCCTTTGCATATATTCTAATTTTTCTTTACTTCTTCTGTTGTTACTTGGGGGATTTCAATTTCCTCTATTCCTGACGTTATCCTCATAATCATCATAATTTCCTCACGTTATCGTCGTGGGTGCTAATGGTACTGTATAAATCTCTGTAGAGCTCCTCAGCCACTTGAACTATCTCATCCATATTAGTAATGATATTGCCGGCTTTGTCTGTTAACGCATACACCTGATTCCTGCCTATTCCTAGTTTCTTCACTGCTTTTAGGCTGCCTCCGTTCCTGAGAGCATGTTGAATTCTATCCATATTATACTTCCTTGTATCAGCTGTCTTGCGCGTGTTGATTAACTAAGAAAGTTCTGCCAGCTATATTCTAGCTGTAGGGTTAGAGCCTTTCATACATTGGCGTTTCTTGATCAGATCTTTCGCCTCCTGCGATAGCTTACTGGTATCCTGTCTAACGGAGTTACCAGCGACTTCTATTGCACACTCTTTAATGATGCCCATAAGATTGTCGTTCGTTGCTTCAACACTAAAATCCTCTTCCTGAGTTAAAGCCGGATACCTGTTCTGTAGCTCCATCCCGAATTCCTCTATTTCCCTCTTACCGCTAACTCATTGATTCGCTTCTTATGTACCAGTTTCTTCCGTTCTCTCCTCTAGTCTAGGCTAAGTCGAGTAGTTACAATCCTATTGTCACTGCAGCGCACCTTGCCGAGCGCGTCCCCATCTAGTATGATGCCAGGTTTAGCGCACCAGTATGAAGTCTATTTCATTTCTAATCTCTGAAGAACGCTAACATGATCCCAATTCATGAGAATGGGGACGCCAAAGACTTGAAAAATGATAGACCGATCAGCTTACTGTCCGTTGCCTACAAAGTACTTACTAAGGTAATCGCAGATAGAATCAGGAACACCTCAGACTTCTGTCAACCAAAGGACCAGGCAGGATTCCGCAAAGGCTACTCAGCAATACACCATGTTCACACTATGAATCAGGTGATAGAGAAATGTGCGGAATATAACCCACCCGTATATACGGCTTTTATTGATTACGAGAAAGCGTTTCATTCAGTCCAAATCTCAGCAGTCATGGAGGCATTACGGAATCAGGGTGTAGACGAGCCGTATGTAAAAATACTGAATGATATCTATAGCGGCTCCATAGCCACTGTAGTTCATCATAAAAAAGCAACAAAATCCCAATAAAGAAAGGCGTCAAGCAGGGAGATACGATCTCTCCAATGCTATTCGCAGCATGTTTACAGGAGGTATTCAGAGACCTGGATTGGGAAGAATTTGGGATAAGGGTTAATGGAAAACACCATAGCAACTTATGATTCGCTGATGATATTGCCTTGCTTAGTAACTCAGGGGACCAACTGCAATGCATGCTCACTGACCTGGATATGCAAAGCAGAAGTGTGGGTCTAAAAATTATTCTGCAAAAAACTAAATTAATGTTTAACAGTTTCGGAAACGAACAGTAGTTTACGATAGGTAGCGAGGCACTGGAAATGGTAAGGGAATACATCTACTTAGGGCAGGTAGTGACCACGGGTCCGGATCATGAGACTGAAATGAGAGAGAGAGAGAGAAAACAAGGGTAGGAAAGGCAGGGAGGTCAACCAGAACAGCATCCGGTTTGCTACCCTACACTGGGGGAGGGGAAAGGGGAATAGAATGTGGAAGAAAGGGAGAGAGTAAACACTGAGTTCGTGTGGGAGGGACACCAAACACAAGGACACTATAAACGGTCTGTTAAGCCCGTGCACTTCAAGTACTGCACTAGTGCACGAATCGCTTTTCGAGCCAGCGACGGGTGTCGCCACGGTCCGAGTATCTTTGACTCGGTGAAAGGTCTCGAGTCCAGTCTGCGTAAAGTTGCCCGCAGAGAGAGGCGTTGGACATCGTAGCGAGGGCAGGTACACAATAGATGCTCGATGGTCTCGTCGCACCCCCAGGAGTCGCACATCGGGCTCTCGGCCATTCCCATACGGTAGGAATATGCGTTCGTAAACGCCACTCCCAGCCACAAGCGACACAACAAGGTTGCTTCGCCGCGGGAAAGGCTAGATGGCGGTTGTAGCCGTAGCGTGGGGTCCAGTTTACGTAATCTGCAATTGAAGCCACTTGAAATCCAGAGATCTTGAGACTTCTTGCGCGCAAGTCGGCGAAGTTCTCTGGCAGCGTCCGACCTCGCCAAAGGTGTTGGACGCGTCTTGGTATCCTCGTGGGCACACCGGGCAGCCTTGTCAGCTAGGTTGTTGCCGACGATGCCACAGTGAGCAGGGATCCACTGAAATATAATGTGCTGTCCTCTTTCCAGAGCATGATGGTGCAGTTCCCGGATTTCAGATGTCATTTGCTCGTAATTTCTGGGACGTAATGCGGACTTGATGCTGTGAAGGGCTGCCTTAGAGTCACAAAATACGACCCATTTCTCTGTTGGCTGTTCGGTGATGTACATCATAGCGGCATGGAGAGCTGCAAGTTCTGCCGATGTAGATGTAGTCGTGTGCGACAATTTGAATTTAGCTGTAACGTTCTTGGCTGGAACGACGAATGCGGCAGTTGAGCTAGTAGGTGAGGTCGAACCATCAGTATATATATGTATGCGGTCATCATACGTCTGGTGCATTAATAGGAGCGTAAGTTGCTTCAGAGCCGGCGATGGATGATTGGACTTTTTTGTAAGTCCAGGAATAGCAAAATTCACTTGAGGTGGTCGCAGGCACCACAGGGGAGAGGAAGGCTTCGCCGCCGGTGTAAAAGATACCGGTATGTACTCTTGATGAGCGCTAATCACTCGTGAAAAGGTCGCTTGAGGTCTATCTGCTGGTAGGGAGGCCAAATGATGGTCGGGGATCCTTGACAGATGGCGAATGTGCGCTCTGAGAGAGTCGACAGCTACATGAGTCTGGATTGTATGGTCTCCTGCGATGGCGATTGTTGCTGCGGTTGAAGTGCACCGAGGCAGCCCTAAACACGTGCGTAGGGCTTGACCTTGTATGCTCTCCAAGGCGCGAAAGTTCGTCTTGCATGCACTTGACAATACTGGTAGGCTGTAACGTAGGAGTCCGAGAAGCAAAACCCTGTACAGTTCCAACATAGAATGGACTGGTGTACCCCAGTTTTTCCCGCATAGAAATTTGAAGACCTGAGCAATGGCGACGAGCTTCTTCTTCAGATAGACGCAGTGAGGGCTGCACGAGAGGTTGCGGTCAATGATGACGCCCAGAAAGCGATGCGTCTTAACATAGGATACAGCTTGACCATCGATGGTAACAGGATACGATGACATTTGTTTCCGCGTAAAACCAAGTAATGCGCACTTTTCCGTAGACACACTGAGGCCTTGTTCTCGGAGGTAAGAAGCCGTCATGGTTGCCGCCCGCTGAAGCCTGGCTCTTAGCTGAGGGCGAGTCACCGCAGAGGCCCAGATGCAAATGTCGTCGGCGTATATTGAGACATGTACTGTCTGCGGTAGGTAATCCGCTAGTCCTACCAGGACGAGGTTGAACAAAATAGGGCTCAACACTCCACCCTGCGGCACACCACGGCAGATGTAGTGGTCTGAAGTTGGGCCGTCTTCGGTCTGTAAGAAAAAACGCCCCTCAGTCAAATAGTCCCGAATCCATTGATACATCCGGCCACCAACTCCAACAGCCTCTAGTGAGTTTAGTATGGCCTCATGGGCGACGTTGTCGTATGCTCCTTTTATATCCAGAAAAAGTGCCGCAGAAAGGCGCTTGAGGCTTTTTTGATTTTGGACCCATGTTATGATGTCAATGACGTTGTCGATGGACGTGCGACCTCGACGAAAGCCTGTCATGGCGTCCGGATAGATGTTGAATCGTTCTAGGTACCATTCCAATCGAGCAAGAATCATTCTTTCCATCACTTTGCCGAGACGATCGGCCGCTAGGGGGCCCGAGTGAGCGGACGCGTTTATTATCGGCTCCGCCAATTTCTGGTTCCTGTGCCCAGCTAAGTCCTTTCTAGGACCCACCAAGGCCCTCAACGGATCCTGGAAGGTTCACGGACCCCAAACGCTACCATCTTTTGGATGTGTCCAATGACCTCGGTGAGCTACCTGATGAAAATGTCTCTGGCAGCCACGCCGCTGCGCTAAGCCTCGCCTCGTCGAGACGAGCCTCGCCGGTGCGCCACGTTCCTCACTCCCCAACAGCCATGGAGGAGCCCGTGGATGGAGAGACCTCGAACCCGTCGGACTGCCACCCTGGTGAGTGGAAAACTGTGCTCCATGCATACCGTAATCGGACCACGGATTCGAATTCGCCCCCAAAACACCCGGTATCGGCCACCGTTCAACCTAAACCAAGCGCCAGCAACGCCGGCGCGCCACCGGACGCTGCATCTGGGAACAAACGAAGCGCGTTCAAGGAGACGCCACAGCTCCTACGCATGACGCGCGTCGTCGTCCATAGAAGCAAGCAACTCGCCGCACTGCCGCCGGGTACCATCAGAGTAGTCTTTCGCCCGCGAGGCGGCCTCTCCCTGGAGAAGATCCCGGCTCCCAGTATCCTGCAGGCACTTCACTCGACCCTCAGCTGCTCAGTGATAGGCGAGTTGCACATAAGGATCCATCCAACTAACAACACCTTTACAGTGGCGACGGTAGCGGAGGCAACAGCTCTCGCTTTGGTCAAAATCCAGCAAATTACCTTAGATGGACTACAATACCCGGTAGCCGCGTACATCGCGGCCCCTCCAGCGGCAGTCAAGGGCGTCATTTCCCGGGCCTACTGGAACGAGACACCAGAACAAATCCTAACTGACTTACAATACAGAAACCCGGACGCTAACATTATAGCGGCCCGACGCATGGGTAAAACAACGTCCATCTTAATAACTTTTGCCTCAGGTCCCGTTCCTCACACAATTAAATATATGTGTGTGGTACACCGCTGCACCAAATACCAGGGAAGCCCCGATGCCTGCACAAACTGCAGGAAGCCTGGACACAGGTACGACGTGTGCCCTCTCCCGAAGGCTGGACTGTGCCCGCGGTGTGGCGAGAAGCACACCCCTCAAGAGACCCCATGCACGCCAAGCTGCATTCTTTGTGGTGGTTCCCACCTTACCGGTACCGGCTCGTGCAAAGCCAGGACCCCTCCACCTCGTAGACAGACCGCATCGAAACCCAAGCAACCAGTGCCCACGCCAAAGGACTTTCCACCGCTAGTGTCTCATCAAGATCGCCAGCGAGCCTGGACCAAGCCCACCAGTACACCCCAAACCTCACAGCGGGAGGAAGAGATAGCTCTCCTGCGGGAAGAGGTAAGGCATCTTAGGGCAGCCATTAATTCCATCCCTCCTACCGTTTCTCCACCCACTCCTTCACCAACACCCCAAACCTCTTCACCTACACCCCAACCCTCCACACCCCCTCCACAAAAGAAACGCAGATCAGAAGATATTCCAGACATGGATTCTAAATTACAAAAATTTGCCCAACAGCTCGAAGCCAGTATTCTGGCTCAGACTCAAAATTACATTGAAGCCGCCATCACTAAGCTTACAGAAACTATTATCAGTCAGGTAACCTCTACTATTCTACAACAAATTCCACAAATAATTGCTGGAATGCCTTCACATATCCCAGCTAGCAACCCCACAGCTGCTCCCATCCTCCGCCCCCCCCACCCTTCAGCATGGCCCAGTTGACGGGCAATAATCTCCAATTAAGCATCCTACAATGGAACTGCAGGGGGTTTCGTCGCAAACGAGACCCCCTGCAGCAGCTCCTCTCTGCTTCCTCCACACCCCCTGATATAGTAGCACTTCAGGATGCTGGCACAAATTTATCGCTGCCAGGATACGCTCTGGTACCCTCCGACACCACTCCAAACCCCAGGGTTACGACGTATCTCCAACATTTCGTACCATACACTTGTCATGTACTAACCTCGCCGGTAGCTCACACATTCATAGAATTAATCCCCTCCACTCACAGATCTCAACCCCTCTTCATCCTCAACTGTTACCTCCTCCCGAGGCAACCGGTCTCAGATTTAATCTCTCTAATTAAAGCCGCCTCCAACGCTGCAAAAAAGGACCCCCTCATTATATTAGGGGATTTCAACTGCGCACATGTAGACTGGGGGTACACACGCACTAACAAGAGAGGAGCGGAATTGCACAACACCCTTCAGATGCACGGCCTGTCCATATATAATGATCTGAGCACACCTACAAGAATCGGCAATAGTGTCACTGCCGACACAAGCCCAGATCTTACTTTTGGTCGCAACCTTCCCACACCAGTGTGGACAAACTCAAATGAGGCCCTGGGCAGTGATCATTATATCATAACTATACAGCTTGATTTCGCCATAAAAGCTAAAGCCTACCGTGTCAGGATTACCAGCTGGGATAATCTTCGGAAGCACAGAGAGGCCAAAACATTAGAATCCCCCTTTAACCTCCACACATGGATGACAGAGCTGAAACAGGATGTCCAGGCATTCACGCAAACATTAGATGCCACCCCCGAGACTCCCGTTGCAGACAGTCGCTTAGCGCACCTACTACAAGCTCAAAGCAGTATCCTCACACGCTGGAAAACCCAGAAGCAAAATCGGAAACTTAAGCTAAAATTAGCGCAACTACAGAAACAAATAGAAGAACACAGTGCCGCACTCAGTAAATCTAACTGGCACCAATTATGTGACGGATTACGAGGTAATCTCTCCTCCACCAGGGCCTGGCATCTTTTGCGACATATGATAGACCCCACTCAAACTAAAAAGCAAACTCGGCTCACACTAAAAAGACTTACCCATAAACATCGCCAAAATCATCAAGCACTGTTACGCCAACTCCAATCAACTTATACCACTGTGGGCCAAGCTGTATCATATCCCGACTATGTAGGCCCCGATCAACCCTCCCTCGACGCCCCCATTATGGAGGTTGAAGTCAGAGCAGCCCTTATCAAGCTCCGAAACTCAACCCCTGGGGAGGACCAAATCACAAATGTCATGCTCAGAAATTTAGATGACCGTTCAATTTCCCTTCTCACCGACTACTTCAATGAGTGCTGGGAAATGGGGGTGCTACCTGCTGAATGGAAGCACGGGAAAATAATATTCATTCCTAAACCAAACAAGCCCATTAACGCCCAAAACCTCCGTCCCATTTCGCTGACTTCGTGCTTGGGCAAACTGTTTGAGCATGTCATCCTCACCCGTCTCACGCAACACATGGAATCCCATGGACTATATCCCCATACTATGGTAGGATTTCGATCCCACCTCTCGGCACAGGACGCCCTACTGCAGATTTCACACGCTATCCTCAATGACATGTTACATCACACCAGAGCAATCCTGGCAGTCGACCTCACCAAAGCATTCGACAAAGTTACACACAGCGCCATCCTGCAGGGCATCCAAGAGCTGCAGTTGGGGCCTAAGACCTACAACTATATCCGGGCCTTCTTAAACGGTCGCACAGCCTCACTGCATATAGATGATATACAGACCCCCCACTTCACGCTTGGTAACATTGGTACCCCGCAAGGGGCGGTGTTATCTCCCTTCCTCTTCAACCTCACCCTCATCCCCCTGGCCAAGGCTCTCAGCCGCATCCCGCACTTAGGACACACACTTTACGCGGATGATATAACGGTCTGGACCACATACGGCTCGGATGGCGACATAGAATCGACCCTTCAGGAAGCCGCTACAACTATCGCTACTCACGCGGCAAACATTGGGCTTGAATGCTCCCCCACAAAGTCAGCACTCCTCATAATCCGCCCGCGGCGCGTCCCTACCTCCCCCATCACTATCTACCTGCATGACACTCCCATACCGCAAACACCTACCCTCCGCATTCTTGGCCTGCATTTACAGGACACGGGGAAAAACAACCTTACCCTGAAAGCACTAAAACAGTCCACTTACTCAGTCATCCATCTTCTTAGAAGGGTTTCACATTCACGAGCCGGTCTAGACGAAGCAGATAATCTGAAGGTGCTGCATGCCTTTGTGCTTAGCCGCATTCTTTACGCCACTCCTTACCTGAACCTCTCCTGTTCGGATAAAGACAAGATCAATGCTCTTATCCGCATGGCTACCAAAGCAGCGCTAAACTTACCAAAGAGCACTAGCACGGACAGACTCTTAAAATTAGGAATGCACAACACTATACAAGAACTTATAGATGCACATCGCTACACACAGTACCTTCGTCTGGCTGGCACGGAAACTGGACGATATATACTGGATTCTCTGGGAATTCGCATACCGGCACACACGACAGACTTCATCTCTCTCCCTCGAGCCATACACTCCGCGCTTATCCTGAAACCCCTTCCTAAGAATGTCCACCCTGAATACCATCAATCCCGCCGAGTCGCGCGGGCCAAAGCTCTCCATAAAGAATATGGCACTTTAGAGGATGTGCGCTGGGTGGACGCCGCGTGTGGTACAGACCGTTCAGTAGCTGTGGCTTATCATCCAGAAGCCCCCCCCATTTACCCATTTGATAGACCCACCTTGTACCCCGGAAGAAGCAGAAGAAGCAGCTATAGCAATAGCCATTGCCCAAACCAATGCGGCTTATATACTAAGCGATTCCAAAACAGCCATTCTTAACTTCGCCCGCGGACGCGTCCATCCCCCCGCGTGGCAGATATTGAGAATGTGCACCCTAAATCCCGATAGGTGTATTGAGCTCGTGTGGGTTCCGGCTCACTCTGGCAATCCCGGAAATGAGGCCGCCGATAACATAGCCCGAGGACTTATTTGCCGGGCAAATGGCGACCCCAGCCGGGATTTCTCGAGGGAGCGGGCACACACGTTCTCAGAACTAACTCAACAAGCACGCCTTGCCCGTCGACTCTATCCCCCTCCCCACCCCCGCCTATCCCACTCCCAACAAATCCTCTGGAGGCGACTCCAGACGCGAACTCTTCCTACCCCTCAGCTTCTATCCCACTTCCGCCATGTTTCCCCAGAGTGCACTCTCTGCGGAGAATCGCACGCCACCCTTGACCACATCCTCTTCGGCTGCCCTGCCGATCCTCCCCCGCAGGGACAGCCCGCCATCGGTACATGGGAGGAATGGGAGGCCCTCCTTGCGTCGCAGGACCCGGACGCGCAACTTCGCTGTGTGAACCGGGGTGCCAGTGCCATGGCCCTACGTGGCCTGGACACATGCGCGTAATGTGAGGGCTGTGCGGTGGCCCTGAGACCTTGTACGGTCCAAACTCACTTGCTTAATAAAGTTTTCCATCCATGCACTTTGCCGACGCAGCTCGAAAGCGCAATCGGACGATAGGATGAGATCTCAAGCGGAGACTTTCCAGGTTTCAGAATGGGGATCAAGCGGCTCGATTTCCATTCTTTAGGAACGGCGCCATTCTGCCAAGACTCATTGTAGTATTTGAGCAGCTCATCACGTGCGTCATGTCCAAGGTGGCATAGGGCAGCATACGTGATGCCATCAGGTCCTGGTGACGAAGAACGCCTGCAGGTCGCCAACGCAGCATCGAGCTTTTCGAGGGAAAATAGCACGTTTATTTCTGGTACACGTGCCTCAGGGATGTCATTCAATGCTGCGTCAGTAATGATGGCCACGGACCCAGCAACCCGTGCACAGAACTCTTCAGCCACTTGAAGTTCCGAGCGGAGTTGGTAGAGGGCCAGAGCAGCGAAGGGCTTCCTTTGATGCGGAGATGAGCGAAGACCCTTAACCGTTCTCCATATGTGTGAGACTGAAATAATGGGAAGAATAATAATGGGCTGGGGTGCGTTCGGCAGGCATTCTCAGATCATGAACACCAGGTTGCAATTATCCCTCAAGAGAAAAGTGTATAACAGCTGTGTCTTACCAGTACGCACGTAGGGAGCAGAAACCTGGAAGCTTACGAAGTGGGTTCTACTTAAATTGAGGACGACAAACCAGCTGTGGAAAAAAATTGGAGGACGCTTAAGCTTCGCCTTCAAGAGTGGAACGCGATAGCGTTCCCGTCGACCCGCCAATGGGTGTAAGACAATGGGCTACAGGGCAGCCATCACTTACGAGGCGCCCCGCATCAGACGCGGTGAGCGTCGAGCCATATGGTCGAGCAACGCGGCGTTCGGCGCAGCAACGAAACGTGCGCCTGAGCAAGCGGAGCGAACCAAAGAACTCGGTATCCCGGAGGGGGAAATGATGCACGCCAGCCAAACGCCGTGATCGCCACGGGCAGAGAGATAGAGAGATAGTGATCTAAAGAAAGGAAGGACGCTTGATTCTCCAGAGGGAGCAAGGCGAAGCGTTGTCAGGGGAGAGCTCCAATGCGCGCGTGGCGCGCCATCTGTCGGGGCAGCGCCGTACATGGAGAGGAGGGGGTCTTCTGTGTTTGCCGCAAGATGGCTCTCCGTGTGCGGAAAGCGCAGAAGAAATGCAGCGAAACGCACTTCGCTACTCGTGTAATTGCGACTTCTGTAAGTTACATGTTCATAATTACCGATATACACCACAGTATAACTTTCCACGGCTCGTTTCGAAGGCAACACCGCATTCACTAGAGGCGCGTTTGTACCTTTTGGAAGCATCGAAATCGTGGCTGAGTGGTAGCGTCTCCGTCTCACACTCCGGAGACCCTGGTTCGATTCCCACCCAGCCCATCTTGGAAGTTGCTTTTTATTTATGGAGTGCCTGCCGTGATTTATCGCTCACGGTCAACGCCGCAAAAGGCCGACGCCGACACCCGACGCCGACGCCGACGACACCGGCTTTTCTGCGACACGAGCTCCTTAACGCTATCGCGTTAAAAATGATAGGTGTAACGTTCAGGCATAAGAAAAGAGCAGCAGAAGGGCAGCGGATTGGGCGAGTTTATGTTCCATGGTAACACTAAAATTCAAACAGCGCTAGACGATGGGACCAGAAAGACGAGGAGACAAACACGGCGCTGAACTTACAACTGATTTATCTGAAATAAGAAGTCAACTCATACGTACAAAACTGGGCACGCATGCGCCCGCTCATACACCGATGATCAGATACAAACTCTGGACAGCCAACATACGCGCGCGATGTACCTGCCTTGCAATCTACCCTTTATGCAGCAATGCCATTTCTTTCGCTGACAAGATTAAAGATGGTTTGCTCACGAAACTATTAGATTTTCTTATGATATGGAATGCTTCAGCGACTTCTCTGGTAGTCTTGTCACTATGAAAAAAATTACGATTTTGTATCGTCAAAGAAAGGTGTGCATTTACAAATACTGTAATGCTTTGCCAGGTTAGTGTCTTTTTCGTGCAATGAATTGGCATGCTCCATTAGTCTAATATTGATGCAACGGCCTGTCTGGCCTATGTCTGTTTCTGTTCTCTTCCTCATCATCAACTTCTGCAATGGGTTCAGAATTGTGTCTCTGACCAAAGCGATGAATGTGCAATCCAAAATAATTGTGGCATTTCGAGTGGATCTTTCACGGAACTTTTATCCTTTTATTTAGAGAATACCTTTGTCATGCGGGCAGATAAAGTTGTCAAGCGAAATTCCTGGGTGTGTATTAGTGCCAAAATTGCCCCAATACTTTGTAACATTTTTCTAAGTTATGTTGACAGGAAAGTGGACAAGGGCCTAAATGGAACGTTTATTCGAATTTTTCGATACGTGGATGATTTCCTAAATTTAGTTAGGTCTAAGGGTGCTAAATGTGTGCCTGGCTTACTCGATGTTTTTCCTAAGCGTGGGTCTGGACTGAGCTTCGCACATGAGATCCCACAGAGCAACGTCCTGCAGTTCTTGGATCTTAGTTTGAACTTTCTGTCTAACCATGTATGCTGGAGATACGCTCCCAGGAGTGAAAAACCTCTTGTAAACTACGCACCTTGTCACTCTAAGCTTGTTAAATTCGGTATTGTAACAGGATGTATTGGTATGGCTGTCGAAAAAATCGTGTACTCATCAAATGTCCAGTAGCCTGATGGTCCAAGCCCAGAGATGTAGAGAGGCCGGTTTTCCGGTTTCTGCAATTGTGGCTGTTGCTAATAAGATTATAAAAGCGCTGAAATGTTTGGAACAGCCCAAACAAAATGTTGCGGGGAAAAATGTTGTTGTCATCCCTTATGAGTACGCGTTGTCACATCGTTTTAAGAGGGTAGGGACCAAGTATGGTGTGAGGGTTGTTTTTTCTGCTCCGATGAAACTGGGTAAATTAGGGGCAGCAGTTCAGAGGAAGCAGGAAGGCTTTAAGCGGAATGCTGCATGTGAGGTAAATCATGTCAATAAGTACATCAGTTGCAAGAAGGGCGCTGTCTAACAAATTCCTTTATCTTGTAGTCAAACTTACATAGGCCAGACAGGCCGTTGCATCAATATTAGACTAATGGAGCATGCCAATTCATTGGACGAAAAAGACACTAACCTGGCAAAGCATTGCAGTATTTGTAAATGCGTACCTTTCTTTGAGGATACAGAATTGTTATTTTTTTCATAGTGACAAGATTACCACAGAAGTCGTTGAAGCATTCCATATCATAAGAAAATCTAATAGTTTCGTGAGCAAACCATCTTTAATCTTGTCAGCGAAAGAAATGGCATTGCTGCATAAAGGGTAGATTGCAAGGCAGGTACATCGCGCGCGTATGTTGGCTGTCCAGAGTTTGTATCTGATCATCGGTGTATGAGCGGGCGCATGCGTGCCCAGTTTTGTACGTATGAGTTGACTTCTTATTTCAGATAAATCAGTTGGAAGTGCAGCGCCGTGTTTGCCTCCTCTTTCTGGTCCTGTCGTCTAGCGCTGTTTGAATATTATTGTTACCAAGAAAAAAGCAGATTGCGTGAGAGAAAAAACGCGAGTTAATGACACCATAGTTGAAATCAAGAAAAAGAAATGGGCATGGGCAGGACATTTATTGAGGAGGGAAGATAACCGATGGTCATTAAGGCTTACAGACTTGACTCCAAGGGAAGTGAAGGGTAGCAGGGGGCGGCAGAAAGTTATGTGGGTGATGAGATTAAGAAGTTTTCAGGGACAACATGGCCAGAAATAGTACATGACCGGGGTAGTTGGAGAAGTATGGGAGAGGCCTTTGCCCTGCAGTTGGCGTAGCCAGGCTGATGATGATTATGATGTGGATGATAATTAAACTGACTTCGGCGCAGCCCAATCTACGCGGCACTACGTGGCCGCTCCCTGCCCAATGAAGAGCGACCGGCAGTGACGCGCCGACGCTGTAGTGTCACAGAAAACTAGGCGCGCGGCAGGACGGGAAGGCGGAAGCTGCTCCATCAATGCATTCTTTGCTCTTACTACATGAAATGTATTGTCTCGTTTTCACCTGTGTTCGCGCTTCGCGCTGTGAGAAATAATTTCAAACGTGTGATTAGTTTTGTGCGTGGTGTAGAAAAAAATTACCGACGATTACGTTACTTCCTAATGCGAAATTTGAGCGCAGCAAATGCGAGCCTTTGTTCGCGTTTGGCCTCGGCCTCTGCCGCGCGAACGGTAGAGTCTTCTCTGCGACGGCGATGAGCTTCTGCTTCAGCCTCGCTTACTGCTGGTTGCTCTCGACGGCGGCGATGAGCCTCCGCTTCGGCGGTGCGAACGGCAGGGTCTTCTCGGCGGCGGCGCTTAGCCTCTGCTTCGGCGACGCGTACTCCTGGATCATCTCGACGGCGGCGACGGTAAGCTTCTGCTTCGGCGGCACGCACCTCTGGATTCTGACGGTGACGGCGCTGGGCCTCTGCTCTGGCAGCTCGTTTAGCAGCAGCAGCAGCAGCAGCAGCAGCAGCAGCAGACGGAGGACTTCCATCGGTCGTCTCGCTCATGGCTCAGAAAGAACTGGCAGATAATCTCGCAGTGGCGAACGGCAGCGGCAATTTCGGCTCGGGCGGTGCACATATACAGATCCGCCGCCACCGATCTGGCTCTCTGATTGCCACCGCACAGGGCGAACGGCAGCGGCAATTTCGGCTCGGGCGGTGCACATATACAGATCCGCCGCCACCGATCTGGCTCTCTGATTGCCACCGCACAGGGGTTGCATTGGAGTAGGAGCGAAAAAAAATTACCGACGATTACGTTACTTCCTAATGCGAAATTTGAGCGCAGCAAATAAGCTGTTTCACCTTTTCGATAGATTGAGGCAAAGAAATCGAGCAACACATGTATGCGCTATCACAGAATTTTTTTTTATTTTTCACACGTATTCCTTTAACAAAGACTCCACTAACAGTTCTTGACAGTCATGAAGGAAGCTTTGTGGTCGGAGAAATAGACTGATATATGTTCGACTTGGTACACCAATGCTTGATTCTCAAAGACGAGATCTATACAAGTGCCTCGCGAGGTTGTCACAGCCGTGGGACGCGTTACGAGCGAGAGGAACGGGATGTTCTCCCGCATAAGTGTTAGGAAATTGCTGTTTGTCTTTATGTCAACATTAAAGTCCCCCACTACTAACATCGGTGTGGATCGATGGACGGTTAATGCGAGTTGCAGGAAGTGCACGACGTCTTTCGTAAGTGCGGTAGCGGACTCACGAAAGCGGTATCAGTCGGTCGCTGCTAACGCTGGGGGGATGAAAGGGGGGCGGAGCTGGTTACGAGGCCGACGATAACGCCGACGACGACGCGAAACCCAGGAACGGACGCCAAAGAGCCATTTGTGTAGCCAGCCCTCCTCCACAGTCTCTCCTCCTCCCTTCCATCATCCTCCCTCGCCCGGAGAGCCGACAGCGCGCATGCGCGGCGGCGGAGCAGCAGATTCGTCGGCGAGCTGGTTACGAGGCCAACGCCGACGACGACGACGACGCGAAACCCAGGAACGGACGCCAAAGAGCTGCGCTCTAAAAAGGAATTAAGTTCGAGCCGGCGCTTTGACAACCGGAGACTCGCAGGAAGAGGGGGGTGGGGGAGGGGGGCGGCGTGTACACCCAGCGGCAAACGATGGGGGCAGAAGCGCGCGTAGCAAGCGGACAACACGATAAAGGGAGGAGGGAAGAGATAGCAGCGACTGACTGATGCCGCTGACGCCGATAGTGAGTGAACCCCAGCTGCGGAGTTGGTTTCAGGGACAACGCCGCCGATGCCGACACAAACAATATGATCCCCTCGCTTCCGCAGCGCTAAGAACCAGGTCTAGCCGTGGGAAGGTGGTCACGTATTCGTCGACGTGCCGGGGCCTACGTGAAATAACCGGCGCGTCGGCAACTGAAGAGCACCCTATCCGCCACACAAGAACAGGGGGGGGGGGACCCTTTCCTCCTCTTTCTGCATGGCGGCGACGGTGTTCTATGCAGTCACGTTATCTTGACTCTCTAGCGGCGTCAGCGGCATCCAGCGGTATCAGTCGGTCGCTGCTAGCGCTGGGGGGATGAAAGGGGGCGGAGCTGGTTATGAGGCCGACGACAACGCTGACGACGACGCGAAACCCAGGAACGGACGCCAAAGAGCTGCGCTCTAAAAGATATGGCCCGTGCTTTGTGTATCAGTCGTGCCCCACTTCAAAGCAAAGCGTTCATACGCACCGGATGATGAATCTACGGAGGCTGAAACGAGCAGTTGCAACGTGCCCGGTGTCGGCGGTCGGTAGTACTGCCGTAATAACAATTTTCAGGCAAGTGCCCGTTTATTTGGTATTTGTTTGGTGAGCTACGTGTTATTGCTCGCTCTAGAAGTTTCTTACTGTGATTTCGTAGCATAATTCTCTAATGTAGGCGCAATAGCAGCTGCGCTCGTTGTGGGGCAAGGTAACTACTTCCATCCCACTCCGTGTGACTGTTTGTCAAACATACATCGGGTGTGGTGGCCCTGCGTAGTTCCGGTCTGTTTCTCAGCGCGGCTTGTTGTAATACGGTCGTTCACACTTAAGTGAAATGTGGTCAACCACTTTGCGTCACGTAGAAAAAGAACGACTGGCTTTGCCACCTTCCGAAAGAACCGGCGGGGTATTGGTTCTCCCTGGCGCGGTCGCGTGCTGCTGTTGCTGCTTGCCGGACACCTTTAGGTTGTATCCGGCTCGATTTATGTATGTGTCGGTGCCTGCGTCCGCGCGCATACATGCCGGTTTCTATGAGCCGGCGCGTTTGCTTGTGCCTAGTGCGTAAGTTTTTTGTGAGCGTGTTTGTGTATGCGTGCTTGCGCGCGCATGTTTCTGTATGGGTCGTTGTGTGCGTGCACGTGTTATCGTGCCCGCCTGCATGTATGTGTGTTTGTGTTTATCAATACGCGCGTGCACGCTTTTGTGTCTGCACTTTGAGAGTGCGTATATTTCTGCGTGGGTGCGAGTGGCGTTTTGCGCGCGTGCGTATGTATTGCACAAGGTCGCTAGAGTTCTACTCGCAATAAAAATCTTTAAATTTGGTGCAGCGAGTGTTCCCACCTGAAAGCCGAGTTTGATTTCAAGCCACCCTGGACAACTGTTGTGTGAGGCGCCGTTTCTCGGGAGGACCAGTGCGAAGGCGTCAGGTATACGCTACCTCCTTCTTCCCTCCTCTGCCCTGATGAATCCATATCCTTGATTGTTATTGTGAAAGGAATGTTACACCCAGAGCATTAATAAATTAAGAATACTGGTAGTATGCCTCGCCGTTACACTGATTATGATCTTAAAGACGTCGATTTCCCGATAGCCCACATTTCCGTTGATGTAAACAACCGCTGAAATTGTGAATGCTAGGTTATTCGAAACGTTCTACGTATATAGCCATTGCCTTCAGGAGCATTAGTGAATTTGAAAATTTCAAGTGTTGTGCTTTAGAGGTATCGCATACAAGCTTTAATTCTCGCTGGGTAGTTTGCATGCCCTTCGAGAGCTGTCGCTTATAGCCCTATTGAAATTCGCAACTACAGTTTGGAGCACTGTGGAAGCTAGAACGCTTGGCCTGGCTCTCGAGAGAGTGTTTAAGCTTGAAGTGTAGGTTGAGGAGTTTGGGGTTAGCCACACTAAGGTTTTTTATGCCATAGAACTAAATTTTAAAAAATGAAAAATAGGGTTTTACGTGCCAAAACCACTTTTTGATATGGAGGCACGCCGTAGTGGGGGACTCCGGAAATTTCGACCACCTGGTTTTTTTTTATCGTGCACTAAGTACGGGTGTTTTCGCATTTCGCCCTCATCGAAATGCGGCCGCCGTGGCCGGCATTCGATCCCGCGACCTCGTGCTTAGCAGCCCAACACCATAGCCATTGAGCAACCACGGCGGGTATGCTGTAGAACTTGGAGTGTCAAAGGATAAAAAGAAAGTGCATGTCTGTCAAACGTGGGAAGCTGTTCATGTGGTAAAAGCTTGTGTGCGTGCGTGTGTGTGAATTCGCTCCTCAAAAGGGAGTATGTGTGCATGTGAGCTGCTTCGCTGCTGGTGCTGTTTGCCAAAAATTGTCAAGAAAACAAAATAATCAGTTTAACTTGATATAATAAACTATGCAAAGCATGCTGGCACAGTGGCGACAGCATCATATGAGCACACAAACATGCAGCTCTGTGACAAACTTAATGCATGACTGCAACATCTGGAAGGAGGCTTGCTTCGTTTTCAGTAAGCAGCACGCAGTCTATATTTCGGCTATTCGAATGCAAACCAAAATGGAGCTCATCGCCAGTGATCTTGTCTTTTGTTCTATTAGCTTTTGTTTATCTTCAACTTAAAGCGTCGTTTCTCGCAGGTCATGCATGTGATAGCAGCAGTTTACCAATGTCCAGCCTTGGTGACCTCCATCAAGAGCGAGATACTTGCGTTTGCCTTCGGACAGATGGTTGGTGCCTTGGAGGCAGTTGTGAAGATAATATTGTAAGTAGATATAGGTGCGTAGTGTAATATAATAATCAAGTTATAACTTAAACCTCTGAGGCTCCTTGGCGGCCTAAGCTTGATATCATGTGCAAATCAAAGTATGCCAGATTGCAATCTAGACTGCAAGGGAATTGAAGAAAAACAAGAAACCAGGACCTCTCGTGGGCGTTTAAAGGTGTTCCAGCAGGCAATGCTCCTATTTCTTGTACTGAGCTAGCTGCTCATGAAAATTGCAAGTATATTAAATTTCACACAGTTTTACACAAAAGAACAGGCCTATTATTGTCTATAAGCACAACATTTCCTTATTTGCATCATGCAAATCTGTCTCGTGCTTAATTTGGGACAAGTTTTGAAAAATGAATGTTACATAATTTTGAAACTACTCAAAGTATTGGTTGGGGCTAGACAGTTTTCAGACAACTTGACCATGTTGAATCTAGGCATTACAAGACGAGAAAAAAAAACATGCACAGGAGCACTCATTCGGTCAAATGCAATGCTTATGGTCATTTCCCACATGGCAAAATGTACTTTTAAGCGAGACAGAGCGGGTACAAAATTTACAACCATGGCGACTCATGCTGGTAGTGACAACACAAGATAAGAAATGGTTGTGGCTCTGCGGTTCACTGAATATGCGAACACTTATATACAATACCCCCTCCACCCCCACCAACCCAGCGAGAAGTAACCGTGCAGTATGTTTTGGTCGGTAAAGATGATTGTTTTAGGAGACAAGAAATTTCAGGCGCTAGTTGAGAGAGGCTACAACAGAAAGAAGGACCTTGTAAATAGTCGCAGACCAACATAAACTGCTTAGGAGGGACATCACAGTTTAGAGCATGAAGCAGAAATTGGGAGAATGAGGAAGCATCATAAGCTTAAATAAGGGAATACTATTTGTCAGCGTATTGCCAAGGTAACCCATTGAAAAATGTGGCGTGCTTTAAGGAAAATAGTTGAGAACACATGCTAAATTTTCCAGGAACGTATACCGAAATTCCCGTCCTTACTGAAATAGTGTAAATAAGAAATACACAGTAAATTTTAGAATACAGAAAGGGTTTAATAAACTGCATTTGTGAGTTGGAGATCACTGGGTTGGATGCATGTATTGCAGGGCAAATGAGAATGGCAGTGGGAGTTTCCTCATTTTCATTTCTGTGTGCATTCTCTGTAAAACTGTACTCTTTGTCTCCTAGTGTAAAAATTTGTGTAAAAACAATTATTTTTTATGTCTTGTGCCCCTGTCTTAATGTGCCATATCCCATAAGGTTGTCAGTTGCAGCCCTAATAAATTGTAATGCACAGATAAATTGCAGATTTTATGTCAATTTTATATTAAGGTCACATACACACTCCTGGACAAGTGTCTGTTGTTGAGAGATGTCGTTGGTGGTGTTTTTAAGTTTTATTCACTCTCATTTTCTATGGTGAAAAGGTTGCTCTAAATTTATTTTCGTTTGCTGCTGTATGTGCCACATTGTATTCACAGTGACATAGTGGTTTAGTGTTCACGGTAACATGCAATTCCTAAATTTGCAAAATAGAAATTTCTTCTACCTTTCACTTGTCTTGGCCAGTTGCCTGAGCTGTGCATTGTGCCTAGTCACATTATTTACGATTGTTATTTTCAGGAGCTTGTTGCCTTATCAAATTTTCCGCACTGTACATGTGTAATTGCACAGACGGAACTCATGATTCTCTTATTTTGCTAATGCAGGATGCAAGATTCCAGCATAGCCATGCGCGGCATTTATTGGTCAATAAGCTCAGAGAATGGAGTCCCTGCACGTCGTGGTTAACCATGAACAGTATTTTTTTTGTTTGAAAGCTAAGTGCCATTTGCTGCATCAATTGCATTTCTGCGCCTCAAATGTTTACCATATATTTTCTAATTACGAATCAATTAATGTACAATGTTCAGTATATTTATGATGTTTGATACAACGATTTCTTGCTGGCAAATGTTAATTGTGATATTAAATTTGAACCTATGCGTGACTGCTTGTGCCTGTGTTCTTTTAATAACCAGAGTACGGCTGATTTAATAAACGATATTTGCCCATTTGCATACTCGCATGTTACAGCAAGCCCTAATCTTGCATTACCGCATGTAAGTGCAAATAATTTAGAAATTTACAATGCATTTTAAAACACTGCAACTTTTGTGCTCAGCCAAATTGCTTAATGAACAGTGGTTTGTTTTTATCAGGCCTCCATTGATACTGCACTTTGCACCAAAACAGTAGTAAATGTGGAATATTCAGTTTTTTGTTTTGTAGTAAGAAAAGAACCCATTTTAAAACTAGATATTGTATAGCAGACCCGTGCCTTCGGCTCACAACACAAAAATTTATAGAAACCAGAACTGTAATGATAAAATCTTTACCTTTAGAAAACCTTACCTGTAATGACAAAACCTTTAGCCCAGAGAACTCTTGTTTCACAAAAGAAAACAAAAACTACTCTGGCACTAAAAATTCTACATATTTATTGAATAAAATGTTGCGCCAAAATAAGGAAAAAAGATTTGGGAAGGAAGAGTACGAAACGGCTTCCTTCCGAAGTCCTTTTTTTTTCTTTTTTGGCGTGACAATGTATTCATTAGATCCCAACCAACTCGCCCAGCAACAAGTCCTACACTTCTACATATTTTTCGTGCTCAAGTAATCTGGTTGGAAAGAGAAAATTAGCAATATTGCTCCTGGCTTAAACCTTACTTAAAGCAATATTGTTGGAAAATATTGTTTCAGTCTCAGAAATGTTGGCCAGTTATGCCTTACATAGACTTTCCAAACTTTCGATGATGCTTTGTCATTACATTGGTGTACAAAATAATAGGTGTGTTCCATCTGTGTTTTCTCTGCATTTCATTTATTTCCCTAATTCAGCTTGCAATATTCTTTTTTTTTCATGGCATCAAAACTTGAATTTTCGTTCATTAGAGCTTCATACTGAAAATTTATTCCTTTATGTGGCCCAAAGCTCTGCGAGGTGAACTCAGGCTCTTTAAGTGCCGCTATTCATAGTTTCTTCTCTAATAAGAACAGAATTGATGAATACATATATTTTTATATACCTTTGTGAGAAGTGTACATGTTCTTGTACTTGCCAATCTGTTTGGTGATTGTGCATGTTTAGATTTCATGCGATTTATGTGTATCTTGTACTCTGCACTGTGGCATGCAATAAATATATTTACATTTTTCTTGAAAATGCTGCATATATCTTACCATTCTCTGTTCCATGTTACATGGATCTGGAAATCGTGATAACCGTTGGTGCTCATATGCATGCTTAAAAGTGTTAAATTTGCTATGTTGTATTTGTGCGGGGAAGACAGGTTTTGCAATATACACCGTGAATTACTAACATGTAATGTTATCCACACATATAGGTGTTGTGTATGCCCATTGAAGCTTCAAGGCCGGTGGTTGGACGGGGTGTTTCGTAGCCGAACTTCAACCTTCTGGCACACACGAGATTTACGCGTGGATCGCTGCACATATTAGTAATTGAAGGCGTGTACTGCCGAACCTGCCTTCCATACACCACAAATAAAAGGGTGCACACCCTTCCAACACCCACACAGGCGGGTGTTAATGTGGACTAGCACCCTTGCACCCTAAATTTATTTTGCTGGACACCCTTCCTCTAGGGTGCTCTAATTGCACCCCAACTGCAGTGTGTAGACAACAGCACTCTTGGGGTGTCCGTCTGGAGACAAACTGATTTACACCTTTAAGGGTGTTAAAATGTGTAGTGTGCAGAAACCTTTTTCATGCTAAACAGAATCACATTAACTAGCGACTTGTTCGCCGCTGTAGGCGAAAAAAATCATAATTTACTGTGTATTTTCTGAATTAGCGCAAGCTTTCGATATCGTCTCGCATAACGTATTCCTTAAATGTCTTAACTAAATACAGATACTAACACTTTAGGCTGAACAGAGTGATTATACTAGTAGAAACTTCCACAGTTGTCAACGGCGGCTTACGGTCGAAGTACTTGCATCAGTACTTTAATCCCGGTTCACAAGGAATACCGGCTTTCGTTGCGCAAGTTGGCACCAACTTTGAAGATTTTCGGTCGCTGCTCAATTTTGTACCGGAAACGGCAAACACCCTCATGCTTCTGGTCCAGTTGCAGCCAGGAAGGAAGAGCGAGACGGCCAAACGAAGTGTCACATACGCACAAGTTTAATGGTCTCTCAGACGTGTTCTATCTCAAGAAGAAAAGCCCGTGCTGCCAGATCACCAATCACCCGCAGTCACGGGGAACTATATCTCCCCATCTTCAGTAGATGGCAGCATGTACAACATCTCACGAAAAGAGCAAGCGAAGTTCGCTGCACCAGGCGTCTCCACTTCTAGTATACACATGGGAAGTGTCTTGGCAACATCCATAGCCGTCTGCTAAACCGTCCCTAATACAAACACTTTCTGCGTTGGTGTTAGCAGGGGAAAAGTGAACTAGCTGAGTCCTGTTCCTGCGTACAGCGCCAGTGTTGGCTGGGGCTTGCACTGTCGCTTTGCACTTGAGGTCTGTCAGCCGGACGTCGTCTCCGCAGAATAGCTCCGGCAGGTCGCGGACTCCGTGACGTCTGCCGAAGTCTTTCCTTAGATGTTTCCGGTACTGTACCTCGAACTTCTGAATACTTTCTTGTTCCGCCAGTTGGAGTGTCAGCTTACTGGAACTATGAAGAAGCTTAGTCCTTAGTCGACGACCCATTTGTAGTTCCGCAGAGATATACCCATTCTTCAAAGGATTCGACCTGTAAACTAGAAGCGTCAAGTAAGGGCTTTCGTATTTGTCATGGAAGTCTTGATAATTTTTACCGCAGCCTCACCAAGTCCATTGCTCTGAGGCTGGTTAGGGCTTGAGGTAATGTGTTTGAAGACGTAGCCCTGGGCGAAGAGTGAAAACTCAGTCGACGACAACTGCGAGCCGTTGCAAGAAACCACTACCTCAAGAATCCCGTGGTGTGCAAAAATTTACTTGCAGTGGTTGACTACAGCGGCGGACGTAAGTTCTCGATCCGAGCCAGTTCTGGGTATCTTTATTAATCTGTTGCTATCAACCACCTCTTATAGTGAAACAAGTCCATTGCAATGGGTCGCTAGGGTGTTTCTAGAAATTCGGGACTTTTTAGTCGCATTTTCCTGTTACTTGTTGCGACGCATTGCTGACAATACTTCACCAGGGACTTGACATCAGCTCCTATAGTAGGCCACCAGACACAATCTCTGGCTCGACCAAGTGTCTTTGTTACGCCGAAGTGTCCTTCATGTAAGAGTCGTAGGACTTTGTTTTGGGAAGAGGCAGGGACCACAACTCGAGCAGCGTAGAGGAGTAAATCGTTTTCAGAGTGAGCTGGTGTCGATGATCGCAGAAGGGTTTGAGGTCCCCTGGTAAAGCTCACCTGGAGGGCCACTCTTTTTTCTCGCTCCACCGGCGAAGTTGTGCACAAACGGGGTCTGTTCGTTGGGATGCCTTTAACCATTGAAAGCAGTGCTCCTTTATGAGAAAAGAAGTTTTCAAAAAGCATACGAAAGCTTCCAGGCTTTGTTAGAGCTTAGAGTTCTTCGGAGGCACTCTGGAAAGAGCGTCTCCAGCTAGAAGGTCTTTGCCAGGAACGTATGCAATCTCGTACTGGTATCGCATCATTCTCATCTTTAGCCTCTGTAATCAGGGTGTCAGGTCGTCAAGGTTCTTCGAATTGAAGGTGGGAACCAACGCCTTATGGTCCGTCTCCAGCTTGAACAGCTTGCCGACAAGACAATCGCCTAACTTGTCACATGCCCAGACTAAAGCACGAGCCTCTTTCTCGATTTGAGCGTAACGCTTCTCGGTCTCTGACAGTAATCGTGAAGCATAAGCGATGACAGAAAACTTGCAATTCGTTTGATTTTCCCGAAATATAGTACCAAGGCCGAAAAACGATGCATCTGCAGTGACGATCGTTTCTCTTCATGGTTCGTAAACTCCATGGACAGCGCTAGACGAGAACACCGACTTCCATCTGCTGAACGCCTGCTGTTGTAGAGCATCCCAAGCAAACTCTTGCTTCTTTGAAGCAAAATATTAAGTGGTTGCAGGACTTCAGAGAAATTGGGAACGAATCTGGCGGGGTATATTGCCATTCCGAGAATTGTCTGCAGCTCCGTCCTTTTTCTTGGGATTTCCATTTTCATAATTGCTTCAACTTTCTTTTCGTCGGGTCGTATTTTGTCTTGGTCTAGCCAGTGTCCAAGGCACGTGAGGCGCTGAACATTAAAGAAGCATTTGGTTTCATTCAATCTCACTCCGGCCTTGACGAGTAGCTGCAGCACATTTCTGAGTGTCTCATTGAGCTCATTCTCATTCGAACCCCAGATAGGGATGTCGTCCACGTGACAGGCAACCCTACTGATGCCTTGTAAAATGCATGACATCTGTTTCTGGAAGCGTTCAGGAGCAGACATAATTGCAAACGGTAACTGGTTAAAATAGAAGTGGCCAAAAGGTGAGATGAACGTGGTGAGCTTTTTAGAACATTCACAAAGTTCAATTTGCGAAAATCCAAAGTTTGCGTCCAGTTCTGAGAACACTTTAGCTCCATGAAGTCTTAGAGCGTGCTCCACGGAAGGAATAGGATACCATTCACTCAGAACATGGCGGTTCAGTACTGTGAAGTCCACGCAGATTCGCGCGTCTCCGGAGGGCTTTGGGACGATTAACATTTGTGCACACGACTCGGTCGGCTCGTCAAGAGGTGATATGACGCCGAGTTTCTTCATTCTTTGTAGTTCCAACTTTGTCCTTAAGCATAAAGGAATGGGGATGCGCCTCGGAGAGCTGAGCGTGAAACGTTTCGCGCTAGCTTGCAGCTGAATTCGGTGTTCCTTGAGCAGCTTGCCGAGTCCCTCGAACAACGCTGGAAATTCTTTCAGATTCATTTTCTCAGCAATGGCGTTGACAAATGTCAACACCCGGAGTTCTTTGATCGCTGGCTTGCCAAGCAGCGGAGTGCGGACCTCATCTAAGACGTAGACATCCTGCGTAGTTGTACGGTGGCGGTAGAGGAGCTGGAGTTGTGCAGCTGGAAGAGGCTTTCCGTCTGGACCATGTAGCTGGCGAGTAGGAGCTGAGAGAATATATATGTCCTTGAATGTCTGGAATACTTGCTTCGGGAGGACTGTTTCATCTGTGCGAGCGTAAATTTTGAAGTCTACTGGCTGGTTTTGAACCAAGACTATTGCCTCCCACGTTCAAGCATCCTACGTTTTGATTACTCCGAGGAATTCTGCTTCTAAATTGACTTGTTGCGTTTCGACACATTAGAGGCGCGCGACCTGCATACGGAGGCATAGTGACCCTTTTTCCGGCAATTCCTTCAGACTTCCGAGCGTGCTGGGCACAGAGTAAGAGGGGCACGTTCTTGACCGCACCAACGGCTAGCTTTCTGCATGCTGTTTTTACCGGAGGGTGAACATGGCGTGTTGAACCCGCGTGAATAGCTGCCCCTTTTGTCCTGTTTCAAAGTAGCCCAACTGGATTGGGGAGCAGACGCCACTTTGTCCGCACATGGCACTTTCTGGTGGAGCTCGACTTGTTGCTGACGGATGCTCTCGATGTGGCGGACGGACTGAAGAGCTTTCTGAAGAGTGAGGTATGCGTCAAGCTGTAGCCTGGCGGATAGCTGCTTGAAGAAAAAAACCAGTCACAAAACACAAAAAACAAGAAGATAGGTTTGCACCACAACGACTGTGTTTCGCGGCTGGTTCTTTCCTTCAACTATACACCAACTGGCCCGGATTTTAACCCTTCTGCACAGCTGCTTATCTTTTATCCCAACTACGAGGTGGTCGCGCACTAAATCTTCTCAAAGAGCGCCGAACTAGCAGTCTTTCGGAAGTGTGAAGCGCAGTAACGAAATATTCGGCTGACTCATTGTCTTGTTGCACTCTAGTGTTGAATCTGGCACGTTCGAAGATTGCGTTGCGTCGCGGATAAAGTATTTGTCGAACTGCTGAACGACTGTGTCGAATTTCTTGGACTTCTCTTCAGAGAGAGCAAAAGTGGCGTAGATTTCCTCGGCTCACTCGCCCATGATGCAGAATACCGCGTCTACTTGATTCTTCTCGGGTTTAACGCACAATTCTGAAGAGGTTAGGAAAAGTGCAAATCGTTGTTTCCTCTTCGGCCACTCGTTCGGTGACGAAAAGTTGGCGTCCGGCGGTTGAATTATGAATGACACCATGGCCTGGAACGTTGACCGTTTCGTTGATGGCATCGTCCTTCGCACGTAGAAGGACTCGGAGCCGATGTCCTCTGGTAGAACTTGTTCTCACACCATGTTGTATTCAGGAAGGAAGAGCGAGACGGCCAGACGAGGAGTCACATACGCACACATTTAATGGTCTCTCAGACGTGTTCTGTCTGAAGAAGAAGAAGAGCACGCGCTGCCAGATAACCAACCATGCGCAGTCACAGTGTACTATGTTGCCCTGCTTTCACTAGATGGCAGCATGTACAACACCAATGACATGGTGTCGATTACTGGAGCAACAGAATTCGGAAAGTACCGATCTCTGCTTTATCTGATTATGAGGACCATGCCAAATATCTCTGGAATTTATGCTATGCTCATCCTTCCTCGTTTTACCAATCATCGCAGTGGTAACCACAACCTTTCTATTGTCAGACGCTGCAACCGGGAGGCCAGCTATTTCATTCGATTGCTACGTGTATTCTGCTATGGCTCAAGAAAAGTTTTCTTCGTGGGTCACGGTTTTCAATATCTGCCCCCAGGCGGGGTACTGGCTGCCGACGGCCTCCATCCAAGCTTCGAAGGTGTCGCGGTCCTTGCTAGACACATTCGTGAACTTTGCTGCAAGCACCTCGACAACGACTTGTCAATGTGGCGTGAATTCGCTTCGGGCGACCCCTCCGATGGTGCCACCCAGAACGTCCTACTCTCAATGTTCTTCAGACGCCACCCAAGGCTCTCCTGTCACGAACCCTTACAATCGTTGTTAAAAAAGTAAACAGACCACAACGTCTGTGGTCGCGGCTACCCTCCCCGCAAGCACTCCACTCGAGACAACGCCGCAAACTGACTACCAGTCCCCCGCAAATCTCTTCCACGTGTTCCTTCTGGAGCATTCTTAAAAGTTAGAAACGTTGCTGAGAAAGGCATCCGTTCTGAATTGCATGTCCCCATATTGTCCTCATACTTGAGCGCAGCTGTAGTCCGAAAAGACTTACAGCGAAGACTGAAACCGACCACCTCAGAACTTTACGATTTTAACAAAACGAGTGGCAACAGGTATTAAATAACGCCTTGTTGAAGTTAATGCGTGTAGTTGTTGATCACTAGAAATCGTGTATATTACGCCTTCATAGCGAAGAAAACCGCTTCACTACGCTCTTAGGGACGCGCCAATCAGAATACTTGGCAGCCTGCAAACATAGTAAGGAGAACAACTTATGCGTGCTCAAACGGAATAAGTTTATTTGCGACGGCGTGGTGCCTTCTGTATGTATTGCTAATATAAATAATGTCCCCGTTCAACCATTATTTACATGTAAGCCCATTGAACTGACCACATTGTTGTAAACCTTTCCGCGGTTACTCTTTCCGGTGGTTATATATAAGTGCCTTCTCGAAGGATCTTACTTTTCGCCCAGCCTCAGGTGGATTCAGCGAATTTCAGTTTTTAAAAGACCTACACAACTTTGCTCGAAACTTGCACCTTAAAGACAGCTTGCATGACCGTGAGAGTCATCGCGAGACTGGACTACCTGTGCCCACACCCAAGCACTGGACACCACCGCCACAGCGCAATAAATGTATAGATTTTACATCACTGCTGTACAGCGTCATATCATGGAGACGTACAAGACCCGTGTTCCTTACCGACCGAATCTGATGAAGGAGGAAAAAACAGCGCTAGAACAATTTGGCAATACCATGACGTTGTTATGAAGCCTGCAGATCAGGGAGGAGCAATTATTATCCGTAATAAGCAGGATTATTTATAGAGGAAGCTACCAGACAACTATCGGACGCCAGTTTCTGCGAAGCACTTCTGAACGACCCAGCGGATGTACCGCTGGGTCGTTCCATTTTGGAGACTACGCTTCTGACACTACTAAAAGAGAAAAAGCTACATGTAAAAACCGCTCGGGTGCTTACACCACTTATTCCTGTGACGGGTGAATTTTACTTGCTCCCGAAGACTCACAAACAAAGTAACCTGGGCCGCCCGATTATTTCCGGCGCAAGCACTAAACTGAGAATCTATCACGCTACGTAGACTCTCTTGTTAATCATATTCCCGGAACGTTTCCGTCATTTGTAAAGGATACCAATAACTTTCATCAAAATATATCAAATCCTCCCATTCCGCATAACGCAATCCATCTAACGCTCGACGTCACCTCTCTTTATATTAACATACCGCATGCCGATGAAATTGCAGCAGTTCTTAAGACTTATGAAGATTCTGAGTTCGAGAAGCCTGTTGATAAAGAAACCCTGGGATCGCTGTTAAAGCTTATTCTTGAGCTCAATAACATTGAATTTATTAATTTTCATTACGTTTAGATCAGTGGTACTTCAATGGGAACTGGTATAGGCCGAAATTACGCTAATATATTCATGGGTGCTCTGGAAAATGATTTTATATCCCGCACTAAACCACAACCTTTCGTTTATAAGCGCTTTATTGACGATATCTTCTTGATTTGGGCACACGGGGAAGCTAGCCTGTTAAAGTTTATTGAAGGGTTTAATCCTTTTCATCCTTAATTTTTCACACAATTACTCGTCATCTTCGGTCACCTTCCTGGATGCCACAGTTACGTTATCTAAAGGTAAACCATTGACAAAACTTTATAGCAAACCTACTGATAGAAACCATCTTTTACATTTCCAGAGCAGCCATGGACGATATTGCAAAAAACGGTATCCCTCACAGTCAGGCTCACCGCTTCAAGCGATGGTGCTCCGATCGCAAAGAGTTTATTTTTAATTTCGAACAACTTAAAAATGCTCTCGTTAAACGGCAGTATGCATGAGATTTCATTGACGACGCCATATGCTGAGCAGATCAATTAAACAGAGGCGATATTCTTAGCGGAAACCATTTACCCGAAAGAGGTACCAACACCAATCTTGTGCTAACATTCTCGGCATCAGCGCCAAAAGTTTGTTCTATATTGAAACGCCACCACAATATCGTTTGCCCAAAGTCAACATCTTTTAGATATCTTTCCTGAAGAACCCACGTCTGCCGTCTTGTACCGATGCTGTAAGAAGTTCCGCGATATGTTAACATATCGCGGAACAAGACGTCCCAACATAACATAATGCGCACAAGACGTCCTGCTTCGCCCAATGCAGCAAAGCACGTTGCAAGGTGTGTGCGCATGTGCAAACCACAGAAAGAGTGATTAGTGCGATCTCAGGCTTTACCCTAAAAATTCGCGGATCCTTGAATTGCGATGCCTCGAATGCTGTATACGTTCTTGAGTGCACAGTGTGCAGAAAACAGTATATTGGCCAAACAAAAACCTTGTTTCGAATACGCTGTAGTAACTACAGATCGCAAGCTAATACGCTTCCTAACCTACCATTATGACCAATATCAAGACCAGGGCATTCTTTCGAAAAACAGAGGGCAACTATGCTTGAATCGGGCTGTCATTCCCACCACGACCGCGAAGTCCGTGAGTCTTACTTATTCTATAAGTTTAGAACCGTGTCATCTGGCACCGTGTGAAAGCACAGGCACACTAACAAGCGCGCCTACTAAGAATACTTGACCTTAGCCATAACTCCCTATATTTACCATTACACGCAGCTTTCTTTCAAAACCCTTCTTTCTTCTTTTCTTCTTTTTTGCGCAGTTACATCAATTTTGTGTCGCTAATGTCCGTACGACACAGTATTGCACCGCACACGTGCCAAGAGAAGCCCTCATCATACATGCTGCTCACTTTGGCGCTTACTGAGCATCACGTGAATTCTGGCTGCATTGTCGCGCAGCGCTTTATTATCCCTACGTCTTTACAGATTTCGAGTGGTTCGCATTGTGGTGTCTAGTGAACTAACCGTTCATTTTTGCACTGTATGCCACGTGCTAGCAACATTTCTCCTTTTCTTTCTTTTTTATCTCGTGCAGTTTGCATTGCAATACATGGTAAACTAACAATTGATCTCATCGCTGTGTGCCACGTGGTTGTTGTACTGCCACCTCCGCTCATATTACGTGATTAGTTTCGGCCGGAACATGTCCCAATGCAGTATACTTGAGAAGTGTATCTCTTTTGTCACGGGTGACCTCGTTGTACTGTCGCGACTACTGAATGTATGTCAACTGGACTTGTTGGCACCGTCTCGGGACACATGTTCATGCACGTCTTTCTCGTTGCACAGATTGCGTGGTGGCAAGTCCGTATTAGCCTCGGATCAACCGCGCATACCTCGCCGGGAAGTAAGCAGTCGACAATGGCTGTCACCTTGCGGCCATCCCAAGGAAATTTCCGGAACCTACTGACCACGGACTCAGCTCAGGAATGCGGCTATCAACTACCAAAGCCAGTGACGTCAGCATACCCACTTCCACCCCAGGATATAAAAGCGGATCTTCATGCCGAGGCCTTCAGTGGACTTGTTGGCACCGTCTCGGGACACATGCTCATGCACGTCTTTTTTGTTGCACAAGTTGGAGACAAGTATTTCGTATATTCTGTTCGAGATGATATCACCCGGACGGTGCTACCGAGTCCCCGATTTCTTGCTGGTTTGGTGTGTGAATGTTGTGATGTTATAAGAGTGTGTTACTGCTAGTGTCAGAAGATGTAGAACTTAATCCAGGCCCGCACTCTGACTCAGAAAGTGATGAAGGCACGAACACTGACTTACTGAAGAAGATACTAAAAGAACAAAGTAAAACAAATAAGACATTGAAGGATTTGGCTGCTAACTTGAAGCAAGTGGCAAAAACAGTAGCCGGTATACAAACAAGAATGACTTCCATTGAGGATGAGCCATCTCGATTCAGACAATGCGAACAAAAAATATCGGAATGTGAAAGTTGTTGCAAAAGCATCAACAAACAAATGCATGAACTCGTTACTAAAGTGGATGATATGGAGAATAGAAGTCGCCGAAGTAACTTAGTAATTTATGGCGTTACTGAAGACTCAGACGAGGAGGCGACAACACTAGAAAACAAAATAAAAGAAGGAATGTTCAAGGATATACTCGGCCTTGAAATAAATCGATTGAAAGAATTCATAGGATTGGCAGTCGTTACGGTTAGCGCCCACGCCCAGTCATTCTTCGACTTTTCGATTGCAGAGAAAAAAACCTAAATTATTTCTTGCTGTAACAAATTCAAGGGCACACCGATATCAGTATCAGAAGATTGCTCAAAAAGAATAAGAGGCATCCGATCTAACTTGTGGCGTTCAACGGCAATTGAACGGGCAACCGGTACAAAAGCCTCACTATCATTTGATAAGCCAAGGCTGAACGGACGTATTTACACGTGGGATCCCGATAAATGCACCAGAGTTGAAATAACAAGAAATATTGCACTTAACTTAAGTGATTCCCACACCTCGTCATCGGCACAGGGTAGCACGAAAGAACGCAGAAAGAAATGACAAGGTAACAAGACGCAACGGATTTCTGCGCCGCTTTCGATATTGTGCCTGAATGCTTGAAGTGCCAATAATAAAATTGATAAATTAGAAGAGATAATCATACTGTATAGTCCAGATATTGTAGTAATTACCGAAGCATGGCTACATGCCCAAATACATGATACTGAAATTGCGCCTGCCTCATATTCATTGATACGCACAGATCGTGATGGCCGAGGAGGCGGCGTAGCTATTATGATAAAAAGCAGTTTAACATTTCAAGAAGAGCCTGGAATAGCTAACCATGAAAGTGCTTGGTGCACAATTCAGTTTGATAATACGTCATTGTTTATAGGTGCTATTTACAGACACCCTGGAGCACCTGAGGAATACCTTTTGAAAGTGCATGATTACCTACACAGCAAAATTATTAACCGTACAAAGCTGTTATTAACTGGGGATTTTACTCTAGCTGGGATAGATTGGAATAAGTTAACTATCGGCAACAGAGATGCAAGAAACTGTGAGCGCCTGTTTGACATAATGTCTAGTTTTTCTTTATCACAGATTGTTAAAGAACCTACGCGTGTCCAAAGAAATGCCTGTTCAGTAGTACTTGATCTTGCTTTAGTATCGCGGTCGATAACACCACATATACGCGTTGAAGAAGGGATTTCAGATCATAAGATGCTGATTCTAACATTTTTTACTCTGCGTATGAGCGCTGAATGTAAGACCAAACCATCTCGAATAGCTTTCAAGGACTATAGCCGAGCTAATGATGAAAGTGTTATTGACTACTTAGAGGAAACCTTGGATGGTTTCCCAGCTGAATCCTGCGGAGGCGTTAATGGCCTTTGGATAAAACTAAAAGAGGCTATAATGCATTGAGTAAATAATTTCGTACATGCAACATTCAAAGAACTGAGCGGAAAACACCGTGGATCGCGCGGAGCATAATTCACCTAAAACGAAAACTAAAAGAAACGTCGATGAAAAAGGATCAATTCTGCGGAGATAATAGAGCTCGCATGCAAACTGAAATTAGAAATAAAAGCTGCAAAAGACGACTTCTTTTCAAATAAGTTAACAAATTTCATAAGGAATCAACCGCAATAGTTTTGGCGCTATATGTCGAAACCAGAAGGCGCGAGCAGTAAAATAGAAATGGCAGGTTTGGTCATAGAAGACATGCTCTTTGTAGCAAACACATTTAACACCTATTTCCAATCCCTTTTCACTCGCTCGCCAATATCGAGTGCGCCCGTTGAAGCCGCTGACAACCGGATGGGCGGAGTTGTGATAACAGAGTCGGGCATTTTAAATTTGCTTTTGGAAATAGACAGCAAGAAGGCGCCGGGGCCCGATAATATATCAAATGTACTTTTCAAACGATACGCGCAGCAGCTGTCTCCCTTTTTGCAGATTATACTTTCTGAATCGCTGAGTACAGCCTCTCTTCCCAAGGATTGGCTAGGTGCCAAAGTAATACCCATTCATAAAGAAGGTAATAAATTACACGTGGAAACATATAGACCAATATCACTAACCAATTGCTGCTGTAAATTGATGGAACACATAGCAAGTAAAGCCGTCATGACATACTTATTAGAAAATAGCATATTATATCGTAAGCAACTCAATTTTAGAAAAGGCTTGTCAACTATAACACAGTTATTAGAAATAACACATGACTTCCAATCAATAATTAACTCCAAATGCCAAGCTGATGTTATATTTATTGATTTTTCGAAGGCTTATGATCGCGTCGTGCACTGTAAACTAATTGAGAAAATAAAGTCTATCGGAATTGAACACAATGTAGTAGAATGGATAGCAGCCTATCTGTCAAGCCGAACTCAATATGTTACCATAAATAATTATGACTCGGACCAACTCGAAGTTTATTCAGGGGTACCACAGGGGTGCGTATTGGAGCCATTATTATTTCTCATATACGTTAACGACATCGCTGATTGTGCAGAAAATAGAGTAAAATTGCGGTTCTTCGCCGATGACTTGGTAATTTACACAAGCGTGCAAGGAATCGAGGACCAGCTTAGACTAAATACTAGACTAAGCAATATAGCCCGCTGGTGTGACATGTGGGGAATGGAAATTAATGTTAAGAAAACACCGTATATGACCATACCTCATACATAGTCGATCTTTAGGTTTAATTATACATTAATGGACAACAATGTAATACAAACTGACACAGTAAAATATTTAGGCCTAACCTTTACAAACCCGTTAAAATGGAATACCAATATCGATAATACATGCACGAAGGCCTTCTGCACACTAGGTTTCTTGCGAAGAAAATTAACTGCAGCACCATCCTATGTGAAACTAACAGCATATAAAACTTTAGTAAGGCCAATTCTTGAGTATGGTAGCATAGTGTGGAACCCGCACCAGAAAGGACTTTCACAGAAATTAGAAAGTATTCAAAATAAAGCGTTGCGATTTATATACCATAAGTATTCTCGACACGAAAGCCTAAGTGCTCTTAGAAGCCAAGCAGCAGTGCCTACCCTTGTTTGTCGGCGTCGTGTGGCTGTCATGGAATTTCTTTTTATGCTATGTAATGACAACATTATTATAGATGAGCGAGATTACGTGCAACCACCACACCGACACTCTAATAGAACCTGTCATAATAAACACATCAGGCAGTATCCGACAAAGTGCGACACGTTTAGATATTCATATTTCCCATGGGCAATTGAAATCTGGAATTCGTTGCCAAAGGAAATGTGGAATCAGATTCTGTGAATGGCTTCGTCGCAAAATTGGAGCCATATTTTGGCTCTTCATAAAAGTATTTGAGTGCGTAGTTCAAAGGTAATGCGTTGGTTGAGTGATTGTACACAGTGCACGTGTGATTGCATACTGCCTTATGATTTCAAATGTAAATATTGCAATGTGCTGAATAGTGGTGTTTTATAAATCCACGATAACTACAAGAGAAATATACGGCTAATATTGAAACTGTTTTGAGCACCTTTTTCCTTGATTCATGAGAAACAAAGAAAGTGTCTTGTGTTGAATACCAGTGCTGTTGTATGGCAGGTTTTTTTTGCTTTATACATTTTTTGTTTTTTTTTCCCTGTTTTTACCATGCTCATGTGTATATATTACAATCCACTTCCTGTTTGGGCCTGTGCAAGGGCCTACAGTATTGTTAAATAAAGAAATAAATAAAAAATATCTGTAACGTTGAATGTCGTATCACTGACCGTATGCCCATCTTCGCTGATGGTATCGCTATTTTTATGTTGTTTTTCTTGTTTTTATTATTTCGCACAACTCTATAGCATGTGTGGCTAGTTCATAAGGAAACCCAAAGGCATTGACTCGTTACTTCGGCAAAGGCGAGCCCCACAGCCGAAACGTTAGTAAAATACACGGTGTAAATCCAACGTACGTCGTACTCTCGTCTTGTTCCATATATATATATATATATATATATATATATATATATATATATATATATATATATATACACAGCTTGTCTGTTGTAAAGAAATCTTCCATTAAACATTTCATTGATGAGTGTTTCTTAAATTGGTAAATCAACGAACGACGCATTTACATTACTTGGCATCAGTGGCAGCATGTGGACGCTTTTCTAAACGCAACACTGCTTTTCGCAGCTCCGTTTCTCCCGCAGTCCTGTTGCCTGGCCTGACGTGGGCGTCTACTTGGGCTTCAATCATCGTAGCAGTGGGCACGTATTTGCGGAAACCAGCGACAAACTGCAACAAGAGCGGCGCTGCAGGCTACCGGCTGCAAAGATAAAAGCTGGACTCTTCAACCACATGGCACTCGGCAGCAGTGGCAGCATGTGCACGCTTTTCTAAACGCAACACTGCTTTTCGCAGGTTGGTAGCGTTCCTGTTACGCCTTTGTAGCTGTAATTTTTATTTGCTGTCGCTGCCCAGCTGCCAACTTGCAAAACCTGTGTATTTTGGTTGTTGCTTGCTTCTTGAATTGGTTGTTGCTGCTTCTTGAAGTCCCAATGTCGGGAAACAATACTTGCCTTTCCTGTAATGAGGCTGTTGACCCTAAAGAGGCGTTTATGTCTTGTGTAGAATGTACCCAATCTTACCATATTGGAAACTGTGCTGGTCTCACAGAAAAGCAATTTAAAAACCGAAGCGCGTCATCAAAGCAAAAATGGACATGTCCCAGTTGTAAAGCAGCTAAGCAGAAGGAAGAAAATCAGAGTGATAGAGTAACTCGGGAAGAGTTTGCTGGATTGCGGTTCCTATTGATCAGCATGAATGAAAAGCTCGATGGGCTGGTGCCTCTAAAGGACACGGTTTCTAACATAGAAAAAAGTATTGAAGTAATGTCTGACAAGTAGGATGAACTGCTGAAACGTCTTGCTGTACAAGAAAGCGACACAAAAATTGTGAAAGCAAGGGTAGAGAAGCTTGAGCAAAAGGCCCGATGTAGCGAGACGGAGACTAAAAAGCTGGTCACTGAAATCAATGAACTTGAATGGAGAAACCGTCGGTTAAACTTGGAATTTCATAGAATTCAGGTTACTCTGAAAGAAGACTTGTTGATGAAAGTGAACAGGCTGGCAGGTTTGTTAGAAGTCCCAGAACTGAGCGAACGGGATGTTGATGCTATTCATCGCCTTCCGGCGAAAGCAGGCAAGGTCCCAGGAATAATCGTTCGATATGCCCGACAAGCCACCAGGGATAAATGGTTGGAAAATAGGCGGAAACTTAGAGACAATGAGAGGAGTACTTTTATACTAGAGAATATGACAACCCGATGTCGGCAACTGTTTCTAACAGCAAAAGAGTTGGCAAAGAAAAAGGGCTACAGATATCCCTTACAAAAAAAATTGTTGAAAGGTTATTGAAATATCATTGGTCAACGTCAACAAATGACCTTGAAAGATCATTGGGGAATTGTTGAAACATCATTGAGGAAATTGTTGACAAGTGTTGATAATTGGCCCGCGACATTTTGTCGAAACATCATTGTGGCCTCTCAATTTGAAAGATCATTGGCATATCATTGAAACTATGGTCTATTTCACTCTTGAAAGCCCATTGAAGCAGTGTTGAAGATGTGTTGTTTGTCAATGTTGAAAGCCCATTGGGGTACTGTTGAAATGTGTTCTTTGTCAATGTTGAAAGCCCATTGAAGCATTGTTGAAGCTCAAAACTGAAAGCCCATTGAGGTATTGTTGAAATTTGTTGTTTGTCAATGTTGAAAGCTCATTGAAGCATTGTTGAAGCTCAAAATTGAAAGCCCATTGGGGTATTGTTGAAATGTGTTGTTTGTCAATGTTGAAAGCCCATTGAAGCATTGTTGAAGCTCAAAATTGAAAGCCCATGGAGGTATTGTTGAATTGTGTAGTTCGTCAATATTGAAACCCCATGGAAGAATTGTTGCAGATCTTTTGAACATCAACACAAATTACGTTGAAAGCCCTTTATGCCCCACTGGGTATTTAGCAGTTTAAACCTGCACTTACCTTAAAATACTGCTGAGCTATGTTGCATATAATTACCTTTGATGTCACGGTGGTATGTCTGCTGTGAGAGGATAGGGATAAAATTTAAATACAGGCATTGTGTACCGCAGGCCTCTGTCACCCTGGGCTCAAAAGCATGCTCCTAGATTGCCTGTAATAAACCATATTGTAAAACTGCTAGCAGTACTGTTATGTCACTTTTTTGAATTGTCAGAGTGAATGGTCCTCTGAAAAATCAAGAGTGCTGAACTGATGCAGACAAAAACCATTTTTCTAGGTGAACTGTTTATTTGTAACCACACATCTGTGTAAATGTACAACCATTTGTAGTTTGAGATCAGAAACTTCTTAAAAACTATCGCACAGTACAAACTTCCTGCAGCTTGACACCATAACAAAATTGAATACTGAAGATGTAGTCAGTGTGGCTCTCAAGTAAAACACATTTACCAAAAGAAATAAATTTTAAAAAATAAATGCCTAAATAAATAAATGTACAAGCAGACTGACATGACTGTAAATAAGAACACTAAAAAAAGGTACTTGCTTTCTCTATTAGGTAGCCAGTGGTACTATAACCATGGCACAATTTGCTTGTGCCCACAGCACTCAACTGACACCTGATATGCAGGGTGGTTATCTTTAAGTTTCATGGAACTTATTGAAGACTTGCAGCTAACATAATTCTAGATACAGAGTGCCAAACATTACTTTTATGAGAAACAAGACACCATAGTCAGCTGATTAACAAAAACTCAGTTCCTAATAAAGTTTTTACGAATTGTAGCCGGTAATTTTACAAGGTGTATGCACTTAGAATGAATTTCCAGAATGACACTAGTAACGAGACACATGCCATCAAACTGGCTGTATAAATGCACTGCTGTAGCACTTACTTTTTTTAACAAAACGCACTGTTATGCATCGAAGCACAAAAGTAACCGGAATGCCCATGTATTTCTCTCACATTTATGGGAAAATTTCGAAACTGGTGTCACCTTGTCTTGTCTTGAAACTCACTGGCTACAATTTGCAAACTGAAATATGTGCTGTGATGTTATAAGTGAATTAATAAATTTATGACAATCAGTTTAATGTTTTCATTTCTTGTGCTAGTAATGTCCACCTCTGAATAATCCAGCTCAAGAACAAGAAATATGCTACCTGGCAGACAACTTAAATATCTGTAAAACTGAAAAAGGATCACTGTACAATCCTTATATGTTGCTTGAATGGTGTGCGCCAATTTCAGTAAACCTTACATACTTTTGAAACATGGCAATCACAATAAGTGATGCTTATGGGAGCAGTTTATTATGCTGCATTGCTGTTGCATGATCCAGTTGTGTTTTCTGCATGATACCGTTCCTGCACAGGTAATTCCATATCAAGCGACTTATTCATATTAACTGCTTCAGATTTTCATATGAAATAAAGACAGCTATTAGAGATGTGCTGGAATACAGCAAAGTTGCTCCTTGTGCGAGTTCCATTTCAATTTTATTCGCTGCCACAAAAAATAACGAAAGAATTCAGAAGATGTGGTTTTATGTAAACATGAAAGGCACATCATCGCCATTACTGGAGATGTTTCGTTGCATATTAAATTTAAGCCGACTTATACCTATTAATTTTACTCATGTATTTTAGATAGCAATAAGCCATTTTTACAAAGTTATGTAAAATGCCGTTTTTACTGAACTCTAAAAATGGCACAGATGCACTTGCAGGCACGCGATTCCATGCCGAATTGACAAGCATTTTTTTTGATACCGCACATATATCTGAAACATTGCCATATGTTTACTAGTTCGAAGCTCGTTACCCACTTTTATTTTTGCCAGATATTTTGTAGCATTTTAGGTGACAGTTTAGTTTTCCTGTTCAGCTGAGCTAGAGGACATCAAATGTCCTCTAGCTTTTCATTTTTTTTTCAAACGCTTCAAATACTTTTTTTTCAAATGCACATTGTATTGATCGAGGCCTTCAAATGGTGTGCGTGGAAATACGGTGAAGTGATGAAACTGCCAAAATAGCCAATTTTTCAAATATTTGAATACTTCAATTGCTTTTGGCATTGGCAAAAATGAGTCAAATTGCAATCCGTTAGTTTTTTTTCGTTAGAAAATATTCACAGGACAGAAATTAAATACAGAATGGTACCCAGCTGCCATAGTATAGCAGAAAAATATATGAAGCTCTGAAGGTTCAGCTGATCGCCTGTAAAAGAAAATTCTAATCTTTTGCAAGAAGCTTCATGTTAAAGGAAAAAACAGCCTTCGTAGTTGGCGAAAAAATGTTATACATTATTGGATAGCTCTACATGTCTGCTATGCATGTGTGAAGTTAAAAAAGGCATTTTTAAATGCAAGAAATTCTTTTTTGAAATTTTGTCAGCACCGACTTTTCCCTGAGGTGCGCACAGCTTGCTGGCCGGGAATGCAGACGACAAAGCCGGCTTCGTATGCAACACAGATGACAAAGAAGCGGTGTTAGGGTCTGCATTTTATTGCTAAGGGAAACATGCTCTAATGCAACGAGGCTTGTGTTTGGTGTGGGCCAGGTAAACCATACAGTCATTGCACATAAAATATCAATACGAGGTCTGTTAGAAGAGTATCCGACCTTTGGCTGAAGAAAAAAAACTGGCATACCTGAAGCGTTGGAAACTTAATCACCCTCAAAGTAGTCTCCTTGGGAATCCCGCTACTTCTCCCAGCGGTGCTGCCATTGTTAGAAGCATTCCGAGAAGGCCTCTTTCCAAATGGACTTTAGCTCAGCTGTTGTTGCAGCCATAATGTCTTCTATTGTCTGAAATCACGCTTGCTTCAATGGCCCCTTGATTTTGGGAAACAGCCAGAAGTTGCAGGCCGCCATATCAGGAGAGCAAGGGGCCTGTCGAACTACAGGAGTCTGGTTTTTCGCCAAAAAAGTCTGAATCAAGTGCGAGAAAAGCATTGTCGTGATGGATGTGCCAATTTCCTGTTGACAACCTCGGTATCTTGCTCCATACAGCATCACATAGGCCATGGAGGACATCCCTGTAGTAGTCTTTAGTGATTGTTTGACCCTGTGGTGTGTATCCGTGGTGTACCACACTGCGGGAGTCAAAGAAAGCAGTCAGGAACACCTTGACGTTGCTGCACACTTAGCAGTCTTTGGTTGGCGACGTGGAATGCTTCCACTGTAACGACTGGGCTTTCGTTTCCGGGTCGTAAACATACACCCAAGACTTGTCACAAGTGATTATGGTGTGGAATGCTTCCACTGTAACGACTGGGATTTGGTTTCCGGGTCGTAAACATACACCCAAGTAAACATACACCCAAGACTTGTCACAAGTGATTATGGTGTGGAATGCTTCCACTGTAACGACTGGGATTTGGTTTCCAGGTCGTAAACATACACCCAAGACTTGTCACTGGTGATTATGGTGTTCATGAAGTTGGGGTCACTGTTT
Organism: Dermacentor albipictus; assembly: GCF_038994185.2. Taxonomy (NCBI): domain Eukaryota; kingdom Metazoa; phylum Arthropoda; class Arachnida; order Ixodida; family Ixodidae; genus Dermacentor; species Dermacentor albipictus. The sequence goes on along the minus strand of NW_027225570.1, from coordinate 3,715,404 downwards.
GTGGAATCCAGCATGTCTGTGAGACTTCAACACGAAGTTGCTTTTGCTCCACCATGAGCAGCTTGGGAACGAATTTCGGCGCAACTCTCTTGGCCAAATCTTCGGTGATAATGGAATGTGGATAAAATGTGCTGATGCCCACCTCTTCCGCAATTTCTTGGATAGTTACACTACGGTCCCGCATCACCACGGGGTTCACTTCGGCAATGACCTGGTCATTTCGGCATGTTGATGGCCGACTGGAGCGTGGCTCGCTGTCCACCGATGTGTGGCCGTCTTTATACTGGTTGTACCACTCCTTAATCTGTGTGCTGCTCATAGCATAGTCACCGAAAGCAGTCTGAATCTTCCGGATGGTTTCCACTTGGCTGTCGCCCAGTTTCTGGCAAAATTTGATGCAGTAGCACTGCTCCAGTCGCTCTGCCATTTTCCTTGCAATAAAAAACCGACGAGCACTGTACTACCTCATTCAAACGCTGCGTCTCAGCAATTCACGATATTGGCAGGTGGGAAAAAATTCGTGCATGCGCACAAAGGTTCAAGGGCGGCTGATGAAAACGTGCTTGTTTCATATTCATCAGGTGTTCGCAAAAAAAAGGTCGAATACTTTTCTAACAGACCTCGTACGTAATAAATATGTGAGGGAATCCTGCAGTGCTAAAAGATATGTTCCATGCAGTTTAGAAAAAGAAATATCAGCTATTATTTAGACAGTAAATCCAGAAAGAGCACGATATTGTTCATACAAAGCATCTTAAAGGGCCTGTCGCATTTCAATGCAACATAGAGGGAGCAGGACACTTTGTGCCCTGCTCCCTGAAGCCCAATGATGATGCAAGTAGAAAACACCTTCATAATTCAGACTGAAAACCTACATGAGTATGAACAAATTCTTGTGGTGTTGTTTGCTACCACTGTTTCAGAGCTGGAACATGCTCATCTATAAAAGTCATATGTGCCATGTTCAGTCTGATGTGGTCAGACACCATTGGCGACCACTTTTTGCGTTCATGTTAAAAAAATACGAGTTGAGACTGCAGCTGCAGCGCTTGACGTCACCTGCTTTCGTAATGATAAAAAAGGCAGTCAGTTTGTTGAGTAGTTCTTGTGGCTAATATATTAACAACCTTTCCTTCCTAGATGACATGGCTTCATATATTTATGCTGTATGTATGATCCACAACTGAACATTATAAAAAATTATTTATCACACTTAAAGAATAATAACTTTTTGTTACTTGTCACATGCATAGCAGACATGTACGGCTGTGTAGTGATGGGTGACACATTTTTGTGCCAACCATCAAAGCTAATTTTTTACCTTCAACACGAAGCTTGCAAAAAATTTCAACTTTAGTTTTTTTAGCTGATCAACTGAACCTCCAAGGCTTGAAATATTTTGCAGCTATACCAAGTCAACCAGTCTGATTTTATATTCATTTTGTGCCTTCTGTATTTCCCTACGTTAGAAGAAAATTCAAACTTTGCAAATTTTGGCAGTCACCACTTCAGTCTCTTAACATGAACACCATCTGAATATCTGGATCATACAATTTCCCTTTCAGAAGAAACGTGTATCAGTGGCTTCTAGCTTAGCTGGGCAAGAACAATAAATTTTGCCAAAATTCAAAAAAATTTTTGTGAAGGAAAATAAATGGGGAGCAAGAGTTCGGAGCTTCAACTATATCTGTGATGGCCAAAAAAACGCTGGTTGGTTGCCCTGGAATGACTTAAGAGTATGTATGAAAGCAAATTTTCTCGAACATTTTCTCGCTGTACCTACTCAAAATCAAGCAAACTTGAAATGGTTTGCCATAAGGGAACAGTTCTTGAGAAAATTGTTGGGTGGTTTGGCATGAAAGGACTTGAGATACTTAAAAAATATATTAATAAGGAAACACTATCCTTACTGGAACCATATCAAAAACTAACATAAAAATGTAGTGAACTATAACAAAGCACAGCACTTGTATTCTGGATTGAGCAATCCAATGTGGGCTTCTCAGGAGACTAGCATAATTAACATAAATAATATTAACATGAAAATGTCAAGCCATAGAAAGGCACAACATTTGTATGCTCATTTGAGAAATCCAAATTGGGTCCTTCAGGAGACTAACATAAAACATAAGAATGTCGAGAGTTACAAGAGCACAACACTTGTGTTTTGGTTTGAGCTGTCCAAGTTGGGCTCTTCAGAGGTGAAGGGGCAGGGGCAGTTGCTTCAGGGGCAGGGTCCCATGCGAGAAGCGAGGCCAGAGTTCTTTACATAGGGCATGTTGGTACCAGGAAATTTGCGACACGTGAAACCTGCAAAAACAAGCCAGAACAAGTTTTAAAAAGCAATTTCCACATGCAAAAGAATGGCATGCAATATGCCCTCGTTATAATGAAATTGATTTATGTATTTGTGTTGCTTTATTCCAATTTTCCACGGGTACAGCTTTACAGCATGACAATATAAATTTATTTAGTGTGGCACAGGACTCCACTAAGTGTCAAATGCAGGAAAGGGCAAAGAGGAACAAAACACTGTAGCAATATAACTTTATGAATATCTTCAATGTCAAAGATGTGAACTTTGCTTGCTGAGAAACAAAATGGTGAAAAAAATTCATGTCGTTCATAAATAAACCTGAACTGACAACTAAAATTATTTCTTGTAACTTCATAATTAAAATGTGCAGCACTTCACTGCTTTTCCATGCTCCAAATACAATAGTGTCATGTCACTAGAATTGAGTGTAGCTTCATTTGATGTTAGGTTTCCTGAGTTCACATGCAATTGGAACGTACTTCTCGCCTTACAATGACTTAGGACTTTCTACATTAAAGAAGACACTGCTTACAGCGAAGTATGTTTTCTGCCTCAACGACTGAATTACTGTTATAATGAGGATTCCGTGTAGTTGTGCACCAAGCTGCTTAGCATGACACATGCAGAATGTGACAGATACGAAGAAATGCTGTCTTTTAAGAGCCATATGCCATAGGAATGACTTCTTTAACCCTTTTAGAGTTCACTGCCATACATCTGTGGCTGTGACGGAACATTCTGAAAAAATTTGCCTTTTCAGAACAAAGTGTTGCCTAGCATCCCACTGGAGGTGCTGCAACCTTCTGAGACTTCCAGAAAATATTCTTATAGTGCTGTCGCTCCTTGGGTTTCTCCAAAACTGATTTTTCACTTAGCTCTTTGGTGTCTGTCATTGCACTAATTTGGGAGTGTTGCCACAAGTTTTTGTAAGTTTCATTACACAAAAAACTACGCTGCTTTATCCTGCATAAAAAATAAAACACGTAAAACTGCAAATACTGAAATGGTATTGCCACTTTATTGTTATTTAAAAATTATTTACCAGTTTATTTTCTCGGAAAGTCACGCTGAAGAATAAATTTGCAACAAAAATATTAAGGATGCATGAAAAGTGATTTTTGAGACTGAACCGAATAAAGCCAGAAGCAAATCAAATATTGGATAGCTTCTGAATAATGAACAGATGATATCACAATTAAGGTAAGATGAGGTTCACATCCTAGTATTGTTAAAGTTAGCAAGTTTCTGTCACTGTTATGTTATGAAGAGCTGTTTATTAAAAGCACAAATGGAGCAGCAAAACGTTTCTTCACATGCACAGGACTCTTCAGTAAGCATAAATGATTGCTGTTCAGCCTCTAAAGTACAGCTACCTAATTAACGTAGCCTGGTCTGCTATTCTTAAAAGTTGTTATGTTTTATGTCTATACTATGTTATTGGAGGTGAAAATTTACCGTACTTTGGCTCAAATTTCATGTTTTATTGGTGTTTCGACATATTAGAATACTCGCATTTACAAAGTGACCATTCAGACTAAATTCAATAGGACACTATTCAATTCGAAAGTTTTGAGTATTTGCACGCCACAAAAAATATATAACTCCTAAATTAGAGAGGCATATTTCTCCCCAAAATGTGATCCTCAACGGCCCAGACAAGAGCGTCAGAAAAGCCCATTAATCTTTTTATAAATTTAAGCCCATAATCTACTTGGCAATGGTTCATGACCCTGTTAACAGGTAGGTGAAGTAAGGAAGCAGGAAACAATTCTAACAATTTCAGAATGGGAGTAGTGGCCATGTCCGATGGTCTGTAAGAAGCTTTATACAATAGGCCCCAAGAGCCTATTCTCCATTCATTGAAGTATATGGGGAAAAGCCACATAAATATTTTTTTCATACCTTAGAATACAAAGTGATAAACTGCGTGTTAATAAATACGAGTCATAGGTTAGGTGCTTAGAATGAGTAAGCGTCCACTAAACATAGTACTCTTGAAAGTGAAGCTGGCAACTCTGTCCGTGTTGTTTCCTTGATTGAAACAACCAAAAGAAAATTGCCACACCACTCCGGTTCCCTTTGCTGAAAGGCTGCTGTCTGGCATCACATGGACCTCCTTCAAGATAGGAGCAACTTTAATTCGATGTGGTCTGTTAAAATTGGTGAAACTACTGTTTCACATCTCGGAACCTGGAGAGCTGTTTTGATTTCTGCAATTTAGTGAACGTGCTCCTGCTCGAGCTGAGCAGTAACCACACTTGAGCATAGCTTCTCAGCGATTCGTGTATTAGAACAACACTTTCAGGCTACTTAAACATGTCGTCCATGCCAATAGATTTGGAGCGTGCTTCACAGACAACTATTCCTTGCAATGACAGCCAAGAAGCACTGCTAATGCACAAATGCAGCTCATTTTATTTGGTGGAGATGTTAAAACTTTCGGCAGTGAAGGCAGCTTTTAAATTTTAGAAGCATTTGAGTATGGCGGCATTAGGCACTTAAGATCATATGAACAGTCATTCCAAATGGTAGGCTATTGTAGCACACAACTGCACACACGGGCTACATGAAAGTCGTTTGTTATGCCAATGGCAAGTTCACAATTTTAGAAAAAAAAATGTGAATGTAAAAATGCAACCGGAAAGGATATATGGTACTTGCCTATAACAGCACTGACCCTGATGGGGTCAAGAGCCTCTGTTGCCCCTTGGTGTTATTTCCAAAGCCCAAATGGCCCATGAGCTCCTCCTCTGTGAACACATGGTGAAGCAAGGCCCTTGCAAACTTTCCTGGTCCACCATGGCAGGCCATAGTAAGCTGGGCCAGGATAACCTTCTGAATGTGCACTCTTACAGCCTATGTGAACCTGCATGTTTAAGTAAATGTTAGCAAAACAGTTTTAAGCCTTTCAAGTACATTCACACAACAGCCCTACTGCAAACAAATTACAAAAGCACCTGTTGCAAATCTAGAACGCTAAACTTGACTTCTTACAAGCTTCTGATGCTGTCTGGATGCCACGTTTCAAAAAAACAATCCAGCACAAAGAATAATAAACCAAAGTATCCAAACATCTATTACTTGAAAAGGGGGAGTACCAGCGAAACACAAATGACACGCACACAAGGAAACGGCATTAGACATGGACGGACATTAGGACGGACCAGCGTTCGTCCCTGTCTAACGCCTTTTCCATGTGTGCGCATCCTTTGTTTTGCTGATACCCCCCCTTATCAAGTTCATCATGCACCAACTGGCCCAAGAGCTTGCGTTAATGCACATCTAGTACTATTTATTGTGATTACCATTCTTGGTATACTTCATATTTTCAGGTGTTTGTCTCGATTGTCCCATCCATTTGTGAGAATATGTAGCCCATGGTCTAATGGGGAGATTGGGCTGCTATGTTTAGGGAAGAGTTCAATATCAACCGTTGGAACAGCTTAGGTGACTGGGTATGCGACCCTGGGCATATGCCACTTTTCAATGAATTTCTTTCACGCTATCTTGAGCATATGCTGCTGCTTGTGTTGGCAAGCAGCATTAGGAGCTCGAAGTGGGACATGATTGTCGATCATTACTAAGATTACCACTACACATCACGTTCGCTTGCTGTGCTCCAGAAGTAATGCGAGATTCCACTCCACTGTATGAAATGTACATAAGCCGCAAGGACAGTAAATTAAATTAAATCTCAATTAAATTAATCTACTCGCAACGCACAGGCTGCACAAGATCACGGAGTGAACTCAGAAGTTTGTGGACAGTCAGTTGATGTCCATGTCAGGGACCTCTAGGGAGAATCGGTCATTTCCTCGATGTGCATCATCGTGTAGTCACACGTATTACAATTCTGTCTCGTTGTACCACTAATAGTCATCACGTATCACAGAATTCAAAATATAAATAGACACTTATATCTACTGTTTATTTAATCTTTACAGAAAATACTTTGAGCATGAGTTTTTGCAGAGATCATGAATTCTACCGCTTAAAGGAGCACTAAAGTAAAATTAAATTAATTAAATTTCGGCGTTTTAAGTGCCAAAACGACAATCTGATGTTTAAGCTTGTTTCACATGCAAGCGATTCAGCGAACGGAGCGACCAGCAGCGCGGCACTGCGAAGCTTTTCGCGAAGTTTCGTTTCACATGCATTGCCGCCGCGCATTTTCCGCTGCTGCGAATAGCAATGTTGCTGGCAACCCAAGTTTGTACAACCCAAGTTGTAAAATACTTGAAATCCACAATGTGACAATGAGATGTCAGCACAAAGATTTTGCGGCGATACTCAGAAAATTGAACGTTGAGCTTTATTTTCTCTAATAATCAAGCAATTACCAAGAAATTTACAGAAATAGATATTTAAAATGATGCTTTATTTTAAATTAATTTAGGGTGTCATTAGTGTCCCCTTAATACAAAACAAGGAATGCACTTAGCTGCGTAATAGGTTAACATGCATCACTGGTTCTCATTAAGGTAGGATTATCAGTATAGCAATGGGCATGCACTCGCTGCTCCAGAGGGGAGCCCTGCCACTTCCCCTCAACCTCCCAATTTCCAATTTTTTTATGAGCAGTGATGCAATTTCTGTATCCTAACGAGGCATAATGCCAAGGAGATTCATGCTATGCTGGCTAAAGTATGTGGTGACCGGCACTTCACACCGTCCAGCTTGGCATCAATCGTTTTGGAATTTGGCCCTTGAAATGCAGAAAGCCCTGATCACTGCTCGTTCTTCACCCAACTTTCTCAAAGGGTGCTGCTGTTCTGGTTTGATACCTCTAGCAGTGCACTGCTGCATGACATAGGTCGTACCTTCGTTCTGGTAAAACTAGAAAGATGTGCACTCACGTAGACCACTAATGTCCACACTAAGTTTCTGAACGCCCCTCTCATATCAGGCATATACCCTGAAGAAGGCACATTCTATCTTTAATATGTTCACAAGTGACATTGAAATTCACTCCCAGTCCCGGTGCAGTTGCAATATTTCAGCTGAGTGCTTAAAGGCACTGTCTCCTAATGAAGGCACTCTGCACCAATTGATCACTGGAGCAAATGCCTTGCAGTTGCATCAGCAATGTTGTTTTTTCTGCTTCCTGCAATACATTTTCACTGCATCACTGTATTTGATCATGGTGACGCTACAGAATGGATGGCCAAAGAATTCACCTTTAGCATTCCAGCTTGGGTGTCTCTCAGCTCATTTTGAATCTGAAAAAGGTGTCAGTATTAAAATGTGAAGCCACGATGCAGCAAAAGCAACAATCAAAAGAGCTACATGGACCATTAGGCTGACATAAATGGACGGATACAAATGACTAGTCATTGAATAGACTAAAGTGTGGCCGCTCTTGCCAATGGCAGTGTGAGCTTGTCAAATAATTTATTTCACATCCCTCTATTATTTTAAAAATTATTTCCATGCATCTACTGAACTGTTATGGCCACATATTAAAGGCAGCTCCTTCATATAAAACCACAGTGTTGCATTCTTTTACTCCCCGTCTACCTGATGCTACTGAAGTTTTGCTTACTCTCAAAGAAAGAATTTCACAGAACTGCTCTTTCGACAATGCATTATTCCAAGCTTGCAAAGCGTTGTCATTTAGTTCACAACTATGCGCTCCCCTTTCAATCTGTTCACTCTTTTGTTCTCGGATTCAAAGCAAAAATAGCTTTTCGACATAACTAGCTACTTCTATGGTCACAAGAAACAATGCTAATTATTGATGTTTATGTTGCCGATAACGTATACATGCCGCCTCGAAACACAGTGGGACGACAAGGCAGATATGCCAGGCATCTCGTTCCTTTACTGATTTTAAAATTTTGTTAAATCAATCACTTACTGAAGTGCGAAAAGCTGCAATTTCACGAAATTACATTATTTTGAATGTTGTAGGACCTGGAGTGCCATGAAATCTGCCTTTCCGTGAATGCTAAGAGCGCCTACGCGAAGCCGTTTGGGCGAAGCACTCGATGGCGTCGAACGAAGATGAAAAAAGAAAGCTGAATGCGCGCGAACTGGTGGAAAACAAAACACACGCGGTTGGCAAGGCGTATAACTCGATGATTTCGCAGCAATGTGTGGCATCCCCCTCTATTGTATCTCACGTATCGCATAGAATCACATGTACACCCTTCAAATTCTTTATTATTATTGCGCGACAGCCTCCTGTGTTTTCCGATAGCGCGAACATCGGCCGCACGTGACGTTGAAGCACCGCGGAGTCACTCGATCCTGAAGGAAACAGCGCAACAGAATACATTTTCGCTGATCCCCCCCCCCCCTCCGTTGCTACAGCTCACTCATACGCCTTGTACTAGCGTGGCGCAAACGAAATATCTTCCGATTACAGTACAGATCGGATGGCTTCACGTCGCATTGTTTCGCGCTCATTAATAAGGCTAACTCAATCGGTGCTCGAACACCGTATCAGAAATCATGGCGTACAACATGCCCTGTTTTAGCTGGCACCACATAGCTGCCTTACGTCACCACAAGTGGAGTGCAAAGTTAAACCAGGACAAAGCTCCATGTTATATACCACGAATCTAGTACTGTACAACCAATTCTGGCAGCGGAAGGATAGTACTAGGAATGAAAACTAGAAAAAAGGCGCGCGGAAGACACGCACAAGCGCTGAAATAATTCCCGCGCTTCCGTTCACCGCGTCGATCGCAATGCACGAACAAGGGAAATTCGAAACACTCACTCACCGTTAATGTCGCCGAGTCGGAGGCGATCATGGCGATCTTCGAAGCAACAAGCCCATAAAAAGCGAGCAACACGCAGGAATATTCCAAAGATGTCACAGCGAAGCCCACAAAGAACGCAGAAAAGCAGGAAGCTTTCAAGCGAACAGCGTACACGAACTCGCCGGAATGCTCCAAGCATCAACACCGCAAACGCGCAATCAAACATGTACACTCATACAAATACACGCTTATATTATCATAAATTGTACTATTTGATAACAAATTCTGTGATGTCATGTTATTACAGAACAATTGTTGCGCTTTGCATGTGTATGAAAGTTTTTTGCTTCACTTCTTTGATGAACTACTTTCTTTAGCGCAGTAACGCGGTGCACCGGCCGGAGCTAATGGAGTGCGCGGGAAAAGGCGCCAAATTCAAACGTCGCAAACGCCGTGCTAATTCTTGCGCGCACAGTTTTCGTCGTTTGGATTTTTTAAAAGAAGTAATGCGTGCCGAAACCATGCGAATTGAACTATTCACCACAAAAGTACAGAAACGTTGCTATTTCTGCTTCTTATTTCGACGTCATGGCAAACTGCAGGCGGTCTGTCGTCCCATTCTTTAAACATTTGTGCGTGTGCCTCTGCGCTGTGCGAGTTGTTACCGAGAACGTATAGCAGCGCAGATTGTGCTTGTTGGCCGAGCACATTCCCAACACATTCGCCAGCACTCCGTCTAGGTCACAGAAAAGAATTTGGCCTCCATGTGAAATATGAGCACCATGTTGTACATATCCGCCAAGCTTTTCGTTTCGTTCTGTAGCGCGCTAACAGGTAACATCTAAGCGAAACGCACTCTGTAAAAACGATGTTCACTGCTTTCTCCGCCGCACCCGCCATGGTGGCATAGTGGCTGAGGTGTTGCGCTACTAACCCGAGTGCTTGGGATCTAATGCCGACCGCGGCGGCTGCATTTCGATGGGGCTGAAATGCAAAAACGCCCGTGTGCTGTGCGTTTGGTGCAGGTTAAAGGACCCCAGATGGTCAAAATAAATATGGAGTTTCTTACTACAGTGCGGCTCATAATCAAAGCGTGGTTTTGGCCCGTCAAACCCCAGACTTGAATTTTCTTAACGTTCCCCGCCACCTTGACCATATTTAACATGGAGGCATGCAATGCCGTTTCTTAACACTCAGCCAGGGCACTGGCCCCTTATAATGACGCTGATAGAAATGCAGGATGCGTCCAATCATCGGTTGTTCATCACTGCTTGTAGCGACGTTTGTCTTCTCAAACTGTGTGTGTGTGTATATATATATATATATATATATATATATATATATATATATATATATATATATATATATGCAGGGTGTTTCTGCTAACTTTAGGCCGAGTGTCAACTCTATGCCCTCTATGACGACGCGACTAAATGCATGTTGCTCCCTTTGGTGTGTAGCGTGTCCCTTACAAAAAAAATTGTTGAAAGGTTATTGAGATATCATTGTTCAACGTCAACAAATGACCTTGAAAGATCATTGGGGAATTGTTGAAACAGCATTGAGGAAATTGTTGACAAGTGTTGATAATTGGCCCGCGACATTCTGTCGAAACATCATTGTGGCCTCTCAATTTGAAAGATCGTAGGCATATCGTTGAAACTATGGTGTATTTCAATGTTGAAAGCCCATTGAAGCATTGTTGAAGATGTGTTGCCTGTCGATATTGAAAGCTAATTGACGTATTGTTGAAATGTGTCGTTTGTCAATGTTGAAAGCCCATTGAAGCATTGTTGAAGCTCAAACTTGAAAGCCCATTGACGTATTGTTGAAATGTGTTGTTTGTCAATGTTGAAAGCCCATTGAAGCATTGTTGAAGATGTGTTGTCTCAAAATTGAAAGCCCATTGATGTGTTGTTGAAATGTGTTGTTCATTAATATTGAAAGCCCATGGAAGAATTGTTGCAGATCTGTTGAACATCAACACAAATTATGTTGGAAGCCCTTTATGCCCCACTGGGTATTTAGCAGTTTAAACCTGCACTTTCCTTAAAATACTGCTGAGCTATGTTGCCTATAATTACCTTTGATGTCACGTTGGTATGTTTGCTGTGAGAGGGCAGGGATAAAATTTAAATACAGGCGTTTTGTATCGCAGGCCTCTGCCACCCTGGGCTCAAAAGCATGCTCCCAGATCGCCTGTAATAAACCATATTGTAAAACTGCTAGCAGTACTGTTATGCCACTTTTTTCAATTGTCAGAGTGGATGGACCTCCACAATATTAAGAGTGCTGAACTGATGCAGACAAAAACCATTTTTCTAGGTGAACTGTTTATTTGTAAACAAACATCTGTGTAAATGTACAAACATTTGTAGTTTGAGCACATCAGAAACTTCTTAAAAACTATTGCACAGTACAAACTTCCTGCAGCTTGACACCATAACAAAACAGAATACTGAAGATGTAGTCTGTGTGGCCCTCAAGTAAAACACATTTCTCAAAAGAAATAAATTTTTAAAAATAAATACCTAAATTAAATGTAGAAGCAGACTGACATGACTGTTAATAAGAGCACTCAAAAAAGGCACTTGCTTTCTCTATTTGGGAGCCAGTGGTACTATTACCATGGCACGATTTGCTTGAGCCCACAGCACTCAACTGAGACCTGATATGCAGGGTGGTTATCTTTAAGTTTCATGGAATTTATTAAACACGGACTGTTGCAGCTAACATAATTCTAGATACAGAGTGCCAAACATTATTTGCATGAGAAATCAAGACACCATAGTCAGCTGATTAAGAAAAACTCAGTTCCTAATAAAGCTTTTCAAATTGTAGACGGTAATTTTACAAGGTGTATGCACTTAGACCGAACTTCCAGAATGACACCAGTAACGAGACACATGCCATCAAACTGGCTGTAGAAATGCACTGCTGTAGCACTTACTTTTTTTTAACAGAACGCACTGTTATGCATTGAAGCACAAAAGTAACCGGAATGCCCATGTATTTCTCACATTTATGGAAAAATTTCGCAACTGGTGTCATCCTGGAAATTAATTTCAAGTGAATATGTCTTTCAAAATCACTGGCTACAATTTGCAAACTGAAATATGTGCCGTGATGTGATAAGTGAATTAATAAATTTATGATAATCAGTTTAATGTTTCCATTTCTTGTGCTAGTAATGTCCACCTCTGAATAATCCAGCTCAAGAAAAAAAATTATGCTACCTGGCACAGACAACTTAAAGATCTGTAAAACTGAAAAAGGATCACTGTACAATCCTTATTTGTTGCTTGAATGGTATGTGCCAATTTCGGTAAACGTTACATACTTCTGAAAATGGCAATCACAATAAGTGATGCTGATGGGAGCAATTTATTATGCTGCATTGCTGTTACATGATCCAGTTGTGTTTTCCGCCATGATAACGTTCCTGCGCAGGTCATTCCATATCAAGCGACTTATTCATATTAACTACTTCAGATTTTTATATGGAAAAAAAACAGCTATTAGTGATGTGCTGGAATCAAAGTTACTCCTTGTGAGAGTTCCATTACAATTTTATTCACTGCCACAAAAAAATAACGAAAGAATTCAGAAAAACATATGGTTTCATGCAAACATGAAAGGCACATCATGCCATTACCAGAGATCTTTCGTTGCATTTTAAATTTAAGCCGACTTATACCTATTAATTTTACTCATGTATTTTAGAAAGCAATAAGTTATTTTTACAAAGTTATGTCAAATGCAGTTTTTATTGAACTCTGACAATGGCACAGATGCACTTGCAGGTGTGCGATTCCATGCCGAATCGACCAGCGTTTTTTTGACAGCACACATATAGCTGAAACATTACTATATGTTTACTAGAGTTCAAAACTCGTTACCCACTTTTATTTATTTTTGCCAGATATTTTGTAGCACTTTGGTGACAGTTTAGTTTTCCTGCTCAGCTGAGCTAGAGGACATCAATCAACATTCTTCTTCAAATGCACATTGTATTGATCGAGGCCTTCAAATGGTGTGCGTGGAAATACGGTGAAGTGATGCAACTGCCAAAATAGCCAATTTTTTAAATATTTGAATACTTCAATTGCTTTCGGCACCGGCAAAAATGAGTCAAATTGCAATCCGTTAGTTTTTTTTTTTTCGTAACGAAGATTCACAGGACAGAAATTAAATACAGAATGGTAGCCCAGGTGACATAGTATAGCAAAAAAATGTGAAGCTTTGAAGGTTCAGCTAATCGCCTGTAAAAAAAAAAACAAATTTTAATCTTTTGCAAGAAGCTTCATGTTGAAGGAAAAAACAGCTTTCATGGTTGGCCAACAAGTATGTGATACATTATTGGATAGCTCTACATGTCTGCTATGCATGTGTGAAGTTAAAAAAGGCATTATTTTTAAATGCGAGAAATTCTTTTTTGAAATTTTGTCAGCACCGACTTTTCTCGGATGTGCGCACTGCTTGCCGGCTGGGAATGCAGACCACAAAGCTGGCTTCGTCTCCACACAGATGACAGAGAAGCGGTGTTAGTGTCTGCATTTTATTGCCAAGGGACACATGCTCTAACGCAACGAGGCTTGTGTTTGGTGTGGGCCAGGTAAACCATACAGCCATTGCACATAAAATATCAATACGAGGTCTGTTAGAAAAGTATCCGACCTTTGGCTGAAGAAAAAAAAAAAACTGGGATAACTGGAGCATTGGAAACCTAATCACTCTCAAAGTAGTCTCCTTGGGACTCCAGCCACTTCTCCCAGCGGTGCTGCCATTGTTAGAAGCATTCCGAGAAGGCCTCTTTCCGAATGGAGTTTAGCTCAGCTGTCGTTGCAGCCATAATGTCTTCTCTTGTCTGCAATTGTGCTTCTTTCAATGGCCTCTTGATTTTGGGAAATAGCCAGAAGCCGCAGGCGGCCATATAAGGAGAGTAAGGAGCCTGTCGAACTACAGGAGTCTGGTTTTTCGCCAAAAGAGTCTGAATCAAGTGCGAGAAAAGCATTGTCGTGATGGATGCGCCAATTTCCTGTTGACAACTTTGGTATCTTGCGCCACACAGCATCACATAGGCCATGGAGGACATCCCTGTAGTAGTCTTTAGTGATTGTTCGACCCTGTGGTGCGTACCCGTGGTGTACCACACTGCGGGAGTCAAAGAAAGCAGTCAGCAACACTTTAACGTTGATGCGCACTTAGCGGTCTTTGGTTGGTGACGTGGAATGCTTCCACTGTAATGACTGGGATTTGGTTTCCCGGTCATAAACATACATCCAAGACTTGTCACCAGTGATTATGGTGTTCGTGAAGTTGAGGTCACTGTTTGTGGAATCCAGCATGTCTGTGAGACTTCAACACGAAGTTGCTTTTGCTCCACCATGAGCAGCTTGGGAACGAATTTCGGGGCAAATCTCTTCATGGCCAAATCTTCGGTGATAATGGAATGTGGATAAAATGTGCTGATGCCCACCTCTTCCACAATTTCTTGGATAGTCACACGACGGTCCCGCATCACCACAGGGTTCACTTAGGCAATGACCTGGTCATTTCGGCATATTGATGGCCGACTGGAGCGTGGCTCGCTCTCCACCGATGCGTGGTCGTCTTTAAACTGGTTGTACCACTCCTTAATCTGTGTGCTGCTCATAGCGCAGTCACCGAAAGCAGTCTGAATCTTCCGAATGGTTTCCACGTGGCTGTCGCCCAGTTTCTGGCAAAATTTGACGCAGTAGCACTGCTCCAGTCGCTCCGCCATTTTCCTTGCAATAAAAAAACGACGAGAGCACTGTGTACTACCTCATTCAAATGCTGCGTCCCAGCAATTCACGCTATTGGCAGGCGGGAAAAAATTCGTGCATGCGCGAAAAGGTTCAAGGGTGGCTGATGAAAACGCGCTTGTTTCATATTCATCAGGTGTCTGCAAAAAAAAGTCAAATACTTTTCTAACAGACCTCGTACGTATTAATATGCGAGGGAATCCTGCAGTGTTAAAAGATATCTTTCATGCAGTTTACAAAAAGAAATATCGGCTATTATGTAGACAGTAAATCCAGGAAGAGCGCTGATATTGTTCATACAAAGCATTTTAAAGGGCACGTCGCACTGCAATGCAACACAGAGGGAGCAGGACACTTCGTGCCCTGCTCCCTGGAGCCCAATGATGATGCAAGTAGAAAACACCTTCATAATTAAGACTGAAAACCTACATAAGTGTGAACAAATTCTTGTGGTGTTGTTTGCTACCACTGTTTCAGAGCCAGAACATGTTCACCTATAAAAGTCATATTTGCCTTGTTCAGTCTGATGTGGTCAGACACCACTGGCGACCACTTTTTGCATTCATGTTAAAAAAATACAAGTTGAGACTGCAGCTGCAGCGCTTGACGTCACCTGCCTTCGCAATGATAAAAAAGGCAGTCAGTTTGTTGAGTAGTTTTTGTGGCTAATTATATTAACAATCTTTCCTTGCTAGCTGACATGGCTTCATATATTTATGCTATATTTATGCTGTATGTGTGATCCACAAATGAACATTAGAGAAAATAATTTATTGCACTTAAAGAATACCTTTTTGTTACTTGTCACATGCATAGCAGACATGTAGGGCTGTGTAACGATGGGCGACACACTTTTGTGCCAACCTCCAAAGCTAATTTTTTACCTTCAACACGAAGCTTCTTGCAAAAAATTGGAACTTCCAGTTTTTTTAGCTGATCAACTGAACCTACAAGGCTTGAAATATTTTGCAGCTATCCCAAGTCAACCAATCTGATTTTATATTTATTTTGTGCCTTCTGTATTTCCCTACATTAAAAGAAAATTCAAACTTTTGCAAATTTTGGCAGTCACACCACTTGTCTCTTGACATGAACATCATCTGAATATCTGGATCATACAATTTCCCTTTCAAAAGAAACGTGTATCAGTGCCTTCTAGCTTAGCTGGGCAAGAACAATAAATTTTTGCCAAAATTCAAAAAAACTTTTGCGAAGGAAAATAAATGGGGGCAAGAGTTCGGAGTTTCAACTATATCTGTGATGGTCAAAAAAACGTTGGTTGGTTGCCCTGGAATGACTCAAGTGTATGTATGAAAGCAAATTTTCTCAAAAATTTTCTTATTGTACCTACTCAAAATCAAGCAAACTTGAAATGCTTTGCCATAGTGGAACAGTTCTTGACAAAATTGGGTGGTTTGGCATGAAATGACTTAAGATACTTAAAAAATATATTAATAAGGAAACACTATCCTTACTGGAACCATATCAAAAACTAACATAAAAATGTAGTGAACTGTAACAAAGCACAGCACTTGTATTCTGGATTAAGCAATCCAATGTGGGATTCTCAGGAGACTTGCATAATTAGCATAAATAAAATTAACATAATAATGTCAAGGCATAGAAAGGTACAACATTTGTATGCTCATTTGAGAAATCCAAATTGGGCCCTTCAGGAGACTAACATAAAACATAAAAATGTCGAGAGTTACAAAAGCACAACACTTGTGTTTTGGTTTGAGCTGTCCAACATGGGCTCTTGAGAGGCTATTGGTCCCATGCGAGAAGCGAGGCCAGAGTTCTTTACATAGGGCATGTTGGTACCAGGAAACTTGTGACACGTGAAGCCTGCAACAACAAGAAGCCAGAACAAGTTTTAAAAAGCAACTTCTACATGCAAAAGAATGGCATGCAATATGCCCTTGTTATAATGAAATTGATTTATGTATTTGTGTAGCTTAATTCCAACTTTCCACGGGTACAGCTTTGCAGCATGACCATTTAAATTGATTCTGTGTGGCACGGGACTCCACTAAGTGTCAAATGCAGGAAAGGGCAAAGAGGAACAAAACACTGTAGCAAAATAACTTTACGAATATCCTCAATGTCGAAGATGTGAACTTTGCTTGCTGAGAAACAAAATGGTGAAAAAAATTCATGTTGTTCATAAATAAACCTGAACTGACAATTAAATTATTTCTTGTAACTTTCATAATTAAAATATGCAGCATTTAACTGTGCTTTTCCATGCTCCAAATACAATACTGTCATGTCACTACAATTGAGTGTAGCTTCATTTGAAGTTAGGTTTCCTGAGTTCACATGCAATCGGAATGTACTTCTCGCCTTACAATGACTTAGGACTTTCTACATTAAAGAAGACACTGCTTACAGCAAAGTATGTTTTCTGCCTCAACGATTGAATTACTGTTATAATGAGGATTCCATGTAGTTGTGCACCAAGCTGCTTAGCATGAAACATGCAGAATGTGACAGATACGAAGAAATGCTGTCTTTTAAGAGCCACATGCCATAGGACTGACTTCTTTAACCCTTTTAGGGTTTACTGCCGTACATCTGTGGCTGTGACGGAACGTTCTGAAAAAATTTGCCGTTTCAGAACAAAGTGTTGCCTAGCATCCCACTGGAGGTGCTGCAACCTTCTGAGGCTTCTAGAAAATATTCTTAAAGTGCTGTCGCTCCATGGGTTTCTCCAAAACTGATTTTCACTTAGCTCCTTGGTGTCTGTCATTGCAGTAATTTGGGAGTGTTGCCACAAGTTTTTGTAAGTTTCATTACACAAAAAAATTATGCTGCTTTATCCTGCATAAAAAAATAAAACATCTAAAACTGCAAATACTGAAATGGTATTGCCACTTCATCGTTATTTAAAAATATTATTTACCACTTCATTTTCTCGGAACGTCACTCTGAAGAACTTAAATCTGCAATAAAAATATTAAGAGTGCACGAAAAGTGATTTTTGAGGCTGAACCGAATAATGCTAGAAGCAAATCAAATAATGGATAGCTTCTGAATAATGAACAGCTGATATCACAATTAATGTAAGATGAGGCTCACAACCTAGTATTATTAATGTTTGCAAGTTTCTGTCATTGTTATGTTATGAAGAGCTGTTTATTAAAAGCACTAATGGAGCAGCAAAAGGTTTCTTCACATGCACAGGACTCTTCAGTAAGCATAAATGATTGCTGTACAGCCTCTAAAGTACAGCTACTTAACTAATGTAGCCTGGTCTGCTATTCTTACAAGTTCTTACGTTTTATGTCTATACTATGTTATTGGACGTGAAAATTTACCGTACTTTGGCTCAAATTTCATGTTGGTGTTTCGAAATATTAGAATACTTACATTTACAAATAGTGACCACTCAAAGACTAAATTGAATAGGACACTATTCAATTCGAAAGTTTTGAGCATTTGCAAACCACAAAAAATATTAACTCCTAAATTAGAGAGGCATATTTCTCCCCAAAATGTGACCCTCAACGGGCTAAACAAGAGCAACAGAAAAGCCCATTCATCTTTTTGATTATTTTAAGCCCGTAATCTACTTGGCAATGGTTCATAATAACCCTGTTAACAGGTAGGTGAAGTAAGGAAGCAGGAATCAATTCTAACAATTTCAGAATGGGAGTAGTGGACATGTCCGATGGACTGTAAGAAGCTTTATACATTGGGCCCCAAGAGCCTATTTTCAATTTATTGAAGTATATGGGGAAAAGCCACAAATATTTTTTTCATATCTTAGAATACAAAGTGATAAAGTGTGCGTTAATAAATACGAGTCATAGGTTAAGTGCTTAGAATGAGTAAGCGCCCACTAAACGTAGTACTGTTGACAGCAATGCTTGCAACTCTGTCCATGTTGTTTCTTTGATTGAAACAACCAAAAGAAAATTGCCACAGTACTCAGGTTCCCTCTGCTAAAAGGCTGCTGTCTGGCATCACATGGACCTCCTTCAATATAGGAGCAACCTTAATTCGATGTGGTCTGTTAAAATTGGTGAATCTACTGTTTCACATCTCAGAACCTGGAGAGCTGTTTTGATTTCTGCAATTTGGTGAACGTGCTCCTGCTCGAGCTGAGCAGTAACCACACTTGAGCATAGCTTCTCCGCAATTCGTGTATTAGAATAACACTTTCAGGCTAATTAAACATGTCCTCCATGCCAATAGATTTGGAGCGTGCTTCACAGACAACTATTCCTTGCAATGAAAGCCGTGTAGCACTGCTAATGCGCCAATGCAGCTCATGTTATGTGGTGGAGCCACTAAAAACTTTCAGCTGTGAAGGCAGCTTTCAAATTTTAGAAGCATTTGTGTATGGCGGCATTACGCACTTATGATCATATGAACAGTCATTCCAAATAGTAGGCTATCGTAGCACACAACTGCACACACGGGCTACTTGAAAGTCGTTTGTTATGCCAATGGCAAGTTCATAATTTTAGAAAAAAATGTGAATGTAAAAATGCAACCAGAAAGGATATATGGTACTTGCCTATAACAGCACTGACCCTGGTGGGGTCAAGAGCCCTTTTTGCCCCTTGGTGTTATTTCCAAAGGCCAAATGGCCCATGAGCTCCTCCTCTGTGAACACATGGTGAAGCAAGGCCCTTGCAAACTTTCCTGGTCCACCATGGCAGGCCATGGTAAGCTGTGCCAGGATAACCTTCTCAATGTGCACTCCTTCAACCTATGTGAACCTGCACGTTTAAGTAAATGTTAGCAAAACAGTTTTAAGCCTTTCAAGCACATTCACACAACATCCCTACTGCAAATAAATTAAAAAAGTACCTGTTGCAAATCTAGAATGCTAAACAGGACTTCTTACAAGCTTCTTATGCTGTCCGGATGCCACGTTTCAGAAGAACAATCCAGCACAAACAAGAATAATAAACCAAAGTATCCAAACATCTAGTACTTGAAAAAGGGGAGTACCAGCGAAACACAAATGACACGCACACAAGGAAACGGCATTAGACACGGACTCCCTGTCTAACGCCTCTTCCGTGTGTGCGCGTCCTTTGTTTTGCTGGTACCCCCCTTTTTCAAGTTCATCATGCACCAACTGGCCCAAGAGCTTGAGCTAATGCACATCTAGTACTATTTATTGTGATTACCATTCTTAGGATACTTCATATTTTCAGGTCTCTATTTTCCCATCCATTTGTGTCAATAGGTAGCCCATGGTCTAATGGGGAGATTGGGCTGCTATGTTGAGGGAAGAGTTCAAAATCAACCGTCAGAACAGCTTGGGTGACTGGTTATGCGACCCTGGGCATATGCCACTTTTCAATGACTCTCTTTCCCGCTATCTTGGGCAACTGCTGCTGCTTGTGTTGGCAAGCAGCATTAGGAGCTCGAAGAGGGACATGATTGTCGATCATTACTAAGATTACCCCTACACATCATGTTCACTTGCTGTGCTCCAGATGTAATGTGTGAGGATTCCACTCCACTGTATGAAATGTACATAAGTTGCAAGGACAGTATGTGCCAACCACCACCTCAATTAAATTAATCGACTCGCAAAGCACAGGCTGCACAAGATCACGGAGTGAACTCAGAAGTTTGTGGAGAGTCAGTTGATGTCCATGTCAGGGACTTTTAGGGAGACTCGGTCATTTCCTCGATGTGCATCATCGTGCCGTCACACATTGTATTACAATTCTGTCTGTCTTGTTGTACCACCGTTCTAATAGTCATCACGTATCACCACAATTCAATATATAAATAGACACTTATATCTACTGTTTATTTAATCTTTATGGAGAATACTTTGAGCATGAGTTTTTGCAGAGATCATGAATTCTACAGCTTAAAGGAGCACTAAAGAAATATAAATTAATTAAATTCTGGCATTTTAAGTGCCAAAATGACAATCTGATGTTTAGGCACGCCATAGTGGGGAACTCTGGACTAATTTTTACTAAATTAGGCTGCAAGGTACCTGGGCAGTTTTGTATTTACCCTCCATCAAAATGCGGTTGTTTGATCCTGTGACCTCGTGCTTAGCGGAGCTGTGCTAACACCCCTAAGCAACTACGGCATGAAAGCACTATAGAGAAAAATTATTTTAGATGTATCTGTACATGACCTTCCTACAATTCAAGAGATTCACTCATACCGTGACAAGAGGCCGAGTAAACTGTAAAAGCAGCAAGAGGAAAGATTGGTGGCAGTGCTGCCTTGAAGTTACCACACCCGCTTGCTGTGACGTCATGGATTTAGATGACGTCTGTTCAGGTGTAGCAATTTTTTTTACAAATAAAGATGTTCTTCATCATATTCCAAAAACCCAAATAAAAAGCGTCAGGAACATTTACAGAACCAATACAACCAAAGTATGAAAAAATACTTGGAATCCATGATGTGACAATGAGGTGTCAGCACGAAGATTTTGGGGCGATACTAAGAAAATTAAACTTTGAGCTTTATTTTCTCTAATAATCAAGCAACTACCAAGAAATTTACAGAAGTAGTTATTTAAGACGATGCTTTATTTAAAATTCATTTAGGGTGTCATTAGTGTCCCCTTAATACAAAACAAGGAATGCACTTGGCTGCGTAATAGGTTAACATGCATCACTGGTTCTCATTAAGGTAGGATTATCAGTATAGCAAAGGGCATGCACTGGCTGCTCCAGAGGGGAGCCCTTCCACTTCCCCTCAACCTTCCAATTTCCAATTTATGAGCAGTGATGCAATTTCTGTACCTTAACAAGACATAATGCCAAGATAGAGCATGTGGTGACCGGCACTTCGCACCATCCAGCTCGGCATCAATCTTTTTGGAATTTGGCCCTTGAAATGCAGAAAGCCCCGATCATTGCTCGTTCTTCAGCCAACTTTCTCGAAGGGTGCTGCTGTTCTGGTTTGATACATCTAGCAGTGCACTGCTGTATGACATAGGCCATTATACCTTCGTTCTGGTAAAACTATAAAGATGTTCACTCATGTAGACCACTAATGTCCACACTAAGTTTCATATCAGGCATATACACTGAAAAAGACACATTCTGCGTTTAATATGTTCACAAGTGACACTGAATTCACTCCCAGTCCCGGTGCAGTTGTTAAGTCTTTCAGCTGAGTGCTTAAAGGCACCATGTCTCCTAATGAAGGCACTCTGCACCAATTGATCACTGGAGCAAATGCCTTGCAGTTGCATCAGCAATGTTTTTTTTTCCTGCTTCCTGCAATACATTTTCACGGCATCACTGTATTTGATCATGGTGACGCTACAGAATGGATGACCAAAGAATTCACCTTTAGCGTGCCAGCTGGGGCATCTCCCAGCTCACTTTGAATCTGAAAAAAGATGTCAGTATTAAAACATGAAGCCACGATGCAGCAAAAGCGACAATCAAAAGAGCTACATGGACCATTAGGCTGACATAAATGGACGGATATAAATGACTAGTCATCGAGTACACGAAAGTGTGGCTGCTCTTGCCAATGGCAGTGTGAGCTTGTCAAATAATTTATTTCACATTCCTCTACTTATATTAAAAATTATTTCCACGCATCTACTTAACTGTTATGGCCACATATTAAAGGCAGCTCCTTCATATAAGGCCCCAGTGTTACATTCTTTTACTCCCCGTCTACCTGATGCTACTGAAGTTTTGCTTACACTCAAAGAAAGAATTTCACAGACCTGCTCTTTCGACAAAAAACATTATTCCAAGCTTGTGGCAAAGCGTCGTCATTTAGTTCACAATGATGCGCTCCCCTTTCAATCTGCTCACTGTGTAGTACTCGGATTCAAAGCAAAAATGGCTTTTCGACATAACTAGCTACTTCTATGGTCACAAGAAACAATGCTAATTATTGATGTTTATGTTGCCGATAACATATACATGCCGCCTCGAAACACAGTGGGACGACAAGGCAGATATGCCAGGCATTTATCTCGTTCCTTTACTGATTTTAAAACTTTGTTACATCAATCAGTTACTAAAGTGCGAAAAGCTGAAATTTCACGCTGTTACATTTCTTTTAATGTTCTATCCCAGTAAAGTAGGACCTGGAGTGCCATGAAATCTGCCTTTCCGTGAATGCAGAGCACCTACGCGAAGCCGTTTGGGCGAAGCACTCGATGGCACCGAACGGAGAAGATAAAAAAAGAAAGTTGAATGCGCGCTAACAGGTGGAAAACAAAACACACGCGGTTGGCAAGGCGTATAACTCGGTGATTTCGCAGCACTCTGTGGCATCACCCCTATTGTATGTCACGTATCGCATAGAATCGCGTGTACACACTTGAAATTTTTTATTATGGCGAGACAGCCTCCTCTGTGTTTTCCGGTCGCGCGAACGTCGGCCGCACGGCGTGACAGATAGTGGGGCGTTGAAGCACCGCGGTGTCACTCGATCCTGAAGGGAACAGCGCAACAGAATACATTTTCGCTGATCCCACCGCCACCCCCCCCCCCCCCCCCGCCTTTGTTGCTACAGCTCACTCACACGCCTTGTACTAGCGTGGCGCAAACGAAATATCTTCGATTACAGTACAGATCGGACGGTTTCAGGTCGCATTGTTATGCGCTCATTAATAAGGCTAACTCAATCGGTGCTCGAACACCGTATCAGAAATCATGGCGTACAACAGCCCTGTTTTAGCTGGCACCACATAGCTGCCTTACGTCACCACAAGCGGAGAGTAAAGTTAAACCAGGACAAAGCTCCACGTTATATATCACAAATCTAGTGCTGTACAACCAATTCTCGCAACGGAAGGATAGTGCTAGGAATGAAAACTAGAAAAGAGGCCCGCGGAAAACACGCACAGGCGCTGAACTCATTTCCGGGCTCCCGTACACCGCTTCGCAATGGACGAACAAGGGGAATTCGAAACATCAACTCACCTTTGATGACGCTGAGTCGGAGGCGATCATGGCGATCTTCGAGGCAACAAGCCCATAAAAAGCGAGCAACACGCAGGAATATTCCAAAGATGTCACAGCGAAGCACACAAAGAACGCAGAAAAGCAGGAAGCTTTTAAGCGAACGGCGTACACGAACTCGCCGGAATGCTCCAAGCATCAACACCGCAAACGCGCAATCATACATGTACACTCATACAAATACACGCTTATGTTATCATAAATTGTACTATTTGATAACAAATTCTGTGATGTCATGTTATTACAGAACAATTGTTGCGCTTTGCATGTGTATGAAAGTTTTTTGCTTCACTTCTTTGATGAACTACTTTCTTTGGCGCAGTAACGCGGTGCACCGGCCGGAGCTAATGGAGTGCGCGGAAAAAGGCGCCAAATTCAAACGTCGCAAACGCCGTGCTAATTTGTGCGCGCACAGTTTTCGTCGTTTGGATTTTAAAAAAAAGTAATGCGTGCCGCAACCATGCGAACTGAACTATTGACCAGAAAAGTACAGAAACGTCGCTGTTTGTGCTTCTTATTTCGACGTCACAGCAAACTGCAGGCGGTCTGTCGTCCCATTCTTTTAAACATTTGTGTGTGTGCTTCTGCGCTGTGCGATTTGTCACCGAGAACGTATAGCAGCGCAGATTCTGCTTGGTGGCCGAGCAGATTCCCAACACATTCGCCAGCACCCCGTCTACGTCACAGAAAAGAATGTGGCCTCCATGTGAAATATGAGCACGATGACATACATATCAGCCAAGCTTTTTGTTTCGTTCTGTGCGTGCTAACGGGTAACATCTAAGCGATACGCACTCTGTAAAAACGATGTTCACTCCTTTATCCGCCGCACCCGCCGTGGTGGCATAGTGGCCTGAGGTGTTGCGCTAATAACCCGAGTGCTTGGGATCTAATGCCGGTCGGGGCGGCTGCATTTCGATGGAGGTGAAATGCAAGAACGTCCGTGTACTGTGCGTTCGGTGCAGGTTAAAGGACCCCAGATGGTGAAAATAAATATGGAGTTTCTTACTACGGTGCGGCTCATAATCAAAGCGTGGATCTGGCACGTCAAACCCCAGACTTGAATTTTGTTAACGTCCTCCGCCACCTTGACCATATTTAACATGGAGGCATGCAATGCCGTTTCCTAACACACAGCCAGGGCACTGCCCCCTTATAATGGACGCCGATGGAAATGCAGGATGCGTCCAATCATCGGTTGTTTGTCACTGCTAGTAGAGACGTTTGTCTTCTCAAACTGCATACATATATATATATATATATATATATATATATATATATATATATATATATATATATATATATATATATATATATATATATATGCAGGGTGTTTCTTCCTGCTAACTTTAGGCCGAGTGTAAACTCTATGCATTCTATGACGACGCGACTAAATGCATGTTGCTCCCTTTGGTATGTAGCGTGTCGCGCTATTTCTGTGTTTTGCTTAATTAGCTAATTAGTCAAGGATAATTAACCAACTTCTGAAGCAAGGAAGTTAGGAAAAAAATTCCAATTAGCAAGTTGCAGAGCAGTTGGCAACACGTACGAATAAACCGTTTCTGTCTTTCTATGTGTTCAGCATTAGTGTTTTTCAGCTTACTGCGTATGCTCGCGAAATACAAAAAGCATCACATGACATGCCCACCTGCGAGTCGTGATTGCACTGCTCCTAAGCCTTCCGCGCACAAACGAAAACATACCATTTAACCGGTGTGAACACTCGTCTGCTTATCGCCATCATGAACCGCAGCGAGGGAAGCACGTCGCTGGCGTCAATTATAATACCTCAGCCAACGCCTTCGTCACTGCCCTGTCGCCTTTTAAGCGGCAGCACACCCTGCTCGATGGTATGCTCGTTTGAGAGCGCTGCAAGCACGGCGCGCAAGCGGGTATGTCAGGTGATATTTTTTGTATTTCGCGGGCATCCGCAGTAAGCTGAAAAACAATAACGCTTAATAGATAGAAAGTTAGAAATGGCCTAATCGGACGTTTTACAAAGTGCTCTAGAACTTCCTAATTGAAATTTTTCGCCTAATTAACTTTGTTCCTTCAGAATGGCTAATTTTCTTGACTAATTAACTACTTAGGAAAAATACAAGAATAGCCTAACACATACAAGAGTGAGCAACATGCATTTGGTCACATCGTCTTATGGTGCATCGGCATATTTTAAACTCTGAGTAAAGTTAGCTGAAACACGTGTATATACATCTATGGTTCAAGTAACGTGAAACAACACCCTGTATATATGCAATGGCGACAAGTGATCAGTAAAGCAACATATATATGCAAAAAACGCACACATACGTATGTTCGTGTGTTTTTCACATATACTTCGAAACTCAATATTGCTCGTGACTCAATCTTATTCAACAATAAGTTAACAACATTTAGTAAACGACTTTATTGTTGAAAACTACTCAACAATGGTTCAATACTCAATACTATTCAACAATATGTCAAGAGAATTTAGTCAACGACTTTATTGTTGAAAATTACTCAACATTGGCTCAATAATAGTCAATACTATTCAACAATATATCAACAGAATTTAGTCAACGACTTTATTGTTGGAAACTACTCAACAATGGCTCAATAATACTCAATACTATTCAATGATATATCAAAAGAATTTAGTCAACGACTTTATTGTTGAAAACTACTCAACAATGGCTCAATAATACTCAACACTATTCAACAATATACCAATATAGTCAACGACTTTTTTGTTGTGAACTGCCCAACAACTTTACTGTTGAATTATTGCTCTGTGGTTTCAATATTTGTTGAGGTATTGTTGAAAGGCTATTGAGTCAACAATTCGTCAACAATATGCCAACAACATTTCAACAGTCATTTTCATAAGGGGTCGCGCTATTTCTATATATTGCTTAATTAGCTAATTAGTCAAGAATAATTAACCAACTTCTGTAGCAAGGAAGTTAGGAAAGAAATTCAAATTAGAGAGTTGCAGAGCAGTCGGCAACACGTCCGAATAAGCAGTTTCTGTCTTTCTATCAGTTAAGTATTAGTGTTTTTCAGCTTACTGCGGATGCTCGCGAAATACAAAAAGCACCACGTGACATGCCCGCCTGCGAGTCATGATTGCACTGCTCCTAAGCCTTCTGCGCACAAACGAAAACATACCATTTAACCGGTGTGAACACCCGTCTGCCGCCATCATGAACCGCAGCGAGGGAAGCACGTCGCTGGCGATCAATACCACAGCCTAAGCCTTCGTCACTGCCCTGTCGCCTTTTAAGCGGCAACACACCCTGCTCGATGCTATGCTCGTTTGGGAGCGCTGCACGCGCGGCGCGCAAGCGGGTATGTCAGGTGATATTTTTTTTATTTCTCGGGCATCCGCAGTAAGCTGAAAAACACTAACACTTAATAGATAGAAAGTTAGAAATTTCCTAATCGGACGTTTTGCAAAGTGCTCTAGAACTTTCTAATTGGAATTTTTCGCCTAACTTTGTTCATTCAGAATGGCTAATTTTCTTGACTAATTAGCTACTTAGGAAAAATACAAGAATAGCGTGACACGTACAAGAGTGAGCAACATGCATTTGGTCGCATCGTCTTATGGTGCATCGGCATATTTTTAAACTCTGAGTAAAGTTAGCTGAAACACGTGTATATACGTCTATGGTTCAAGTAACGTGAAACAACACCCTGTATATATGCAATGGTGATCAAGTGATCAGTAAAGCAACATATATGTACAAAAGACGCACACATACATATGTGCGTGTGTTTTTAACATGTACTTCGAAACTCAATATTGCTCGTGACTCAGTGTTATTCAACAATAAGTTAACAGCATTTAGTCAACGGAGGTGTCTGTCGGAAACTACTCAACAATGGTTCAATACTCAGTACTTTTCAACAATATGTCAAAAGAATTTAGTCAACGACTTTATTGTTGAAAACTACTCAACATTAGCTCAACGATACTCAATACTATTCAACAATATATCAACAGAATGTAGTCAACGACTTTATTGTTGGAAACTACTCAACAATGGCTCAATAATACTCAATACTATTCAACAATATATCAAGAGAATTTAGTCAACGACTTTATTGTTGAAAACTACTCAACAATGGCTAAATAATACTCAATACTATTCAACACTATACCAACAGAATTTAGTCAACAACTTTTTTGTTGTGAACTGCCCAACAACTTTACTGTTGAATTAGTGCTCTGTGGTTTCAATAATAATTGAGGTATTGTTGAAAGGCTATTGAGTCAATAGTTCGTCAACAATATGCCAACAACATTTCAACAGTCATTTTCATAAGGGATGTCTGGTTCAGAAATGGCAAGATTTATCTGCGTAAGGCAGACGGTGATTCTTCTGTCATTGTGCGCAGTGAACGTGACCTTCCGACATGATCTATCTGAACAGTCAATCATGATCATATTGCTTGTTTTAATATTTTATGTGTGAATCAACACGTCACAACTTTCTCTTGCCGCATGAAGTGAATGCTGTTGTCTCGGGCTATCAAATAAGCGCTTTGAAATGCCTTCACATAAATGTTCGTTCCCTTTGTAACAAAGAAGATTCTATCGAACATTTTATTTCGAGTTTTTCATTTCAGTTTGATGTGATAATTCTCACTGAAGCGTGGTGTAAAATGATCATTGTCACTTCGGGTTTATACCTTATCAGTCATTCTCCTTAAATCGCCCAAATCGTCGTGGCGGCGGTGTAATGATGCTACTAAAGGACGGGATACAATGTGAACTGCTTTCTCGTTTCTGTGTTTCTTGCTGTGATTACGAGGTTTTGACTGCAAAAGTGAACAATTGTGTTTTCTCTGTATGTTATCGCCCGCCCGACGGAAATGTTGAAAACTTTCTTGCGTTCTACGAAGAGTTCTTATCGTTTATTTCTGAGGCTGGTTACTTTGTTCTACCTGCTGGCGACTTTAATAATGATTTGTTAGGAGATTCAGCAACCAAAACCACTATGAATATGCTCATTACTTCAAACGGGTGCTCAAACCAAATCAGTTTGCCTACTAGGATCACAGAACATAGCGAAACCTTGTTAGACCTAATTATTACTAACTCGTTCAGTGAAAATAACATTGCGGGTGTAATGAGCTGCGACTTGAGTGACCACCTTCCTACCTTCATAATATTAGATAGGCACAATCATCATAGTAAAAAACAATTTATACATGTTCAAATAATAAATCCTACTCGCCTAGATGCCTTCAGGAATGACGTGTTAAATTCTGGCTTCGAATATCTTCTTGCGATTAATTGCACTGACAAGGCGTATAACATGTTCGTTGATCACATCGCTGAAATATATAAACGGCATTTTCCGCTTAAGCAACTGAAACTTGGTAGGAAAATACGCAAGCCTTGGATCACGCCAGAGCTCATTAAAAAGATCAATGAGAAGAATGCTATGTACCGTCACTTTATAAAAACTAAAAATCCCCCAAAACACAAGGAGTTTAAGATGCACCGAAATCAGCTAAATAAAGAAATAAAGCGAAGCAGACAAAACTATTTTCATGCGGAGCTTGACGCCTGCTCTCGTAAGCCTGATCTTTTGTGGAAAAAGTTGAACACTGTTTTAAATCGCAGTAACTCTTCCCCCAAAACAGATAAACTTAAAATGGGTGAAGTTGAGATATCCGGTCGCGCCCTGGCAAATTTATTTAATAACTATTTTGTGCAGTGTGGTGATTATTTTCCAGTGTCTGAATTTTCGAAATTCATGCCCCCTAGTAACCATTCTACTTTCTTTCTTGAGGCCGTTAGCGAAGAACAAGTTCGGTCTGTTTTTATGTCTCTTCAAAACAGCTCTAGTTGTGATGTTGAAGGTATGCTAATTCGACCTCTTAAACATATTATGGATCTTATCGACCCGATTCTTACCCATATATTTAACCTTCGTTTTTCAAGTGCCGTTTTCCCACAAAGAATGCAGGTGGTTAAGGTTACGGTATTGTTCAAGAAAGGTGATCGAAATGATATCAAGAATTATCGCCCTATCTCAGTGTTGCCCATATTTTCAAATGGTTTAGAAAAGATTATTCATGAGCGCCTTTCAATTTTTTTTTCAGAAATATGACCTTTTAACCCCAGCTCAATTTGGATTTAGAAAGCATAGGTCTACGGAACTAGCCTTGATAGAACAAAAAGAGTTTATTTTATCACAGTTTTCAAGTAAGATGGTTGTACTGGGCCTGTACATTGACTTCACGAAAGCATTTGACTGCATTGTACATTCCATTTTACTCAAAAACTTGAATTGTATGGAGTACGTGGCCATTGCTGGAATCTTATAAAATCTTACCTTGGCTATCGGCGGCAGTGTGTTCAAATAGGTGAGCACTGCTCCGACCAAAAAGCGATTCCTAGAGGAGTGCCTCAAGGCAGCATTCTTGGACCTTTTCTTTTTAATATCTATATAAATGATCTGGTAAATACATGCGCTGAAGCCACATATATATTGTACGCCGACGATGCCAGCATATTTTTTTCCGCTACAGACTGTGAGCAAATCAGCTATATAGCAAACTCCGCCCTCGTAAAACTTCTGGACTGGTCTGTAGCAAATCAGGTAGAGGTTAACACTAACAAAACTAAGGCTGTGCTATTTAGACCGCAATCAAAGCAGGTAAATATGAACGTAGATCTTATCTATGGTACCAGAAAAGTAGAAATAGCAAGTAGTATTAAAATTCTTGGGATAACGTTTTCGCAAAATATGCTATGGGAGATTCATGTAGATTCTGTTTGCACTAAACTGTCAAGTGCTGTTGGTATTTTATCCAGATGTAGGTCGATATTGCCTTTCAGCGTAAAAAAGCTGATATATAATTCTCTTTTTTACTCACACCTCTCTTACTGCTTTTTAGTATGGGGAATTTATTCTGAGTGTCTAACAATGTTACAATTTTGATGCAACCACCATATATGCCTTGTAATGGACCATCGGCCTAGTCAAGCTGTTTTCCAACAGCTTTTAGCCTATGGTATCCACCAGAACACTTGTAATTCTGGAAATAAAAATTGAATTGAATTGATCTACCACAGTAACGAACTTAATAAAGGTGTACATCCTACAAAAAAAGATAATTAGGCTTCTTTTTGATGTCCCCTACAATTCTCATACACAAACTCTGTTCATTAAAGCAGATATAATGCCTGTCTGGAAATTGTTTAGCTATAGACTAATTGTTGCCTTTAAGTACGAATTAAAAGAAAATCGAAATTTCTTTCACTACCTAGCCAAGCTAGAAATAAAGCCTACATCCCATAATATACGTCAGTCTCAATACTTGGAGGTGGTCACTCCCCGTGCTAACTATTCTATGGGTACACTATCGTATATTTTGCCTAAACTTCTTAATCATCTGAATAAATGTGGAATTGATTTAGGTCGCACTACAGTTGGCGAACTGCGCCACGTGATATGTCATGTTTTTGAACAAATCTAATATTTGATTTCCTTGTGATATATCAAATCGAATCAATTTTACATTCGTCTTTTGTTAGATTCCTGTATGTTTGATGTATGCTCCTGTACTGCCTTGTAGAGGGGACCGTGGGCTTTAGTCAAGCTGTTCAGGAGCTTTTACCCACGGCCCCTCCATCGTTTTGATGGAAATAAGGCTTATTATTATTATTACAGTAGAATCTCGACAAACGGAAATCGGTTAAACGGAATCAACGCTTAAACGGAACAAACGCCTCGCAGTTGGTTGGTTTTGTATTAAGGCAATGTAAAAAAAAATCCCGTTTATCGGAACTCGAAATTTCAGACCACCGTATAAATGGAACCGAAAATGGAACCTGTGTTGTGTCCGGAGTTCCGCAAGGAAGTGTCCTAGGTCCTCTTTTATTTCTGATCTTTATAAATGACTTGCCCAGTAATATTAGTGTCCCTGTCAGACTGTTTGCTGATGATTGTGTGATGTATAATAACATTCGGGATAGTAATGATCAGGCCAATTTACAGTCTAGTTTGCAAATAATTAAAAAATGCTGTGACGACTGGCAGATGGAACTAAACGCAGCTAAGTCTGTTGTTATGTCCATAACGAGAAAGAAAAAAATTTTGCGTTACCCTTACAATATAAATAGTATAACTATTAGCAGAGTCGATAAACATAAGTATCTAGGAGTAACGTTCACTTCTGACCTCAGATGGAATCAACAAATTGACGCTGTATGTGGCAAGGCCAGCAAAGCGCTCGGGAGCCTAAGACGGAATATAAGTGCGTCGACACCTGAGGTCAAAATTTTAGCCTATAAATCGTTAATACGTCCTATCTTGGAGTATGCTAAAGCTGTATGGGATCCCTACACTAAATCCAACCAACAAAAGATCGACAGAATCCAGAGGTTAGCATCAAGGTTCATATTTAACAAGTATCGCTACTGCCAATCCCCCACTGAACTTTGTAAGCTTGCCGACTTACCTCCGCTAGACTTACGTACCAAGTATGAGCGACTGAAACTAATCTACCTTATCTTTAATGGTCACTTGCTTGTCGACAAACACAACTTCTTCAAAATCTCGACAAATGAAACATCCAGACATCGTCATAGCCAGTACATCACACCCCCTCAGGTCAGAAATGACTGTTTTAAGTACAGCTTTGTCCCGAGAGGCATTACGGAATGGAATGCGCTCCCCGACTCTGTCATATCGGCCTCATGCGTTGAGGAGTTTTTGCAATGTGTACATGTTATTCTTTTTGCCGCTAAGTAATATGTATATCATAACTTTGTCAAAGGTGTATCTGCTCATTTTGTTTCTTATTTTGGGGGGGAAGTTTGTAAGGTGCATAAAATCCAAACCGATTCGCGTCCCTGCTGAAATGTCTGCTGCTGTTCATTTACTTGCTTTTGTTGTCATACTGTATCCTTGTATGTGTTTGTATTTTCCACTCCTGTAAAGGCCCTTCATGGGCTGACAGTATTATTAAATAAATAAATAAATAAATAGAAAGTAGACTCGAAACCGCAACTTGACGTTCACGCAGAGCCCCATCGCGGTACGCATCACTGTCTCCCCTTCTTTCTCGCACAATGTAACCGCATCGCTTGCTTTCTGTCACGGTGCGCTTGCTGTTGTTAGGCTTAAGCCTTACATCCGCTGTTTAGCGTCGTCTGCGACATCTCGTCGCGAAGTCACGAGACTGCCAACTTTCGTCACGAGACTGTTGACTCTGATCCTGTGGTGACGTCTGCGCAGGCGGAATCGGCAGTCCAAATGCTGAAGAGTTTCTTCCAACGAGAAGAAGGTTCTGAGCTGTTTTTGAGCAGCCTGTCTAGTATGAATGGTGTCATTCAAGGAAAACGGTTGCGAGAGCTCAAACAAGCAAACATAAAGTCCTTTTTCACAAGCCAATATATCGCAGTTCCCACTGATTTCCGCGGAATAAGTGGAATATTGAGATTTTTTTTTTAAATTTTAGTAGTGCTCTGAAAAAACGTTCATTGCTTACTGCTTTTGTGCAATAAAGCTTGTGCCCATAGCGTACCGTCCTCCTTAATACCTAGATTTTGCATCTGAGATCTGCTTCAGCGGAGACTGCCAATCACGCGCACGCCTGCTTTGTCGGGACCAAGCAGTCTGGAACGGATTGCGAAATCCTGAACGTTCTCTCTCTAAACGAAACTCCTGATAAACGGAACATATTTTCCCGGTCCCTTGAGGTTCCGTTTAACGAGAGTCCACTGTATTATTAGATAAATAAGCTCCCGTCTTGGTGTGACCAATGCTTGATTAGTTTTAACATTTCAAGGTGTAAAACAATGAGACTATCGCGTCCTCTTAAAACCCTATTGCGCCTTCCTCATACACCCTCAACGATGCACTTCTAGTATCTGTTTTCGTTTATTGACCTTTTCACGAACAGTAAAACAGCGCTAAAAACGAGACAAGGAGTGGGACACAGACAACAGCACTGACTAACAACCAGGTGTCCTTATTCTTTCAGTCAGCATATATATAGTCCACCACTTTCGCAAAGCACAGAATCAGCAGGATTCAGCATGCGCAAGGGCAAAAAATGCAATAATTGCGTTAGGAAGGCAATCTCCTTCGGAAGGAGAGAAATAGAGGGAAGCCTTACACATGCTTCGCCGCTAACATGAATGTAGAAAGCTTCGGAAGTAAGACGTGCGCGGTCATCGCGGTCTTTTGAAGAAGGCTGTGCTATGAGATAGCGGCGGAATATATGTCTATGCTGACTGAAAGAATAAATACACTTGGTTGTTAGTCAGCGCCGTTGTTTGTGTCCCTCTCCTTGTCCTCTTTTTTAGCGCTGTTTTGCAGCTCGTAATCATGAAACAACCAGCCCAAATGCGCATCCTTCTGACCATTTTCACTGCAATTCCACGCGCGCTGCCATGTTTCATCACGTGGTGACGCGCCCATTGCTTGCCTCAGCTGCCTCCATTGCCTCTGTGTTTGCAATGAAACTACATGACGCCGGTGGGGCTCTGCAAACCTCTGTTTCGGCGGATACCGTAGACGGTGATTGGGCGGACGACACGCGGAGCTTTCGCTACAGCTTCACAGGACATGTAAGCGCTTTCGGAGCTCAATACGCTTTGTCCAATGACGCGAGCAGCGCATAAGGTGACTGTAGTTAAGAAGGGGCTAAAAAAAAGGAGCCGTTCCCTTTGTGAAAGTGAATGACCAGCGAAGCTGTAGCACATGACACTGCGTTAGACAAGGGTAGATGTCTTTATCATTTGGTAACGTTAGCTTTGTGGTTACTGTGATATAAACTGATTGGGTCATTACAACCTTAGACATAATCTTGGCGAAAGTTACATCTATATACGACCGTTGTTAGTAGCAGAATGACTTGGATTGGTGTGACATTGCAAACAAAACTATTCCAGCACAAATGAGTGAAGCAGTTCTTGTCTGGTTTGGAAATGTCCACATTGAAGTCTCCAACCACTCGCCGTGG
Source organism: Dermacentor albipictus (assembly GCF_038994185.2). Taxonomy (NCBI): domain Eukaryota; kingdom Metazoa; phylum Arthropoda; class Arachnida; order Ixodida; family Ixodidae; genus Dermacentor; species Dermacentor albipictus. The sequence continues at coordinate 3,680,684 of NW_027225570.1, read as the reverse complement.
TTGCTCAGTGGTTACGGTGTTGGTGTGCTGCCGCACGAGGTCGCGGCATCCAATCCCGGCCACGGCGGCCGCATTTCGATGGGGGCGAAATGCGAAAACACCCGTGTGCCTAGATTTAGGTGCACGTTAAAGAATCCCAAGTGGTCGACATTTCAGGAGTACTCCACTACGGCATGCCTTGTAATCAGAAAGTGGTTTGGGCAGGTAAAACCCAATAATTGAATTTTTTCGAAGTCTCCAACCATGATTTCATTTCATCCTGTTACCCTAAAGACCCGCGAAAGGTGTTAGATAGAGCGTGGGAATAAACATTCACATGACCTATATTGCTAAATACAATGAAAAGTGATTTATAATAATTTCTGCGAAAGTGGATGAGGACGTAATGACAGCGATGTCGTTGGCGAAAGTCATTACAGTCTGCTGCAACACAGGAAAAAATTAGGTGGCAAAAGTGACAGTGTGGGCACGTGGCCGGGAAACTTGAAATGGATGACGCGCGCGGCGGGATATGCGGGTCGGAGGGACAATGTGGCATAGTGAAGTGTGGAAAATCTTGTGAAATACGCACAGAATGGCCGCACGGCAACGGAGCGAAAGTTGTACTAAACCTTATTCCGCTTTCAAGGATGATACACTGATGTCGTAAGAATATGAAGAGTGGATAAAACAGGCTGATCTGTTTTGAAGTGATTGAGGTGCATTAATAAGGTAAGCGTGATGCGGCTTCCAAATCGGTGACGCGCATTCTAACTTCGGTAAGACGACTCTTTTGTGTGCTAGTAATTTTACGTGTTGAGAGGTATGGCGGAGATGACGACGCAAGTCCAAGCGTCTTAGCAGACGAAATTGCACTAGTAATGTGCCGGGCCCTGGACAAATCGTTAGACAGGGCGCCGCCTAGGTATATATATTACAGGACACACTGTATAGTATATTGGATATTGCATATGGGAAATCAAGCGCATGAGGGTGGCGGTGGAAAGACAGGCGTTTACATTTATCAGGATTAAGTTCCATTAACCAGTCGTCGCACCATTCCTTAATGCACTTAAGGTCGTCCTGAAGCATTTTTTGGTCAGCGGCATTAGTAACAGTGCGATAAATCACTCAGTCATCGGCGAACATGGGTATATTAGAAGATAATTTGGTCGGTAAATGTTTAATGAATATTGAAAATTGGGGCCGACCTTGTACCGGCCACTGTGGTCTACGGATGTTAAAGGTCTACGGTAGGGGAATCGCGATCGTTAATAGAATCGAACTTTGAATGGTTAGACAAGAATCCTTTGATCCATTTTAAGACATTGGGCAAGATACTCAAATAGAAAAGTTTTAGTCGTAAACTCTTATGTGGAACATTGTTAACGCTTTTGCTAAATATAAAAAAGTGGCGTCGGTCTTTTGGTTAGAGTCGGTATTGGTATGCAAATCATGAACAAAGCCATTTGCGTTTAATGTGAGAAACCTTTCTGAAAGCCGTTTTGTAAAGAATGTGAAAAATTGCTCGAGTCGAGGAAGCTACGTGTGTAGATGTGTATTACAGGGCTTGTAGGGCACGCTAGCAAGAGAAATGAAACGGTAATTAAGGGTTCAATCTTTGTTGCCTGGTTTGAAGACTGGAATGACCTTCCCAATTTTCCAGTCATCTGGTAGTTGTCCAGATGAAAGTAACTGTGTGAGGAGACATAGAAATTCGGCGCACATATCGCTAGTGTTCTTAAGAACTTTCGAGTTAGTACTATCAACGCCAGAAGCGGACGAAATTTGTAGGTTTTCAATTAATAATGATATACCCGATTGTGGGAATGCGAGTGCTATCACAGCGTGCTCGATACCTGAAGATGGCGTAGCAAATGACGTTTCTGTTTCGTTAGTAAAAGCGGATGATAAAGCAGCGTTGAATAAGGCAGCGTCAGTGATGACTGCACCTGTTTCAGCTGTCAGGGTTATCTCGGGTGCGTGATGCGGGTTTACGATTTGCCAGAATTTCTTGGGGTTGCTGGTAAGCATATTGGGTGGGTCCGATTGAAAAAAGTACGCTTTGTGTCACGAATTCTAGTCATGTATGTTTTTTCGGCTTTCCGGTATTTGGCCCATGCGTCACCCGTTCCCCGCGTCCTCGCCGAACAATAGTCGTTTCTTATTTTCTAAACGTTTTGGTGTCATGTTAAACTGGGGCTTGTTAGAATTTGTTAGACTTTCAAGTTTATTTTTGAACAATGACGAATTATCGCGAATGCTTCAAGAATAAAAACTAGGAGCAAAAACCTCATAAAGTGTTGTTATTCATTATTATCAGTCATTCATTATTTATCATCACATAATTTCATTTGTCAGAAAGACGGATAGTTTTGTATTTTCGGTGTCACATCGGTGTGAGCTGAAAGCTGTCATAAATGACTTTGTGGTCACTAATATCAGAGAGGTATGTAATGGGCTGAACTTTATCTGGTGGATGGGTAAAAGGAGGTCAAAAATGTTTGCGCATTTTTGTGTTACGCGAGTGGCTTCTAGCATTAGCTTAGTCGGGCAAAAGTTGTGGCAAAGGTCAACAAATTCACTTCCTTCCCCACTTTTTACTGTTCGTGTAGACTGGTTATGCCAATCAATATTCGGAAAATGAAAGTCATCAAAAAGAAATGTATGTGGATTAGGATGCATTGTAATGAGTCCACTTAGAACGTTGTAAGGCTGATAGAAAAAGGTCTTGATTGTGACGTAGTGGCCTGTAGCGACCGAGTAAAACAGTGTTTGGTGTAGCTTTATTGTTAAGCCATAGCATTTCGAGTTCAGATGAAGTGCTAACTAGGAAACATAATGCGTCCTGGCTAACGGCAACAAGTACATCACCACCACGTGCGTCTTTGCTGTCGTTTCTAAAAAGCTGGAAATAGGGCAGGTCTGATAGTATTTCATTATCTGTGATATCACCATTCAGCCAGGTCTCGGTTAATATCAACAGGTTGCTGATGGATGTCGAATCAAAATTAGAAACAAGTTCGCGCTTAGAAAGTTAACAACTACAAATGTTAGTGTATATAGCAGGAAAATACAATCTAGATGATCATATTTGATAAAGATAGATAATCACTTGTACGGGCAGTGTCATCCTGGTTAAACGATATAAAGTGTGTGGTCATGAACTTCTCAATATCACACTTGGGTGTGCCAGGACATAAATATACAGTGGATATCACAATTCTGTCTTTCGTTTGTACGGTACAGACATGCCCACCCTCAGTGGCATTGTACTCTTGCGAGTCAAGGTTGCATGGTTATTCCTACAGTTTTTCCCTTGCATATATGACAATGCCTCCTGCTCGTGAGTCCATGTGCTGTCACAAACGATTTAAGTAAACTCATCGACTTAAAACCATTTGTCTTGATAGACAAATTTCTGTATTATTATTATTATTATTATTATTATTATTATTATTATTATTATTATTATTATTATTATTATTATTATTATTATTATTATTATTACCAGTTCCGAAGTACTAGAAGTCTGCTTTGCCGCAGGTCGGCCCGGTACTGTACTATCTCCTGGACCGGCCCACGCTCACCTTTCTTTTTATTTTTGACGCACAAACACAATACATCTATTGAATCCAGGATTTTTTTTTTACTTTATAAGTTATTCGTTATTATTTGCACAACATTCAGGATCGGCCCACATTTTTGCTCACGGACACGACAAATGCATTGCGGGGTAGAGGTTTACATTATCGCTCTAAAGTGTATTCCAAGCTATCCTAACTTATCACTTATGAAATGGATCAGTATCACTGCGTTTAGCTCTTCGCTCCTTATTTAGCAAATAATTTTAAGCAGAGGCTTGTAACGTTTCTGATTTACTAAAGTTCTTTGATGCGGTCAGTATCTACATACTTTGTGTGATCACTCGCGGGTTTACTCGTTTGCGATGGATTTGTTCTTGCTGCATACATGGACTTGTAAAGCGGATGTTCTGTGCGTTGTAATATAACAAATATGTATTATTTCTGGTCACTCGCCTACTGTGTGCACAATTACGAAAAGTTCAGCTTCGAACATTAGTGTGTTGTCGGTGCAGTCACCAGTCACCAATGCTTTGGCGCATTGATTCAAGTTCGCGCCCGTTCCCTTATTCTTGATACGTTGGCGATAGCGCGGGCGTAAGTTTGCGTGTGTGTTCGGCTAAATGTGTGCAGATAACGTGTGAGAAACTTATTATATTCGAAGAAGTACCATAGAATAAGTCCCTTTGTTACCGTATTGTGGTGGACCATTTTCCCGGCGATCCCGTGGCCGCTGACATGTTTTATCGCGTGGTGGCGCGTCCATCTGAGCCTCAGCTGCTTCCGTTGCCTGTGTTTGCAATGGTTGTACATGACGCCAGTGTGGCTCTACAAACCTCTGTTTCGGCGGATATCGTAGACGGTGACTGGGTGGACGAAAGGCGAAGCTTTGGCTATAGCTTCACAGGACATGCAAGCTCTGTCGAAACTCATCGCCCTTTATGCAAACGGCGCGAGAAGCGTATATGGTGCTAGTAATCAAAGCGGCCGTAAAGATCTATACTGAGCTTCAAAAAGCCTACACCGACGCAACCAAACTTGATCGAGCCGAGGTCCTCAAGCACCGCTCTAGGATCACAAGGGTAACAACGCCTTTTCTTAGTACTAAATTTCATAGATAAATAGGATGTATTTCTCATTTGTTGCCATTGTGTACTGACGATGCCACCCGCATAGGTGGCGAAACGTGTATGTTTTTGTTATACTTTGTTGTTGAGTAAAGCCAGTGAAAACAACACTTTGAAGCATGAGTTCCCCTGGCTTTTGGAACATTTTCTCACTAAATTTTCAACCGCACTCCCAAACCTGAACAACATCCTCAGTAAATACTACCCAATTCTCACCAGCGACCAGAAATTTATAATTTTTTTCCGACCCGCCCAGAGAAGCCTACAGACACAACACTAATTTTAAAGATATTCTTGTGCGTGCCAAACTAAGGACAAACACAATGTCCGGTCCATGTGCCCCCCCCCCCCAGGTGCTCTACATGCAAACGCATTCAATATACTGCTACAGTAAAAAGTACAGTGTCACATTACTCACACAAGGTACCTGTGCATCAAGCGACGTAGTCTACAGTCTAGAATGTGCCACATGTAGCAAAGAGTATATAGGTGAGACAAGACAGGTAAATAAATTCATAAAGGCTCAACGCTGACCGCGGAGACACAAAACCCGATTTAGCTAGAGCAGTAGCCAGCCTTGTTCAACGAACATGGTCATATATTCGACAAACCAAGGCTCTATATGGTAAAAACAAGTTTCCGTTCACCTCGCGAGATTAACTATACGGAATCATACATCATACACAAGCTTAAATGCCTACACCCGACGGGAATTAATTTGGCACGTGGCGACTTAGGATCGCTAAAAGCTGCAACGTAAATCCGAAATTATCATATCATCAACCAAGACACGAAACACATTATTCGTAACCTCACCTAATCACCCGTTTCCACATTTTCCCTGCATCTCCCCTTCCACTCAATTTAATATACTCTTCCACGTTTTTATGCATATATCAACTGTACGCCCCCTTTTCTCATACTCACTTACCCCCTCCCGCTTTTGTTAATGTCACCTTCATATTTGTTATACCGCTTTTGGTCCCTCCCCCTTTTTGGTATTAGATATATTTCTTTTTGAAACACCCTCACCAACACATTCCAAAGACCCGGAGGCCAGGGTGCCTGTTTCACGGCCTCAGCCACACAGCGTATCGCCACATATGTGCCGTGACGACGCCTACGTTCAGCTACTGAGGCTGACGTCCCTTGAAAGACCAAGCCGCTGCCTTCAAGCTATCCCATGCATTGTAACCCATATTCCTTGTTGCCATCTGAAGTCCTTCAATATTAGCCGGCGCATTGCTGCTACGGTACTCAAGTCATTCTTTCAACTCATGTATTTTTCTACCTTTTTTGTTACTCGCGCACTGACCGACTATTCTAAATCCACAAAAGCATTCCGCCAACGACACCACTGAAGGATCTCTAACCTATCGCTCCCCCAACACCTTCCAAAGCCCTTCTTTTTCTTCTCTTATTTTTGTTTTTCGCCCTCTTCGTCTTTTCCTCTTCTTTTTTTCTTCCCACCTTCTCACCCTGCCGGTGTTGTACCCTCGTCTCAGAAATCACGCTTACAGACGTCAGGCGACAGTGCTCATTTTCTTTGCAGTCTCTCCCTTTACAGCCAGCCACCATCAACAGCAACCGCACGTGAAGTCATTCTATTAACCCGTTAAAACTAACATGCCGAGGATGACGAAGCCACCTTTGACGAAGATAGGTCCTCCTATCGAAACGTTGGCCAGCATTTCCGAGGCACCTTATGCCTGTTTCTAACCTTGCTCTTTATAGGTAAGAGGTTTCGGTGTCGTCTGCTTCTTGGGTAGTATCATTGCTGCGGTTCAAGCTATTAAAGAACGCCACTCATCTGAGAGTCGTCGAGTAATGTTCGCGAGCGTCGTTTCAGTGACGTCAGAATGAAGACTCACCGGCGTGCATGCGTCGCCCCATGTCCCGGATGTGATCGAACTTCTTCACGTGTTCTGCCGGTGCCTCGAGAGGGTGGTAGTAGTTTCCCACGTGAACCGCTTGGTGAGAGATGTACAGCAGCAGTGGCTGCACAGCAAATCACATGTGCGCGAACGGTCTGGGTTTACCATTGCCATTTCCATTGCATGCACTGTGCGGCATCTTAGGCTTTTAGGAATTTTTACCGCAGAAAGAACGAGACCATTTCTAAGACAATGTCTGATTGTAGTTACGCACAAATGAGTGAAAAACAAAAGTCTCAGTTTTGCTCGAAAACCGAAGCATTGATTGTGGTAGCAAAGGACTAGACAGCAATACGAATAATTAAGAATGTTAGTATTATCGGCTGTGTAAATTGCTGTTGATGTTCGCGTACTAAACAAAAAAATTACCGACGATTACGTTACTTCCTAATGCGAAATTTGAGCGCAGCAAATAAGCTGTTTCACCTTTTCGATAGATTGAGGCAAAGAAATCGAGCAACACATGTATGCGCTATCACAGAATTTTTTTTTTATTTTTCACACGTATTCCTTTAACAAAGACTCCATTAACAGTTCTTGACAGTCATGAAGGAAGCTTTGTGGTCGGAGAAATAGACTGATATATGTTCGACTTGGTACACCAATGCTTGATTCTCAAAGACGAGATCTATACAAGTGCCTCGCGAGGTTGTCACAGCCGTGGGACGCGTTACGAGCGAGAGGAACGGGATGTTCTCCCGCATAAGTATTAGGAAATTGCTGTTTGTCTTTATGTCAACATTAAAGTCCCCCACTACTAACATCGGTGTGGATCGATGGACGGTTAATGCGAGTTGCAGGAAGTGCACGACGTCTTTCGTGAGTGCGGTAGCGGACTCACGAAAGCGGTATCAGTCGGTCGCTGCTAGCGCTGGGGGGATGAAAGGGGGGCGGAGCTGGTTATGAGGCCGACGACAACGCGAAACCCAGGAACGGACGCCAAAGAGCCATTTGTGTAGCCAGCCCTCCTCCACAGTCTCTCCTCCTCCCTTCCATCATCCTCCCTCGCCCGGAGAGCCGACAGCGCGCATGCGCGGCGGCGGAGCAGCGGCGCATGCGCGGCGGCGCATGCGCGGCGGCGGAGGCGAGCTGGTTACGAGGCCGACGACAACGCCGACAACGCCGACGCCGACGACGACGACGACGCCGACGACGACGCGAAACCCAGGAACGGACGCCAAAGAGCTGCGCTCTAAAACAAGCATTGTGTGACGCGCGCACAGGCAAACATGAACGCATCTCACTCGATGTCTACGCACAGTGGCTATCTGGATACTGACGTGTTGACCAGCGGCAGCAGCGGCGAACGAATTGCCTTTCGGGTCGCCGCTCGCTTCAGCGCTAACTAGGTGGGTGAAAGCACAGCGCACACGAAGCCATCAGCTATCTCGGGTTGCCTAAAGTGTGCACCCATCGCAGATCACCTCCATGACTGGGCACGCGCGGCCGCGATCGCAGTAAAAGGAACGGCGCGCGCTGACTGGAGGCACAAATGCAGACGACACGCAGGCGCACCACTACCTGGGTGCCGATTGCTTAGCACCACGTGATATCGACTACGCTGACGAAGCACGTGGTGACGCCTACATCGAGTATAAAAGCAAGCAAGTGCCAACCGAGAGCATTCAAAGGGTTCAAAGCGCACCGGGCAGCCGCTTTTCGACTACTGCTAGCCGTTTTTTTCTGCACCCTTGAAGCGGAAAATTTTCAGTTTCGTGCAATCTAGCACAATTTTCATTTACGGCTCCCGATCTGCTCTGAACCCAACTCGTTCCTTGAAGCTTTATCTTTTCTGTTGTTATAAAACCATCCACATACGAAAAGAGCATCCAAGGCGACGAAATGGAAAACAAGCTAGATGCCCTGACAGATCTCGTGAATGCTTTGAGCGAAAAAGCGCCCAATACTGTTAATAATCGCAGAAAAGTACTGCTAGAGATGACAACTGAGTTCCTTTGTTTCTTGTCTGATATCAGGGCTGATGTGAAAAATGTGCATTCCATCAACAATCCTATAAAAGCCGAGCGTACATCCCTCAGCGCATCTGCAAGTTTTACAAGTGACACATTTGATGAACTAAAAAAAGCTACACAAAATGGCTACGCCAAGAGCTAAATGATGCAAGAAGTCGCACTCTAGAGTGCCAGAAAGAGCACATGAACATAAAGAAATAATTAGGCGACACAGGAAAACAGCTGCTAGAGTTGCAGTAACACTCGAGATGGAACAACATTGAATTGAAAGGTATCGCTGTTGCTGAATACGACAAGGTATAGAGAGTAGTGGAAACAACTGCCGACTGTTTACGTGTTGAGTTTTTATATGAACACTTGGCAGTTCTGCACTGTGTACTGACAAAGGCCAACAATGCTCCAAACCTCGTGGCAAAATTTCTTTCCCGGTCCGTGCGTTACGCGGTACCAAATTAAGCAAAATATAAACAAAGAACAGGCTTAACTCAACAATGCTTGGTTTCGAAACAAATGCCCCATGTCAGCGAACGAGCTCTTTTGCATTGAGAAAATGGTTTCGCTAGGCAAGGTCACGCAGAGAAAAAAGAAAGAAAGCTGCATATTCGTCGTCGTCTCAGAAGGAAAAGTCTTGGCAAGAAAATCAGAGAAGTCGAAGTTCATGCACACCACATGTGAGGACGACCTCACGAAGCTAGCGTAGGTACTCATAAGACTTCAAGACTGCCTTTCAGAACAACCATGATATTCACAATAACAGAAGCCGATCAACTGTTATGCGATGGGAGTACGCCAATTTTTCACTGTAATATTCTATGCACAAGAAAAGGAAATGATCTTGCTGCCTTCATTTTTATCAAACGATGGGCACAAATTCGACGTTGTAGGAACTACGGAAACTTGTTTAAAAAAAGGAAAGAATGCGGCTATTCCTGATTTTGCAACTCTGTCACGTCCAGGACACTCATGTGCAAGGCCGTTCATAATATAACATGTGCGAACGCGGCCAAGCGTGGCGCATCGAAACAATGTGGCGCAGGCGCACAGGAGACGGGAGGCGGTGCTTCGTGTCGTCTGCTACAGCGCGCAAGCGCACCGTGCTTGACTTGCGAGGAAGCGCACCTAACTGTGTGCTGGCAGCGCCCAGACGCGCCGAGACGGAATTGTCGCATTTTACTGACTACGGTGCGTTGTTCAGTCCTGTGGAAGGGTATCAACTGGCAGAGGGAGTTAGTTTGGGCATGGCTGCTGCAAATAAGCTGCTGCAAATAAGTGCCAAGCTAAGCGACTGCTCTGTACTAGTGCATGATTCTCGGATGATTTGTGAAAGCCCCGTCCACAGCACATTCTTTATCTCCATCGGCTGACAAACGTCAAGTGTCAGTTTTAAAAGTAGTGATGTCACTTTTTTCATTTCTTGCTTATTTCTCATGCTGCCTCAGTAATAAAAGCGGTGTGAGAGTCGAGGAGTGTGTCATTTTTCGCCGAACCTTCGGAGAGCAAGCAATGTCTCGTGTTGCGGAGAGCGAAAGATGGCGAATTGTAGCGCTATGCCTGCAAGCATGTTCTCGGAGGAGGATATCAATGCTAACGAATCGGCCACTTTCACCATTGAACCGGGTCGTTCGGGCATACCGAAAGGAGCGAAGAATCAGGGATCATGCGTGAACAGGCCATACGAAAGTCACCAAGGAAGACGACGACATCAACATCGTTGCGGCCACTGTGGACAAGCCCACTGCCAGTGCGACTGAAATTAAGAACACTGTCGGGCTTCTGGGTGTGTCGAACGCAACAGGGAAGCGTCGCCTGCGCGTGGCTGGCCTCAAGTCAAGAATAGCTGCACAGAAGCCACTTGTGAGCGAGAAGGACTAGGAGAAGCACTTAGCATTCGCCCGAGATCATGAGCCACGGACAGAGGAGCATTGGGGAAAGGTCGTCTGTACTGACGAATCTGCTTTCACGACCAGCGTCAGCGAGTCTGGCGGCCTGAGAACTGCCGGTAAGTGTAATCATTTAAGCAATCGTATCCTAAAATAAAGGATCATTTTAGGCACTAGTATTTGCTGTTATGAAGCGTTGAACGTTAATATGCTTGTTCTAAGAAGTGTCAAGAATGATTTTTGCAGTGGCCTAACAAAGCGCGTACATTAAGCAAAACATTATGCTAAACTTCGTCAAAAATAAAGAAATTATCTAAAATAAAGGCATATAAACCGTGGCGAACGTTGCAACCATAATAACTGGAGTTTCAGAGTTTGTGTCAGTTACGGCTGAAATTATTGACATCGAATGTTATAAGCTGGCGCGTACATTTAAATCACGCAGGCTATCTTGTTCATCGAGAAATATGGCAATGGGGAGAAAGTGACTGTAGCATCGATTAATATTAGAAATACGTTAGTGGCAGACGAGGCTGCCATTGCCCTAGCGTGCGTCAGTACCAGAGCCAAGATCATCTTGCCCGACAGTAAGGCAGCTGTTCACAACTTTCGTAAGGGGGTGGTCTCCAGGCAAGCCACCAGAATTACTAAGAAGATACCTCTCAAGCCGAGAGGTCTCCCTCATATGGGTTCCTGCTCATGAGGGCATTCTCGTGAATGAGGCTGCTCACAGCCTCGCTCGAGAATTATACATCCGAGCTGCTCTGGAAGTGCCTCTGAGCGGGAATAAAGACCCTCTCATGCCGCATGAAGAAACAACCAAAACACCTAGATTGGATAAGAAAACACTTCCGGATAGGTCAGTCACTTCAAAGGAGTGCAGGGCCTGGATGAGGCTTCAGGCCCACAGATTCTTTCCATACTCTATACTGCACGATGAAGACACTGGGGAGCCTGAGCTCTGCAGTAGCTGCCACAGAAAAAACTTCGCAATATCACTTAATTTGGGAGTGTCAGGTTTCTCGTGGGGCTAAATAACAAAGCATCCTAGACCTTGCCACCTGGTAAGAGCTGATCCGGAGCCACGACTCGGATCAGCAAAGACTCGTCATCCGTCAGGCGGAGGCAGCTTACTACAAGACTGTCTCCGCGGTCTCCGGTGCTGAGAGCCGGCTGGGAGGCACCCCCTCCTAATTGCTGCGCCCCGACCGTGAGGCCCCATTATGACGTAAATAAAATTCATTCATGCATTCATTCATTCTTACATCAAGAAATAGGTGCCGATAGAGAGCCAATTTTCACACTGTGGCATACCTTGGAATCATGCTTCGCCTGAGTCTCAGAATATTTGATGATCTCTCAAAACAATTTAATTCATAAAAGAATGGCCTCCTTCGCAATTTTTTCTATGATTGTGTTAGGTGACCCGGTAATGACCGCTAGACAATCCTAAAAAATAGTAATTCATATTTTTGTTCCTTCTAGCTTGCCGGTTGCGCCTGCATTTTATACCAACGCTAACATTTTTTTTTTCGTTTTCTGCAGGTATATGCATGAGTACACGGAGCAAGTCGCTGCCAGCGGCCGGTCCGCTGTGACCGCCGAAGGCCTGGGCCCCCTGGTTCGCCCAGAGAGCCGCTTCAATGGAGAGGCCAACTGCTCAATCCTGGACGATGTGCTCTTCCCGTACCTTCTTGGAGGACCATTTCCGGACAGCGACTTTATTCTGCAGCATGATAACTCCCCCATATCAAAAATCGAAAAGAGTTGCTGCATTTCTTGAGCTGCGCGACATGGCAGTGTTGGAATGGCCAGCTCAGTCCCCTGACCAAATGTTATTGAGAATGTTTGGGGCATCATGAAGAGCGTTATGACCGGCCGACAGCTGCACGTCCTCTTAGCGGAGGCACTATGGATTGTTGATGAAGGCGAGTGGGAGCGCTTGAAGTCCAATGCGAGCCTCTGTAGCTCCCTATACAGGTCCGTCCAGCAGAACAGGATGAAAGCCGTCATAAACCCAGGAGGCGAACCGACCTGCTACTGTCCTTGGTCATGGAACTCTTTGAAGAGCAGCACACACGAGAAAATAAAACACCACGCCTGAGCAAACCCTCTACGGACTGGGTGAATAATGAATTTTATTTCCTACAATAAGTTTTGCATTCTCAATTAGATGCTTTATCTTGATGTCAAACTTTTTTGTCTTTGAAAGGATACCTTATGTGCGGGTTTGTAATTTTCCCGCCAGTTGTCGATTCTGGTAGATGGTTGCTTGTTTCGTCGTGTTGGCGATTTTTAAACGCGTAATGTACTCCTACCATGTGTAATATGTCCGTAGAGGAGCACCGACACCCTCGGCGTCTATAGCAGGATACCATCTAAACTTTTGACGCGCTATGAACGCAACTGTGTAGAAACTGAATGGGCACATTTTTCTGGGAGTGTGAGGCACGTAGGAGCGTTTTCTATCTCATGACGAAAGTAGTAAATGCTATTTCAGAACACACTGTGTAGGGTTCAGGGTAAACTAAGTGATAAAGAAAGATGGCAGCAGAAAGTCAAAGGGAACCGGTGCAATGCTTGAGTGGGAGCCCTAGTTCGCTATGCAGAGTAGGGTTGTGAGTAGGATTTTTCGTCGATTACTTTTTTATGCAGCAACATGTTGCCAAGTAATGGAGAACATCGTTTTTGTAATACGATGCGTAATGAGCGTCATTGGAATTGCAATTCACTTCACTCTCTTTCGATCGTTTACTAAATAATTCTTGGCATTTGGGAGTTCTAATTCTATGTGTTCCGGCATTTTGTACGTTTTCACATCCCCGCAGAATATTGGCAGCTGTTTTTTCGATCAGCAAAACTAAGCCATTTCGTTGTTGAGAACTAAAAAAGATACTTCTTTTCGACGCGATGAACTTGACTGTGAAAGGGTGGAAAAAAAAACACACTCACCTAACAGCATATCGCAGTAGGCCTCGTGCCATGAGCAATCCCAACAGTAAATGAAATAAGCTTTTTATGCTTGACAACAACAATGACCGCAGTGGCATTGAAATTTGAAAGCTAATTATTTCGTCTCAGATTATTCTGTTGTGAATTAATTCTGTGGGCCGATATTGAATGTGATTCCAGCTAAAGCCTTCAATAAACCTAGGTGCAAACGCTTCATTTTGTTGCTTTCATTCCTAGAGCCATTTATTGTGAGGTCTTTGGCCCCAAATATCCCGCTGCAAGTAGCGTTTAACTGGCATAGAGCCCAAGCACCGTGTTCTATCTATTGCCACCGTCACCACCTCAGACTTTTCAACTGGAAGCCTATATAGCGCAAATGTTCTTCCTGCAATAAATATTTGTTCCTGATTAGGCCCTTTCCTCGCGGTTACATGCGGCTGTTTCCTTGGTGTTACGCTACGGTGCACCACGTTCCAAGAAAACGATGCCGGCAAAAAGCGTCAGTGGAGACTGGAAAAACACGCCACGTGAGTGGCGCGGTAACAGAGAAGAAACAATTCTAATAAGTCATTTCAGGGGTACGATCAGGGTCCTTTGACTTATGGCATGGACTTCCAACCATACACTTTGTTGTTCAGCCTTCTAAATTGTGCAAGTAAGGATATCTGGAGTAAAGAAAAGTTCACACGATTGTACAAATTTACCTTGATACCATTTAAAAAAGTACAAGGTTCGGTGATTTCTTCCCTTTCTATAGTAAAATTCCAAATACTTTCAAGCAATCTGCGGGCTCTTCCGCCCTAGGCTGATCATTGACCAAGAAGAGCAAGGCTGAAGCCAACTCCGTGCAGATGCTTTAGCAACTCTTTTTGTAAAACATCTCATTCGACTTAGGAAGAACGCACAGAAAACAAAGCTGTGCTCCGTTACCCCACGCTGCTTCCAGAGTGCGGTCAAGTGCTGAGAATGTCTCGCTTCACCAGCTCTGTGGGGAGCGCCTGAATTCAGAGTCGGGGGAACCAAGTTCGATTGGGCCACTGCGGCCCTGTTTTGATGGAGGCGGATGGAAAGACGGTCATTTAATTGCGCTATATCCGTGCATGGTAAGAATCGCCGGTGGTCGGAATGATCCAGATCCCTCTACTACGTCACTACGTCAACATCTACCATAGCGTGAGTCACGTTTGGGCATTTAACAGCATAAACCAATCCAGACTAGAGCTGAGAAATTTGAAACAACAGCTGCATTTAACCGAGAATGCTCCACTGCGAACACACGCTGCTGAGTCGCCGTATGCGCAACCAACAACGCGCTGCAGTCAGTAAAATGCGACAATGCCATCTCGGCTCGTCTGGGCGCTGCCAGCACACATTTAGGTGCGCTTACCAGCAAAGCAGGCACGGTGCGCTTCCGCGCTGTAGCAGACGACACGAAGCACCGGCTCCAGTCTCCAGTGCGCCTGCGTCCCATTGTTTCGATGCACGACCGCGCCGGATGCGCTCACGCTCCGCCGAGCGGGGCCATAGGGTGCCTCGATGCGCGCACCCTATGGCGGTGGAGGGAAGGGACGGCGGCGGAGGCCGCGGAGGGGAGCGCGCGCGTTAAGGCACCCTACGCGGCCACGATGCGCCCTGTGCGCACATATTTTGAACAACCCTGTACACGTGGTGGAGGCGTGGCGCTTTTTGCGGAGTGGCGACGCGTTCGGTGAATAATTATCGCTGAATTGAAGTTAGCTAGATATAGACGTACCCTTTCATAAGTTGCACTGTTTTGGTATAATCGGCGTTGTTTATGGGCCCCCAAATTACAGCGCTGTTTCCTTTTGTGATAAAATAAAGAAGAATGCTCTTTTATTTGTGGAGGAAACACAAGAGCCCGGCGGTGATCGTTGCACACGTGAACACTGACACGCACACAATTAGTCATATTGATAACATACAAATTGTTGATTCATTAAATTTTCCCAACCGAATCAACATTCCCACGAGGTCGGGAACAACAACTGACCATATATCGACTAAGATAAAATGGAAAATGAATGCTGTCGTTCACGATGAAGCGATATCAGGTCATCGCCCTAATTTTGTTTCCATTATTGACGTAAGCAGAAAAAAGTGCGACGTGTTTGTCAAAGATTGACAAAGTGTATTACAACTTACTGCGGAAAAGCTATTTTGCCATTGACATTGATAACGCATACGATAATAACTTTACTACTGAATTGCTGAATGGGATAAAGATTATTTCCTGCGCCAGCGATTATAGCTGCTACAGTGTTTCTGCAGACTCATACAAGACTCCTTTGAGTCTCTGCAAGACGAGCGATATCCTTGCATTGCTGAAGCAAAAAGGTTTCTGGCACCACAAAAGAGACAGCATAAACATAAAACATGGTTGCTATTTAGGCCAGTTGAACATTTTCAGAAATAAGACCGTATCTCTCACGACAGCAATAAAGAGGAAATATTATTCTCGTCTGATTGAATAGGCGGACGGTAAATGTAAAAAAAGCTCGGAGGTTGTAAAGGAAGCTGTTAGCAATGCACGTTCACAACGCATGTTAACTTTTACTATCGGTGCGTACAGCGTGGGTAACTTCAATCAATATTTCGCTGAAATTAGTCCAGCATTAGCAGCGAAGTTCTCTTCCGAGAGAAACCAATCTTTTTCAATCTATCGAATACGTGTAGTCTTCAATTTAGAGGAAATTGTATATACTGTTGCTAATATTGTCACGTGGCAGTGACGGTGAAGAAAGAACACAGTAGCAGTACTGTGAAGGACAAAACTAGCTTTTATTGGGCGAACCTGTGCCCACAAAACAGGCTACACCTAAAGCACAACGATAGCGGCGAACACAGTCGGCGATCGTCGAAAATCTGATCAGCGGGTCAAGCGCGTCGGCTTTTATGCAGTAGTCATCGAATTTTCCAGACTAATCGTCGCGACCCGCATGCCTTCCACAAAGTTCTACACCATGCGCGTCAGGCGAATAAATCAGATAACACAAGGTTCGGGGACAACGGACTGCGGATAGAAGCATCGATAACTTTCCAGAAACTTCGGATACATGCAAGCGCGTCCCGTGCTGTGCGATAAGATTTGTTAGGCGGCGAAACGTGGTCGCCCGATAAATATAAGTACAAGCGTCAATACCCCCCTCTTAAAAAGCATCGTCCCGATGCTACAAAGAGAGCGAAACACAAAAGGACACTTATTAACATAAGTAACAAAACAACGAAAAGAAACAAAGTCCGAAGGGCAGTTACGCGAAGTCCCAAAGTTTGTCAACGCTGGTGGTACGGCTTGAGTCGCACAACGTGGAAAATTTCAGGTCGTGAGCGGCGCCGCTGTGACAGCGAAATGCCGTCTGGCACGACCTCATAGTCCAGTGCGCCAATACGTCGGATGATCCTGTACGGTACAAAATAGCGACGCAAAAGCTTCTCGCTCAGTCGTCGTCGGCGTATAGGGGTCCAAACCCAAACACGGTCACCGGGCTGGTACTCGACAAAGCGTCGTCGGAGGTTGTGGTATCGGCTGTCGGTCTTCTGTTGGTTCTTGATCCGCAGGCGGGCGAGCTGCCGGGCATCTTCGGCGCGCTGGAGATAGCTAGCGACGTCAAGATTTTCCTCGTCAGTGACGTGCGGCAGCATGGCGTCGAGCGTCGTCGTCGGATTCCTGCCGTAAACCAGCTTAAACGGCGTGATCTGTGTTGTTTCTTGCACCGCCGTGCTGTAAGCGAATGTTACGTACGGCAGGACGGCATCTCAGGTCTTGTGTTCGACGTCGACGTACATCGCTAGCATGTCGGCCAGGGTCTTATTCAGCCGCTCCGTGAGACCATTCGTCTGCGGGTGGTAGGCCGTGGTCCTCCTGTGCCTTGTCTGACTGTATTTCGGAATGGCTTGGGTTAGCTCCGCTGTAAAGGCCGTTCCTCTGTCGGTGATGAGGACTTCTGGGGCGCCATGTCGAAGCAGGATGTTTTCGACAAAGAATTTCGCCACTTCGGCTGCGCTACCTTTCGGCAGTGCTTTAGTTTCAGCGAAGCGGGTGAGGTAGTCTGTCGCCACGACGATCCACTTGTTTCCGGTTGTTGACGTCGGAAAGGGTCCCAGCAAGTCCATCCCGATCTGCTGGAATGGTCCGCAAGGAGGCTCGATTGGCTGTAGTAATCCGGCTGGCCTTGTCGGCGGTGTCTTGCGTCGCTGACAGTCTCGGCATGTTCTTACATAACGGGCGGTCAGGCGCGGCCAATAATACTTTTCTTGTATCCTCGATAGTGTCCGGGAAAAACCAAGGTGTCCAGCTGCCGGATCGTCATGTAGGACGTGCAATACTTCTGGACGAAGTCCTGACGGGACAACAAGAAGGTAGTTGGCGCGGACTGGTGAAAAGTTCTTGACGAGGAGATTGTTTTGAAGCGTGAAGGAAGATAATCCGCGCTTAAATGCCCTGGGGACAACGTCGGTGTGCCCGTCCAAATATTCCACCAGGCCTTTTAGCTCCGGGTCTGCCCGTTGCTGTTCAGCGAAGTCTTCCGCGCTTATCATGCCAAGGAAGGCGTCGTCATCTTCGTCATCTTGCGGCGGCGGGTCAATGGGGGCCCGTGATAGGCAATCGGCATCGGAGTGTTTTCGTCCGGACTTGTAGGTTACAGTGATGTCGTATTCTTGTAGTCTGAGGCTCCACCGCGCCAGTCGTCCTGAAGGATCCTTTATACTCGCTAGCCAACAACACGCGTGATGGTCACTGACGACTTTGAATGGCCTGCCATAAAGATAAGGGCGAAATTCAGCTGCAGCCCAAATGATGGCGAGGAATTCCTTTCCCGTCGTAGAATAGTTGCCTTCCACTTTTGACAGCGACCGGCTAGCGTAAGATATCACCTGTTCGACTCCGTTTTTTCTCTGGACTAGAACCGCACCGAGGCCTAGGCTACTGGCGTCAGTATGGATTTCTGTATCGGCGTACTCGTCGAAGTGCGCAAGTACCGGCGGCGACTGCATGCGTCGTTTGAGTTCTTCAAATGCGTCGGCCTGCGGCGTTTCCCACTTGAACTCAACATCACATTTAGTTAGAGGTGTCAACGGCTCGGCGATGCGTGAAAAGTCCTTGACAAAGCGCCTGTAGTAGGCACACATGCCAAGGAATCTACGCACTGCCTTCTTTTCGGTGGGCTGCGGGAACTTTGCGATGGCAGCTGTTTTCTGGGGGTCGGGGCGTACTCCGGATTTACTGATGACGTGGCCTAGGAACAGAAGCTCGTCGTAGGCGAAGCGGCATTTTTCTGGCTTCAGAGTGAGCCCTGATGACTTGATGGCCTCTAGTACTGTGGCAAGCCACCTAAGGTGATCGTCGAAATTTCCGGCGAATACAACGACGTCATCCAAGTAAACGAGACAGGTCTGCCAGTTCAATCCCGCTAAAACCGTGTCCATCACGCGCTGGAACGTTGCAGGCGCCGAGCACAGTCCAAATGGCACAACCTTGAACTCGTAGAGGCCGTCTGGGGTGATGAAGGCGTTTTTTTCGCGGTCTCTTTCGTCGACTTCTATTTGCCAATAGCCAGACTTGAGGTCCATCGAGGAGAAGTATTTAGCGTTGCAGAGCCGATCTAATGCGTCGTCTATCCGTGGGAGGGGGTATACGTCCTCTTCGTGATCTTGTTCAGACGACGATAATCGACGCAGAAACGTAGGGTTCCGTCCTTTTTCTTCACCAGGACAACAGGGGATGCCCACGGGCTTTTCGCCGGCTGGATGATGTCGTCGCGCAGCATTTCGTCGACTTGTTCTCTTATAGCTTCGCGTTCTCGCGGTGAAGCTCGGTAAGGGCTTTGGCGGAGTGGTCGAGCGTACTGCTCGGTGATTATGCGATGCTTGGCGACTGGTGTTTGTCGAATCCTCCATGTCGTCGGAAAGCAGCCTTTGTATCGTCGGAGCAGGCTTCTGAGCTGCTGTTGCTTAATCACTGGGAGACTTGGATTAATGTCGTAGTCTGGTTCGGGAACCATGGTCGTCGGGGTAGATGTGGCGGAATCCGAGAGGACAAACGCATTACTGGTTTCCACAATTTCCTCGATGTACGCGATCGTCGTGCCCTTGTTGATGTGCTTGAACTCCTGGCTGAAGTTTGTCAGCAACGCTTTGGTGTTTCCTCCGTGCAGTCGAGCGATCCCTCCTGCGACGCAAATTTCACGGTCGAGCAGTAAACGTTGGTCGCCTTTGATGACGCCTTCTACGTCAGCGGGTGTTTCGGTGCCGACCGAAATAACAATGCTGGAGCGAGGCGGGATGCTCACTTGATCTTCGAGCACACTCAAGGCGTAGTGACTACGAGGGCTCTCCAGCGGTATCGCTTGATCTTCTGACAGCGTTATTGACTTCGACTTCAGGTCGATGACTGCGCCTTGTTGGTTCAGGAAGTCCATACCGAGAATGACGTCTCGAGAACACTGTTGGAGGATAACGAAGGTGGCAGGGTAAGTCCGGTCATGAATGGTTATCCTTGCCGTGCAGATTCCAGTTGGCGTAATCAGGTGTCCTCCAGCGGTGCGAATTTGAGGGCCTTCCCATTCAGTCTTAACCTTCTTCAACTGGGCGGCGATGTGTCCACTCATGACGGAGTAATCAGCCCCTGTGTCCACTAAGGCGGTAACTGCGTGGCCGTCGAGAAGCACATCGAGGTCTGTGGTACTTTGCCTGGCGTTGCAGTTAGGTCTTGGCGTCGGATCACGGCTGCGTCGTGTTGATGTGAAGCTGGAACGTCGCGTCGTCAAGTCGTCTTTCGTCGGTGTAGTCTTGGCTTCCTGACTTCGTCGGGACGGCGGCGTGTCGTTATTATGTCGTCGAGATGGTCTCTTCGTCGTCTTCGTCGGCGGCGGAGGATCTTCGTCAGTTCGACGAACAGCATCCGCACCTCCATCGGTTGCTGCTTTTAGTTTTCCGGATATGGGCTCGCAGAGCGGCCCCGAGCTGGACCAGTGTACGGTCGGCGCTGCGGTGACAGGTAGCGGCCTGGTGACGGGACGTCGAGAGTTCCACTGAGTGGCGGTTAGGTAATCGGCGATTTCACGTGGGCGCTCTCCAAGCTGTGGACGCGGCGCGTTGACGGCGAACCCTCTCAGTCTCAGGTCGCGGTATGGAAATCGGCGGTACACATGGCCGGCTTCTCCGCAGTGATAGCAGAGCTGGCGTTGGTCGGGGGCTCGCCAAATGTTCGTTTTCCTCGCGTAGGTGCGCTGGGCGACGTATTGGCGCGCTGGCGGCGGCGGCGGCGGCGGCGGACGACGGAATTGCGGCGTTGCAGGACCCCGGCGCGGTCGCGCAGGGGGGCCTTGACGGCGGGTGACGGTGGCGGCGTAGGTCATTGCTTCCGGCTGCGGTGATTCTGGTTCCACCTCAGGAACTCCAAGGGATCGGTGCACCTCTTCTTTCACGATGTCGGCGATCGAGGCCACTTGAGGCTGCGACGAAGGCAAGATCTTGCGCAGTTCTTCGCGCACAATGGCCCTGATGGTCTCGCGCAGATCGTCCGTGGCCAGTGATTGAATTCCTGCGTAGTGGGTAGAGGTTGTACGGCGGTTGAATTGCCGGTTCCGCATTTCGAGTGTCTTCTCGATGCTGCTTGCCTCGCGAAGGAACTCTTCTACGGTCTTCGGTGGGCTTCGTACCATTGCGCCGAAAAGTTCCTCCTTCACAACACTCATGAGAAGGCGGACTTTCTTCTCTTCGGGCATATCCGGGTCGGCGTGGCGGAAGAGACGGTTCATTTCTTCCGTGAAGATGGCAACGTTCTCGTTCGGTAGCTGCACTCGGGCCTCCAGCATGGCTTCGGCCCTTTCTTTGCGCCCAACGCTCCTAAAGGTGCGCAGGAAGCCGCTACGGAACAGGTCCCACGTAGTCAAGGTCGACTCCCTGTTCTCAAACCACGTTCTGGCGGCGTCTTCTAAGGCGAAGTAGACATGCCGCAGCTTGTCGTCGGAGTCCCAGTTGTTGAATGTCGCGATTCACTCGTAGGTCTCCAACCAGGATTCCGGGTCCTCAGTCGCTGCTCCATGGAAGGTCGGTGGTTCCCGGGGTTGTTGTAGGATAACGGGGGACGCTGGGGCAGCCATTGAGGTTGTCTTGACCATGATCTTCTTTGTCGCCTCAGGTAGAAGTCTGTGCTCTGGGGGCAGTCCTTGCAGTCTGCGGCTAGCACGCTGGTCTTGGGCGGTGTCGGTTTTGTCCTCGGGCTTCGGGCTTGGATCGCGGCTTTGCGGGGGCGTTCGGTACATGAACGCACAAGCACCTCCACCAGATGTCACGTGGTAGTGGCGGTGAAGAAAGAACACAGTAGCAGTACCGTGAAAGACAAAACTAGCTTTTATTGGGCCAACCTGTGCCCACCAAACAGGCTACACTTAAAGCACAACGATAGCGGCGAACACAGTCGGCGATCGTCGAAAATCTGATCAGCGGGTCAAGCGCGTCAGCTTTTATACAGTAGTCATCGAATTTTCCAGACTAATCGTCGGGACCCGCATGCCTTCCACAAAGTTCTACACCATGCGTGTCAGGCGAATAAATCACATAACACAAGGTTCGGGGACAACAGACTGCGGATAGAAGCATCGATAACTTTCCAGAAACTTCGGATACATGCAAGCGCGTCCCGTGCTGTGCGATAAGATTTGTTAGGCGGCGAAACGTGATCGCCCGATAAATATAAGTACACGTGTCAATATTAGTACCAGTAAAGCTATCAGCTTATAGGGGGTTGCAGCACGCTTGGTCGGCCATAACATTGATTTCTTCGGCCCCGTCTTATACAATGCAGGTAACCATTCGTCGCCTACGTGAAAGCCTCCGTCTTGTTTAAAATCAGCTAAGGTCGCACTGATATATAAATACTGCGTTCGCTATAATTACTCAAGTAACAGACCTATATATATTTTGAGTATCATCAATAATATTTTTGAAAAAATTCTTGCAAGACGTGTATGCATCTCATTAGAAAAGTACCTTGCAATTTGGCCTCAGTAACATTGATTCAGGTCACATCACTCTATTTGATGAGCTGTGCGAACTTTAGCACAAAACATTGACATGGTATTACACAGTAATGTGGTTGTAGCTGTAGTTTTCCTTGAGCTAAAGAAAGCTTTAGATGCAGAACACTGCGGGATTTCGCTAATGAAATTCTAATGAAACACTATGATTTACGGAGCAAAATGTTTACTTATTTTCGAACTACGTAAGCGAACACCTACATATGGTCATAATGCGCAATCTTTCATCTTCCTTACTGAACAGTGGTACCGCAGGGATCCATTCACGGCCCATTGCTGCTTTCGCTGAACGTGAATGATCTGCCGAACATGGTGTTAATAACAACTTCCGCGGAGGTGCTAATGTACGTTGACCACGCTGTCATCACAGACACTGCTAACGACTTATGTGAAGTGGAACTTAATGTAGCTTAAACATTTGTAAGTGGTTTCAAGTGAACAAATTACCATTTAAAAAAACACAACACACATATTTTTACTGCTCCAACAGACCATTAAATACAGAATCTTTTCGCCAGCAATAAACAACTGCCTGCTTGAGTGGATGATAGATTTAAAATACTTGGGCATCATTTTCGACAGCCACCTAAATTGGCGAATTCTTATCAACTCAGTATGCTCTAGATTTGATTTTGGGTGCCGTATACTGCTAATGGCTTGAAATTATTTTATATACAATATTCTCAAAAGTGTTTAGTTCGCTTTTTTTCATCGTCACCAGTCGTATTGCATCGATTCAAGGGGATGAACGTTCGAGACGAAGCTTGAGCCCATACGTGCTCAAGCATACACGGAAAGTTTTCATTTTGCTGAGTGGGATGGTGCCTGGGGCCCAACCAGCTTTCCGAAACCGATATATATACATCTGATCTGTATCCTACTAGGGGCTGTTATAAATTCTCATATAAGGCCATCACTGCAATGGACAATTCATCGAGGACACACAAAATTTCTGCAAGTAAAAGATATATATATATATATATATATATATATATATATATATATATATATATATATATATATATATATATATATATATATATATATATATATATATATATATATATACACACATATATATATATATACATAAAGAGATGCACCGATGGCATAAAGGTAGAGCATCCGCCTCGCGTGCAAGAGGACCGTGGTTCGAGTCCCGGTGCCGGAATAATAAAAATAAAAAAAATCCGCGTGGTGATAAAATTGCATAAACAGGCCTGGAGTGCGGCCTGATCCCGGTGTCCAGAACCCGTAACGCACACCCTCACAAGAGCAAGGTTTCCTACCCTGGTCGCCACAACCTCCTATGTGAATACAGCAATCAAACTCCGGCCCTCAGTCCTCAGCAGCTGCGAACCAACTGACCACGGCGGTGGTCAGGCCTGTGACGCAGCAGAGGGTGCTAAATATCTCTTGATTCGGACAGGCCGCCATTGAAATCTGAATCTGGCAACGTTTACCGCTAGAACGTTATCTAGTGAGCCGAGTCCAGCAGTGCTATTGGAGGAATCAGCGGGCATTAAATGCGATATAATACGGCTCAGTGAGGTTAGGAGGAAAAATGAAGCTTATACACAGCTAAAAAGCGGGCACATCCTGTGCTATGGGCGCTTAGCGAAGAGACGACATCTAGGAGTCGGATTCCTGATTAATAAGGATATAGCAAGTAACATACACGAATTCTATGCACTAATGAGAGCGTACCAGGTCTTGTGAAATTTAATAAGAGGTACAAACTGAAGGTCCTATAGGTCTACGCACCTACATCCATTATTGAGGACCAGGAAGTCAAAAGCTTCTACAAGACGTGGAATAGGCGACGGATAAAGTCAAAACAAAATACACAATACTGATGGGCGACTTCAATGCCAGGGTAGGCAAGAAGCAGGCTGCAGACAAGTCAGTGGCCGAATATGGCATAGGTTATAGGAATAGCAAGGGTGAGTTTTAGTAGAGGCTGCATAACAGAATAATGTGCGGATCATGAATACCTTCTTCCGCAAGCGGGATAGCAGAAAGTGGACGTGAAGAAGCCCGAATGGCGACACTAGAAGTGAAATGGACCTCATATTCTGCGCTAACCCTGACATCGTACAAGATGTGGATGCGCTAAGCAATGTGCGCTGCAGTGACCATAGGATGGTAAGATCTCTAATTAGCCTAGACTTGACGAGGGAACGGAAAAAACTGGTAATTACAAAGCCGATCAATGAGTTAGCGGTAAGAGGGAAAACAGGAATTCCAGATCAAGCTACAGAACAGGTCATCATCATCGTCAGCAGCAGCAGCACAAGCCTCGTTACGCCAACTGCAGGGCAAAGGCCTCTTCCATACTTCTCCAACTACCTCTGACATGTGCTAATTGTGGTGATGTGTCCCTGCAATCTTCCCAATCTTCTCCGCCCACCTAACTTTCTGCGCTTCCCTTCCCTAGGAATCCAGTCCGTCCCTTAATGACCATCGGTTATCTTCCCTCCTGAATACATCTTTTGCTCATATCCATTTCTTTTTCTTGATTTCAACTAAGATGTCATTAACTCGCGTTTGTTCCCTCCCTCAATTTTCTCTTTTCTTATCCCTTAACGTTACACACATCATTCTTCTTTCCATAGCTCGTCGGGTCATCCTCAATTTTACTAGAACCCTTTTCGTAAGCCACCAGGTTTCTGCTCCGTACGTGAGTACTGGTAAGGCACAGCTGTTATACACTTTTCTCTTCAGGGATAATGGCAACCTGCTGTTCATGATCTGAGAATGCCTGCCGAACGCAGCCCAGCCCATTCTTATTCTGCTGATTATTTCAGTCTCATGATCGGGATCCGCGGTCACTACCTGCCCTAAGCAGATGTATTCCCTTGCTACTTTAAGTACCTCGTTTCCTATCGTAAGCTGCTGTTCTCTTCCGAGACCTGTTAAACATTACTTTAGTTTTCTGCAAATAAATTTTTAGACTCACTCTTCTGCTTTGCCTGTACAGGCCAGTGAGCATGCATTGCCATTGGTCCTCTGAGTTACTAAGCAAGGCAATAACATCAGGGAATCGCAAGTTACTGAGGTTTTCTCCATTAACTCTTATCCCCAATTCTTCCCAATCTAGGTCTCTGAATACCTCCTGTAAACACGCTGTGAATAGCATTGGAGAGATCGTATCTCCCTGCTTGTCGCCTTTCTTTATTGGGATTTTGTTGCTTTCTTTATGGAGGACTACGGTGGCTGTGGAGCCGCTATAGATATCATTCAGTATTTTTACATACGGCTCGTCTACACCCCGATCCCGTAATGCCTCCATGACTGCTGAGCTTTCGACTGCATGAAACGCTTTCTCGTAATCAATAAAAGCCATATATAAGGGTTGGTTATATTCTGCACATTTCTCTATCACCTGGTTGATAGTGCGAATATGGTCTATAGCTGCGTAGCCTTTACGGAATCCTGCCTCGTCCTTTGGTTGACAGAAGTCGAAGGTGTTCCTGATTCTATTTGCGATTACCCTAGTACATACTTTGTAGGTAACGGACAGTAAGCAGATTGGCCTATAATTTTTCAAGTCTTTGGCGTCCCCTTTCTTCTGGATTAGGATTTTATTGGCGTTCTTCCAAGATTCCTGTACGTTCGAGGTCAAGAGTCAGAACAGGTATTCGCGTTTAACTCACGAAGAGGACCTTAGTGTTGCAGAAATTAACGACAATTTTATGGGCATCATTAAGGAGTGTTCCATAGAAGTCGCTGAAAGCATCGTTACAGGATACCGGTAAGCTATCGCAGGAGTCGAAAGGTCTGATTAAGGAACGCCAATGTATGAAAGCTTCTAACCATACAGCTAGAATAGAACTGGCAGAACATTTCAAGTTAATCAACAAGCGTAACATAGCTGACATAAGGAAGTATAATGTGGATAGAATTGAGTATGCTCTCAGGAACAGAGGAAGCCTAGAAGCAGTCGAGAAGAAACTAGGAATAGGCAAGAATCATGTATGCGTTAAGACACATGTTTGTTACATGTATGTCCACGTTAATCACATGTATGTCCCTATTTCCCTTAACACAATCAGTTGCGTATATATGTTCCTGTTCTGCAATAAACGCTGTGTTGAAAGTTAGCGCTTGTCCTGTCTTGTCTTTGTGGATCGTCCTTTGCGCGCTATGCTTCCAGCGTAATCAGGAGACAAAGCCGGCAATAGCATTACTAATATGGATAAGACAGTTCAATTGGCTGAGGAGTTCTATAGAGATTTATACCGTACCAGTGGCACCCACGACGATAATGGTAGAGGAAAAGGTCTAGAGGAATTCGACATCCCACAAGTAACGTCGGAAGAAGTAAAGAAAGCCTTGGGCGCTATGCAAAGGGGCAAGGCCGCTGGGGAGAATCAGGTAACAGCAGATCTGTTGAAGGATAATGGGCAGATTGTTCTAGAAAACCTGGCCACCCTGTATACGCAATGCCTCATGACCTCGAGCGTACCGGAATCTTGGAAGAACGCCAACATAAACATAATCCATAAGAAAATGGGCGCCAAAGACGTGTACAATTATAGACCGATCAGCTTACTGTCCGTTGCCTACAAGGTATATGCTAAGGTAATCGCAAGTAGAACCAGGAACTCCTTCGACTTCTGTCAATCAAAGGACCAGGCAGGATTTCGTAAAGACTACTCAACAGTAGACCACATTCACACTATCAATCAGGTGATAGGGAAATGTGCGGAATATAACCAACCCATATAAATAGCTTTCTTTTATTACGAGAAAGCGTTTGATCGAGTCGAAACTTCAGCAGTCATGCAGGCATCACAGAATCAGTGTGTAGACTTGCCGTACGTACAAATACTTAAAGTTATCTATAGCGGCGTAAAAGCCAGCGTAGTCCTCCATAAAGAAAGCGTAGTCCTCCATAAATCCCAATAAAGAAGGGCGTTAGGCAGGGAGATACGACTTCTCCAATGCTATTCACAGCGTGCTTACAGGAGGTATTCTGTGACCTTGATTGGGAAGAATTGGGGATAAGAGTTATTGG
Source organism: Dermacentor albipictus (assembly GCF_038994185.2). NCBI lineage: Eukaryota > Metazoa > Arthropoda > Arachnida > Ixodida > Ixodidae > Dermacentor > Dermacentor albipictus. The sequence goes on along the minus strand of NW_027225570.1, from coordinate 3,653,176 downwards.
AGAATACCTCAGTAACTTGCGATTCGCTGATGATAGTGCCTTGCTTAGTAACTCAGATGACCAATTGCAATGCATGCTCACTCACCTTGAGAGGCAAAGTAGAAAGTTGGGTCTAAAAATTAATCTGCAGAAAACTCAAGTAATGTTTAACAGTGTCGGAAGAGAACAGAGGTTTACGATAGGTAGCGAGGCACAGGAAGTGGTAAGGGAATACATCTACTTAGGACAGGTAGTGACTGCAGATTCGGATCATGAGACTGCAATAATCAGAAGAATGAGAATGGGCTGGGGTGCGTTTGGCAGGCATTCTCAGATCATGAACAGCAGGTTGCCGTTATCCCCCAGGAGAAAAGTCTATAACAGCTGTGTCTTACCAGTAATAACGTACGGGGCAGAATCCTGGAGGCTTACGCAAAGGGATCTACTTAAATTGAGGACGACGCAACGAGCTATGAAAGAAGAATGATAGGTGTAACGTTAAGGGATAAGAGAAGAGCAGATTGGGTGAGGGAACAAACGCGAGTTAATGACATCTTAGTTGAAATCAAGAAAAAGAAATGGGCATGGGCAGGACATGTAATGAGGAGGGAAGGTGACCGATGGTCACTAAGGGTTGCGGACATGATTCCAAGAGGAGGGAAACGTAGCAAAGGGCGGCAGAAAGTAAGGTGGACGGATGAGATCAAGAAGTTTGCAGGGACAACATGGCCACAATTAGCACATGACAGGGGTAGTTGGAGAAGTATGAGAGAGGCCTTTGGTCTACAATGGTCGTAACCAGGGTGATGATGATGATGATGATGATGATGATGATGATGATCATATATCGGTTTCCGGGAGGGCGGGGGTTGCTGGTGCCGAACCAGCTTCTTGCATTCGATGTGTGTGTGTGTATATATATATATATATATATATATATATATATATATATATATATATATATATATATTTATATATAAAGCTTCTCCGGTGCCACCCCATGCAAATGCACGAAACAAAAGCGAAAACGAAACGCGATTGGCTACGCCAGTAGTGACGTCGTTGCTCTCCGTAGCAGCCGAGTGGGCGCGCAGCAGTTTCTTTCAAGCCCCAAATTGGTAGGCCACGCGTCATGCGTACTCCTGATGAGCAGGCAGCGTTCCATCAGCAACACCGCAAGCAGATCCGTGAACGAGCTCGTTTGCGCCGTCCCGATGCTGCAGCCCGGGCACAAGAACAGGCTCGCACAGCCGAGCGCAAGCTACAACCGCATACCGAGGATCCGGCAGCGTACCAAGCCGTCGTTTAATGAACTGTCGAACACCGGCATAGCACGTTTCAGATTTGCTGGCTAATCATCTGTACGGAGTGCTTGGACGGCGATTTTTTCTTTATTTCCTTCATTTCATTCTGCCTAACTCAGAAGGAGCCTCTTCGATGGCGCTGCTTTATGATGCGGGTGGAAGCGCAGTGACATTGTATTCGCCATATTTCGCAGGGCTTATTTATCAGTCGGAATATAGTACGCAATTAGTACGTCGCTGAAAACACCGCAGTCGGATTTACCTTGGCTGTGCCTACAAATGCCTCATTTACACTTTGATAATAAGGATAGTACGTCTAGAGTTAGATACAATTACAATTACCCAATTAAATGCCAGTAACAAAAAATTACTGTCCGCTACATCACTGAATGAAAACAGTATGTACTAGGTTTTCTTCGAGCAACGCCTTGCATTTTTAAATCTTTTTGCATGATAGTTAATTGGGACACCCTGTGTGTATTATGACCTCTGCATGCAAGTGACAATGTTTCTTTCCCTAATAAATGTTGTAATTCATAAAAAGTGTTGTTTAATTAGTCCTTACCTTTGATTGCCGGAAACAGAAGTGATACTGAGACACATATCATTTGCGTACATTTCAAACGCCGTTGATAAAAGACCCTGCCGAAGGGGGCACTGAAGTCTACAGGTTTTTTTTTTTCAGGGTAAAAAAAAAAGCACGCAAAGCATTTTGAAGCGAGGTGTACTTACAGTAACATATTCAATCTATTGGCATAAGCTATCTAAACCATTAAATGTAATTGTTAGTTGATTTCTTCCTTCTCTTTAAAAATATATTAAGCATTGTCCTTTGTATATATTTAAATATATTGTGTATGTGCATTGTGTTTACAGTGGAAATTCAAAACAATGTTGAAGCGAGAAGATGCGAATGAGGCCGCCGCTGCTCGTAATTCTAATGCGCTTGTTATCATTGTCAGGATTTGCAGAAAGAAAGCAAGGTATGAATGCAATACCCTGCACGTCCGCACCACCAATGCTGAAGTAAGGTATTAGCCAAAATAAAATTCTAAGTGAGCAGGTCGAGGCAAGTCAAAGGAAACAACAAATGATGTCGGTGACAAAGCGCTGGAAACGAGACGTTAGGTGCGGGGGGGGGGGGAGGTTAGGCATCGACATCGCCAGAGGGGGACCTGCCCTCCACCCCACCCTCGGGGAAACACTCTGGGGGGGGTTCGTGTCCGGGAGCACCCCTGTCGTCGGCGAGTATTTCATCGGCGAGTAGTCGGCAACTACTTTGTGCCCATGGGCGCAAAATGAGCACGATGAATAATAACTAATTCTATATATGATCAACACAGATCACCCTCGTTTCATGAAATGGAAATTTTGCCTTTTGACATCTTACAACAACATAAACCGGCTGTTGCCATCTATGGCATCATTGAACACAAGAACCCCTTTAACATATACATGTTTTCTTCAACCCCGCCCATCTAGACGCGTCACATTACACAATTTGAATCTACCCCCTACTAACAATGTTTTTGGAGAGCGGCTACTAGAATTTACCGGAGTAAAAGCCTGGAAGGAGATAGCACTCCCCGTAACATAATGCTAAGGGATATTCAAGTGCACTTACTAAATAACTGCTCCAGAAAAACGGCTAAACCTAAATACTCGCACACACTTTTTACCCTACATTACTTTTAATTTCGCGTATTGAAATATTCTTTTCTCCACTTAGGAATGAATGACTTATATTTGCTATCATGTATTAATATTTCATTATATTGTAGTTTCAATGTATGCAGCACAATGCTGTATATTATGTTAACTGTATTATCATGCATTTTTTGCTGTTATGCATCACCCTATAATGATTCTCCAGTTGAGGTTTTGTTTTTCGCGTTTATTTTCTTTCTCAGTAGAAATGTTTTTGTCATTTGGTCTTTTTGTCGTTTGCTCGTACTTACATATTTTACCGTAGAGACTCCACTAGCATTTAGCGACGTTTCTAACCAACATTGCTTGTTTTTTGCATCGTAAATCAAGAACGTGTAATAAAAGAAAGAAACCTGCACCCCCTCCCCCCGTCCTTTCTAGCGCGAGCATATCTCCCCGCTCCATCCTTGCACGTGCGAGAAGATGGCGTCCACCCCCCGCCCTTGGGCGCGCGATATCGAGCCACAATTGTGCACCAGGGCAGGCTGGTATCATATTCCAAATGCTAGAGAACCTGGCTCATCCGGAGAATGACCGGCTGCTAGACTACTTTAACGACATCTGCTTCCACGCTGCCTTCCAGAGTCATGGCTGATGGCAGTCGTTGCACCTGTTTTAAAACCGAGAACGTCTGCCAAGGCGCTCACCTCCTACAGGCCCATGTCTCTCGCCTCAGCGGCGTGCAAGGTGCTGGAGTCTGTAGCATTGGCGTGCCTCGAGTGGATCTCACGAGCTCTGGACTTCTTTCGGGGACAGCAAACTGGGTTCCGTCTTCACCAGTGCACTGCTCACTCCCTTGCGGACGTCATATCATCCCTGGAGAAGGCCAGAGGCTCTCGTGAAGTGGCACTCCTTGTGCTTCTTGATGTGGAAAGCGCTTTTAATGGCTTGCCCTACCCGGTCATCGAGCGCTGTTTGGGCGATCTTGGGGTTACGGGATGTCTCCGGCGTTTCGTCACGGCCTTTCTCACAGGGCGTTCGCTTACCGCAAGGATGGGAAAGACTGTGAGCTCCCCACGGGCAATCAGCGAGCCCTGGACGAAGTTGTTTCCAACTTCCAGACAGTGGGACTCTCCGTATTGTTCCCAAAGGTGGAGGCCCTTATCGTCCACCCTAGCGTGGCCATACGCCGACGAACAGTCCCGATGATGCTGGGTGGCAACTGGATGCGGTTTCTTACCTACTTGGGTCTGCAGAATGATCACCGGCTCGCGTGGGCGCCAGCTGCCAAGGCGCTCATCGCTCAAATGTAGAAGGCCCAAAAGGGGGTTGACCGCCTGCTGCTCCGTGGATGCACACCACAATAGGGTATCCATCTCAACGCCGCCGCGGCTACGTCAAGGCTTCTTTATGCACTTCCTGTCGTGGCTCCCTCACGGGTTCGCGTAGACCGCATGGAGCTCCAGCACTGGAAAGCCCTCTGGATGATCCTTGGCTTGCCAGGGACCTCACACATTGCTGCCAACCTAGCCGAGGCACAGACTTGGCTGCTGTCCCTGCTGCTCCTACAGCGTGCCCTCCATCATTTTGACAGGCTACATACAGCGCGCCTCTGCTTTTAAGATGGCGGAGCCGACCTCATTCACGCATGGGCAGCTTGCGTCTGCTGTATGAGGATGTTGCAGGCTGTCCTCCCTCGCTAGCAATCCCATGACCTCCTCCGCCCCATAAGCCATTGGAGTTCTCCACTACGCTGGAGTGGCTCACGAAAAGGCGATCCATATCCTGCGTATTGTACCAGGTGTCGGCGTTACTGTTGAAGGACCGGCTGGACGGACATATCCACATCCACGTCCATGCAGACTCCGGATTCGCCACAGCTTCCTGCGTGATCCCTGCCCTTCGGCTCTCGGGAGTGTGCCGGCTGCCTTCAGTGGCAAGTTCCACCGCTGCTGAGGGCCCCTATGAAAATGGTCATTGCCTTTATGTTTCCTTTATGTTTCCTTCTTGTGCCCTATGCTACTTTTGTGATTCCTTGTCCTTTGTGTGACCTCCGGGACGCCAACTTTGTGTGTACCACATGTTTACTCATCCTAGCGTATACCTCGAGGAAGTGACCTTTATTATGCCTCTAGGATGTGTCCTTTATGTTTGCGGCAGGAAGTTACCTGGGTGTGTACTATGTGTTACCTGAGTGTTCACTTGAGTGCACATGTAGATGACATAGAGTGCACATAACAACTGTCTGTACATATAATACAGGCAGATATATCTGTACTGTGTGACAGCCATTGATACACTCTGCAGAGTCATTGTAAGTACTAAATCTTGACTTATCCTTTCCTTTGCCCCAAGAAAACAACCCTTATTATAGTTATTGTGGGATGTGCCCTTTGTGTTTACGGCGGGATGTTACCTAGGTGTACACTTCAGTGCACACGTAGGTAACATAGAACAATAATCTATATATAGTGCATGCACTCTTTATATGTTTCCTACATGTGCACTTGAGTGCACATGTAGGTAACAGAATGTGCGCAGTGAGCATCTTTTGCAAATAGTACAGTTAGAGCTATCTGTACTGTATGTTAGTCACTGGCAGATTCATGGAAAAGTCACTGCTTGCACCCCTCACACTAGGCATACCGATCGGCACTAATTGTGGCTATATTGTGCGGAAAATGGAGCACGCCATGAAATAGGATGGTGTATACAAATGATTTATGCTATGCATTCTCTTAATATATAAAGTATTTCTCACTTTTTCAACCTGCTATTCTCCAGTAGCCTCCAGTAGCAGTACGCCTGTTTCACTTTGGCCGAAGTTCCGCTGCCGCTGCAAGCCAGCCATCGCCACATTTTGTCGCCTTTATTCCTTACGCTACGGGCAAATATGGTTCCACCTATTCAAGATAAGGCCTGACATTCTCAAGAACACGCCACTGGGCGCCATAAGAAGCGTGTATGTGCGGCGATTCCGAATTTCTGATCGGTGGGTGTCACAGCTATCGCGGCTGCCCCCACACCGTGCGCCATCTCAAGCGACGGAGCTGCACATGATGCGCGCTGATTGGCTCATGTCCGCCGGCAAAAGTTCGCGCATAGTTCGTCTAGAATCTTTGCACATACTTTAAAAAAACAAGGCAGCGCACCAAGACACTTTAAAATCAATAATTTGTGTTTAAATAACAGCCTTCCTTCCAGCAACGACTTTTTTGAATCTGGAAGGCCGTGCTTTTACAAATTGCACGCCCTAAAAGAATATGTAGATCTCGGAGGCTACATTCACCTTTTAACCGCAGTGCTGCGCTGCCGCAGTGTAACGGTTGACGGTGACTTGGGCCACGTTGTGTTGCTGCGAGCGGTGAGAGTGCTCGTTACACGGTAATTTAATCATATTTTCGAAGTGCCTAAACAAACTGTGATCCGTACCGTGTGCATTAACCATCAGGAAACCTCTGGACTCGTGTAACGCCATTAGTTCGCCTTACGTTTCCAGTGATACGCCAGTGTCTTGTGTACTACAGCGCCCGTCCGAGCTGCCATTGTTCTCGCCTGTCCGCGTTCGCTCGTGGAATACCTGATACTGTGCCTTCGAATTATGGTGCGTGGAGAGAGAGAGAGAGAAACTTTATTGTAATTATAAAGATTTGAAGGAGGGGTGGTCGGAGCCTCTCAGTCCAGGGCCCCACTGGCCTCTGCCGCCTGCCTGACCTGGCTAATTAAGGACTTTTGTCCTGCCAGGTCCGAGCGGGCGAGCTGTGCCTCCCACTGCTCCATTGTCCTACTGGTGTTTGGCCTATGAGGGTGCTTAGTGCACTCCCAGGTTATGTGCATTAGGGTAGGTATGCCACCGCACCAAGGACAGTTGGCCCTATAACGAGTGGGATACATGGCGTTCAGCAATTTTAAATGGGGGAACACCCCGATCTGTATTTTACGCCAATCGGCGGCCTCTTCCCCGTTAAGTTGTGGGTGAGGTGGCGGGTATTTTCTTCGGACTCCACGCTGATGAGCAAGGATGTCTTTGGCATTTAAATTGGTGGAATTTTGTGAGGGGTAGTGCGGGTGGGTGGGGTTAGAAGAGGACGCCGTCGCTCGGTTAGTCAACTCTCGAGCTAACGCGTTAGCCTTTTCGTTCCCCTGTACCCCCGCGTGGCCCGGGCACCAGAGTAGGCGATGATGGTGGTTAAAGGATCTGGGGATTATCGCGAGGCTAGCCGCAGTCACGTGCCCCTTGAGAAACATGCGACATGTCTCCTGGGAGTCCGTGACCACGACCGAGTCCCTTTGCGAACGCTCCGCGTGAGCGAGTGCGATCGCCACTGCTAACATTTCGGCCGAGGTTGGGGATCCCGCCGTGGCCGACGCGGTAATATGCTGTTGGCTGATAGCGTTCACGACTGCGAGGGCGTACCTCCTTTGGTAGCGCTGCCCGGTCGTCTCTGCATACAGAGCTGCGTCCGTGTAGTACGTGTGTGGAAGAATTTGTTGAAAGTTGTGCTTTCGCGCGCTGGTGTTCATCGGCAATTCGACAGTGTTCGCGCCGGAAAGAGGGTCGTCGCCTGGTGCCTGCGAGACGAAGGAGCCGTTTGCTGACCACATTGAAGGGAAGCAGGTCTGAGCATTCTCGCAGCTTTTGGTTCATGTAGTAAGCTTTGTGGAACGACAACAGAACACGTTCTGAGCGTATGTTGACCATGTTGCTGTGCACATTTAGCAAAGCGTTTCACGAGGGGAGTTCCCGTGAAATGTATTATTTCTTACCGCTTACTTGCTTTATGTAGAGATGTGCTACCAAAGCTGATCGTTGGGACTTAATGGGCAAATATTTACGTAAATGCTAAAAGTTACTGTTTTCCCAGTAGCTTCCCGGCAAGAAATTCTTCCGTAGATATGAATTTCCGCAAGTTACCTGTGTAATGCATGTCGATGTGTCACGGGCATCGCGAGTTGGCACGCGACTACGATGTTTGACACTTGAACAGATATTAGCTTGTGTGAAGATTACTTTATTGATAGTGTTCAGATTGAAGTCCAGCTTCGCGAGAACTTGTCTGCATTGTTTGTGTTCTTCGACGTGCTCGTGTATTTGTCTTCTATATTGTAGGGCAAATATAGACCGACATTACAACAGCGAAATTTCTTTTTAATCGGGGCATCTCAATCAGACGCTCGTTTTCATTATTATGTTCATCCGGAGAACAGGATGTGAGTTCCTGCGATTGTTAAAGACAGTGGTTTGTAGCACTGCCTAATAAGGGATGCGATTTTCTTGCGATGCTTTGCGCTCGATGTTTGCCACTCTTATCACGCACCTTTCACGGCTGGCTGTTATAGTTAATAACGATAGTGGAATGTCGGTCAGATCAATGAGCAAAAGGAGTAGCATCGGAAAAGGGATCGCTACAAAATCGCGGTCTAGGTTTTAGACCCTTCGTAGTCGATTGTTCGTTTGATTTACTAGATATTTAAGTGTTGGTGATAATTTCCCAGGTAGTCTGATGTTTGCGACTGGTTTTATTCCCGCCTGAATTTTACCATATAACAGTGTAATCACTTGAGATATAACTACGAGACATCTGTACAAGTAGGCACACAAAGGTTTGTTGGCCAGTTGCCTACTCCTATAGGTCATGTAACACTTAGCAGCTGCTGCAGAAATGTTTAAAAGAATTTGTGAGCAATTTAATACCTGAGTGGACTGGCAGCTCAGTCTCTTTCAAACAACAATTACTTGAAAGCTTCTGTGTTGCCCTGATATTTTTATGATCTGTTTTTGACTGCTCCATGTTTCTTAGCTGTGTGCATACAGGCCCGGCTGTTCTTGCTTATATGAATATTTTTGAATAAGTGAAAAAGATTGGCTTTTGTCTTGTTTTTCAGGTGCCTTGTGAGCTCTCACCCAAGCACCACATTCCGGAGGTCTGCTGTGAGCGGACGTGGCAAATTGAAGTAACATCCAGATTGTCCAATAAACTGTTCGTAGTTTCAGACAAACCTTTGCAAAGTATAGTCAAAACTTTCTTTTAAAAGTGCAAGCACTGATCCAAAGTGATCTTTCCATCCAAACATAATATTTTATATTAGTAACAAAGACAACTAGAACAGCAGCACTGCAGTGAGGAACGTACAGTGGTACTCCAAGTGTTATACTGAAATAATCTACGAAGTCTAATTAGTTTGTAATTTTAGAACAAATTGGCATGAATTTCTGTGCCATAGCAGAGTTTCAGTCCGTGCGCTGCATCATGTAGGGAAAATTTCAGGAAAAATTTATAAATATAAAATGTGTACACGGAACTCTTCATCTATGCATGTCTACGTAAACTACAGGATTTAGTCACTGCGGCCACATAAAGGATGCATAAAGGTTGGACACACGAAGGAAACATAAAAGCAGTGGCCAAATTTCAACATGAAGGAAACATAAAGTACGTTAACATAAGGGATACATAAAGGGAGGACACATGAAGGAAACATAAAAGCAGTGGCCAAATTTCAACATGGAGGAAACATAAAGTACGGTAACATAAGGGATACATAAAGGGAGGACACACGAAGGAAACATAAAAGCAGTGGCCAAATTTCAACATGGAGGAAACATAAAGGACATTTCCTCATGTGAACTGCGGGAAACATACAGCAAACATAAAGGACATAACCATTTTCTTAAGGGGGGGCTGGCCTCAAACTGGCTGCTGACATGCTGGCGGAGGACCGCCTGGATTCTCCGGCTGTGATCCTGTGCGACTCGTGAGCGGCGCTCTTTGCTCTTTATCGACCGGAGACCACCGGACTTGGCGTTTCCCTGCTGGTGAAAAAGCTTCGCGCCCTTGTTTAGGGTGGCTTGAAGCTGCCGCAGCAGTGGCTCCCCTCTCACGTCGGCGTCCAGGGCAACGAGGAGGCTGACGCCCTGGCAAAAAAAGCACACCATGCCACTGTACCAGTCAGCACCGCTGTGTCGGCCTTTGACTATGACTATGACTATGACACCTGATGGTGCTCCACCCCTGGATCGGCTCGTCACCAGCGGTAGCCCTCCCAGTCCACTTCCTGAACGCTGCCTCACAAGGCAGGAGCGGTATCTCCTGCGGCTTCGGATCAGCTGCTCTTAGACGGAATGCCGGAATTACAGCGAAGGCCTGGCTTCATTCCCGGCTTGTTCAGCATGCAGCGAGGATGAAACAATCGACCATCTACTTTGTTCATGTCCCGCCTTCTCCAAAGAGAGGCCTTCTTTCCACGTCTCATTCCGACGCCTCTGACCCCCACTGGTCTCAGCATCCGAGCTGGTGTTTCCCAGCCGACACCACGGCTCCGCCTTCAGGCACCTTCTTACGTTCTTGGGGGATACGGGGCTGTCGTGTAAATTATGAATGCGCCACAAGACTACCGCTCACAGCGGTACCTAACGGTACCGGGCTCTGCAATCGCCTCGACCTTCTCTCTCTTCTCTTTTTTTTCTTTCTTTATGTCCTCCTTCGCCAAGGCGTTGAGTCGTGCTCCCTAAGGGGCTGCAGAAAATAGTCTCTTCCTCTTCACAATCACACACACACACACTCTCTCTCTCTCTGCTCACCTTCGCATGTTTCCCCTTGCTCCTATAGCAGACGACGCACGGCCACTATCTTATCGCATATGATATTTACATGGAACCTCACGGCGACGCTAACGGCGGAAATTCGACTGAATCGAGTGCCCATCTAATTACTACTGTCGTAAAATAAATTCACTACTTATATTTTACGCACCAAAACCACAACGAGATTATGAGGCCGCGGAATAATTCTGACCATGCGGCGTTCTTTAACGCGCATGCAATAGGAGGTACACAGGCGCCTTTTCATTCTGTCCCACCGGAATGCCGCCACCGTGGTCAGGATCGATGCCGCCACCTGATAGCGCAGCATAACGTCAAAGTCACGAACATTTAGCACGAAAGCTTGTAAAAGACTGCGTTTAGTACCAGGTTGAAGGCTGATTGAGGTTGAAATTTGTTTTAAGAAATAGTCCAGTTGAAATTTGGTTCAAATATCAAAGAAGAGTGTACATAAAGAAGTCAGCAGATGTGTACGGAAAGAGGTCCCATAATGAAACAATCTGTAGGCATAGTCAACATTATTAATGCTATCGCAAACGACTGCCTAGTATTTTATTGGCCTAACAAGATACCTGAATATATCTCACAAATAAACAAAATTAATTTGAAAACTTGCAACATATTACATATATAGACTCACACCTCGCGTTTCAATTGCAAGCAAGAGACGGCGGGTTTCGTTGTGTAAGGCAAGGGAATAGCCGTGCTCGTTCTGTGAGGGTTCGAGTGGTGATAGGAAGTACTGAGACTTAGTTTTATAACGCGCGCCTTTAGGCGCGTCCGCTTCGGTTGAGAGACAGAAAAATACTCGAATACTTTGGCTTAAGTGTTCGGGCGGCTACCTTTGAGTAGTTGTGAGAACGAATCACATGGACCGCTTCATCGGTGAACAGAGTCGTTGAATAGTGTCCGGCCCTGTCACTGACTACGGAAAAATCTCGCCGGAGATCAAGGCCCCACGAGGACAGCGTTTTTCCGTCAACGGCATATGTCTGCAAGAAAAAATTGGAAAATGTAATATTAGGTCCCTCACCCTAACAAGCACGCTCAGTCATACCGCAGCACAAACCAAGGGACACATGTGGCGCTATAAAAATAAGAAAAGATAAAAGAAAATCTTGGGCTTTACGAGCCGTAACCACCATCTGCTTATGAGGGCAGATGGTGGTTTATTTACCCACTGGGATTTTTAACGTACTCTGAAATGAATCAATTAAATTTTACTATTTTTCAAAATATTTCGCCGATCAAAATGCAGGGAACGAGGTACCATAATAAAAGATTGAAAGGGGTTCTCCTGCACCTAGTAAACATGCGAAATTACATAGACAGCAACGATGACAAGCGGACCCATACAATGAGAAAATACATGATAATGAGATGCTAATATGAATAAACTAGCATATAGATACGCGTCAATATACGAGCGCGAATCAAATTCTTTGTCCGTATTTTTTTACCCAAATAATGGCTGTAAATGCGAAGTCAACCTATCCATTCCCTGCGGTGGACCTTTCTTGGACCGGCCCGGCCTCACTCTGCCGGTAGCTCTGCGGCACGGCGCTGCTGTCAGTTGTTGAAGATGGCGGTTGCGCTTCACGCGTCCACAGCGTACGAGCAACGAAGCGTGATTAGTTTTCTACAAAGCAAGGGACGAATGTCCATCGAAATCCACAGGGAAATGCAGCCCACGTATGGAGAAAGGTGTCTGGATTTGAGAAGTGTAAGGTGGTGGCGTTGTGAACGCGCAACACAGCAGTCCAAGGGCGCTATAACGTAAAGCTTTCCAAACTTCCGAAATGCACGCAAAATTGCCGCGCGACTGGTCACTCCAGGCACTTGGCATGTATTCTCGCACATTTTTCACGCTCGGAAAAGCTTTTATGTAGCACGTATTGAGCATCAGAAAGCTCTGTGGGACTTTTTCATGTCGCTCTAGAACTTTCCCATTGACAGTTTTCATGCAATTGTAACATATGAGTAGTTGATTATTAAAGCTAATTATCTCATTAGGCCGAATGAAAAAAAAAACTTTTTTGAGTATCTCGAAGCGACGGCGAACAACATTACCTTCGTTCTGTCCAGCTACGTGGCATTTGCATATTTTTAAACTCTGGCTAAAGTTAGTTGAGACACCCTACATATTGGGTAAATAAGGTTTTCTGTTTAGGCATTACACAAGCCGCCCTGGTTACTCAGTGGCTGTGGTGTTGGGCTGCTGGGCACGAGGTCGCGGGATTGAATGCCGGCCACGGTGGCCGTATTTCGATGGGGGCCCAAAGCGAAAACACCCGTGTGCTTAGATTTAGGTGCACGTTAGAGAACCACAGGTGGTCAAAATTTCCGGAGCCTTCCACTACGGTGTGCCTGATAATCACAAAGTGGTTTTGGCACGTAAAACCCATAATGTAATGTTTTATTTAGGGGATTACAATTTTTTAAAGAAAGCTATAAGCGCAGTGAACGTTGCATTTCTGCAGGTAAGTTCCTAGGCGAGGTGGACCTATTTTGCTGGTGATAACGTGAGCTTCAGAAGGCTAATTAGAAATTGTTAATTAACTTCTTTATTACTCTCTTGGGGCCACTGGTTAATGTGGCGAATTTTAAGGCATTCAATGCCCCCATCTTTTTTTTGATATCTGTCAAATCGCACCTAATTCGAGAAAACTATAATCGAATTTCAAAGACAGATCCAGACAATGACGAGACCAAGCTACGCGGGGGCGCGATAAGGGCCGATTCATGCTCAAACCGCCCATCGCCGCACCGCATGCAGGCGGTTCGTGAAAAATGGGCCCCGTACAAAAAACAGTATAGAGAAGGCATTGAAATATCGTTGGTCAATGTTGAGTTTTTTTATTGAGGAAATATTGAGAGTTTGTTGGAAAATTGTTAGGTTGAGTTTTGAGGGCTCTTGAATATTGGCCACTGAAATTTCATTGCAACACCATTAGGATGTTGAATAATTAGGTTACCATTGAAAGTCCATTGTGCTTATACAGCCCGTTGTGTTCGTTTTGTTGAATGGTTGTTGGGTTACCATTGATTCTGCGTTGAACTGACGTTGTGGTAGTTCTGTTGACCTGTTGAGTTATTGTTCGATACCTTACCATCGTAAAGCTGCTATTTGTGAGACCTGTCACAAAATCGGGCACCAACATTTCGTGCCCGGTAGTCGACCAACGTCGATGCTCGGTCTGCGGTCGCCCTGCACATGGCAACCTCGAGATCTGTCCGGCAGAACCCCTATGCCGCAACTGTGGAGGTCAACATGTAGCCACAGACCCGAAGTGCCCTGCTCGGCAACTCGCTACGAAAACCCTTAGGAACGGCATTCTGCGACGTATCCGATTGTCCCGACGAAAGGAGCGTCAGCAACGAGCCGAGCTTCGTCAAGGCAACCAAACGTTTACGTAGGCTGCGCAAAAGAGCCCTGCCAGTACGCAGCCATCATCCTCGTGGCAATATGTGTTTGCTCCAAAGGACTTCCCTCCGATACAAAACCAGCCACTGCCGAAGACAACAGATAGTAGGCGTAAACTTAAGAGGCAGGACCCTCGCAAACGATCCACCGAACCTGAGAGCTTTCGTCCAACGAATGCCACTCCTTCATCTTCACAAACAAAACCCTTTGAACAACACGTGATGGTACCCAAGTACGCACGCGTACGCAGGGCCTGTGCTGAAGCCCTCTGAAATACACGAAAAGGTGCAGAAATGCATCCTGATACTGACCACTCACGCACCGTACGCTTCGACAATGACCAGCTTAGGCAAATAGTCGAACTAGTTACCACCGAGGTTATCAAGCGCATTCTTCCACTCTTGGGTACGCCGAAGATTTCTCCAAGGCAAGAGATCGGACTTGGGCACTCATTCGCTTCAATTTCGCAGACCTCCCAGTTTAACAATGGCGCATACTAGTGCGAAAACTCATGACATTCTTGCTCCGGATTCTACTGTTTGGTTCTTACAGTGGAACTGCCGGGGAATTCGGCGTGAATGAGCAGAACTCCTGAGGAGATTGTCAATCATGCGCAGGCTTCCGACAGCTATCTTACTTCAGGAGACTAGTACTAATAATAATATTTGGGGTTTTACGTGCCAAAACCACTTTCTGATTATGAGGCACGCCGTAGTGCAGGACTCCGGAAATTTTGACCACCTGGGGTTCTTTAACGTGCACCTAAATCTAAGCACACGGGTGTTTTCGCATTTCGCCCCCATCGAAATGCGGCCGCCGTGGCCGGGATTCGATCCCGCGACCTCGTGCTCAGCAGCCCAACACCATAGCCACTGAGCAACCACGGCGGGTAACTAGTACTAATAGCCCTAATATAATAGGGTATAAAACTTATTGTGACCCCTTTCATTCAACACCGGCGTCCTGGGCCAGGATCGCGAAGAGCGCCTGCAGTAGCCTGCGGGTAAGCATGCGTTCTTGTCCACTTACGCGCGGCCCACACAGAGCTTGATACTTCCGCGTGGTGCACGCAGACGCAGGAGGTAGCGGGAGTGCGCCTCACTCTAGATGGTGATCAACAAGCCTTGGCGTTTTCGGTTTATGCCAAGTTATTCGGCACTACGCCATATCGAGTGGATATATCTTTTGTGGCACATTACTTAAAAATATACCCACAGAATCGCGTTATAGTTGGGGGCGATTTCAACGCCATGCACACATGCTGGGGCCAGCACCGGTCAGATGCTCGTCGAAGACACCTATGGCAGCACATTGCCAAAGCCAAATTAACCATCGTCAACGAACTAACGTTGCCCACTCGCCTTGGCCAACACGGAGGTCAGCAAGATACATCGCCAGACCTGACACTAGTTTCTCATCCACAAGAAATGGTATGGACGCGGGCTAAAGATGTCATGGGCAGCGACCATTACCCAGTGGTGGTGTCATGGACACCTCGAGGGCGGCAATCTCGGGAACTTCAACAACGCCATCGCATAGAGGAGCTCGTCTCATGGGATGAATTCCGGCAAGCTCTCGGTGAAGATCACGTTCCCACCCATTTAGATCAGATCATCTGTGAAATTAACGATGCTAAGAAGAACGCTAGCGCATACACGCCTGAAAACCACTCTCTCCCTACCAGGAAACTTAAACACAATCTTTTTTCATCCAGCTAATGTTGGCGAGGTCGGCTCTGTATTTATGGCAATGAAAAACTCTAAAAGTTGTGATTCAGTCGATCTGCAGATAAAACCCATAAAATATGTCATACACGATATAGCCCCCGTTCTAGTTCATATCTATAATGCCTCTATTGCTGAAGGCATCTTTCCATCAAAAATGAAGGTTGCTAAAGTCATTCAAATATATAAGTAGGCAGACAGGCTCAATGTTCAAAATTATCGCCCCATATCAATTTTACCGCGCTTTTCTAAGGGACCTGAAAAAATAATATTGATCCAGTTAACATCCTTCTGTGAAAAATATCACGTTGTCACGAAAGCTCAGTATGGCTTTCAAAAAAACAAATCGACACAATTAGCACTACTACACCAAAAAGACCATATACTGCAAAATTTTAAAAGGAAGCAACTGACAATAGGTATATTTATAGAGTTTACTCAGGCCTTCAATCATATTAACCATAACCTATTATTAACAAAGCTTGATACGTATGGTATCAGGGGCCTCCCACTGCAGGTAATTAAGTCATATTTAGAAAAAAAAGAGGGCAATATGTGCACATAAATAACTTTAAATTGTTTTTTGGGGAAATAAAAACAGGAGCCCCACAAGGAAGCATTATTGGACCGCTGCTTTTTAACTCCCAAGGAAAAATTCATCATATATGCAGATGATACTAGTGTGTCTATTTCATCGGCATCTTATACTAGTTTATTGAACAGCGCAAACGAGTTTCTCCAGAACATATCCTCATGGTCTGTAGAAAATGATCTAAAATTAAATTCAAATAAAACAACAGCCGTAATCTTTTATGCGAAAGGCACACAGATTCCACAAAGCCACACTTTAGAGATGAACAATGCGAGCATAGAAATAGTAAATGAAATTAAAGTTTCAGTTTCAGTTTATTGAGCGTTTGAAATGTTTTACAGAAGTAACCCTAGGAGGTCCCATAGTCAAAGACTGATTAGGGAGCTCCAACAAAAAATACATTGAAAAAGTTTACTTAATGCGGTTAACAACAGCAGTAGCAATCCTAAGAACAGAAAGTATTAACAAACAAAGTCGAGTCATAGTAATAACAACAAAGTATAAACACGAAAAGTAGATCCAAGGAGTATTATTCGACATACAGAAGCGTAAAAAATATACAACACAATCACTTTCCCAAGAAGTGGTGACGAATTTCCCTCTTAAATAAATGAATGGGAGGAGATGATTTAATGGAGGGTGGTAGTGAATTCCATATTGATGTTGCCAAAAAGTTCGCAGTACGTTTGCCGTAGTTAGTGCTTGGTTTCGGTAGGAGGTAGTTATTATGGTGTGAAAATCGAGTGCCAGTGAAATGGGGGGTTTGGTCTTTTGATATCAATGAAACAAGGTTATTCTCCTCGACAAAATGAATGCGTCAGGACACTAAGACAACATTTATTTAAATCCACTACGGACAAAATATTATATGTGCGGAGTAATGGCAGAGCACCACATGAAAAATGGCTGTAACTTATTATTCTCAAAGCTTGGTTTTGTGTGTGTTGCAGGGGTGCCAAGCGGGTTGCGTAAGTATTACCCCAAGAAGAAGTGCAGTAAGAGATGTGGCTGTGAATAAATGCGTAGTACTCATTCATTCATTCACAAAACTTTATTAGTGTCCTGAAGCCCGGTCTTTTCAGACCGAGGCGGGCCGCGTCCACGTCAGCACCGCCAGGCCGAGCCTTATGGCGTCATCGTGGACCCTCTGGACAGCCCGTAGCTGATCTTGATATGAAGAGCTTGTTAGCAACTTGCGCCAGTAAAGCCATTTTTCTTCGGGGTCGGCGAGAGTCGCGGGACAGCCCGCCAGCATGTGTCTGATGTCAATGATGCCATCGCACACGTTACAATCTTTCCTAATTTCTCTTTCGGGGTGAATTTTATTTATGAATTACGGAGTGAGGTACGTCCCGGTTTGCAGTAAACGTAGCGTCACTGCCTGAGCCCTGTTAAATTTTACGTGTGGCAGAGGGAATTGCCTACGCCCCAAGTAGTAGAGTGAAAGTGATATACGTATAGGAAAATAGGGGCGGACTTTGATTAGTATTCTGATACCATATGCTGCTTTACGCGCTAATAAGGATATGTGATTTGTAAATTTCAAATGATTGTCCAGTTCAACTTCGAGAAATGTTGCATGGTCAACAGCCTGAAGCGAAGTCGGACCAATGTTAATGCATGGCTTCTCCTGTACACTTTTTTTGCGCGGATGAAGAAATTACAAATTTTGATTTAGTAGCATTATTACTGAGCATATTATCTCGGCACCAATTAACGATTGTAACCACGTCGGCATTAAGGTGAGATATTAGCGATTCCAAGGAAGTGTTAGAAGAATAAATTGTTGTGCCGTCAGCGTATAAAATACAAATGGAATGTGTAATGTATTCTGGAAGGTCATTGATGCACACGAGGAATAAAAGTGGTCCTAGTATTGAGCCTTGTGGAACCCCTATGTTATTTAATTTGGCACGCGAATGTGTATCAGAAATAGAGAGGATATGTTTTCGATCATGTAAATAACTGCGAATTAGGGAAAGTGCTGGACCACACACGCCAACAGCGTTTAGTTTAGCAAAAAGTATGTCATCATTTAATGAATCGAATACTTTAGAAAAATCAATAAACAAGGTACCAGCCAATTTACCTTTGTGAATGGCTGTTTTAAGATGATCGGTTAAAGTAATGAGCGCTAATTCAGTTGAATAACGAGATGGAAAGCCAAATTGATAAGAGGACAAAATACTGAACTTTGTGAAATAGCTGGTTAAACGTGCTACGAATAACTTTTCGATTATCTTGCTGAAAAATGATAAAATAGATATAGGGCGGTAGTTTAATACTGAGTTCTTGCTACAACAGGAATAACTTTGGCGATTTTTAAGCAGCTAGGAAAGACGCCAGTTTTGAATATTAGATTTATTATGTGTGAGAGTGGGTCACTGATAAGATGAGCTATAAGCTTTACACGAGATGAGTTGAAGTTATCTAAACCAGCTCCAGTGTTCTTTAAGCTCAGAATGATCATGTGCACTTCTTCTGGGGAAACTAGACCGAGAAAAAAACTTTGTGGCAAACGACGATAAGCCTTGTCGATGTGAACTGAGAGACGTGGCTGGTCGGGGCAAAAAGAATTGACAAAGGCGCTAGCAATGGCTGAAGGATTATTAAGGGTTTGTTCCCCAACTTTAATAGCAGTTATGGCGGGATTTGGCGATGTTCTATTTAAAAATTAATTGATAATTTTCCACTGTTTTTTTAGAATCGTTGCCAGCACGGTCAATTTCGTTTTCATAATACTCTTTTTTAGCGTTTTTAAGAAGCCTGCTCAAAATATTCGACTAGCACTTGTAACGAGCGAGCAGGGTCAAATTAAATGGCTTCTTTTTTGTTTTTTTTTGTAAAGATTATCTTTCCTGCGCACGCATTTGAGAAGATTATCAGTAATCCACGGACAATGAGGAAAAGCGAACCTTTTCTTACTCGTGGTTATTGTGGTTGATTCGGAAGTAGCGTTAGGAATTATATTGCAAAACAATTCGAAGGCGATTTCTGGATTATTTTGCGACGTAACGGGGTACCAATTAACTTCGGCGATTTTCCTAACAAATGAAGCTTTGTCGAGATTTTTAGAGCGCAGCTCTTTGGCGTCCGTTCCTGGGTTTCGCGTCGTCGTCGTCGTCGTCGTCGTCGTCGTCGGCCTCGTAACCAGCTCCGCCCCCCTTTCATCCCCCCAGCGCTAGCAGCGACCGACTGATACCGCTGGATGCCGCTGACGCCGCTAGAGAGTGAAGATAACGTGACTGCATAGAACGCCGTCGCCGCCATGCAGAAAGAGGAGGAAAGGGTCCCCCCCCCCCTGGTTCTTAGCGCTGCGGAAGCGAGGGTATCATATTGTTTGTGTCGGCATCGGCGGCGTTGTCCCTGAAACCAACTCCGCAGCTGGGGTTGACTCACTATCGGCGTCAGCGGCATCAGTCAGTCGCTGCTATCTCTTCCCTCCTCCCTTTATCGTGTTGTCCGCTTGCTGCACGCGCTTCTGCCCCCATCGTTTGCCGCTGGGTGTACACGCCGCCCCCTTCCCACCTCTTCCTGCGAGTTTCCGGTTGTCAAAGCGCCGGCTCGAACTTTGAAGTTGGCGAACTGTGCGCCGCAAAGTTGCCCAACGGCTTGCTGGTAGTAGCTGCCTACTTCGCCCCTACCGCACTCACGAAAGACGTCGTGCCCCTCCTGCAGCTCGCATTAACCGTCCATCGATCCACACCGATGTTAGTAGTGGGGGACTTTAATGTTGACATAAAGACAAACAGCAATTTCCTAACACTTATGCGGGAGAACATCCCGTTCCTCTCGCTCGTAACGCGTCCCACGGCTGTGACAACCTCGCGAGGCACTTGTATAGATCTCGTCTTTGAGAATCAAGCATTGGTGTACCAAGTCGAACATATATCAGTATATTTCTCCGACCACAAAGCTTCCTTCATGACTGTGAAGAACTGTTAGTGGAGTCTTTGTTAAAGGAATACGTGTGAAAAATAAAAAAAAATTCTGTGATAGCGCATACATGTGTTGCTCGATTTCTTTGCCTCAATCTATCGAAAAGGTGAAACAGCTTATTTGCTGCGCTCAAATTTCGCATTAGGAAGTAACGTAATCGTCGGTAATTTTTTTCTTTTAACATGCATATCTGGAATATTCATATCGGAATTTACACGCGCGAATATTGGATAATGATCAGTTAGTGAAACTTCAATGACACCAGATCCAGGAGTAACCATGAGATTCGACAATGCATGGTCAATTAGTGTATCCGGACCATCTATATTCCGCCGAGTAGGTAGTTACAAGTGATTCGAGGCCATGTCCATTCAATGTGTCTGTATAAGCAGTGTATGGTGAACTGTGAACATCTAAAAGGTTAATATTGATGTCACCCATAATAATAATGTCTTTACATACTAGCGATAGCGTGCTCCAAACATGGTTTAGTTCTAAACAAAAATCATTAAAGGATGACGACAGCGATCGATAAATAGAACCAACCAGTAAATTTTTGGCGTCCATATCGAGAAATGATGCGTTCAGCTCAATCCACACTGATTCGCAATTTACTTGAATAATTGTTAAGTCCCGACGCCTGGAATATTCTAACTCTGATGAAATGAAGAAAGCTGCGCCGCCATGACAGCTGTCACTCCGGTGACACTATTCTGGCGTATAAGATGAAAAAGAGTACGAGTTGTTATCGGCTTCGCTGAGCCAGGTTTCACTAACACATATGATCGAGAAGCGGTGCTGACTGGATGATAGGAAATGATAAATGTCATCAAAGTGTTTCCGCAAGCTGCGTGCATTAATATGTACGAGGGATCGGCAAGGAGGCTCAAGGTAAGAATCTAGTTCGGACGGTGTGAAGTATGAAGCCATAAGAGGTCTGTTGGGGACGGATCGACATTATGCACGTGATTCAGGTTAAGCGATAAAAGAAAGGTCCGCTTCACAGTCTCTGCGGTGAACTCGGCTGTCTTTGGACTTGCGTGCGTTAATACGGCAATTCTTATTCCACAGGAAGCGCCCTCCTTTTTCTTCCTTGAGTGCTAAGGCCTGAGCAAACAGCCTCTTGTTGTCAGGAGTAAGGTGTTCGTTAATGAAGATGGGCCGTGCGTTCTCTCCAGAGAAACCAAGACTGCCGGTATCCATCCTGGCTTTGCGAGCCTTTGCCAGGAAATAATTTTTTTTTTTAGTGCGGGAGCAAAACCTAGCAATAATATTTTGATGACCTCATTTAGTGGGCACACGATGCGCTATCTCGATCTCTACCGGAGCAAGAGAGCATGCCGCCTTATCGGCAAAGGCAGTTACAATAGAAATGCAGTCTTCCTCCTTTGTAAATGGTATTCCTTTGATCTCAACATTGTTGATTCTAGAATACTGTTCCATCTCGGCTAGCCTTTTTTTAAGGGCTTCATTTTCTGATTTCAGAGCCTTGTTTGATGCCGATAGCTCAGCTTGCTGGGTACGCGTGTTCTCGACAATTTCATTTAGCATGGTCAGACTGCCATCCATGCCAGAAACTTCGGTACGCAGGGTGCTGTTATCCAATCGAGCTTCTTGCAGCTTCTCTTTCACATCGGAAACAAGTTGCTCGACCAGTTTTTGCAATCTACCTTGAAATTGCGCCTCGAGATCATCGAATCGCTTGGCCAACTCCGCATTGGTAGGCATAACGGAAAAGCAACTTGAAAAACGATAGAGTGCAAAACGCGAATGCAGCAGCAGCAGCAACAGCAGTTGCGGTCACAAATACTATTATGCTATCACCAGGGTAAATAAGTACCAACCTTTGAAACGTAGAAGAATACTTTAGCAAGCGCACACTTGGACCGCTACTGCTGCCGCTTTGATGCCGGTGTCCATCCGACGGAAGCTTTTAAAGCCTTAAATGGTCTGGCGCAGGCGCTCTGGATGCTATCCCGTCGCCACGTAGCGGAGCTTGGGCGCACCTGGAGGAGCAGTGATTACACCCACGTGTGGTATGGAGCAGCAAACAGCTTCGCCAGCAGATGATAGCCCCGGGCCGTAGAATTCTGTGAAACGTAGGAGAATACTTTAGCAAGCGCACACTTGGACCGCAACTGCTGCCGCTTTGATGCCAGTGTCCATCCGACGGAAGTTTTTAAGGCCTTAAATGGTCTGGCGCAGGCGCTCTGGATGCTATCCCGTCGCCACGTAGCGGAGCTTGGCCGCACCTGGAGGAGCAGCGATTACACCCACGTGTGGTATGGAGCAGCAAACTGCTTCGCCAGCAGATGATAGCCCCGGGCCGTAGAATTCTGTGAAACGTAGGAGAATACTTTAGCACGCGCACACTTGGACCGCAACTGCTGCCGCTTTGATGCCAGTGTCCATCCGACGGAAGTTTTTAAGGCCTTAAATGGTCTGGCGCAGGCGCTCTGGATGCTATCCCGTCGCCACGTAGCGGAGCTTGGCCGCACCTGGAGGAGCAGCGATTACACCCACGTGTGGTATGGAGCAGCAAACTGCTTCGCCAGCAGATGATAGCCCCGGGCCGTAGAATTCTGTGAAACGTAGGAGAATACTTTAGCACGCGCACACTTGGACCGCAACTGCTGCCGCTTTGATGCCAGTGTCCATCCGACGGAAGTTTTTAAGGCCTTAAATGGTCTGGCGCAGGCGCTCTGGATGCTATCCCGTCGCCCCGTAGCGGAGCTTGGGCGCACCTGGAGGAGCAGCGATTACATCCACGTGTGGTATGGAGCAGCAAACAGCTTCGCCAGCAGATGATAGCCCCGGGCCGTAGAATTCTGTGAAACGTAGGAGAATACTTTAGCACGCGCACACTTGGACCGCAACTGCTGCCGCTTTGATGCCAGTGTCCATCCGACGGAAGTTTTTAAGGCCTTAAATGGTCTGGCGCAGGCGCTCTGGATGCGATCCCGTCGCCCCGTAGCGGAGCTTGGGCGCACCTGGAGGAGCAGCGATTACATCCACGTGTGGTATGGAGCAGCAAACTGCTTCGCCAGCAGATGATAGCCCCGGGCCGTAGAATTCTGTGAAACGTAGGAGAATACTTTAGCACGCGCACACTTGGACCGCAACTGCTGCCGCTTTGATGCCAGTGTCCATCCGACGGAAGTTTTTAAGGCCTTAAATGGTCTGGCGCAGGCGCTCTGGATGCTATCCCGTCGCCCCGTAGCGGAGCTTGGGCGCACCTGGAGGAGCAGCGATTACATCCACGTGTGGTATGGAGCAGCAAACAGCTTCGCCAGCAGATGATAGCCCCGGGCCGTAGAATTCTGTGAAACGTAGGAGAATACTTTAGCAAGCGCACACTTGAACCGCAACTGCTGCCGCTTTGATGCCAGTGTCCATCCGACGAAAGTTTTTAAGGCCTTAAATGGTCTGGCGCAGGCGCTCTGGATGCTATCCCGTCGCCACGTAGCGGAGCTTGGCCGCATCTGGAGGAGCAGTGATTACACCCACGTGTGGTATGGAGCAGCAAACAGCTTCGCCAGCAGATGATAGCCCCGGGCCGTAGAATTCTGTGAAACGTAGAAGAATACTTTAGCAAGCGCACACTTGGACCGCAACTGCTGCCGCTTTGATGCCAGTGTCCATCCGACGGAAGTTTTTAAGTCCCTAAATTGTCTGGCGCAGGCGCTCTGGATGCTATCCCGTCGCCACGTAGCGGAGCTTGGGCGCACCTGGAGGAGCAGCGATTACACCCACGTGCGGTATGGAGCAGCAAACAGCTTCGCCAGCAGATGATAGCCCCGGGCCATAGAATTCTGTGAAACGTAGGAGAATACTTTAGCAAGCGCACACTTGGACCCCAACTGCTGCCGCTTTGTTGCCGGTGTCCATCCGACAGAAGCTTTTAAGTCCCTAAATGGTCTGGCGCAGGCGCTCTGGATGCTATCCCGTCGCCACGTAGCGGAGCTTCGGCGCACCTGGAGGAGCAGTGATTACACCCACGTGTGGTATGGAGCAGCAAACAGCTTCGCCAGCAGATGATAGCCCCGGGCCATAGAATTCTGTGAAACGTAGGAGAATACTTTAGCAAGCGCACACTTGGACCGCAACTGCTGCCGCTTTGTTGCCGGTGTCCATCCGACAGAAGCTTTTAAGTCCCTAAATGGTCTGGCGCAGGCGCTCTGGATGCTATCCCGTCGCCACGTAGCGGAGCTTGGGCGCACCTGGAGGAGCAGTGATTACACCCACGTGTGGTATGGAGCAGCAAACAGCTTCGCCAGCAGATGATAGCCCCGGGCCATAGAATTCTGTGAAACGCAGGAGAATACTTTAGCAAGCGCACACTTGGACCCCAACTGCTGCCGCTTTGATGCCAGTGTCCATCCGACGGAAGTTTTTAAGTCCCTAAATTGTCTGGCGCAGGCGCTCTGGATGCTATCCCGTCGCCACGTAGCGGAGCTTGGCCGCACCTGGAGGAGCAGCGATTACACCCACGTGCGGTATGGAGCAGCAAACAGCTTCGCCAGCAGATGATAGCCCCGGGCCGTAGAATTCTGTGAAACGTAGGAGAATACTTTAGCAAGCGCACACTTGGACCGCAACTGCTGCCGCTTTGATGCCAGTGTCCATCCGACGGAAGTTTTTAAGTCCCTAAATTGTCTGGCGCAGGCGCTCTGGATGCTATCCCGTCGCCACGTAGCGGAGCTTGGCCGCACCTGGAGGAGCAGCGATTACACCCACGTGCGGTATGGAGCAGCAAACAGCTTCGCCAGCAGATGATAGCCCCGGGCCGTAGAATTCTGTGAAACGTAGGAGAATACTTTAGCAAGCGCACACTTGGACCCCAACTGCTGCCGCTTTGATGCCAGTGTCCATCCGACGGAAGTTTTTAAGTCCCTAAATTGTCTGGCGCAGGCGCTCTGGATGCTATACCGTCGCCACGTAGCGGAGCTTGGCCGCATCTGGAGGAGCAGCGATTACATCCACGTGTGGTATGGAGCAGCAAACAGCTTCGCCAGCAGATGATAGCCCCGGGCCGTAGAATTCTGTGAAACGTAGGAGAATACTTTAGCAAGCGCACACTTGGACCGCAACTGCTGCCGCTTTGATGCCAGTGTCCATCCGACGGAAGTTTTTAAGTCCCTAAATTGTCTGGCGCAGGCGCTCTGGATGCTATCCCGTCGCCACGTAGCGGAGCTTGGCCGCATCTGGAGGAGCAGCGATTACATCCACGTGTGGTATGGAGCAGCAAACAGCTTCGCCAGCAGATGATAGCCCCGGGCCGTAGAATTCTGTGAAACGTAGGAGAATACTTTAGCAAGCGCACACTTGGACCGCAACTGCTGCCGCTTTGATGCCAGTGTCCATCCGACGGAAGTTTTTAAGTCCCTAAATTGTCTGGCGCAGGCGCTCTGGATGCTATCCCGTCGCCACGTAGCGGAGCTTGGCCGCATCTGGAGGAGCAGCGATTACATCCACGTGTGGTATGGAGCAGCAAACAGCTTCGCCAGCAGATGATAGCCCCGGGCCGTAGAATTCTGTTAAACGTAGGAGAATACTTTAGCAAGCGCACACTTGGACCGCAACTGCTGCCGCTTTGATGCCAGTGTCCATCCGATGGAAGTTTTTAAGTCCCTAAATTGTCTGGCGCAGGCGCTCTGGATGCTATCCCGTCGCCACGTAGCGGAGCTTGGCCGCATCTGGAGGAGCAGCGATTACATCCACGTGTGGTATGGAGCAGCAAACAGCTTCGCCAGCAGATGATAGCCCCGGGCCGTAGAATTCTGTGAAACGTAGGAGAATACTTTAGCAAGCGCACACTTGAACCGCAACTGCTGCCGCTTTGATGCCAGTGTCCATCCGACGGAAGTTTTTAAGGCCTTAAATGGTCTGGCGCAGGCGCTCTGGATGCTATCCCGTCGCCACGTAGCGGAGCTTGGGCGCACCTGGAGGAGCAGTGATTACACCCACGTGTGGTATGGAGCAGCAAACAGCTTCGCCAGCAGATGATAGCCCCGGGCCGTAGAATGCTGTGAAACGTAGAAGAATACTTTAGCAAGCGCACACTTGGAACGCAACTGCTGCCGCTTTGTTGCCGGTGTCCATCCGACAGAAGCTTTTAAGTCCCTAAATGGTCTGGCGCAGGCGCTCTGGATGCTATACCGTCGCCACGTAGCGGAGCTTGGCCGCATCTGGAGGAGCAGCGATTACATCCACGTGTGGTATGGAGCAGCAAACAGCTTCGCCAGCAGTTGATAGCCCCGGGCCGTAGAATTCTGTGAAACGTAGAAGAATACTTTAGTAAGCGCACACTTGGACCGCAACTGCTGCCGCTTTGAAGTATTCGGTACATACTTCTCTAGTACGCTAAATTGGCATCGACAAGTAGACTCTGTAGTAGAAAAGCTTTGCCGTATCACAGGAATGCTAAAAAAGAATAGATATCATCTACCAACATCCATAAAAATATTAATTTGCCACTCACTATTTGCACCACACATTAACCATACAAACCTTGTGTGGGGCACAAGAACTGAAACTAATCTCAGCAAAATACACTTACTACAGAAAAAGATCGTACGTATCATTGCAAACGTACCATATCACAGTCAGAGTGAGCACCTCTTTAAACAATACAACATACCTACAATCTACTCTCTACACAACCGCTCTCTCCTTCGTATATGGCACTCAAACTCTGAAAACAGCGTATTTATAGAAATTGCATGTCTGCAAATAAATACAGCTACCTATATTACCCGTCACGGAGAACATTGGTCTACACCCCCTCTAAGAACCAACTACAGTTTGCAAATTACAAAAAATAAATTATCCAGACTGCTTAATTCATTACAAGACGCTGGCATTGACATCATTAACATAACACGGTAAGAACTGTCGTTACTTGTCAGAACCTTCTCCTAAATAATGAATCGAGCGTAATTTCTTTTTCACCTGTATTCACATGTGCGTCTTGTAAAATGTTTGTAATGACATAATTTTTGCTCGTCCTTTTCTTTCTCTTAATTATTCCTATATTAATCGACCGTCGTATCTTTTCACCTTTAATTATGTATCATCAAGTGTACGTGATTTTCACTCTTATTTACATATTGCCAAGTGTATGTAATATGGTAGTGCGTACTATCTACATTGCTTTTATATGTCGTTATTCCATGTCCTTGCTCCTTTTTTGTTTGTTCCGTTATGGAAAATTCTCTTGAATTGATTGATGATTGTAATTAATATTTATATGTAATGTTCTTGGCATGCGGTTAATTGCGCTACTCACTGCCACCATGTAACACGGGGGCTACGGGCACCTCAAGCTGCCTCATTGCAGCATATATCTTAGCCCCCGTCATTATATTTTAGCAATGGAAGCAAATAAAGAAAGAGTCTGTGGTGACTAAAGGAGTACTGTTAATGCAGCAGTGAAGAAGGCATCATACCCGCTACCAACTACAAATGAAGTGTTCGCAAGCCTACATGGTGGAACCCTCTTCTCTATGTTGGATCTTTATCAGGCATATCAACAACTGAAATTTGATGAAGAAACACCAGCACTGCTCATAGTGAACACCACAAAACGACTATTCAGGGTGGAATGCTTCCCGTTCCGAATTTCCGTTGCACATGCTATCTTCCAGTGCATGAGGGAAACAAAGATACCTGGAATTCCAGGGGTGAGTGTATGCCTTGACGACACCATTGTCAACAGGAATAGTGCAAATGAGCACGCACAGTGTCTCAGTCGGGTTCTGTCGAGGCTAACTGAGAAAGGCTTACTCCTCAAGAAAGAAAAGTGCAGGTTCGGAATTACGTCAGTTGAGTTTCTCGGACATCGAATGGATGGCAATGGTGTTCACAACACCGAGAAAAAGGTTGAGGCATGCAAGCCATTCAGACCACTCGGATAAACACGGACCTTCAAGCACCCAAAACATCTGACAAGACATCCCAAAGCACTTTTCTGGGCCTTATTTCATTTGACGACTGGGTTTTGGAGAACAGAGCGATGGTCGTGGTGGAATTGTATAGGCTCCTAGAGAAAAACACGCCCTGGAATGGGAGAGCAAGCATCAAGCCAATTTTGAGGCGCTTAAGGAGATGATCCATACATCTACAATGCTCGCTCATTAGACGAGACGAAGCGCCTTCTTTTCATCGTGCATGCATGGCCGTACGGCGTTGATGCTGTTTTCGCTCGGGAAGATGCTATTTGCCGAGAGGGGCCCATTGCATTCGGTTCATAAACACTGGGAAGTGCCAAAAAGAACTACTTCCAGCTCAGCAAAAAAGTGTAGCAGTAATCTACGGCATCAGTCATTTTAATAAGTACATAGCTGGCCGGCATGTGACCATAACAGATCGCCAGGCATTGATTGGAATTGTGAGTGAAACAAAGCAAGTACCCCGGGTCTTTTCATCAAGGATAACGGGATGGTGCCTTAAGCTAGCCACATACGATTACAAGTTGCTGTACAGGCCTGGCCTGCTGCACCAAAATGCGGACACTCTAAGCTGACTTCTACTACCGGTACAAGTTGATGAACCTTATCCCCCAAGAGACGTGCTCATGTCGGCTACAATGCCCAGCTTCGAGCTTTTGCCGCGTCAACTAGCACGAATGGCTCGAGAGGACTGAGTTCTGTCCCAGGTGCTGGAGGCTGTCTCAAACGGTGAAGTTCATAAACTGCCAAAAGAACAGTTTTCATCGTTCCGGAAACTGGAGACTGAGCTTTCACCGTAGGAAGAGTGCCTTGTTAGAGGCTCCCGGATGGTGACTCCAACGTAGGCGACAAATTACCTTCTTAAACTCGCACCTGCAAATCACCTCATATTTGTGGCCATGAAGGCATGTGCACGAAGGTACTTTTGTTGGTCAAACATTGACGCAGATATTGAACGGCTCGCTAGAAACTGTGCAACTTGCCATCAACACCGAAGTGCACCAGCCAGGGCACCAGTGCCCAAATGGGAACGCCTTGGGGCACAGTTCACGCAGACTTCGTTGGTCGTAGAAGGCAGAATGCTGGCTAATTGTTGTGGACACATACAGCAAATGGTTGGAAGTGTGCTCCATGTATAATACATAGTCTGCCACATTGGTTGAGGAACTCCAGAACCTTTTCGCAGCTTTTGGGCTCCCCAAAAGGCTTGTCACTGATAATGGACCATCCTTCGTTTCAGTAGAAGTTGAGAGCTTCCTAAAGAAGAATGGGATGACCCATGTAACAAGCACACCGTATCATCCTGCAACAAATGACCAAGCACAAATGATGGCTTTTGAAACATAACGTGCATTGGCTGAAAACAAGGACGGTACATTCGCGTGTGGGCTGGCCCAGTTTTTGCTAAAGCAACACACCACCATCTGGACATCAACGGGTGAAATGCCAGCTGTACTTGCGTTCGGACGTGAGCTGGATAAAGCTCTCACGTGCATCCCATCCCGAGCAAAAGCGAACAAAATCCATACCAACTGTAACAGGGACACACAGTTGAGAGTACTCACTGTTGGACAAGCAGTTTTCTTTCGAAATTTCGAAGGATAAGCGATCTGGATGGAGGGAGTGGTTTTGGAAAAGCTAGACCACGGATCGTGGCTCTTTAAAGGCCCTAACAGGTTAGTGCGATCACAATGTGACCACATCAAGCTCGGTGCTTTGAGACACCCCACAGAAGATTCGGCGACACAGGATAAGGGCTGTACGCTAACCGCGAGCAGTGTCCCACTTCAATTCATGCTTGGGATAAAAGCAGATAACTCCACGCCGTCAGAGGCCACTCTCTCAGGAATGCTAGAGCCTTCACAACCATTGGAGACCAAACCAGAGACTGGCACTGCCCCTGAGACCGTGCCAAACACAACTGCAGAGTCATGCCCGCATTGGGAACGACGCCCTCCGGATCCCTACGGCGACTCCATCTGAGAAGGGAGGAAAGTGTTGTGTCCAAGTGACGTACCACCACTCTTCGGCTGGACAAAGCACCAGTGCAGACGAAATAGGAAGTGACCCTAAGTCGAGTTCCGAGAATTCTCCATCACCCCCGGCGTCTCGGCCACTGAACAGGGGCCGAGAGTTTGCTCCCTCGAACACATGCAGCTCTCATCTGCGTCTCTTGTAGAAAACAAACTCGGTCTGTTTTGTGCCACCAACCAATGCGCATTCCTTTATCTTGGATGGGGCCAGACCTTGTACGTAACAGCTTGAAAGAATGCGCATACGCGAACACACAGGTGTATCTAAGCCAATCAGCAAGGAATCTGTCGCAGCAACAGCGTAGCACGCTGAAGCACCACAGCATTATCCATTAACGTATTCCGCTACAGATTGTTCTGTTATCACGGAATACATGTTTGTTGATCACTTCATCAAGTCCCAAGTCACTTCATCACCGAGCACGCGTGTGAATCATGAACAGTGGCTTGCTGGTTTAGTTGCACTTTGCTGCTGAGGTCTCTTTAGTAGCTGTCAAGTTAATAGTGAGCCTACAATTGATAACATGATGTTATATAGCATCGCACTTCTATACAATGATATTCCACTGAATGAACATACAGGAGCGCACAAAGCTAGTATTTGTTCATTCTATGTTACATCATTATTTAAAAGTGCACTGCTATGTTAATTCATGACTAACCAATTAGCTATCAGTACGTCTTGAGCAATTGATTACAATTATGACAGACAGTGATATGTACATATCACAGTTGCTTCTTGAGGCAGAGATGCTTGCCAGATTTGTTTTCAAGAAAAGAATGTTTGCATGAAAACAAATATTAATTCATATTGCTGAAAAGACACCGCATATAGGCGTGAATTCACGCAATCTTTCCATTTCTTGTTTGGTGCTAAAAATGTCCCTGCAAATAGAAGTAGTGTTATGCCATTCATGCCTTAAGAGATCACAGATGTTTACGGGGCACACAAGGAAGCAACGCCCGTCCATCAAGGCCTGGGTGGCCAATCTACAATGCAGAGCCTGTGGTCAAAGTGAATACAGGTATGGTTGCTCTCTGAGCAATGACGACAATCAAGGATGATTGACTTGAGACCGTTTGCTGCTGTCAACATCATTTATGCAAGCAATCTCTTTTTATTCTTTTCCCTAGATAAAAAAGAAGCTTGCAGTTAGTGAGCTATAGCAAAGTAATGGTATTTGATTGCGTTGGGCATGGCGCAAATGTCATTCATGTAGTGACAACCTAGCTACCTAATGCACAGCCACATTAAAAAGAAAGAAGTGCATAAGCTAACAAACAGGTGCCCAGTAACTGTACTTCATCTTAAAGCAAACCAAGATTGTCAAGTGACTGTAGAGATCTAGATTAAGGCTACATTAAGGGGCGTAAGCGTTGAGGCCCCGTAGTCAGTGGCGTAGCTAGGTTGTCTGGCACCCGGGGTCCATAGGTCTTCTGTCACCTTGCACCCCCCCCTCCCCGGCTGTAGTCGAGGAAGGCGAGGATATCGACAATTTCCAGGTTTCAGCACCAGTACAGCCGCCTTGGTCACCACGCACGTCCCCCGGGTCCCCCTCTCCTTCACTTTCTTCCGCAGAGGTCGCGAATGCAGCAGGTATTGGCGGCGCCGAGTTACGGAGTCGCCATCTATCGGAAGCGCCTCACTGGCGTAGTATGATCCCAGGTACCACATAAGAGATACGTAACGTTTTCTTAGCGTTTACCCAAGACGATAAAAACGGGTTAAGGAACGGAGTAGAAAAGATCTTCCACATCAACCGAAAAGGCCGGACCTATGTCCTGGTTGCCACGCTAAGGAACTTCCCAAGCGCTTGATCAGGCGTTTGGGGGGGCTTCTTTAAACATTTTAAAAGTTTTTAGGTATATGGATGAATTTTTAATTGTTTTTAACGGGCAAGGAAGTCTAACTTCTTGTGACAGCATTTTAGCCGTTTTTAAACAACTTGGTAAAGGGCTTTCTTTTACTCACGAACTTCCACTCGACAATTCCCTGCGCTTTCTAGACCTACGCATTTCCTTTGCTAAAGGTCACGCGTGCTGGCAGTACTTCCCTCGGGCACAAAAGGGCTTGGTGCCATACGACTCCTCCCAGTCAAAGATTGTTAAGCGAGGAGTAGCGATGCTCTGCTTAGAATCGGCTCTCCGCAAATCGTGTGTGCACACGATGCAGCTTGCCTTTGACAATCAGATTTCCCGTCTTAAGACGGCAGGGTTCCCTGACTCGATGGTAACGCCAGTGGTGGAAACCCTCCTGCAGAAGGTAAAAGGATCTAGGGGCAAAGCAAGGGTGAGGACGACTTCTATGGCCATAAGACCTGAAGTAGTACCGTATATCCACAGGGTCGCTCACAACCTAAGGAAGGTGGCAGGCAGGTTTGGAGTCCCCCTTGTCTTTTCAGCCCCTTTTAAGCTGGCGTGGCTCTGCCCCCGCACCTCCCGTGATCCCAAAGGAAGGCTAGGTTGTGTTAAGAACCACACCAAGCCGTATGCCAAATGCAATGTAGGGGTTGTGTATGAGATCCCCCTGGCCTGTGGCAAGTCCTACATAGGGCAGACTGGACGGTGCCTAAATGATCGAGCCAGGGAGCATGAGCAAAAGTTAAAGAAAGATGAGTTGGCGCACTTACCTGCGCACTGCAATGCCTGTCGCTGTGCACCTCTTTTTGAGGAGATAAAGATTCTGGGCAGAAGCCATGACCAGACTGCACGTGAACTGATGGAGGCTTACCATATAAATAAGAAAGGCGAAGATTGTGTTACGCGATACCTCCATTAGGTTGTTTCAAGCGGAAATTGATTTTTTTGATAATTGGTTACCACGCTAAGCTGATGTGTATCCTTGTTTGCCGCGATCTGCGCATGTTCCTTTTGCCTATATACGCCCACTGGCTGCTATGAATAAAACAGTTGAAAGTTACCGCCTGTGCTGTGTATGTGTTTTCTTCCTATGTCCCCGTCTTTTTTGCGGTCAATATGATTTGTAGGATCACGCATAGCGGCCGATCTCGACGCTAGGGACACACAGGCACGATTTCGTCCCTGTACCTTTCGTTCTTGTACTGCCCTTAACGCCTTAATTACAGCGTCAGTGAAAAGGCGCCTCACATAACATGACAATGAACTTGAAGATCTGATCAGTGCCCTCCACTCCCCGCCCTCCAATTGAAAACACTACTGATTTCCAAATTAAACTACACAAACAGATCGCACAACCCAAACTAATCACAGAACGTCATTTTCTTGACGGCAAAACTCTGCAACACTTACATGACAAAGGGCAGTGGCAGCAAATTCAGAACAGCCGCTATCATACCACAGCGCAATGGAAGTGCGATAACGCTATTATGCCCGGCTAGAACAGACCGCACAACCCAAACTGATCACAGAATGTCGTCTTCTTGACAGCAAAGCCCTGCAACACTTACATGACAAAGGGCAGCGGCAGCACATTCAGAACAGTCGCAAACAGACCATAGTGCCATGCGAGTGCGATAACGCAACTATGCCCGGCTTCACGAATAACGTGGCCGCCTTGGTCACATAACAATTGGAAACACTACTGATTTCTAAATTAGAACCATGCAAACATATCGCACAGGCCAAACTGATCACAGAATATCGTTTTCTTGACAGCAAAACACTGCAACGCTTGCATAGCAACAGGCAGCGGCAGCACATTCAGAACAGCCGCTATCATACCA
This sequence comes from Dermacentor albipictus, assembly GCF_038994185.2. Taxonomy (NCBI): domain Eukaryota; kingdom Metazoa; phylum Arthropoda; class Arachnida; order Ixodida; family Ixodidae; genus Dermacentor; species Dermacentor albipictus. Next base: position 3,619,278 of record NW_027225570.1, on the reverse strand, counting down.
CAGCGCAATGCAAGTGCGATAACGCTATTATGCCCGGCTAGAACAGACCGCACAACCCAAACTAATCACAGAATCTCGTCTTCTTGACAGCAAAGCACTGCAATACTTACATGACAAAGGGCAGCGGCAGCACATTCAGAACAGTCGCAAACAGACCATAGTGCCATGCGAGTGCGATAACGCAACTATGCCCGGCTTCACGAATAACGTGGCCGCCTTGGTCACATAACAATTGGAAACACTACTGATTGCTAAATTAAAACCATGCAAACATATCGCACAAGTCAAACTAATCACAGAATGTCGTCTTCTTGACAGCAAAGCACTGCAACACTTACATGACAAAGGGCAGCGGCAGCACATTCAGAACAGTCGCAAACACACCATAGTGCCATGCGAGTGCGATAACGCAACTATGCCCGGCTTCACGAATAACGTGGCCGCCTTGGTCACATAACAATTGGAAACACTACTGATTTCCAAATTAAAACCACACAAACATATCGCACAACCCAAACTGTTCACAGAATATCGTTTTCTTGACAGCAAAACACTGCAACACTTATATAGCAAAGGGCAGCGGCAGCACATTCAGAACAGCCGCAAACACACCAGAGCGCAATGCGAGTGCGGTGACGCGACCACGCCATGACGACGCGACTATGCCCGGCTCGCCCGGCTGCCCGGCATCACGAATCACGTGGCCACCTTGGTCACATGATTTGACGACGGTATCGCCACCTTGCGCAAGGTTGGATCGCGTTGATGGGTTGTTGAATATTGTAGAAGCCGCTAAAGAGGCTGACGCGTCGTGGCGTGGCCGTGGCGCCTTGAGTCGTTTTCAAAACGTATTCACCTCTCGTTTTTAAGCTGCCTGGCTTCCAACGTTATCAAAACGTATTCACTCCTCGTTTTTAAACTAACTTGTTTGGAACGTCTTTGATGCGTCGCCTTTGGTCAAAAATCCGTTTCAGACGTTGAATCCCTTAATACGACGTTTTCAAGACTTTGTGTGCTACCTGGGGAGGGATCACGCGGCGCGCTTCTCATAGGTTTTGCTATCAGCGCTCACTGAAAACACCACCCGGGTGCTTTTTCGGAAATTTCTGTAAGTACTTTCGAAACGAGAGAAGTTTTTTACTGCTAAGTAAAAATCTTGGGCAAACTGAAAGCACAGAATCGTTTACAGACGCTATCTCTTTACCGAATACGTACAGTGAACGCCACTGTGCGCGGTCGCCGCGATTTAGTCTCCCGAACCGGCTTCTTGCGTGAAAGGTAGGCAAACGCCGAGACCAAACTATGTAAAATATGTTCCTATAGTGTTTGTAAATCTAAATGGAGCCTAATAGAATGAAGCCTCAATGCAGCGATCGCACAGCTTCGCAGCGACCGACTGCGCGTCTGCATGCTTGTCCGCACACTGTTTCGCTTTCGCCGCGTGCACGTTTTCGCACCGTGCCATGAGCTTCAGGCTGCAGAATATGAGCATATGACAGTATACAAGCAACCAATGTTGCGTGGGCGCCATCAGAGCCGTTCAAAAGTAATTTCATTGTAGAGACTTCGACGCCTACGGGGACTGATCTGCCGGACGTCGCGACGATTCAATCTTTCTTTTTTTCTAAATTCTTGGATGTTTCAATATTACTTATCGTGTTGCGTCGCACTATGTGTATATCGGTGTTCTCAGCGTGCGATTTCCCGCTGCTTCTTTTTTTTGTAATCCAGTGTATAATTCACTCGAAGCGGGAAAATACCGTCAATAAATGAGGACCGCGGCATACGAGGGAACTTAAACTTTCCTTTTCAGCTCGCTTCGGCGCTCCCGAAGCAGCCGACGCGGCCGCTTCCGAGGGGCTCAAATCCGAGGGGCTCAAAAATATGCTATGTCCACGTGATCCCTAACAAAAACATGACCATATGCCATGCATTTTAGAGCGCAGCTCTTTGGCGTCCGTTCCTGGGTTTCGCGTCGTCGTCGTCGTCGTCGTCGTCGGCGTCGGCGTCGACGGCGTCGGCCTCGTAACCAGCTCGCCTCCGCCGCCGCGCTCCGCCGCCGCGCATGCGCCGCTGCTCCGCCGCCGCGCATGCGCGCTGTCGGCTCTCCGGGCGAGGGAGGATGATGGAAGGGAGGAGGAGAGACTGTGGAGGAGGGCTGGCTACACAAATGGCTCTTTGGCGTCCGTTCCTGGGTTTCGCGTTGTCGTCGGCCTCATAACCAGCTCCGCCCCCCTTTCATCCCCCCAGCGCTAGCAGCGACCGACTGATACCGCTTTCGTGAGTCCGCTACCGCGCTCACGAAAGACGTCGTGCACTTCCTGCAACTCGCATTAACCTTATTTTGTTATAGCGCAAGCTTGACAAGGACAAAAGAAGGCACATCTGACACACACAGCGCTATACCGCAAGGATCCCGGAGCACGTGAACAAAAGAGCCCGTTGAACGAGAAATGAAGTCGATGAGGATAGCAATAGGGGCTTGTTGGTACGGCATATCTTATTTTGTTATAGCGCAAGCTTGACAAGGACAAAAGAAGGCACATCTGACACACACAGCGCTATACCGCAAGGATCCCGGAGCACGTGAACAAAAGAGCCCGTTGAACGAGAAATGAAGTCGATGAGGATAGCAATAGGGGCTTGTTGGTACGGCATATCTTATTTTGTTATAGCGCAAGCTTGACAAGGACAAAAGAAGGCACATCTGACACACACAGCGCTATACCGCAAGGATCCCGGAGCACGTGAACAAAAGAGCCCGTTGAACGAGAAATGAAGTCGATGAGGATAGCAATAGGGGCTTGTTGGTACGGCATCCTCATCGACTTCATTTCTCGTTCAACGGGCTCTTTTGTTCACGTGCTCCGGGATCCTTGCGGTATAGCGCTGTGTGTGTCAGATGTGCCTTCTTTTGTCCTTGTCAAGCTTGCGCTATAACAAAATAAGATATGCCGTACCAACAAGCCCCTATTGCTATCCTCATCGACTTCATTTCTCGTTCAACGGGCTCTTTTGTTCACTCGCATTAACCGTCCATCGATCCACACCGATGTTAGTAGTGGGGGACTTTAATGTTGACATAAAGACAAACAGCAATTTCCTAATACTTATGCGGGAGAACATCCCGTTCCTCTCGCTCGTAACGCGTCCCACGGCTGTGACAACCTCGCGAGGCACTTGTATAGATCTCGTCTTTGAGAATCAAGCATTGGTGTACCAAGTCGAACATATATCAGTCTATTTCTCCGACCACAAAGCTTCCTTCATGACTGTCAAGAACTGTTAATGGAGTCTTTGTTAAAGGAATACGTGTGAAAAATAAAAAAAAATTCTGTGATAGCGCATACATGTGTTGCTCGATTTCTTTGCCTCAATCTATCGAAAAGGTGAAACAGCTTATTTGCTGCGCTCAAATTTCGCATTAGGAAGTAACGTAATCGTCGGTAATTTTTTTTTTCTGCTTCTTACCGCTCCCTATCCACTCCAGTGAACCTGTCAGCCTCTATAGCATCGACAAGTTCATATACCAAACCGTCATGACATTAGTCGGGCAGCGGACTCGGGTGCGCGTTTTTCGAACATTGCAGACCCGGCGCCGAAGCAGAAATTTTCCTCGCGTCTATGCTTGCCGCATATCCGAGTTGTAGCCGATGACTGTTTGGCGGTTTTATGTTTCGCGAGCCAAGCTTCACGCAGCTTCTTGTCCTGCGGCTACGTATGGATAAGGCTGACACCGGGCTCCGTTGCGTACGTCCGGCACTGCGGCGCCGAGCAGTAGCCTACCATGTTGCGCACCTTCAAAGGCAGCCACTACCTATTCTAGTGCTTTCAATCGTTGTAAAGGAGACACTCGAAGCGGGAAAACCCCGTCAATAAATGAGGACGGCGGCGTACGAGGGAACTTAAACTTTTCTTTTCAGCTCGCTTCGGCGCTCCCGAAGCAGCCGACGCGGCCGCTTCCCAGGGGCTCAAATCCGAGGGGCTCAAAAATATGCTATGTCCACGTGATCCCTAATAGCACGTCACGCCGACGGTGGCGCCAGCTTTTCCTGTGGTGGAGCTCAAGGCCAATACACGCTGTTTTTTTCTGCGCCAAATACCACAGTGTGCTGCACTGATAACTTGTGATAAGCGCATGTGCACATCTTCTGTCAGACTGTAACGCTTGGCAACCAATACAAATGCGGCATCGTGGCAAATACGGCTCACGTCACAAGTAAAAAAAATATAAAGTTTTAATTATCAATTTCAGCGGCTACGTTGCATTTGCAAAACTGAAGGCCGACATTCATACCTTGCCCAACAACAACTTCACAAAAATCGTCGTAGGTAATATGGCCCGCAGTATTTTGGTTGTGGGCAGCCCTGAATGAAAACGAAAATTAAATTGTGTCTCAGTTACGCTGATCTCCCCACCATATTAGAAAAACGGGAACGCCACCTGCCTCTACGGACAAACGTAATTATCCTAGCTGCGGTACCACCAAAAGATTGGGAACAGAATAGAGCAGGTTTCGCGTCGATTCTTGGCGTCACCATCAAAATAAAGGACCTCGATGAAGCCCGTGCCAGCGAAACCTGTTGGTCTGCACTCGCAATGGAAAGGGTTGAGTGATCAACCTCACTGGTCTACTATTTCATATTTCTTTCGCTACTGCCATACGGCGCCGCCCACAGTGCCAAACTACTGTAGGTTGCAGCACCCAAAACGATTTTGCTTAAGAATTATTTGTTGAGGTAATAATATGACTTTGAATCCTCAATTCTGGAATTGGAGTGCTTCCTCTATAAATACTAATTAGGGGATTATTAAGGATATGGTTATTACTTACCTGCCATATATTTCATGCTACCGAGTGCCTAGTAATCACAGACACATAACTTCATAGAATATCCGGAAATATCCTCACAAAATTCACGTTTCTTTTAATTCTGTGCAGCTGACACAGACACTGTACTTATGACATGAAGTCACACAATAACAACAGTTTTCTGAAACTTTCAAGGGTAAGAAGAAAAGCGTCAAACATAACGGCAGGTTTCGCAGCGGCTTCTCGGAGCGAGCAGGAGAGGGGAAGTAAAAGCGAGCTGAACATCACGGCGCCCGCGACAATATACAGCCTGTCGAGCCATACGCCGCCCAACTCTTCGGCCGCATCCAGTCTGAAGGCGATCCAGAGAATCCCATTCGCGACTTTTGACGGCCGCATTTATGCAACGTCGCTCTCAACGAACGCTTCGCGGTGAACGAGAGTGCCGGGCGCACTCGTTGAACGCCCTCTTACTGCTGTCTTTGTTCGTCTTCGCTGCGCGTTCTGAACGGAAGAGGGACCCAAGAGCCTCAACGCCTTACTGTATGTTTAGCGACTCCTGCTCCCAGCATGAACGCACGGCACACTCCACATGAAACATTCCGCTAAGGCGAATAGTTTAGCGATCATTTTGGGAATTAATTTTTTTAGCCCGCACATTCGTGCAATTATTTCATGGGGTGTCGATAGAGCTGCTGCCGACAATTTTGCGGTGCAACGCATCAGGTACATGAGCTCGGGCTTCTGGATACCGGAGCGTTCTTTGCCATTTGCGCCCAGTCAAGCCGGCGCAAGAAGGGGTGTCTTCAGGCCCCCCCTCCCACTGGCCCCTTGCACCGGGGGCCACGGCCCACCGCCCCTTCCCCCCCCCCTTTTGTTACGCCACTGCCCGTAGTACTTGGGGCCTCGACCATTGCATCTCCCGGATCTTGCATGTGAAATGGTTGACGTAGTAAGTCGTTTTATATTTGCCTTTCTTAATCAGTAACAGCTCAAACAGGTGCACGACAATGAAATGAAATGCTGGCACATATGGTGCACAAGACACAAATAGGGGAGAACATTTGCCATGCCTGCTGTAACACCAATTCTAACATGTAGTAGCTTGTAGGCAATGAATGCATGTTCATTGTGTCAGTGCAACTTGCACCTACCTCTAATGAAAGCACAGAATGTCTGCATTGTACACATTAGTTCATTAGCACCGTATGTGCGGCAGCACAAGAAAGTAAGGGAATGTTTCTTGACATTTTTTTTTATTTTCATAACCAACGGACAGTTTCTTGGGTGGAGCATTGTGATGAATTTATAATATGTTCTGTGTAAATCTGCAATGTGGGCTTGTTTTATTATCCAATTACTTCGTAAGTGATCAAATGAATGCAGATAGCCCCATAAACACTGTCAAATGGAACGCAGAACTTTGTAGTTAAGAAGCCACAGTGACTCACACTCTGTGCTGAACATAAACTAGAAAAAGATGTGTAGTGGCAAATTGGGTGCACATTCTTATCTGCCATACAAATCCATATATTACAAGTAATCTTTCCCTCGTTCTCGTATTGCTTACAGTTGCACAAACCTTACTGCAGCATCCTCTGAGGAGTAAAATATTCTTGCAAGTCACAGCTACTTGTTCACTCTATCAAGATATATTAGCCCCCAGGATCTCCTATATTCCTTCATGCATAGCATGGCTGTGCACAATAGCAATAGCTCAATGCTCAATTAGCTCAATAGCTCAAGTGCTCAATAGCAATAGCAATAGCTGTGCTCAATAGCTTGGCTGTGCTCAATCACCTCTTTCCATTCCACTGAAGTGAAGATGGCATATATTTGTTACCAAAATATGGTCTAAAGCATAACTGTTCATCATTCTTTGAGCCTCGGGAAAGTAAGGCTGGATGTTCAGCCTTGCTGTTGTGGCATTTCATAGGTTCTAACCCACCGTCATATTTCTAAACAAACAATGATGAAATTATATAATCAAGCCATACCATCAGTACAACTGAGGTATTGCTTCCCCAGGGAGTCTGACTGCCACCTCCCCAATTTCGTAAATACGTAGACATGTTGACAACCTTGACATGTTGAAGTTAGCTTCACACCTGTGTTTTAGCACGGCAAATAAACCAGATTAACCCAACAGCCCGTATATCCTTCTGTTAATCACTTGAAATACTGACTAGCACATGTCATGAGAAGCCAACAAACACTGACACCAAGGATAACGTAGGGGAAATTGCTTGTGCTTAATAAATGAAGTAAAGAAACGATAGAATAGTGGAAATTAAAGCGGATAAATAAACAACTTGCCGCAGGTGGGAACCGAACCCGCAACCTTCGCATTTCGCGAAGGTATATGACTAATAAAAATCGGGCCCCTTGGTTAGCCCCCTTTCTTCTCGTTAACTAGCTCATGCCATTTTAGTCATATTCTGTTTGTATGTTTGGTGGATTGCAGAAATTATTTTTGTCGCCTTTACAGCCTAGGTGATGCTGTCTTTCTTTATAACAATGACGCAACAACCTTAGTGTATTGCTGTGAGAACTATAACTTGCTTCACAGTAGCACTGCACATGTACCCTCAAACCACATCGTAGACATGCTTCTGTACATACTAGAGGCTGGCTACAATCAGCATAGTCTTGAAACCTAGATGAACAGGGTGCGAATTCATGTGTATCAAATAAATGTCTGTTCGATTGAGAGGCTGCATGTGCAATGTAGTTATAAATTCATTATGCTTATGGCAGAAGAACAGAATACACAGAACAACAAAATCAAGTTCTCTCTGAAAAGCTGCTTTCTGCCACTATTATATGCAGCAAAGTAAGACTTGAGAAAGCACAAATATGGCTTGGGCGCATCTTTGTGTATTGTTAAGTATAGGTGGGCGAATGCTAATTTTTTCCAACCAGAAATTGAACAAAAATAGTAAGTGTCAAATAATGAATAGTGACACGAGGACGTGAGTACTTGTAGTAGCAATATTTATTTCCATATATTTAGGTACTACATCATAACCAACTGGCGCAAAAGAGAGCTAATTATCGGGGACAAAGTATGAGCTTTAAATGCAAGGCTACTAAATGTTCTACTGAAAAAAAACTACTTGAATAGTCTATCAACAACTTTAGAGCATCGTTGCAAACAAGCTTTCCAAGAAATAATGGCTGCTGCATGAAGAGCTTCCAAAAATGCGCAATAAATTGTTTCCAAAAAAAACATGAAAGTTGTCAAAAAAATAAACATAATGAAGACCCAATGTTTTGCGGACACATGTAAAAGGACTTGTTGCAAGGAAAACAGCACAGACTTGTCACATAAAAGATAAATCTGCGAGATCGAGATGTGTGGTTGGCTTTAGGCAAAAAAAAGCCTATGGGAAAATTTTGTGTAAATGTGGCTAAAAGATACATTCGTTACCATGCTTGCCTTTGGGAGGCTGCATACGCTTGTTCACATGGAGTTACATATTCGTTGTTATAAAACTTCCAATTTATATATTGACACAAAAGCTATGTCTGATCACAGAAAAAGAATAGAATTGTCATATAGTATACGTAACAGTCAGAACATCAGGGTACTATTTTTCACATTACGCAAATACTCATTAAAGACAAAACTGCAAGAAACAGCAAAACACTTTGGCATAATCCGTAACAGATTGTATCTATCAGTTTCCCATTTCATATGGCAAAGTTGCATAGGGCAGATAGGATGCGATATCTTTGATTCAGAGATGGGCACAAGTATTATACAACAGATCACTGTGGGAATAAAGAAAAAACACGCATTGATTGCCAGTATGTCATCATGTCACTTCTATCTGAAAAGTGACTATCATTTCAAGTCAAACTTGCAACTGGCAAGCTCGCATTAAGAGATCTGTATGTGCCCTTATATGTGCACCCTATAAACCGTTGCTTGAAGTTATGACCAGTGTCATGTCATTCTTGTATGTAATTGTGGTTTTGCACAATACATCTATAAAACTTTTGATCAGCATTCTAGTACATTTTCATGTTTTTGCACCACAGGCTTTCTGTCGCAACACCCCCTTCGCACCCACGGTACATGCTGCAGTCAGTAAAATAGGGCTTTAGATTATTTCCTAAACTGCTTTCATTCCAGCAAGTAGATGCCGAGCAGACTTTGTGCCACAAGTGAACATTTATGAGGGCTTTAAACTTTGCTGCTTATTAAGGTGGCTGCAAGGTGAATGGGGGGAAAGTTTACAGGTAAAGCGAAGCTCCGCTGTCGCATGCACGTAAACAAAGCTTATGGTAATGGCGTCAAAACATTTTTTTTTCGTCAATCTTCCAGCCATGGAGCATGTAGTGACAGGATGGAAAGCAGACGCCGATCAGACGGTGCGACGCGATGAACACATGTTGAGGGACACCCAGCCTTCCTATTAGGAGTAATGTGAGTGCAGCTCAGCAGCTTCCCCAGTGCTGCCAGGAACTACTGAGATGGAGTACAGCTCACAGAACAGATTGTTCGCGTGAAAGGTTGGTGTCGTGTTTCAGGGTTTCCGTGAACGAAGAGGCAGACTGAACTTGAAACATGTTTTATTCCATGGCAGCAGCTTAACGCGGCAGAATGACAGCCAAGGAATATAAGGACAAAAAACACGCCACAGCTTGGCGGCCAGCGATTATATAGACATAGTGGGCGAGGGTGATGTGATCACGATATGGCCCGCGTGACGCAAGGGGAAACGCTATCACACACGTACACGTGTACAGATATGCGACAGTTGGGCAGTGGCAGAGAAGGTTCTTTGCTGTGTCATCACATGCGCAAAAAATTGCATAAGGAGCATTTGCTTAGCTTACATTACACCCGATGACACCTAGCACAAAATGAATAATTGCAATACATAGAGCAGTGGTAAAACTTCTAAACTGTTCATTGGCCTCCCCTCTTTATAAAGTGTAAAATGTGCAGAGACAGCTTTGGAAATAAACATGTACAAAGCAAGGGATCTGCTTTGATACAATACCTATATTGAGATGCATAAAAATATACGTGACCAGCGATGCTTCTGCAATGTTTATTACTTCAGAGCGCATGCAATTGATAGAATAAAATAACAGACGTTTACGGCGCTCCCTAATACGAAATTTGAGTGCAGCTCTACACGTGTTGTCATTTCGCTGGCATGGACAATCGGTCTCGTTTGGCATGTTGCAAACAGAGCGAAATGTGGCGCCACTGCCATACTGATCTGGAGCCAGCGCATAGGTGATGCATAGGCATTATTCACAGACGCCACCGCCAACCAGCCTACCAGACATTGCAAGCTACTCTGCCACCATCTCGTAGCTACCATCACCGCACTTCACAATTATTCTCACACTTTTGCCATACACTCCTGTGCTTTCTGCCTCATAGTTATGCTGCACCTCCCTCTCCGCATTCCTCCTCATGCCTCTTCTCACTTGCCACTTTTTTTCACCTCCCACTGCATGCTGTATTCACTCTCACCTTCTGCTGAACTCGTTCGTTCGGTTAAATGAGCCAAAGAGCGGTCCTCACAGCACGACAAAAGCTAAAGGGAAACCAGCGACAGGAATACTCTCAATGCATGCACTATAAACCACGTTAAATGATTGATTGAACGCACGATAGACGTGGTCTACATTATACCTTTGACACGTGGGGCTGATTACGTGGGCCTAACAGGCAGGTGCGTAAATGATTGACTGTGCGAACATCGATACAACTGCAGTCTGATACAACCACCCGGAGACCTTGCCATACACGGCGCTCACATTCAGGTGCAAGCGTATTTTCTACAGGACGGTGACGTTGCTGAAATGTAGTAACCAAAGAAAAAGAGAAGTTGTGGAAGCCTACCTCAACATGACCCCATGTGCCATCTATATCACTTAGCAAAGAGATTAGCTTAATGACTGACTATAGATGGCGTGGATAAACTAGGAAGAGCATCCCTGCACATACGAGTAGGCTATATGAAGGTCTCAATTTTCGGAAAATAAAAGAGTTGTTAATTTGCAATCAGGTGTTGTGCATTGTTTTTCTCTCTTAAGTCCTGTCTATTTGTCACTTAGCGCAAGAGTGTTATGTCGAACCAACTAGCCCACTGGGAAATTTCCTTTAATTATTAGTAATAAGCTCTGAGTGCATGTTTATGTGACAGTCTTGTTTGCGATGCACATGGGAAAGAGAGCACAAAAAAGATGCAATATTAGAAATGAGCAAATAGGGATTTTCGGGACCTAATAGAATAGTGCCAGAATAAAATTAAATCTAATAATTTTCTAAGAATGGATGGCCATTATCATAATTAATATAAACTGATGTTTACATCCCAATATTCTTGAAGTTAGCAAGTTTCTGTCATCATATGGTACCTTATTAAGTATTGTATTTGAAAAACACAAACTGAGCATTACTAGCAAACAAGTACTTTGTTCGCATGCACAGGGCTCTTCAGAGCATGCAAATAATCACTGTAGAGCCTGTAATGTGGCTACCAGAGTGACCTAGCCTGCTCCCCTGCGCAAGTTCTCACGTTTTATGGCTATAGTATGCCTGTCGTGGGGAAAGTTACCGTACTTTTATGCAATTTAAAGTTTATGTGGGTGCGGCTGATGTGTTGAAATACCCGAAAGGTATGAAAGAAATGCTCACATTTACAAAAAGTGACTACCGAATCGAATACGCCACTATTGGATATATAACTACAAGGTTGCAAATATGCGCACATCCCTATACAATATCAACATCTTCAAATAATGGTTTCGACGCTCAAATACACACCAAATGCTCCAGCAGCCAACAGAATATCATATATTGACGAAAGGATGTTTAATTGAACTAGTTGGTTCATTCTTCGAGAATGAACCGACTTAGGAACGAACCAACTTAAGGAACACGGACACAGAATGTACGACGAGACGAGGATGCAGCTGCACTGTCAACTGATTTCTTAATTGAAATACCCACTCGTATTTATTTCATCGCCATATCTCTTCTCTTACCTATCTGAGACTGTCTCAAAAAGGTGAATTTTTTTCTTGTCAAGGCTACTCACGGTGCGCTTACACATTGCACTCCTGTTTTACTACCTCAAATACTTTAAGAATCTCCCGAGTTAGCCTATTGTTGTTCCTTTTCAGGACTTGCACTTCATGAAATTTGGGGGTGCACGTGCTTACTTAGCTATCTTGTCCCTTCTTGTTCATTTCGCAACGTTTACAGTGCAAGGCCAGATTGCTGCCAGCAGTCGCTGAAAGTGATCATGCATGCTCTCTTGTTCGATCATTAAGGCATCTTCCTGTGGGCCCTGTGTATTGTTTTCCACAGGACTGCGGGATGGTGTACACTACTTCTTCAACGCAATCGAAGTCAAATCGAAATGAACAAGAAGGGAAAATATAGCCAAGTGCGCTTGTGCACCCCCAATTTCATGAAGTGCAAGTCCTGAAAAGGAACGACGATAGGCTAACTCGGGAGATTCTTGAGGCATTTGAGATAAGCAAAACAGGAGCGTAATGTGTAAGCAAACCGTCAGTTGCCTTGACAAGAAAGTAGTAGTAGTAGTAGAAACATTTATTTCGAAGGGAAAGAAGTAGTTGTCGAAGACTTGGGCGGCTGATGGAGAACTCATTTCAGAGCCCCTGTGGCCTGTGCTGCTGCCCTTGCCTGCAGTACCAGGCTGCTCTGGGTTGACAGGTCTGAGCTGGACAGAGAGGCCTCCCACTGCTCCTTCGTTTGAAGTGTTCGTAAGTGTATGGGTTTATCCCCCGTGCACCCTCACGTAACATGGAAGGTGGTGGGGTGACCGTCGCACCAATCGACAGGTAGGTCTGTAGCGTTCTGGAAACAGAATGTGATATTTATACAGGTTGGGGAAAGTGTCCGTCTGGAGTTGTCTCCAGTCGCGGGCTTCCTGCGCAGTAAGTTGTCTATGTGGTGGTGGTAGGAACTGGCGCATGAGGCGTTGATGATGGAGCCTAATATTATAAACTGTTGACATTGGTTGAAGTAGTGAGTGGTCGGGGGAGATTGTGTTTTGATCCGCTCGGCTAGTGTAACCTCGAGCTAGACCGTCAGCTATCTCGTTCCCTTCCAACCCAGAGTGTGCGGGGGTCCAAGTGATGTGGTGTTTAACGTGAGTCTTTGATCCTGGGCTGTTTGAACAAGGTGGAGCAGTCTTTTATGGATTCTTCCTGCTAGGAGGAGCCGACAAGCCGCCTGCGAGTCGGTGATAATATGAAGGGATAGGAAGTCACCTATTTGAGACAGCCTCAGATATATAAGAGAAGAGATATGGCAATGAAAAAAAATAAGAGAGGGTTCAATAAAAAATCAGTTGACAGTGCAGCACTGCGTCCTCGTCTCTTCATTTCTTCTGTGTTCGTGTTCCTTAAGTTCTGCTGCTACAATCCTCGAAGAATGAAACAACTAGCCCAATTAAACACACTTTTGATAGTCATTTTCAGCACTGAGAGCGTTTCTACTTGTTTCCTGCATCTGCTTGACTCATCAAATCAAATCAAATCAGTTTATTTTCATCTCAAGGATGAGGACAGGTTCAGGATAGAAGTGACATTAGTCACTTGAGGGGAACCCGAGCCTTCCTGATACATGGAAAGCATTGAGGACAGACGAACCGTCTTTGCCACCACCACGGATTCAAGCGCATCACTGGATTTGTGAAGTCACCGGGAATTGGCGGACACCTTTCTTTAAGGTGGGACTTCCATTTTTGGACTTTTACTGGCCTTTCTTGGCGCAAGACCTAAGTAGGCCTACTGGCCCCGCCGGGCCGCGATGGCGGGCACGCGCATGGAAGATGAAGACGCTACCGGATTAGAAGAGAATGAAGAAGATCTAGGGTGGCAAATTGTGACAAGCCGAAAATTTCGCTCCACCACAAGGATTGCTGGCGATGGGAAAACATCGCCGCAGAGCCAGCAAGAGCAACGCAACAGCAGCAAGAACAAGGGACCTACAACCACTATGTTCAGAAATCGGATTGTCAAGGCATCAATGATGCCCCAATTGCCCGAGGAGCACAGCAAGATCGTCATCCGTCCACGAGGAGGTCTCAACTTGAGCAAAGTGAGCACCACAGCGATAGGCATGGCGATTATTGAAGCATCGGGCCTCACTCCGCAACAAGCCCGAGAGGATGTCGTTTGCCCTAACTTCACGCAAAACATCGTGGTGGTTAGTACACCAGACCCCAGTCATGCTGCCAGGTATGTGCGAATCAGGTCAATATTTATAGTGGAAACCGAATATGAAGTGAACGCCTACGAGACAGCTCCGCATACCACGTGTAAAGGGGTGATTCGGAGAGTTGACCTCAGAGACAATCAGGTCACGATAACGCAGAACATTGTGCATGACTTTAACCCACTGGCATTGGCAGCCAAACGTATTAAATCCACGGGCTCGGTCATTGTTCTGTTTGATGGGCTCAAGGTGCTCAATTATGTCAGATACGGGTCGACCCTTGTAAGGTGTTACCTGTATAGGAAGCAGTTTGATGTCTGCTATGCTTGCGGAAAGATTGGACATCGATCAGATGTATGTCCAACACCGGACATGGTACAGTGCAGAGGATGTGGAACTCAAAACCCGGAGGACAATCACATGTGTGTGCCTAACTGCAAATTCTGTGGAGGGGACCACCCAACTGGGGACAAGACTTGCCGACAGCGGTACCAAATTCCATACGTGGTGCGAATTCGACGACGAGAACGCAACAGATCTGCATCGGGGGCGACACCACCTCAGCTGCAATGGGATGCCCAAACGGGCACCAGGGGGCGCACGCGCTCAAAGAGCCCCACAAGGTCAAGACGCCGCTCGCCGTCGAAGGGCAGAAGCCGCTCCAGATCACGTGAAGTGCAGGTGCGCTTCGAAGGAGGAGGGCAGACGCCTGGCGACAAGACGACATCTGGAACAACCTGGGCCGACAAAGTCAAAGGTACTGTGAGGACCGCGGAGAGCGGTGCGGGGCGGCCGGTCTGAGATAATGATGCCAGGGTAGAACAGCTAATTAAAGAAGTAACGTATCTGAGAAAGGCAAATGAAGAACTTACTAAGCAGGTTGTAGAACTTCGCAAGAACTCGCAGACTAGCTCCACAGAAGTTGCAATAGCCAAACCGGTGAATAATGACAACAGTCAGGATGAAGAAAACACACCAGTTCCAAAGAAGCGGGCAATAAGTCCAGTAGAAACGACAGTGTGCTCTGCTTTGGAAGAGATCAAGGAGGCGATTAAGCAACTTAGAGATGCCATAGACAAAACTACCTTCAAAATTGATAAGTTATGGAAATGGAGACTGACGGCTGAAAAGAGGCTTACCAAAGTAGAAGCGCTAGGTGAGGACGACGAATACTTACCCTCAGAAGCAGAAAGCGTCAGATCACTCCCTGGCGCGTCGGGGGGTTCTACGAAGCGTACTCTAGCGGGTAGCAGTAAGGCGGGTTCTATAAGCAATGGCTAGCAGGGGGAGCTTTACCGTGTGGCAATGGAATTGCCGAGGATTTTATCACAAAAAAGCACCTCTCATGCAGTTTATAAAAAACTCTGCAGACAAACCGAAAATAATTATGCTGCAGGAAACCTTGGCGGATGACATTAGCCTCTCCGGATACAAAGCGACATGCAGGGGCCAAGAGCCGGGTAGGGGGCTAGCCACGCTCGTAGATAAGAAAATACCTTACATAGAACATGATTTGCACCTTGGACTAAACAAATTAGAATACTTACTTGTGGAAATAATTTTGAAAAGGTATAGAAGCAAACCGCAAAGCCTCTTTTGTCTTAATGTTTATAGCAGCCCTAGCGACATGAAACAGAGTTTCAGGGCACTTCTTAATAAGACTATGGCTATTACTAAGCACGCTCCACTCATTATTGGAGGAGATTTCAACGCCCCACATCAAACATGGGGATATCGCTGGAATACTAAGAAAGGGGATGGACTCTGGCACCTAGCTACAGATCTTAATCTCTCCCTCATCAAAAACCCAGCTTATCCCACTAGGTGTGGTACATCTACATGCAGGGACTCCACCCCAGACCTTACTTTTGTATCAAATTTAGCGAACGCTGGCTGGAATAACTCCAATATTGACCTGGGTAGCGATCATTACATATTGCAAATACTATTGGAAGCACCAAGTAATGAGATAAAGCATTTTACCTACATTGACTGGGATCTTTTCCGGAAAGAAAGGAAAAGCAGAGCTGAGACAGAGACAGGAGAAAAGAAAACACTCCAAACTTGGACCACTCAGCTCAGGGAAGATGTAAAGGCGGCAACGAAGAATATTACCACAGATGAGGATATCGAAATCATGGACAGTAGGATGGCGCACTTGATTGAAGCCAAACAATCTATGTTAAAAAGATGGAAAACACAACGTCTGAACAGGAGACTCAGGAAGCGCGTATCATTGTTGAATAGAGAGATTGAAGAACACTCCAGAAATTTACAGAAACAACAATGGGATGAGCTTTGCAATTCCATAGATGGTCGAATCAGACGTGGTGGAAATTGGAATTTACTTAGACATTTGCTTCATGAGAATGACACGAAATCTAATAGGAGAACAGCAGTAGCACGACTCGTCCATCGTGAGAGTCAGGACACAACGGAGGAGGCCATTCTGGATCGGCTTGCAGCTAAGTATTTACCGCTTAAGGATAGCAATGAGAGTACAGACCCGCCTGAATATACAGGGGAAGACTGTAAGCCTATGGATCAAGACTTCACAGAAAGCGAAGTTCGCGCAGCCCTGTACGACCTCAACAGTAGATCTGCTGCCGGTCCAGATGGCATTTCCAATAGGCTGTTGAAAAATTTGGACGATGAATCTATAACATATTTAACAGAGTATTTCAACGAACTCTGGAAAAATGGTGATTATCCAAAGGAATGGAGAATTGCTAACACAATTCTTATTCCCAAACTAGGCAAGCAACTAAATCTAGATAACCTAAGACCCATATCGTTAACATCATGTCTGGGCAAAACCATGGAGCATGTCATACTCAATAGACTTACTAAGTATGTAGAAAACAGAAATCTTCTTCCGCATAACCTGATCGGTTTCCGTCCTAGACTTTCGACTCAAGATGCAATGCTTTTAATCAAACATCATCTTATTCTTGCTAGCCCGCTGCATACTAGAGCTCTTCTAGGCCTCGATGTAGAAAAGGCCTTTGATCGCATCAAGCACAGGGCCATATTGGACATCCTCTCGGAGATGGGATTGGGTAAACGATTGCACAATATAGTTAAAGCCTTTCTCGGTGGCCGTTCTGCTTGTCTCAGGTTAGGCGAACTCCAATCGACAACTCTGGAACTTGGAAATCGTGGGACACCACAAGGGTCCGTCCTATCTCCCATGTTATTTAATTTGGCAATGTCAAAAGTGGCTCGAGGTCTCGCGCAGATTGAGGGTATCCACTTTGCTATATATGCAGATGATGTAACAATCTGGAGTGCCGAAGGTAATATGGGACAAACAGAGACCAAACTACAGGAAAGCATTTAAGTGGTAGAAACAACACTTGAGGGTATGGGACTGAACTGCTCTGCTAAGAAATCAGAACTATTGGTACTACGGAGCAGTAAGCGTGGGCGCAAACCGAACGGATATATCCCAGAGGAAGAACCCCGCATTGACATATATGCCAAGAATGGAGAACCAATCAGGCAGGTGGAGACTATTAGAGTGCTAGGCCTTCTCCTGCAAGCGAATGGATCTAATTGCAGGATGATACAACACATCTCTAACAAGTCAGAAGAAGTCATTAGGCTTCTTTGTAGAGTTACCAACAAGCATACGGGGCTAGGAGAACACAGTGCCATAAGATTGGTACATGCATTCGCCTTTTGCCACTTCTCGTACGTGGCTGGCATGCTACAATGGACACAGGCTGATAAGAACAAGCTAAACGCTTTAATCAGACGACTTATAAAGACTGCACTAGGACTTCCCATCAGCACGGCTAACGATAGCTTATTGCGCCTAGGCCTGCATAACACACTAGAAGAGATAGCTGAGGCTCAGCAGGTGGCCCACCAGGAGAGACTAATGGGGACACGACCTGGGAGGGCGCTACTTGAAGAAATTGGCGTAGAAATTAACAATCCCACCAACGAAGGAGAATTATTAACACAATTGCAAGCGGGACTATGAGAAACAATAAAAACGACCCCGTTCCCTAGGAACATGCACCCGACACATAACCTTGAGAGACGGAAGGCAAGGGCGAAGGCACTCCTTCAAGACATAGATCAAAATAAGCAGCAGGTGGTGTTCGTTGCCGCTGCCTGGGTTAAAAATAAGGATGCGTATACCTCCGTTGTTGTAGACACTCAAGGTAACATACGGGATGCCATCACCGTCTATACCAAGGACCCAACAGTAGCAGAACAAGTAGCAATCGCCTTAGCCATTCGGGCTAATCGGTGGACACATATTTACAGCGACTCTAGAACAGCCATACGCAACTTTACCAACGGATATGTGACACGGATAGCAACAAAATTTCTAGAGAAGGTCAACAGTGAGAGGATTGAAATGCGCTGGTTTCCTGCACATCTGGGGGTTGTGGACGGAGCTCGGAGAAACCTCAATGAGGTGGCAAATGAAGCAGTACGAGGACTTTCTAGCCGTGCTCTTCAAGACCGAGCAACTTACACTTCCCCCGGGGAACACAGGGATCGATTATTAACATACAACGAAATCACGAAGCATTATTATTTAAGCAGCAGGGAGTACCCATTGCCACACGGTAAGCTTTGCAGAGCCCAAGCTGTCACATTACGTTTGCTACAGACTAGAACATACCCAAGTCCAGATTTTATTGACAGGATCTATCCTGAGAGGGAAATTCAAATCAACTGTAATAAGTGCAATGGCATCATTACTCTTGACCACATGCTTTGGCAGTGCCCCGCGGTCTTCACAGACTGTGACAAGGAAGAAGAATGGTGGCGGCAAATGCTGCACAGCGAATCACTCTCTGACCAATTACGGGCAGTCCAGAAGGCCCGCGATGTGGCTGAAGGGCTCGGCCTGACAGTCCCAACGTGGGAGCGGCCCGCGTCAACCTATGGTTGACCTTCAGGACCAAATAAAGTTCTTCATACCATACCATACACATAGATTCATCATGTACTGAAGATATAGATACACATATTCCTTTACGGTTAAATTACACAGTACAATACATGAAGACATATTCCAATATACACTGAAAGTTTAGTTAGTGATAAAAAATATTGTGTTGATTTCATGATAAAAGTGGTCATATAATAACACGTGCTCCACATTCTTCAATTATTATCCTTTTTTGAATTAATTTGTTTAAGAAACAGGAATAGGAAATTTGTCGTCCGAAGTGTGTTCTGCACAAGAGAATGATCCAGTGTTGTTGGTGATGAGTACGCTATGGGATAATGTATGGTTCTAGTTGAAAAATATCCAGAAAAGCGTGATTGCTATTCAGCAGGCACTTTTTATGTCTTATTGCTAGGTAATACTCGTAAAGTTGATGAAGCGGGATGATGTTAAACCGCTTAAATAATTCACTCGTGTGTGCGTAATAGTCAACACTAGCAATGTGCCTAATTACTTTTTTCTGTAGTTTGTATAGTCTAGTAATGTTTGTTGCTGTTGTACTTCCCCATATCAAAAAACAATAACTGACATGCGATAAAACAAGCTGTTATAAAGTGTTATCTTAACGGAAACTGGAAGCAAGGAACGCAGTCGTGCAAGTACACCTACACATTTGGAAATATTAGTTATTAACTTATTAATTTGTGTTTCCCATGACAACATACAATTAAAAAAAAACACTCCTAAATTTTTAACCGACTCCACAATTTCAATCGTCACACTACCTAAGCATAAGGCATCGCCTGGGGAAGTAATCTGTATCCGCGAGTGAAAAATGAGTGCTTTTGTTTTTGACGAGTTGACTAATGAATTTTTCTTACTCCATGTATTTAGGCTCTCTAATGTAGTGTTGATAAGTGTAGTCAATGCGCCCATATCGTTACCAGTGAAGAAAATTCTATTTGTCACATTCATGACGAATATGTCTTCACATTGCCTTCTTCACTTGCCAGGCCCGCTTATTATCATGTTGCATCAAGGAGAATGTTTTGGTGGAAAATGTTAGGTCGCTACTCGGGATGTTGTCGCCTTCCCAAGGACATGCAAGAAGAATTATGAAGATACTGTGAGCTGAAAAGTGGAAACAGATTCGCCTACTCACCGACTTCCTCAAGGTGGGAACCTCTGGGAAAAAGTCATATTGCCTTCACTTGGCCAGTGGCAGTTTTAGCACTGAACACATGTTGAATAAATGGTTCCTGCTAATTTTGAAGCCAACAATACAAGGTCAAGAAGAGTAGGAGAAGATAAGCAAGAACCCAGTGGTCACAAGGACAGGTGCAGCTCTTACAACCTTCTAAGGAAGTATTGGAACTCGATCCAAAATTTGCGCTTCCCCCGAGACTAGACACAGTAGGGAAGCTTGCCATCTTCAGACAAGTCGCAGCAAAAGCGAATGAAGCGGACGCTAGCAGAGTTGTGGCTGGAAGAGTAGATACACTGGCTCGTTCAAAAGAATGCAAACGCTTTGTGCACAGTTTCATTAAAGCTGTGAAGGAATTGAAAAAAGAAAATTGTGCCTATCAGACAAAGAAGAGGTATTTGTAGTATTCGATGCCAGCAGCTACAATACAAGAGCATTAGAAGCCATGAACAAGAACTTCCACAAGGTAGAAAATAAAGGCCTAAAGGAAGCGAAAAGAAAGGTCAAGATGCTTCTAGGAGAAACAAGTAATGGTAGCCGCTGTGCAACAGGGTTAAAGCAGCAAAAGCCACCACATTGTCGACGTTCTTCAGTGGAAAAAGCCATAAAATTGGTACCCCCTTCCATGCCATTTTATCGGAAGGAGACACGTGGCGATCGCTGCTTTCGGCACACCTTTTCAGGCAACTTTCCAAAGTTAGGGCGGAAGATCCGTTCACTATTAGAAACTCTGAAGAACTAACCTCTGGAATAAGAATGTACCAAATTAATTATTGGTACGGGTTCTCGATTGACATCGAAGACATGTATTATTCAATACCGCACGCAGCTTTGATGAATGTGCTGAGAGAGATCATCGAGGAGTAAGGAGCCATTTCATTGCAAAGCTCGGTAGGAATGTCTGTGGAAACCTTCTTGGAGCTGTTGAGCACCTATCTCGCTGCCGCAATCACTGTAAATGATGGTACCGTGTTTGTCCAAAAAAGAGGGGTCTGCATAGGATCAAGAATAGCACCAATCCTGAGTGACTTGTACTTGGCAGCATGCGAAAAGAAAATTCGAGGATCCATCAAGGAAAAGTACGTCACACGGATCTCTCAGTATGTGGATGACTTCTTGATACTGTGCCAACCAGAGAATACAACCAATTACCAACAACTTACGGACACCCTACAGGAGTCCTTTCGTTCAACGTGCCCAGAGCTGAACTTCACTTACGAGCGTCCAAACCACAGTTTCCAGCAGTTCCTCAACATTTTAGTAGTACGCTGGGTGTACAAGTCCAGAGCACAGACACAATTTCTTCCCTTCATGTCAAGCCATTCCAAGACTTTAAAAATGGCAATAGTGAGTGCAGCGTTTAGTTCAGCACTAAAGAGATCGTGAAAGCATCAAACTGAACAATGTTTTCAGCGGCAATTAAGTAGGTTGAAAAATGCACGGTACCCCGTGTCAATGCTATGCAGCATAGCTGAAGGACTCGTAGGGAACATTAAAAGGAAACAAGAAAGTAAAAGCTGACCTGAAGTTGCCGATGCCAAAAATAATTCTAAAAAAATTTGATATGTGCATGGACTGACCCACAATGTCGTCAAGATTGGTAAAAGACAGAGCGTCCGAGTAGTGCGCTCAGCACCAAACAAGGGAATAAGTATGTGCTCACGAGTGAACCAGGAAAAAAAGGAACCAAAATGTTAGATCACGCACCAGAGCAGATACTGCGATTTCGTCAAAGGAGTAGTGCACTCCATCCCCCTGTCCTGTGGAAAACAATACATAGGGCAAACCGGAAGATGACTTAATGATTTAACAAGAAACCATGCATCATCACTTTCAACGACCCCTGGCAGCAATCTGGCCTTGCATTGCAAACATTGCAAAATGAACAAGAAGGGACAAGATAGCCTAGTAAGAACGTGAATTTTGTGAAGTCCCGAAAAGGAACAACAATAGGCTAACTCGGGCGATTCTTGAGGCATTTGAGGTAAGTAAAACAGGAGCGCAATGTGTAAGCACACCGTTAGTCGCCTTGACAAGAAAGGAATTTACTTCTTTGAGACAGCCTCAAACTGATAAGAGATATGGCGATGAAATAAATAAGAGTGGGAATTTCAACTAAGAAATCAGTTGACAGTGCTGCTGCATCCTAGTCTAGTCGTCCATTCTGTGTCCGTGTTCCTTAAGGTCTGCTGCTACAATCCTGAAATCATATATTGACCATTCCAGTTGTTTTGGTTGGTTGGTGGGTTGCTTAGTTTGGGTTTAATTGCACAAAGGCGATTAAGGCCATGCTGCGCCAGACACAAGACAAAATGAAATGCAACGTTAGAGTAGGTTAGGTATTTTCTAAAAAGTCGAACAGGTTAGCAACTGGCACTAAGGGGTCATCTGCTAGTAATAGGGCAGGGTGTGATGGAGTGTGCGAATTATATAGGCTGTGTAAAAACCTCCGTCTCAGTGTGTCGATGTGCGGACATGTTATTAGGATGTGCATGACTGTGAGAGGTTCAAGGCATTTTTCGCAGGATGGCGGGTTTTCATTTCGGAGGAGAAAATTGTGCGTCAAATGTGTGTGTCCAATTCGAAGTCGACACAAGATCACCTCGTAGAACCGTTGTTGGTGACTGCATGATTTCCACTCGCCGATTACAGGTTTAATAAGATGTAGCTTGTTTTCTGTACAATGCTCCCATTCGTGTTGCCACTTTGATATTAAGGCCTTTTTAATGGCACGGATGCTATCTTTTTATGGAAGTGCTGTGTTAATTATGTCTTTGTGCGCTGCCATTGATGCGCATCTATCCGCTGCTTCGTTACCCGGTATACCAACATTGCTTGGTACCCAGCAAAACCTAATTGACCTGCCGTATTTGTTTAGTGTTATCATGTTTAAGATATCCGCTATCAGGGGCTCACATTTGCATCTCATGGCAAGAGCCTTCAGCGAGCTTAATGAATCTGTGTATATGATTGTGTTTTCGTGTTTTTCAGCGATGATCTTTTTAACCACAGTCCACAATGCATAGACTTCAGCTGTGTAGACAGAGGCGTGATGTGGCAAACGAATACTTCTTTCCCAATGTTCTGTTGCGGCCCCCCCACCCACGTGTTCTTTTGTTTTAGAGCCATCAGTGTAAAATTCCTTGTAATTTTGATATTTGTCCTGTTTAAAGCGGAATTCTTGTTTATGTGTTCATGTGGGGTGTCTTTTTTCTTTAGATGTATCAATGCCCAATCACATAACGGTGCGAAATCGTGCCACGGTGCGAATCGTGCCAATTTTTCCAGGGCCGCTATTTTGTAGCGATGCCTTATGCCTTATTCTATGCTATTCTTATCATCCACCACACACGACCATCCGATCCCGTTGATAATGTGGGCAGACCGTCGCTCTGACCACTGGCCAAGCGCGAAAAACGTGAAAAAGCATAGAATAGGAAAAGGCATCGCTACAAAATACCGGCCCAGGACTCTCTTTCGGCTTGTCTGCGTGTGTACCTGGCTTTCGCTTTTTTGAAATAGAGTAGGTTATCTTGTGTTGGGTACCGCCGAAAGATACCCCACACTTTGTTTTGTAGTTTTTTTGTTTGTGTACTTTCCTTCGTCCACCAGAGTTTCAGGTTTTTTCTTAAGAAGCCAGAGGATTGTGGAATTGTCTGTTCTGCTGCAGCGAGTATGCATGCTGTAATCTTCTCATTCATATCATCTATGGTCAACTCATCTGATATGTCATCCAGAGTGGCCTTTTCAGTAAAGAGAGGCCAGTCTGCTCGGTGGAGTTTCCAATGGGGTGGTCGTAATGGTATGGTAAGAGAAGGAGATTTTCTTTTGATATTAGCAGGCATATGGTCACTACCATAGGGGTTGTCAATAACACTCCATTGAAAATCGTCAAAGAGAGATGGAGAGCACAGTGCCAGATCTAAGCAACTCATAGCTCCTGTGCTTGGGAAGTAGTAAGTTGCCGCACCGGTGTTTAAAAGGCATATGTCATTTTTTAGGATAAAATCTTCAAGCGCTTCACCCCTGGTGTCAGTTGTTTGACTACCCCACAACGTGTTATGTGCCTTAAAATCACCGGCTAATAATAATGGTTCGGGGAGCCGGTTTAAAATTAACTCCAGGTCTCTTACGGTAAAATGTAAATGCGGCGGAATGTATACTGAACATATGGTGATGGTTTTGTGAGCTAAAACGGCGACAGTAACGGCTTCTATGTGAGTGTTAATGGGAACTTCTCTGGCTGCTATACCACCTGGCAGGACAATGGCTACACCACCTGACAGCCGGTTCACCTGAGTACGGTTGCGCCGTACAACAGTGAAACCTTTCACAATGTTTTTGTGCTTTTCGCCTAGGTTTGTTTCCTGTAAGCACAGGGCTACAGGAGAGAAGTTTATTGATATGTCTTTAATGTCACCTAAGTTTTGTAAAAGCCCTCTACAATTCCAGTGGATAATAAAAGCCATCTTAAATTGGAAAGATAAGAAATGGCATTACGGAAAAATTAAGAGGTGTGGTATAGGTGACATGGATTTAAAAAGGCTAATGCAAATGAGCGATAACCTTTAGGTTAACGCTTTCTTATGTTGAGTTGTTATTGGGATTTTGTCCCTCATACCGCGCTCGAAAGAGCGCTTGTCCTTCGGTGTCAATGACACCGGGGTTTTTGTGTCGACGTCCATCGCTCTCTCTGAGGCGCTGGAGGACCGAGAGTGAGGCGCCGAGACACGTGCCTCGGGCCTTGGGATTCGTTTGATTTTAGGGCCCTGCGGGAATGGTGTCTGCAGGGCCGTCGAAGAGGGTGGAGCAGTACTGACTGCTTCCACCAGGGGGGCGGGAGGAATCACTGCGGCACCACTGCGCGTGGGCTCGGAGGACTCCAGAGGCCTCTGTGACGCTGCCCCCGCCTGCGTCACATAGGCATAACTTCTTCGGGGAAGGTGCGACAGTCTTTTTCTGGCTTCGAAGACCGAGATTTTTTCTTTACCAGTTAGTGCAATGACTTCTTTTTCTTTTTTCCTGCAAGGGCAGGACCGCGAATAAGCTGGGTGATCTCCTTTGCACTTAACACAATCTGGCGAAGAGGTGCAATTCTCTGATTGATGGTCGTTAGAGCTGCATTTAGCACAAGTTGTTTGTCCTCGGCATGCATGTGAAGCATGACCAAATCTTTGGCACTTGAAAAATCATCTGGGATTCGGAACATATGGTCTCACATTGACTTTGACATAACCTGCATCGAGTGAAGTAGGCATTACGCTTGTTCCGAAGGTGAGTATAACATGTTTGGTGGGGATTTCTTGGTCGTTCCGGCGAATTAGTATTCTTTGTACTGTGCTAACATTTTGTTCCTGGAAATCTTCCAGCAGTTCCTCGTCGCTTAAACCAATAAAGTCTTCTTCAGGTATTACTACCCTGCTTGTGTTAAGTGTTCTGTGGGCTGAAACAGTCACTGCCGCCTCGCCAATACTGGTAAGTTCACACAGCTTATCTGCTTGATCTTTGTTATTCAGTTCTAGGAGGAGGTCCCCGCTAGACATTTTGGAGGCTTTGTATGCCTGTATGATTTTATCTTTCAGGCATTTGCTACCATGAATGGGGAGATTTTTATAACAGGCGTGTTGCTTTCACTGTGGACTACATAGTATTTGTGGAAAGATGGAGCGTTGCTTCGAAAGGAGAATTGAAGTGGTACTTCGTTGCGGTATCTTTTCAGAAGCCGATCATGGACAACAGAGATTTGAGCTGCCATAAGAAAGTGTGTGTGTTCGGCAACAGCGCCGACCACCCACCACGGAGCCCAACGAGGGGACGCGGCAGAGCTTGTGTTCAAGCCTGCACGACGCCAGCCGTACGCAATCGCTATAACCCAATATGGTGTACCCAAGGTAGGATATCCACACAAGGTTAACCCTTGCCGCCGTGGAGAAAGGAAGTAAATGGAAGAGAGAAGAAGACAGGAAAGATATAAAGTGAGAGATAAAGACGAAGGTTTGAGAAGAGAGAGACAGGAAGAGGCGACTACCAATTTCTCCCGGGGATGCCGTCTATGTGAAGCAGAGGCCGGAGAGGTATGTTGCCTCCGCCGGGGAGCCTTAAAGGTCCAAACACCCAGCATCGGCTCAACCTCCAGGATCCCCCTTTCCCCAGACACGACTAAGCCGCGCACGACGACACGCGGGAGGGTATACAACCCTCATTCCAGTTGTTTTGTCATCCTCATACTTTGATACGTGCATGTGGTCTTTTATAAAAAAATGCAAATTTGACAAGGATCAGAATGAAGTATCCAGTTTTCACACATTATATGCTCAACATGCTGTGCCACTGGTGTTTGCACAGTGTGTACTCGGGCACTAACAACAAGCAGCTGAATTTCTTGCAGGTTCAAGGCGCTCACATCCCTACGTATAAGACTGTATACTTTGCTTAATCTAGAAATATGCCGCAGGATTTCTGCTGTCCACACCAATGTCCACATGGCAAAAATGAAGAGTGGCCGAAATTTGCGTTCGTAAGAACAGTGCATAAGCGCGTCCACATTTTGCGACAGTGCGCATGTACTCATGTACCTTTTAAGCTGTTCCTTATATCGCCCTCACTGATTATAAACACCTTCATAGCCCAGAAAT
The DNA here is from genome assembly GCF_038994185.2 of Dermacentor albipictus. Taxonomy (NCBI): domain Eukaryota; kingdom Metazoa; phylum Arthropoda; class Arachnida; order Ixodida; family Ixodidae; genus Dermacentor; species Dermacentor albipictus. Next base: position 3,592,490 of record NW_027225570.1, on the reverse strand, counting down.
AACTTTTGAAGAAACATATAAGATAGGTGAACGAGGCAGAAAGGGGCGGAACCAAAACTCGCCCACAACGCATATGCACGGTTCACTTCAGAACATAGGCATAATGCATAAAACGAACAATTATACGCCTAGCACCACTGTGACACATTGCACGTGCACATCACAGTACACTTACGCATCGTAATAGTAAGTACCCTAGCGCTCGAATGTTCTGTACTGTTCGCGGTCACCAATGCGCATCGCAGCCCGCAAAACAGCTCACACGAAGCAAGACACAAACAGCACATTACGAAGGACTGCGATGACACGACAATGAAGCTCATCGCTACACATCGTGTCATCCCTTCTGAACACTGCACAAACCTACAATGTTCGTATTGATGAAGCGCGCGCACACGCAACACCTACGAAGCCCATATGTTGAGGTGGGTGATCGCAATCTTCATTTTGGTGCGTACGGAACTAGTGTCATACTTAGGATGCAGGTGTATTCGATGGCCTTCGCGTTTGTAATGTACATGCAAAAAATGGCCTATAACACATGAAATCGGTGGCTTCATTCTTTCCAACCTTCGCGTAAACGCAACACACATCTGTCTATTTCCTTTGGCGATCGCACGTACTGAAGACTGTGAGGAAGAGTACAGCTGCTTGTTGCGTTAGACAAATAGCTTTGCAGGTGCTAAATAGCTCTTGCAATGATCACAATAAACCACGCAAAAAACAAACTGCCGCTGCAGCCTGGCGGTCTAGGCCTCGCGCTCCGCTTCGCTTCGAACCAGCGCCATGTTTATGCGGTCGCCGCACGGAGGCAAAACTTCACGACCGCCTCTCGTGACGTCACGTCGGCCATTACTGGCGGACCGTTGGCTTGCGGTGCGGCGTGCGGCCATGGGCGGTTTGAGCGTAAATCCGCCCTAAAGGCGGACCCGCCATCCCATCAGACCGTGGCGCTCGAGGAAGTTTGAGCGTGTCGGCCAGCCGCTGCAGCAAGTGGCTTTGCCTGGCAAGCATGTGCCTCTGTGTGCATGTACGTGAGGATTTGCCACGGCATGACGTCATCCAAAGCTCGCCCTGCACTTATTTGCGGGGGGTCGCCGTCTGACGCGCAGCGGGAAACGCTTAGTTTCGACATTACCTCGATTTGGGCTTCGATTTCGATAATGAATTTCTCAAATTACGTGTAATTTTTTACTTCTAAATATGAACATGCCCTAAATTGTGACGCCCTACATGCTTTCCCTATATTGCCCTCGAGTTATTGAGAAAAATACTAATTAACAACATCTTGTTATTTAGCGTTTTCAGAGTAACTTCAGCAGCGCCAAAGTATTTCCGCCTCACCGTAAATTTCGTATGCGAAGACAACAGGTGCCTCATAGTCATAGACTTTCTATAACAAGCCTGGATTAAGTAACAGAGGAAAAACTCTGTATAACTGGTGGCAAGTTATTGTTTAGTCTACTTTCATCCTTTCTATTTGTAAACTTCAATGAAACTACAACTTCCCTATGCTATCCTTGGCTTCATTATCTGGTGGCTTGATATGGTCGCGACTAATGAAATCCGCACCGCTCGGCTCCCCTTCTTCCCGTTCATTGTACGGCGAGGGTCTCAACTCCGGAGGTGCACTCTCCTCAGCGAATATGTCCGTGTTTGTTGGTCAGCCGCCTCATCTCAAAGTTCGCCTTCCACACGATGCCGTCCATCAAGAGGACGTTCCGCGTCCGCCGCCATGGCCTTAGGTGGCGCTGGCTGACTCTGCGGGTTAGATCTCATAAACAGACATAAATATTCAAGAATGTGGACGTGGAAACCGCTGCCACACTAGCATATCTATAGTGCGACGCACGCGTAATGCAATGCAGAGGTTGTGGGTTCGGTCCCCACTGGCAGCATGTCGTTTTTAGTCCATATTCTTTTCTGTTTCGGCCCACCATTTCTACATATAAAATTAAACAACTATAAATAACTTCCCTGCTTCTATTCTTAGCTTGTTATGTCTGTTGATTTTGTATGGTTGTGACTAATAAACCAACTGTAAGTTTAAGCCCCCTTCACCTGTCCACTTTTTTCGGCCCCCATCTTTTCGGCCACAACACAAGCATAAAGTATGAACAGCCACCAACTATTGTCGCCCTGTTGAAATGCACTGTACCGCAGAACAATTTAGAGGGAGCCCCGATGTGTCGAAATTGTGCACCCTACCTATTACGCAATAAGGCCCCCTCAGTTTAACGTACCTCGTGCGAGCAGTGATCGTAGTAACCGTGGTGCGATGTCCAGAAACCGAAGTGGTGGTCAAAGCCTCGCATAAGCGGGGTGTACTCCTTCCTGAAGAAGCCCAGATGCCACTGCCGTCAAGGAAATAACGCGTGATGCAGCAACGGCCAGGAAGCTTACCAAGTTTATGCCAGGTGATCATGCGATGCTACGAATGCCATACCTTGCCTATGGCATGCGTCGTATAGCCCAGATCTTTGAAATATTCCGGCAGGATCTTGAACTTTAGCGGCAGACCCCATGGCTCCGAATTCTTTATTTCATCGTTCTGCGTGCCTGGAAAAAGGTGAAGAGATAAAATGAATGAGCCGATTAAAGGATTGTCATTCACACTGTAAGTGAAATGCGTTGCTTCAAAAGCGTTGCCTGCTATTGAAATGCATGCCACAAAAGGCATGCAACCAAGATTTAAATCCGTAAAGCTGGGTGTAGCGTAAGAGACGAGAGGTGGTCGAGGCTGGGAGTTCTCTCTGCTGCTCTCTGTCAGCGGTTAGTTTCGTAATGCCCAGAACGGCCGAGGTCGGCTCGTACTTCGGAACATAGAACTGCGCTGTTTCTGGTTCACGTCAAGACAAAGGTTTTCTTTTAGGTGCGCATAAATGTATTTATTCCAGTGGTGGCACAAGTGCTAATCTCGCACATTGCTCCCGTGACGGACAGTCAGAGCGGGCGTTTAGCCGTCTTTCCAATGTGGCGCGGAACATTCCGCGAAACATTGTCACCGGGACTGGCTCAAATCTCTCGTTCGTCATTCAGCGACCAACATCGCCTTTATCCTCGTGCATGGGGTATCCGTTGACTGCGAAAAGCCTCGTCTTGCCTCATGAAGCCTCTCATTATAGGCTTAGGCACTGCAGTCGGTCGTGCTGTGTCGATCACGCCGTGATGACGTAAAGTTTTACAGCCATGGGAGACCGGAACAGCGCAGAAAGGACGAAGAACAGTGAAAACGCAACATTCTCCTTTGTGCATTATCTTCCAAGATATATCAACTAGCACAACTCTAGCTCGTACAACTCTGTGTTTGGCATTTTCTCAGAGCGATGTATGCCGCGAAGATCGATGATAGTTGAAACCAAATGAACCAATCCGCACGTGAGCGAGCTGACGCGGCCGGCATGGTGCTTTAGCAGCGCCCACACGCATGCCGCCTGCAATGGTCAGCCGCTGCAGGAACAACTCGGGGATTGCTTCAAAACGCGGAGCACGCTGAACCGCTTTTGGAAACGCGTCGCGCAGCAAGCATGCGAGGAAAACCAAAAAGAGATATGCGTGGGTCCTGACAAAATAGGACTTAGACACTCGGCTACGGAATGGCTTTGAAAACATTAGATGAATGTCACTGGCGGGCACTACGGTCTGCGACATCCAAAGAATCAAAAGGTGTGTGTAAGCTGTCCAACTGAAGCACGCTTTGCACTAAAAAATATGTCAGCCGATTCTAACGGGTTCAGCGTGAGGCAGTCAGATTCATTTACGGAAAATATCGACTGCAAGCACTCTTCTCTAATAAAACAAAATAATATTCAAACGCTCCAAGCACGCAGTAAATTTAACCGCATCATATTTCTTCAGAACTGTCTTAGTGGGAAAACCAAATTCACGTTACCTTCTTGCTTCCAGCGTATTTGTACGAGGAGAACAGGCCACACGCGCGATTTTTCTCTAGCGCCGTTGTTTTGCTAGAACAAATTTATATAAGCACAGTTTTTTCCCACGAACTGTATCAGAAGGAAACTGCCTTCTCCAAAGCATTTTCCTGTCCTCTGATTTCGCGAAGGAACTAGATCATTTTCTTTTCCATTCGTAATCCTTGTATTCAAGTGATGACATTCTTGTACTTGTAGCTTTCTTTTGTGTGTGTGTAATCACTGTCCTGCTTGCATTCCATTATATTGTACTGCAGTCCCTCATGCATGGGCCTGCTTGGCCTGCAGTATTCCCTAAATAAATGTAAGCGCCAGCAAATTAGGTTCACTCATTCCAGTAACGTCATGCGGTTTGACATTTTAAAAAAGGCCGTTTTCTCCGTACAGATTGCGAGCTTGAGGACGAAATCTGAACGTCACTGAACATTTCATGGGTCGTCGTGATGGCATTGCTTAGCAAGATATACTAGTTGAGCTGGAAACAACCAGCATTTATTTTCAAATTACCCTAGCACTTACGTTGGTAGAGGAAAGTGATTACGATGTCAGCGGACTACAGCTAGCTCGGAGGAGGAGGAGGGAACAACTTTATTGAAGAGAAATTTCGAGGCTTCGTAGATGACTGTTTTTTTTTTTTTTTGCGGCGACCCTTTTCCGCTCAGACAATGATTGCATTTTGTACTTTTTCATCGGGGGACCGTGTTAGGGTTTCCCATGTCGTTTATGAGGGAGCAGACAGAAGCTTTCTGGGTTGGGGATTCCTAGAAGATTTGGCTTTGGTTTGCTATGGCGCTTTTATCGCCGTTTTCGCCTATAGGGTCAACCTCTCCATTTCTGAAAATCGCTAAGAGATGAGGACTGGTGAGGGTGTATGTTTTCAGTAGGCTCGGCTTTCTTTCAACGGTTTTTATGGGTGGAGCTTGCACTTGACTATAAGGTTGTCCAGACTATAGTTTAGGCAATAGTACGATATCAATAGTAGTTTAGTGACGCTGCAGCCAACATCAAGAAAAGGCTAGAGATGGTGGAAAATAGAACCATTAAGCTCAATCAATGGCAAACGAATGTTCCTGAGCTAGACTTGTCAGTCAAATGTGCTGCAAGGAAATAGTCATGCTTCATTCCAGACTAGATGGCGCGGAGGACCACGGTTGTCACGACAACCTCGTGTTCCACGGCATATCTGATGTGGCAACAGAAAACACAAATCAATCAAAGCAAAAGATATTAGAAACAATAGACAACTTCCTAAAGTCTATTGTTCCTGGCGAAAGCATATGCAGTGCACACAGAATCGGACGCTATGACCCATCTGAATCCGGGCCACTAATAGTGAAGTTTAGCAATAGTAAAATAAAAGAACTTGTTCCTTCGAAGAGACACGTGCTCAAACGGAGTAACATAGGCGTTAGCGAAGGTTTCTGCCCGAGAACTCGCAACCTACGGTAGAAATTAGTCGACTTTGGCAAGAACCTGAAGAAACCATTTAGATTAAGGCATAAGAGGCTCACGGTCGACAGAAAAAATGCTATCAATGTTTATAAAGTTCTTGCGTCAACGAGTGTCGTTAGAGGAAGAAGACTCTCACCCAGTTCACTTTACTGAGGTCGCGCTCGCCCTGTGGCAAATAACGTTAGAGTTAGGGTGGTTGCGTGGGCTAGTTGGTAATTCATGATCAAAAATAGCGTACAGCGCAAAGGACAAGGACAGTAATAGACGACATACACAGCGCTGACTTCCAACAAGATCAGAGTTCCAACATAGAGTTATATCCCGGCCCCACTGACGGTAGTGGTGCCTCTATCGAATCCATACTGAAGGAGTTCCTGTTTCGTCAGAACAAGTTGGCAGCGGACGTGATTGCGCTCAGGGAGCAAAAGAATAAGGTGGAAAACGTTATAGCTAATTGGGGAGCCAGATTCATTGAAATAAAAAAAACGAGCCTAGCGTGTAGATGACCTTGAGCGTACAGTGAGATCACTGGAGGCGAAGTAGACTGATCAGGAGGATAGGAGCAGCAGATCCCATCTGGTAGTCTCGCATTCCGGAGCATGCCGGCGAAACTCAACCTATTCTTAAAAGCAAAGTTCTTGACGAGGTGTTTTCTGTAAAGCTTGCTGTTCCTTGCAAATCTATCGGCCGAATTAATCATCTTGGAAACAAAGGTAACAAGAGAACAGTCATTATTTACTTCCAGGATTTTACCGAAAAACAGCGAATTGTGCGTACAAATTAAAGGGTAGTCGAATATCGATTCCAAACGATTACTCGCGCAGCACACTAAGGAAACGTAAACTCTTGTGGGCTAGTGCTAAAAGTGAAAGAGAACAAGGCAAGAATGTTCGCGTAATTAATGATAGGATGCGTGTTAACAATGAGCTTTTCACATGGGATGACAGGGGGCACGACATCGCTGTCGACATGAGCTTACCTCGCCTTTTTGCACAGGTGCTTTTCGGAGCCTTACTAATTCCGTGGCCCGGCGGTGGTTTTTTCACATGCTATGTTGCAAGGACCCTTTGTAATTAAAACTGAATTGACGTTTCAATTGCAATTGGGAAGTCTTATCATTGCGTTTAGGATACATATCCGTGCACATACCCGTACTAGATTAGAATCTAATTGTTTCGATAACTCAAAAAGCGCGAATATACTGTGTCCATTGTATCTGACATTGACACTGAGACTGTGTTCAAAATACCACAAATTGGCAGTTATCCATCATAATTTGCGAAAACAACTTAATACATTATTGGTCCCCAAACAATGTATACTTACATGCATCATCATGATTGCTCAAGCTTCATGTGAGAAATTTATTATTTGCATATTAACCGTAGTACATGCCAACTATGGCTAACAGCGGATGGAATATTAATTTGGTCTACCGCTCAACAATAGAAGCCAGTAGGTCATTCCCTTCTTTTCAAACAATTTGTTTCCTATGCATAGTGCGACGTCTGCATAGCACTCTTAGCTCATGGGTTTTCCTACTAGCTTATGTTATCAATAAGAATGTGTTGTCATTGCAAGATCAGATTAATGTGTGACTCGGCTGTTGTCGTTTGGAAATACTTTTTGTCATCAGCAATGATATTCTAGTGCCAGGCACATTGGCCCAGAGCTGATGTCACAGAATCTTGCGAAAGTAAAAATATGCTCAAAAGTGATTCTCAAAAGAGCTGCCGCTGTTTGGCAGAGTGGTGAGGGAGGTGGGGTGTTCTGCCACTTTTCTGTTATCATTTTTTCTGAAATACTGAACTGAATCTTAGCATAGTGCTACAACTATATAGGTATTTGTGGCATGTTTGTGCCTGCTAATACATTATGGCTGAATGTTCATTACACCTATTGAAAATTAATTTCAATTCTATTTTCCAGGCTCCACCATCGCCGATTACTAGAAGGACCAAATGGGGCCAAAATCTAGCCTTTCCTCGCTCCTTTCCTGGGTAGTGAAATAGCAGGTGATCATGTAAGAATGAAGTTGCAACATGTGAGCAGTAGCCAAAGCTCCAAACAGGTCATGCTGGTAGTGGAATGATAAGATACACCGCAATATTTGTTTGTTTACTTATTCACCTAATATATATTTATTCATATCTCATGAATACTGTACAGTTTTCCACCAAGGAATCAGGTAAAATAAAGAAATATCGTTACATCAAAGTAAACATGTTATTTGAAAAAGCATAATTCACGCAGGACAGTACCATGATGAAACATTTTTAGAGAACTAGTCTGCTTCTGACACGAAGTCATGAAAACTGCAAGTTTTGAAGAAACAAAGCTGTAAGGTCAACAAATCTTACCCATAACTAAAAAAATGAGACCACATTTCTGTCGGACCTAATACCACAATTTAATCGGGCAAATTTGAGATACCATATGCTGCTCTAATATTCAATCACTAATTTATGAGTAGATGCACGAAACTCTCAAACATTGCAACACTTTCATGTAAGCTGTAAATTCATATATCAAATTTGTTGACTTTAGACATAGCAGATGGAGTCTGCAGAACTGCGATATCTGTTTCTGGTGCAGAGACGTGGATTATTAAGTTTCGTGGTGTTACTTTTCGTAAACCTGCCAACTAGTTCTTCCTGCAACGAGTAGAATTCTCACATGCCGCAAGCTTAATTCAAATCAGTCCTGTGGTTCTCTCAAAAGTATTTCTGTATTTTGGATGTATTTGAGTAGGAAAATTTACAGAATTAACGGACTTGTACTAGTTATATTTTTAATTTACAGTCGCAAACTGAGTAAGTTTTATTCCTTCAAATTTTGCTATATTCAGCTATATTTAATAAAAATTGATGGCAATAATGTAAAAACTATGATTTCAACATCTTTAAATGTATCATACCTCATCAAATTTGGTTGCATAGTTGCCTAGAAAAACGATTTTACTGTTCATGTGCGTTACAAAGGAGCTACAGAGCTAAATCTCTTTTTAGGCATTGCGTGTGTCGGTATGGTTTGTATTTCTCACACTAATTTTAGAATATTGGATCCGATCTCAAAATTGTTTCCCTTACTACGAAATTCAAGCTTTTCAACTTTGTAGGATATATGGCGTACTGCTCTATGAAAACCACTGTTTGTCACAATTTTGCAGGGTCTGCCAGTGTTAATCTTACGCATAAACATAGACTAAAATGCTATGTGGTTACGGTAAATGGTGTACTTATCTGTGAAGGCCACTATTTGCCACATTTTTGCAGGGACTGCCAGCGTTATTGTGCACTTAAACAGACTAAAATGCTGTGTCGTTTCATCAGGCTGACACAACATTGCAGTGCACACTCATATCAGTCTATTCTCAGGCTTTAGTATCCAATCATTTAATGTGCACTGCTGGAACAGGCACTCCTTTTGCAGTCTTAATGGTATGGTTTCTTGTCCTAGTCGAACCTGTTATTGCCAGGTGTCAACGGTAATCAAGTGTGCCACTGATTTTTTACCTCATGTTTCGTGTGACTGCACCACCAGCTTGACCTGAGAAGCATGTTGGCAGCTACAGTTTGTGTGTTGCAAGTTCTAGTCTGAAGCGTATATGTCACATATATGAAGCATGAATCTAGTCTGTAGTGCAATAAACATATTAAACTGAATACTTTGTGGTTATAGCGCCAATTATTTTGCCACTGCATTTACTGTAGTCCTTATTGCGTACAGTAGAACTCTGGTCAATTGCAAGCACTTTACACACATCATCCTAGCTTCTATAGGCCTTTGCTTGTAGGGACTCGAAAGCAACTGCAAAGAAATATTCTATAGAATTTTGTCTTTAGCATATCTAAAGCAACTCGATAGAAATATTCTATAGAAATTTGTCTTTAGCATCTCTAAAGAAACCCGATAGAAATAATCTATAGAAATTTGTCTTTAGCATCTCTAAAGAAACTCGACGGAAATATTCCATAGAAATTTGTCTTTAGCAACTCTAAAGCAACTCCATAGAAATATTCTATAGGAATTCGTTTATAGCATTTCTAAAGCAACTCGATAGAAATGTTGTATAGAACTGTGTCTTTAGACTTCCTATAAGAATGCGGTGGCCAACTAACTTTTGGAACTCTACAGGAAAATTCTATAGGCAATCGAAATAAATACAATAGAGTTCTTAGAGAAGATTAAAAAGACCCTAGAAAACACATTAAAAATTTTTGTAAGGGTAAAAACAGTTCGTCTGGCGAAACATCCAGAACGCAAGAAAGCCAAGCATATTGTATACTGTCGACTGATTGGCCTACCCAGAAGACGGTACCGGTGTGCCGTGCTACAAGCCAGGGAGGTCGTTCCAGGCGGAAATACGACATGGACGCATATTTCAACTGCCTCTGATGTAGAGAGTTTGCTCGTTACCATAGTATGCCTCCAGGGTAAAGCCGTAACTGTGGTCAGAGATACTGGCTGCAATACTGTAATTGTTCGACGAGGACTCGTTCGGAAGGAAAGCTGATGCCCTAGTAACAAAAAGTCGAGCGTTTCTGTTAGACGGCGCTGTACATCATTTGCCAGAGGCAGTAGTCTTTCTAGACGCGGTCTTCTTCACAGACTTGAGCTTGCCGCTCTGCCAAGTAGAAGACCAAAATGACATTCTGGTGATAGCGCTGCAAAGGGAACGACAGAACGCCCCATGACCAATCTGCCGACACTAAAACCCTAAGCCACCGTTACAAACAAAGCGACTCTCGAGCCCCAGAACGAAATAACGAATCCTAACAACGTTTCTTTGAGATTACCGGTAAAGCAACTGTGACAAACAGTCGGGAGACTCATTATTGATCTGAAGGAGTCTTATATGGAAGCCACAAGCTGTCATGTGGGAAGGAGTTACAACAGTTTGTTGCACTCAGTCAACTGAAGGAGAATGTTCTGAAGATGGCCCAGGAGAGGATTTTCCTAGGTTGTCGAAGAATATCCCAGACGACTAACCTCATTCTCACGAAGGTTTACTGGTCAGGTGTGCAATCTGAAACGAAGAGGTTTGGAGTGGACCATGACAAATTTTTCTTCAATTCAGAGGCTTTACTTTCGAGTAATCCGTATGGGTTTCCTTTGTAGCAATTGTTACGAACGAGTGGATGTCCGATTTTCCCTCTATGAATAGGTTCGCGAAGTGTTGCGATGTCTGCGAACTAACTGGTTCTCGTCACTTAGTCCGCCGTGCCCCGATTCACACCTTACCTGTTAGTGAAACACCTTTGTCCCGCGTGGGCGTTGACATCGTTGGCACCGCCGCAATCGGCCCTATCGGCGCCGACGACATCGTGGGACAAAATTACTTTGGCGAAACAACCTAACCGCAAGAAAAATCCGAGAGATAACTTCAGTTTGTACTTTAAAAACGCTTACATGTGAACTCTTCTCTGACTGTTGCCGCAGGTCTCTTATACGTAGTATGACGAACTAAGTGCTCCGTGTTACGTGTTACGTGCGTTGATTTGCCACGTCGTACATCACCACCTCGTCATTCTTGGACTGTAGGGAAGTGCAGTAGGAGGACTAATTTGGAGTCCGCAGGCATCGGAATCGGTTTTCGCGTCGATGTACGGGGCCGATAAGCGCGAGTGTGCGCGTGATTGCTGCGCGGGTTTCCGCGATATCGGCTCTAGCGACGGGGCCGACAAGTTGAGCGGGACAACAGGAGGGTATTCAAAGAGTCCATGTAGTGGACTGTCCCTTTCGGCCGCTGCTGATTGGCTACGGCCGCTCGTCTCCTCCTCTCTCCTACAGCTACATTCAATCAGCACCGGCAGAAATGGGCAGTCTACTAGGTAGCCTCTTACATATTACCCCCCCCCCCCCAGGATAAGCTCTCGCTGGGCACTGCGGATCGAGCGGCGGGCCACGTACCGACGTCCCCGGTCCTGCCCCTACTGAACCGCGACTCGCCCCGGCTTAGAGCGCTTCCCTTAGAGGTTACCTGTTGGATCCTGCCGTGGCCGGCCTTCGCCCTTGCTACTGACGCTTCCGAGCCAAGCGGTGTTGCGCCGTTGATTGCCGCGCTGACCTGTCAAGGCCAAGCTGCGCAACGGCTCCTGTGTCGCCGAGATAGGCCGCGCTACAGCGTTCATCGCCGTTCTTCACCCGCCGAGGCCAGGCTACGCGCCCGCACCCCTGACGGTCGAAACGACTTGCGGTTGAGCTACGCCCCAGCGAAAGCCACGCCACCACTGCAGCTCGAATCTTCCACCATTGGAACTGTGACTGGTGCATAAGCTGAACTAGAGCGGCAAACGTTTTGCACTATGCACTGTCTCTGTTTATCCTTACATGTTTCTGTGTACAGTCTTATGTCTGCGGTCCGTGTATAAGTTCGTTCCTCTCTCTTTTGGCTGATACCTTAGTACGTCTGGCTGATATGAGCCCACACATTTGCCCACATTAAGCAATGAACAAGGGAAACCTAAATATGATATTGCACTAGTTGGTACTTCCTTGAAACGTGGTCCTGCGCGAGGCAAATGAAATGAAAACAAGAAGGGACAGGAAAAGCGCCAACTTGCTACTGAATTTATTACACAGAAACACCAGATTTTACACAAACACGACTGATATGCGTAAGACCATGAAGTGCACTACACTTGTAAAAATAAAAGGATAGATTTTATTAACACTTTCGGCTTGTCCACTGATAATTTTGTCTTTAGAGCACCTTCATTTCTTTTAACGACAAACTGTTTGCTAAAAAAAAAAGAAGTCTATTTCCATATTCTCATGTATCGGTCCTGTTTGATAGTACATTTGCCTTTCGTGTATTGACCGTATTTTAGAGCGCGATTCGTATGGACACAATCCTCAAGATATTTATATACGTTGACGATTTCATGTTGGTTTCGAAAAGTTCTAACCCTGTGACCGTTGTAATAAACGTACACTCACCAAGGATAAAATATAGATAATATAAGATATAGTATTTGCCTTCCTCTTGAATAATGTTTTTATTGAGTAATAAGAATATGGTATTATTTGTCTGCTTAAAGATACTTTTATATTTATTTTACCCCTGGCGAGTGCACATTTTTTGCACCAGCATGCTTCCCCGCCAGACGAGTTTTCGTCAAATACTTGCCAACTCTATGTCTATGTCTCGTGATGTATATTCGACTTTATCCTTACTCAAAGAGCATGGAAAAGGTCCTTCACCCGTGGACTACCTTCGAACACGCGTCTGCGGTTTTTAGATATCAGCCGTACCCTGGGCGAGCGACATGTTTGCTAGCAATATAGCCTCCCAGCGCGAAAGGTTTGACTCCCCTTCGATTCCGCGAACTCAAAACTAGTGAAAAGGGCCATATCGACGATGTGTCTCCAGTCTGCGCTCATGATGGAAGAGAGATTTCACTTGCAAGAACCGTCGTCGGTTGCAGCTGGCTTCCCTACTTAGGTCCTAACAGTGTGTCCGAGATGCTGCTCCAGAGGTTAAAGGACGTTAGCAGAGGGCCCGGTCTGCTACACAGAAATAATAGAAGACCGCAAGTTGTGCCATATGCACACAAGATCTCGCACAGCCTAAAAACGTTGCGAATCGGCACGACGTACCTGTAGTTTGTTTCGCGCCCCCTAAGCTGTCGAGGCCCTGCGCCCGCATTGCCTCTCGAAGGGCCAAGCTTGCGTGCGCAAAGAGCCTGCGTGAGCAACCAAGCACACCGGGCCTTTTCTGCCCTGTGCCGTCCCCACCATTTGCGAGATACCTCTGAGTTGCGGTCGAGTGCATATCGTCCAAACTGGACGTTGCGCCAACGATTGATTAAGGAAGCGCAGCCGGTGAAAAATGGAGCGGGTTCGCGCGTACCCTTGCACCGAGTCTCGTGCGGATGCGTGCCGCAACTTGGGAATGCGCGTCTGCTGGGCAAGAGACGGGATTCGCTGGCACGTGAATTGCTGGAAGCGTATAATACAAATAAAAAAAGTTGCACGATGCTTGTTTGAGTGTCCACTTCGTCTCGTTGCACAATACCAATTTTGAGATTCCCTATGCTGATATTTTTATCTTGATGGCATGTTTGTCGGGCCGAACCGAGATAAGGGGTTCTTTTTTTTACACGTGTACTGCACGTCGTGGGTTTGCGCATGTCAATCCCGTTTGATTTGTTAAAGCAGAAGCACGCAATTTTATGCAGTTGCAAGTTAGCGCTCTTTCTTTCCTTTCTTCTTTCCGCTTAATTATCCGTGCGCCAGAACGACATTTCGAGAAGCCTAAACAGTGGCTCTGCGGTAGCAAGCGGTCATATGACCTACCTGTGTGTATCGGGTAAAGTCCGGTGAGAAGGGCGCTTCTGGTGGCCGTGCTCGAGGACTGTGTGTAGTGTTGCGCTAGCGCCAGTCCGTCTGCGGCCAGCGCATCCAGGTTGGGCGTGAGCAGCTGCCGTGAACCGTGGTGACCCACGTCCGCCCAGCCCTGCGGCGCCGACGGCAATAGCGCCTTAGGACTACAGAAACGCTGGTACTCTCCGCCTGCTCTTAAGAGTTGACAAAAACGCACAAAAAGAAAGCTTAGAACATCGATGTTCTCGCTGCAGCTCAGTAGTCAGGGACCGTATGCAGATTTTATCAATTTCTAACGTTATTACTAACAGTAAGCTTCTCCTGAATTATGTCGATATAAAGTGTGCGTACAGAGCGAGAACCAAGCGCCAGTTAGGATGGAATCCTAAGGAAATGGTTAGCTTTTATGACATACTCAATTATTGTTTCTTTCGTACTCTTTTCGGGCTCTACTAGACGCACGTTTCCCGGAACAGCTAATTCAGTCCACGGACGAGCCTGTCCTGGTTTAACAGCAGCAAGTTGCGGTGCAAGTGACAAACTTTGAGATTCAGTGGCACTGAGCCACGCCACTGTGCCTTTTGGAGTGGATCAGCAATTTAGTCTTAAGAGTTCGGCCGGTTGCACTAGATAGTTGAGCGCTGTAGGTAGAGCACTAAAGAAAGGAGAGCAACACAGACGTTCACTATCATGTGGCGGCTTATTCGTAGGAAAATATGTGCATACATGATGAAAGGCGGGAAGGTGTTAATCCACATGTTTTAGAGCGCAGCTCTCAAGCGCCTGTTCCTCCGGCGTGCGTCGGCGTTGTCCCTCGTAAAGGCCGATCCACACGACGGACCAAGTCCGCGGGCCGATCGGTCACGTGATGCGACGTCACGGCCCGCCGCGGTCCGGTCCGGCGCAGAGCACATCCACACGGCGGACCGCCATAGCAGACGGCAGAGCGGACCAACCAGCTACACTCTCGGCCAGAGTGTTATCGTTGTCATCATTCCGGCTCGAGTCCCACAAAGCCGCGAACTGCTCAACGAGGCATGCAAGATGAAAAAAACCTCCTCGTCACTCCAAGAGGACACGGTGTTCATAAAATATATCCGCTGCACGCACGTGTAGGCGGAATGGCGGACATGAAACGACTGGCTCGACTGGCTTTTGCTGAGCCGAAAACTAGATTAGATTTGGCTGAAGACACTCTGTTGCCGGACAACATTCGTTGGCTAAGCCAAAATTGCTGCGGTTTGCATGCGGTCCGCCGCCAATACGGAAGCGGGAAAAGCCTCGGCGATATGTTGGACCGTGAGGGCCGCGGTCTTGCGCGGGCCAACGGCGGTACGCACGAACTGGTGACGTCCTATCACGTGATGCGCGGACCGCGGTCCAAAAGAGCAATTTGGTCCGTCGTGTGGATCGGCCTTAACCAGCGAAGGATGAAAGCGATCGCGCAGCGCAGCAGCAGATGAAAAACGGCGGCAGCGAAGAGAGCGCGTTGGGAAAGCGGAGGAGGAGGGAGCAGCGGAACCATGAGGCGGAAAGTGTTGTGGCGCGCAAAACGAGCTTTGCGGCGACGATGGTTACGAGATGGCGCAAGAG
This sequence comes from Dermacentor albipictus, assembly GCF_038994185.2. NCBI lineage: Eukaryota > Metazoa > Arthropoda > Arachnida > Ixodida > Ixodidae > Dermacentor > Dermacentor albipictus. The sequence continues at coordinate 3,577,185 of NW_027225570.1, read as the reverse complement.
TAGCGCAATCTCGAAAACAAAGCACTGCGTGAAACAAAGCACTGCGTGATTGGAGGTCTGTTTGCGGCGGCTGCTGCGAATCGCGCCCACGTGCCACCTACAGGCTGCCTCTCGCGATCTTCCGATTAGTGGGGCAGTCGCGCCACAAATCGCTCCGCTTTCAACGGGCTGCACGAGACAGATTGCTCGCGCCAGGCAATACATGGCGAAATGAAAACACGTATACAGCTTCGCTCAAATTTCGCATTAGTGAGTAGTGTAATCATCGGTTATTTTTTGTCTATTAAAAAACCACCAATTGATAGCGTCTGCGTTCTTCGTGTTCCTGTGGTCCTGTAGCTAGCGCTCTTTCGTAGTATGGTGATGCAGAAATTCAACCTGTCGTGCGAACTGCCTTTGCAACACTTTGGCACTTTCCCCTTCGTGGGGTCTGTTGCCGCGAGCACGGCCTGTGTGAGCAATCCGTCAGGGCAAAAAGGAAAGGAACAGTGAATATTGCCACGAGCGTACCACTTATGGAGCAAGAAAGTAGCCGCTCTTGCTAACTTTGTTGCTGCATACTGCACCTGTCGCGCCTGTACTGCTGCGGCTGCCTGGCTGATTGCCAACTGATTTTGTGGCCGTTTGATCAACACAAGCCTGTAAACACATTTACATACAAAGGCAAACGAAATAATACATCACCAGAAGTAACGTTGTACGCCTTCGTTTACGTTACAGCGTGCACGAACCTCATTTATTCTTCTTGGAGGAGTTCAGGCGTATAACTGTTCAATCGTCTTTTTATCCTCTATATAAAATACAGTTCCGAAAATTCTTCATGTATAGTAAACTTTATGTATAAAGCAATAATGGTGCGCTTCTTATAAGCGAGAGTCGCCGAAGATGAAAGTTTGACAAAGAAGCAGTTAAGACTGCGTCTGCCGGCACATAACGAATGACCCCTTTCACGCCTACCAGTGTCACGGGGTTGTCAGCAGTGGAAGGGCAGCGCATCGGGCGACTGCGAGGAAGTTGCGGAGTTCAGAACCCACCATCCTATCAACTTGGGTCAGCGGGTACATGCTTGCAAACGCGAAACGAAGTTATAAGAGATATCATATTACTAGACAAAAGCAGGAATGTTGTGGCCAGGTAATTGATCGAGCTTTACGTTATCAACGCAATTGGTAAAAAGGGTTTTAGTGAGAGTTTTGTTGCTTTTTATTTAACAAGGAATTATGGTTCATGTGCGCTGCAACTTAAACAACGTTGTGGTATCTTGCTTGTTTCGCTTCCCGTTGTGTGTGAATACTGGTATATTGATTTTTTTTGCGAAGACTGCTGAAATGCCTAATCATAGAGTATTAAAGGTAAGAATGCGTTTTTTTCCAAGCCCCATTATTGTGAATGACGGGCATCTGGAAACACGTTTCGTGTGCTAATTACATTGTTCGCTAATTAAATGAGCTAAGTATTCTCATTATTTAGTACTGTTACGCAGTTATTGACAATGTAAAACTTGCAGCTACTGTTAAGGCGATGTCGTATCAGTTTTAAAAACGTTGATTTTAAACATCGCCAGAATACACACGGACAAGGACGAGTACAGGACCAGCCTTGCTCTTCCTTGTCCATGTGTATTTTGGCGCTGTTTAAAGTGAAATACCCGTACCAACAAGCTCGCACCCAACCCCTTCTATTTTAAATCGTATCAAAGCTGCCGCACGAGAAAGTTTCTCAGTTTTTCGATGGGAAGCTGAAGTTCAGCGCTTCAGGAGCACAGGAAAACACATCTATGAGGAATGACAGCTGTTCACGTCTTCTGGCATGTTCTGGTCTGTGGCACGTCAGACGAAGCGCCTTTCTTATTTTGAAGTGCTGATTACATATCGTGGCCTGCCCTTGGATGTTGTCGGCAGCGCAGAAAGTTGGCTATCAGGTATCATTCGCAAGCTCGATGTTACCATAAACGGTCACCGAAAGGCGCAATTATCACTTTATCAGCAGCGGCAGGCATGCGCGAAAAGAAAAGAAAAAAAAAGAAAGATGATAACATTGAACAAAGGAGTTCGTACTTCGTCTAACAGAAAAAAAGGAAAAAAGCCAAGGCAAATATGTTGTCAGCAGCCACGTAAATGCGCAAGTAATTACACTATTTAGTTGACTTAAAAAATCAGCCAGGAAGTTGGAACACTTAACCTGCTTCAGGTTGTCTGCAGTTCCCTTTAGTTCAGTTCGTAAAAAAAAAAACGCATTTTTATTCCGAGCGAACTCTTCTTAGGAATCTTTCGCAGTCGTTTCAGAAACACCCGGTATATTGGAACTGTTGAAGTGGCAATGAAACAAGTCCGTAGCAGCGCTTTGTTGTCTCTTCTAAGTGGAATCTCTTCTGCGCCCAACATGTACGTTTGTAGACATCACCAACTAGCCCAACGCCGCACTATATTGTAAGCCACGTTTAGCAGAAAACCACGTTTAGCAGAAAGCCCATGGCGGCCGCTTTTTTTCTCAATTATTGTCGTTTCTTGTTTTCGTGTCTCTCCTGGTGATGCTTCAGGAAGTGCATTATAAATTGACGGCTTTACGATATGCATACGCCCTTAGTAAGCCCGAGAATATGAAATTAGGGATGATGCTGGCCTTGAGGGTGTGCATTCAACCGAGATGGTAAATTATATATATACACATAGAACAATAATGAGTGTGCTATTGCGACCTTAAGGTTGCTGCTGATGTTCTGCCGGACGTTTTTTTAGTGTTGGCATTTGTTCGTAGGCAGCAACTTCTTTGTGTGATCTTTCGTGGATCATTTAGATTTAGTCGTGCAGTATTTGTACGATACAGACACAGTATTCGAAACGTGACACTCACCAAGTCATCGGCGACAATGACGACAATGTGCGGTCTCTGCGAAGCATCGGCTGCCGCTCCTAATGCCACAAATGCAAGCAGGCCTGGAAGATGCATTCCGCTGAAACGGAGACACGACAGAGGAAAAAAAAATTGAGGATGTTTACACTTCGCCTTTAATAGTGGAACGCGATAGTATTGAAAGATACCTGACTGCATGTCAGGCTTCCATGCGACTGCAACGTATGTAACCGTAATTTTTACCGGGAAACGCTCCCGGCGAACGCTATGCACGAAGGCGGCCTTTCTGCTACAAATGCGGCCCCTCGCGTGGGGAGCTATGCGGCGGAGGTGAGCGCCATCTGTAAGTTTCAAGGAAATGGCCACGCCGCTCCGTAGACTCCGAGATATTCACGCGCCGGCGAGAAAATGGTGGACGATGTATGGTAGAAACGCTGAAAAAGGGGCTTGTTTCAGTGTTTGCGTAAGAGAATTATGTTTTCTCGTATGTTCAAATTACACACCGACGCTATTATGGCTCTAGGCTGTGTGTATCAGTAGTACATTAAAATTTTTCTACGTATTTTACCTTGAGAAATATTCCTTGCGCCAAATGGTGGGCCTGGGTATGGGTGGTTCCAAAATCTTCTTGCCGAAACTACATCCGAGGCTGGACGCCGATGCCAGATTTTCTGCGACACGGGGCCCTTAAAGGGCAACTCCGGCGATTCTTCGATTTCAACGGATGTCGATGAAATTCGCTGGGTGCATTCCTTTGCACACTTCCGTCATGTCTTCAAAGAATCAGGCTCGAGAGTTGCACAGATTTTTTTAGAAATAAATTTAAATAATTGCCTCAAACACCATACATTACCTGCTCCTCAGTTACAGGCAACGTTGTGTATGACGTCAGGGGAGGGACACTGAGAGCATGCCGGGAAAATGCCAATGACAGCGACGAGAGCGTGGAGGAGTTGACGATCGTGAGCTTGTGTTTCGCGTGAGAAGTAGCTCTCACGAGAATTCGCGTTCTCTGTGGACGGGCAAGTGATGGGAAGTGGCAAGTGGCTGCACGAACTTCAGCCCTGGCGATCTGCACACACATTTTGAGCCTATGACGATCGCGTTCAGCCGAGGTTAAACTTATATGTCATAGGGACGTAGTTCATGAGTCTGCTACTGGTGTACCTTAATCACTGACCTGAAGCTTATTAAGCCATCAGGATGAAGAAAACTACTTCTGTTGGTCAGTTTTCCCATACGGTTTTGAAATAAACCATTCCTCATTTCGTACAGGGCACACGCAAAAAGCGAGAAGCGACGACACGGTGCAGTATCGACATCACTACGTTGCCATTTTCGACGGAAAGCTGCCCGCCACAGTCACCGGCACTTCCCTAAATTAGGTGCGACTACGAAGATGGGTGTATTTCTACGTGTTGTCCTGCCCACTCATTATTTAGCTTCCGAGGTGCACTGCTTGCCTCGTATCCCAAATGGGCAGCGAGCGTTGGCCCCTTGCATATAGCAGCGTAAACAACGGCCTCGTTCAGCTGCCAACAGTGTCGATGGACGTCAGACTCTGCAGTTTTGCAAGACGCGTAGCACCACCTGCCGCTGCGAAGAGGCAGTAATTGAGTAGTGCGAAGCCTGACTCCCTCGCTAAGTTGTCCATGTAGCTCTGCGAAACAACGATTTAACTAGATTTTGGTCCACATTGCGAGTATTTTGCGCATTTAACACCCAGACAGAGAGCTATGAATTTCTAGGCTAGTCGGACGCGCCGCTGAACTGCCATAAAGCGCTTGCTGGCTCACTCTTCAGACTGAGGGCAGAAACCACGGAGACCGCGATAGGTCGTCGCGCTACGAAGAAACGCCGCAATCGACGCGGCTGTTGTGTTGTAAATTGCGATGAACCTGAAGGACGGAACAACAACGTTCAGTATTACCGATTTCCATCGCGATCGTATGAAGGGGAAATGAGAGAGCGCTGGATACGGGCTGTTCAACCTGTTGGGTAATCGGGTTACTTGCATTTCCCACAACACAGCGGCTCGCATGAGAAAGTGCGACAATTTTGTTGTTCGTTAATTGTGTTGCGTAGCCCTGACAGAGGACCGTGGTAACCAAGCGAAAACTCAAGAATCTGCAGCCGCCACTTCGTTGGTAAGAGAAAAAATTACGTTGCGAACCATCCTGCTTATGTGCCATCGAAATCTCCACCTCTTAACAGACGTCCGCCTCCGCTTGATTCAACAAGTGGAACGGAGAGATTTGGCAGGTCAGCTTAACCAAACATTTTCGTCCGTTTATGAATTCAAAATCCTGTTCTAGAGCATCGTTGTATCGCGAGATCATTTCTACTTTAGGTATATTGTTGCGTGCAGCTACAGAACTGGGAAACGCTTGGTTGAGATGTGGTACACACAGAGTTCAGACCCATGTTCTGAAATCCCTGTCGGACGACTGCCTGGATCATCGCAATGGTGGTTGATGGTGGATCGGGAGGCGTCATGGAGAAAGCTGGCGAACAGGTGGCCTCGAGTTCGCGGCGAACAATACTGGTGACGTCGTCACAGGTGGTGGTCTGACGTGGTCGACCCTCACATGTCGACGTAGCAGCAGTGTTGGGTAGCCGTGTGATGTGGTGTGTAATACGGCGGCTCTTAGCTTGCTCAAGGCGACGGCATTCTTTGATGATGGCGTCGATAGTCGAGACGTTGCCGAAAACAAGCAAATTGAAGGCGTCGTCGGCGATGCCTTTTAGAATATGTGACACTTTATCGGCTTCGGACATACCATCTTCAGCTTTGCGGCATAGAGCTAAGACGTCGAGGATGTAGGAAACGTACGGCTCCATAGATGACTGTACACGAGACGCAAGAGCCTTTCTCGCGGCAGCCTTGCGCCCAATGGGGTCGCCGTACAGTTCCCGTAGCTTCTCTTTGAAATTGTCCCAACTAGTTATCTCGTCGTCATGCATTTGGTGCCACACGCGTGGGGTGCCGCCGATATAAAAGATGACATTGGCGAGCATAATCGTTGGGTCCCACCTGTTATTAGCACTGGCGTGTTCATAGAGTTTGATCCAGTCGTCAACATCCTGGCCCTCCAGGCCAGAGAACACACCTGGGTCGCTATGTGGGGCGACCGTGACGATTGGAGCAGTGGGACATGCCGAAGCCGTTGCAGAGGTGGGCGCGTCACCGGGAGGCATGGTGACAAGCTCGGTGTGGTGGTAGGGAAAACGTTTAATTACTGCACGAGAGTTTGGGAGCCACAGAGTGGCCCCGCTACAGGGTCGGCGTCCCTAGTCCGGGACATCGCATGACAATGCCCCGTCTCTCGCCCGTTTCACCAGAGCCCTTTGGGACTCAAGCGAGGAGCAGTTGAGGAGGGCAGTCTCCCATGCCTCTCTGGAAGGGGTAGCGGAAGGGGGGAGGTGGGGATTTTGAGTACTAGCCCACACCATGTGGAAGATATCACATGTCTCCCCACAGTGCGGGCATCGCCCATCCGTGTTAGGATCGTAATACTTTAAGATTCCAGGACAGAGCAGAGTACCTGTCTACAGGCGCCTTAACGTTCGCTCCTCCGTCTTACTCAGCCCCTTGGCAGGGGCCGGGAAAAGGCGGTGGTTGTCGCTATAATGCGTCATTATTTCCCTGAATCGCAGCAGCGGCTGGTTAGTCTCCGAGCCAGAAGAGCTGGGATGAGAAGCCCGGTAAACAAGCGCTCGGGCAGCCACGTCAGCGGCCTCATTACCTCGCACGCCCTGATGGCCAGGAGCCCAAATGATTCTTTTCGGTGTTGGATCAGTGGCAGTCCGTCTTAGAATGCAAGCAGCTAAAGGGGAGATCTCCCCAGCGAAGTAATGATCACATGCTTTTCGGGAGTCTGTAATGATGATTCTCGAATTGGCGTGGGCGGCAGCAAGCGCTATCGCTACTTCCTCGGCTCGCATTGAATTCGGGGCTCGAAAAGAGAGTTCATCGACGTGCATTTCTTGGTGAACAACAGCGGCCGTGTGAAATCCCGTGGGCGACGGCCCTGCTACGTCTACATAATATACACCGGGTCGGGAGCCGTGTTGTCTCTGAAGAGCCCCAGCCCGCGCTTGTCTTCTGTTTTCGTGCATGTCGGTGTCCATGTTACGGGGGAGCGGGTAGACCCAGAGCATATAGCGCCACAGTACTGGGATACGGTCCGTCTCCTCTGGAGTGCAGTCGTGTTGGATGTGTAAGCAGTTTAGCAGGTGGCGCCCAGGGGCCGTCTGCATGAGCCGCATGTATTTGTTCACGAGGTGGGCCTCCCGCAGCTCCTGGTTGGAGTTTAGCACCCCCAATGCCTTCAGTTTGGCATTAGAGGTAGCCACGGGAAGATCCAGGGCTCGCTTAGTTGCCTTGCGGATGATGGCGTCTATTCGCGCCTCGTCTTGCTTAGTAGCGCGGAGATATGGCACGGCGTAGAAGATTCGGCTAGTCACGAAGGCATAGACGAGCCGAAGCGCGTCCCTGCCCCGCAGACCGCCCCGCTTGTTGGAAATGCGGGCGATCATACGCCGTACCTGTTCGCCTAGTCTCTTGAGTTTAACAATGGTGGAGTCCGGTCTGAGTCTGTGGTGAATGAAAAGGCCCAGAATACGGAGCTCCTCCACCTCTCTAATAGGACCTTCTGACAGAGAGATGTGAATTGCTGTTCTATCCTTTGGGTTCGCTCTGACATGCAGAAGCGCTGATTTCGCTGGAGCACATTGGAGCCCACAGTCCATAGCATACGCATCGACTATGGAAGCAGCCTGCTGAAGGCGGGCCTCCATGTCCCCCAGGCTCCCCTCAGTGGTCCAAATTGTAATGTCATCTGCATATAACGCGTGTTGAATGCCTTCCACCCGGGCCAGTTGGCTTGGGAGGCGCATCATAGCTATGTTGAACAGGAGCGGTGATAACACCGCTCCCTGAGGGGTACCCCGTGTTCCCATCATGTAAGGGCCGTATTCCTCGCCCTCAATCCGAAGGAAGGCCTGGCGATTAGTCAAGAAATCTCTCACATATGCGTAGGCCCTAGCCCCGCAATCGGTATAACTCAAGTTGGCCAGGATGCTTCCGTGTTAACATTGTCGAAAGCCCCTTTCAGATCAAGGGCGAGGATGGCTTTGTCATTGTGTTGCATAGTTGTGGGTCGTATAACATCCCTGTGCAGCTGGAGAAGGACATCCTGTGCAGACATGTGGGGCGAAACCCGAACAGGGTGACTGCAAAGAAGCCCTTACTCTCCAGGTATGGAGAGAGGTGATCCCGAACCATCGTCTCCATAAGCTTGCCCGCACATGAGGTCAGTCATATGGGCCTCAGGTTGTCCGTATTCATGGCCTTACCTGTTTTAGGGATAAACGTCACAAGTGACGTTTTCCACTTGGGAGGGAGTGGACGCCCGTCCCAGATCTGGTTGATGTATTCTAATAAATGGAGGAAGGCTGGGCCCGGTTGGTTCGCCAACAGGTTCACTTTTATGTGATCCCGTCCCGGAGCCGTACCCCGGCGCATTTTGGCTAAGGCCGCCTTAAGGTCGTGCAACTCAAAAGGGGCATCAAGTGTTTCATTAGGCCTGCCAGAGTATATGTACTCAGGCCCAGGCGGGTCCTCCGTACGACAGAGATATCTGTCGCACAGAGTGTCCGCAAGTTGCGCCGTCGTACCTTGATACCCTTGCAGAGCCCGCCGGAGCTGCTTTTGCGTCTCCCCTCTCGTTTCGGAGGGGTCGATCAGACTGCGAAAGAGACGCCACGTCCCCTTCTAGCTCATCTGATGAGCTGCGGCGTCGCAGCGTGCTATCCAATTTGAATCTGAGACTTCGGCAGCATACGTTGCAGCCTGCTTTGTGAGTTTGGCTATGCGGTCGCGTAATTTGCGATTAGTTTTCTGCTTTTTCCAACGTTTAGTTAAGCTCCGGCGCGCACAAATGCAGGAGGTGGGTGTCCACTGTGGGGATATCTTCGGCGGTTTGTAGTGTTGTGACGTGTTGTTTCTGAATGTTGTATATGTGGTTAGCCCACTCTGCGTAGCCGCCGGAAAATAGTACGGGAGGGATAGTGTGATTTCGGAATTTGTGCCAATCGGTCAGCTTGGCCTGACCCCATTTTTTGCGCGCTGCCTTCGCCATGAGTGTAATCCAGAGAAGGAGGTGATCGCTGCCTAGAGAATCTCCCAAGTTCTCCCAAGCAGCCACTCTAGCATTTTTAACGAGAGAAAGGTCGGGGCACGTGTCGCGGGTTACCGAAATCCCCACTCGGGTGGGATACGCCGGGTCCGTGAGCAACGTGAGGCTGAGGGTAGAGATGAGCTCCGCCAGCTTACGTCATCTTGCCTGTTCGAAGTGGTAGCCCCAATGAAGGTTGGGAGCATTGAAGTCTCCAGCGATCACGAGAGGCTCTTTGGCTGCCATTTTTATCGCGCGAAGGAAGATTTCACTAAAAGTTACGCGCGGCTTATGCGGAGGGCAGTATATGTTGAGGATATGTATTGACGGGTCGCGGCGTCTGAGAGGCAGTACCCGGACCATTGTATATTCTTGCTCGGTACTCAAGTCTAAGTCGACCTGAACCACGGTGTAAGCTTTATTCACCAAGATGCACGTAGAGGCGCCCCCCTGAAAGGTGCTGTAGCCTGATAGTTTAGCGTCTATGCCGGGCTCCTGCAGGGCAATGAGTGCCGGCATGTCTCCTAGGGAATGCAGGTAGAGCTGGAGCTGTGACCGTTTTTTCAAAGCTCTGAAACCCCTGCAGTTCCATTGGATAATCTGGAATTTTTCAAGGTTTTTATCATTCCTATTTGATCTGCTAGCCATCTTGTTCTATTTATTTACGGGCGAGTGGACTAGCTCTGGCCGGGAGCCAGCGCAACCCCAGCGAGGGGATGCAACGACCCACCAGCTGCAGAGCCTGAACCATGTTCCTCCGCTGCCTGGCGGGAGGCTGTCTTACGTTTGAGGTGAGGGGATTCGCAGCTAGCGGCGTTCTTAATTTTGGTGCTGACCCAGGGCTGCACGGCTTTAAGGACCGAGTCAGTGACCTCGGCCATAAGGTCGGGAAGTGCTTGCGTTAGAGCTGCCTTGAACATGTCCTGGAAGGACTCGCGGACTGCTCACATGATTTGATTCGGGAGGGCCGCCCCTTGCTCCTCCAGTTGCTCGGTCTGGCGCTGCAGTGCCTCTTGGCCGGCGACGCGACCAGCAGATCCAACTACCGTGTCCCCGCACTGCCGGGAGACGCTAGTGAGGCAAGTTGTTACGGATGATCCGTCATCCTCGTCATCTGGCTCAGCTTTTTGCATTGGTTCGGATGACCCCGCCTGTTTGGCCTCTAATTCTTGAATTTTGCGCACTAGAATTTGGTTTTGGCGCCTGAGCTCTTCTACCTGCTGCTGTAGGGCGGTTTCGGTAGGGAAGGGACGGGTAGGGGGCCCGGAGACTGCCCTATTCCAACTGCTCACCTGTGGTTGGACGGGTGCCAAGGGCGGGAAGTCCCTGGCGTTGAGGACCGGGGGCACCACCTGGGTCGAGGACCTGACAGGTTTCGATGTGCCGGGTTTGGCCTTGGTTTCCTGATTGACTGGCGCTTTCTTGGCCTTGGGCGGAGGAGCCTGCTTGAGCCCCGTCTTTGTCTTCGGTTTGGATCCGGATGGGGAGCTCGGTTTGATGGCTCTCCGGAACCGCCTGGCACAGCCAAGAGCTCCGGTAGGGTGGCCGCCTCCGCAGATGAGACACCTCGGAACACAGTCATGTTCTGCTGGGCCGTCAGGAGTGGCATCAGGAATCTGGACTCCGCAGCGTTTGCAGCGTCCCGGCTGCGGTCGCGGGCACGTATCGGCCCGATGGCCCACTGTGCCACAGCGGTGGCTTGCTGGCACTGTTTTCTTGTACAGGCGAACAGGGAGCCGTTCGTAGCTGTACAACACCGTCCGCGGCACCTTGGTCCCCGCGAAGGTGATCACTGCAACCGGGGTTCCCCCTAGCTTGCGCACAGACACCACATTTTGTTCCACACTGAGTTTTCGTTTAACGCTTTCAGAGGTTTCGTCTGGCGAAACAGTCACGACGCCTCGACAGAACGCTCCGGAGAGTTTAGCGTGTCCCCGGAACGGTAGCTCGCGTTCCCCTATCGGCGTCGACAGGTTTCAGTGCACATAGAAGGACGTTTTGGTCCCAAACAGGCCACACCTCAAGTCCAGCATTTGCGTCGTCCCCGAGGATGCTGCGGACTGCATCGCCGGCTCGTCCAGGACCAAAAGTTGCCTTGAGGTCGACCGTGTTTCTTGGTTTCAGCACCACGACGATGTCATCTTTTGCGATGCGCGGCGTGTTCTGCGGCCGCCACCGGAGTTGCTTGGAGCTCGTCGAGGCTGCGTTCAGCGCACTCCCGCCCTGCGTATGCGCAGAGCTAGCCGGCGCCTGTTGCTGGGTGGCACCAGCACCAGCGTCCCTCGATGCCGCCGCTGCGTTCTTCTTTCCGCGCCAGACGCGGACCATATCTTGGAGGTAATCGTCCTCGGTTGGTAGAGGATCCTCGCCTTGAGTCGTATCCTCGGATTGATGGGTATCCATTGTTACGATCTGCAAGGACTGCGGGTCGTATCCGGTGACTTGATTTAGAGCCGCCAGAGCCGAGGGATCCCCAACCGGGGCCATCGCAGGCCCCGGAGCCGTTAGGCTTAGCACCATCGCGGCGTGACGAAGGCTTCAAATGGCCGAAAAGTGGTCAAAATTGGCCCCTCTTTAACAAACGTGGTGTAGACGGGTGCCGCTGAGGTTCCTGGAGACGATGATACCAGGCTTGCAGGGGTAAAAGTTGGGGTATCGCAATTGATTGCGATCTGTCACGGAGCCGACGCGGTATGCGACCGCTCCCGTCACCGACCCTTGCCGGCGTCCAAGCTCGGTGTGCCGACCACTTCTGAGTTCCGTGGTGTGGACGGAGATCGCTGACCTCCACCAGAACGTTGCGTGTGGAAAGACACAGACAGAAGAGACTATTTACAGGCTATTTACACAGGAGCCAGGCAGCCAGGCTGACACTCGCTCGCGCCAAGTGGACCGACCAACTTCGTCGTTGTTCTCGCGGCGGCTCGTTTCTTGAGCATCGCTTGAGCGTATCGTAATATTATTGTGTGTCCTGCGCCGATACAACAAGCCCGCTTCGCGATGTGCTGAGCCTGCTCGACTGCGTTTTTCAAATGTGAGCAATAAAGTTGCTGTAGGAGCACTGGATGAGTAATTGCGAAGTCGCGCACATGTGGAAAGAAGAAAACGTCGCGTTTATTTATATTTATCTGTGCGCGCTTGTTGCTCAAAGCATCTGCGAAAAGTTCAATTAAGGTATTGAGCGATGCTGTAGCTACTTCGAGAAAGAAAGATGCAGCGCGTAGGCACTGTAGGAAGCTTACTCTTGGTGTGATCGCACGCTGTTTGCTGCCTTGGAAAACGGTTTCTGTTTGCTGCCCTGGAAAAGGCTATGAAAAGATTTACTCTCTGTAAATAATTGCGAGATAAAACATTACGATAAAATACATAAAAATATAGGAGATACTTAAGTCTTGTGTTCAGGACATATTCAATATTGACACGTGTACTTATCTTTATCGGGCAACCACGTTTCGCCGCTTAACAACTGTAATCGCAGAGCGAGGGACGCGCCTGCATGTATCCGACGTTTCTGGAAAGTTATCGACGCTTCTATCCGCGTGTCTGTTGTCGCCGAACCTTGTGTTATCAGATTTCATCGCGTGACACGAATGGTGTAGAACTTTGTGGAAGACACGCGGGTCCCATCAGTTAATCTAGAACATTCGATGACTGATCTATAAAAGCCGACGCGCTTGACCCGCTGATCAGATTTTCGACGATCGCCGAGCGTGTTCGCCGCTATCGTTGCGCTATAAGTGTAGCCTGTTTTGTGGGCACAGGTTCGCCCAATAAAAGTTAGTTTTCTTGTTCACAGTATTGCTACTGTCTTATTCAACGTCACCACCACGTGACAATATGAAGCAATTTGAAATGCTTAGATTTCTATGCTGATATGCCTACAGACAAACCTGATGCTCTGTGTACTTGCGAGTTGCAGCACGCCGAAATAACACTTGAGACTTTATTTTATATTGTGCAGGTACTTCGCCCTGCTGAGCTTCCTTTCCTAAGCGTGGATAGGCGGAAGAAGCTTTCCAAGTCCTTGATTTTTAGGAAACCGTGCCTCAACACAGACGAAAGAGAAGGTTGCATTGTGGCCTATGCACCTTGGCTTGCGGACAGCTCTCCTTGCACTACTCAGCGCCTAGGCTGCGATGGTGGCGGGTTTTTCCCCAGCGCCGCCTGGGCAGAGTCTGAGGTCTATAGCCGCGTTTACATGAATGCGATTGTCGCATCGCATCGCGTTTCTCGCGAATCACATTCATGTAAACAGCGGTAATCCTCTAGGAAGGCGCATCGCTATAATGCGCCAGGCGAGGGTAGATTCACGGGTGCGAGTCGACTCTCGCGGAGCATGTAAACGCAGGATCGTCGCATTAGGAATGACGGGAAAAAATTAGCCACCGACATGGCGGCCGTCCCGGCTGCCCGTTTCGAGTTGAATTTGGCGTTGCTTATGTAAAATGCACTTCGTTCGCAGCCAATGATTGTGTTAACGGCTTTCGCTTAGTCTCAGGCCACTTGGACGACAGAGTATTATGGATAACCTTGTGGTGTTTTCGAGATCGCTTCTCGTTTCGAACGAGTCAAAGCCTAAAACGAAAGAAAAGTTTGAGATGTCAGTGCTACCTATCGCTAGAGTTGGGAAATAGCCGCAACGACAGCATATGGCCTCTGTGATCCGAAGATCTCGATGGCCAACTAAACCTGAAAAACGTGCGCTGCTCAGCGTACGCTACACTGTACCGTATGGCTTACGCTATAAATTGCGTACGCTGAACTAAAGCTGTCTATTTCTCAGCACTCAGCCACCAACGTGCACTCGGCCCACTACCGGAAACCCGTTACACCGTCAGTCGGCTGCACTTCCCTTATACAACACCATGTGGTTCTAAGTTCTCGCGAGAGTTCTCGCGCTACGTTCTCGCGAGGTAGTTTCAGGTATCTGTACAGGAAAAACATTGACTCACAGTGGAGGAAAAGAGCTAGGATGCTTACCAGCAAGTATGCGGCCTGTAGGGTGGACAACACAGCAACACTGAAGGTCAAGCGGATAGTCAGAGAGGCTGAAATAATCTCATGGGTGGCGGCAATGGAAAAGAAACCTGCCATGAGTAACTACTTAAGAGGAAAAAACGAAATCAGGAAAGAAACCATTTATGATAACTCAAAGGGAAGCTCATTACTTTTCGAAGCAAGATCGGGATCCCTTAGAACACGCACCTATCAAGCAAAACATAAGAAAGAAGAAGAAGCATGTGCTTGCTGCGGTAAAGCTAGGGAAAGTGTGGAGCATGTTTTCTTAGAATGTGAAGACGTCTACCCAGCGGTCGATTTAGGCACCCCTGGCCTCCTTGAAGACCTTGGGTTCAGCGGGAGCAGTGGTAAAGCAAACATGTCTGCAATAGGGATTAGTAAGTGGCGATTGGAGGATTGGTGGAAGAAAAGTAGGGAAACGACATAAGACGGACACGTACAAAAGCACACTTCGTGATAGGGGATCAGTAAATTTGGGCGTGGTAGTTAATAGTGTTCTTTTTTTCTTTTTCATTGTTTAACCTAGGTAGGAAGTAAGGCAGTATAATAACAAGAGCTTGGTGGCGCAACCCACCACCCCGTTTCAAAGGGGACGCTTATAAAATCAATCCATCCAGTTAATGCTCTACATGCATAGAGTTTCTCACTACATTACCTAGAGGGAAATCTGGTGCTGCTGCGCTGTGGTATGCATGGGAATGCCGGTATATTGTGGATTTGGATTTGGATTTGGATTTGGATTGGCATCGTTCTTGTAGAGACAGGACACCTTGAAGACGCGCTTGGCAAGTACCGTTCCGTCTGTCACAATGACTCATTTTCTACTAGAGCAGCACGTGAAAAGCTGTTTTAGCTTTATTATTACGCGAAAACATGTTTTGTTTAAATATGAGAACTTGTTATTGTGTGTACGACTACATGTTACGTAAAAAGCATCAGCGGGCCGCTAAAGTTGGAGAACAGACGACAAGGTTCGCGCTCGCTTTGCAAGAGTTCGTCGTCTGTTCTTGCTTTTCTTCGCTTGGTCATGCATCGTGGGTTAGTAAAGATGTAATATGCGTGAATGGAAACATTTTATGAAGATTTTACTTTGAGAACGCGTTATTTGCGTAGCCATATCCACGTTTTAGACGAAGCCTCTTACAACACCAGCCAACACGAGCCTCTCAGACACATATACCGTCATTCCCATGACGGCATGGTGGCCCCTTAAGAAACTCCCATAGACGGTGGCGCCAGATTACCCTCTAGGTGTTATAGTCAGAAACTCTATGCCTACATGTAAACGGCGTCGCATCGCCTTTCCGAAATGCGCTTCGAAATGCGATGCGCCACTGTCGCATTCATGTAAACGGGGCTTATACTGGCGTTTCTGCGAGAAAACTACGCGTTCTCTTTATGAACGAGCACACGCGCAAAACATCGTCTATGTTCGTTTTACGGAACCTATTGTGTGCACGAAGAGAATACGAAGAATGATAAGTAGGCAGCATAACGCTACCCTACTACAGTCTCCCGCTTACTTTTTTTGAAGTTGCATGGTCGCTCATGTCAGCGCGATTCAGAGTAATGCAACGCTGCTTACATGCACTAAATCTGCCTGTTTTGATATGTTCGGACATTATTTGATGTCAACGATGAGCGGCTAGTATTATGTCCCAAGCGAACGACGAGTGGTTGCTGCACCAGCCGATGAATGTAAACAAATGTACCCTTAGGTGTTTTGGACTGTCAGCGGCGTTCTTGCGAGATACAAATGCGATAAGTCGTACTCCACATCTTACAGTGAGCATACGAAGCGTTTCCCTGAGAAGGGGTAAAACACTCAAAATAGCAAGCAGCACGTATAAAATCAGTGATTTGGCCTACCCTTGGTCTTCATGTTGCAGCACAATATGTAGCGCATGGGCGCTGGCTCTCGTGATGGTGGGTCGATTGCACACGGCGATTCGTGGCTACTGAATTCCTCACAATCATACCTATCAATATTTCTGAGATCCGAAGAGCTGGTGCAGCGCAAATTGTCACCCGAAGATACGGCGTGGTCATGATTCAGCCGAGCGTCTGCTCTTCACGGCCAGCGGCTGCGACCGGCATCCCTTGCACTCCTTCCCCGGTGTAGACACTCGTGACGTCACATGAAGAGGTTCACTCGTCTGCTTAGTCAGGTTTTTAAAGCGAAAGCTTTACTTGCCACAAACTTGCGATCTCGCCGTGGCGGTGCTCCGAGGAGGCACATGACGTCACAACGTGCGCCTCGCCGTGGATATTTTTCTCTCTTTCACTCTCTAGTAACTACTGCGCATGCGCCACTAGTAGCACCGAGCCACAGCTGTTCTGCAGCTGCGCAGAGCCGCGCCTGTCAGCCGCCGCCGTTTCGTATGACGTCACACAGCGTGCCTCGTCGTTGCGCTCACCTCCGCTTGCTTCGCCAGGTGCGTCGCATGCCTGATAACATGTCGGAGGATTGAAAAGGAGAGCTCGCGTGTGCCGCAACCACAGTTGAGGTGGCAGTATGGGCGGCGACAATTCTGATAAGCAGGAGGAGGCCTAGAATCGACATCGGAACGAAATGACGAGGAAACGAATCGCCCAGGAAACAGACGAACAGTGCGCCGAAGGGCTGGCTAAATGCCGCAACATAGCTAGACACCCAGACTAATCTGGACTTGCAATCAAGATTAACCAAGGCTAAACATGGTATGCCTTAGCTTTCGCTACGTATTTCTTGGCATTGCCGAGCTAAGCCACTGCCAATTTTGTATCGTTGTTGCGCTTTTTCGCCTATTTAAAATTGTTTTTGAATTTGCGAAACAATTCTACTATCAGACACGTGGCCGGGGGGTTTTGGGAACCTAAATATTCTATTATCTTGTCATGGTCAAAAACTCACCGGAGTTGCACTTTAACGCGATGCATTCAATAAACCGCGGGAATGAAAAATAGGTTACACACGATAGCCGAAGTTCAGTGTATAAAGTTTGGTATTTTGAAAAAACAAAATAAATGACACTAATCTTGTAGATGTCCGCCTTTAGAACAAATGTCTTTGGGGATTTTCACCAGTGCAAAAGAAAGCAATGTTATATGACATCGCAACTCCTGTGTCTTAGGAACCATCGGCTGAAGGTTAGAATTTGTGAAGTTATATTTCATCATATTCAATTGCTAAATCTTCCCTAGTAAAGTAATAGGTACTATCCAACAATAAAGAATAACCAACAAGCTTTTTCCAGTTGTCTCAATGGTGTATAAGATAACGGCTGCATGCACCAAGCAGTGATGATCACATCACGGCCGGTTGTCAATGTGACCTATTATTCCCTGTGTATCTTAGCATCCGGCTCCGTAAGAAGTGCTTCACTATTCCACGAATTTCAGTTTAATTCTTAAAAGTTTATCTCTTAAATAAATTTAAGCCTACTGTAAGACGAGACGTAAAGAAAGAGGCGATGGTTGTGTGGGGTATGAGAGCAAGCGATGTGGCAGCATTTTTGTTTTATGAAGGAAGACTGCACAGACGTTTAGGAAGGCATTGGGTTAAGGGGCACTACGGTTACATAGACGCAAAACAAGCGTTATTCAAAACAACAATAAAGGCATGAACGTAACAAAAAGTTTGTATCATGTTTTTGAAGTTGCTGGAAAAGAAAGGCAGGTCGCTGCATGCGAGCAGATAAAGATTACTTTGTATATTTACTGGAAGGAGCAAATTATGCCGCGTGTTTCTGCGAAGGCTCTCTCATGTTATTAAATGTATAGGATTCGAGAGATCATAAGTTTATGACCAAGTTTTATAGCACCGAGAGACATGGTAATTTGAGTCAATGTTGCCAAAATAAAATGATTACTAATTTTGCTACCATTAACAAATTTATTAGGCATAGAAATGAAGTAAGCTGGTTCGTGAACATTAATTCTTCTTGAGCAATGCAAGGCAGAAACTATCGTTGACGAAAAGAACTCCGCCCAGGGAAGGAAACGCAAATGAACATGGAGGAGGGCAAACGTAGGATTTATTGTGAGCCAACTTCACGTAAGCGAACTGGAAGCAAACCGATACATTGCAACAGCGTGAACACACCGTTTCAAAAGTACGCAATAGAGATGAATTCGTACAATCACATTTTAAATTCTTATGCGCGTGCTCACCTGCCTCGTGAACCCGATTTCGGCGTCAGTGAAAATGCCCAATGGCCAGCTCGCGCACTGGTTTTTTTCTTCTTCTCTCTGTGACGTCTCGAGGATTTCTATTGCTATTTTTTTCTATTATGTACCGATTACTTTTGTGGGATAAAAACTGCTCTTAGATTTTTTTCAATTACGGCGTTTCACATTCCAAAACCACTTTCTCAATATGAGGCATGCCGTAGTGGAGGAATCCGGAAATTTTGCCCAAATGGGGTTCTTTAACGTGCACCTAAATCTAAGTACACGGGTGTTTTCGCATTTCGCCCCCATCGAAATGCGGCCGCCATGGCCGGGATTCGATCCCGCGACCTCGTGCTCAGCTTCCCAACTTCATAGCCACTGAGACACCACGGTGGGTTGCTCTTAGGTTTAGGTGCACGTGAATGAATCCCAGGTGGAAAATTTAATTCGGAACCCCATAATACGGAATGGTCCATATTGAGACCTTCGGTTTCGCAAGCAAACTCCAGAATTTGTTCTCATCAAAATTGTTGCGGTCCTGGTTAATGTTCCTTTCGCTCCCACTAGCATCTGCTGCAGTTTGCGGAAAATGAGTATTAGGCTCTGTGTCTTACATCAGTTTAGAAAGCAAAAAATGTTACGGGCAGAATATATATAGTAGCACAGACTGGCAGGATGGCACAGCTGTGCAGCCAAGGCCAAGGTCAGCGCGAGCCCAGCGTCAGCCAAAACCAATGTCACAGTCATTCTCAACGTGGAAAGCACCCATCACAATATCTGCTCATAATCTTATCAATGTCTCACCTAATGTTGTCTCACGCTGTGGAAACATTCACTCGGCAAAACAGTCAACTAGAGCAGCAATTGATTTTGCGCAAATTTAGAGTCCGTGTTTGTAGAAACTGAAGCGCTCAACGCGGGATTTCAAGCTTGTAACAAAATCACCTGCGACGCCGTTCTTCAGGTGCGTGTACGGTAGATGCGGATGGTACTTGCGCGGCAAATCGCAATGTCCATTCGGCTGACTAAAGGCTGTCAATTTAAAGCGGTCAATAGCTTTTTAATTATTCACTATAGATCAAATGCTGCGAGTGCAAAATTTAAGCGGCGCAATGTAGTGACGTCATGTTTGCTTAGCAGAAATCGTAAGGTTATCACCACTTTTGAGATATCTGGCCTCGAAGTTTGCTATGGACTACAGGGCGTTCAATTTACCATTTTCGCAAAAGTGTGCTCAACAAGCCGAGGATGATCACAACACGAAAGCCAAAGCAAGTTTAGCCTATTTTGTAGGAGTATACCTAAATAATGGCGCTAGTCCTGGTATTTCTGCGGAGTAGAAGTGACTTGACTGGTCGGCTTGATTTTCTCATTTAGAATACGTGCTCTATTAACGCGGATAATTCAAAAGGAAAACAAATATATTTTTATTTCACTGCCATGCCGCACGCAACGTCCGCCTTTTCAGGTCCCTCAACAGGTGGAATCACGCTCTGCACGCCAGGCAAATAGAAAATATTTATCTAAATAAAAAATACAGACATATGGTATTTAGCACGCTCGTACCAGCTCATTCTGTAAAAGGGCTCTGTGATACACGAAAAAAGAACGTGAAATATTTCACGCTAAGTTGCAGCAAGCTCTTCTGTTGTGTACCAGCGTGCTGGCTTGGCAGGCCGGGCACCTTTTCTCCGGATTCTGGACTCCGACAGCAAGCTGCTCAATGTTTTAATTGTCTCAGAGAAACTATTAGTATACGAGGACTGTTAGAAAACTATCCGACCTTTTTTTTTGCGAACACCTGATGGATATAAAACCACCACGCTTGCATCAGCCGACCTTGAACTTTCGTGCGCATGCGCGAATTTTTTCCCGCCTGCCAATAGCGTCAGTCACTGGAACCCAGCGCTTGAGTGACGTAGTGCGCAGTGCTCTCGTCGGTTTTTTTATTGAAAGGAAAATGGCGGAGCGACTGGAGCAGCGCTACTGCATCAAATTTGGTCAGAAACTAGGCGACAGCCAAGTGGAAAGCATTGGGAAGATTCCGACAGCTTTCGGTGACGATGCTATGAGCAGCACACTGATTAAGGAGTGGTACAACGGGCTTAAAGACGGCCGCACATCGGTGGAGAGCGAGCCACACTTCGGTCGGCCATCAACATGCCGAAATGACCAGGTCATTGCCGAAGTGAACGCTGTGGTGATGCGGGACCGTCGTGTCACTATCCGAGAAATTGCGGAAGAGGTGGGCGTCAGCCCTTTTCTGCGCATTCCATTATGATCTAAGATTTGGCCATGAAGAGAGTAGCAGTGAAATTCGAGCTGAAGCTGCTCACGGTGGAGCAAAAGCAACTTCGTGTTGAAGTCTCGCAGAAAATGCTGGATTCTACAAACAGTGACCCCGAGTTCATGAACATCATAATAACTGGTGACGAGTCTTTGGTGTACGGGTCAACCAGTAAACGAAATCCCAGTCGTCACAGTGGAACCATTCCACGTCACCAAGTCCAAAGAAGGCCCTCCAAGTGTGGAGAACGTCAAAGTGATGCTGACTGCTTTCTTTGACTTCCACGGTGTGGTACACCACGACTACGCACCACAGGGTCGAACAATCATCAAAGAGTGCAACAGGGATGTCCTCCGTCCCCTACGTGATGCTGCGCGGCGCAAGAGACTGGAGTTGTCGTCAAGAGGAAATTGGCGCATCCATCACGACAATGCCCCTGCACATTCCTCGCACTTGATTCAGACTTCTTTGGCGAAAAACCAGACTCCTGTAGTTCAACAGGCTTCTTACTCTCCTGATATGCCCCCCTGCGACTTCTGGTTGTTTCGCTAAATCAACAGGCCATTGAAAGGAGCGAGATTTCAGACAAGAAAGGACATTATGGCTGCAACGACAGCTGAGCTGAGCTGATCCAGCTGAAAATGCTTCCAAAATGGCAGCACCACTGGGAGAAGTGTGTAGAGTCCCAAGGAGACTCCATTGAGGGTGATTAGGTTTCCAACGCTCCAGTTATGCCAGTTTTCTTTCTTCGGCCAAAGGTCGGATATTTTTCTAACAGACCTCTTATGACCATCAGATTCAAGATTCACAGACGGGTAGCCGGCAAACAGTGCACATGAAATTTCACGGAAAATCGTAAAGAATGTATATTCTCGTTAGAAGCATGCATGGACGTGAATAGGGCTACCTGCTAGAGTGGCCTTACCATAGTTTTGATAACTGATACCGTCGTGACTGAAGAACACAGTTCAGTTGCTAAAGGGTATGTTTAGCTAAGTTTTTTTTAGGCCTGCTTGGAACTTCTACAGTTGTGTTTGGCGACGGTGTTGCGCGTAGAGATTGGATCAGTACTGAGAGCGTCCAAGGCCTGTTACCTGCGCACAGATACGAAGCTAGGGCAAAACAAAAAACCAAGGATTATTGCTCAGCTTCATTTATCTCTTACAACGCCAATGAGCATAGGTCACGTGCATCCTGTCCTTTGACCCATGCGCAAGATAGACAAGCCCAATTTCGAGGCTCCCGGCATGGTCACAGACTTGCAGCACTGTCTCCAACGCGGCCTATTCAGTAGACTTTCGTGTTCTCATTTTTTTTTTCGTGCTATGATATTTTTTAGCGAGCGCACGAAGGTGTGCACCTGGTGTCGCGAGGACAGCAGCCACTGCTACAGGTGAGCGAGAACGACCTTCCTTTCGTGATTCTGCTGGGTCCTCTGATAATTGTTTGGATGTTGCTAGTTGCCCTAATCCGAAAATGTGTTATCATGAATTTTTTTTTCGAACATTTGAGACCCGCAAGAGAACAGTGGACAGTCATCTGCTATTCGGAAGCGAGCTTCAGTTTCTGCGTTTTGACGACTACTTTTTCTACAGACACAGATGCAGGAGAGATGCCAGCAATAATACAGGTCTTATTTACAATGGCTCTACAGCACACAGCGGACATTTGCTACGATGAGCCGGGCAGAGTTTGATGCTTTGCCCAACATTTGTCGACTGTTCCAGTAAGAGGCAGTTCCCAAAACGCACAATGAATCTTTTGTAGCCACGTCCCTACGAGGTACAACGTTCTGCTGTAGACAATTGAAGTAGAAATATTTTATAATATTCAGCATATTTTGGTCCTATTATTCCCTCATCAGCCCAACGTCGCAGACGTTTCTTGCACATTTCAGTAATATTTGTTTTTGAACATTTGTATTACAAGTTACATTCCTAAATGTCTGTTTCCAAGTTGTGTATTTGGAAAGCACATTGTTTTAGCTTTCCGTTAATATGTAACATGTTATTCTAACCCTGTTTATGTATTGAAGAAAACATCCTTATTAAACTTTTCAAAAAGGAACGTTTTTTCATGGCACGGACAAGAAAGCGCTAACATGCGATCAAGAAACCATTAAAATAGCACACACGGACCTGGGTGCCCCTTTCACATGCCTTCTTTTTCTGCGATGTCGCACGTATACTTCGATTCTTGCAATCACCAGTAATGTATTAACCTCGCATTACTCCATGTGTTCTTAAATACTAGTTTTACTACGGTTGAAGATCCGTCATTTCGCGAAATATAAGGGGGTTAAGATAGAGATTCAAGTATCAATTAGGCATAGTATATGTTATTCGACATAATTAAAACGCGATATTTTCGCATGCCACTCACCCGGAAACGAATCTCGTAGTAATGAAGTGGTGTTTTCGTTTGTAGCAGCGATGAGGCGGAACCAACCAGGATACAACAACCGATCTTCTTCTTCTGTCCGTGCCTGCTTGCCACGCGACGAACTGATGGCGGCAGTGCGCTTCAGCGTGAAATAAATTATTCTTCTTTACACTATTTCGCAATATAGGGGGGTTAAGATGGAGATTCAAGTTTAAATTAGGCATAGTACACGTTGTTCGACATATTTAAAATGCGATATTTCCGCATGCCACTCACCCCGAAACGAATCTTGTAGTAATGAACTGGTGTTTTCTTTTGTAGCAGCAATGAGCCGGCATCAACTAGAATACAACAAGCGATCTAGTTGAAATTCCAAGAGCTATGCGCGAGCAATTATACATACCCCCATTGCCTCGCAGCATGCACCCCCAACACCACACGGGGAGGCGTAAAGCCAGGGCACAACACACGAACAAAAGTTACTCCAACGACAAGGAGGCGGTCTTCACCGACGCAGCCCGTTATCGAGACAGGAAAAATTTCGTGGCGGCAGTTACTAGCCACCGAGGCAACCACCTCATGAGCGTCACCGTGAACACGGCACATGCCGAAGCGGCAGAGGAAGTGGCCATAGCACTGGCCCTCACACAAACGAAAGCTACATACCTGATCTTCGATTCGCAAACGGTAACTCGCAATTTTGCAAATGGGC
This sequence comes from Dermacentor albipictus, assembly GCF_038994185.2. NCBI lineage: Eukaryota > Metazoa > Arthropoda > Arachnida > Ixodida > Ixodidae > Dermacentor > Dermacentor albipictus. The sequence goes on along the minus strand of NW_027225570.1, from coordinate 3,553,601 downwards.
GCATCTCGCAAGAAGCGTATCACATGCTCTAACGACATCCCATACACCAGTGACATCCCATACACCAGGGAGACGCCGACTTCGATAACCGAAGACATTTGCTATGGATCCCGGCACACACTGGATTGAGCACCCCCAGCGAAGCGGCTCACCGCGTTGCTCGAGGCCTAACTCACCGAGCATCATCGGAGGATGAGCTCCCGCAGAGTACTGCAAACATCTGGGCGTGGGAGGATCGTATGACCAGGTTACATGACATCACGACACATTACCAGTTACAAAGACGCGTATACCCATTCCCTCACACTAGGTTAGACAGGACACAAGCAGTACCCTTCAGATAATTACAAACGGATCCTTACAGAAACCCCAGACTCATGCACGCCATGTATCCAGACATGTACACTACAAACAGATGCACATCGTGTGGCGAGGTTGTCCCACTTAATCACATGTTATGCGAGTGTCGGGACTTAACAAACAAGTCGGGCAGCGCCGACCCCTCCGTCTCTTCCACCGCCAGCCTCCGCTCGCGCTGGAAGATCGCACTGCTCAGCTCGAACTTGACAGCACAACTCTGGGCCATCCAGCGAGCCGAGGAAGCCGCTTCGAGATTTGGTCTCGGAACCGCGTCCATGGTGGGTGCCCAGAACAACTAAAATGTCGCCGGTCTCGAATCTTGTTGATTTGAAAGTAAAACTTTAAGCTCCTCTTACCACTGTGCCCCAGTCCTAACGACAAGATTTGGCGTGGATGCGGACGAAACAATCCGTCGCCTGACCATCGATGCGAGCCGCGGCGTCGACTGTGCGGCAAGGGACACTTCACGGGAGACCACAGGTGCAAGACGAGATGCAAGACCATGTACATAGTCAAGCGCCGCCAAGTAGAGCGAAAAAGACAAAAAGAGGAAGAAGCGGCCACAAGGTACGGCAGCGGTTGCAAAAGCAGCAGCGACGGTAATGGAAATTACCCTGAGATAGACCGTCATTCGGTCACCGAGAACCGAAGAGGACGTTCGACTAGCCGTGGCGGGAAGCGTGGCGCGGGAAAATCCCGATCCCCATCGCGCTCTCGCAACCGGGCACAGAGGCCGAGAAGCACGTCGATGGCGCGTGGTGGTGCCGTTCCGCGCATCGCAGCTGTGGGCCACATCAATCAACAAAGTCAACATCAGCCGTGGCAGCAGCAACAAGGTCACAGGAGCACTGGGCAGCAGTTGAGCTGGACGGCCGCCCTGGCGGGCCCGCCGTCGGCGGCGGCGGTGGGAACGAGCTCGAGCGAGCGATAAAGCGAGTGCTACGACATCACCTAGAACCATTAGAATCGATGATTGCCGTGCTTAAGAGCGAAAATGCGCTCCTTAAGAGGAAGATTTCAAATTGAAAGGCGAGGCTTCACAACCGCAGTCACCACATCAACGTCAAACGACGACGCAACCGTCCTCGATGCCTTGATCATCGACTCCATCACGGCCTGAGCCGGCCGGGATGGACACAGATGAGGAGGGCAGCTCGGTGGAGACGGCGCATGAACGGGATAATCGTTGAGTTACCACGAAAAGGATCGCACTAGATCCCGCAAGATCCGACACCAAACAGCGATGCGGCCGTTGCGAGAAGTTAGAGAAACGTGTAGACAGCATCGGGAGGAGCCTCGAGGAACGCTTTGCAAAACAGACGGCACATATGAACGAAATGTTTAATAACACGGTAGCTAAGCTCTCTGAGCAAATAACACAAATGTTCGCCGCGCACTTGGCGCACATAGACGACACAGAAGCGAGGCGGCCGCCAGCTGCGGGTAGACCAATAAGAACGATGAGCAAGCCGTACCATAGACAGCAGCATCACAATCAGCCGCCGCAAAGCACGCTCACAGACCTAGAGACGCAACCGCAGCGGCAACAAAGTCGCCTCGATGGTGACGGGTTAAACTAAACACAGACATCATCATGGCTACACATGCAACGAACAACACTAACACTGGGAAACAACAACAATACACAATCTGGCAGTGGAACTGCCGGGGCTACAGGAGGAAGCGGGCTAATCTTCAGCAATTCATACGCAGCCGCGAGACAGAACCGGACGTGATTCTTTTACAGGAGACAAACCATCCGGTCAAACTAGCTGGCTACAAAGCCATAGACGCGACCGCGACAGGCAGCAGACAAAGAAGGAAACGGGCTACACCCCACGTGGCAGGTGGCGCGGGGCCGGGGGCGGTGGTGGCACGCCAGCCATCGCCTCGGCCGCCACGCCCGTTGCCGGTCGGCGCCGTGCTCGTTCGGCGTAACGTCACTGTGGCGCAGCGCGAGCTTCCCTGCGTAAAGATACCTCACGTGTTCGTGGAAATACTTCCTAAGAGTGGCCGCGGACTCTTCGTCCTTAACGTGTACAGTAAACCCCCGCTGCAGCACCACTTCGGGGACCTGCTCCGGGGCGCCCGCGTGGCTTTGGCGGCGCGCCTCTACTTGTTGCGGGCGACTTTAATGCGCCCCACGGAGTCTGGGGCTACGCCCGAGAAACACCCAAAGGCGAACACCTATGGGAAGACTCGCAAGACCAAAGGCTTGAACTGATCGCGAATCCCACCGATCCTACACGCAGAGGGAACAGCGTGAGTGTCGACACGCTACCAAACATCGCGTTCGTTTCGAATGTAACCACAGTGCACTGCCAAAATACACAAGAAGATTTAGGGAATGACCACATGCTGATCGAGATGACGATAGGCACGGGCCCGAGCGGTCGTGGGACAAACCCTGTAAGCAAAGGCCGTAAACTCAAACTTGTGAAGTGGGAGGTGTTCCGTAAGAAACGAGAAGAAGCGGGGCGAAGCGACGCGCCGATTACGGACATAGACGAGTGGACTGAGACGCTCAGTAGGGATGTAGACGCGGCAACGAGTGAAGTTCCGCTCGAGGCGTACCTCGAAATAATTGACAGCAGGCTGCTACAGATGTGAGAAGCAAAGCGAGCAATGTTAAAGAGCAGGGTCACGTACTCACTCCCGTACGAGGGAACAAGCCGAGACTCTCGTCAGGAAGGCATTCAAGATGGTGTTGCATCTGCCCAGGAACACGTCGAAAGACAAGCTACTCAAGCTAGGTATCCACAACACATCTGAAGAGCTCAAGGAGGCACAACTGGGTGCGCAGCTGTACAGGCTCCAGCAGTCAACCACCGGCAGGGCGCTGCTTAAAAGCTTAGGCTATAAAACACAGAAGCAACGAAGGATAGGATGGCTAACATACCAGACTCTTTTCGCCAGACACTGAAAGCCAGCCTCCTACCGAGGAATATGGACCCGAATCTGCATGTGGCCAGAATACATGCGCGAGCAGAATAAGTAGAACACCTGGCCGCTAAAAACAACGTAACAACGTAGTATACACGGATGCAGCCCTATACCCGTGGGACCACAACACCAAAGAACATACAGTTACGGCAGTTACCGTGGATCGCATGGGAGAGCTGATAAGCAGCGCAGCCCTAAGGACCTTCACGGTAACAGAGGGGGAAGAAGCAGCTGTGGCTCTAGCAGCGGCGAAGGGTTACCGTAGAAACAGTTCCTTGATAATACTTACAGACTCCAAAGAAGCATGCAGAAATTGCACGGCAGGTAGAATGAACAAAGGGGCGCTGTGAATCCTCCTCGAGGCAGGGCTTTCGAACGAAAAGATACTGCATACGATTTTCTGGGTGCCGGGTCACCAGAATAAAGGGTAACCAGAGGGCCGACAGTCTAGCTCGCGAGCTCACACACCGAGTGGGACAGTCAGTGGACCCGGATAGCGCTATGACGGTGGAACCAACGTACGCAGAAATACTGAACCATCACAGAGGCAAAAGAATAATATATCCACCACCCCACCCATTTTTAACACAACACGAAGCAGTGTGCTGGCGAAGGCTCTAGACAGGAACATTCTCCAATCTACTCAACCTACATAAAATGTTTCCCATTCAATACAAGGACACATGCCCATGGTGCGGGACCACTCCAACACTATATCATATCACATGGGAGTGCAGAAATTGCTGCTCTTTCCACAAAAAAAAAAGCCCAGTGCGGAGCAGTGGGAGGGCCTGCTCACCAGCGGCGTGCTCACAGTCCAAAAAGGATAGGTGCAACACGCTCTGAAAGTAGCCAGACCCAGAGGTGCTCTGGAATAGGGGCGCCGACCACTCAAGACGACGGAGACTTCAGTAAAACATGAGCACCTCTGTTTGCCGCTAAAAGCTGTAAATAAAACAATAAAGTTTTTCCTTCCTTCCTTCTAAAGAGATGGACATGCCAAAGACATAACAAGGCGTTGCGCAAACGCATAGCACAGTTGACAAAGACATCGAATAACACGCACTCCAGGTATCCAGGGCACAGCGGGAAGACATGTGCAACAGCCTCGAGAGGCAGATGGCCGGGGCGAGCGCTTGGCGCCTCTTCTGACACCTATTAGATCGGGAAGAGACTAGGGCCGCTCCAGGCCACAAGACTCGTAGACTAGTAAAATATTACAAAGGTGATAACTTCCTGGACGCAATACGTGACCGTTATTTAAGAAGGCAGAAAGCATCCAGCACGCCGATTGCGCAGGCGTCGCAAACGAGAAACTGGACGCGGAATTCAGCCAAGCAGAAATTCGGATAGTCCTGTTCGAACTAAACACCCGAATCGGCGGTCTGCCCGGACCGCGTTACCAACGAGACTTTCCGTAACCTAGACGACGAGTAAATCTCCCGCCTCGCGACCTACGTCAACGAGTGCTGGCGAGGGGGCTCCCTTCCCGAAGCGTTGAAACCGGCCCGCGTTATCATGATTCCAAAACCCGGCAAGCAAGTTAGTCTCGATAACCTAACCCCCGTATTCACAAACGCTCCTTGGCTCGACCCTCCACTTGAAACGCTCCTTGAGGCTCGTTTTTCATTTCACAAATTGCTCTTGAATTGAAACCCTCCTCAAGTGAAGGAAATCCCGAGCGCCTTCCTCGAGAATCTCAAGGTAGCATCGAGGCAACCTTGGGCAGCTCCTTCACTCGAGTGTTATGGCGGAGTACGCTTCGTTTGTCGATTATGTTCTCCGCGTCGACGAGCTATTCGGCGGCGTCATGGACGACAGCGATACTGCAGACGTACCGCGACAGAGGCTGACCCCGTATTCTTAAAAACGCCTTCACTTGGAGCTCCTTCTCGACTCAGCCAAGTCGAGGCGACGGGGCTTCCTTCACTCAAGGCTCTGTTGCGTTTCATGAACACTACTTCACCTTTCCTCCGCCAAGGAACGGCTTGAAAATGCGCCCTCGATTCAAGTGAAGTGTATCGACCGAGAAAAGCGTCTGATATCGAGACTATTGTTCAATGTGCTTATTAAAAGTCCCATTATTTAAGACAAATATGTGTTTCAGTTCATTCGTCTTCCTAATCAAACAACTGCACGGCGCAATGTACAACTTTTGCTCGGCAGCGCTGCCACTGTGAGCGTTCGACTGATAGAGCAAGCGGGAGCTGTGTTTGAGGTCTGACAACAATCGCATCCCAACAGCTGAGAGAATGGCGCATGGCTGAGAACACTGAGAACCAAGATAATTTGCGCGGGCATTTGTCCGCTGCTCTTTCTTTCCTAGTGTTTCATTGGTGACTGACGTTGCGTTTGATAATCGCGGCTATGATGGGTGATTTTGTCCTTGTGCGTATGGTGACCGAGCCTGAATGACTTCTGAGGCCACAGATGGAACGGCCGACGAGCAGCTTTGTTTACCTTCAAGACCGAGTGGTACTGTGAGTTTGTTGAAAGCAGCAACAGGACAGAAAATATGGGTGAGTGAGCCATTCTTTCATGGAAGCACAGTATGTCAATGCGGTTTTCTTGAGGTTGCCGCTGCGCTGTCGATAACCCGTTTCCGATATACCCAAGCATGATTGACTCCAGTTGCTCATGCTGCGGGCATTAATTAGTACCTGAAACATATTCGAGGCAGCATAAGCTTGTCCAAAACATATATTATTATTATTTGTTTTTTTTTTGCTAATGAGAAATTGTGGAAGATTCGGCACGGCAATCTGTTGTTGGTTTCGCTTTCTTAAACGATAATGTAGAAGGTACGGATCGGCGCCTGCATCCAACGATCATTCCAGTATCGCGTATGAAATCTTTCGGTAGAGGAGAAGCAGTTATAGTATACATGTGGCAGAATGCGTATATGGTTGAGTGCGTAACTCCGGCAGGTAGAAAAAAAAACAAGCGTCTTTTGAGTCCTGTACTTTGTTTTAGAAGCCGTGGTGGTCAGTCGGCTTGCTCAACTTGTAGCACATATGGTCAACGAGCCAGCACTGGTGCCTGCATTTCCTGTGCTTCCTCACTTCACATATACGCTACGCAATGTTTTAATCTTCCGAAAATTCACTTGTCAATACTTCATCGCCGCCATTTGTTTTTTCGTCCTAACTCTTTCAGTGTGCTACGTGCTAGCAGCTGATGCACGTTCCATAAACTGGGCTTTCATGTTCACGCAAAGCCGACATATTTTTAGTTGTGCTACGTTTTTTCATTTCCGTTGCTTAGGTATACTGAATTTACTGAGCGCGTGAGCGCCCTGTCTACATTAAGGTTTTGGCATTGTGGTGCAGGATGTGGCCCTTGGAAGGACCAGCTGATGAAAAAATCAACGCCTGTGCTGCACAGTAAAGCTTCTGGCAGACCTGAAAGCATCGATAGATATGGTGCCTGCCTGTTGGAATTGCACCAGCTCGCTTCCCTGAAAGAAGCTAGGTGCTGAAGAAGAACTTGACTAGCCTACCCGGTAATTAGTATGTGCTTATTTTCGTAAACTTTGTAAAAATATTCATGTTACGGTATTTAGAACTGGTATTTAGAACTACAAACATGAAACAGCCATGTCAATGAAATCAAATTAATTTTTTATTCCCCTTCATCTGTCATATAATTTTTGTTTTAAATCGCATGAATATGATGGGCGAAGTCATCAGCTGCCCGTGGTGCTTTGCAGCTGCGACAGGATCTCTTTGCTGCGCACAATTTGTGAAGCAACACTTTCGTAGTATTTGTAGCCAGCACTTCAGTATTTTGTGGCATGCTGAAGCTACTTTAGCATGAGGAAGTGTAGATTGAAAATATGCCATAGTTTTGATGCTTGATCTGAGCTTTTCTGAAATAACGGTAGTAATGCGCTCTATACAGTATTTTTCAGCATTGTCATTGTGACAGTCTGCAACTCCATTTGGCCTTTTTTGGGAACCCACAAGACACGGTGCTACCCTGGGTGTTGTACCTCGGTCAATTGCTGAAGTTCTGCAAGCCCCATTGAAGCCAACTGTCATGCGCATCCAATGGAAGAAACTCATTGTTCGGGCCGTCATAATTTATCTTAAGCTGAAGCTAGAAGCAGGGTAGAAACAGCATATATTCTACAAGAATTTACGACTGCATGCCGTCGGGTGGCTACACCCGACAGACTACTGTCTTGAACAGAGATGGTGTTTTATTCTAGAATATATTTGTCCGCAGTACTACTCCTTCTGTTTATATCCTTGAAAGCAAACAAGCGAAGACACCAAAGACTACAGAGGAGAAATTACTTCTGCTTACTAAATGAATTAAATAAATGACCAATTAATGGCAATGAAAGTGGTTGAGAAAACTTGCCATAGGCGTGCGATGCTCTAACCAATGGAGCTACCGCGGCACCGTTTTCCCATCCACTTTGTTGTGTATTCATATTTTAATACTAGAACTAACTACTACTACTACTACTAGAACTACATCATTTCCCACCTGCGGCAAGTTGTTCTTTCATCCACTTTCATTGCCATTAATTTATCATTTCTTTAATTCAATTAGTAAGTACAAGTAATTTTCCTTATGTTGTCTTTGGTGACTGCTTGTTGGCTTCTCATGATATGATTATTAAAAATCGCGCCCCTCGGTCAGCCCCCTTTCTTCTCCTTCATTACTGCTTCTGTTTGTAGGATCAGAGTTTACGCTGTATTGCATACTATCAAAGTACAAAAAGGCGAGAATAATGTTAATTTATTGTTTTAGAAAAAAAAATTGGCACTTGAATTGACCAGAAATTATTAACGGGTGCCTGCTGACCTAATAAGTATGACTGAAGAAAGGCCATCTGGGTGAAAAATACAATGACTTCAGCTACAATGTGTCTATGAAGGCAAATACATGCGGTCAAACTGATTTTAGTGGTGACGTTTGAGCTGGTAGGATATGACAAATATGATAGATGTCTTAAGCAGAATATTTCGACGGCTATTATAGTGCAGCAGGACATTAACTGGACCTCTCCTCCTCTTGCACACCAATGCAAGCGCAGCACACACAACATAGTTGGAAAGGCAGTTGCTCTTCGTGCTTGTGTTGGCAACCTGGTTCCTGCATAGGAGAAGCGGTTCATAATAAACATACAAAGATGTTAAAAACGGTCCATGAAACTAGCTTAGGTACTGCATTCGTTTTCATTAGTTTACATTTCGGAATAATACATTAGTTTAAGAAGTTTGTGTTCTAGAGCGCGATTTTTTTACAATAATTAGCTCATACTGTTTTTATTTATTTTTATTTGCAAAGAAACATTTTTCAGCTGGTCTACCGCTTGCTCAGCAAGACCGACAACAGCGATCCAGCACTTACATAATGGACCCTATAGAGAGCTGGGATGTTCGCAATAAAGGTGTGCGAGATATACCTGCTACCGCTTGCTAGCACTGTCTGTATTAGGTGCTGTCACTACATTGCTACACCTTTATTTATCGGAATAAAAAATAATGTGATGCACAAAACTCTACTCTGTTGTTTTGTTATTTTGTCTCTTTTATTCGAACAAAACATTACATTAACCTGTGTATACGTGCAGGTAAAATTCTGAATGCCCTTTCATGGTTGGGGACTTCTTCGTTGAGCTTGGATCTTCATAGGGATGACAAGCTAATTAAACTGAATGGTTTGAAGCAAGGATTACGTAATTATTGCTTATGACTGTAAATTGCACCAACTGCACACGGTCCACGCGAAATTACAGTCCATTTCTTATTTTGCTTAGCGCAACTAGCCACATCAAATTAAAGAAAATTGCAAAAGTTAAAGTGAACGCACCTGCTCGTTTACAAAGATGCTCGCTTTGCTGCGGTGTGCTTCGCCGTCCTTGGATTAGCGTAGTCAGTGACGATCTGCCCGAGTACAAACAGCGCCGACGGGGCGACGGCCGGCGCTCGCGCAAGCGACACACGCACACAGGCAACACACCCACTGATGACAGGAATCTTCGTAGCTGTTTTCTTTTTGCAAGTTCGAAGTCCGCCGCAGTTATGTATCACGCCGTGCTTGAACTGATGCGGCTTTCTATGATGAACCGCAAGAAACACGTGAATGCACTGATGCCGATAGTAGGTTCGGAGCACTGGCACGAAGAATACCAGTGTGCAGGTCATCAACTGGCTCATGCACGGAGTAAGACGACAACCACTGCACTAGCTCGCAGTCTTCTTGACAGGACGGCCGATCTGTCTCGGCGCTGCAGTGGAATAATTCCGGTGCCGAAGCGCTCGAGAGGACTGCAACGGTCCCTAAAACGAAGCCCTTGAAAATGCGCAGCACGGTTAACCCAAGATAAGCTACGGAGGCAACTGGCGTCCATTGGAAAATGCTGACGAGGCGAGCGACAGATCGCAAGGCAGCCATGTTTACGCACTAACTTCACTCGAGGAGCGCTTCAAGGTAGCTGCGAGGCTACCTTGAGATTCTCGAGTGAAGCGCTCGAGCTTTCCTTCACTCAAGGCGCGTTTCAAGTGGAGGGTGATTTGTGAAACGAAAAACCGCCCTCAAGGGGCATTTCGAGTGGAGGGTCAAGTCGAGGTGCGTTTGTGAATACGGGGGTGAGGGACCGCCTGAATCACATGGATCACTTCACCAACAGCGAATTTATCGCACGATCAGTTCACGAAGTGCACAGTGAAGAAGCTGCTTGACTGCCTGCCACTTGAACAGAACGCCAGCAACCGTGGCCACCCTCTGCCACCAATGCTTCAAGTTCTTCTCGCTTTACGCTTTTATGGAGCGGGCACATTTCAAGTTGTGACAAGTGACCCAGTGAACGCGTCGCAACCGACAGTGAGCCGCGTCGTCAAACGTGTTTCACGACTAATTGCTGTGCATTTGTTTCCAGTCGTCGTCAAGTTTCCTAGCACAGATAGCGAGCTCCGTGCGACGATGGTGGATTTCCACCGCATTGCCAAGTTTCCTGAGGTGGCGGGGTGCATAGACTGCCCCCACATCCGCATCAAGGCAGCGGGTGGGCCGAGTGGCGAAGTTTACCATAATCGGAAGGGTTACTTCTCCATTAGTGTACAGGTAAATAGCTACCTCTTTTCTTTTCTCTATACTAGTGCAGCATTATTTCTTAAAGAGACAGTCATGTGTTAATGTCTACGAGTTTCAATAAACAGTATACCAGCTAACTGGATCAGTCATGGTAGAAATCAATTAACTCCATTCCGATCCTTTTCCTGCTCCAGATAATGACATAGCGCATTTCGTGGCAATGCGCGGTGATATGGCCGAGTACATGAAGACTGGCGTAGCAATAGTGCTAGACGTTTTTATTTTAGAAGACTATCGTACATTTAGGGGCTCTTCTTGTCTTTGAATTTCTTCAAATCACCAAAAGGGAAGTATGGCCTTGCAATTCTAAAAAGCAGTGATTGATCCTGCTCAGAAAAAGACTATCGTGTATGTATGAATTGCGTGGCTTACATTCACTTCAGCTGAAAAAAAATAACAATTGATTCTTCTTGTTTTCATTAGATCGTTGCAGGGCCGCAGCTGCAATTTTACGACGTCGGGTCTAGCTGACCCGGATCTGTGCATGACAGCCGAATCTTCGACAGCAGCCGTGCACGTGTTCTCTATGAGACAAAACGAGTGCCTGCACTTTTACTTGGCGATGCTGGCTATGCATGCATGCCCTTCCTCATGACCCCACTAACTTCCTCCGGACGACCGAACAGCCCCGAGAGCAAGTGAGTACCGCTGTATAAACCAAAAAGCACAGTAATACTTATGTAATTACGTACAGTTTCATGCGTTTGAAGGTTTAATTAGAGTAAGCGGGATAGATATGTTAGTAGTAATGACGTAATTTTGCAAAATATACCTTTGTATTATTACCTTCATGTATTTGATGCAACCTGTTCTTGCTGCACTGAATACAAGACGCAATACAATTAACATATTAGCTGCAACAGCTTTGACGACTAACCTGCTTATGAAACCAAGGTATAAAATGCGTCTCAAGGTAGTTAACATAAGTGTAAACTAACATTGTCTGTTTTGCACAGGTATCAAGCGGCTCACATCCGCACCCGCAACACTGTAGAGAGAGCTTTCGGTGTGTGGAAGCGTCGCTTCCCGTGTTTGGACATGGGGCTTCAGCACTTGACGGAGCGTTCTGCGGTCATTACGACAATTTGTACTGCCCTGCATAACCTGGCAGTCCTGAGGCAGGACCCGGAACCTCCAGCTGTGGTGATTCCACAACACTTGAGGCGGCAGCAGCCTGATGTGGTGAGGCAAACTGACACACTGCATGGATAACAATGTCGAATGAGGCTTATTGCTCGATAATTCAACTAAAACATTATAAAAGTGAATTTGCACCTACGTTCATCCACATTTCAAAATGAGTACACCTTGGAAACTCCATTTATGTGCAAGTTAAGACAAGGAATGCCATCAAAGTGCAAGCACACTTTACTGCTCAGGACACTCCTGTAGTACTTCCTTCATATGTGTATTTTGATGCTTTTTTCGTGCATTGTGTATATTATTGCTTATTCGCAGCAGTAGTTTCAACCATTAACCATAGCTGCAGCTGTATTCTTACACATTAAAGCATAGACGTGTGTGAAAATAGAATGAAACATTTCGTTTTTTGCCTGCTGGCTTTATGCAAGTTGCTGCTTCTTGGCCTCTAATTCAAGAAACAGCATCTGGCGCTCCACGTCATCTCGCCACTTTTGCTGCTCCAGCTGCTGTTGCGGCAATTGCACTTCGATTTGGTGCAGTTCCTGCTTCCGTTGCTCGTCCATCCTGTGACGTTCTCGCTGCTCGAGGACCTGCTGCCGACGCAAGTGCATCTCTACAAAGTGCAGTTCTGCTTTGGGCTCCTCATCTTTCTGAAGCGCCTTGAGTCAGGCAGCTCCTTCAGGTGCGAGCACCCGCTCTATCACAGCTGTGCGGCCTCGTGCTGGTCTCAGTTGCTGAGGTGCGTCAATAAAAGCTGCGGCGTCTGAAGCTTCCAATCGAGCAGCTGTTGGCACTGCATGTGGCGTCGTCTCAGTCGTTGATAGCATATCCAGCTTTTCTGGACACGTACCAACTAGCGCCCCAAGCGGGCCCGGCACGAAGCTAGCGCGTTTTCAATGGAACGAGCGGGTTTTTCGCGAATAACAAAAGCTGCAGGCCGATTATTGAAAAACGCAGGTGACAAACGTGTTCTGGAAGACAGTCCACACGAGCCAAATGCAGTGATCACTCTATGGCACGTAAAAATTTTGTTCCCACAGCAGTTAAAGTTTTAGCAATGGAAGCCTATGGAAACGACGAAAATTTGTGCTTGATTTTTGAGGCAAGAATGATGACTGTAATAAAACTATCCAGTCTATCGTAATACGCAGTGGAGCGTAAGTAGTCCGGAGACTCAGCTTTCGATCGATGCCTCTCTCGACTCTCCACATATGGCGTAAGACTGTTCCCGAAAGCGATTTTTGTAACACTGTCGTGAAAATTGCCGTGGTATCTATAACAACATAGGCGTACCCCTCGCCGAAGCCTCGGTAGCCGTGGCCGAGTGGTAGAATACCGGGCACCTTTCGTCCCGCATCACGGCGGCCGCGGTTCGATTCCCCCTTCACAGCGGTTTTTTTTTTTTTAAGCAGCATAGGACCTAGTTTTGTAGTCTCTCACTAGATGGCAGAATCACAAAACCCAAGATTTGCTTTCGGTTTTGGTTTCTCAGCAGCGCATTTTTTTAAAGCCGCATAGGGCTTATAGTCTCCTACCAAATGGCATAAACACAAAACTCAAGAATTGCTTTCGGTTCTGGTTTTCCAGTGGTGCTCTTGAAATATTATGCTTTCTGTTTTTCCTTCATAAAACGTAGCAGTATCGTGTTCATTTGTTAAGTCATCGCTTTTATGAAGGTTTTATTCATTGGACAACATAACTAGAAGCTTGCGCATGGCTTTGTGTTACGAAAAAAAAAAACCTTTCGTGCTTTGTAGCGTGGAACCTGCAAGAACAAGATGGCTATTCTTATTGCGTTCTTCTGGAAGGTCCGTTTTCTTCGACTTTCGGCTGTCCTTAATGGCACACACTCCGAGCGAATGACGTCCAGCTGTGCCACAATGTTACCCGGTGGCCAGTGCCATTCCTATGCAACATTCGTGTGGAACAAAGGGTCTGCTAGGCTGAGTCGCTGCCCGAACGTTAATTATTTCTAAATATTCATTCAAATAAGAAATGCACCAACTAGGAGATGTGCAGCGTCTGGATTAGTAGCTACTGTCAATGTGTTCCCTACAGCCAAGTGGTATCAATCCGTAGGTGTGGCCGTAAAAAAACCATTTGAGTAAATGTCCTTCGTTCGGTGCATTTGCTTTTAATGTGCAGCATTCTTTGTCGAGTACCCCTGCAATTTGGTAGCAAAATCGTGCAATATCGTGCCTGTAACGCCAAAAGCTTGACGCATTTCCCATATAAATATATAGGTCTTCATAAAAAGTGTTGGGGTGACCAACTTGAAATTGGAAGTGGCATCAGCATAAATTTGGGCCAAGGTGAATTTAGCAGTGATATGGGAGTGGCCCTACCTAAATTTTGGGTGAAATGGTAGTAAGCCAAGCTGAATTTGAGGCTGATATGGGGGTGGCCCAACCTAAGTTTGAGGTGATATAGGGGTGGGTAAGCCTAAGTTTGGGGGAATATGGAGGTGGGTCAGCCTGGATTTGGGAATGATATGGGGGTGGGAGAACCTAAATTTGGGGGTGATATGGGGGTGGGCCACCCTAACCATGGGCGTGATATGGGGCTGGGCCAAGCTGAATGGAGGGGGGGGGGGTAGGGGGGCTAAACTAAATTTGGGAGTGATTTGCGGTGGGCCATCCTAAATTTGAGGTGATAGACGGGTGGGCCAGGCTAACTTTGGGGCTGATAGGGGGGTGGGCCAACCTGGATTTGAGGATGATATGGGGGTTGGCGAACCTAAATTTGAAGGTAACATGGGGACGCGCTAACCTAACCATGGGGGTGATGTTTGGCTGGGCCAAGCTGAAATGGGGGGGGGGGGGGGTAGGTGATGGGTGGACTAACCTATATTGGGGTGTGATTTGCGGTGGGCCATCCTAAATTTGAGGTGATCGAGGGGTGGGCCGGCATTAGTTTGGGGCTGATATGGGGGTGGGTCAACCTCGATTTGCAGGTGGTATTGGAGTGGGCCAATATAAATTTGCCGGTGTTGTGGAGGCGGGCCAATCTGTATTTGGGGGTGATATGGGGTTGGTCCTACCTAAATCTGGGGGCAATCTCGGGGTCGGTCAATCTGAACTTGGGGGCGATATGGGGGTGGGCCAACCTAAATTTTGGGGTGCGTCGACTGGAATTTTGGGGAACGATTTATGAAAATTCGTGGATGGACCAACTTGAAAATTAGGGGTGGCCCAATTGAAATTGGGGATGGGCCAACTCCAAGTTTAAGGCTGGGCGAAGAAAAATCGGGCGTGGCCCACTTAAAATCGGGGGGTGGGCCAATTTTAATTTGAGGGTGTGCCAACTTGAAATTTGGGGGTGGGCCTATCTAATGTTTGGGGGCGGGCCAATTGAAATTTAGGGGGCCTGTTTGCGAATAGTTAGACAACACCAGTGGTGTTTCTGCATCTTTTTCATCATCGCAAAGTATGTATATTAATAATTGTTACCTAATACTCCTCAAGGTGAGCTACCATCGAGCCTTCCCAGCCCACTGGGCTGATAATGTCACAGAAGTACTCTCATCGTGACAACTGCGACGTTCAATGCGGAGATCACATGAACAAATCGCAGACTGAGCTGACCATTTTCGCACCATTGCCATTGCTAACACTACTCGCTCGTGCTAGAGGCAAAACAAGCTGACAACTATCATAATTCAACTTTCACTCGCACGCTAGTCTACACGCTCTCAGCGCACTATTTCGCCAATCATTGGATAGAGCCTTGCTGGATGTTTTACTGTCATGTTGCGTAGTTTTTCACGAAGGCCGTCTCCCGAAAAGAGAATAGATTTTTGAGATTGACGAGGCAAACTAGTATATAACTCAAACGAAGCAAATGTATAAACGGTTATAGTGATTTTTCAAAAATGAATATAAGTAAATAAGATTTCAGATGGTATTGTTTCGACCGGGCATGACAACGAGTTTTTCCCGCCTGTCACAGTGCTTTGACCGAAAAGCTAATCATTTAGCTCAAACGTGTTGCCTAATACTACATGTGCTAAATGCAGAAAAGTGCGGTGCGTGGTCACAGCTTCAAAGCCAGTCTATTTTGTGTACGGTTGTTGATATTGTAGTAATGTGGAGTTTTCTTCTTTATAAGAGCACAAAAAGAAAAATATAACAGATGGTAGCTAAGCGCAAAGTAAATTGGAAGATCTGAAACCAGCAATTATTTTTATATTGTGGATTGGTCTTCTCCGCCGGTAGATCGCTGTCGCATTACTTCAAAGAATTTTGTTTGTGTGCAGCTGCAGCAAAAACGAAAATACTACCATTTCATTGCCAGGACCTTTATGCCCTCTACACACAGAAGAAGGACACCAGATAATTGGCAATATCAGTTTATAAACTGACATTGTTTTGCTAATTTCAGTGTAGCGTGGTGCCTGCGGACGGAGTATTTTCTTAGTATCAGTCCAGTGTTAGCAGTGAGAAGCAGTTCGGTCTACCATTCCCATGAGGGCATACTAGCCATTGTAGCGCTTTACTGTAGGACAAATTAAGTGCTAAAAACTTGGTGTGCCTTGTCCTTTCCGCAGGTCGTCCATCCATTCTGTTATGGTGACGATCAACGTTGTGTCCGTCAGGCCTCCTCCTCATTTTTAGCTTCACCTTCGCGAGAGTGGACAGAGAAAGGAAGCTTTCTTCACAATCAGCCCCAGCGAGATTCCACCACTCGTAACTGCTGCAATTAGCATTCAGTGACTGGGCATGCTAAGCACATCCTTAGTTTCACAATGACTAGAGTACGCAGAAAATGTAGAGCTTTGGTCGCTATCACTACCACGAACCCATGTCAATGCAGATATAAGTACGTGCAGGGGCTGAGTATGCTAACCTCTCCGTTACCACCTGCTTCCACCACCTTAGATTATCCAGGCATACCTGCTTCTTGTTTTCATCGCAGACGCATGCAGGATAAACGCGGATAACTAAAAAATCTCAGTGCCCTTCCACTCTGTGAAGAAACATGACCTGCAAAGCTGTGTATGTGGGTCCCTTAACTGCACCTCCATCGTATGTCGGCCCCGCATTGCACTGTCTTCGAGATCGGCCCACATATGGGGAGTGCTGAACGCCTGCTTCATCTCCGCCGCGGGTCTCCTCGGCATGGCATTACATTCGGGATCAGCCCACATATGGGGAGCGCTGAACGCATGATTCACCACCGCTGCGGGTCGGGCCGGTATTACGCTACCTTCAGGATTTGGCTCTACACGCGGACGCGATAGTGGAGAAAGTAGCCCTTAAGAGGAAGCTTTAGCTCTGGTGGTCCTATCTAAATAAATGTAAAAGGACAATTCGTTTTTCTCGACAGCCACTGCATCTAATTTGAGAGGGTTTGTTGCATTTAAAACAAGAGCTCAAAATCTAGTGTCTGTTGGTTTCGAATTCTTGAATTAGGTCATCATTTGTTTATTCAAAATTGTTCAAAATTGCAAATTTAAAAAAAAACGACACCATCAAGTTTACAACTCTCTTTCGGCAAAGAAAACTGATATCAAAATTAAGTACATTGCATCTAACAGCACATCTAAAGCAGACAAAATTGATATATTACGCATGAATCTTAAAAAATTTAGTAATACGGAAATACAGCTTTTCTACAACCCTTGTTCACAACGTAACGACTTCACGTAAGATATAAATCGGCATATTGGAATTGTCTAATGGATGCTGTTTACAGAACCGCGATATCAGTTCTTGATCTGGAGTTAATAATTTGTAAACTTCGTGCTTGTGTACTTTTCGCACTTTCGAACTGTTGAATATCTTTTACCAAAATCCAGGCCCTAAATAGAAATTCCGCTTCCAATAGTCACTAGAATTTACCTTTCTCTCCCGAATCCAACAAATTTCGTTAAAATCGGTCCAGGGGTTATCTAAGAAAAGCGTTTCGGCGTTTTACATCTATTTGAATAGGCCGAGTCGGAGTAGGGCCCGTGTTAAAGCTTCCTCTTAACGACTTCGCTGTAAAAAAAAAGAATAAAAGAAAACAAAAACGCTGCATCTATCAATATCGCCGGCTCAGATTTCGTCAGGATGGCACCGTCCCCATCGGCACGGCTCTGTGAGCAGCTACCAAGCTGTTCACTTCCGTTATCTTGCTTCCCTTGGCGGCCGCGCATTGTCTTGATGCCAGCGGCGCGCTAAATCTGCACCATCATTCCGTCATGCATCGCTTCTGCGACCAAGAAAGCTTTCGGCGGCACACGTACACTGCCGCGTTGACACCAAAACTTTAAACTGCTTGCTTTCGAGAAAACAGCATGAATAAAAATGGAAGGCGACTATAAGGCCACGGGGAATATGTTCGCGGGGCCATACTATTGATGACAGCATACCGAAAGGCTAAATGTAGTCAGGTTGACTTTACAGGTTTGGAAGGAACGACTGACGGTCTAGCTGCTTCATTATCACATAAACAGCACTTGAAGTTGTTAGCGCAGTTTGTGTGTTGTTCCTCCTTTGTGTCCCGTCGTGAACTGCTGTTCTTTCTGTGGCTTTACAGATGTTCCTTTTTTGCGTCAGTTACGCCTTCCAGGAGTGTTTACTTGGAAAATGTTTGTTTGCATGGCTCTTACAGAAGCATGTTTAGTCGAAAGTTTTTCGATTGGCTGCATAATCTCGAGGACGGGCTCCAAACTGCTCAATTTCTTTAGCTACGTAAGAACCATTACTGAAAATTTAATTAACGTAGCTTTGTTGATTACGCAAACAACTTCTCAACTTACTCCGCATCTAGAGATTACCAATCTGAACACTCGAATGATAAAATGATGTTAACATTGTTTGTATCATTTCAATAGTTTTGTTTCGTGCAGTTAAAAGCAGCCGGCATATTGATGGTGTTGTAGACTTCTTATAAAGAAAGTGTGAAAGCTTGGACAGGTTATCTTGGCACAAATCAACTTCATGAGCTTAAGCACATGTGCCCAAACTTGCACGACTGCCTTTACAACCGATTCTGATATATTATACAAGAAGCACCTCAGCGCTACGGTACATCCCACAAGGTGTGGGAGAACGTTGTGTGCGCTCCCGATTAAGTGCCTGAGCGTTGGTGGCATCAGGCTTGGTTTCCTGGCATCATAAGGAATAAAAACTGCTGCCTGGAGGAAAGCATTGGGTACATTTTCAGTACTTTGTAACATATGGATCATCACGGATGTGCACGTTAGAACGAAAAGTACTGAAATATTAAGATGAGGCTTTCGCTGGATGTATTTTAGCTGTCTAATGATAACATCTATAGAAAAAATACTGTGATTTTGTGACAAATAATGCTGACATGAAATACGAGCTCCGACACAGTAGCCGTGGTGGAACTGGCCCCTGGACTATTGGGATACATTGAACCACGATACGCTGGTTTGATAGTTCGCGCTTGAATTTCCTGTATGTCGGCGCCGCTGTGCAGTGTTGGAGGCCCTTTTTAAACGACAAGCACTATTTTTCAGCTAATATTGAAAGCAACTGTATTCCTTTTATAGGGGGTGGGGTGCTTTTTTTTTAGCGTCTAACCACAGTTCCAAAGTTATCAGTTAGCTCAAGATGCGCCTGCATGTGTTTCTAATATCCAGTATGTTGTCACGGATTCAATAGCGAAAGAGCGTTATCTTATCAGATTGCGCGCGTGAAGCGAATACTGGCCTACATTCGCCGTCACATTTGAGGACCCGAGATTGCGCTGCAATGTACGACCATTTCAGTATGACGAACTAACGCCTTGATCCGTAGATCGGAATCAGAGGAAGCACTTTGCACGCAGCCATCGTTGCGCTTTGAGCGTTTTCTTTTCCAGAGCAAGCTCACTTTATAATGAGTTATATTCATGACTCACTCTTTGGAAGTGTTTTGTTCTTGACATCCTTACAATGTGAGAGTATAGAGGCTCTCCATCTTCATTGAGTGAACACTTGGAAACGGACTAGGCCTTTTCTTGCGTCTGTGTTTACACACTTACCGCATCAATTTATTTTTTATAACCTAATTTAGGAGGCTGTAAAGCACAGTAACCTTTTATTAACAGGACGTTTTAATAACACAGAAAATATAAATGCTTATTAGTCGGCTTTCACCTCATGGTAAGGAATTTCAATAAAGATATCTTTATGATAATTAAAAGCCTATCCTCTTGGCAACGTTTCATCTGAGTTCCTCTTTGCAAGCTGATACAGACTTGCAGGTGGTTCGTATCGGGGGCCCTCAACATATGTCTAACCGTCCAACAAAGAGTTATTCCGAATGTTTAATTTCAGGAAGGCGTGTTACCCTCCTGTCTTTCATTCCCGTTCGCAAACACGCATAAGACGAAAGTGCTGCATGAAGAGCATCGTCAGTCAAAACCAACGTGCTAGCGTAACTCACCTCGCTTATATCGCTGTCATTTAGGCTTATATAAGAAATATATATATCTTATATCGACGCATCACGAATCGAAAAAGAGCTGTCCGTGACCAGCCCAACTAGGTTTCTTTCATTTCGTACTTCGTAGTAGCGGCTAATAGTAGCTCACGAAGCAGAGCACTGAGTGGGGATATTGCAGAGAAGGTGTTCTATATACTGTCTCGTCACCCACCAAAAATTGCCCGCCGTGCTACTGGCCATTCCTAGAAAATTGTATATGTGACGCCCAGTCATTTGCAACACCGCAACTTTGTTCTGCGATTGGAGAGTCCAGGTGAGAGACAGGGTGGTTATGTAGATAAAGACACGCTATTTTCTGCAGTAACATAGGAAAACATGAATGAATGCCTTCATTTATTGAGAAAAAAGAAGACCAAGCATCAGTGGAAGCACGTCTCAGCAGATTGGGAAAGAAACGGGGGACAAAGAGGAAAAGCTGGAGGCCTGGCGGCAGGCGAAGGCGCAGTTTAAGGGCGAGAGAATATAAGCAAGAGTTGGTGAAACCAGTTGAATTCAAGTGTAGATCTGTGATGTGGCGAGTAAATGATTGGAATCACCGCCAAGCATCCGTCATTTGCGGTAGTATGAGCACCCGCCGTTCTTGGTAACAAACGTTTACTGAACACCAATCTTCGCAATTAATTATTCATCAGCCATACCTCGCCACGTATTTCTTAGTGGCAGGGTCAGTGGATTTCAACTACGCTGTCGCGACAAGTTACGACTATAACGTGGCGCTTGCCGTTACGGTTGCCATACTCGTGACTCTTACTATTGCGCGAATACTATAAACATGGGCTTACTGCACAAGTTAGTGAACAGACATTTTAGAACCGCGTTTCTCACCTTACATACGCGCAACGCAATCACCATTGCAGCATGTTACGGCGCGTTCTTTCAAGACAGAGACGAAAACAAAAGAACGCGTTAGAAGACAGGGTACCGACTTGGGCCTCGTGCCAAACATATCCAAGCCAACAATATTTATTTTATTTCAATACCCTAAAGGCCCAATGCGGGCGTTACGTAGGGGGGGATTCATCAAAGAAAACTTAACAATATACAACAAAGAATATAAACGGCTGAAGACAGGAATAAACAAGTTAATAAGCCAGGTACAAGTTGACAGGGGAAGAAATGCTAGGAACAGGTACTGAAAAAAATGCACATGTAGCAAATCCCACAAAACAAAAATCGCACCTTCAGAAGTTACAAAACATGTCATCTAACATTCCACAGAACGTAACGGCCCACACGCACACACTGAAAAAAAAAACGAAAAAAGAAACGCACATCATTCTAGAGGAATTTCCTAAGTATGGGGGGGGGGGGGGGGGGACCAAAGAGCTGTTTGAAATGATGATGTTCCAGCGATAGCCGCAATGCTAGAAGGAAGCGAATCCCACTCTTCAATAGCCAGGACCAGATGTGAGTATTTGTATCGTTCTGTCCGAGCGAAAATGGGTTTAGTCTTCTTCATGTGATCTACACGAGCCGGTGTGTGCGGCACCGGGAGAAGATGTGAACTTGCGAATGGTGTGTTGCTGTATTAGAGAGTATGGAAAAAAGATAAACGGCAGAGTTTTCTTCGCATGACCAGAGGCGGGAGACGGAGCGATATTTTCAGTACTGTTACACTTTGATACCGAGAGTAACGGAAAAGGATGAATAGAGCAGCCTTGTTTTGTATACATTCCAACATGTTAACAAGATAGGTATAATGAGGGTTTCAGATCACGGGTGCGTATTCTATCACAGGCTTGATTAGCGCGTTGAATGCGTGTAGTTTTGTATCCTGGTTGGCTTGGCATAGTCGGCGTTTAAGAAGACCAAGTTTTTTTAAGTCTTTGGTAGTAATCAGTTCAATATGAGTGCTCCACAATAAATAAGAGCTAAAATTTACACCGAGGTATTTTACCGACGCTGAAGTTTGAATGATAGTATTATTAACTGTGTGGGCATTAGGAATCGTCTTAGCAGCGGAAGTAAACTTGAGATGTATAGTTGTGTCTACGTTAATTACCATCTGCCCTACCGCACCAATGAGTTAGCTTATCAAGATCAGTCTGGAGAGCAACGATGTTAGCAATCATGCCGTCGTTTCTATGCAAAGAGGTTATGTATTTAAACTTCTCTTGTGACAGTCCAATCCGCCACCTATACGGGAGCGCTTGAAGCCGCCGGCGGCCATATTGTTAGAGGAAAAGGAGCACGGCTACAGTACGTGGCTGCAAGCACGCGCGACGCAACTGTGCTTGCGGTTCTGCGATGAAAAATCAAATGAGACCCCTTTAGGAAGTATATCAGTCCGGCATTGTGTGTCGCTGTTGTAAAAAAAAAAGAATGTCATGGTGGTGGGTGCCTTGTGTTCTGTGTACAATATGTTGCGAGAACTTAAAAACAGTCGTTTCCTGTTTTCTTCATTCAGTAACCTGCCGCGTGCATCGGCACTGTGATGCCCTTTCGTCGATACGTGGTGCCGGGCCGTATTGACAAAACATGACCTTGAAATATAGTATCCTTATGCCATTTCTTAAAAAAATCACTATTTGTGTTAATGAGCATTTTTGCTTTAAACCTAGAAAACAAGAAAAATATTCAACGTAGGTCTCATTTTTGTCTGGCGTTTCAGTTCTAGCTGAAAAGAGTTGGTGAAAGCAAATTTACAATAAAGGTAAGGCGACCCACCATCTGCACGAAGCCGCAAGCCTACATGCGCTCCAATGAGGGTAACCTGCCAAAGTTAAGTCATGCGTCACTGGCGGCTCAAGCAATCTTTACTTTTTTTTTTCGTTTCTGCATCCGTTCTTCCTGCGTCTGCGGCAAAAACGAGAAGTGGGAAGGCAGATAAACGGAAATTGGTGGAGGCAGGTGGTAGCGTAATAGTTAGAGTGCCCATCTCCCAAATGCAAGATGCTGCATTTGGGAGATGGGCTCGAGTCCCGGTTGTTTGTTTCGGAAGACAGCTTTCTGTGCACTCTGGTGACTGCGACGCTCAGAATTAGGCGGCAGCCTGACGACAACGGTCGCCGTCAACGCAACAGAATAAGCGGGCGTGCAAGGTCCCACTTAAAGCGGAAGTACATTCAGAGGAGATACGCTATACTCTTGTCGGCAAAAAAAAAAAGTGATGAGTAACGAGCGGTGTTGTTGAGCGAAGCTGTAGCGAAGCTGTAGACCGATAATGTCACCATAGACATGACCACGCTCCAATCCCGGTGCTCAGCGGAAATATACGTCGACAGCATGTCAACTAGCGTGTTATAGATACTTCATTAAGGTCGTTGCGTGTTTGTGTTGTGTCTAGCAGGAGCGAGTAGTGTAAGAGATGACACTGGAGGGAAGGCGGTGAGCGAAGTCCGCGAAAAGTAATTGAGGATAGCCGTATTGAACGTCGACGCCGTGTTGAAGAAAGCCTGCGACTTCAGTTGCTCAGCCGACAGAAAGGCTTGAGTGGTAGCATACCGCTGGGCGTATTTGGTAACCACAGCGATAGACAGACACTTTGCGGAAGTAAACAGAGGAAATGGACGTAGTGAGTTCGCCGCCCTTTTCAAGCTCTGCTTGAAAAATGCATGTGGCGAAGTATGACGCACCAAATAGTATATGCCAACCCAAATGAATCAGCGCGGTCATACTTGCGCGACATGCCATGGTGGCCTGCCACCAGGACATCATGAAGTTGCAGCGATTACAGTTTTCATTGGGCACTTGAGAATAAAAACGAGCACATCAGAGAGGTCCGAGGGATGTTTCTACGGTATAAGAACACATCGCTCTCGCCCCTTACCCCCCCCCCCCCCCCAAGTAACTAAATCACGAATATAAGCTTACGAATAGGGGTATCATAAGATCGAGCACTAGGGCGCGTGTTGATCTTGTTCAGGATGACGTCAGCGTTTCATTCAGCGTTTATTTCTGAGAAAATGAGTTGGAGTTACGTTTATTTGCATCACAATGGTGGGCGCAATCAGGCAAACATTGACAGCATTTCATTAGAGGGTGCCTGACTACACTGTGGAGATTACGTTTAACAATGACAACAAACACAGAAAGCTTTGCTTACATCGATTCGCACATACGTGGGATCCGCATAATTTTGTGACTATCAATTTAGGTTCCTCAGAATGGCGCGCATTCGCGCAACATTTCCATCCACAGTGAGCATAAGCGACTGTCGTATCCACAGTAGAATTGATTTAAATGGCTTTAATCCCACGGACATATCTTCGCCAACTTCCGTCTGAATGGAGTCGTCAAAATGGAATACAGGTGACAGGGAAATCAGGAAGTTGATGAACGGCAAGAAGGCGGAAGCTTGCGCATGACCTCAGGGATATAAAATGACTTTTTGAGCAGCTTGGCCAGGGGGCCATGCAATGGTTTCCACGTCTATTAAAAATCCTCCAAAATATTAAGAGGCCGACGAAAATGCGGGCATTTTGGGAAAGGTGAAACCGCTGGAAATTTCACGACAGCCTTAGCCTAAATATTGTCACGTGGTCGTGACGTTGAATAACACAGTAGCAGTACTGTGAACGACAAAACTAACTTTTATTGGGCGAATCTGTGCCCACAAAACAGGCTACGCTTATAGCACAACGATAGCGGCGAACACGCTCGGCGATCGTCGAAATTATGATCAGCGGGTCAAGCGCGTCGGTTTCTTTAGAGTAGTCATCGAATGTTCCAGACTAATCGTTCGGACCCGCGTGCCTTCCACAAAGTTCTGCACCATTCGTGTCAGGTGATGAAATCAGATAACATAACGTTCGGCGACAACAGACAGCGGATAGAAGCATCGATAACGTTCCAGAAACTTCGGATACATACAGGCGCGTCCCACGCTGTGCGATTACATTTTTTAGGCTGCGAAACGTGGTTGCCCGATAAAGATAAGTATACGTGTCAATATAAAAGATGACTTAACATAAGAAACCATAACGTTGACAAGGTGGCCAAATTCTGGCACAAATAAATCGGCTGTTGAAGCAGTTCAGCTGAAACGCAATGGTGCGAAATAAGGCGAGATTGTCGGCAAGTGTTAAAAAAAGGTCAAGTAGGTCCTGTGGCCGACGCCAGCGCTCGGCAGCTGTCAAACGACTGCACGTATTAGCGAGATGCCTGGTCGTCAGTAATTACAGTATGATTCGGGTCTGAAATATTGGACGCGGACTCCATCACATTGAATACAGTGCATTCTACGGTGTCATTCTTGGACAGATGGTACCCATTCTCCAGCAATGAGGATGGGAACAAATTGTCTCACGGGCCGGCTGTCACCTTCCTCCTACTGCCAACATTCCTTTCTCTCCGTAGTTGCTTAGCTTTTATTGGGTTCGGCTGCTAATCACGAGGTCTCGGGATCGAATCCCATCCACGGCAGCCGTATTTCAATCGGTGTGAAATGCGAAAACCCGCGTACTTAGGGTTAGGCGCACGTTAAAAATCCCAAGTGGTCTAAATTATTCCCGAATCCTCCACTACGGCGTGCCTCATAATGAAATCGTGTTTTTGGCAAGTAAAACCTCATAATACGTTATGTAACATTCGTTGAGGATGTCCTGGGCAGTCGCACAACTCTTGAATTTGAATACAATTAAGTGTCAGGAGTTGCGCGTGAGGTCCTTGAATATGCCACCACCACCACCACCACCACCACCACCACCACCACCACCACCATCATCATCATCATCATCATCAGCCTGGTTACGCCCACTGCAGGGCAAAGACCTCTCCCATACTTCTCCAACAACCCCGGTCACCTACTAATTGTGGCCATGTCATCCCTGCAAACTTCTTAATCTCATCCGCCCACCTAACTTTCTGCCTCCCCCTGCTACACTTCCCTTCCCTTGGAATCCAGTCTGTGTATAATAGCTGTGTCTTACCAGTACTCACCTACGGGGCAGAAACTTGGAGGCTTACGAAAAGGATTCTACTTAAATTATGGACGAGGCAACGAGCTATTGAATGAAGAATGATGGGTGTAGCGTTAAGGGATAAGAAAAGAGCAGATTGGGTGAGGGAACAAACGCGAGTTAATGACATCGTAGTTGAAATCAAGAAAAAGAAATTGGCATGGGCAGGACATGTAATGAGGAGGGAAGATAACCGATGGTCATTAAGGGTTGAATATGTGGATAGCCTTTATGGCGTTCGATAGCTGCTAGTCTACATTGCGGCTATATAATAAAGGTGGAACGGCAACATGGTAGAAAATGTGGAGAACATACAAATCCCGCATATATTATTCCACAATAATTTTAAATAGCATTCTTGCTTGAAACACGTGGATAGCCGCCATAGGAGACTACTTTGGAAACTAACTGCAAGTACTGTATATGTCGTACCCAAGGGTGCACCTGGCCTGGTGGCCAGTATATGTGACGTAATATTGCGAGCAGCTTCGGCCATAGCATGCTAACGGATGATGACACAGACTGAAGTGACTAGCGCAAGAGTGGACAATAGAGAGACGCTGCAAGGACAAGCGCCCAATTGGAAGTTTGCGCTTATCCTTGTCGCCTCTTTAGTGTCCCGTGTCCACTCTTGCGCTAGTCACTTTAGCATGGAATACCAACTAGCCCCCTCTCACACCCTGCGACGACACAGGGACAGTTTGCTCAACTCTTGTTTCGTGACTTTTGTGTCAAGGTGAAAAACCGACATATCCATGTATATGTCCTGATACTTAAGCACATCTAGATTTGCAGCTGCGTCGATAGCCCATGAGTGCGCATTGCAAAGTCGCTTGTGAAATAATTGTGTGCACCTTAACGAATTCGATAAGGGAAAATCAAAATCCGTCCACGACGGCGTCTCTAGTAGGCGCTGTGCGATGTTCCGACGTTAACAATGTATGCCGATTGAAGAAAGGCTGCCCAGAAGTGCTTCTGACGGTTAGGCAAGCTTCTTTACTCCGTAGAATGAAAAAAAAGAAAAAGAAAAGGAAAAGAGAAAAAAAAAGAACCGAATCAAAAGCCCAGAATCAACAATTGCTCGTCGCGAGTAAACGCTGGATGACGAGCAATTTCCAGGCGACGAGCGAATACGCTTGATCAAGAACACTGATAACGCCGGCGGGACAAGCATTGTGGCGAAGTTCAATGCACAGGGATAGCTTTTACTTTTTTATTTTTGTTTGGTTGACGTCATCACGCGTCACCGCGGGAAGTTTGAAAAGTTTAAGGTGAGTACGCCACGTGGTGGGATTCACGCGAACTAAACCCTCGTGTCCAGAAAAGCTGGATACGCGGCACGGTACTGGGACCTGCCAAGACAGCACTTTCCCGAGCCGGCAGTGGTGCCTGAATTGGATTATCTGCACACATAAAACAAACATTGCCTTAGAGCTTAGGAGGCACCACAGTTGACAACTCATTTTTGTAAGCAGTGTCAATTAACAGTTTGAACGTCTTATTAATACAAATACACATACATGCAGACACACTATTCCGACAGCCACAAGTGATCAGTCATACACGCAAATAGAAAACGCTAGTGGCTCTAGACCGTAACCCAGGCCAGCAAGTGAAAACAAAAAAGTAAGCAGCTCATCCATATGATGCCCTCCAAGTGTGTTAGGCGCAGAAATAAATAGGAAAAGTGTGTTCCAGTCTAGACTCAATGCTGCCGTAACAACAGACTGAAGTTTCACTACTAGATAGTGGCACCTGAGTAGCATGTAATTTGAAATAGCAATAGATACAACTTCACTCTCTGATGATTCTGACCGATGTTAGTTACACAAATATGCTGTCAAATGAGGCTCAATTCCACACAGATTTCAGTGCTGCTGGATAAGCAAGCTATTTAGTTTTACTGCTGGCGAGATGTGTCTCAAATGTAGCACGAAATTTCAAATAACAGGAGAAATAACTTATCTGATGATGCCTGCTACATGTTAGTCACAGAAATCAGTTGCAAAGAAGACATGTCGCCAGGAGCCGGTGCTGCTGAAGGAGCATGCGCATGAGCGTTACAACTGAAGGCGCCCGAGCTGTAGAAGGCGACACGCCCGCTGCTTCTGATAGAGCGCAGACTCCCGAAGTGGGCTGCGGTACCACAGGGGTAGCG
The DNA here is from genome assembly GCF_038994185.2 of Dermacentor albipictus. NCBI lineage: Eukaryota > Metazoa > Arthropoda > Arachnida > Ixodida > Ixodidae > Dermacentor > Dermacentor albipictus. The sequence continues at coordinate 3,525,549 of NW_027225570.1, read as the reverse complement.
CCTGAAAATACAAAGGAAGCCGAACTAGTGCCCCACAGGCAGGTAGTGCAATCAAAAGAGCATTATTACATTGAAACTTTACTGTACAGGCACTTCTGTTTGCCTGCTTGCACACTTATTTTTGCAGATGTACACACAGGAACCACAATGAATGTCTTCATGTTATCAGCTATAAACTTGAATACCAGGTTGTAGGGGGCACATTGCTGGCACTATGCAAGCACAGAGGCACCTCGAAAAGAATGAGAGATGGAGGCAGCTTCTTCAAGTGCATGCTAATTTTGCAAGGCACAAACAAATTAGAAAAAAAAGAGGCTGTCCTTCACGAACAGGGGCTTCAACAGCAGCCAAACGTTGAGTTGACTGGCAGAGTGAAGCATTTCAGCCATGGCAGGTGAAAGTTACCGGTTTATTGACAGGCCAGCTATTTCCTGCGCTGGAAGTAGTTCTATGGAAGAGAGGATTTGCACATAGAAAGCAACCAGGTTCAATTACAGCTCTAAAGCGGTGCAAGCCTTTCAAACTAGCCTTGATCTTCGTATTTATTTATGACACACAAAGACACCTTAAGCTTAATAAAAATACTTGCCCATGACAATAATTTGGTGAGGTAACAGCAAGATACTGGCACAACATGGCATATTGCTGAAAGATAGTAATGACAGACACGTAAATTTTAGTGAAACAGACACTCAAGCCATGTGCACACCTGCGCCCGCTGCGTTACTCACAAAAATAAGCGACAAAGAAATAGAACATATCACAAACAGTATACATGCATGCAGCCATACCACAACACAACAGCAGCAACATGCCAATTAACAGTTTCTGCCAAATCTGGCTTCACCAAGCCACTCGTCCACGCTGTCTTGATGTCCAGATACCATTGCCTCAAAGATTCGCGCAGGTGGTAGAGACAGCACTGGCTGGTTGATGGGGCTCTTGCATTGCCCAGGGGGCGCTGCGAAAAAGGTGCTAAAAAGCGCCCTCTGCGCTAAAATGGGTCGTACCAAGCTCGGTCGTCTGCTTCGGAAAGCACGTTTACACTATGGACCCGCCACTTTCGGTTGTGTTGTTTCACGGCCTGCAGCGAATATCGGGCGCCGAAGATTTTTTCAGGGGTGGCACGCTGCGTAAAGGCAAGAAATTATGCAGTGCCGAATATGTGTACGCCGTTCAAGAATTGGGCGGCGAAGTTTTAGCACCGTGTCAAACGCGAGTCGCGTACGAAGTGGAACTTCAGGTAAGATTTGCACGCTATAGTTGCTAGATTCAGGCGCACAAACGCGAGGAAATGCTTGCTATAAATGAATCCACAGCGGCGATAAGCAGACATCATGTGTACGGAACTGCTCGAGCGCACGACGGTACGCGCCGCGATGTACGAACTGCTCGAGCGCACGATCGTACGCGCCGCGACGGCAGCGGTCTTTGGACATGCCGCGAAACGGCGGGCCTCCTGCAATCTTTGTTGACTGCATGCCGCTAAACAAGTAGTTATGCCTGCGTTTTAGTAGCGGCCATCTGTCCTCTTTAGTAACTGGTAATAACTGATGCAATGCATAAGAGCTCGCACGTACGTGCGAATCGCGGCGCGAGCTCGTACGCCGCTCGCTTGATGTAGGTTTAAATGACAGCGCTCGAACATCGATGTGCTGCAATCAATACTGCCTTGCTGCGCTGCCTCAACGTGCTGGCTTGAGATCAAGGATGAGCGCATTTAACTCTCTTAACCTGTGCTGCTCGTAGTGAAGTAGTGAATTGTCATCGAATGAGCCCGACCATTTGTGCTCATTTGCACACACCTGGTCACTTCACCACTTCGCATCGATCGAATTGTTAATTGTCGCTGTGGCCGGGTCTCGAATCGTGAATTACCAGCCATGCCTGCTGCTATGTCGGTCTGCTGTCGGGACTGTAGGTGCAAAAGACCGAACATTAGAATGCAGATAATCAAGCAAGCTTCAAGACAGGCGAAGCAGTCAGCATGGCGCGAAGTTTCGCTTACTCAGCGCGACGAACTGCAGCTATGCAGCGCGCCCGACGCTCCACTTCGTGAGGCCTTGAAGGAAAACGGCAGAATATGATGTTGGGATTCAGGCCTTCTTGTTCATGACAGCCCACGACGCAGAAGTAATGACGGTGACGCCTTCTCGAGGCTGGGCTAGGTCTCTCCGGATCGGCGCCACCGATTCCGTCTGCTCCCAGCATTGCGTCCCACGGCACACGGAGAGCCCGTTTTCGTTAAACTATAGGCTGCGGCGAGCTCGCAGCGTGGTCGGCATGGTCTGCGAGAAGTGACGAGCCTTTTCGCACTCGCAACAGGGCAGAAAAAAAGTGCGAATCGACGCAAAACTCGGCCTAGAAACGTGCTTCGCCACAGCCAGGGCTCAATACGACCCAAGCTGGTACGACCCAGATGTCGTTTCCCGCGCCGCCACCAGGCGCCGCTACTATACCTCAAACTCCAGCGCAAGACGCCCATATGGGCTCCATCGCTGTCATATGGGTTTGGGAGCCGTGTTCCAATGTGCGAGGCAGCCGCCCTGACAAACGCCAATGATGTGCTGATTGGCCGGCAGTTAGGTGGTCCACCCCCTGACGTACAAAAGTGTAAATGCATGTGCACATTCAAAATTACAGGTTACAAAACAACGTGCACGCATAAACGCGACGAGCAGCTAATCGAACTGCAACGTCAACATATTTGACAATACATACAGATACTAGCTATGATTTCTGATTATGCCGATAATTATTCGTGTGCGCATAACATGGGCTGAATATTTGTGGTTAACCTGACACCAGCAAAAGGATTTTTTTTGCACTTTGCATTACCATTATTAATAAAATTGTGCAGTAGCTCGGGGATACGCAGCGTATACTAGAAGGGGGGCGGGGCGGGTGGGGAGTTGAGTCGTTCACTGGTGCTAAGGCTGCAAACAATTGTTTTACACATTTATGCACCGTAGTCTTCATACCTCTGCGCTGCTTACGTTTGCCAAGCAAACGTAAGGTGAAGTTCTCACCTGTTGCGTACAAATCCCGCTTTCTTCGGAATCTTTCTTCTTCCATTTCGATTTTTCATGGTCCCACAGCATCCGTAGCTGCATCACTTTGACGCGACGAATGCCTGGTTGGCTGTTGTATTCTTCGGCCAGCTTCTCCCAGGCACTGTCCTTGCCGCGCTTCGATGTATTATCAGTTTGGCGGTTTTCTATAATCACTCTGTGCCTACCAACTAGGTCAACTAGGTTACGGAGCAGTTCCCGTTCTTCATGCGTGTAGACGAACCTCGACACGCCGGTTTTATTGCCACGAGGATTAATGCAGTAGTCGCTATTGATGCTCATTTTGAACAAAAAACACGCACAGAACACGGCAGAAAAACAAAGCTGACAGCAGGAGCAGCAGCCGGCAACAGAAGCATGCGCAAGCAAACCTTCCGATTTTTACGACTCTGGTACGACTTGGCCAAGCTTCGCTACTAGCCAGTTTTGGCTAGATCAGCATTTCATTGACCAAAATTATGTTGCAAGTGTCGTAAATTCACAGATACATTGAAGAACACTTTATCAATTACAATGAAAACATGTCGTAAACGTTTAAAGTGTTTTTCCCTATTTTTATTGCAATATTTGGCCATATACTCTCGTTATCAGGAGCGCTTTCCGGAAGTCATCACCGTTGAAGTGAAGGCCAGTTTCTCAAGCAGTCCTTTGACGGAGTAGTCCTCAAGTAGTGTTCACGAAACGCAGCGGCGCCTTTAGTAAATGAAGGCGCGTCACCATGACTTGGCGAAGTCAAGGTGAAGCGCCAAGTGAAGGCGCGTTTAAGAATACGGGGGTAAGACCAATTTCGCTTACGTCTTGCGTCGGCAAATTCATGGAACATGCAGTTCTCAACCACGGAGCCGACTTTCTCGAAGACTGTGACGCGTTCCCGCACACCGTGCTAGGATTCCGCCGCAACCTCTCCTCACAGGACGTATTGCTTCAGTTTACACACCAGGTCGTAGACGACACTACCAGCTCCACTAAGGCAATCCTTGGCCTAGATATTAAAAAGGCCTTTCACAACGTTAAACACGAAACAATCTTAAAAACAATTAGAACGTTTAGACTAGTCCAAAGAACGTGTAATTACGTTAGAGATTTCCTCGCGTGCAGGCGTGCATGCATCGTCGTTGGCGACGAGGAATCGCCGGAATTTGAGTCGGGTCTGTCCGGCAAGCCGCAAGGATCCGTCATATCACCATTACTCTTTAATTTAGTTCTACTCGGTCTACCCGAGAGATTAACATAAGTAGAAGGATTGCACCACAGTCTATACGCGGATGACATCACCCTCTGGGTTCCCAAGGGAGGATGTGACAGTCACGTCGAGCGAACACTACAAGCAGGAGTAGATGCGGTCCAGAATTTCTCGTCTGCAACGGGCCTCGAGTGCCCGGCTACCAAGGCTACCAATTATCTAATTCAAAGACAGGTCGATGCATCCTCGAGTCACTCGCCATCGCGTACCACACTCAGCATGGAGAAAACATGGCGGTTCTGGCCTCGGTCCACGACCACCTGATAATCCCGCCGCTTCCCAAAAACATGCACCCGACGCACCACGCCGCGAGACGGAACAAACGAGCAAGATACCTTCAGAAGTTTGGCAACAGCAGCGAGGCGGTGTACGTAGACGCTGCGCGATATGGAGGAGAGAGAAGCGCACATGCGATCGCGGTTGTAGACCGCACGGGTAAGTGCCTCGCGGGCGCCACGGTGACCACTGGACACACAGAGGCGGCAGAAGAAGCCACGATAGCCCTAGTGCAAAAAAAGAGGTGAGGCATGCAGACAGGACACAAGAGTAGAGAAGAGGACAACACGTGTTGTCCACTTCTCTACTCTTGTGTCCTGTCTGCACGCCTCACTTCTTTTTTTGCATAAGAATCCTTACCAACGAGCTCAGCTTTCTGTCGTTCGAAGGCAGCCTTAGCACTGGCCACGGTGCCGAGTGCTGCGATCGTGATCAGCGAGTCGCAGGCGGCAATCCGCGGCATCGCGCGCGGCCGGGTCTCGCGGGAAGCGGGCCACATACTCCAAATTTGTGACGAAGGCGACTCGTCATCGCCCTCGCAACCTCAAAATTCTACAGTCTTCCTCCTCTGAACTTCGGCACACACCGATGTCCCGCTCTCAGGCAACGAGGCGGCCCACGTCACGGCTCGAGGTCTCACAGGCCGAGCCGCCGCAGATTATGTGGCCGCCGCCAGCGCCCCCGAAAGTAGGGCATCGGGTCTGCCGGATCGGGACACTACAACAGAAATGCGGCAACAAGAATCACAATGGGTGTGGGGCGATCGCCTGACCACGTTCAGAGACCTCACCCAGACCTACAGACTCCAAAGACGCTCATTCCCGCCACCACACGATAAGTTAAACAGGAATGAGGCCGTAACTTTACGCTTGCTCCAGACACACACCTACCCTATCACCGCGGTCCTACATCATTGCTACCCGAGTTTATATCCTACAGATGCCTGTAAAGCTTGCGAACAGAAAGCAACGCTGCGACAGATGCTCTGGGAATGTGCCGGCAACCACGGTAATGAGACCACCTCCGCTCGCGACGCGTCCGTAATCGCGGCCGTTACCACAGTACGGGAAGCCTCGAGCTCGCTTCTTCCCGACACCGCCCCGGCGACGGGGGCTGCCGGGGACCTTCTCCATAGGCGTCGCCGCCGCTGGGAGGCGGATCTCAAAAGTTCAGAATTGGCTGACCAGCTCTGGGCCGTCCGGCAAGCCGAAGATGCCGCCCGGGTCCAAGGACTTCGAACCGCCACCTGAGGCCACCACAACGAATCTGCCGGACCATTCATTAATAAAGTTTCTTCTCTCTCTCTTACCACTTATGCACCGCATATTCACACCGCCGTTGCTGGATATGTTCGAAAACATTCCTTTGTTAGTTTTACATACCTCTGGCGACAGCGACGTACAGCGAATTCAACAATGCATTTGGTGTTGCCCATTCGTTTGTCCTAGTCTTTCCGAAATAAACTTCCAGCTATTAAGGCGAATGCCTTAAGTGGCTCATACCTTCGATGGCCTTGAACAAAGCGCGCCGTATGGTACAATGCTACAAAAACTACCATCATCAGCAAGGGCTCATATCCTCCTAAGCAAGCAAGAAATACGATGGCTCATAGCTCGAGGAAGCAACGACGGAGCAGCGGCCAGAACCCTAGAGGAACCTCCGACTGCAGTGCACAACATATTAGAGAATCAGAGGAAGGAGAGACGACCTACGGCCCTCCGCACTCAAAACTAAATAAAAGACAAGCCCAAGACTCGCGTCGCACACAAACCAATTCATATCCAGATCTAAACTTCTTACACAAGAAGCACCCGACATATTACACGGACACGTGCCCGTGATGCGGCGCAAAACCCACGCTGGCCCACATAACGTGGGGAAGTACGGTTCGGGCAAGCAACGACAACTGCTCTTTTCTAAGGTTGACGGAAGTCGTACGGCAGCGGGAGGCAATGCTTGCAAGCGAGGATGGGGGCCACCAATTGGCGCCCCTGGACCAAGTTCAGTGAGCCGCAAGAGCCAGTGGAGCCCTGGACTGAGGGCGCCACCCAGACCTGCAATAACTCTGATTAACTGATCAATAAAGTTCTTTTTTTCTCTCTCTCATGCCTATCGTAATGCAGAGGCAACAATCACTTAGCAGGGTGAACCGTGCAGTGCATACACTCATTGCAATCACCCATACGACCCACCGAACAGCACACGTTCCAATCCCGTGCTGAGAGGATGCGTCGTGAAGGCGAAGAGAAACGTAGTTGGCGCGAGTATCACCCTGCTACGTACGAGCGTGAGAACCATTGAAAACGAGCCGAAGAAGCCGAACTGGGAAAACAGCAACGCGACAATGCGAGATAGCGCATTACCAAGTGTGCAGCAGGCTTACGCCTTCATGCGTTACAGGAGCGTAACATACCGTACTTCTTTTCTTTGTACCGAGAAGTTCAACCATTTAGAGAAAAATGCATTCGTTGTCCAGTAACGTTGTTAAAGTGTAACATGAGTTCGCGCGTCACACGGCTCGCACGGACTCCGTAATTCTCTAACGTACAAATATATCCACGTACAAATATCTTACTCGCCGTGGTTGCTCAGTGGCTATGGTGTTGGGCTGCTGAGCACGAGGTCGCGGCATCGAATCCCGGCCACGGCGGCCGCATTTCGATGGGGGCGAAATGCGAAAACACCCATGTGCCTAGATTTAGGTGCACGTTAAACTACCCCAGGTGGTCAAAATTTCCGGAGTCCTCCACTACGGCGTGCCTCATAGTCAGAAAGTGGTTTTAGCACGTAAAACCCCAAATAATATTATTATTACAAATATCTTGGAGTTAACTTTCAGCTTGACCTGTCCTGGCATTATCATTCTAACGTCACCCTTACTTCAGCAAACGGCTCACTTGGGTTTCTTAAACGTAACTCTAAACACACCCCATCGCACTTACGTAAACTCGCTTATTTCACTTTAATCCGCCCTAAAATAGAATATGACTCGGCCATTTGGGATCCAGATCAAGACTACATTAAGAACATAGAAGCTCTGCAGAGCATTGCTGAGCATTTTATTTTTTCATATTACTAATGTCACACCAGCGTCACTTCATTGAAGATTCGCGCTGAACTGCAAGTGCCATCATGTCGCCGTAAAATCGCTCGCTTATCACTTCTCCATAAGCTCTACCATCACGTATCATGCACTTCGCGACGTATTCTTTAGGCCACCCCCTGCCATCTTCCCCGACGTGATCATCTTTTTAAAATAGAACGCTTCACGTGTCGCACACTAACTTATGCTAGATCGTTCATACCCCGCTCAATGACCGAGTGGAATAACTAGCCATCAGACATCGCAACCGTCCCCCACATAAATGAATTTCAGAAACTTCTAATCATGAATGAAAGCGCGTACGCCTTTCATGTTTCATGTGCCCCCCCCCCTTTTCCTAAACTACAAATGATGATAAAATATGACCTTGTCTTCTGTGTAACATACATACTTTTATGGTTATTGTTCCTATTCTTATTGTGGAGATATGCCTTTTCCTTTTAAGCTCACACGTTGTGTTGTTTTCTGATTGGTTATACATTAGTGGTGCACGTGCTTTTTACAAACTTGATTACCCTCCATTTTTGTGTCATTGTGATTCGTAATCTCTTTTTGTACACTTCTGATATTAATAATACTACGGCAATCTTATTGGCCTAGTATTATCATTTATACTTTGTTATTGTAGTTTATCAGTTTTACCCTCCTGCGTGAAGGCCTTTAGGAGTGTTCGGAATAAATAAATAACTAAATAAATAAATTCTCCCGTCATCTACGTTAGCGAATGGGTGACGCAAGCGCCACTCGGCTATTATGAAAACAGGCTTGAAGTACGTGGCTTTCTCCTCCAGGAATCGGCAAAGGAAGGGTAGCTCCATAGCAAGTGGTGTGCTGTCTCCAGCACGGATGCACACCGGTGACAGGTCTGACATGAAGAGCCGGGTCGTGACCTTGAAGGGGAGCTCCACAGCAGTAGCTTGACAGCTATACCACGAACTGCTGCCGCGAGCCTTGCTATAGAAAAATGGCAACGACAATTAAATGTAGCGCCCGCCTACCCAAAAACTTCACCGCGTCGTCAAGTTTGAGCACCGCTTTAGCAGGCGAGAGCAGGCAGTCAGTCTGTGCTCTGCAAAGAAGCGCAGCGTCCTACTTTGGTAGCTACGTGTGAGGGCTCCTGTACCTGCTAGGTTCGTCAAGGGACCAAGCGGCGGTCGCACCTTCCCAATGTCCAGAGGCGGTTTGGGTGACTCTCAATAACCACCATGACGGATCAGCGACAGAGCATGCACGCGGAAAAAAATTAACGAAACTAAGAGGAGCGCTCGTGAGCGTTCTCGTTTCCCTGATTGCCCTCGTGCGCAGGAAGCCAGTGAACACGCAACTGACAATGAGCTGCCCGTGTACCTAGGCGCACAGTTTTCATTTTTCCGGGGGCCGGGGCGACCAACTTATCGAACCACACACAGACACACACACACACATTATATATATATATATATATATATATTGTCGCGAAGCACTTTGGGCAGTAAACGTTCGCGACTAGAACGTTGGAGCAGCGAGAGGTAGTGTAGCCGACCGAGCACCGAAACAAGGTTGTTCTTTCTCGTCGTCGTTGTCTCTCTCCTGGCCACAGCCCCACTGCTCCCTATTTTACAGTACAGTTATCTCCCCCGTGGAAAAGGAAGCCGTCCCGGTGACCTACGGGTAGGACAGCACAGGCGGATCATAGTAGGGCTTGAGACGCTGGGCATGCGCAATTTCGCGTCCACGACGGCGATGATCGAAAGGTAGCTCGAGGGGTTCCACAATATAGTTGACTGGAGACGTTTGTTTGATCACGCGATATGGGTCATGGTACTTCGACGCGAGTTTCGGTGACAGTCCAGTGGTAGAGGCTGGAACCCAAAGCCACACTAGCGAGCCAGGAGCACAGGATACAGGAGCATTGGAACTTTCTCGATGGTGCTTCTGCCGTTGCTGGTCTTCTGACGTAAATATACGGGAAAGCTTGCAACACTCTTTTGCGTGTGCAGCGGCTTCGGATAGGGTAGTTGTTTCCGTGGAGTCAGGGTGGTACGGAAGGATAGTATCCATTGTGGAAAAAGGTTCGCGTCCATACAGGAGAAAGAAGGGCGAAAATCCCGTGGTAGTCTGCGTGGCGGTGTTGTAAGCGTAGGTCAGAAAAGGTAGAACATGGTCCCATTTGGTTTGGTCGGATGCAACGTACATGGCCAGCATGTCACCAAGAGTGCGATTAAAGCGCTCGGTCATGCCATTAGTCTGCGGATGATACGCAGTAGTGGTGCGATGAATGATGCGGCATTCTTTGAGGAGAGCCTCGATGACGTCGGAGAGGAAGACGCGGCCTCTGTCACTGAGTAATTCCCTGGGAGCTCCGTGGCGAAGGATGATGTGGCGCAGGAGAAACCAGGCGACGTCACGTGCAGAAGCGCTGGACAAAGGGGAAGTTTCCGCATAGCGCGTAAGATGGTCGATGGCCACGATTACCCAGCGATTGCCATCTGATGTGGTTGGCAGAGGTCCATAAATGTCGATGCCTACTCGATCAAAAGCACGTGCTGGGCAAGGCAAAGGCTGCAATGGGGCGGTTGAACGACGAGGGGGATCTTTACGGCGTTGGCAAACCAAACAGGAGCGGGCATAATGATGGATGAATCGATACATCCCCCGCCAGTAGTAACGAAGGCGTAGACGCGCGTATGTCTTCAGTACCCCTGCATGCGCACACTGGGGATCGTCGTGGAACGCTGCGCAAATATCCGAACGCAGGTGTCGCGGGATGACAAGCAACCATTTGCGGCCGTCCGGTAGGTAGTTGCGACGGTACAGGAGCCCATCGCGAATGGAGAAGTGATGTGCTTGGCGACGTAATGCACGATTGTTTGTGGGCGTCGATGGGCGGGACAAAAACGCAGCATGGACACAATCCATGGGTCTTTCTTCTGCTCCATAAGAATGTTCGTGGCAGCAAGGGAAGACTCGGACAACGAGGCGTTCGGGAAGCTAGCCTCGTCTGTTCGTGGCGAACGAGACAAGGCATCCGCATCCGAATGTTTGCGGCCAGAACGATGCAGTACGCGGGTGTCGTACTCCTGCAGGCGAAGGGCCCATCGAGCAAGACGACCGGACGGTTCTTTTAAAGACGACAGCCAGCACAGCGAATGGTGATCAGTTATGACGTCAAACGGGCGGCTATAAAGATACGGACGGAACTTGGTTATGGCCCAAATTATAGCCAGGCACTCCTTCTCTGCGACAGAATAGTTCGATTCAGGTTTAGTGAGTGCACGACTGGCGAAGGCAACGACGTACTCATCGAAGCCAGCCTTTCTCTGAGCGAGAACGGCCCCAAGGCCAACGCCGCTGGCATCCGTGTGTATTTCAGTTGGTGCACTGGGGTCGAAATGGCGCAGGATTGGTGGTGACGTCAAGAGACGACGCAGCTTTGTGAAGGCGGCATCGCAATCCGGTGACCAGGTGGAAAGGTTGTGGCCACCGTGAAGAAGCTGCGTTAAAGGTGCTGTTATAGTGGCAAAATTGCGGATGAAATGGCGAAAGTATGACGCTAATCCAATGAAACTGCGCAGTTCTTTCAAAGTCGTTGGGCGGGGAAACTGGGCAACAGCCTGTAGCTTCGCCGGATCAGGAAGTACACCTTCTTTCGACACGACATGGTCGAGGATGACCAGCTGCCGGGCAGCGAAGTGACACTTCTTCAAGTTAAGCTGGAGGCCAGCATCGGCGATGCACTGTAGGACGCGTTCAAGTCGAAGTAAGTGGGAAGGAAAGTCCGGTGAAAAGATAACGATGTCGTCCAAATAACACAGGCATATCTGCCATTTAAGGCCGCGCAAGATGTTGTCCATCATTCTTTCAAATGTGGCAGGCGCATTACACAGGCCAAATGGCATCACGGTGAATTCAAATAAACCGTCAGGTGTGATGAAGGCCACTGACACTTGCCAGTACCCGGATCGTAAGTCTAAGGATGAGTAGAATTCAGCGCCTTGGATGCAGTCTAGCGCGTCATCAATACGGGGTAGCGGATAAACGTCCTTGCGTGTGATCTTATTAAGTCGCCGGTAGTCCACGCAAAAGCGAATTGTGCCATCTTTCTTTTTTACCAGCACTACAGGAGAAGCCCAAGGACTGTGCGAAGGTTGTTTGACACAGCGTTGGAGCATGTCTGCAACTTGCTCAGCGATCACGCTACGCTCCGTGGCGGATACATGATACGGCCTATGGCGTAAAGGCGCATGGTTGCCGGTGTCGATGTGATGGACAACAGTGGAAGTACGGCCTAAGCGAGATTGTTGTAGGTCGAATGACGTGCGAAAGCGATCTAGAAGATGGACGATCTGGGCGTGCTGCGCTGGAGTGAGGTTAGGATCAATACTCTTGTAAAATGTTGGGTCACATGGCGTCGTGGGAGGAGAAACTTGAAGGGCCAGAGCGTCAACCGGAGGAGAAGCCGGGTCGTCAGGCACATCGGAAAGGAAGCTTGGGTCGACTTCGTCGGCATAACCAAGACACTCATTGTGGAGCAGCCTAGCAGGGCAAGGAAACAGGTTCGATACATAAAGTGCGCTCGAACCTTGTCGAATGGCAAGAAGGGCAAAAGGAAGCAAGAAAGGATGGCGGCGAGCAACAAGCTTAGACGGCGTGAAAAGAACTGTGGAGTCGGAAAACCCAACGCAGGAAACGGGCACAAGTGCGGCAGAGTATGGAGGAATCTCGGTGTCGGCGGTGACGAACACACGACTGGCAGTGTCATCAGTATCGTCGAAAACGTTGGTGCCGAATGGCGACAGCGCGAGTTCAGCACGGGCACAATCTATAACGGCATGATGAGAGGACAGAAAGTCCCAGCCTAAAATCATGGCATGGGAGCAGCGAGGCAGAACAACGAACTCAATATGGTATAAAGCACCGCTTATAACAACACGCACGGTACACTTCCCTAAGGGTTCAATCGGCGCAGCGCTTGCTGTACGTAATGAAATGTCTGAATAAGTCGTCGCGACTTTTCTAAGGGTATGACGAAGCTGGTCCGAAATCACTGATATTGCTGCTCCCGTGTCTACAAGCGCATGAACGGCAATGTCTTCTGCATAAACTTCAAGGACGTTCGCAGGAAATAAATGAGGTCTTGAGGAGTTCGCTGAGATCGCAGTTCTTGCCTCCGGAACTGCGGTCCTTAGTTTTCCTCTCGGATAGCTGCAGGACGACGGATAAGCGGCGACAGAGAACGCCGACGGGGGGACGGAGACCGACGGGTATTGAAGGGTCGGGAAACAGGAGACGAGGCTTCGAAGGGCTGAGCGGCAGGAGCAGAACGGGACGGATAGTCGAAACCATTACTTTGTGCCCTCGGAGAATCCGAAGGATGCCATGCACGCCGGCGGCAAAGCCGTGCGACATGCCCAGGTAGGCCACACGAATAACAGATAGGCCGATTGTCATGGGTGCGCCATGGATTGAGAACAGCGGGCGTAGACTGTTGGAAATATTGGCGAGGTGGGCGCACGGGCTGCTGTGGCGGCCAGTAGCTGCTTGGAGGGGCAGGAGAATATGTTGCAGCTGCTAGCGAAGGTGAGGGAAAGGCGCTGGGAAGTCTGGAGTGATTACCTGCAGAAGGAGGCCGTGGATTAGCGACAACGGCAGCGTACGTAAGTGGCACAGGCGTAGGAGGTGGTTGATGAGCAAGTGGTACTGCGTTAGCGACTTGTTCTTGTATCAGGGGACGGAGATCTGGAGACAAGCGCGGCTCTGAGGCTGGAGCGACTGGCAGAAGAGAGAGTTGGCGCGCCACTTCTTCTCGTACAAATTGCTTGATTCTGTCGAAAATTTCTGAACTGCAAGGAGGAGAAGCGACACCATCACTCAGAGCTGAAAGCGCGACGTCCGGAGCGAGTGCTTGGCGCGTAGAAAGCCGCTGTTGGCGCAGCTCCTCATAGCTCTGGCAAAGCGTTATGATGTCGTTGACCGTCTGAGGATTCCTTGCCAAGAGCATTTGGAAGGCGTCGTCCTCTATGCCTTTCAAGATGTTCTTGACCTTGTCATCTTCGGTCATATCTGGGTCTATACGCCGGCAGATGTCAACTACATCTTCAATGTAGCTCGTAAAAGTTTCGCCCTTTTGTTGTGCACGACAGCGAAGCTGTTCAGCCCGAAGTTTGCGCACAGCAGGGCGACCGAATACTTCTTGAAGTGCCGTGCGGAATGCTGACCAGGTGGAAAAGTCAGCCTCATGGTTGCGGAACCAAAGATGGGCGACACCGGAAAGGTAGAATGGGACGTAGCCAAGCCTGTCAGCTTCAGACCATTTGTTGTGGGCACTCACTCGGTTGTATGATGACAGCCAGTCCTCTACGTCATGATCGTCAGTTCCATTGAATATGGGAGGATCCCGTTGGCGTGGCGCACCAGGACAGACGACTGGAGGCGGAGCCATGGGTGGCGCGGTAGGGCTAGGCTCCTCAGGCACGGGAGATGTGACAGGGATCGTCCGGCATCGGAGTTCCAGGTTGGCAATAAGTCCAGCACCTTCCACCAAATGTCGCGAAGCACTTTCGGCAGTAAGCATTCGCGACTAGAACGTTGGAGCAGCGAGAGGTAGTGTAGCCGACCGAGCACCGAAACAAGGTTGTTCTTTCTCGTCGTCGTTGTCTCTCTCCTGGCCACAGCCCCACTGCTCCATATCTTACAGTACAATATATATATATATATATATATATATATATATATATATATATATATATATATATATATATATATATTTCTTGCACTTGAAGAAACTTCGCGTGACCTCGAAGAATTGAGCGCTCAGGTGACGGCGTTATATGAGTACGTGCAAGACCTCATCGTAGGAGACAGTTCAATTTCACAGCCTGAGCCCTCTCGGAGGTGTAACCTTCCTTCGTGTAATTGCCGCATACTTAGCTATTGCCAGAGTCCTTCAATGCTTTGCTGGTCACGAAACTACACCGTCACGCTATGAGAGAGCTTGCTACGTTGCCGCAGCTGCAACGCGGCGGTGCTGGGAGCACGGTGGGGGCTAGACGAAAGCTGCGTGCTGCGTCAGTTGGTTCTTTATTCTATGGCTGGGCGGCCATGTTGTTCGACAGCATCGGCAGTCGGTTTTCCTAATTTCAAGAGATAATTTGTTGATCTGTACCGCGTTGTCGCTATGGCTACGGAGGTACGAGCGAAAAGATATCGTTGTTTTGTTTGCCTAGTGACGCCGATGAGCGGGAGAAGTGGAAAAGTGCAGCACCGCGACAGGAAGCTGGTGGCTTTACCTTAGACTCTCAACACATCAGAGTACGCGAAAAAGATGGTGACACCACGGTCGCTGTTCGAAGCGATAAGTTCGTTGGGAAAGGAGACGCTGTGTCCTTGCCCGGCGCCGTTCATTGGCTGTTCGATGATCTGCCGGTGTACTAGGCATCGTGGCAGAAATTGTGCATTTTTTTTCTCAGATGCCGTCTACACTTCTTTACAAAGGATAAGAACAAACTTGCACGGGCAAGTAAGCGCGCAGCATGTCCATCCGGTGAGGGCAAGGAAGTTGTGTGCTGAATGTCTTGCTTAACTGCTTCAGGCATGCAAACAAGCAGCAGTTTCTTTTTTCACTGCTTTTTCTCAATGCGATAGGTAATAGTAAAAAAAATGCATCTTCATCTTTTTATTCACTAATATATCAACCACGTTCATTTTTCTATTTTTAAACTACTTCATTAGAACTACTTCGTAGCTTGCTGTTTTTTGAGGTGCTTTCCATCATATTACGTATTTTGCATTGTTTACTGTGAATTTCGTTGTGCAACAGTGTCATGTTCACGAACCTACGTAATGATATGTGCAATTATATTGAAACTTGTGACGCAATGGGCATTAGTGTCTCTTCAGCGTGACATGTTTTGCGGTATTTTTCCTTATGTTATATGGTTCACATTCTGAATAAATCGGCAGTGCGGCACCATCGTGCTCGTGAAAACGTACGCTTATCTTTGTTTAGATTATTGACATGAAATACGGCTTCGTTTCACTTAATCAAGTCTCCCCAGTGCACTCTTCATTACGCAATCTCACACCATACAAGCGTATTCGGTGCAAGAAACACACGCTGTCATTATGAAGCATGCGAAATTGGAGTGAAGGGGATAACGGGACTCGTCCCAGAAGGCGAGACATTTGTGAAAGCTCAACCGACGCGAGAATTAGAGCTGCACGGGTGGCGTCGCGTAGCTGCGCAACGTAAAGTGAGACACACTTTCGCTCGTGAAATTAAATTAAAATTAAATTATGGGGTTTTACGTGCCAAAACCACTTTCTGATTATGAGGCATGCCGTAGTGGAGGACTCCGGAAATTTTGACCACCTGGGGTTCTTTAACGTGCACCTAATTCTAAGTACACGGGTGTTTTCGCATTTCGCCCCCATCGAAATGCGGCCGCCGCGGCCGCGATCCGATGCCGCGACCTCGTGCTCAGCAGCCTAACACCACGCTCGTGAAATGCCTACATAACATGAACTTGCCAGGGTTACACGTTGGAAATGAACAGACGGTTGTTGTAAACTCTGCTAGGTTAGATATCGGCGCGTATTCACGCTACACATGGACGTTGCCTTGCGAAAGCTTCGTCGTTCCCGCTTTAAAATGTTGCCGAAACTCTCTGTGATAGGCTGCAGTAGAGTGAACTTAGCTTTTGAAACCATGAACACGGCAAATCAAGTAGCTCTTCTGTTTCGCAATGCAGCAGCGGCAAACTCGCGCGGCGTAGACGGTCTCATTGCAAACAGTTAGCCCGATCGGCGCTGCTTCAAGTCTCGCTGCGAGGCTTAAATTTCCGAGCTGGTGAGTTTCCTAGGCTTTCACAGTGTCCCAATTCCGAACAAGTGACATATTCTCAAATAAATAATAGCGTGCTCCCCTGCCTGAGATAAAGAACTGCGCTGCAACGACACATACTGCTGCTCGCCATGACTGCCTCCATCGCAGCATGCTATCTCGCAAAGGCTAGCGGAAGAAACTTTCCCGCATGCATGCGATAACCATGTTGTATGTAAGGCGAAATATGAGTGATAGTAGAGTGTTAGCTGTGTCATGAAAGATAAAGAATTGGTTCGAACCGGTACAGGAGTTACAGCCTAGTGCGGTGCGCGCGGACGCATAATGCTAGCTGCCCCCCCCCCCCCCCCCCCCGCTAGTAGCAGCGACCCTAGTGGCAGCTTGTGTCCCTGTATAAAACTGCGGGCTAACTTTCGTAACCGGACAAGCATCGAAGGACTCTGCTATCACTAATACTGCTTCCCCTTTCCGGCGAAACTGCAGCCTCTCATTTCTTTTTTCTTTTTGTGTGAGTCCGAGTATAAACGCTGCTGCGCATGACCGGTAATCATTCTGATTTCAAGTGAATCCATCTTGGCCACATTTCGGTTACAGAGTGATTTATACACTGTTCCCCAACTATGATACACCAAGAATTAAAAAAAGAGCAGTTGCGTTACTCGAAGGAAACCTAGTGCATATTGTTTCCAGTACAGTAATGTAGCCGCCAGTAATTATTTCGTTACTGAGATTCAATTCCGTAATTGCAATTCATTATCTAACTCGAGAAGTACTGTCCTAATTTTCAAAGCGTCAATCAGGCATGTGTAGGGACCCAAAATGACATCTAAGAGCGGTGTTTTCAGCGACGTACTAATTGCGTACAATTTTTTTTGCGCCTGTACTTGTGCACTTCGACGAGGAAGCCGTACCGAAATCCACACTGACGCTACTAGCCTAGGCCCTTACCTATATGGCAGGCCGTTCAAAGTCCTCAGCGACCATCACACGCTGTGTTGGCTAGCTAATTCAAAGGACCCGCCAGGATGGCTGGGACGGTGGAGCCTCAGACTGCATGAATATGACGTTACGGTAATCTACAAGTCCGGACGAAAACACTCTGACCTCGACTGCCTATCCTGCGCCCCCATCGAACCCCCGCCGCAAGACAGCGTGGACGACGACGCCTTTCTCGGAATAATAAGCGCGGAAGACTTCACTAAACAGCAACGAGCAGACCCTAAGCTAAAAGGCATCGTCGAGTATTTGGAACGGAACACCGGCGTTATCCCTAGGGCATTTAAGCGCGGATTGTCTTCGTTCACGCTGCAAAAGAACCTGCTCGTGACGAACCTCTCATCCGTCCCCACCAACTACCTTCTTGTTGTTCCGTTAGCGCTGCGTCTCGAAATACTGCGCACCCTACATGACTATCCGACCGTTGGGCACTTCGGAGTCTCCCGGACGCTGTCGAGGATACAGTAAACGTATTACTGGCCGCGTCTGACCACCGGCGTCGCCCGTTACGTCAAGACTTGCCGAGACTGTCAGCGACGCAAGACACCACCAACAAGATCAGCAGGACTACTACAGCCAATCGAACCTCCTTGCCGACCATTTCTGCAGATCGGGATGGATTTCAGGAGATCGTTTCCGACGTCAACATCTGGAGACAAATGGATCGTCGTGGCGACGGACTATCTGACCGTTTCGCTGGAACTAAAGCTCTGCCGAAAGCTAGCGCAGCCGTAGCGGCGAAATTCTTCGTCGAGAACATCCTGCTGCGACATGGTGCCCAACAAGTCCTCATCGCCGACAGAGAAACGACCTTTACAGGGGAGCTCACGCAAGCCCTTCTGCAATAGTCAGACAAGGCACAGGAGGACAACTGCCTACCACCCACTGACGAAAGGTCGAACGGAGCGCCTGAATAAGATCCTCGCCACATGCTAGCAATGTTCGGCGACGTCGAACACAAGACCTGGGATGCCGTCCTGCCGTACGTAACCTTCGCTTACAACACGGCGGTGCAACAAACACACATCAAGTGGGTTTACGGCAGCAACCCGACGACGACTCTTGAAGCCATGCTGCCGCACCTCACCGATGAAGAGCATCTTGACGTCGCTAGCTATCTCCAGCGCGCCGAAGAAGCCCGACAGCTCGCCCGCCTCCTGATCAAGAACCAGCAGCGTAGCGACAGCCGACTCTACAACCTCCGACGACGCTACGTCGAGTACCAGCCCAGTGACCGTGTTTGGGTTTGGACTCCGATACGCCAGCGAGGACTCAGTGAGAAACTATTGCGACGCTATTTCGGACCATACAAGTTCATTGGACGTATTGGCGCACTCGACTATGAGGTCGTGCCCGACGGCATTTCGCTATCACAGCGGCGCCGCTCACGACCTGACCTAGTTCATGTTGTGCGACTAAAGCCGTTCCACCAACCCTATCATGAACTAATGAAGGACGTTTTTTGGACTGTGTCACCTTGGAATTTGCTTCTTTCTTTCGTTACTTTGTTTAGTAAGTGCCCTTTTATGTTTCCCTCTCTTGTTATGTTTGTAGCATCGGGATGATGCCTATTGGAAGGGGGAATTGCCGCGTGAACTCGTTTATTTTTTACGGGTGAGTGCTCTTACCGTCTAAGAAATGTTATCGCTCAGCTCAGGACGCGCCTACATGTATCCGAAGCTTCTGGAAAGTTATCGATGCTTCTATCCGCTGTCTGTTGTCGCCGAACCTTGTGTAATCTGATTGCATGTATGCGTGACGTGAATGGTGTAGAACTTTGTGGAGGGCACGCGGGTCCCAACGATTACCCTGGTACGTTCGACGACTGATGTATGAAAGCCGGCGCGCTTGACCCGCTGATCAGGCTTTCGACGATCGCCGAGTGTGTTCCCCGCTCTCGTGGTTCTTTGAGTGGAGCCTGCTTTTGAGGGCCCAAGTTAGCCCAATGAAATGCTAGTTTCATTATACACAATTTTGCTGCCTTCTTCACCGTCACTACTACGTGACAATGGGCAGAAATGTTTCGAAATCCCGGCTTTGCTAACACCGCATGGAAAGAGTGCGGGCGAAGCTAGATTTTGCACCAGAAACTTGCTTTGGACTTAAGCCAAATTAAAGTGACCGTTTTATTTTTCGTGGAAGTGTATACGTGCTGCAAGAACAGTGTCATAAAATAAAAGCGAAATAAACAGACTGGGACGCGACCAACGTATGGAAAAAGGTGAAACTGGTGCGTTCAAGAAAGTAAATGTACCACTTCTAAATGAGCCGAATTGGCAATCACGATGTCTGCACAAGAAAAGAACACGAAAAAACAAAAACAGGTGAGATTTCTGTGTTTCCTCATTATCTGTGAATTCGTAAGCGCCGTTAAACACCAGCGGCTTCCTAAAGGACGTGTTCGAAAAGGCGTCCTTTTGCAGATACGCAATACTGTGTCCGCTTTATCACATATTCAGTGGCTTTCTTGATGACCGTGGTTTTGGCACGTTAAACCTCATAATTTGTTTTCTTCATGACCGACGCCGGAATTTTACGGCAGACATCCACTATCCTTGCCTTTAACTAATCTGACATCCGTCTCGATCACGTATGCACGATCTGTCGCATAACCTCAAAGAAATAAATCAAATAGAGAGAGGTCCAGTGACCTAGCCGGCCTACTTACAGGCCCGTCCCTTCCAATTTATTGCGTATGAAAAGTCGCATCCAGCCACATTCGCGATCGGCTGCTGCTGCGTGCGGGCACCCCATCATGCTGAAACTACGGACAGAAGTAGAAGATGTGACAGTGGTATTTCGCTGAGAAACTCATCCACCACTCCAAGTATTTCGTCCACGTAACCCTATCCAGTCAATGTGTGATCGAAGAAAATGGGAACGATTACAGCAACAGCGTAATTTCCAGACCACACATTAAGTGTTCCGCTGCCGAGTCCTCTTTACCCAGAGTGGAAGGGAGTCACTCCAACCGCATGCATTATGCTTAATTTACCTGGCCGTTTTTGCAAAAATCGGCTTCATTTGTGCACATGATGTCACTCAAAAGGTCCGGTGTCTCAACGTCTTTTGTGGGGACCCAATTCGAGAAATCTAGACGATTTTACAGGACCCCATCTTCCAAGCATAGGTGCTGGTTAAGGTGGTACGGGTGAAAGGCCGTCATTTAGAATCCTCCAAACTGATGACTTGGAAATTGGTGCTTGCGAAGCCACCTCCCGCACGCTAGTATGAGGGTTTGAGGTCACAAATGCTAGAACATCCGTGCGTAGGCTAGGACTCAAAGATGGAGTTTTCCGCCGCTGTTTCTTGAAGCTGCTTCTTTTTTTCAGGTCTGGATGATTTCGGGTGATAGTCGATGCACTTGGTCTACCACCACACTTCCTTGACTGATATATATTGTCGCAGCACTGCGCGGCTGCGGCTGAGGCAGAGAAAGACGAAGTAGAGTGTGCGCGCGTGACCTCGCGGTACTCTGCGCCGGCTGGGCCTGGCCTGTAGCTTCCCTCTCGGACCTCGTTTCACCGTTTCACCCTGTAAATAAACATCATTCGTAACATCTTTGGTGGAGGTGCGGGGTATCAGGCTGCGATCGGAAACGGGGGAGTCATTGCGGTTTGCGCGTCCCTGCTGCAGCCGCTGGAAGGAACTGGGATATGGCCAGGGCTTGTCAGCGGGCACGCGGGGCGTGTAGGAATCAAACCGTGGAGCACGCTGCTGGTGGCGGTGGCAATACCTAGCAATGTGTCCAGCCACACCGCAGCTGTAGCAAGTGCGGCAGTCGCGGCTTGTCGCGCGTGACAGCGGCGACATGGGTGTCATGGGTATAAACGTACTCTCAGGCTGGTTGTAGGAGGGAATAGCCCGCGGAACAAATCGTTGTGGTGCATCTTGTCGGCGTCCCAGACTTGTCGGTTGCGGTGGCAAGTTGCTGCTCTCCGTACGATCAGCATAGGTCCTGCGAGGTTCTCGGAAACTCTGAGGTGCCCTGGTGGACGGTGGCACACGAGAACGACGATCAAATGCACACTGATGGCACACATGAGCGTCGTCAACAACTTGAAGGCGTTCAAGCTCTTCTTTAACCACTTGCCGAATCACTGAGGAGAGGTCGTCGTGCGTTGGGACGGACACACTTGCAATAGTAGTAACATATTCCAATCGTCCAAACTTTGGCCCAATCCTTCTCATTTTCAGCGCTGCAAACGCCCGGCAGTGTTTCTTCAGATCAGACGGAGTACTAAGATCGTCCTTCGTTATAAGAAAATTATAAACATCTTCAGCGATTCCTTTAAGCAGATGTCCTACTTTGTCTTCGTCTGTCATGGTAGCGCTGACGATTCCGCATAATTTCAGAACAGCCTCTATGTACGTTGTACACGTTTCGCTAGGTAATTGAGCTCGTCGGGAAAGCGTCTTCTCAGCCTTCTTTTTCTTAGAGATTGGGTCCCCGAAGCACTTGGTGAATTCTTCTACGAAATTATCCCAGCTTGTTAGAACGCTCTCGTGGTTTTCAAACCAGAGGAGCGCGGTTCCAGCGAGAAAAAAAACCACGTTATCGAGCTGCTTCGTAGTGTTCCAGTGGTTGTGGCGACTCACTCTGTTGTAGTGTTTAAGCCAGTCGTCGACGTCTTCGTTGGCCTTCCCCGAAAAGGTGGGTGGCTCTCGCAGCGGTGTCCAGTAGCCAGCCGGACCTGCGTGATTGCTGTCTGGTCCGCCGCAGGTGGGGTCGTCATTGCCTTCTCCGGAATCGGCCATGTCTTCTGCTTGTGGTCGTAAACCGGCCAAGCGCCTACTCCGTCGGACAGTTGGTAGAGCTGGGTCGTCCAGGATCGTCCAAGATTTACCCCGCACGTACACCAAAGATGTTACGAATGATGTTTATTTACAGGGTGAAACGGTGAAACGAGGTCTGAGAGGGAAGCTACAGGCCAGGCCCAGCCGGCCTCCACTCCGCGTCGTATTTCTCTTCTGTTGATTTGCGGTCAGGATATTGGCAAATTCCCATGCACCCCTCAGACAAGGAGAAGACAGCCTTCGTGACACCTGACGGTCTCTTTGAATTCAACGTTATGCCATTTGGCTTATGCAACGCTCCAGCGACATTCGAGCAATTTATGGATACCGTGCTCCGCGGACTCAACTGGGAAATTTGCATGTGCTATTTAGACGACGTCATTATCTACGGCCGGACATTTCACGAGCACAATCAGCGCCTGTCGATCGTTCTTGACTGTATCCAGCAAGCTGGCCTTATTTTAAACTCGAAGAAATGTCATTTCGGTGAGCGTCAAGCCCTCGTACTAGGCTTTCTTGTCAACAAAGACGGCATACGACCAGACCCTGAAAAGATAGCAGCGGTTCGCGACTTCCAACAGCCACAAACGGTGAAAGATCTGCGAAGCTTTTTGGGCCTTTGTTCATATTTCCGACGCTTTATTCAGAATTTCGCACAGCTTGCCTCTCCCCTCACGTCTCTCTTTCACAAAGACACCCCATACTTGTGGACTGCTGACTGCGAGTCGGCGTTTCAACAGCTGAAATTTTTGTTGACTTCTGGACCGGTACTGCGGCATTTTGATCCGGAGGCGTCAAATGAGCTGCACACTGACGCCAGCGGTGCGGGTGTTGGCGCTGTGCTTGTTCAACTCTGCGATGGCCGTGAGCATGTCATTGCCTACGCTAGTCGGACACTTACAAAAGCGGAGACAAACTACACCATTACTGAACTCGAGTGCCTAGCAGTCATTTTCGCCATTCAGAAGTTCCGTCCCTATCTACATGGCCGCGCATTCACGATAGTGACTGACCATCATTCACTCTGTTGGCTGGTTGGGCTGCGTGACCAGTCTGGCCGGTTGGCCCGCTGGGCTTTGCGCCTTCAAGAGTACAGCTTTTCCGTTAACTACAAGAGCGGACGCTGTCACACGGATGCTGATTGCCTATCCCGTCTCCCTTCGCCGCACACTAACGCTGAGGATGATGACTTCGACGACTACCTAGTTTCCATCTCTCCCGACTTTCCAGACCTGCGTACCTTCGAGAGCGAGCAACGTTGCGACTCTACCTTGAAATCCCTACGGGCAGCTGCACGTGAGCCAGCAGGCACAACACCGTTTACTTTTCGTAATGGTTTGCTGTACAAAAAAAATTACTCGGCTGATGGTCCCCGATTGCTTCTAGTTGTGCCCGAAAACCTGCGCCCTGCTGTCCTTCGTTCTATGCATGACGATATCACGTCCGGGCACCTTGGCTTTACACGCACACTACACCGACTTAGACAGAGATTTTTCTGGCCCAAGCTCTGGAAAACAATGAAACAGTATGTCGCCAGCTGTACTGTTTGCCAGCGCCACAAGCAAACGACGACGGCCCCAGCAGGCTATTTACAACCAGTTAAGCCACCGACGTTACCCTTTGAAAAAGTGGGCATCGACTTGCTTGGCCCGCTGCCAAAGACGTCAGCTGGCTACCGCTGGATTATAGTATGCGTAGATTATCTTACTCGCTACACGGAAACGGCGGCACTTTCATCTGCCACTGCAGCAGATGTCTCTTCATTTTTGTTGCATCACGTCATACTCCGTCACGGCGCTCCCCGTGTTGTCATCAGTGACCGTGGACGGCAATTCACCGCCGACGTCGTTGAAGAACTTTTGCGGCTTCGTGGTTCTGCATATCGTCATGCCACTCCTTACCACCCGCAAACCAATGGCCTCACGGAGCGGACGAATCGAACCCTTACCAACATGTTATCAATGTATGTCGCTGCTGACCACAAGAATTGGGACGCCGTCTTACCTTTTCTAACGTACGCGTACAATAGTGCCAAGAACGAAGTTACTGGATATGCGCCGTTGTTTCTACTGTACGCACGCGCTCCCCAGAGCTTTCTGGGCACTATTCTACCTTTATCGTGCCAAGAAGATCCTTCCATCGCCCAAACTCTGTGTCGTGCTGAGGAAGCACGTCGACTGGCGCATCTTAGGACGTTGTCCTCACAAGGCAACAGCAAGATTCGCTATGATGCGCGACATATCCCCGTCAGTTTTACTCCCGGTGATTATGTTTGTTTGTGGACACCTGTTCGCAAAAAGGGATTGTACCGCAAGTTTCTCGCCACTTACACCGGACCATTCGTTATACTCAACCGCTTGAGCGATGTGAACTATGTCGTCGCCAAAGTGACGGCAAGTAATCGGCGTTCACGTGCGACCAAGTTGTTCACGTGGCCAGACTCAAGCAGTACAATCACAGGTCCCTTTAACTCACTCAGCGAGCTTCGTCTGCCCCCGGGGAAAATGTCGCAGCACTGCGCGGCTGCGGCTGAGGCAGAGAAAGACGAACTAGAATGTGCGCGCGTGACCTCGCGGTACTCTGCGCCGGCTGGGCCTGGCCTGTAGCTTCCCTCTCGGACCTCGTTTCACCGTTTCACCCTGTAAATAAACATCCTTCGTAATAATATGTTCTAAGGAAGACAACGAACGTGAGCGCAGAGCCAGCAGCATCGGTAGCATCAAGCGCGTGGCAGAGGCTCGAGCAAGGGGGACTGCTCGTTGCATCCTAGAAGAAGAAGAAGAAACTTTAATAAAGAATAGTCCGGCAGTGCTTGCTGTGGTGGCCTCAGGCGACGGCTCGAAGTCCTTGAACTCGAGCGGCATCTTCGGCTTGCCGGACGGCCCAGAGCTGGTCTGCCAGCTCTGAACTTCTGATAGCCGCCTCCCAGCGGCGGCGACGCCTACGGAAAAGGTCACCGGCGGCTCCCGCATCCGGGGCGGCGTCGGGAAGAAGCGAGCTCGAGCCTTCTCCCACCCTGGCAACGGCCGCGATTATGGACGCGTCGCCAACGGAGCTGATCTGATTACCGTTGTTGCCGGCACACTCCCAGAGCATGTGTCGCAGCGTTGCTCTCTGTCCGCATGTTTTACACGCGTCTGTTGAATATAAACGCGGATAGAAGTGGTGTAAGATAGCGAGGCTAGGGTAGGTGTGTGTTTGGAGCAAGCGTAACGTTACGGCCTCGTTCCTGTTCAATTTGTCGTGCGGTGGCGGGAATGTGCGTCTTTCGAGTCTGTAGTGTTGGTTGAGGTCTCTGAACGTGGTTAGGCGATCGCCCCACGCCTAGTGTGCTTGTTGTTGTGTTTCTGTTGTAGTGTCCCGATCCAGCAGATCCGATGCCCCGCTCTCGGGGGCGGAGGCGGCCACATAATCAGCGGCGGCTCGGCGTGTGAGACCTCGAGCCGTGGCGTGGGCCGCCTCGTTGCCCGCGAGCGGAACATCGGTATGTGCCGGGGTCCAGAGGAGGAAGACCGTAGAATTTTCGCGTTGCGAGGGCGATGACGAGTCGCCGTCGTCAGAAATTTGGAGTATGCGGGCCGCTTCCCGCGAGACACGACCGCGCGCGAAGCCGCGGATTGCCGCCTGCGAGTCGCTGATCACGATCGCAGCGTTCGGCACCGCGACGAGTGCTAGGGCTATCGCGGCTTCTTCGGCCGCCTCCGTGTGTCCCGTGGTCACCGTGGCGCTCGCGAGGCACTTACCCGAGCGGTCTACAACCGCTATCGCGTGTGCGCTTCTCCCTCCTCCATATGGAGCCGCGTCTACGTATACCGCCTCGTTGCTGTTACCAAACTTCTTCTGTAGGTCGCTTGCTCGTTTGTTGCGTCTCCCGGTGTGGTGCGTAGAGTGCATGTTCTTGGGAAGCGGCGGGATGATCAGGCGGTCGCGAACAGAGGCGGGAACCGCCGTCTTTTCTCCATGCTGGGTGTGGTACGCGATGCTGAGCGACTCGAGGATGAATCGACCTGCCTTTGACCTCGATAATCGTTCGTATTGTGCAATGTCGTGCGCCTCGATTAACTCGTTAAGGGAGTTGTGAGCTCCGAGGTCTAGAAACTTGTCAGAGCTCGCGTTGAGTGGAACGCCGACCGCCCTCTTGAAAGCCTTTCGGATCATGCATTCGAGTTTGTTTTTTTCGGACCCGATCCACCTCAGGTAGGGGCAACATACGCTATGCGGCTTATCGCGTACGCCTGCACGAGACGGATCGCGCACTCTTCACGCATACCATTGCGTCTATTCGTGATGCGATGCAAGAGTCGGATCGTGTCATCTACCGAACGACGAAGTATTCGCACCGTCTCTCCGTTATGGCCGTTTGCCTGCAGGTGTAACCCTAGGATTCTAATCTTCTCTATGTGCGGTACGGGAGTACCATCTGCCAATGTGATGCGTATTTTGGAATATTCCCGTTCCTCTTCGAGCAAGGTTTTACGACCTCTCCTTGTGGGTTTGTAGAGTAAGAGTTCGGACTTGGTAGCCGAGCACTCGAGGCCCGTTCCACGCAAGTAATTCTGAACCGCATCTACTCCTGCCTGTAGCGTTCGCTCAACGTGACCGTCACATCCTCCCCCGGGAACCCAGAGGGTGATGTCATCCGCGTAGAGACTGTGATATAATCCTTCTATGTCTGTTAATTTCTCGGGTAGACCAAGTAGAACTAAATTAAAGAGCAATGGTGATATGACGGATCCTTGCGGTATGCCGCACGGACCCGTCTCAAATTCCGGCGTTTCCTCGTCGCCGACGACGACGCATGCGCGCCTGCCCGCGAGGAAATCTCTAACGTAATTATACATTCTTTGGCCTAGTCCTAATGTTCTAATTGTTTTTAAGATCGATTCGTGCTTAATGGTGTCAAAGGTCTTTTTAATATCTAAGCCTAGAATTGCCTTAGAGGAGCTGGTAGTGTCGTCTACGATCTGGTGTTTAAGCTGAAGCAATACGTCCTGTGCGGAGAGGTTGCAGCGGAATCCTAGCATGGTGTGCGGGAACGCGTCATGATCTTGGAGAAAGTCTGTCACGCGGGTGAGAACTGCGTGTTCCATGACTTTGCCGACGCAAGACGTAAGCGAAATCGGTCTTAGATTATCGAGCGTAACTTGCTTGCCAGGTTTAGGAATCATGATAACGCGGGCCCGTTTCCACGCTTCGGGAATCGAACCCTCTCGCCAGCACTCATTGACGTAGGCCGCGAGTCGGGAGATTGACTCGTCGTCTAGGTTGCGGAGAGTCTTGTTGGTAACCCGGTGTGGGCCGGGCGCCGATCGAGTGTTGAGTTCGAACAGGACTATCCGAATTTCCGATTCGCTAAATTCCGCGTCCAGTTTCTCGTTTGTGACGCCGTCGTACTCGGCGTGCTCGATGCTTTCAGCCTTCTTAAAATAACGGTCACGTATTGCGTCGAGGAAGTTATCACCTTTATAATCTCTGACTAGTCTACGAGTCTTGTGGCCTTGAGCGGACCGAGTCTCCTCCAGATCTAATAGGTGTCTAAAAAGGCGCCAAGCGCTCGCCCCGGTCATCTGCCTCTCGAGGCCGTTGCACGTGTCTTCCCATTGTGCCCTGCATACCTGAAGTGCGTGTTCTTCGATGCCTCTGTCTAATTGTGCTATGCGTTTGAGCAACGCCTTATTATGTCTTTGGCATTTCCATCTCTTTAGGAGGGCTCGCTTTGCTTCCCACATGTGTAGGAGCCTAGTGTCAATTATTTCGAGGTTCGCTTCGGGCGGAACATCGCTAGTTGCTGCGCCTACGTCCCTTCTGAGCGTCTCGGTCCATTCATCTATGTCCGTAATCGGCTCGTCGCCTCGCCCCGCTTCTTCCCGCTTCTTGCGGAACATGTCCCACTTCACGAGTTTGAGCTCACGACCTTTGCCCTCAGGGTTAGTACCACGACCGCTCGGGCCCGTGCCTATCGTGATCTCGATCAGCACGTGGTCGCTCCCCAAATATTCCTGCGTATTTTGCCAGTGCGCTGTTGTAACATATGAAACGAACGCAAGGTCTGGTAACGTATCGGCACTCACGCTGTTCCCTCTGCGTGTAGGATCGGCGGGATTCGCGATCAGTGCAAGCCTTTGGTCTTGCGAGTCTTCCCAAAGGTGTTTGCCCTTGGGTGTTTCTCGGGTGTAGCCCCAGGCTCCGTGGCGTGCGTTAAAGTCGCCCGCAACAAGTAGAGGCTCGCCGCCGGAAGCCGCGCGTGCGCCCCGCAGTAGTTCCCCGAATCTGTGCTGCAGCGTGGGTTTACTATACACACGTTAAGGACGAAGAGTCCTCGGCCACTCTTAGGGATTAATTCTACGAACACGTGAGGAATATTTACGCAGGCAAGCTCTCGCTGCGCCACAGTGATATTACGTCGAACGAGCACGGCGGCGACCGGCAACGGGCGTGGCGGGGGAGACGGCCGGCGCGGCACCATCGCCCCCGGCCTAGCGCCACCCGCCACGCGGGGTGTAGCTCGTTTCCTCCTTTGCCTGTTCTCCGTCGCGGTCGCGTCTATGGCTTTGTAGCCGGCAAGTTTAACCGGATGGTTTGTCTCCTGTAAAAGGATCACGTCCGGTTTCGTCTCACGGCTGCGTATGAATTGCTGGAGATTACCCCGCTTCCTCCTGTAGCCCCGGCAGTTCCACTGCCAGATTGTGTATTGTTGTTTCCCAGTGTTAGTGTGCTTCGTTGCGTGTGTAGCCATGGTGATGCCTGCGTTTAATTTAACCCGTCACCATCGAGGCGACTTGGTTGCTGCTGCGGTTGCACCTGCGGTTGAATCTCTATGTCTGTAAGCGTGTTTTGCTGCTGCTGATTGTGTTGTTGCTGTCTAGCGTACGGCTTGCTCATTGTTCTGATTGGTCTGCCTGCAGCTGGCGATAGCCTCGCTTCTATGTCGTCTACGCGCGTCAAGTGCGCGGCGAACATTTGTGTTATTTGTTCAGAGAGCTTAGCTAGCGCGTTACTGAACATTTCGTTCATATGAGCCGTCTGTTTTGTAAAACTTTCCTCGAGGCTCTTCTCGATGTTGTCTACACGTTTCTGCAGTTTCTCATAACGGCCGCATCCCTGTTTGCTCTCGGGTCTTGCGGGATCTAGTGCGATCCTTTTCGCGGTAACGGGACGATCGTCGCGTTCATCCGCCGTCTCCCTCGAGCTGCCCTCGTTGTCCGTGTCCATCCCGGACGGCTCAGGCCGTGATGGAGTCGGTGATCGCGGCGCCGAGGACGGCGACATCGTCGTTTGACGTTGCGATGGTTGCTGCGGTTGTGGAGCCTTGCCTTTCAATTTGATATTCTCCTCTCTAAGGAGCGCATTTTCGCGTTTAAGCTCGCCAATTATTGATTCTAATGGTTCTAAACGTTGTTTTAGGACTCGCTCTATCACTCGCTCGAGCTCGTTCCCACCGCCAGGCCTACCGTCGGCGGGCCTACCGTCCCGCCGACGGTAGGCCCGCCGAAGCGCCTCCGCCGCCGGGAGAAGCGGCGACAGCCGCCCAGCTCACCTGTTGCCCAGTGCTGCTGTGACCTTGTTGCTGCCACGGCTGCTGCTGCTGACTTTGCTGGTTGATGTGGCCCACAGCTGCGGTGCCCGGACCGCCGCCACCGCGCGTCATCGACGTGCTTCTCGGCGTCTGTGTTCGGTTGCGAGAGTGGGATCGGGATCGGGATTTTCCCGCGCCGCCCTTCCCGCCACGGCTAGTCGAGCGTCCTCTTCGGTTGTCGGTGACTGAATGACGGTCTATCTCTGGAAAATTGAGGTAGTAGCCGGCGTTGCCATTACAGTCGCTGCTGCTGTTGTAACCGCTGCCGTACGCTGTAGCTTCTTCTTCCTCTTCTTGTCTTTTTCGCTCTATTTGGCGACGCTTGACTATGTATGGGGTCTTGTACCTCGCCTTGCACCTGCGGTCTCCCGTGAAGTGTCCCTTGCCGCACAGTCGACACCGCGGCTCGCATTGATGGTCAGGCGATGGATTGTTGCGTCCGCATCCACGGCAAATCTTGTCGTTGGGATTGGGGCACACGTCGGCGCGGTGTCCCAGCCTTCCGCACTCGTAGCACACGTCAATCTGCTTCCTGTAGAGGGAGCATCTGACGAGCATGGGGCCGTAATATACATGTCTCGGTACGTGGAATCCGTCGAACAAAACGATTATGTTGTCCGTGTTGCTCATGCGTTTCGCGTGCAGCACTCCGGGGTTGCGCTTCGTCACTAGATTAGCGATGATGTCTGCCGGGCTCTCGCTCTTGGAAATGTTCCTAATGAGGCCCTTGGAAGTGTTCTCCGGGGCGGCTTGATAACTATTCGCCTCGAACTCTCGGTCTCCGATGCAAAGCTTGCTAATGGCTCCGTAGCGTTTGGCTCTGCCTTCAGACGGCGTGCTGAGCACCACCACGTTCTGCTTAACGTTGAGGCAGATGCTATCTTCCCCGGCCGCTTCTCTGCTTACACCCGCCGCGTTACGTAAGCAGCAGTAAATGCGATCCGTCCCGTAATCGCGCACGTTGAAGCCGCCTCGGGGGCGTACGACGATTTTGTAATCGTCCGGCGGTAACTCTGGCATTCGGCTTGCCACGGCAACCTGCTTCACTTGACGGGCGTACTTCCTTTTGTACAGCGCTGTAGTGACTCCCGCTGTCGACATGGCTACCGTCCATCGCTGCATGTGCCCATGCTGGTTATGCGCCGACTCGGTCGCACCGTCGGCCTGTTTCTTCCTCTTGACATTGCACCACCCCGCTCCCTCGCCGAAATCTTCCGGCCTAATTTCCGTCTACCTGGACAACTTCCATTTAACGCCAGGAAAGGCCTGACACTTTGCCGTCGGAGACTGGGAGCTCCAATGAGGTCCGGCGACACGGTAGGCTTGGCACGCCCCGCCGCCGCGGCGGCCGGGCAATAGTGGCATATATATACGTGGAGATAGGCTTAGCTTGCCCCGCCTGCGTGGCGGGACAAAAGGCGCTGCTTATCAGCCAGAAGATGGGCCCACCTAGCGAAACTTGGTGTCGGGGGAGTCCTGATGAGTCGGCCGATTGCTGGTAAGAAGAATTACCACGAGAAGCTCGATAATCCGCCAAAAACATAGGAAAATAGAGGAGCCGACACGAAGCACGCCTGCACTCCGTGGTCGCTAACGAACCCCAATAAATCTCCTTTATAAAGCCTGTTTCACATGATGCGATTTTCGTAGCACCGGAAGTGCGATTTCCGTAGTTTGCGATGAAAATCGCAGTCGCAGTGCCGACCCCCCGATTTTCGGCTGCGACCAACCGGTTGGTCGCACAGTCGCACCGATCGCTGCGATTTTCCGTCGAAATTGCGCGGAGAGCTGTCAACGGAGCTATTTCGCCGGTTTGTATGGGTTTGTTTTGGAAAATGGCGCCTCATGACAAGTGCAATGCGCGGAGACGTGGATCGTCGAATTCGGTACGTACGCGAAGGGAGAATAAAAAAACTTGTACTGCAGATTGCATTCTCCGGTTGCTATGCGTTTGTTGACACGCTACACAGCAAATGAAGTGCATTTTCACGTTTGCTTCGTACGCCTTTGCGAGTTGTGAGTGCTAGGAGGTGTTCGAACCCCAGCAGACGACCAGGTCGTCACAATTTTCTTTTGTTGAGTAGCATGCAAAAATCGCGCTTACGGAGCAGCTTGAATTACCTCAACCTCGGCAAGGGCAAATGACAAGACAGCAAAGTACCCGAAGTTTCAACGTTGCGCTGAACGCGGTACCGTTCAGTTGCATTTTCTTTCGGTTTTCAAGCATGAATTTCCCGATGCATCTTGAAAGCTTATCTTGCCTCTTATTAAATTTGGCACAGCAAAAGTGCAGGCTATCGTAATGAATTTGCTACGATAGCATTAAATCCGTGGCTTGAATAAAATATTACATGCACGTTAAGTTGCACCTCTTCTCTGGAGATTTTTTTTTCTTGCACAGAAACCAATAAACATTGACTATGTTGCGGACTTTGTATCCTTACTGCATCTGTATGAACACTTGCTCTGCAAGGTAATTAACTGTACAGCTAGTAGATTAATTAAATTGCTTGCTATAGCGGCGCAGTGACGACGTACTCAACTGCACAGTTATGTAGAACTCGTGCAACAATGCGAAAAGCAGGCAAACGGCCTGTTCTTGTGGGGATAAAACAGTATAAAAGGACACGCTGAAGAAAATTAAATCAAAACTGTGCAGTGAAGTCAGCCAGTACAAGCAGTTCTTGCACGTTCACAGCTGATCAAATGTGCAGAAACATTCATGCCTTACATGTTTCTAGCAAGTTTCTAATAAGCTTGCGATCACATATATTAGTGTGTAAACCCATATAACGATATCCGCTGCGATTACTATCCTTATAAGTAATGAATTACCATGCTACTTGCAAGAACATATATCACCCGAAGATTTTAGAACGAATTTCTGCATTTCAACTATACTTAATATGTGGTTTATTCAATAAAAGACCACAAACTGGGCTTTTTTGCAATGACAAACTTATTCCAAACTTTACTTACATACAGGCAAGAAAAAAAATTATAGACAGAAATATTGTTCTTCATTTTGTTCACCTGCCACTGTGGCTATAGCATTCTGCTGCTAACACAAGGCGAGGGTTTGATTTGCCAGCCATGGAAGTCGCATTTCGATGGGAGTCATAGGTGAGAAAAAAAGCTCTTGCACTTAGATTTGGTTCATCACCTTTTATTGAACCCTTACACTTCAAAATACTATTGCATAGGGGGGCATGCTTATGCAAAATCTAACACCAATAGAAAGCAAAGGGCAGAATTGTAAAACAACCATCTTTCATGATAATTTGAGTGTGTAAATATTCATTGCATAAATATGTATTCTTCAACAGCCCTGCACAAATAAGCATGATCAGGTATAGCAAGTACTCTGTCAGGAAGCTGGTTCTACAGATGTATAAATGTCAAGGTATGAATGCTTATACTACGTCGCACATATAGCACAAACAAAACATTTTTCAAGAGTTGTCCCTTCTGGCAGATATGAGTGGGCCATGAGCAGCAGAAACTTTATTGCAGGAAATTATGTAATACTGCTTATGAAAGAATGTAGAGAGTGAAGAGGCTTTTAACAGCAGTAGTGCCTCATGCTGCGCTAATAGGAGGAACGATGAGCAAAAACATTTCTGGTAGAGCACTTAAACAGTAACTTTCTGAAAGACTGAAAATTCCAGGTGAGAGTTGGAGGTACATTTGGCCCACACACACCAACAACACGGGCATACTACATGAAACACTACAGCCTATGGTGTATTACAGTCTATGGGAAAGCTATCTTATACAGAAATCAAGCATGATGCAACAAGCCCTCGACAACACTGCAGACTTTCTTGGCCAGTCTGGCCTCTCGCTTTCTGATAAGTCAGCTCATATCAACGTCGGAAAAAAAAGAAAGACTAGAATCAAGAACTGCCCCAGATTGCACATTGTGATCCACATAGCTGGACAAATATGCCCGCAAGTCAACATACACAAATGCTCAGCTAGTGTAAGCTCATGACGGCAGAGCCAGCACGTGGGTGCAACAATTATGCAGTGCCTGGACGCAACTTCCGCATCTGGTGAAAAGAATAATCTCGAAATAATGGGGGTGGACGAGTGGATACTATAGAAATCGCAGATGCTGTGCTTGTGTCCAAGGTATCGTACGGTATGAATTACCAGCAGCACACAAAACGACAGCTCATCGAATACAGGCATCGGGTAGTAATAACAGGTCTTTCCAGCTGTACCATGCTTGAAGACCTCTATGAGAAAGTAACGAACAAGCACCTAGACGGAGTAGAGTTGCAGCCTGCAGCACAAATTCTTTGTCTCAAGAGCTCAGAACCTCGTCCCAAGATACTATGCCAGCTAGCATATGAGATGCAAAGACGACTACCTCTCCCTTCAGAAACACAACGTCGGGAGTACCTGAACTTGAAACACAACAGGCCCATACCGTGGAATATGGGGGCAAACAATTAGGCCAGAAGACTATATGCAACTGCAAAACACACAGAGGAGGTTGCTAATCATGAAGATGCAAGCAAACATAAGGCACATATCATATCACATAAGGCACTGATCTGGCAATAGCAGTGTAACAGTAGTACGACACTACATAAACTAAACCCCTTATAAGTGAGTACCATTCCAGGTCATCCTATACCTAGAAAAGCTGAACTGAAAGCAATCAAAGCAGCACTTGTAGTGCAGATTACACCCTGCACAACACCCTGCATGGATTCACCAGAAACTGTCTGTGCCTGCACATCACGCAAGATTGTCAGGAAAATCAGGTGATTGACACGTGACTTGGAAGCACATGGCCAGAAATTAAATTACAGGATACGTAGCCATACAGATATTCCAGGACACAAGCATGCTTATAAGCCCGACATAACTGAAAACTAGATGAGTTTGTGTGTATTCCTTATTAACTAATGTGCAACAGATAGACAACAGACAAGAACGAAGTGCTCTCTGTGTTCATTTCGTTCCTGTCCATCACATTTCTGTTGCAATATAGTTAATGAATTCACGAGGCTAGTCTTTATCAGGTTTCATTGCTATACTACTTCGTGGTAACCTTTATAGATCACTGCATTTTCACAATGAACATTTTAATTAGAAGTTAGCATACCCTGTTTTTACTGCTTCACACCGTACATTCTTGCTACATTGGCCAAATAAAAAAATTTGTAAGGTATCATGAGGGCCATTAAAGTGACTTGTTGCAGTCTAAAAAAAAATAAAAGAACGAATAGCCTGGCTGCAAATGGCACCAGAGAACACATAGGACAAACAAGAAAACCGATATGATTTAACAACCAAAAGTTTAATGTACACACCGAGTAAATGCTCGCTGACAAGCAATAGACTGAACATACACAAAAAGGAGACGCAAAAATTCATGTGCGTTTCCTGACAGGAAATGCATCCATTTTTAACGGAGGCTGTGCTGACAAAATTAACCCAGCATTTTTAGATCTACAGCTTCCGTAACTTCTCTAGGCAGCCGATCTGCACAGAATGCTAGCTTCTTCCTCTACAATGCACGCTCAGATGTGGAGAGTGCATTGTAGAGGAAGAAGCTAGCATTCTGTGGAGATCGGCTGCCTAGAGAAATTATGGATGCTGTAGATGCAAATACACTGGAAGAATCTTGTGTCAGCATGGCCGCTGTTACACTTTCAGAGATGGATGCGTTTCCTGTTGGGATCTGTATTGACACACATCAGATCTTGCTTCTGCTTTTTGTGTAAATTCGATTTATTACTTGTCAAACAGCATTTACTCGGCATGTTCAATAAACTTGTTAATACACCTCATAATTGTCTTGGTCTCTAGCAGAATGGTGTTCATTCTTTTTACAGTGAAGCTGTATATGCCTATGCGAAACACTCGTGGTCCGATCACAAAAACCCTAGTGTGGGGGGTGAGCCATTGCATTCGTCTTGCATGATGGGCGGAGAAATTTCTTGTTGGGTAGACATAGAAATGCTTATGCATTTCAAACATACATTTATTTAGTATTATTGCAGGGAAGGGACACAGAGGGGGATGGAGTTAAGACAAGATCATGATGTCGTTATTATCTCGCAGCAGAGGTGTGGTGGGCCATTCACTAGACCGATAGTGACGTCGTTTCTCTCTAGCAGCAGAGCGTGCGTGCAACAGTCTCTCTCCGACTTCCCAATAGGTTCGAAAATGTGTCCCTGTATTTAATTAAATGGAATCTGCAGCCCCGGTGTGTTACTTCGCAACTACAGTGCATAACTGAGTCATAAACATTATGATTAACGCATTACAAAACACAACTGCGTAACATAATTCAGAAAGACTTTGATGGACCCGCTGGATTAACATAATGAACCGCTCATTGCACTTTCCATGATGGTCATCTTGCAAAGTGTGATGTGTGGCATTGCAAATAAACAATGTGATAAACCCAAGCCAAACATGTGCATAACCTCATTAAGAAACACAGACATAACCAATAATATAGAAATACTTGAATAAACCATAGGAATTAGTGATAAACACCGGGGCCGCACATTTCAGCTTCGCTGGTTTACCGTCTGTACAGGGTGCATGGGCAGTAACTTTTTCTGTTATTGTTTGTTAAGTATTGTATAATGTTGTGCCAGTAAAACATGTTGGGCTAGTTGGTGCAATGTATTGGTACTGCTTTTTTTGCTGTTTTTTGTTGTTGTGCCCTTCTTTCTTTTGTAACAACTTTTTTATTCCTCCTTGCATAATACTCCAACCTTGCAGCCTGCGAGGTATATAAATAAATAAGTACATAAGCACGTCATTAATTCATCTGCATACACCTCGCACCATTCCTTGCTCAACAAATGTCACTGTGTTGATGTCTCGCAGCGTGCATCTACATTAACTGCAATTTGCGTTTCGGTATGGTTTGTGAACAGGGTAATGCATAAAGATTACATGACATTAAGGTTGTGACCTATGCGGTGCATAAGCAAACCTTGCAAAAGATGACATGTTGGATTGTTGAAAATAAGACAAATTGTATATATCGCAGTTACTTTAACAGCATTTAATTGACCACTTGACAGAAACTTCACTTCGCATAGATTCCAACACGTACACTGAATCTGCAGTTTTCTTTTTTGCTTATTAATGCAGTCGTTACTGCATGGCCACATGGTAGATTTGAAAACAAAATGAAATAAGTTAGTTTGTTACAATATAACAATATGTGTAGATCACTGCGATTGTAACAGGAGAACTTAATACAAACATGCACACTATAGGATGCAGACAAATGCTCAGGACAATCTCCAGAATGTTTGTATCGTGATACTTAAGAAAGTGAACGGTTTCATTCCATGGCTGTCAATGAGAGGGAGAGAGAAAACTTTATTGTGTTCGTGGAACAAAAACGCATTGATAAGCTTAGACATATAGTCATTGCTTAACACTTTCGAAATGAATAATTATAGCTTGCTATCGACATTGGAGCAGCCTTTCGACAGCAAGAGAAGGAATCAGTTTTTCCAGCTCTGAATATTGAATTGCAGGAAATGCAAGCAGGCATAAAATTCTGCCAATATAATCTGTTTAGGAATACGAAATTGGAATAAATATTGAAGCTTGCATTTGTACTTCCTCTGGCTGAGCAATCTAGTTTGAAATGACTCCCAAAGGCATGTCATAACAATGTTGACCTAATACAGGTTAAATGCATGACTAGCTTAAGAAATCTGGATGACTGCTATAAATTACAGTGAAGAAACTATAATATCTAATAACATTAATAATATAATAATAATGTTTATTTCCACAAAACAGCCTAACCATGAGAGGCGTGCGAGGCTGAGCAGAAAGCTGAAAATTCCACGGCAAGTGCGCCTGCCGTGGGCCTACGATCCTGCATTTTGAATAGCGCGTATTGATATGGTCTTCTTGTTAGAAGTTCCGAGTATACTACCAGCGCGAGACACGGGACAACAAAGTGGACGAGAAGCGTGTCTTTTAGAACGCTATATTACAACGTACAGGTTTCTACAAAAGCGACGGTAACTGCTCGAAACATTTGATGCGTCGGCTTTTGCGCCTTTAGAAATATTTAGAGAGGGCTCCCATATATATATTCGCAGCGCAAGCACGGCGATGGACGAACCAGGCTAGCGCTAAGGTTGAATTTCACAACACAGTTTTCATTCTACGTCGTAATCACACTGATCGTTTGAGGCTTCGTTCAGGGGCACACGCGGGCGTTCGGGTTGGTGCTTCTTGTTGCGTTTGGCGTAAGAATACGGCTAGGAGCAGGCACCACATGTGCGCAATGACGGGCAATATACACGCATCGTTTCTCCAGAAGCTGACGCCGAGCACGGGTAGCGCGAGGATCTTGCTGGGCTGACACAACTTCGTGGCAGCCGAATTCCGAATACTGCATATACAGTGACGGTAGCTATATGAACTTGTCGATAGGTCATCTTGCAGATTTTTGTAGCGCAGGCAGAACGAAACGGTCATAGAATGTAGATAAGACAACACACAACGCTGAACCACAGAATAAAGAATCGCTGGCTGAACCACCTGCGAACAGCTGTTTACGTGCGCGATGTCGCACTGAACTAACAAAACCACCGTCGCGCACCCCAAGACAAATCTTAACTAACGTTCTTAAATTAGTAAACGTACATATTATTTGCTTCTAATCAAGAGAAGTCAATAATATTATAGTGTGAACGTTTTATTCACTAAAATAAAAGAATTATGCAGCGTGTGCCACGAAACCTGGCACTAAGCAACCCTGGGCGTCGCACCAGTCGCATTGTTGAAATCGCAATCATGTGAAATGAGCCCTCTGAAAATCGCATTGCGACGCGTGCGACAGCACCGATTTTCGTCGTTGCAGTCGCAGCACGTGAAACATGCTTAAGTGGTGGAGCCGTGTGGGGTAACGTTCCACTCTACCATGCTGGAACTCTCGGCTACCCTCTGCCATACCCGACGCCGACCAGCAGACCAGCGTTCACAACAAATGGAATGACTCGGACAAGCTCGCTTACGTATCATTCTACCTCGCGGGCGTGGCCAGTCTCTGGTTCCGAACGTGGTCGGCGTTCAAGTGACGGACTTGCCGTCAGGATACTGCGAGCAGAGCAGCGTTTGCGTACACGCGCAGAGGACACGGGTAAGAAATTCACCATCTGTATAGAACACGTTCTCGATTTGTGCAGGCGCGTGAATGCTGCCATGACGCAAGCGGAAAAGAACAAGCACGTCATAAAGGGAATCGATGATGACGCATTCCAGATGCTTCTGGCCAAGAACCCGAGCACTGTTGGCGACGTTATCAGCTTGTACCAGAGCTATGATGAATTACATAAGCAACGAGCACTGACAAGGCGACATCCCACACCAAATGCGGCGTCACTCTGCAACCTGAATACCGGCCCAGAACTCAACTGCCACTTTTCTCCCGGGCGCTCTCATGTAGCTGTTAGTGCCACACCGCACGCCTGGGTTCGCTTCAAAACTCCTTCCGAAGTACGACGGGCCATACCGCGTTCTGAAGAGAACATCACCCGTTAATTGCCTGGTTTAGTCGCTAACGCCGCCATCCGACATGTGACGTCATAACCGCGAAGTCGTTCACGTTCAGCGTCTCAAGAAGTATCGCCACATTACCGTTCTTCCAGAAAACTAAGTCGCCAGGACGGTTCCTTTATTTTCGCGGGGCCTGTCTAAGGAAGAGAACGAACGTGAGCGCAGAGTCGGCAGTATCGGCGACATCAACCGTGCGGCAGAGGCTCGAGCTAGGGGGACTATATATAGTCCCCCTAGGCTCGAGCTAGAGGATATATATATATATATATATATATATATATATATATATATATATATTGTAATGGGTGCACTGAACAGTTCCGAGGGTAACGTCTCTTCGTAACCGAGGAGGCAGGTGACGCAGAGCCGGAACAGCTGGTTGCCCGAACGGCTCACACTCGTGCCAAGCACTGGCAATCCGGCTGGCCCACTAGTTGCACAGCAGGCATGGCAGAGACGATATGGCTGGCCTTGTTCTTGTGCTCTTCTTCTTCAATACAATTACCCCTTGTGCAGAAGCGGAGCCATCCTGTCGACTTACGACGTGGAGACGAGCGGGTCATAGAATTGTTTCAGGCGGCGCACGTGAACAACATCCCGTCCACGGCGGCGCTTGTCGGATGTCAATGTAAGCGGCTCTATGACAGAGTTGACCGGAGAGGTGTGTTCGACGATGCGGTTTAGTCCATCATACTGCGAGAGAAGTTTTGTCGAAAGTCCAGGCGAGGTAGAAGGCACGGACAAGACAAGGGTGCCGGGGGCGAAGTACGAATTCGTAGCGTCACCATTACGATTGGCTTTTTGTCGTTGTTGGTCAGCGGAGGTGAACTTTGGGGCTAATTGACGACATTCCTCGGCGTATCGGGCGACGGCTGAAACGGGAGCACATTCTGAGGCGTCTGGTGCATAAGGCAAAACCGTATCGATGGTATGGGAAGGATCGCGACCGTAGAGAAGAAAGTATGGTGAAAATCCTGTGGTACTTTGTTTAGCCGTATTACATGCGTAGGTGACAAATGGGAGGATGATGTCCCAGTTTGTATGCTTTGTATGCCAGACAGCAAAATTGACAGCCTGGTGACGCAGGGAGCGGGAGATGGGAGATGCAGGCGAGCCAGAAAGGAGATCCAGAAGAGAGGCCACCCAAGGATCTTTGCGCTGTTCTGATGCGCAGGTGTCGATGTCGACTGACGATACCGCCTCAATGGTGGAGAGGGAGGCCGTGTCGGCTGGCAGCGGAGAGCGAGACAGTGTGCTTGCGACCTGATTGCTAGGTGACATGTATATCGTATTCTTGAATGCGCAGAGCCCAGCGGGCAAGGCGTGCAGACGGGTCTTTTAAAGAGGATACCCAACAGAGGGCGTGAGCGTCACTAACGACATGGAAAGGCCTGCCGTATAAATAAGGGCGAAACTTCCCGAGTGCCCAAACGATCGCCAGGCATTCTATTTCAGTGACCCTGTAATGACGTTCCGCATTGCTCAACGCACGACTGGCGTAAGCAATGACGTACTCGGAGTAGCCAGACTTGCGCTGCGCAAGGACAGCGCCAAGGCCAATACCACTGGCATCAGTATGCACTTCAGTTGGGGCGGTGGGGTCGTAGAGTTGCAGTATAGGCGGAGACGTCAGGAGAAGGCGTAAGGTCACGAACGCGGTGTCGCGTGGAGGAGACCAGGAGGATAGGTCGTTGGCGCCACTTAAGAGTTGTGTCAGAGGTGATATTATCGAGGCAAAATTACGAACAATGCGTCTGAAGTAAGAACAGAGGCCGATGAAGACGCGGAGTTCTTTGAGTGTCTTAGGTTTCGGAAATTCTGCCACGGCGCGAAGTTTGGATTGGTAGGGGCAAATGCCGTCTTGTGATATGACGTGACCCAGAATCATGAGCTTGCGCGTGGCGAACTGGCACTTTTTCAAGTTCAGTCGAAGGTCTGCGTTGGTCAAGGACGTCAACACTTGCCTAAGGCGAAGAAGATGCGTGCTGAAATCAGGGGCGAACACAACGATGTCGTCGAGATAGCACAAACACGTGCTCCATTTTAGGCCGCGCAAGATATTGTCCATCATTCCTTTTAAAGTAGCAGGTGCATTGCATAGGCCAAATGGCATCTCATTAAATTCGTATAAACCATCCGGCGTAATGAATGCAGTTTTAGGGCGATCAACTGCTGACATCGGGACCTGCCGGTAGCCCCAGCGTAAATCCAATGAAGAGAAGAATTGAGCGCCTTGCAAGCTGTCCAGAGCGTCGTAAATGCGTGGTAGAGGGTAGACGTCTTTTCGCGTTATCTTATTAAGACGGCGATAATCGAAGCAGAACCGAATAGAACCATCTTTTTTGTGACGAGAGCCACCGGTGATGCCCACGGGCTATTGGAAGGTCGAATGACGCCGCGCTGAAGCGTGTCGTCCACGTGCTCACTGATCACCTGACGTTCGTTGGCGGATACGCGGTACGGGCACTGCCGCAATGGCACGTTGGAGCCAGTGTCGATGTGTTGGCTGACGGTTGACGTGCGAACCGAAGTAGGCTGAGCGACATCAAAAGAAGAACGGAACTGGGCAAGCAGGTGAAGAAGCTGGGAGCGCTGCTCGGAAGTAAGGTCATCGGCAATGAAAGGTGTGAATAAGTCAAGTGATGGCGGAGCAGAAGTGGAAAGTGCACAGAAGTCGGTGAGCTCTGCATACGAAGCATCCGGCATGTCGGTTATAAACATGTCATCAAGAGGCTGAACATGGCCAAGTGCTTCACCGCAAGGAGCCGTCAGGGCTCTAGGAAGCGGATTGCAGACAACGATGGCGCTGAGAACGGCTGAAATGCCAAGCGTAGCGAAAGAGAGGGGAACATCTTTGCAGGTAATGAAGAGTTCCGAAGGAGTGAAGAGGACAGTGCCTTCAGAAACAGCGCCACAGAAGACGGGAACAACGGCAGACGAGTACGGCGGTATGGCGATGTCTTTCCGAAGGACTAGCTTAGCGGGAAGAGATATGGCGCCGACGAGGGGTACGTCACACAGAGGCGATAATTCGACTTCAGCACGTGCACAATTGATGACGGCGTTATTTCGCGAAAGAAAGTCCCA
The DNA here is from genome assembly GCF_038994185.2 of Dermacentor albipictus. NCBI lineage: Eukaryota > Metazoa > Arthropoda > Arachnida > Ixodida > Ixodidae > Dermacentor > Dermacentor albipictus. The sequence continues at coordinate 3,483,012 of NW_027225570.1, read as the reverse complement.
CCCAAGTATCACGTCGCGAAAGCAGGACTGAAGAACCACAAACTCCACAGTATAGAGAACGCCTTGAATAACAACTCTAGCTGTGCATGCTGCTGAAGGCTGCACTGGTTGGGCGCTTGCTGTGCGAAGAGAAAACCCAGAAAGTGGCGTCGTAACTTTTCGTAAAGCGCGAGAGAGGCGTTCGTCTAGGACAGACACAGCTGCTCCAGTATCAATTAGCGCAACGGTAGGGACGCCGTCAACAGTAAGATCGACAACGTTCGAAGGCGACAATGGAGGACTTGTACAGATCGATGGCGACGCAGTTCTTGCCTCCTGAACTGCGGCGCTTAGTTTTCCTCTTGCGTGGGTGAAGGGTGCCGACGCATGGGGGATAACGAGCGGCGACGCGTGGAAGGCGAATGACGTGTAAGGACCGGGCGCTCGGCAAGTGGCCTGTTCGACTGCCGACTAAAATAAGTGTCTTGAAAAGGTTGCACGTCGGTGTAAGGAGGCGACTGCACCAACCCATCAGAGTGCAGCATGCGGCTTCGGCAGAGTCGTGCAACATGGCCGGGAATACCGCAGGCATAACATCTGGGCCTGTTGTCTTGTGTGCGCCAAGGACTAGCAAACGCAGGAGCAGGTCGATGAACGGGATGACGAACGGGCGGCAGCGGCCGTGGATGTAGCGCAACGAGTGGTTGACGAGGAAGCTGCGCCGCGACGGATGCGTAAGTAGGTGGCGCGGCGCCAGGGTACAGCTGATGCTGCATTGGTAGAGCCTCAGCAACTTGAGGCTGCGCGGCGACGGATGCGTAAGTAAGTGGTGCGGCGATAGGGTTCTGCTGATGCTACATAGGTAGAGCCTCAGCAGCTTGCTCTTCAATAACCCACCGGAGCGTAGGGGCGAGCTGTGTAGGAGGCTGTGACAGCAGTGGCTGCTGTAGCTCAGCGAAGGGCATTAGAGAGAGCTGACGTGCAATTTACTCCCGCACGAAAGCTTGAATTTGTATGAGCAGCGGCATGAAGGGAGGCACAGTCCGAGACTGGAGTTCCAGGGTGTAGACGTTCTTCAGTGCCCTGCATTTTCCACCAATTGTAATGGGTGCACTGAACAGTTCCGAGGGTAACGTCTCCTCGTAACCGAGGAGGCAGGTGACGCAGAGCAGGAACATGTGGTTGCCCGAACGGCTGACACTCGTGCCAAGCAATGGCGATCGGGCTGGCCCACTGGTTGCACAGCAGGCATGGAAGAGACGATCACGCTGGCCTTGTTCTTGTGCTCTTCTTCTTCATTACAATATATATATATATATATATATATATATATATATATATATATATATATATATATATATATATATATATATATAGAACTTGAGTAGTGCTACAAGGTAAACAGAACAAGTATTTAATTTCGACAGTTTCGATCGGTGGACCGATCTTCGTCAGGGTTTACAAAAAAATGGCAGTTCGGCCGTGGTAGGGAAGACACCAGACCGGGTACCCGGTCGTTCTTACATACATCAAACCGAGAGGAACAGTTGTGACAGTGATTGATTTTCGGCGCCTTGGCAGATTTACAGCGGCCTTTGGCAGCTATGCAGAGCAAGAGGAAGGCGGAGTCACATGTATCTAGAGCAAGGAGGTGTGTGAGGGAAAAAAAAAGAAAAAAAAAGGGAAAAGGAAGAGAGAAAGAAAACGGAAAGAAAAAGAAAAAAGCACTCAGGAGGAGGGCGACGTAAGACGTAGAGGGAGGGGGGCGGGAAGTAGCGGCAGCTAGGTTCCCGTGCACCCGAGGCAAGGAGGGAGAAAGCGGTCGCTCCGCAGCTCCAGTGCGTGGGCTGCCGTTGTAGCGGGAGCGGGTGGCGGGGGGCACAATAGAGAAGGGGCCCAGAAGGAATACAGAAGAGCGGCAACTTGTAGAAAGAAACACAGTGTCACAGTACAAATATACAAGGCACGGCCCGTTCCGGCAGCTTTGTGGTCCAGCTACGGTGCGAAAAAAAGAAAAAAATAGTTCCAAAAAAGAATATATGCATGGGATTCGCAAAGCAAGTGCGCCCATGAGCTTAGATTTAGGGAGTCGAGTTAAATAGCCTCCTTGTGGTCCAATTTTTGAACGTTTAACAGACAACCGACATCAAGTCAGCACGTGCGTATTTCAGGAAGGGCAATAGGTCACTCCGAATGACCATTTCGGTGGCAGGGTCCAGGGAACTGAATTTATTGGTTTTCCACTCGCCCCCTTGAGGCGCATGCGGAGGGTGAGCAAGCAGTGTCTCAATTTTAGAGTACATAGGATGTATTCGCGTTTCCCACGCGCTTTCACGGCATATCCCGTAGGCACGTCATCCGCCCCGGACTCTCATTAATTCCTTTAGTGTACGTTCCAAATTTATGGATGAAAAAAGATTCTCTCTGCTCGCGTGCACGGGTGTGTTGGAAACCAGATTGCAAGAGCACAACGCTCACGCGTTCAAAGGAGTGATCTGGCAGCCGAACGTGCCTGGAGAAGGGTAAATTGGGGAGACTTTTCACATGCGCGCGGTGATTGTTAAACCGCAGGCGAAAAGGGGTCTCTGTTTGGCCAATATATTCCTGCTTACACACCTCGCATCGAATTTTGTACACGACGTTACTGGAATCACAGTCAAGATTTTCGGTAATTTTATATACGAAGGGCGAGTTCGATGCTTCAGCCGTGTCTGCTGTTGTCATGTGACGGCATACCTTGCAACGAGGTTTCCCACACGGTCGACAGCCCTTGGGCGTGTTTGACTTCTGTGTCCTCGCCCTGACTAACAAATCCCTTAAATTTTTGTTTCTTCTATACACAACCCGAGGCGGCTGCTTGAAGATAGTAGCGAGTCGGATGCTCTGTTTCATGATATTAAAATGGCGGGTGAGAATGGCATTGACCCGCGGAGCACCGGCGGTGTATGTGAGGACCAAGTTTGGATCTGATTGTGTATTAGTATTGCTAACCTTTTCTCCCATTATCTGTGCTCGATCTAAGCTGCGGGCGCGTTCAATGGCATCGTCTACTATTTTCGGAGGATATTTTTGGCGTATGAGAGCAGATTTCAGTTCCTCCGCGTGTCGCTCAAATTGCGCAGATTCGGAACAGACTCTTCTGTATCTGTGGGCCGGGGAGTAGGGAATGCCTGTTTTGCAGTGATGGGGGTGGCTACTATAAAAATGCAGATATTGCTGACGATCTGTCGGCTTTTTGTATAGGGACGTGGAAATGCGACCGCGACTCAGTGACAGAGTGACGTCGAGGAAGTGAATACTATTTTGGGAGAAGTTGTGCGTAAAGCAGATTGACGGGTGCAGAGAATTGAAATTGGAAATGAAGTTTAAGAGACTTTGTTCATTGTCGGCCCTCACAAAGAAAATGTCATCCAGGAATCGCTAATAAAATATTGGTTTTATGGCCGAGTTTGCGAGGAACGGTATTTCTAAAGATGCCATAAAGATATTTGCATAATTTGGCGCCATCTTCGTACCCATGGCGGTTCCACTGATTTGCAAATAATGCTTGTCCTCGAACTCAAAGTGATTATATTTCAGTACTAGATTTAAAAGAGTCTCAACTGTGTCTTTATCTAATTGCCTAGATTGGCTGGAGTCAGCGTAAGCTGAAACTGCGGATGCTATGCCCTCGGCGTGAGGTATGTTGGTGTACAAAGATGCGACATCCATAGTGACCAAGTAACCCCCCGCCGGTACCGTCAGGTTTGATACCTCCCGAAGGAAATGATTTGTGTCTTTAATGTACGAGGGAAATGAAGATGGGATGTCCTTAATGAGACTGTCAATAAAGCTGGATATTTTCTCAGTCACTGTTCCATTACTGGAAACGATAGGCCGACCGGGATTGTTTATTTTGTGGATTTTGGGTAGTAGGTAGAAACGGCCGGGGCCAGAGTTTCTTGGTATCAATGCTTTGAGCGTCTTATCGGTTATCTGCCCTGCCTTGCGCAGTGTGGTTAGGGCGTCCTTTATTTCGCTTTCAAATTTCTCGGTAGGATTGCTTGGGAGTTCTCTGTAAAGTTTAGAGTTTCCCAGTTGACGGAATCCTTCGGCTATGTAAACATTCCGGTCAAGTACCACCACTGCACCACCCTTGTCCGCTGGCTTAATGGCAATTGTCTGATCATCACGTAGAGTTCGCAGTGCCTGCTCTTCCTCTTTTGAGAGGTTACTGCGGATGGGACGATGCCTCTCGTACTCTTTTATAATGTCTTTTTGAACCGCACAAATATACATGTCCAAGTATTTGTCGCGTGCCTCGCCAGGTGTCCATGATTTTTCGGAGAGTTCAGGTAGCTGGTCAAGACACCCTTCTGTAGTTTTTCGATCATAAAAGTACTCCCGTAGTCGCAAATTTCTCGCGAAGTCATCCAAATCTTGAAGCAATTGAAACTCGTTCATCCTTCCTGACGCCGGACAAAAAGTTAGACCTTTCGGAAGGAGATTTAGTTGCGCACTCGACAATGGGCCACTCGACAAGTTTATGACATTTGAGGTGTTGCCCACTGTCTCGTGCTTTTTTCCACTGATTACTTCAGAACAATCGGTTGCCTCGGATTCAGGGTTTTGGCTTTGAGAATCAGCTCTGATGACCGTTGGGATATTGTCACGCTCCCGTTTCTTTCTTTGTTGTTCTTGGATATTGAAATTTTTCCTTCCCTCGTACTTTACCAGCTCCAGCGTTTCCAATTCAGTGAGCTTTGACTGACACAACAGAAGCTGCTCCTCGTTTTTAAGCTGCGATGCTCTACGCACGCTATGTTGTGCCACCAGACGAGTGAGCCCAAGCGAGGCCTCCCGTAGTACAGCATTCCACTGCTCTCTTTCTTTTTCGTCAAAGGTGTCCATTGCCAGCTTGTGTTTTACCTGGAGACCCTTCGGTGCGACGCCCGAGGCTAAATATTTATTCATATTAGAGGCATGCATCTCAAATCGCACACGCTTGTCAATTGTCTTACGCAACGTCATGAACTCGCGGGACCAAAAAGTGCCGGATCGCGCCGTACCTGAAGTGTTGGCCAGTCAATCTCTCGGCGTTGGCGCTGTGCAGCCGACAGCCTCGGCGTAGGTGGGGCGATCTCCGCGGTGTCCGCTGCCCTCCCGGCAACCGGCGCCCCTGGTCGTGCCTGAGCTCCGGGCACGTGCAGCGTGTTGGTCCGACCCGTCACAGGGGGCAGCCTGGGCGTCGCCCGGATGGTATGGTGAGCCCCGCCGCATGGGCCCGGCGTAACCATTCGAGGTGTGATCACGCCACGATCCATGCAACCGTCCGCCGCCCCGCAGGAGCACGCACCTCAGGTGACTGGCAATGATGGCCACCCCCTCGAAGCTGGGGTGCACCCCATCAGATGCGAGTACTCTGCCTGGGGGCAGCCACTGGAACTCGTGGTCAAGGTAGATGGCGTTCCTTGTCCGCCGGCAGTGATTTCGCAGCAAGGCATTGAAGTGACATGCCTCCTTGTTGAAGCGCTCGATGTACCGTCTGTTGCGACACGCTCGGCGGCGGTTTGGTGTTCTCGGCAGCACCAAGGTGGCGAACAACTTCTTGATTTCCGGGCGCAGCTTGCGAATTGTGTCCAGCGGCTTTCTATACCGCTGGAAGACCATGCTGCCTGACTGAGAGGTGAGGTCGTTCGTACCCACATGTAGCACCAAGGTGGTCACGGAGCGTGGCACAAAGTCCAAAAGTGACAACGTGTCTTCAATCGATGCACATGACTGCGAGACGAAGGCTGGGGCGTCGTCCTCGTGTGGATCAAAGTGACTGAAAACATACTTGGTCTGTGAATCGCCGATGACGGCACAGTGCGGTATCTTATGCGGGAATTTCCATGAGATCTGTTTCCCTGTAGCAGGTTTAGTAGCCATGAGTAGTAGTAGTAGGCAAAGAGGGTATCTTCAGGCTACCTTTCAAACGTAAAGAAATTGAGTGGTGCTACAAGGTAAACAGAACAAGTATTTAATTTCGACAGTTTCGATCGGTGGACCGATCTTCGTCAGGGTTTACAAAAAAATGGCAGTTCGGCCGTGGTAGGGAAGACACCAGACCGGTTACCCGGTCGTTCTTACATACATCAAACCGAGAGGAACAGTTGTGACAGTGATTGATTTTCGGCGCCTTGGCAGATTTACAGCGGCCTTTGGCAGCTATGCAGGGCAAGAGGAAGGCGGAGTCACATGTATCTAGAGCAAGGAGGTGTGTGAGGGAAAAAAAAAAGAAAAAAAAGGAAAAAGGAAGAGAGAAAGAAAACGGAAAGAAAAAGAAAAAAGCACTCAGGAGGAGGGCGACGTAAGACGTAGAGGGAGGGGGGCGGGAAGTAGCGGCAGCTAGGTTCCCGTGCACCCGAGGCAAGGAGGGAAAAAGCGGTCGCTCCGCAGCTCCAGTGCGTGGGCTGCCGTTGTAGCGGGAGCGGGTGGCGGGGGGCACAATAGAGAAGGGGCCCAGAAGGAAGACAGAAGAGCGGCAACTTGTAGAAAGAAACACAGTGTCACAGTACAAATATACAAGGCACGGCCCGTTCCGGCAGCTTTGTGGTCCAGCTACGGTGCGAAAAAAAGAAAAAAATAGTTCCAAAAAAGAATATATGCATGGGATTCGCAAAGCAAGTGCGCCCATGGGCTTAGATTTAGGGAGTCGAGTTAAATAGCCTCCTTGTGGTCCAATTTTTGAACGTTTAACAGAGAACCGACATCACGTCAGCACGTGCGTATTTCAGGAAGGGCAATAGGTCACTCCGAATGACCACTTCAGTGGCAGGGTCCAGGGAACTGAATTTATTGGTTTTCCACTCGCCCCCTTGAGGCGCATGCGGAGGGGTGAGCAAGCAGTGTCTCAATTTTAGAGTACATAGGATGTATTCGAGTTTCCCACGCGCTTTCACGGCATATCCCGGAGGCACGTCATCCGCCCCGGACTCTCATTAATTCCTTTAGTGTACGTTCCAAATTTATGGATGAAAAAAGATTCTCTCTGCTCGCGTGCACGGGTGTGTTGGAAACCAGATTGCAAGAGCACAACGCTCACGCGTTCAAAGGAGTGATCTGGCAGCCGAACGTGCCTGGAGAAGGGTAAATTGGGGAGGCTTTTCACATGCGCGCGGTGATTGTTAAACCGCAGGCGAAAAGGGGTCTCTGTTTGGCCAATATATTCCTGCTTACACACCTCGCATCGAATTTTGTACACGACGTTACTGGAATCACAGTCAAGATTTTCGGTAATTTTATATACGAAGGGCGAGTTCGATGCTTCAGCCGTGTCTGCTGTTCGAGACGTCATTCTCGGCATGGACTTCCTGAACCAACAGGGCGCAATCATCGACCTGAAGTCGAAGTCAACAACGCTGTCGGAAGATCAAGCGATACCGCCGGAGAGCCCTCATAGTCACCACGCCTTGAGGGTGCCCGAAGATCAAGTGAGCATCCCGCCTCGCTCCAGCATTTTCATTTCGGTCGGCACCGAAACACCCGCTGACGTAGAAGGCGTCATCGAAGGCGACCAACGTCTACTGCTCGACCGTGAAATTTGCGTCGCAAGAGGGATCGCTCGACTGCACGGAGGAAACACGAAGGTGTTGCTGACAAACATCAGCCAGGAGTTCAAGCACATCAACAAGGGCACGACGATCGCATACATCGAGGAAGTTTAGGGAACCAGCGATGCGTTTGTCATCTCGGATTCTGTCGAATCTACCCTCGACGACCGTAGTTCCCGAGCCAGACTTCGACATAAATCCCAGTGTCCCCGTGATTAAGAAGCAAAAGCTCAGAAGTCTGCTTCGACGATACAAAGACTGCTTTTCGACGTCATCGAGGATTCGACAAACCCCAGTCGCAAAGCATCGCATAATAACCGAAGAGTATAGGCTCGACCACTCCGCCAGAGCCCTTACCGAGTTTCGACGCGAGAACGTGAAGCTATAAGACACCAAGTCGACGAAATGCTGCGCGACAACATCATCCAGCCGTCGAAAAGCCCGTGGGCGTCTCAAGTTGTTTTAGTGAAGGAAAAGGACGGAACCCTACGTTTCTGCGTCGACTATCGTCGATTGAACAAAATCACGAAGAAAGACGTATACCCCCTCCCACGGATAGACGACGCATTGGATCGGCTCTCCAATGCTAAATACTTCTCATCGATGGACCTCAAGTCTGGCTACTGGCAAATATAAAGTACGAGTTAAAATACACATTTATTTACAGGTATCCATCTTGATCACTTCTTTCTCTTCCTCCTGCTGTTTTTGTCTCTTCTGTCTTCTTCTTCTTCGCCGGAACATCACATCCTCCCGGACTTCGGTTTTCATCCCTCCTGGGATGATAGGGTATGACATTTCCCACTGTTGCTATTTCAGTTTTTCCTTCCGGTCCCAAATAGTGTAGCGATTTCAAGATTCCTTGTTGCTTGACGGTCTTTATCACTCTGTAGGGCCCAGAAAATTTGGACTTCGGTCCATCTAAACTCCTCCGGACTAAAACTGTATCTCCAGGCTCTATTACAGGCATCTTTGAGCTATGTCGCAGATCGAAGTGTCTCTTCATTGTTGATCTTTAGCGTGCAAGCTCCTCTTCCGTCTTGCGCCTTTCCTGCAGATCTACTTTCCCAACGATTCCAAGGTCGTAGTCGGCCGGTAGCCAAGTTGCTTCGCCTGATGCAGCAAAGTTAGGCGTGCATACTAATCCCATGGTATGAGAATGATTGTGGTGCCTGACTGCTGCTTCCAAGGCACACTTCCATCCTCCATGGAAATCATGGTAAATTGCGATGAATGTTTTGAAATCCCGAATGAGCCTCTCAGCTAGGCCGTTTCCTTCTGGATGGTAGGGTGTGGCAAATGTCAGGGCAATTCCTCTATCATGGGCCCATTCTTGAAGCTTCTTACTGCGGAAAGCTGGCCCGTTGTCGGAGACCACTACCTTGGTGTTCTTGAACATATTCCGCTCCAGTAACGTCAAAACAGAATTGGCGTCTTCCTTTCCTGGCTTTGCCGCTGCCATGCGTGTGCATTTATCTATTGCGACAAGGAATGCCTGAGACTTACTGACTCCCTCTCCTCGCTTGTTTATTTCGGCAAAATCTAGATGAATTACTTCAAATGGTAGTTGGGAATGATTAGCGATGACCATTTCATTCCCTCTAGGACGATACTTGGCCTTGTTAATTTGGCACTGGTGACATGTTTGCACGTAGTTCTTGATATCTTCCTTCATATTTTTCCAGATGAATCGACTTTTTATCTTCCAATAAGTTTTCCAGAATCCATCATGCCCTCCTGACTCGGGGCTGTCATGGTAGAGCTTCAAAACCTTTTTCACCAAAGTTCCTGGCACACAAAATTTGCCATTATTGCAAGTCAGGTCTTCGATGCCTTCCCACAAGCTGCAAACCTGTTCATTATTAGATGTTCTCACTTCTGTGATGTGAAGCCTGGAAAGAGCATCTGCGTCAGGAAGCTTATCACCAGGTCGATGGCTTACATCGAAAGTGAACTGTTGTATTTCACTGATCCAACGCGCCACTTTGCCCTTGGGCTGGGTTAATCCCAAGAGGTAGGTTAACGCTCGGTTGTCAGAGAAAAGCCGGAAATGACGACCTTCTATGTAGCTTCTGGAATACCGGAGTGCCATCACAACAGCCAGAGCCTCTTTTTCTGTGGTCGTATAATGTTCTTGAGCTTTTGAGAACGTAGAAGAATAATAGCCAATCACCTTGAGCTGGCGCCCTTGCTGTTCCTTTCTTTCTCGTTGATATAGAACGGCCCCTGTACCATATCGTGAAGCGTCCGTACACAGCTCGAAAGGCTTGTTGAAGTCAGGTAGCACAAGCACAGGATCCGACGATATAGCTTCAACAAGGTACTCGTATGCTTTCTCGCACTCTTCACTCCAGATAAACGGCACATCCTTTTGCGTCAGCTTGGTGAGGCATCGTGTCTTTGCAGCGTAATCCTTAATGAACGCACGAAAATGACCGGCGAGTCCTAGGAAAACACGGAGTGAGTGTAGGTCATATGGCTTGACGAGCTTCTTCATCCTTTGTATAGACTCCTCTTTTGTTGTTTTAGTTTTGCCGTCAAAAACTCTTCCTAGAAAGACAACATTTGTCTGCAAAAATTCACTCTTGTTCTTGTTAATCTTTAACTTTGACTTGCTGAGGGCTTCTAACACGCACGAAAGGTGTTTTTCATGTTCTTCTCTTGTACGTGAGTATATGATGATGTTGTCAATGTATACGTTACAAAACTTTCCCAGGAACTCATCAAGAATGCCATTCATCATTTTCTGAAACCAAGCTCCAGAATTCTTCCAACCGAATGGTAAGCGGTTGTACTCGTACATATCGAAAGGTGTTACAAAAGCAGTGTACTGCTTGTAATCTTCTTGTAGTGGCACCTGCTGGTCGATCTGAGAGAAAACATTTGATCCACCAGTTTCATTGATGATCTCGTCTATTCGGGGCATGGGAAAAGGAAACAAATCAGTCTGGCCGTTGATCTGCCGGTAATCTGTGCAAAGGCGAGATGAGCCATCGTCTTTCGGTACTATGGTGACTGGCGACGCGAAAGTGTATGTTGATGGCCTTATAATACCGGCATTTAGCATTTGCTGCAGTTCGGCTTTTAGCCAGGCCTTTTTCTCGTGGGAAAGACTGTACGGCTTTTTACGCACTACTGTGACGTCACGAAGCCTAAACGGTACCTCGAAGACATCTGCTGCTGGCGGGTACGTCTCAACACAAATAAGTTCGGGAAAATTTATCAGTATCTCATCAGCATTTCTAACTCTTCGATGTGAATTTTCAATTCCACACAAATTAGGCTTAAATGATCCGTCAATAGTCACTTCGTCTCTCCAAGAAATATTCATCTTCAATCGCTTCATGTCAGGCCTAGATAAAATAAACAAAAAATCAACACCCTGCATGACAAGGGCATCTAATTTTAGGTGATGTCCACCAAATCCAACTTCTACTTCTGCCCACTGTTGCAACCTTCTAGTTTTTCCATCATAGCTTTGAACACTAACTATTCTTCCTTCATACACCTTGCTCGGTTGGATGATTTTTTGATTTACCAGGCTTACAGAGCATCTTACCATCATTTTAACAAATAAGAGATTTGACTTCAGAAGGTATACATTTTCCATCGTGTCACATTGGTCGGACTCGGTATTAAAATATTCTACCGTTTCGCCATGTGCGTCAATGCTCAGTGGTAGAGTACTATGCCTTTTGATGGGACCGTCAATCAGAAAATCACTGGACACATACTTAAGGCAAGCAAGTAAGTCATCCGTGGAGGTTGGACGGTGTACACAAACCTCTCTTTGCGATTCGTTAGTCATGCCTTGAATTATCAGGGGAAGGATTGCAGAGTGCGGTAGATTAGGGTCGGCAATGTAGAGAAACGTCTCTTCTAGAAAAAATAATCCATGACTGTCCCTTCTCTGTGTCTGAAAGCTAAAGCGTCGTCCCATCTGTCAACCGGATTTCGCTCAAAAGCAGAAAGAAAACTATCTTTCCACTTCTGCCATGAATCACGGCATTGACTTGCGATTCGCATGTTCCACCATTTTCTGGCATTGCCAGAAAAAAAAAATTACCGACGATTACGTTACTTCCTAATGCGAAATTTGAGCGCAGCAAATAAGCTGTTTCACCTTTTCGATAGATTGAGGCAAAGAAATCGAGCAACACATGTATGCGCTATCACAGAATTTTTTTTTATTTTTCACACGTATTCCTTTAACAAAGACTCCATTAACAGTTCTTGACAGTCATGAAGGAAGCTTTGTGGTCGGAGAAATAGACTGATATATGTTCGACTTGGTACACCAATGCTTGATTCTCAAAGACGAGATCTATACAAGTGCCTCGCGAGGTTGTCACAGCCGTGGGACGCGTTACGAGCGAGAGGAACGGGATGTTCTCCCGCATAAGTGTTAGGAAATTGCTGTTTGTCTTTATGTCACCATTAAAGTCCCCCACTACTAACATCGGTGTGGATCGATGGACGGTTAATGCGAGTTGCAGGAAGTGCACGACGTCTTTCGTGAGTGCGGTAGCGGACTCACGAAAGCGGTATCAGTCGGTCGCTGCTAGCGCTGGGGGGATGAAAGGGGGGCGGAGCTGGTTATGAGGCCGACGACAACGCGAAACCCAGCAACGGACGCCAAAGAGCCATTTGTGTAGCCAGCCCTCCTCCACAGTCTCTCCTCCTCCCTTCCATCATCCTCCCTCGCCCGGAGAGCCGACAGCGCGCATGCGCGGCCGCGGAGCAGCGGCGCATGCGCGGCGGCGGAGCGCGGCGGCGGAGGCGAGCTGGTTACGAGGCCGACGACAACGCCGACAACGCCGACGACGACGACGCCGACGACGACGCGAAACCCAGGAACGGACGCCAAAGAGCTGCGCTCTAAAAAACGGCGCATGTTACACTTTGTCGTCCAATGACGTCCAGTGGTTTTGCGCACATGCATATTCATAAAATCTGAGCCACAAGTTGGCGGCATTAGACACCCCATCGAAACTATCGGGCTTGAACTCTGCTTGATGTGGTTTCTGTGCTCTTAGTGAGTCGCTAACTGCTTCGAAAATCAGTCGCTGTTGCTCATACTGCGTGGTCTGCTGCTGAAACAGCGCTTGCAACAAGGCGTTATGCGTGTGCTCAGTCTTGTTCTTGGAATCTATCCTTGAATGTCCCGGAAACATAACCTCAAATTCAGACATAGAAGCATCGATTCTTACCACACCTTTCTCAACGAGGGCCGCTTCGTTCAGTTGACTCTTGTCAGCGATGATGCGAAGCAGTTCCGATGAAGTCGCTGATTCCTGAAGAAGCACTGGATCTTCGCCGTCAAGCTGGTAGGTCTTCACGGTCGTCTGCCCATCTGTTCTTCTTGCCAACGTCACTTCAAGACACATGGTCGGCTGCGCCAAATATAAAGTCCGAGTTAAAATACACTCATTTATTTACAGGTATCCATCTTGATCACTTCTTTCTCTTCCCCCCTGCTGTTCTTGATTCTTCTGTCTTCTTCTTCTTCGCCGGAACATCGCAATAAATCCAAGTGTCCCCGTGATTCAGAAGCAACAGCTCAGAAGTCTGCTTCGACGATACAAAGACTGCTTTTCGACGTCATCGAGGATTCGACAAACCCCAGTCGCAAAGCATCGCATAATAACCGAAGAGTAGGCTCGACCACTCCGCCAGAACCCTTACCGAGTTTCGACGCGAGAACGTGAAGCTATAAGACACCAAGTCGACGAAATGCCGCGCGACTACATCATCCAGCCGTCGAAAAGCCCGTGGGCGTCTCAAGTTGTTTTAGTGAAGAAAAAGGTCGGAACCCTACGTTTCTGCGTCGATTATCGTCAATTGAACAAAATCACGAAGAAAGACGTATACCCCCTCCCACGGATAGACGACGCATGGGATCGGCTCTCCAATGCTAAATACTTCTCATCGATGGACCTCAAGTCTGGCTACTGGCAAATAAAAGTCGACGAAAGGGATCGCGAAAAGACCGCCTTCATCACGCCAGACGGCCTCTACGAGTTCAAGGTTATGCCATTCGGACTGTGCTCGGCGCCTGCAACGTTCCAGCGCGTCATGGACACGGTGTTAGCAGGATTGAAGTGGCAGACCTATCTCGTTTACTTGGATGACGTCGTCGTCTTCGCCGGAATTTTCGACGATGACCTCAAACGGCGTGCGACAGTACTAGAAGCCATCAAGTCGTCAGGGCTTACTCTGAAGCCGGAAAAATGCCGCTTCGCTTACGATGAGCTTCTGTTACTAGGCCACGTAATCAGCAAATCTGGTGTCCGTCCAGACCCGCAAAAGACAGCTGCAATCGCACAGTTCCGGCAACCCATCAACAAGAAGGCAGTGCGTAGATTCCTTGGCATGTGTGCCTACTATAGGCGCTTTGTCAAGGACTTCTCACGCATCGCCGAGCCGTTAACACGTCTAACTAAATGTGATGTTGAGTTCAAGTGGGAAACGCCGCAGGCCGACGCATTTGAAGAACTCAAACGACGTATGCAGTCGCCGCCGGTACTTGCGCAATTCGACGAGTACGCCGATACAGAAATCCATACTGACGCCAGTAGCCTAGGCCTCGGTGCCGTTCTAGTTCAGAGGAGAAACGGAGTCGAACAGGTGATAGCTTACGCTAGCCGGTCTCTGTCACAAGCGGAAGGTAACTATTCTACGACCGAAAAGGAATGCCTCGCCATCGTTTGGGCTACAGCTAAATTTCGCCCTTATCTTTATGGCAGGCCATTCAAAGTCGTCAGTGGCCATCACGCGTTGTGTTGGCGAGCGAATATAAAGGATCCTTCAGGACGACTAGCGCGGTGGAGCCTCAGACTACAAGAATACAATATTACTGTCACCTACAAGTCCAGTCGAAAACACTCCGATGCCGATTGCCTATCACGCGCCCCCATTGACCCGCCGCCGCAAGACGAGAATGACGACGCCTTCCTTGGAATGATAAGCGCGGAAGACTTCGCTGCACAGCAACGGGCAGACGCGGAGCTAAAAGGCCTCGTCCAATATTTGGAAGGGCACACCGACGTTGTCCTAAGGGCATTTAAGCGCGGATTATCTTCCTTCACGCTTCAAAACAATCTATTCGTGAAGAACTTCTCATCAGTCAGCGCCAACTACCTTCTTGTTGTCCCGTCAGGACTTCGTCCCGAAGTATTGCACGCCCTACATGACGATCCGACCGCTGGACACCTAGGATTTTCCCGGACACTATCGAGGATACAAGAAAAGTATTATTGGCCGCACCTGACCGCCGACGTCGCCCGTTATGTCAGAACATGCCGAGACTGTCAGCGACGCAAGACACCGCCGACAAGGCCAGCCGGATTACTACAGCCAATCGAGCCTCCTTGCTGACCATTCCAGCAGATCGGGATAGACTTGCTGGGACCCTTTCCGATGTCAACAACCGGAAATAAGTGGATCGTCGTAGCGACGGACTACCTCATCCGCTTCGCTGAAACTAAAGCACTGCCGAAAGGTAGCGCAGCCGAAGTGGCGAAATTCTTTGTCGAAAACATCCTGCTGCGACATGGCGCCCCAGAAGTCCTCATCACCGACAGAGGAACGGCCTTTACAGCGGAGCTCACTCAAGCCATTCTGAACTACAGCCAGACAAGTCGCAGGAGGACAACTGCCTACGACCCGCAGACGAATCGTCTTACGGAGCGGCTGAATAAGACCCTCGCCGACATGCTAGCGATGTACGTCGACGTCGAACACAAGACGTGGGATTCCACCTTGCCGTACGTAACATTCGCTTACAACACGGCGGTGCAAGAAACAACACAGGTCACGCCATTCAAGTTGGTTTATGGCAGGAACCCGAGGACGACGCTCGACGCCATGTTGCCGCACGTCACTGACGAAGAGAATCTTGACGTCACTACCTACCTCCAGCGCGCCGAAGAAGCCCGACAACTCGCCCGCCTGCGGATAAAAAACCAACAGCTTAACGACAGCCGACACTACAACCTCCGACGACGCTTCGTCGAGTACCAGCCCGGCGACCGTGTTTGGGTATGGACCCCGATACGCCGACGAGGACTGAGTGAGAAACTACTGCGACGCTATCTCGGACCCTATAAGGTCATCCGACGTATTGGCGCACTGGACTATGAGGTCGTGCCAGACGGCATTTCGCATTCACAGCGGCGCCGCGCACGACCTGAAGTGGTCCACGTGGTGCGTCTTAAACCATTTTACGGACGCTAACGAACTTCCCTTATTTGTTGTTTTCTTTGCTACGAGTGCCTATTTATTACTTTCGTTTGTTTGCAGCATCGGGTCGATGCTTTTTAAGAGGAGGGTAATGACACGTATACTTATCTTTATCGGGTGACCACGTTTGGCCGCCTAACAAATGTTATCGTGCAGCGCAGGACGCGTCTGCATGTAAGAGAAGTTTCTGCAAAGTTATCGATGCTTCTATCTGGTGTCTGTTGTCGCCGAACCTTGTGTTATTTGATTTCATCGCTTGACACGAATGGTGTAGAACTTTGTAGAAGGCATGCGGGTCCCAACGATTAATCTGGAACATTCGATGACTGCTGTATAAAAGCCAACGCGCTTGACCCGCCGATCAGATTTTCGAATTCGCCGAGCGTGTTCGCCGCTATCGTTGTGCTATAAGTGTAGCCTGCTTTGTGGGCACAGGTTCGCCCAATAAAAGTTAGTTTGGTCGTTCACAGTATTGCTACTGTGTTATTCAACGTCACCACCACGTGACAATATTGCAATCTTCCTCTTGTTGCCATTTGCGCATCCCAAGGGAAGGATCATCTTTACGTTATGCTCATTAGAAAAAGACTTGGCGGCTTGGACGAAACAAAAGGCACATTTATACCTTTGCACTGACGTGGACAATTCGCTTTTGTTGTGATAGGGTTCGTGGCAGAAAAAAAGACATCCGTGCACTTTATCTATGCAAAGACATCAGCTATCACAGCTTCTTTCCAAATAAAACCAAACGCAACGTGTTACTTCGGCCGGGGCGCGGCAGATAAGGCACTAGCTATATCTTTTCCTTCATTTCGTTCTGGATAACACAAAGGGAGCCTGTAAGCGGGCGTTGCTTTATGATCCGGGTGGGAGCGCAGTCACGTGGTATTGTTCATATTTCGTGCGGTTTATTTATCAGTCAGCAAAATATTAGTACGCAATATGTTCGTCGCTGAAGATACCGAAGTTAGATGTCTCTTGGATGTGCCTTCAAATGCTTCATTGACACTTTGACAATCATGGTGGTACATCTCGAGTTTGATAATGATTTGCAATTACCTAATCAAATCTGAGTTACGAAAAATTTACTGCCAATTGCTCCACTATGATGTAATCAATATGCAATAGGTTTTCTTCTATTAACCCACTGGTCTTTTTTAAAATCTTGTTGCATGATAGGTAATTGGAACACCCTGTATATATTTATGACCTTTGCATACAAGTGACAATGATTCCATCCCTAATAAATGTTCGAAATTATTAGAAACGTTTTTCCTTTCATAAGTCGTTAGCATTGCTTAGTGGAAAGAAAAGCGATACTTAGACACACAATATTCACGCGAATGTCACACACCGTTGATAAAGACTCTGCCGAAGGGCTCACTAAAGTCTATAGTTTTTTTTCATGGTCTAAAAACCACGCAAAGAAATTTGATGAAGGGTGAACATATAGTAACATACTCATTCTCTAGGCATAGGCTATCCATGGTTCAGCGTCTCATGCCGTATCTTATGTAGTTGGCATGATGGTGCGGCTGAGACCTCTTTGACCTTACAGAATCAAGGTTCTTGTTTATAAGACGCTGTTTTTTCAACACCCTATTACTGTCTGCTCGTGTGGGGTACCACATCACGTACGAATCTAGAAATGATACATATACTTCAGAAAAAAATTTTGCGAGTACTATTTAACTTGCCTTACAATGCCCACACATCAGACGTATTTCCGAAAGCAAATATAATACCCGTGTATAACATTTATAAATGCAAGTTAAGTCAAGCTTTCCCCGCAGGGGCGTCTGCGTGAGCAGGCGTTTGGTGTGTTGCGACACCACGAACCCGAGCACATGAGGGTCGCACCCTCCCGCGTTTAACCGTACGTGGCTTAGCCGTGTCCGGGGAAAAGGGGATCCTGGGGGTTGAGCCGATGCTGGGTGTTCGGACCTTTAAGGCCCCCCGGCGGAGGCAACACAACGCTTTGGCCTCGGCTTCACGTAGACGGCACCCCTGGACTGACCCACCCGGGGGAAATCGGTAGTTGCCTTTGCCTGTGTCTCGCTCTCCCTCCAGCCTTCGTCTTTCTCTTACTTTCCATCTTTCCTTTTTTCTCCTAGCTTCCGCTCACTTCCAATTTTCCAGGCAGCAAGGGTTAACTTTGCGTGAATAACCAACCTAGGTTATCTCATATTTGGTTGTAGTGATAACGTACAGCTGGCGCTTACAGAACCTATTTTTCTTACAGTCCCTGTAGCGCCCCCTTGTAGGGCTCCCCGGTGGTGCCTGGCGCTATTGCCGAAAATTACATTATTCTATGGCTAGTTCCTTCCCTCCCCTCCCAGATCACCATCAGAAAAGTGGGCGCACCGAAGATGTATTTCAGTTCTTTGGACGTCAAAAAACCAACTTCCCACGATTTCACGTCATTCACTCGGAAAAGTCTGATGCACAAGTACGCGCAATCTCCCCATTTCTAGTATCAAAGTCTTTAACTGAGACCCTTGGTCCCGGTTACAAGGCAACAAGGATGGCAAGTGGAGATCTCCTCTTGGAGCTCCAGGATCTGAAAGAAATGGAAAAGTTTTCCAGTCTCGTGTCATTTGGGGACGTTCAAGTGACAGTGACTCCGCACCGAACCATGAACACTACCCGCGGCGTTGTCTTAGACGATGATTTGCTTCGCCTGACAGACGCAGAGCTCTTGGAGGGCTTTAGTGAGCAGAATATTGTCAATGTGAGAAGAATAAAGATGAGGCGCGATGGTAAAGATTTTGCAACCAAACACCTAATACTCACCTTAAGTTCAAGTGTCCTACCCGAGTCAATCGAGGCCGGGTACATAAAGCTCCGTGTTAGGTCGTACGTGCCAAATCCACTGCGATGTTTCAAATGCCAGCGCTTCGGCCACAGTTCGCAGAGCTGCCGCGGCTGCCAAACATGTGCGAAATGCAGTGCCCACGAACACACCACTGAAGCTTGTGTGAACGCTCTCCACTGTGTAAACTGTGATGGGGAGCACGCCGCTTATTCGCGGTCGTGCCCTTCCTGGAAAAAAAAATAAGGAAATTGTTACAAAGTCAAGAAAAACACTACTTTCAAGGAGGCACGCAGGCGGGTATCATACCCGCCCAAAAAAACCTTTGCCGATGTGGCGCGTCAGGGGGCAGCGTCACAACGGCCTCCGGCGGCTGTCCGACCCACAAGTAGTGAGTCGGCAGTTACTCCATCTGCCCCCGCGGCGGCTGCAGCTAGCGCTGCTCCGTCAACCGAGGAGAGGGGACCATCGACCCCGAAGGTGGGCGCAGCCGAGGCTGCCTCAACCTCCCAGGTCCCTTCAAGCGCTGGCAAGGGCCAGCGCAGCCAAATCCCCCAGGGAGCCCCATCGACCTCCGGGCTGGTGGGCGCAGGGGTCTTGTCCTCGAAGGCGGGACCCTCACTGATAACTTCCCGCTCGCAAGAGCACGTGTCCGGCGCCTCACAAGAGGCAATGAACACTACACCCATCTTCAAGGCCCACCAAGCGCCTAAGGAGCGGCGAGGCTCCCTCGAACGCACCAGGAAGGGCAGAACCCTCGTTACAGGGCCTCGAAAGGGCTCTGTAATTTAATCTCTGTAATTTACATAGTCACTACTTCTGTTTCTGTACACACAGCACCTATTTACTACCAACATGGATACACAGATAATTCAATGGAACGTCCGAGGTCTCCTTAGAAACCTTGATGATGTACAAGAACGCATCCACAAAGACAATCCAAAAGTGCTGTGTTCACAGGAAACACACTTAAAATCTATACCCACAAACTTTCTCCGAAAGTATGTTACGTTTCGCAAAGACCGCGAGGATGCTGTCGATGCATCTGGCGGTGTACCCATTATTGCTGACAGAAGTGTAGCGTGTGAGCACTTAAAACTCCAAACGGCCCTTGAGGCCGTGGCCGTTCGAGCCGCACTTTTAAATAAACTCATTACAATCTGTTCTCTGTATATACCACCACGTTATCACCTTCACAGACGTGACTTAGAGTCATTAATAGATGAGCTCCCGGACCCCTATTTTATTCTTGGTGATTTTAATGCACACAGTACTTTGTGGGGCGATTCACGCTGTGATGCGCGAGGTCGCGTCATTGAACAGGTGCTTTTTTCCTCTAGAACATGTCTCTTGAACACGAAGGAGCCCACATATTTTAACCTGTCCAACAAGTCATACTCTTCCTTAGATCTTAGCATTTTATCGCCGACGCTTTTACCCTATTTTAAATAGAATGTACAGTCGCCCAAATCTTTAACTGGTGTGCGGGAGCGGCGACTTTTCCGGGCGTCAGCGCCGTATGACGCGGCGAGGCTCCGCGTGCCCGGCGACGATGTTTGGGTTTAGACCCCGATACGCTGACGAGGACTCAGTGAGAAACTACTTCGACCTATTTCGTACCTTACAAGGTCATTCGGCGTATTGGCGCACTGGACTATGAGGTCGTGCCAGACGGCATTTCGCGTTCACAGCGGCGCCGCGCGCGATCTGAAGGGGTCCACGTGGTGCGTCTTAAACCATTTTGCGGACGCTAATGAACTTTGCTTATGTTGTTGTTTTTTTTTTTGCTACGAGTGCTTCTGTATTACTTTCGATTGTTTGCAGCATTGGGTCGATGCTTTTTAGAGGGGGCTATTGACACGTGTACTTGTCTTTATCGGGGGACACGTTTCGCCGCCTAACAAATATCGCACAGCGTTGGACGCACCTGCATGTATCCGAAGTTTCTGGAAAGTTATCGATGCTTCTACCCGCTGTCGTCGCCGAACCTTATGTTATCTGATTTCATCGCGTGATGTGAATGGTGTAGAACCTTGTTAAGACACACGGGCCCAAGCGATTGGTCTGGAACATTGGACGACTGCTGTATAAAAGCCGACGCGCTCGACCCGCTGATCAGATTTTCGACGGTCGCCGACCATGTTCGCCGCAACCATTGTGCTATAAGTGTAGCCTGTTTTCGTGGGCACAGGTTTGCCCAATAAAACTTAGTTTTGTCTTTCACAGTATTGCTACTGTGGTCTTCAGCGTCACCACCACGTGACAATACATCAGATTTACATATTTTTATAAAGTGTATTCTAATCTTGAACATCCATGTCTTAATACTGTTACCGATATGACGTGTGCTACACTTTTCCCCAATCGTCCCTCTATAAGACAACCTTTCTCGCTGCGTGTGAAGGAGCTTAGCGATGAAATACATGTCCCACTAATCGAACATCGCTTAATACGCCTAACCAAGCTAGTACCTCCTTGGGGGTGGCAGGTGATAGAATGTGACATATCATTTATAGAAGTTTGAAGGCCCGCTCCAGAGGTCGAAATCTGAATGCATTTCCTAGAACGTCAGTACAAGCACTCGTGCACAGAGTTCTACACAGACGCACCCAAGTCACATACCGGAGTGTCCTATGCAGCCGTCGGTCCATGCTTCTCGGTATCCGATGTACTACATCCAGAAACAAGTACATTTACGGCAGAGGCCTACGCTATAGTGTCGGCTGTAAAGCATATCCCGAAATCAAAACTTCAAAAAGCCGTTATATATACAAACTCCCTAAGTGTGGTGAAGGCCTTCATGTCACTCTCGAAACATAAATATCCAGTAATTAATGAACTCTATTCCGCCCTGTGTAAAGGATATATATCTAACCAACATGTGATTATATGCTTAGTGCCTGGCCATAGGGGCATCGACTGTAACGTTCTAGCGGACCAGATTGCCACATCAATTTCATTGCATGCAGCTAATCCTACTGCTTCGGTCCCTGCCACAGACCTGAAGCCCTTCTTACGAAGGAAACGACGAAACCACTGGCAACGCATGTGGGACGCAGAAATAAATGACAAACTGCATGTTATAAAGCCGCAGTTAGGTTCTTGGCCATCCGCAACAAAATCAAGGCAAACAGATGTCCTATTCTGTCGTCTCAGAATAGGACACACATTTGGCACGCATAACATGTTACTCACTGGGAATGATCCTCCAAACTGTGGTAGATGCGGGGAGAGGCTGACCGTCCTCCACATCCTCCTGGAGTGTCGGGAAGCCGAGTCTGAAAGATAGAAACATTTTGAGTTTGCATACCGTTATTACATCCCTCTACACCCGGCTATGTTTCTTGGTAAGGAACCGCTTTTTAACACCAAGTTAGTCCTCAACTTTTTAAATGATGTCCTTCTACAACTTATAAGCCCATTAAATTCGTAGAGCATCCTCGCTGCAGAAGATGCTGCTGCGATAATTATTTTGCATAGCACATGCCTCCAGGCTCTTGTGTTTCAAGGGCTCTAATGAGGTAGTGGTGCTCTAGCATATCTTGTAACTCGACATTTTTACACATCGCA
Source organism: Dermacentor albipictus (assembly GCF_038994185.2). NCBI lineage: Eukaryota > Metazoa > Arthropoda > Arachnida > Ixodida > Ixodidae > Dermacentor > Dermacentor albipictus. Next base: position 3,460,836 of record NW_027225570.1, on the reverse strand, counting down.
TCATTCTATTTAAATGCATCTTAATGTTCATAGCACATGTCATACATCACCGCCATAACCTTATTATACAGATTTTATGCGCTTTAGAGCGACTATTCTTAAGGCCTCCTTACCGCCACGTCACACCAATTTCAAAGAACTCATAATTACACTGCAAACTCATTACCACGCACATGGCGCTCTTTCGCCATACTTTGCCCTTGCGCCATTAAACATCAAACATTCACTCATCCAAGTCAACCCTACAGATGCAGCAAAGAGGACCGCGACTTCATTGAGCGCCAGTGTGAAAAACTTAATGCGAAACTTATCTTTGTGCCATCCTCGAGCCCTTGCGCTTTTCCAGTCATTGTCTTTTCTCAGCCTACAATGAAGCGATTTTGTATACACTATATAGCACTTAACATGCAAACCATCAGTGTCACACAGTCCCTTCCGCGTGCTGATTATATCATGGACGATATTGCCGGTTGCTCACTGCACGCATGTCTCGATTTGAAGTTTGCTTATTGACAAATCAGAGCGCGTCGACGAGACGAACCCGAAATATAATTCATCACACATCGTGGTACATTTCAATGGATGCGTGTGCCATTCGGACTGAAGAATGCTCGTGCTACATTTCAAAAGGCCATGCACACTTTGTTTGAGAGCTTACAGCCTCGTTACCAGAAATACGAAGTTAGAGGTTAAGAAGACGACGTCGTCCTCTTCGCCAGAACCATTTGGAATTGATCGACATGTTACATTAAGTCCTCGGACTCTTGCAGAACGCTGGTTTGAAAGTGTCACTTTCTAAGTGTCGATTTGCTGTCACATCCTTGACATTTCTTGGCTTTGTCATCTCAAAAGCTGGGAAACGTTCAAACCCAGCAAAGGTAGAAACCATTTTGAAGATGCCTGTGCCGAGAACTGCCAAGGCAGTGCTTTCGTGGATTCTGACTGCGACTTTTTACCCATGCTTGATCCCAAATTTTGCCAAGGTTGTGGATCCTCTGCAATACATTGTAAGTTTTTCAGTGGTCACCCGACTGCCAGTCAACCTTCCATGCGATCCGTGAAGTTCTCACACCAGCACCTATTTTTGGTCATTTTCAGCCGTCCGCCCAATCTACAGTAGCCACGGATGCCCCTGCCTGAGCCCCTGGAGCGAAACTGTCACAGTGCCAAGATGGGAGCGACGTGGTGCTTGAGTATGCCAGCAGAGTATTAATCCCTGCTAGAAAGAAGCTGCACAGCAATGTGTTGGAGTGCCTGTCGTTTATTGGGCCTTCTGCAATAAATTCCACAGCTATCTTTGAACAAGAAATTTTGCCTGCTCACAGATAATTGGACTGTAGCATGTCTTACCCCAAATCGGAAACCAACGCGGCGCTTTACTAGTATGCTAATGAAACTGGTTAACTCTGACTTCACTGTGCAGCACAAGCCTGACAAGTAGAACGTAATTGCCGATATGTTGTCACGTTCAGCACAATGCGTTGGCGGGCTAGTTGGTGCGAATCCATGAATACTTTGTTTAGCGCAAAACGACAGAGACAAGAAAGACGACAGGACAAGGCGCTACTCTCAACTGACATCATTTTATTGCGTCACTCCTTTATAGACCGCTCAAACTAGAGGAACATGCGCAGTGAGCACCATGTGGTGGAGCCACCAACATCCGATCCCAAGAGCGCACTCATGCGACAGAATCCAAAAAACCAAATTCAGCGCTGTACAAGGTTAAGGAGGGCACACTAATGCACTGTGACCCCAATGACTGAATGAAAAATTAGTGTGCCTTCCTTAACCTTGTACAGCGCTGAATTTGGTTTTTTGGATTCTGTCGCATGAGTGGGCTCTTGGGATCGGATGTTGGTGGCTCCACCACATGGTGCTCACTGCGCATGTTCCTCTAGTTTGAGCGGTCTATAAAGGAGTGACGCAATAAAATGATGTCAGTTGAGAGTAGCGCCTTGTCCTGTCGTCTTTCTTGTCTCTGTCGTTTTGCGCTAAACAAAGTATTCATGTTGTCACGTCTTACTTGCAGTGCCTTGGAGCCCATGACGACACTTTGCCTACTTCAAGAGCAAGATGAGGAGTGCTCTGCCGTACTCCAACGCGTACTGGAGGTGATTGATGCACCTGGATATTTTATTATCATAGACAACATACTATACCATCGTATTCGTACACCTCCCAGCCTGAACACTGTGGTTGTCCCAAATAAGCTAGGGCAACCTATACTTGAACTGGCACGTGATAATGGTGGCCACATGGACAAAAAAGGCACACTTAAGAAGTTACAAGAACGCTACTGGTGGCGAAAAATGAGCTCTAGGATAATACAGTATATTCGTGTACGTCAGACTTGTCAAACGAACAACCGACTAGTGAGCGAGAATTTAAGTAAAGTGGTATTCATGCCGTCATTGAAGGTTCCATTCTCCACTGCTCTGGACCATGTCACAGTGCCCTGCACCGACAGCAGCAGGTACATACTTAATGTTATAGACTTTGCCACTTGCTTTATAGTTCTAGCTGCAGTCTTCTCAACTTCTGCAAGGGAATTCAGCATTTATACTCTGTGTTTTACCGCTATGGTGTTCCAGACCACTGCCTGTCAGACGACGGTCGTGCTTTTGAGTTGATCGAGTTCAAGCGTTTACTCGCAGTTCATGGCATTCAGCAGCACTTTTCAATGACCTATCGTGCAGCAAGTAATGGGCTGGTAGAGAGAGGCAATGCTACGCTCCTCTCAGTACTTTGGAAGATGTGCAGCTCCGATCCATCTCTTTGGGAAAAGAAACTGTCCTGGTGCCCTTACCATGAACACAAGGCTAAAGACAAGCTCACAATTCTCACCAATTGAACTGCTCCACGGGTATATTCCAAAGCTACCAACAAAAAGATTCGGCCATTAAAGAGATGAGACTCAAAACAAGACTTCTAGACGTCGGAAGGACTCGTGATGAAGCACAAGAAAACAGCGCAAAGACACAGCATAGTTGGAAACATCAATATGATTAAACCCATCGTGACGTAACCTTTCGTATCGGTTAGTATGCGTCGCTCCATTGCCAAGAGCCTATTACTGATGGTAAAACAAAGCTAGCTCCAACATTTGAAGGCCCATATAAGGTTACAGAACAGAAAACGTCTATTATTTTTGTCATCCGTCGTGTCAATACTGATGTGGAAAGTCCTTCGACAGCTGACGAGAAGGTTGCCCATGTCAGCCAACTGATGCCACTTCATCGTTCATATGTTCACTCCGCACTTTTACAAGTCAGGCCTAGCACTTCAGATAGACAACCAACCGCTGCCATTTGTGAAGAAATCCAAGCTGAGACAGCCAGTGATGATTCTTCGGCAAGCGAGAACGACGAAGAACCCGCAATTGAACCGCCAAACCATCGTGACCGGCCTCGCAGTCTCGTTCGGAAACCTCAGTGGCTGTAAGATTATGACTTTTAGGAAGAGGGATGGGGTGTGAGAGTGAAATCCCATCACAGACTCTAACAAAGAGGGGTGGGATGTGAGCCTTCACGTAATCTGGCAACATTGTGTCGCATGTTGCGCTAGTGTGAGTTCAGTTTTGTAGCCGCATCCTGTGCGCGTGCATCATCACTGTAATTTTGCCGTGTTCCATTGCCCATAAAGCACATTTAATCTCCTAAACGCTGTGTCCTCGTTGTTCAGTCCTCACACTGCAGACAGTACGATTCCCATTATTGCACCAGAATTCGCCACCGACAACCTGACGCAACACAACAAAGTCTACCTCGGTTCTTCTAGAAACGGTGACGCCAAATCAAGTCACGGACGTCAGAGTCAACGCACTAAAAATGAGTTGGCTATTGACGTTGTACAGGGTCGTTCATAATATGTGCGAACGCGGCGAAGCGTGGCCGCGCTCCGCGGAGCGTCAGCGCATCCGGCGCGGTCGCGCATCGAAACAATGTGGCGCAGGCGCACAGGTGACTGGAGGCGGTGCTTCGTGTCGTCTGCTACAGCGCGGAAGCGCACCGTGCTTGCTTTGCTGGGAAGCGCACCTCACTGTGTGCTGGCAGCGCCCAGACGTGCCGAGATGGCATTGTCGCATTTTACTGACTGCAGCGCGTTGTTCAGTCCTATGGAAGGGTATCAAATGGTAGAGGGAGTTAGCTTGGGCACGGCAATCTCTCATCCGCTGGCGCGGCTGATAAGCTGCTGCAAATAAGTGCCAAGCTAAGCGACTGCTCTGTACTAGTGCATGATTCTTGGATGATTTCTTGGATGATTCTTGATGATCTTGGTGAAGCACGATCCACAGCCCATTCTTTATGTTCATCGGCTGACAAACGTCAAGCTGTCAGTTTTAAAAGCAGTGATGTCACTTTTTCATTTCTTGCTTATTTCTTATACTGCCTCAGTAATAAAAGCGGCGTGATGGTCGAGGAGTTTATCATAAGAAGGCCAACAAACAATGACACCACGGACAACATAGGGGCAATTACCTGTGCTTAATAAATGAAATAAAGAAACGATAAATTAACGCAAATTAAAGTCGATGAAAAAACAACTTGCCGCCGGTGGGAACCAAACCCACAACCTTCGCATTTCGCGTGCGATGCTCTACCAATTGAGCTACCGTGTCGCCGTTTTCCCATCCACTTTCTTGGGTATTTATGTGTCCTAGTAGAACCCTGGGAGAGTTAGCCAGCACCACCACTCACAGACTGAAAGGTCTGTCAGTCTGTGAGTGGTGGCAGAAGGAAGTCTATGAAGGTGTCTGTGAGGCAGAAGGACAGACGGTCATTTAATTGCGCTATATCCGTGCATGGTAAGAATCGCTGGCGCTCGGAATGATCTAGATCCCTCTACTACGTCGACATCTACGATAGCGTGCGTCACTTTTGGGCATTTAACAGTATAAACCAATCCAGACTAGAGCTGAGAAATTTGAAACAACACCTGCATTTAAACGAGAATGCTCCACTGCGAACACCTGCTGCTGAGTTGCCGTATGCGGAACCAACAACGCGCTGCAGTCAGTAAAATGCGACAATGCCATCTCGGCGCGTCTGGGCGCTGCCAGCACACATTTAGGTGCGCTTCCCAGCAAAGCAAGCACGGTGCGCTTCCGCGCTGTAGCAGACGACACGAAGCACCGCCTCCAGTCTCCTGTGCGCCTGCGCCACATTGTTTCGATGCGCGACCGCGCCGGATGCGATGACGCTCCGCGGAGCGCGGCCACGCTTCGCCGTGTTCGCAGATATTTTGAACGACCCTGTACATGAGACTGCACGGAGCATGTTGAGCAAGCTTACGAAACTTGGTGGCATGAAGGTCAGCTTGCATATTCTTCTGTACAGTGACACAATTACTGGTGTCATCTATGACGTGGAGTCACCATCTCCAGTGCTTACTTGCCAATTCTAGGGAAGCCAGCCGCTGATGGCTTCACCATAACTCATGCGTCTAGACTCGGCACATCCTGCTGTGTGAAGGTAATTTTAACGCGACAGCGTTAAGGAGCTCGTGTCGCAGAAAAGCCGGCGTCGTCGGCGGCGATGTCGGCGTCGTCGGCGTTGGCCGTGAGCGATAAATCTCAGCAGGCACTTCATGAATAAAAAGCAACTTCCAAGATGGGCTGGGTAGGAATCGAACGGAGTGTGAGACGGAGACGCTACCACTCAGCCACGATTTCGATGCTTCCAAGCGGTACAAACGCGCCTCTAGTGAATGCGGTGTTGCCTTAGAAACGAGCCGTTTCTAAGGCTCAGGCGTGCGTCGCTTGCTCAGGCGCACATTTCGTTGCCGCGCCGAACGCGGCGCTGCTTGACGCTCACCGCGTCCGATGCGGGGCGCGTAGTCGCTGCGCCGTGGCCCACTGTCTTACACCCCTTGGCGGGTCGACGGGAACGCTGTCGCGTTCCACTCTTGAAGGCGAAGCTTAAGCGTCCTCCACTTTTTTTTAAGGGCGAATTCCTTCCCTCCCACGTCATGGTCGGCCACTTTAGACACCCTGTTTGAGCGGTTACCCAAAAGCCACTCCAATACCGCAATTGCATGAGGCTGGTACAGGTGAGCGCTGTGGGAGAGAATGCGAGAGTGCGCTCGTGCTGCGCTGAGCCCAATGCTGCAGACTCCTGAGTAACCACGGTTCTCAAATGCCCTAATTACAGTGCGTCCCATAATTCTATCTCCAATGACTGTTCAACGGTGGTAAGATACCGTTCATCTCTTCGTAAAGCTGTGGCGGCTGTTAGAAAGCAACGCTGCCAATGTGGCCAGACTTCAAAGAACGAAGATGCCTCTCTGAAGAGCGTGCCACATACAACTCCTCTGCCCGCTATCCCTGGCGGAGTCGAGCCTACCTCTGACAATAAGGTCGTGCCGGAGAACATTAGCAGTGAAACTTAGCCCGTGCTAAGAAAGCTGCAGTCGACGCCACAGCTGGAGCCGCAGCCGATGCCGCAGCTAAAGCCACAGTTGAAGCCGAAGGCACACCCGGAGCCACAGTCACTTCAATCACAGTCTCAGGTAAGTCCTCGGGCTCACCTGCACGCCTACCATTCGGGCAACAACCACTGGCGCCTCGGTCATCCCAGATTTCTTCAGCGCACATTACGAGCTATGTGACTGGTTCCACGGCATTTCCCTGCACACACAGTGTCTCTTCCTTCCTCTTTTCCTCTTTCTGTTCGCCTTTTGCGTTACCGCCAGTGTAGGGTAGCAAACCGGACGCTCGTCTGATTGACTTCTCTGCTTTTCCAGTCTCTGGTATATATCAGCAGCCTTATCGACATGGGACGAATTCCGCCGGCAGCTAATCGGCACATGCGTCAGCCTCGGTCGCGAGGAGCGAGCTGAATCTGCAATTCAGGCGAGAGTACAGAGGCCGAACGCAAGCGTCGCAATGTTTGTCGAAGATATGTGCCGACCTTTCCGACGCGCGGATCTGTCTGCGCCGGAAGAAAAGAAGCTCAAGAACTTGATGCGCGGTGTCAAGCAAGAGTTATACGGTGGCGTAATACGCAACCCACCAAAGACCGTTGCAGAGTTTCTCGCGGAAGTCATATCAATGGAAAAGGCACTGCAGCAGCGAACACGGCAGTACAACCGCGACGTGTCGACTTTATCGCGTGACCGTCTCACTATGCCCTTGGACAATACCAACGCCTTGCGAGAGCTCATTAAGCTGGTAGCACGAGAACTCCAAAAGCTTCAGCTGGCTCCAGCATTGATTGGTACAACGACTCGCTCTGGCTGAGGTCGTCCGGGAGGAAATCAGGCAGGCAGTCGAAGTCCCAGTGCGAAGCGAGACAGCCCAGCACGAGGTACGGCAGCCACAACCTCGCATGTCGTATGCGGAAGCAGCGCGAAGTTTGTTGTCACCGATTTTCCGCGATGTGAGCGACGTCCCGGACTTCCATGGTGTGTGCCCCGTTGAACGAGCAACTGGTGACTTCAGGCCTCGCCGCACGCCATTCATGGCTGAAACGCGACCACCCCGCAAGAGCGACCACCCCGCAAGCCGATCACCTCTACAAGGCGTGTCCTTAGCGCCGAGCTGGGCTCCGTGGATTTTCACTGAATGCGCCGTGCCCGCGCAATCGTGAACGCCCCCTGGAGATTGAAGAATACCTCACGGGCGCCAGCACCTCGTTTTCCCTACGATTCCGTGAACCCCGGTCACCATTACCCGCCCGAAACAGGTCTTCCAGCCCCCTCTCAATGCCGAGAGCAACGAGGCGTCGCGCACCCAGCCCTGCCTCCCGGGAGAACTAAGTCCAGCGACCTGCGGAGGTGAGACCGCTGACGTTGCGAACGCTGAAGATCATCCACTACGACGACCGCGATATGACGTAATTGAGACGCCGAGAAAGCAGTGTAGTTCTGTGTCGGTATCCTGCAACCAGGGGTGTAGCCCGGGAGGGGGGGCTTACGGGGCTTCAGCCCCTCTCCTGTCCTGAAATTTTACCATGCTCTCAATGCACCACTGACCAAAGCAACCCCCGGCACCGGAAATCATTCTGGATTTTGTCTAGAATATATTTTTCATGCCTGAAAAGACATTTCACTGCGAAAATTGCAAACTCGGGCTGGATGTCGTGGCAATGCCCATGCACCTTGAGTCACATAATGTAAGCAGCCCCATCCGGGCACAAAGTTTCAATGGCATTTTGATGACAAACGGGCTCACTGCGGCATCTCGCGAAGGCCGCGGAATCTACGGAGCGCATGGATATCAATTCCGAAACTTTATGGGTATAAATCTCATAAACTTTTGATGTGAAAGGTGCATTGACATTTCCAAAGTAGTGCTTTAGATTTTCAATTACGGAACTTTGTGGGCCTAATGCTGTTTTAAACATTTGACGCCAAAGGTGCATTGACTTTTCTAAAGTCTTGAATTGAAATATACAACGGCACAAGCCAAATCAACGCGCTATTGGACAAGTTGACAAAGCACGCAGCGAGGTCCGATGAGATGCAGCGTTGTGGTGGTTCATTTGTGCCGTCATGTCACATAAAAAATAAAATTTTTTTGCACCTACGCCAAAGCATCCATGTTGAGACACTAAAGCCAGCCAAGATAACTACGTTCTTATTTGTTTTTCCTACTTTGACTGTTATTTGAGAGGGCACATCTAGTATCTTCAATATTTTCGGTCTTGCTACTCTACCCGCAGGCTGCCAGAGCCAGCCAGAGCACGCACGCTTTTCTCGTGTTGCCCTGACCACCGCATGGCGCACTTCTGAGCGTGTTCGGCTTGCTCTGGCCGAGTGGATTTTCGCCTGGCAGAGTTTTAAAGGCTTTCTGGCTAGCAGACCAGAAAAAGAAACAATGGTCGCTGGCCGCCATTACTGGGGGGACACAACAGATTGCACCGCGTTCGCTTGAGGCCCTCTCCGAAAGAACCTCTCCGGAAAGTCTTGGCTCGCCAGTGTAGGATACCGAGCAGTATACGTATGGTTCTGCGAAGACGAAGCATCTCACGTTTTTTTCAATATTCCTTCGGTACCCACATTAGCCGATATATGCCTGAACTTGGGGAAATTAAGAAAAGTGATTTATTTTCCCGTAATAATTGCTTCTGGTACCTCAGAAAGTAGAATCAATCTTTTATTAAAAAAAAAATTTTCGAACTGCGTTTTTGTAGCCGTCCTACATATAGGACACTAGGCACATATACTACTCCTTTGAGTGGTACAATTTGAAACATTTCACATGGACTCCGATGTCGCATTTTTCACAACGTGTTGTGGTCTTCTCATGGCAATGAGCACACCTTGTTTGCTTCTCTTGAGGAATCACTGTGTGGTCAATGCGGTCAAATCGGCTTTGGGCTTCCAGTAAAGATTGCCGGCTTTTTCCACGCAATGGCTTGGTGCCATAACTCTTCATATACGACATCGCTATCGTCCTTGGAAATGTGAGGAGCTCTGTTTTGGTCGTTCCAATTCTGTACAACTGGACTGCATTATTCACACATGCATCAACCAGATATGTCAGGAGTGAAGAATACCACTTCTTTCCTCGAATGGCTGTGCGGTACTTTGAAATATTTTGGTCTAGTCTGTCAACTCCTCCCATGTTGCCATTATAGCTCGAAATCAAGAACGGCTGCTCCACCGTGACTTTTCTATCTTTTCACCATTTCTTTTACCATTCACCATATCTTTTCACCATTTGTGTTGGGTCGACCCCATGAGCATTTGAGACGACGGTCACTGTGCTGTTGTCCTTCCAGCGACATACAATAATTGCAGATTCAGCGTCGACTTTGTAATCGTAGAAGCCTCGATTCTTGCTTTTCATTTCTTTCTGTGTCAGGATGGGACAGTTTTCTATTCGGTTATCCCGCACGGTGCCTGTGCACTTGACACCCATTGACGAAAGCATTCTAACAAGTTTGAGACTTGAAAAGAAGTTGTCAAAGAACACATGAAAACAGTAATCAAGCCTTTCTTTCAACCTGGACACCATTTCTGTAACAGCAGATCCTCCTAGACCAAGCTTGTTTTTATCATCCACATTGACGCCATACCTCCCTTGGTAGGGCTCAACAGAAAGCAAATAGCCCAATGGGGTGCAAATGCACCACAATTTATAGCCAAATCGGATTGGTTTCCCTTTCATAAACTGCTTGCATCCGTGCTTTCCGAAGTACTCGCACATGCTTTCATCTATGCTGAAGCAGTCTAGTAATGGAGCATACAACAGAAACCGTTCATTCAAGAGCCTAAACAGTGGTCGCAGTTTTGTGAATTTGTCTTCTTGTACTAGGTTGTTGTTGTCAGCCACATGTAGGGTGGTGAAAATGGCTTCAAATCGGTCCCGCCTCATAGAGTTCGCGACGAGTTCATTATGAGAATCACGCGAGTTTTCCCACAACATGCGACGCCTTGGAACCGGCACATAGCCACTGAGAAGCAGAATGCCGAGAAAACATCTCATCTCACCTGCGTTCACGTTCAACAACCGATTCTTCTGTTGTGCATAGGTGTTGGTGTTTGCAACAAGCAGGTTGATGACTTCATCATCGAAAAATTTTTCAAATGCCTCTACTGGAGTTAGCGGTGCTCCTTCAGCGGAGTCTGAATCACACGAGTGGCGAGTTGGGAAACTCGCGTTCAAATCGCGTTTATCCCACTTGACACGTCGTTTCTGTTGCTTAGCTGGTGGCTCCTGGTCGTTCTCGTCCTCACTTGACTCTGAACAAGTGTCCAGAACTTCAGCACGAAGAGTGCTCCCCGGCAGATGGTCCATGCTGGTGCATTCTTCATCACCGCTTTCTTCATCTGTCACTGCCGCCGCGTGATTTTCGGGCGGAAGAACGGCCACCGTAGACGGCACATCTTCCCCAGCGTCAATCTGGTTTAGAATGTCGTTGAGCGTTTGCGGATCTCTTCTGCGGTAAAATGAACTGCAGGGAATCTTCTGACTGCAATTGGAAAAAAAAAGTTTCTGCCATGCGTCCATATGTATTTTACTATGCTACTTCAAAGCTACGCGCGCGACGCATCGCGCGTTCCAGAGTGACACAACAGCGACCCCCGATCTGCCTAGCGTCCTACATATAGGAAACCGCTGTTTGACAGATCGTAAACAAAAAATGCTGCCTATACCACATTGACATTGTTTTCACAGCATATTCAATTACTCAGGAATAACCGACAAAAATCTCGAAAACATCAAAAATCATTTCAATTTATATTACTTACATTTTCTTTCTTGGCATGGCGTTCGTCGAAGCTCACGCGGAACGCCGATTTTGAAACTGCAAGCACGTGGTGAGCTGTGCTCCCACGCTAACCAAGACTTGCACGCGAGAAGGCCATAGCCTCAGAAACACCCCCTAGGGGGCGCTAGCTTTTTGGCAAAAAAAAATTTTTGAATTATTTGAAAAATTTCAGTGTCCTACATATTGGACACTAGGCATATATGGGTTAGGTGCGCAAAGTAGGCATTGAATGGTGGCCAACATATTTTCCTTAAACTTTTTTAAATTTCAGTGTCCCTGCTTCACAAAAGGGAAAAAAATACATTGTTGCACTGCAGCGAATTGTTGCATGGTGAAAGTTCGATTTTGTTACTTCTTCCTTTGCGGAAAGTAATGGGCCACGGAACGCTTCAGTTGCTAGACACTGTTATCATATTATTGCGATAGCAATTATATTGTCACATGGTAGTGACGGTGAAGAAAGCAGCGATACGGTGGAATGCAAGACTAGCTTTTATTGGGCGAACCTGTGCCCACAAAAACAGGCTACACTTATAGCACAATGATAGCGGCGAACACGGTCGGCGATCGTCGGAAATCTGATCAGCGGGTCCAGCGCATCGGCTTTTATAGATCAGTCGTCGAATGTTCCAGATTAACCGATGGGACCCGCGTGTCTTCCACAAAGTTCTACACTATTCGCGTCGCGCATATATGCAATCAGATTACACAAGTTGCGGGGAAAGACAGTGGACGGAACCATCGATAACATTCCAGAAACTTCTTTTACATGCAAGCGCGTCCTGCGCTGCGCGATAACATTTGTTAGGCAGCCAAACGTGGTCGCCCGATAAAGATAGGTACACGTGGCAATATGTACAGTCGCCCAAATTTTTAACTGGTGTGCGGGAGCGGCGACTTTTCCGTGCGTCAGCGCCGTTTGACGGGGCGAGGCTGGAAACAGTCTGAGGCTAAGCGCATGCGGACAAAGCGCGCTCAGCTGGGCCCATCGTCTACTAGGCTGTTTCCAGCCTCGCCGCGTCATACGGCGCTGACGCCCGGAAAAGTCGCCGCTCCCGCACACCAGTTAAAGATTTGGGCGACTGTACACTCCAAGCGCATTCCTGCCGCGACCGTCGCCCTCATGTTTCGCCTAAACTCCAAGGGTGATAACATCGTTACCGAGCGCCGCATGCTTTATGTGCGAGTGGAAGCGTACAGGAAGGGGGAGGGGCTGTAATGGGTGAGCCGAAGATGGTGACTCAGTCTTGTGTGCGCAAAGGGGAAAAGCGGGGAGCAAGCTAGTCATCTTCCGTCGCGCGTGATACATCGGGCGGATTGGCTGGAATGGGGGCTGTATGTAGGATTCTGTGAATCTGTGATTGCGCAACATGTTTATTTGCTTCGTTTGACGCATTATACACTGTGTATTTTTCTTAGATACGTGCATTTATTGGACATCTATACGTATATTTAAACATCTTGTTGGGAGATTTTGTGTATACGTGCAGTGAACTTTGTCTCCAGTTACACTTTTTTGCCCTTTACAATGCTCTATCTTCGCAGTTGTATATCCCATTGTATCTTCGCATTTCTAATGTGCGAGGGCGAGTCAAATGAAAGCGAGCCTACCCACCCCGCACAATAATGGTTCGGTTCATTATCTGCGAGGCATGTGCATAGAAGAGAGGAATGTGTCACTTGCAAAAGTGACACTCAAGTGTGAGGATAAAAGCTCTGTAATGCTCTCATACATTCGGTTGAACATGGTTGCGTGATATACTGGAAACACCGACAGTTGAACAGCGTGGTGCCGTGAAGTTTTTGACTGCTGAAGGTATTTCGTAAAAAGAAATTAGTCGCCGTATGGCTGCCGTGTAAGTTGAACATCGCATTTCATTGGCCACTATGAAGCGTTGGACCAAACGGTTCAAAGGAGGACGCGAAAGTTGCAAAGACGATCCAAGAGGGGACTAAAGCCATCATGAAATCACCCTTAAAAATTGCAAAAGTTGATGAAGTGATGAGACAAGAACGGAGGATTAGCATTGATGAACTGGCAGAGCGTCTGAACAACAGTCATGATTGGGTTCACGCCATAATTCATGAACATCTCTGTCATCGGCGTTTGTGTGCGCAATAGATGCCCAAGATTTTGAACCACCGCCAGAAGACGCAGAAGTTCGGTGCAACCTTGACTGATCTGATCTGGTGTCACAATGAGAGTGACGACTTCTTGTCTGGAATTGTGATCGGGGACGAACAATGGTGCCACTACTACGAGCCAGAAACATGATGGCAAAGCTTACAGTAGAAACATTCGAATTCATCTCGCCCAAAGAAAGCAAAGGCCGTCATTTCCAGCGGAAAGGTGTTGTTGACTTTCTTTTTCGATCATCAGGGACCATTACGGATAGAATTTGCTAAGTCTTCAGACACTATCAATTTTTTCCGATACTGTGAAACGCCGGAATGGCTGCGTGTTGCAATCAAGAAGGAACGATGTGGAAAATTAAAAACTACCCCGGTCATGTACTAATTGTGGCCATGTTGTCCCTGCAAATGTCTTAATCTCATCGGCCCACCTAACTTTCGGCCATCCCCTGCTACGCTTCCCTTTCCTTGGAATCCAGTCCGTAACCCTTAATGACCATCGGTTATCTTCCCTCCTCATTACATGTCCTGCCCATGCCTATTTATTTTTCTTGATTTCAAGTAAGATGTCTTTAACTCCCGTTTGTTCCCTCACCCAATCTGCTCTTTTCTTATCCCTTAACGTTACACCTGTCATTCTTCTTTCCATAGCTCGTTGCGTCGTCCTCAATTTAAGTAGAACCCTTTTTGTAAGCCTCTGGGTTTCTACCCATACGTGAGTACTGGTAAGACACAGCTGTTCTACACATTTTCTTGAGGGATATTGACAACCTGCTGTTCATTATCTGAGAATGCCTGCCAAACGCACCCCAGCCCATTCTTATTCTTCTAATTATATCAGTCTCATAATCCGGATCCGCGGTCACTACCTGCCCTAAGTAGATGTATTATCTTACCACTTCTATGGCCTCGCTACCTATCGTAAACTGCTGTTCTCTTCCGAGACTGTTAAACATTACTTCAGTTTTGTGCAGACTAATTTTTAGGCCCACCCTTCTGCTTCTGTTTTGCCTGTCCAAGTCCGTGAGCATCCATTGCAATTGGTCGTCTTAGTTACTGAGCAAGCAAATATCATCAGCGAATCGCAAGTTGCTAAGGTATTCTCCATTTTATCCGCAATTCTTCACAATCCAGGTCTCTGAATACCTCCTCCGGGGCCGGTACGTTCATTCATTCATTCATTTATTTATCCAAATTTATTTGTACAGGGTGGATTTACTGGTCAATCTAAGCACGCAGTGCTTGTAAAATGACCAGGCAGTTGGTGAAACAACATATTAAATTCATATTACCACAATTAATACATTCTCTCGCATCTATACACTGAACACCGTCCAATGCAGTAAACAAAAACAAACAAACAAACAAACATTTTGAGTTCCTGTTTCATTACACAATGTTGTCAAGAAAAACATCAAAGTCAAAACAAAGTCAAAACATCAAAGCGATACATAAATACACCAGTCACTTACAGGACTACAACTCAATTCTTTAAACTGCTGAATTCAAAATTATACTCAGGTATCGAAGCAAGAACAAACAAAAGTTGTAAACAAAGCCGGTAAACAATTCCGTATGAGTCAACTGGCTTTACCTACTAAATGTTTATTGAGCTTGCACACCAATTTCTGATCGCTTTATTCATTTTTCGTTTCGTGTTTATTGTACATAATTCATCACTCAATTGATTAAATACCGAAGGGACATAGTAGTTCCGTGTTCTTTTTCCATAGTGAGTGTAGACATGTGGTTTCACGTACCTCTCAGTTTGTCGCAATGTCACGTTCTTTTTTACGGCAACCCTGAATTCTTTGCTGAAGTAGTGATTCTTCAAAACTACATAATTAAATAGTTCTTTCACTGGTAGTATACCCAGGGCTTGGTATTTTTCCCTTGTACCTGCGCTATCTAACGCTGTTCCGTAGGTTATGCTCTTGACTATTTTACGAATTACGCGATTAATTTCTTCTTTTTTGTTTTCAGAGCAAGTGCCGTGTAATGTAATGCCATACATAAGCAAAGACTCAGCTAGCGCCTTAAATACAGTAAGCTTTACTTTAAATGGAGCTCTGCCTCGAAGGTGATACATCATGGCAGCAATTGATCTTAGCTTTTTACATATGTATTTAACGTGACTATTCCAATTAAGACATTGATCGAAATGCCCACCTAAATACTTTACAGTTGATTCGAGTGGCAAAGGTAGGCAGCGGCATGAATTACAGTCTGACGAATGCAAAAAAATCCTCCTATTAATTGTGATAGCTTTGTGGGGATTCTTAAAACAAATTAGCTTTGTTTTCCCTTTATTTATGTAAATATAATTTTCCTGAAACCAATCACATAATTTAACAATATCACTTTGTAGTTGTTCGAACCCTGTATCAATGTTGGCAACATCTATAGTAATCGCAGTGTCGTCCGCATACTGGAAAATTTTGGAATGTAATGGTAGAAGGCTGAGGTCTGTAACATAAATGTTAAAAAGCAGGGGTCCTAACGTACTACCCTGAGGTACTCCATAGTTTAGCGACTCCAAACTGCTATATGTTTCTCCTAACCTAACACACTGAAATCTGTCAGAAAAATAACTTGAAAAAAACTTAATAAAGTGTCCCCGAAAACCCAGATATTGCAACATTTTCATCATAATGTTATGGTCTATAGTATCGAAAGCTTTTGTTAGATCTAACATTAAAGCCAGGACCACTCGGTTATTTTCCATCGAACTGTTGATGTAATCGGATAGCTCATCTAGCAAAGAAGTTGTATTTTTATTATGTGCGAAACCAAATTGCGCATTATTGTTCAGTGAAAATCGATCACAGAACGACAGCAGCACGGATGCTACATGCTTTTCCATTATGTGGGCAAGCGCTGAAAGGATAGAAATCGGTCTGTAATTTCCGCAGTCATTCTTTTTTCCGTTTTTGTATATTGGCCTAACAACAGAAATTTTCATTTCTTTCGGTATATCTCCAGTTTGAAATATTGCGTTCAGAATTTTTAATAATACGTCTTTTAGTTCCTTAAAATTACTACGGAGGTCTCGATTACGAATCTTATCAAAACCCGGAGGCTTCCATTCCTCCAAACCCTCGATGATATTCCATAATTCGACTTCAGATATTTCTGGCAGAAAAGCTGTGTTCGCGCATGTGCGTTTAGGTTTGTATTCGGTGTGCCCATCGCGACTTGTTGCTCTTAGTTTTTCCGCTGCATGCAAGAACGTGTCATTGAACTTATCACACATTACCTCCATGTCTACTGTGGGGAAGTTCTTTTTTATCACGTCTTCAGCGCATGCGTGTTTCGATCGGCCCATAAGGTCGTTACCCAATGCCCACGTTTTCTTTACGTCGTTTTTATTTAACGAGAATTCTCGTGAGAGGTATCTTCGTTTCGCAAGTCGCAATTTCGCTGTCACCAGATTTCTTAGTGAACAGTATTCTGCTCTTTTCGTTACATCGTGCGGTTCTTTCTTGCTTTTCTGCCATGCTTTGTCCTTAACGTAGCACAATTCTATGATATCTGGCGTGATCCATTTACTGTCAGGCTTTCTCTTCTTCACCTTTACTATTTTAGTGGAACCTTCGTAAATCCTATTGAATGTTTCAATAAGACTACTGTACATGGCTAAGTGATCAAGCGGTAAGAGTGCACTCCAGTTTGTATTTTTGATTTTTGTGTCAACTTGTGCATTATCGATAATAGTTCTTGTAACCAAAGCCGTTCCTTTCGTTATTGGTTGTTCAGACATAATTGCTAATGTGACAAAATAATGGTCAGCCAGTTTGTGCCTAACGACTCCGGATGTATACCGCTGGTTGGTTAATCGAAGGATGATGTGGTCAATGCACGATTTGGAAATTTTTGAGCCCAAGTATTCCTCCCTTGTGTACTCATGTATAGCGTTGTATAACCCATGTTCAGCTAGCAAATTAAGGTAATCAGTTACAGTTCTTTGAGACTCTTGGAAGATGTCTATATTTATATCGCCTACTAAAATCAGGTTTTTCTCGTTCATATACTTATTTAGTAAAAGCTGCAGTTCCTCGATATATTTGTGTGTATTCAAGTTTGGCGGCCGATAGATAATACACAGAGTGTACGTAGTGTCCACTTTACTAATCGACAAGTTGAGCAGCTCGGCATTATCAAATTTTACCTCAATACTGTATGACAACCAGCTATCTTTCACAAACACCAAAACACCTCCACCTTTCCTATTTTCCCGACATACGGCATATTGCGAGTAGCTTCTGAGGCAATACAAACTTAACCTTTCCGCTGTAATGTTGATTTCAGACAGCGCAATGACATCCACATCAGGCATTGTTTGCAAATACGCACACAAGTGATCCCAATTTTTCTGCAGGCTACGAATGTTCACGTGTAGTAATTTTAGCTCTTCATGCAGTGTTTCTTCCCTTAATGTTTCGAGGATATGCTTATCCCATTCGCAGAAGGATTCAAATGACCCCATTAGTTTATTTTTGCAAGATCAGCCACGCTATTGACACTAATTACATTAGAACCTGCTTCCTTCCTGACCAACACCTTGCCGTTCTTTGTCCAGACAAATCTGTAACCTTTCTCTTTCGCCAGCTGTCGAGTCTGCCAAAATAAGTGTCCTTGGATTTTGGTCAGATTATCATTCAGGAATATTTTCTCAGACCTGAGAGCGTTCTTTTTGGATATCCAGAGATCTTTGGTTGCTTGGTCGGTGAATCTGACAATAATTGGTGTGATTTTGCCTTGACGTGGTTTCAACCTATGCGCTGCTTTCAAGGAATGTCGTTCTAGCGCCGGAATGTCAAGTTTATTGCTAAGGTTCACCAAGACCTGGAATAGGTCTTCCTTTTGCGATTCGGGAATGCCATGAATCTCAATATTTTTCCGGCGCGAGTACAGCTCTGCTATTTCGATGCTATCTCTTATGCGAGCAACTTCAGCATCCTTTTCAGTAAGCCGTTTCTCAAGTTCCTCAGTTTTTGCCTTTAGTTTACAGATCTCAGTTTCCTGGGAGCCGATTTTGGCAAGAAGTTCATCATACTTTTTTGACAGCAGTTCCATGAAGCTTTCTATTGATTTCGTCGTTACATTTTGCTTGTCAACTTTCTTATCAACACTATCTAACTTCCACAAAACTTTGGCTAATTTCTGATCCAAGCTTTCAACTTTTGGAGCCGCAGCACTTAGCTGCTGAGGCTCCTTGCCGCTTTCGGGGTTTTGGCCACTTGCATTGCTGCTGTCTGAATCCGAATATTCAGTTTCCTCATCTGCGCATGACTGACATTTCCAGATGTCAATGTCACCTTGTTTCATACCTTTAAATCTTTTTTTCTGAATGCCTGAGCACTTGCCCAGATGGTAACAATGTTTACAGCGAAAACATAACAAAAAAAATTACCGACGATTACGTTACTTCCTAATGCGAAATTTGAGCGCAGCAAATAAGCTGTTTCACCTTTTCGATAGATTGAGGCAAAGAAATCGAGCAACACATGTATGCGCTATCACAGAATTTTTTTTTTATTTTTCACACGTATTCCTTTAACAAAGACTCCATTAACAGTTCTTGACAGTCATGAAGGAAGCTTTGTGGTCGGAGAAATAGACTGATATATGTTCGACTTGGTACACCAATGCTTGATTCTCAAAGACGAGATCTATACAAGTGCCTCGCGAGGTTGTCACAGCCGTGGGACGCGTTACGAGCGAGAGGAACGGGATGTTCTCCCGCATAAGTGTTAGGAAATTGCTGTTTGTCTTTATGTCAACATTAAAGTCCCCCACTACTAACATCGGTGTGGATCGATGGACGGTTAATGCGAGTTGCAGGAAGTGCACGACGTCTTTCGTGAGTGCGGTAGCGGACTCACGAAAGCGGTATCAGTCGGTCGCTGCTAGCGCTGGGGGGATGAAAGGGGGGCGGAGCTGGTTATGAGGCCGACGACAACGCGAAACCCAGGAACGGACGCCAAAGAGCCATTTGTGTAGCCAGCCCTCCTCCACAGTCTCTCCTCCTCCCTTCCATCATCCTCCCTCGCCCGGAGAGCCGACAGCGCGCATGCGCGGCGGCGGAGCAGCGGCGCATGCGCGGCGGCGGAGCGCGGCGGCGGAGGCGAGCTGGTTACGAGGCCGACGCCGACGACGACGACGCCGACGACGACGCGAAACCCAGGAACGGACGCCAAAGAGCTGCGCTCTAAAACTGCTCTTTGCCAAGCTTCTTCTGGCTTGCAAAACACTCTCGTTCCGCCATAACTTCGAAAGGGCTAGAACACTACAATACTAAATTATTTCTATACGGCAGTCAGTCCAGTGGAGCATGAGGTACAGGCAAGTGTGTCTCATTGAGGCACAATTTTCTTACCTATAACAAAGAAAACACGGTCAGAGCTCGGTCGCTGCTCCACCGGACTGCGGGGAGTTCTTCTTCTGAGCGTCCTTTTGTACCCCGTAGAACCCGTGGTTTGTGACGTCAGCGCCGCCCCCTTTCGCGGCGTTATCGTCCCGTTGTCATCCGCGCTTGCTTGGTCCAGATCCCCGCGCAGATATCTGCCGCAGGCCTAGCACATCGACGCTTCCATGGTCATCGGGCGATGCGGCGGTTCCACGGTTCGGAGCTATAACAAAGAAAACACGGTCAGAGCTCGGTCGCTGCTCCACCGGACTGCCCATATGCGGAAAACAAATATGCGGAAATGGGACGTCAGCCCATATGCGGAAAACAAAAAGCAGGAACCGATGGAGGTGCGGTTGCTGTTCGTCGAACTGATGAAGATCATCCGCCACCGATGAAGACGCCGAGATAGTACAACGACAGGACGCTATCCCGACGAAGCCTGCAAGCAAAGATTGCACCGACCGAAGACTTGTCGATGTGCTGTACCAGCCGCATGTCAACGCGATGTAGCCATGATCCGACGTTAAGACCTAACTGTAAATCAAAACAAAGAACCACAGACTTCGACGTGCTTCACAACGGCCACGCAGTCACCGCTATAATGGACACAGGAGCCGACTACGCGGTGTTGAGTGGACCCATCGCCGCCCTGTTGAAGAAAGTTAAGACTGCATGGGAAGGCCCTCAAATCCGGACAGCTGGAGGACACCTAATAACACCGACTGGAATCCGGGTAGAATTACGGTTCATGACCGAACCTACCAGGCCACCTTCGGTATCCTCCAAACGTGTTCACGAGACATTGTTTTCGGCATGGGCTTCTTTAACCAACAAGGCGCAATCATCGATATGAAGTCGAAGTCGATAATGGTGTCGGAAGATCAGGAGTTACCACCGAAGAGCTGTCGTAGTCACCACGCCTTGAGTGCGCTCGAAGGTAAAGTGAACATCCCACCTCGCCCCAGCATTGTTATTTCCGTTGACACCGAGGCACCCGCAAACGTAGAAGGCGTCATCGAGGGTGATGAACGTCTACTGCTCGATCGTGAAATTTGCGTCGCAGGAGGAATCGCTCGAATGCGTGGAGGAAAAGCCAAAATTATACTGACTAACTTCAGCCAGGCGTTCAAGTACATCAGCAAAGGCACGGCGATCGCATACATGGAGGGAATTGAAGAAACCATCAATGCGTTCATCCTCTCAGATTCTACCGCATTTACCCGAAAAACCATAGTTCCCGTTGCAGGATTCGACATAAATCCAAGTCTCCTTGTGAGTAAGCAGCAACAGCTCGGAAATCTCCGACGATACAAAGACTGCTTTTCAACGTCATCGACGATTCGAAAAACACCACTTGCAAAGCATCGAATAATAACCGAACAGTGTGCTCGACCACTCCGCCACAGCCCTTAACGAGTTTCTACGCGAGAACGTGAAGCTATCAGGCAAAAAGTCCACGAAATGCGGCGTAACGACATCATGCAGCTATATAAAAAGTCCGTGGGCATCTCCTATCGTCTTGGCGAAGAAAAAAGGACAGAATGTTATCTTTCTGCTTTGATCATCGTCGACTCAACAAGACCACTAAGTAGGACGTGTACTCCATTCCACGGATAGACGACGCATTGGATTGGCTCTACGACTCGCGATACTTCTCGTTGATGCACCTCAAGTCTGGCTACTGGCAAATAGAAGGCGACGAGAGAGATCGCGAAAAGACCACCTTCATCACGTCAGACGAGTTCAAGGTGCCATTCGGACTGTGCTCGGCGCCTTCAACGTTCCAGCGCGCAGTGGACAATATTTTAGCAGGCACGCGATCCTTTTTTATCAATTGTTACGATTGGTGGATGTCTCACTTTCCCTTCATGAATTACTTCTTCCACTTTGCGGGTTCCCGCAGAGCCATTAGGTCCCAGAAAGAGCCCCGGAAAAGCTGGCAAGGCTCTGTAAGCATGTAAAAGCGCCTAAATCACCTCAGAGTTGTTGATCTGGTGGGCACAAAAAAATATTTTGTGACGTGCGAAACGAATGTGGTTTACGAAATTTCCTTGTCTTGCGGCAGTAAATATGTTGGACAGACAGGCAGGTGCTTAAACGATCGTTTAAGAGAACACTATCACAACGTCCATAACACTGTTCAAGGCCACTTGGGCATCCATAGCCGTGACTGCGGCTGCGTGCCCCTCTTTGAATATACGGAAGTTTTGGCGAGACACAGCTCACACCTCTCCCGGGAAATTATAGAAGCTGATTTCACCAGAAAACTGGGTAGTGTCTGCTTTAGTGCCCCCTCTATCACGCTGACCCAAGTCTTGTATCTCAACAGATAGAAATCGTAATGTTTTTTTTGGTTCAGGTGACTGCGTTCTTAGTACCATGATTTGCTGTTAGAACACCCCTTGTGACTGCCTTTCGTTGTCTGCGCATGCCCCCTCTTGTATTTATACACAGGATGTGGCAATACACTAAAATGTTGTTGGAAGTCAGCGCAGTGTATGTCGTCTCTCGCAGTCCTTATCCTTGGCGCTGTACGTCATTTTTTACCATTGTTACGGTTTACTTTGTGCGGCAATGAATGAATCAGATAACAACGCCTGAGACACAACGTGAATAATTGTCACGCTCATCATTATGAAAAGACTTGTCCGTCGGGTGTGTGCGACGGGATTATGAACCATTTGCATACCAATGAATAGCGCGCAAAGGACTAGGTAGTGAAATTCAGACACACGCGAACAGTACGAGCGCTCGTACTGTTTGTGTGTGTCTGCATTTTACTGTCTAGTCCTCTGTGCGCTATACATTGCTATTCAAATCATGCACCAACAACCCCAAAAAGCTACGCTGCTGGATTATACACCAGTTAAAATCCTACTCTCTTCTGACCTCTGTTAACAACCTCTATGCCAAAGAGTGGGTTTTATCTGTATTCTTGTGTGGACTGACCCGACATGACCTACATTCACGCCCTCTGCGCCATGGAGTGGCTTCTCTCTGTATTCCTGTGTAGACTGGCCCGAAGCGACCAACATTCACTCCGTCTGCGTCATGGAGTGGGTTCTCTCTGTCCTCCTGTGTGGACTGACCGACGTGACATACGGTCGCCCCCTCTGCGTCATGGACTGGGTTCTCTCTGTATCCCTGTGTGGACTTACCCGACGCGACCTACGTTCGCCCCTTCTGCGCCATGGAGTGGCTTCTCTCTGTATTCCTGTGTGGACTGACCCGACGTCACCTACGTCCCCCCTCTGTGCCATGGAGTGGGTTCTCTCTTTATTCCTGTGTGGACTGATCCGACGTGACCTGCATTTACGCCCTCTGCGCTAAGGAGTGGGTCCTCTCTGTATTCCTGTGCAGATTGAACCGGCGTGACCTACGGTCACCCCCTTTGCGCCATGGAGTGGGTTCTCTCTGTATTCCTGTGTTGACTGACCCGACGTGACCTACGGTCCCCCTCTGCGCCATGGAGTGGGTTCTCTCTGTATTCATGTGTGGACTGACCCGACATGACGTAGATCATCATCATCAGCCTGGTTACGCCAACTGCAGGGCAAAGGCCTCTCCCATATTTCTCCAACAACCCCGGTCATGTACTAATTGTGGCCATGCCGTCCCTGCAAACTTCTTAATCTCATCCGCCCACCTAACTTTCTGCCGTCCCCTGCTACGCTTCCCTTCCCTTGGAATCCAGTCCGTAACCCTTAATGACCACCGGTTATCTTCCCTCCTCATTACATGTCCTGCCCATGCCCATTTCTTTTTCTTGATTTCAACTAAGATGTCATTAACTCACGTTTGTTCCCTCACCCAATCTGCTCTGTTCTTATCCCTTAACGTTACACCTATCATTCTTCTTTCCATACCTCATTGCGTCGTCCTCAATTTGAGTAGAACCCTTTTCGTAAGCCTCCAGGTTTCTGCCCCGTAGGTGGGTACTGGTAAGACACAGCTATTATACACTTTTCTCTTGAGGGATAATGGCAACCTGCTGTTCATGATCTGAGAATGCCTGCCAAACGCACCCCAGCCCATTCTTATTCTTCTGATTATTTCTGTCTCATGATCCGGATCCGCAGTCACTACCTGCCCTAAGTAGA
Source organism: Dermacentor albipictus (assembly GCF_038994185.2). Lineage (NCBI taxonomy): Eukaryota > Metazoa > Arthropoda > Arachnida > Ixodida > Ixodidae > Dermacentor > Dermacentor albipictus. Next base: position 3,436,972 of record NW_027225570.1, on the reverse strand, counting down.
TGTATTCCCTTACCACTTCCAGTGCCTCGCTGCCTATTGTAAACTGCTGTTCTCTTCCGAGACTGTTAAACATTACTTTAGTTTTCTGCAGATTAATTTTTAGACCCACTCTTCTACTTTGCCTCTCCAGGTCAGTGAGCATGCATTGCAGTTGGTCCCCTGAGTTACTAAGCAAGCAAGGCAATATCATCAGCGAATCGCAAGTTACTAAGGTATTCTCCATTAACTTGTATCCCAATTTCTTCCCAATCCATGTATCTGAATACCTCCTGTAAACACGCTGTGAATAGCATTGGAGAGATCGTATCTCCCTGCCTGACGCCTTTCTTTATTGGGATTTTGTTAGTTTCTTTATGGAGGACTACGGTGGCTGTGGAGCCGCTATAGATATTTTTCAGTATTTTTACACATGGCTCGTCTACACCCTGATTCCGTAATGCCTCCATGACTGCTGAGGTTTCGACAGAATCAAATGCTTTCTCGTAATCAATGAAAGCTATATATAAGGGTTGGTTATATTCCGCACATTTTTCTATCACCTGATTGATAGTGTGAATATGATCTATTGTTGAGTAGCCTTTACGGAATCCTGCCTGGTCCTTTGCTTGACAGAAGTCTAAGGTGTTCCTGATTCTATTTGCGATTACCTTAGTAAATAGTTTGTAGGCAACGGACAGTAAGCTGATTGGTCTATAATTTTTCAAGTCTTTGGCGTCCTCTTTCTTATGGATTAGGATTATGTTAGCGTTTTTCCAAGATTCCGGTACGCTCGAGGTCATAAGGCATTGCGTATACAGGGTGGCCAGTTTGTCTAGAACAATCTGCCCACCATCCTTCAAGAAATCTGCTGTTACCTGATCCTCCCCAGCTGCCTTCCCCCTTTGCATATCTTCCAAGGCTTTCTTTACTTCTGCCGGCGTTACCTGTGGGATTTCGAATTCCTCTCGACTACTTTCTTTTCCATTATCGTCGTGGGTGGCACTGGTACTGTACAAATCTCTATAGAACTCCTCAGCCACTTGTACTATCTCATCCATATTAGTAATGATATTTCCGGCATTGTCTCTTAACGCATACATCTGATTCTTGCCAATTCCTAGTTTCTTCTTCACTGTTTTTAGGCTTCCTCCGTTCCTGAGAGCATGTTCAATTCTATGCATATTATACTTCCTTATGTCAGCTGTCTTACGCTTGTTGATTAACTTCGAAAGTTCTGCCAGTTCTATTCTAGCTGTAGGGTTAGAGGCTTTCATACATTGGCGTTTCTTGATCAGGTCGTTCGTCTCCAGCGATAGTTTACTGGTATCCTGCCTACCGGCGTTACCACCGACTTCCATTGAACACTCCTTAATGATGTCCACAAGATTGTCGTTCATTGCTTCAACACTAAGGTCCTCTTCCTGAGTTAAAGCCGAATACCTGTTCTGTAGCTTGATCTGGAATTGCTCCATTTTCCCTCTTACCGCTAACTCATTGATCGGCTTCTTATGTACTAGTTTCTTCCGTTCCCTTCTCAGGTCTAGGCTAATTCGAGTTCTTACCATCCTGCGGTCACTGCAGCGCACCTTGCCGAGCACGTCCACATCTTTTATGATGCCAGGGTTAGCGCAGAGTACGAAATCTATTTCATTTCTAGTCTCACCGTTCGGGCCCCTCCACGTCCACTTTCGGCTATCCCGTTTGCGGAAGAAGGTATTCATTATCCTCATATTATTCTGTTCCGCAAACTCTACCAAAAAATTGGAGGACGCTTAAGCTTCGCCTTCAAGAGTGGGACGCGACAGCGTTCCCATCGACCCGCCAAGGGGTATAAGACAATGTGCTACGGCACAGTGATCACTTACGATGCGCCCCGCATCGGACTTAGCGCCCACCTATCACGCGGTGAGCGTCGAGCAACGCAGCGTTCGGCGCGGCAACGAAACATGCGCCTGAGCGAACGGAACGAACCAAAGAACTCGGTGTCTCGGAGGGGAAACGATCTACGCCAGCCAAACGTCGCGATCGGCACGGGCAGAGAGATAGATAGTAATCTAAAGAAAGGACCGGGAGCACGGCGAAGCGTCGTCAGGGGAGAGGGAGTCCCGCGACGCGCCTGGCAGCGGTCCCAATGCGCGCGCGGTGCGCCTCCTGTCGGGGCAGCGCCGTACATTGAGAGGAGGGGGTCTTCTGTGTTTGCCGCAAGATGGCTCTGCGTGTGCGGAAAGCGCAGAAGAAATGCAGCGGAAACGCACTTCGCAACTCGTGTAATTGTGACTTCTGTACGTTACATGTTCATAATTACCGATATACACCGCAGTATAACTTTCCACGGCTCGTTTCGAAGGCAACACCGCATTCACTAGAGGCGCGTTTGCACCGCTTGGAAGCATCGAACTCGTGGCCGAGTGGTAGCGTCTCCGTCTCACACTCCGGAGACCCTGGTTCGATTCCCACTGGGCCAATCTTGGAAGTTGCTTTTTATTTATGAAGCGCCTGCCGTGATTTATCGCTCACGGTCAACGCCGCAAACGCCGACGCCGACACCGACGCCGACGACACCGGCTTTTCTGCGACACGAGCTCCTTAACGCTATCGCGTTAATAACTCCCCCCTGATATTCCTAGTGCCTATGCCATATTCCTCCACTGCCTTGTCTCCAGCCTCCTTTTTGCCTACCTTGGCATTAAAGTCACCCATTAGTATAGTGTATTTAGTTTTCACTCTACCCATCGCCGATTCCACGTCTTCATAGAAGCTTTCGACTTGCTGGTCATCATGACTGGATGTAGGGGCGTAGACCTGTACAATCTTCATTTTGCACCTCTTATTAAGTTTTACAACAAGACCTGCCACCCTCTCGTTAATGCTATAGAATTCCTGTATGTTACCAGCTATATTCTTATTAATCAGGAATCCGACGCCTAGTTCCCTTGTCTCTGCTAAGCCCTGGTAGCACAGGACGTGCCCGCTTCTTAGCACTGTATATGCTTCTTTTGGCCTGCTAACTTCGCTGAGCCCTATTATATCCCATTTACTGCCCTCTAATTCCTCCAATAGCACTGCTAAACTCGCCTCACTAGATAACGTTCTAGCGTTAAACGTTGCCAGGTTCATATTCCAATGGCGGCCTGTCCGGACGTAGATATCACTATTTAATATCTACGCCTCTGAACTGGGTTTTTTGAATTTAAGATCAAGAATCTTCCAACGTGCAGATGACACAGCGTTAGCACTAGAACTCACTGATCTAGATCTTGGGTGCAAAGTGTTTCAACAGGATGTTTGCAGGGTAACAGACTGGCTGACGCAAAATTCAATATATTTAAATCGGCAAAAAAGAAAGCTTATCTGTTCTAGAAACCCACACAAACGAATGCTCCTAAGGGAGTCCCTCTTTTTACATAACTCGCACTGCGCTCCATGCACATGTAATGCAATATCATTTGAACATGCAATCAGGTATCTCGGAATAACATTTGATGAGCATATAACATGGAATGACCATGTGCAGTATATATGTAACAGGCTTAGAGCTGGGATGTCTGCGATGATGTACAAGCTAAGAGGTAAAACTTCGATGCACTTGAGGCGCACCATATACATGGCGCTGGCTGAATCTACTATAACCTACGGTATTACAATGTATGGAACTTGTTCTGATCACAAAATGGGAGCCACAAACCGCATAATTAAAAGAATAGTAAACAGGGTAACCTACGGAACTATGCTGCAACAGGCTGACAAGGAGGAACAATACAATAGGCTTGGCATACTGGAAATGCGTGAACTATTTCGTTACACTGTGCTCACTCGTCATTACTATGCAAAGGATTTCAAAGTACCTGTCAAGGAAAACGTTGCCCTAAGAAAGACAGAAACATACGTTAAGCCACAATGCTGCACACAATACGGGAAAAATATGAGGCGATATTACGTGCCACAGATATTTAATTAACTTGGAGAAACGCTTGCAAATTTCAAAACTAAACGAAACATGACTAAATCAATAAGGAAATGGTGCTCATCATTGCAGATAAATCACTGATGGTCTCTTGCATGTGAAAGGTTGCTTTCCTGGACTTGCTCCTTAGATGTTCTGTGAGATGTGATATGGCTCATTGTTAAGCTATTATGATGTCTTTTATTTATTTGTTTATTAGCTTTATTTTGCTCGAGTTGTACTCGTTATGTCTCTATATTTGAGTGTCTCTATATGAGTGAACCTTCGGCCCATCTCACTGATAAGGAACTTCAATTTTTAAATTTATCACGTTAATCTAAGCGTTGTCGTCATTTTGGGAAGGGTTCGTGAATGGGCTGTTTTGTGTGTTTTTTGTTGTGGTCTTCGACTACAATGTTGTTATTGTTCTTGCTTTTCTATGTATGCGTGATGTAGATTTGCGGATTGTATCCAAAATAAACTTCAGCTGCAAGTCCAGCGTTGTCCGGTCTGTTTCTTCTACGTGTGCGTTTGTACTTGCTGCAACACCCCCCCCCCCCCCCCGACCTCACCGATGGTCATCCTTGTTCGAGATCCAAGCAGCCTCTCTTGAAGGTCACCGAAACCCCGCCCCTGTTAAAACTGGTGGCATCTGCACAGCATCCACTGAGACAGTGTTGCGTCTGAACACCACAGAGCGGTTACATAGACGTTTGTCACGAGGCACACACCAACCCATCCATCAGCGCCTATCCAGACGTCAATGCAGCGTGGACACTGACTGTTGATGGGTCCACGCTACGCCACTACCTGACAGCACTACCTCCACCACTACCTGACAGCCTGAACTAATGATTAGAGGGCGGGGGGGGGGGGCAGAGAACATCAAATTCCAAACAACAACGACGGCGACCCTGTATTCAGAGGTTGCTATCCTGCCGCATATTCCATACAATCGGGCTTCAGAGGCGGGGCTACTTCAGAGTGTTGCGAAAGCATGGGCGTGGTATCGCAACGGACTCGACAGTTCTTGAGACAGTCTTCAGATAGCCTAGTCGACTCGCCTAGGGAAGACAATGGTGTGAAAAGCGGTGGCTTTTCGTGCAGTGGTACGGAGGGTCCTTATGTGAATTCGGACGTTTGACTTGCTCTAGCATGGAGTGGGCTTCCATAACTGAAGCCATGTAACTAAGCCTATAAACCCTTTTTCCTTCATTCCGACCACTGGACGTACTCATCAATGGGCTTCGTGGATTCCTTGCCCTAACTCTAAGCCGCGGCAAACCGGTGGTAGTGCCGGGCAGTTCTGGTGAAGAAGGAGGCCGTTCTGACGATCCGGGATCGGCGAACCTGTGAACGTGGCTCCGGGAGATATGAACTTGACACGATCGAGGGGAACTACGGATGGAATAGCGGCTTCTACGGATCGGGGACCAGCAGACCTTCTCTTAGTGGCTCACGGAGGCACAACCTTCGTAGTAACGGCGTGGAATCTTGGGCGAGGAATGTGGAAGTAAGAGCAACAGGAGGAAGTACCATAATCTGGGATCAGCGGAACTGGGAACGTGGCTCGCGGAGACACGACCTTCGCAAGCTCGAGTTAAGGTGAGTGCTTGAGCAACTACGTTTTGCCGGACGATAAGGACAGGGTTCTATCGGGCAATTAGCTCGGATTGATCGCCACCGGGTGGCCGTTCAATACAGAGGAAGTTGTAATCAGCTCTCTAAAAGCATGGCTATTACAGTTGTGATGAAAAAGATCGGCATGCTGAAAAGCCCCGTTGCCATTGGGTGGCTGGCTCCAGTTCGTTCTATAGCTACGCCCTTCGTGCTGGTGCTGCATTTGTTCGTGCTGCTCTACGACCCGAATAAACCCTCTTTACAATTGGTGGAGCTACGCTACGCAGTTAAGTTGGAGGAAGAAAGCTTGCCTATTTGCCCGAAAGAAATTCAAGAATTTGGTCAGGCTGAGGAGCTGCCAACGGAAAGACAAGAAAAGCACTCGGAACTGAGCGCCAGAAATATTACCAAGAGGCGCCACAAAAATAATAATTCCAGCGGAGAAGACAACGCGGCCGAGCAAATTTACCCCCGCCGGGGCGTCTGCGTTAGCAGGCGTTTGGTGGATTGCGACACCACGTACCCGAGCGCAAGAGGGTTGGACCCTCCTGCGTTTAAACGTGCGTGGCTTAGCCGTGTCCGGGTAAAAGGGGATTCGGGGGTTTAGCCGATGCCGGGTGTCTGGACCTTTACGGCCCCTTGGCGGAGGCAACACACCTCTTTGACCTCGGCTTCACGTAGACGGCACCCCCGGACTGACCCACCCGGGGGCAGTCGGTAGTTGCCTTTTCCTGTCTCTCTCTCTCTCTATCCCATCAGTCTTTGTCCTTCTCTCACTTTCCATCTTTCCTATCTTCCCTTTACTTCCAATTTATCTAGGCAGCAAGGGTTAACTATGTGGAAGTCGCCAACCTAGGTTATTTCATATTTGGTTTTAGTGGTAATGTACAGCTGGCGTTTGCAAGGCGTGTTTCACAGGTCCTGCAGCGTCCCCTTTTAGGACTCTACGGGGGGTGGGTAGCGTTACTGCCGAAATTACAATCTCTCATGGCTTTTCCTTCCCCCCATTACCTGATGGCTACCTCAAGAGGGGGCGCACCAATGATGTCTTCGAGTTTTTTGCCCGTCAAAAACAAGTTTTCCCTCGCTTCCATGTATTCCACTCCGAAACACCAGATAAATCCGTGCGAACAATCTCACCATTCCTCGTGTCAAGTCTCTTACCCAAGGTCCCTACAGGTTATAAAGCATCCAGGATGGCAAGCGGTGATGTCCTCTTGGAGCTCCGCTACCAGAAACAATATGAAACGCTACCCAATCTAGTTTCATTTGGTGACGCCAAAGTAACAGTAACTCCGCATCATACCATGAATACCACCCGTGGCGTAGTTTCCTATGATGATCTCTTGGAGCTGACTGAGGCTGAGCGCTTGGAGGGCTTCAGTGAGCAGAACGTCATCAATGTTAAGCGAATTAAGATGAGGCGTGATAACAAGGAAATACAGACCCAACACCTGATACTTACTTTTGACAAAAGTGTTCTGCCCGCGTACATCGAGGCCGGGTATATCAAGCTCCGTGTTCGCCCATATGTCCCTACTCCCCTGCGTTGTTTCAAATGCCAGCGTTTCGGCGACCGTTCACAGAGCTGCCGAGGCCGCCAAACCTGCGCGAAATGCAGGGCTCATGAGCACACCTCTGAATCTTGCGAAAACTCTCTCCATATTGTAAACTGTGAAGGGGAGCACGCTGCATACTCACGGTCGTGCCCAACCTGGAAAAAAGAAAAAGAAATTGTGACGATAAAAGTGAAAGAAAATATTAGTTTCAAGGAGGCACGCAGGCGGGTTTCCTACCTTCCCAAGAGCACATCTGCCGAAGTGGCGCGTCAGGGGGCAGCGCCACAACGGTCTCCGGCGGCTGTCGGACTCACACCCAGTGAGGCGGCAGTGACGCCATCTGCCCCCATATCCAGCTTTTCCGGACACGTACCAACTAGCGCACTAAGCGGGCCCTGCACGAAGCTAGCACGTTTTCAATAGAACGAGCGGGTTTTTTGCGAATAACAATAGCTGCAGGCCAATTATCGAAAAAGGCAGGTGACAAATGTGTTCTGGAAGACAATCCACACGAGCCAAATGCAGTGATCACTCAATGGCACGTAAGAATTTCGTTCCCACAGCAGTTAAAGTTTTAGCAATGCAAGCCTATGGAAACGACGAAAATTTTTGCACGATATTTGAGGCAAGAACGATGACTGCAGTAAAACTATCTCGTCTATCGTAATACCCAGTGTAGCGTATGTAGTCCGAAGACTCAGCTTTCGATTGATGCCTATCTCGACTCTCCACGTTTGGCGTAAGACTGTTCCCGAAAGCAATTTATAACACTGTCGTGAAAATCCACGTGGTATGTATAAAAGCATGAGCGTACCGCTTGGCGAAGCCTCGGTAGCCGTGGCCGAGTGGCAGAATTGGCCTCGAGCTCCACCACTGGAAAAGCTGGTGCCACCGTCGGCGTGACGTGCTAGGAGGGATCACGTGGACATAGCGGCCGCGTCGGCTTCTTCGGGAGCGCCGAAGCGAGCTGAAAACGAGTTTAAATTCCCTCGTACGCTGCGGTCCTCATTTAGTGGCGAAATTTTCCCACTTCGAGTGTCTCCTTTATAACGCTTGAAAGCACTACAATAGGTAGTGGCTGCCTTTGAAGGCGCGCAACATGGTAGGCTACTGCTCGGTGCCGCAGGGCTGAACGCACGTAACGGAGGCCGGTGTCAGTCTTAGTCACACGTAGCCGCAGGACAAGAAGCTACGTGAAGCTTGGCTCGCAAAACATAAAACCGCCAAACAATCATCGCCTACAACTCGGGTATGCAGCAAGCACAGACGCGAGGAACATTTCTGCTACGGCGCCCGGTCTGCGGTGTTCTGAAAGCGCGTACTGAGACGCTCGTCCGAGTCCGCTGCCCGACTAATGTCATGACGGTTTGGGCTATGAACTTGTCGATGCTATAGATGCTGGCAAGTTGAGTGGAGTGGAAAGGCAGCGGTAAGAAGCACATTTAAAAAAAGCATGGCATATGGTCATGTTTTTGTTATGAATTAATAGACTGGATTACAAAAAGGAGCAGTGAGAAATTGCATGCTGAGAACACCGATAAACATACAGTGCGACGCAATTCGAGAAATAATATTGAAAGGTCAAAGAATTTAGAAGGAAAAAAAGATTGAATCGTCGCAACGGCACATCACAGTCCCCGTAGGCGTCGAAGTCTCTACAATGAAGTTATTTCTGAACAGCTCTGATAGCACCCACGCAACAATGGTTGCTAGTGTACTGTCAAATGCCCATATGCTGCGGCCTAAAGCTCACGGCATGGTGAGAAAACACGCGCACGGAGAAAGTGAAACAGTGCGCGGAGAAGCATGCAGACGCACCGGTCGCTGCGAATCTGCGCGATTACTGCATGGAGGCTTCGTTCTATTACGCTCCATTTAGTTATACAAATACTATAAGAACATATTTCAGCATTTTCCTACCTTTCACGCAAGAAGCCGGTTCGGGAGACTCCATCGCGGCGACCGCGCGCAGTGGTGTTCACTGCACGTATTCACCAAAGAGATAGCGTCTGTAAACGATTATGTGCTTTCAGTTTGCCCAAGATTATTATTTAGACAGTGAAAAACTTCTCTCGTTTCGAAAGTACTTACAGAAATGTCTGGGAGAGCTCGCGCGTGGTGTTTTCAGTGAGCGCTGACAGCAAAACCTATGAGGAGCGCACCGCGGGATCCCTCATACTACGCCAGCGAGGCACTTCCGATAGATGGCGACTCCGTAACTCCTCGCCGCCAATAGCGAGCACGTTTAGTCCCGCGTCACGGCGGCCGTGGTTCGATTCCCGCTTCGCACTATTTTTTTACGCCGCACAGGACCTTGTTTTGTAGCCTCTCACTAGATGGCAAAATCACAAAACCTTAAGGTTAGCTTTCGGTTTTGCTTTTTAAGCAGCGTATTTTTTTAAAGCCGCATAGGACTTATAGTCTCCTATCAAATGGCATAAACACAAAACTCAAGAATTGCTGTCGGTTCTGGTTTTCCAGAGGTGCTCTTGAAATATTATGCTTTCTATTTTCCTTCATAAAATGTAGCAGTATCGTGTTAATTTGTTAAGTCATCGCTTTTATGAAGATTTTATTCATTGGACATCATAACTAGAAGCTTGCGCATGGCTTTGTGTTATGAAAAAAAAAAACGTTCGTGCTTTGTAGCGTGGAACCTGCGAGAACAAAATGGCTATTCTTATTGCGTTCGTCTTAAAGGTCCGTTTTCTTCGACTTTCGGCTGTCGTTAATGGCACACACTCCAAGTTAATCAGGTCCACTTGTGCCACAATGCCACCCGGTGGCCAGTGCCATTCCTATGCAACATTCGTGTGGAACAAAGGGTCTGCTAGGCTGAGTCGCTGCCCGAACGTTAATTATTTCTAAAGATTCATCCAAATAAGAAATGCACCAACTAGGAGAAGATGTGCAGCGTCTGGATTAATAGCTACTTTGAATGTGTTCCCTACAGCCAAGTGCTATCAAACCGTAGGTGTGGCCGTAAAGAACAATTTGAATAAATGTCCTTCGTTCGGTGCATTTGCTTTTAATGCGCAGCATTCTTTGGCAAGTACCCCAGCAATTTGATAGCAAAATCATGCAAAATCGTGCCTGTAACGCCAAACGCTTGACGCATTTCCCATATAAATATATGGGTCTTCGGAAAAAGGGTTGGGGTGGCCAATTTGAAATTTGAAGTGGCATCAGCATAAATTTGGGCGTGATACAGAGATGGGCCAAGCTGAATGTGGTAGTGATAAGGGAGTGGCCCAACCTAAATTTGAGGTGATATAGGGGTGGGTAAGCTTAAGTTTGGGGGAATATGGGGGGGTGGGCCAGCCTGGAATTGGAGATGATATTGGGGTGGGAGAACCTAAATTTTGAGGTAACATGGGGACGGGATAACCTAAGCATGGGGGTGATGTTTGGGTGGGCCAAGCTGAATTGGGGTGGGTGATGGGTGGACTAACCTACATTGGGGGATGATTTGTGGTGGGCCATCCCAAATTTGAGGTGATCGAGGGGTGGGCCAGGGTTAGTTTGGGGCCGATATGGGGGTGGGTCACCCTCGATTTGCAGGTGGTATTGGAGTGGGCCAATATAAATTTGGTGTTGTTGTGAAGGCGGGCCAATCTGTATTTGGGGGTGATATGGGGTTGGTCCTACCTAAATGTGGGGGCTATCTCGAGGTTGGCCAATCTGAACTTGGGGGCGATATGGGGGTGCGCCAACCAAAATTTTGGGGTGCGTCGACTGGAAATTCGGGGGACGATTTATGGAAATTTGTGGGTGGACCAACTTGAAAATTAGGGGTGGCACAATTGAAATTGGGGATTGGGCCAACTCCAAGTTTAAGGCTGGGCGAAAAAAAATCGGGCGTGGCCGGCTTTAAATTTGGGGGCGGGCCAATTTTAATTTGAGGGTGTGCAAACTTGAAATTGGGGGGTGGGCCTACTTAATGTTTGGGGGTGGGCCAAATAAAATTTGGGGGCCTTTTTACAAATAGTTAGACAACACCACTGGTGTTTCTGCATCTTTTTCATCATCGCAAAGTACGTATAATAATAATTGCTACTTAATACTCCTCAAGGTGTGCTACCACTCGAGCCTTCCCAGCCCACTGGGCTAATAATGTCACAGAAGTACTCTCATCGTGAAAACTGCGACGTTCAATGTGGAGATCACAAGAACAAATCGCCGACCAAGCTGACCACTTTCACACCAATGTCATCGCTAACACTACTCGCTCGTGCTAGAGGCAACACAAGCTGACAACTATCATAATTCAACTTTCAATCACACGCTAGTCGACACGCTCTCAGTGAAGTATTTCGCCAATCATTGGATAGAACCTTGGTGGAAGTTTTACTGTCATGTTGCGTCATTTTTCACGAAGGCCGTCTCCCGAAGAGAGAATTCATTTTTGAGAATGACGAGGCAAGCTAGTATATAACTGATACGAAGCAAATGTATAAACGGTTATAGTGATTTTTCAAAATGAATATAAGTAAATAAGATTTCAGATGGTATTGTTTCGACCGGGCATGAGCGAGTTTTTCCCGCCTGTCAGAGTGCTTTGACCGAAAACCTAATCATTTTGCTCAAACGTGTTGCCCCAATACTACATGTGCTGAATGTGCAAACGTTCGGTGCGTGGTCACAGCTTCAAAGCCAGTCTATTTTGTGTACGGTTGTTGATATTGTAGTAATGTGGAGTTTTCTTCCTTATAAGAGCACAAAAATAAAAATATAAGAGATGGTAGCTAAGCGCAAATGCATTGGAAGATCTGAAACCAGCAATTATTTTTAATTTCTGGGTTGGTCTTCTCCTCCGGTAGATCGCTGTCCAATCAATTCAAAAAATTTTCTATGTGTGCAACTGCGGCAAGAATGAAAATACTACCATTTCATTGCCAGGACCTTTATGCCCTTCACACATACAAGAAGGACACCAGATAATTGGCAATATCAGTTTATAAACTGACACTGTTTTGCTAATTTCAGTGTAGCGTGGTGCCTGCGGACGGAGTATTTTCTTAGTATCAGTCCAGTGTTAGCAGTGAGAAGCAGTTTGGTCTACCATTCCCATGAGGGCATACTACCCATTGTAGCGCTGTACTGTAGGACAAGTTAAGTGCTAAAAACTTGACGTGCCTTGTCCTTTCCACAGGTCGTCCATCCATTCTGTTATGGTGACGATCAATGTTGTGCCCGTCAGGCCTCCTCCTCATTTTTAGCTTCACCATCGCGAGAGTGGACAGAGAAAGGAAGATTTCTTCACAATCAGTCCCAGCGGGATTCCACCCCTCGTAACTGCTCCAGTTTGCATTCAGTGGCTGGGCATGCTAAGCACATCCTTAGTTCACAATGACTAGAGTACGCAGAAAAAGTAGAGCTTTGGTCGCTATCATTACCACGAACCCATGTCAATGCAGATATAGGTACGTGCAGGAGTTGGGTATGCTAACCTCTCCGCTACCACCTGCTTCCACCACCTTAGATTTTCCAGGCCCACCTGCTTCTTGTTTTCATCGCAGACGCATGCAGGATAAACGCGGATAACTAAAAAATCTCAGTGCCCTTCCACTCTGTGAAGAAGCATGACCTGCAAAGCTGTGTATCATCATCATCATTAGCCTGGTTACGCCCACTGCAGGGCAAAGGCCTCTCCCATACTTCTCCAACAACCCCGGTCATGTACTAATTGTGGCCATGCTGTCCCTGCAAACTTCTTAATCTCATCCGCCCACCTGACTTTCTGCCGCCCCCTGCTACGCTTCCCTTCCCATGGGATCCAGTCCGTAACCCTTAATGACCATCGGTTATCCTCCCTCCTCATTACATGTCCTGCCCATGCCCATTTCTTTTTCTTGATTTCAACTAAGATGTCATTAACTCGCGTTTGTTCCCTCACCCAATCCGCTCTTTTCTTATCCCTTAACGTTACACCTATCATTCTTCTTTCCATAGCTCGTTGCGTCGTCCTCAATTTGAGTAGAACCCTTTTCGTAAGCCTCCAGGTTTCTGCCCCGTAGGTCAGTACTGGTAAGACACAGCTATTATAGACTTTTCTCTTGAGGGATAATGGCAACCTGCTGCTCATGATCTGAGAATACCTGCCAAATGCACTCCAGCCCATTCTTATTCTTCTGATTATTTCCGTCTCATGATCCGGATCTGCCGTCACTACCTGCCCTAAGTAGATGTATTCCCTTACGACTTCCAGTGCCTGGCTGCCTATTGGAAATTGCTGTTCTCTTCCGAGACTGTTAAACATTACTTTAGTTTTTTGCAGATTAATTTTTAGACCCACTCTTCTGCTTTGCCTCTCCAGGTCAGTCAGCATGCATTGCAGTTGGTCCCCTGAGTTAGTAAGCAAGGCAATATCATCAGCGAATCGCAAGTTACTAAGGTATTCTCCATTAACTTTTATCCCCAATTCTTCCCAATCCAGGTCTCTGAATACCTCCTGTAAACACGCTGTGAATAGCATCGGAGAGATCGTATCTCCCTGTCTGACGCCTTTCTTTATTGGGATTTTGTTGCTTTCTTTGTGGAGGACTACGGTGGCTGTGGAGCCGCTATATATATCTTCCAGTATTTTTACATATGGCTCATCTACACCCTGATTCCGTAATGCCTCCATCACTGCTGAGGTTTCGACTGAATCAAACGCTTTCTCGTAATCAATGAAAGCTATATATAAGGGTTGGTTATATTCTGCACATTTCTCTATCACTTGATTGATACTGCGAATATGGTCTATTGTTGAGTAGCCTTTACGGAATCCTGCCTGGTCCTTCGGTTGACAGAAGTCTAAGGTGTTCCTGATTCTATTTGCGATTACCTTTGTAAATACTTTGTAGGCAACGGACAGTAAGCTGATCGGTCTATAATTTTTCAAGTCTTTGGCGTCCCCTTTCTTATAGATTAGGATTATGTTAGCGTTCTTCCAAGATTCTGGTACGCTCGAGGTCATGAGGCATTGCGTATACAGGGTGGCCAGTTTCTCAGGAACAATCTGCCCACCATCCTTCAACAAATCTGCTGTTACCTGATCCTCCCCAGCTGCCTTCCCCCTTTGCATATCTCCTAAAGCTTTCTTTACTTCTTCCGGCGTTACCTTCGGGATTTAGAATTCCTCTAGACTATTTTCTCTTCCATTGTCGTCGTGGGTGCCACTGGTACTGTATAAATCTCTATAGAACTCCTCAGCCACTTGAACTATCTCATCCATATTAGTTATGATATTGCCGGCTTTGTCTCTTCACGCATACATCTGATTCTTGCCGATGCCTAGTTTCTTCTTCACTGTTTTTAGGCTTCCTCCGTTCCTGAGAGCGTGTTCAATTCTATCCATATTATACTTCCTGATGTCAGCTGTCTTACGCATGTTGATTAACTTCGAAAGTTCTGCCAGTTCTATTCTAGCTGTAGGGTTAGAGGCTTTCATACATTGACGTTTCTTGATCAGATTTTTCGTCTCCTGTGATAGTTTACTGGTATCCTGCCTAACGGAGTTGCCACCGACTTCCATTGCACACTCCTTAATGATGCCTAGAAGATTGTCGTTCATTGCTTCAACACTAAGGTCCTCTTCCTGAGTTAAAGCCGAGTACCTGTTCTGTAGCTTGATCTGGAATTCCTCTATTTTCCCTCTTACCGCTAACTCATTGATCGGCTTCTTATGTACCAGTTTCTTCCGCTCCCTTCTCAGGCCTAGGCTAATTCGAGTTCTGACCATCCTGTGGTCACTGCAGCGCACCTTGCCGAGCACGTCCACATCTTGTATGATGCCAGGGTTAGCGCAGAGTATGAAGTCTATTTCATTTCTAGTCTCGCCGTTCGGGCTCCTCCATGTCCACTTTCGGCTATCCCGCTTGCGGAAGAAGGTATTCATTATCCTCATATTATTATGTTCCGCATATTATTCTGTTCTGCGGAACAGAAGCTGTGTATGTGGGCCCCTTAATGGCATACGTAGGGTATCTCGGTCCACTCTATTGTCAGATAGCATTCACCATCTTGTGGCCATTACGAATATCCTCATACGCGTCCAGTGGGTGCCTCGAGCAGCCCTGCCGGGTCTCCTTGAAGCAGATATGGCAACCCACCCACAGATTACAACATGCCCACTTCCACTTTTTGCTGAAGACGCCTGTGGACGACTGATCCGGGAAAACAAAAACCTCCGACGTACCACACGGGATCTCATACCTCCGTGTTGGTCAGACCTCCCTGGTGGGTTAACCCGCCGAGAGGAGGTTATGTTAAGGAGGCTACGTGTCGGGGTCGCACTCACCCCGTCTGTGACCGCTCTCTGGCCACAACAATACCATGGTCCTTACGGCTCATCGTGGCCATTATGCAACATAGGAATCGAAAATGTGACAGTGACAGACCTATTATGGACGTGCCCAGGACTTCCCCTAAGCCGCCTCCGCCATCTCTGGGCAACAGGCCTTCGGCCTGGCCGCCCATCCGACCTTGAACGTTGGATTCATGGACCCCATCATCGTTCACTCCTAGATTGTTTGCACGAGTCGAATCTGTTCATGTATTTCTAACATTATTTGCATTATGCCTAAGAGCATGCTTTCGAATTTTAAAAACAAGGAACGCGACTATATGGCCACGGGGAATATGTTCGCGGGGCCATGCTATTGATTACAGCATCCCAAAAGGCTAGATGTGGTCAGGTTGACTTTACAGGTTTGGAAGGAATGACTGATGGTCTAGTTGCTTCATTATAACATAAAGAAGAGCGCTTGAAGTTGTTAACGCAGTTTGTGTGTGGTTCCTCCTTTGTGTCCCGTCGTGAACTGCTGCTCTTTCTGAGGCTTTACAGATATTCCTTTTCTGCATCAGTTACGCCTTCCAAGAGTGTTTACTTGGAAAATTTTTGTTCGCATGGCTTTTACAGAAGCATGTTTAGTCGAAGGTTTTTCGCTTGTCTGCATATTCTGGAGGACGGGCTCTAAACTGCTCATTTCATTAGCCACGTAAGAACCATTACTGAAAATTTAATTAACGTAGCTTTGTTAATTACGCAAACAAATTCTGAACTTACTCCGCATCTAGATATTACCAATATGAACACTCGAATGATAAAATGATGTTAACATTGTTTGTATCGTTTCAATAGTTTTGTTTCGTGCAGTTTAAAGGAGCTGGCATATTGATGGTGTTGTAGACTTCTTGTAAAGTAAGCGTGAAAGGTTGGACAGGTTATCTTGGCACAAATCAACTTCATGAGCTTAAGCACATGTGCCCAACCTTGCACAACTGGCTTTACAACCGATTCTCATACATTATACAAGAAGCACCTCAGCGCTACGGTACATCCCACAAGGTGTACGAGAACATTGTGCGCGCTCCCGATTAGGCTTCTGAGCGTTGGTGGCATCAGGTTCGGTTTCGTGGCATCATAAGGAATAAAAACTGCTCCTTGAAGGAAAGCATTGGGTACATTTTCAGAGCTTTGTAACATATGGATCAGCACGGATATGTACGTTAGAACGAAAAGTACTGAAATATTAAGATGAGGATTTCGCTGGATGTATTTTAGCTGTCTTATGATAAGATCTAAAGAAAAAATACTGTGATTTTGTGACAATTAGTGCTGACATGAAAGATGAGCTCCGACACAGTACCCGTGGTGGAACTGGCCCCTGGACTACTGGGCTACATTGAACCATGATACGCTGGTTTGATAAATACCAGTAATTGGAAAGTGGTTCGCGCTTGAATTTCCTGTATGTCGGCGCCGCTGTGGAGTGTTGGAGGCCCTTTTTAAACGACAAGCACTATTTTTGAGCTAATATTGAAAGCAACTGTATTCTTGTTCTTTTTAGGGGGGGGGGGGCTTTTTTTAGTGTCTAACCACAATTCCAAAGTTATCAGTTAGCTCAAGATGTGCCTGCATGTGTTTCTAATATCCAGTATGTTGTCACGGATTCAATAGCGAAAGAGCGTTATCTTATCAGACTGCGCGCGTAAAGCGAATACTGGCGTACATTCTCCATCACATTTGAGGACCCGAGATTGCGCTGCAATGTACGAGCATTTCACTCTGACGAACTGACGCCTTGATCCGTAGATCGGAATCAGAGGAAGCACTTTGCACGCAGCCATCGTTGCGCTTTGAGCGTTTTCTTTTCCAGAGCAAGCTCACTTTATAATGAGTTATATTCATGACTCACTCTTTGGAAGTGTTTTGTTCTTGACATCCTTACAATGTGAGAGTATAGAGGCGCTCCGTCTTCACTGAGAGAATACTTGGAAACAGACTAGGCCTTTTCTTGCGTCTGCGTTTACACATTTACCACGCCAATTTATTTTTATAACCTAATTTAGGAGGCTGTAAAGCACAGCAACCTTTTATTAGCGGGAGGTTTGAATAACACAGAAAATTTAAATGCTTATTAGTCGGCTTTCACCTCATGGTAAGGAATTCCAATAAAGATATTTTTATGATAATTACAAGCCTATCCTCTTGACAACGTTTAATCTGAGTTCCTCTTTGCAAGCTGATACAGATTTGCAAGTGGTTCGTATCGGGGGCAATCAACATACGTCTAACCGTCAAAGAGTTATTCCGGGTGTTTTATTTCAGGAAGGCGTGTTACCCTCCTGTCTTTCATTCCCGTTCGCAAACACGCATAAGACGAAAGTGCTGCATGAAGAGCGTCGTGAGTCCAAACCAATGAGCTACCGTAACTCACCTTCCTTATATCGCTGTCATTTAGGCTTATATAAGAAATATATATATTTTACATCGACGCATCATGAATCCAAAAAGAGCTGTCCGTGACCAGCCCAGCTAGGTTTCTTTCATGTCGAACTTCGTAGTAGCGGCTAATAGTAGCTCACAAAGCAGAGCACTGAGTGTGCATATGGCAGAGAAGGTGTTCTATTTGCTGCCTCGTCACCCACCGAAAATTGCCCGCCGTGCTACTGAACATTCCTAGAAAATTGTATATGTGACGCCCAGCCATTTGCTACACAGCAACTTTGTTTTGCGATTGGAGAGTCCAGGTGAGAGACAGGGTGGTTATGGAGATAAAGACACGCTATTTTCTGCAGTAACTTAGGAATGCATGAATGAATGCCTTCATTCATTGAGAAAAAAGAACAGCAAGCATCAGTGGAAGCACGTCTCAGCAGATTGCAAAAGAAGCGAGGGGCAAAGAGGATAAGCTGGAGTCCGGGTGGCAGGCGAAGTCGCAGTTTAGGGGCGAGAGAATATAAGCAAGAGTTGGTGAAACCAGTTGAATTCCAGTGTAGATGTGTGATGTGGCGAGTAAATGATTGGAGTCACCACCCAGCATCCGCCCTTTGCGGTAGTATAAGCACCCGCCATTCTTGGTAACAAATGTTTACTGAAAACCAATCTTCGCAATTAATTATTCATCAGCCATACCTCGCCACGTATTTCCCAGTGGCAGGGTCAGTTACGGTGCAGCATGTATGGCGTGGTACGGTGGTACTGTTATTGCAGCATATTACGGTGCGCGTCCCTTGAAGACAGAGACGAAAACAAAAGAACGCGTTAGAAGACAGGGTACGGACTTGGGCCTCGTGTCAAACATATCCAAGCCAACAATATTTATTTTATTTCAATACAGTAGAGGCCCATTGTGGGCGTTACATAGGGGCGATTCATCAAAGAAATGTTAATAATATACAACACAGAATATAAACGGCTCAAGACAGCAATAAACCAGTTAATGAGCCAGGTACAAGTTAATAGGGGAAAAATTGGCCAAGAGCAGGGAATGAAAAAATGCACATTTAGCAAATCCCGCAAAACAAAACAAAAATCGCACCTTCAGTAGTTACAAAACATGTCATCTAACATTCCATGGAACGTTACGGCCCACACGCACACACTGATAAAAAACGAAAAAAAAACGCACAACATTCTACAGTGGAATTTTCTAAGTATGGACCAAAGAGCTGTTTGAAATGACGATGTTCCAGCGATAGCCGCAATGCTAGAAGGAAGCGAATTCCACTCTTCAATAGCCAAGACCAAAGGTGACTATTTGTATCATTCTGTCCGAGCGAAAATGGGTTTAGTCTTCTTCATGTGATCTACACGAGCCGACTAGTGTGGCACCGGGAGAAGATGTAAACTTGCGAATGGTGTGTTGCTGTGGTAGAGAGTATAGAAAAAAGATAAACGGCTGAGTTTTCAGCGCGTGACCAGAGGCGGGAGATGGAGCGATATTTTCAGTACTGTTACACTTTGAAACCGAGAGTGACGGAAAAGGATGAATCGGGCAGCCTTGTTTTGTATAGAGTCCAGCATGTTAACAAGATAGGTATAATGAGGGTTTCAGATCACGGATGCGTATTCTATCGGAGGCCTGATTAGCATGTTGAATGCGTGTAGTTTTGTGTCCTGGTTGGCTTGGTGTAGTCGGCGTTTAGGAAGACCAAGTTTTTTTTAGTCTTTCGTAGTAATGAGTTCAATATGAGTGCTCCAGGACAAATACGAGCTAAAATTTACACCGAGGTATTTTACCGACGCTCAAGTTTCAATGATAGTATTATTAACTGTGTGGGTATTAGGAATCGTCTTAGCAGCGGAAGTAAACTTGAGATGTATAGTTGTGTCTGCGTTAATTACCATCAGCCCTGCCGCACCAATGAGTTAGCTCATGAAGATCAGTCTGGAGAGCAATGATGTTAACAATCATGCCGTCGTTTCGATGCAAATAGGTTATGCATTTAAACTTCTGGAGTGACCGTCCAATCCGCCACCTACGGGAGCGCGTGAAGCCGCCGGCGGCCATATTGTTAGAGGAAAAGGAGCACGGCTACAGTACGTGGCTGCAAGCACGCGCGACGCAAATGTGCTTGCGGTTCTGCGATGAAAAATAAAATGAGACCCCTTTAGGATGTATATCAGTCAGGCATTGTGCGTCGCTGTTGCTCCCAAAAAATGTCAGGGTGGTGGGTGCCTTGTGTTCTGTGTACAATATGTTGCGAGAACTGAAAAAGAGTCGTTTCCTGTTTTCCTAATTCAGTAACCTGCCGTGTGCATCGGCACTGTGATGCACCTTCGTCGATACGTGGTGCCGGGCCGTATTGACAAAACATGACCTTGAAATATAGTATCCTTATGCCATTTCTTACCAAAATCACTATTTGTGTAAATGAGCGTTTTCCCTTTAAACCTAGAAAACAACAAAAATATTCAACGGTAGGTCTCATTTTTGTCCGGCGTTTCAGTTCTAGCTGAAAAGAGCTGGTGAAAGCAAATTTACAATAAGGCTAAGGCGACCCACCATCTGCACGAAGCCGCAAGCCTACATGCACTCCAATGAGGGTAACCTGCCAAAGTTAAGATCATGCGTCACTGGCGGCTCAAGCAATCTTTACTTGTTTTTTTCGTTTCTGCATCCGTTCTTCCTGCGTCTGCGGCAAAAACCAGAAGTGGGAAGGCAGATAAACGGAAATTGGTGGAGGCAGGTGGTAGCGTAATGGTTAGAGTGCCCATCTCCCAAATGCAAGATGCTCCATTTGGGAGATGGGCTCGAATCCCGGTGGTTTGTTTGGGAAGACAGCTTTCTGTGCTCTCTGCTGACGACGACGCTCAGAATTAGGCAGCAGCCTGACGACAACGGTCGCCGTCAACGTAACAGAATAAGCGGGCGTGCAATGTCCCACTTAAAGCCGAAAGCAGATTCAGAGGACATACGCTATGCTCTTGTCGACAAAAAAAAAAGTGATGAGTAAAGAGTGGTGTAGTTGAGCGAAGCTGTAGACCGATAATGTCACCATAAAAAGGACCACGCTCCAATCCCGGTGTTCAGCGGAAATATGCGTCGACAGCCTGTCAACTAGCGTGTTATTGATACTTCATTAAGGACCTTGGGTATTTGTGTTGTTTCTAGTAGGAGCGAGTAGTATAGGAGATGACCTTGGAGAGAAGGCGGTGAGCGAAGTCCGCGAAAAGTAATTGAGGATAGCCATATTTAACGTCGACGCCGTGTTGAAGAAAGCCTGCGACTTCAGTTGCTCAGCCGACAGAAAGGCTTGAGTGGTAGCATACCGCTGGGCGTATTTGGTAACCACAGCGATGGACTCACACTTTGCGGAAGTAAACAGAGGAAAGGGACTTAGTGAGTTGTCCTCCCTTTTCGCGCTCTGGTATAGCTTGAAAAATGAATGTGGCGAAGTATGACGCACCAAATAGTATAAGCCAACCCAAATGAATCAGCGTGGTCATACTTGCGCGACATGCCATGGTGGCCTGCCACCAGGACATCATGAAGTTGCAGCGATGATAGTTTTCATTGGGTACTTGAATATAAAAACTAGCGCATCAGAGACGTCTGAGGGATGTTTCTACGGTATAAGAGCACATCGCTCTCCCCTCCCCCCCCCCTGTCCAAATAACTAAATCACGAATATAAGCTTACGAATAGGGGCATCATAAGTTCGAGAACTAGGGCGCTTGTTGATCTTGTTCAGGATGACGTCAGCGTTTCATTCAGCTTTATTTGTGAGAAAATGAGTTGGAGTTACGTTTATTTGCATCACAATGGCGGGCGTAATCAGGCAAACATTGACAGCATTTCATTAAAGGGTGCCTGACTACTCTGTGGAGATTACGTTTAACAATGACAACAAACACAGAAAGCTTTGCTTAAATTGATTCGCACATACGTGGGATCCACATAATTTTGTGACTATCAATTTAGATGCTTCAGAATGGCGCTCATTAACGCAACTTTTCCATCCACAGTGAGCAAAAGCGGCGGTCGTATCCACAGTAGAATTGATTTAAATGGCTTTAATCCCATGGACATTATTTGGTCGCCAATTTCCGTGGGATTGGAGTCGTCAAAATGGGATACAGGTGACAGGGAAATCAGGAGGTTGATGAACGGCAAGAAGGCGGAAGCTTGCCCAAGACCTTAGGGATATAAAATGACTTCTTGAGCATCTTGGTGTGGGGGCCATGCAATGGTCTCCACGTCTAATAAAAATCCTTCAAAATATGAACAGAGGCCGACAAAAATGCGGGCATTTCGGGAAAGGTGAAACCGCTGGAAATTTCAGGACAGCATTAGCCTCAATATAAAGGATGACTTAAATATAAGAAACCATAACGTTGACAGGGTGGCCAAATTCTGGCACAAATAAATCGGCTGTTGAAGCAGTTCAGCTGAAACGCAATGGTTCGAAATAAGGCGAGAGTGTCGGCAAGTGTTGAACAAAAATCAAGCAGGTCCTGTGGCCGACGCTAGCGATCGGCAGCTGTCAAGCGACTGCACGTATTAGCGAGATGCCTGGTCGTCAGTAGTTACAGTATGATTCGGGTCTGAAATATTGGACGCGGACTCCGTCACATTGAATACAGTGCATTCTACGGTGTCATTCTTGGACAGATGGTACCCATTCTCGCGCAATGAGGATGAGAACAAATTGTCTCACGGGCCGGCTGTCACCTTCCTCCTACTGCCAACATTCCTTTCCCTCCGTAGTTGCTTAGCTTTTATTGGGTTCGGCTGCTAATCACGAGGTCTCGGGATTGAATCCCAACCACGGCAGCCGTATTTCAATGGGTGTGAAAGGCGAAAACCCACGTACTTAGGGTTAGGCGCATGTTAAAAATCCCAAGTGGTCTAAATTATTCCCGAATCCTCCACTAATAATGAAATCGTGGTTTTGGCAAGTAAAGCCTCATAAAGCGTTATGTAACATTCGTTAAGGATGTCCAGGGCAGTTGCACAACTCTTGAATACAATTAGGTGTCAGGAGTTGCACGTGAGGTTTTTGAATATGTCATCATCATCATCATCGTCATCATCACCCTGGTTACGTCCGCTGCAGGGCAAAGACCTCTCCCATACTTCTCCAACAACCCCGGTCATCTACTAATTGTGGCCATGTCGTCCGTGCAAACTTCTTAATCTCATCCACCCACCTAACTTTCTGCCGCCCCCTGCTACGCTTCCCTTCCCTTGGAATCCAGTCCCTGTATAATAGCTGTGGTTTACCAGTACTCACCTACGGGGCAGAAACTTGGAGGCTTACGAAAAGCATTCTACTTAAATTGTGGACGAGGCAACGAGCTGTTCAAAGAAGAATGATGGATGTAACGTTAAGGGATAAGAAAAGAGCAGATTGGGTGAGGGAACAAAACGCGAGGTAATGACATCTTAGTTGAAATCAAGAAAAAGAAATGGGCATGGGCAGGACATGTAATGAGGAGGGAAGATAACCGATGTTCATTGAGGGTTGAATATGTGGATAGCCTTTATGGCGTTCGATAGCTGCTAGTCTACATTGCGGCTATATAATAAAGGCGGAACGGCTACATGGTAGCGAATGTGGAGAACATACAAATCCCGCATATATTACTGCACAATAACTTTAAATAGCGCTCTTGCTTAACGCACGTGGATAACCGCGATAGGAGACTACTTTGGAAACTAACTGCAAGTACCGTATATGTCGTACCGAAGGGTGTACCTGGCCTGGTGGCCAGTAAATGTGACGTAATATTGCGAGCAGCTTCGGCCATAGCATGCTAACGGATGACGACATGAAGTGACTAGCGCAAGATCGGACAGGGAACACTAAAGACGCTGCGAGGACAAGCGCCCAGTTGGAAGTTTGCGCTTATCCTTGTCGTCCCGTGTCCACTCTTGCGCAAGCCACTTTAGCATGGAATCCAAACTAGCCCCCTCTCACACCCTGGAACGACACAGGGACAGTTTGCTCAACTCTTGTTTCGTGACTTTTTTGTCAAGGTGAAAAATCAACATATCCATATGT
Source organism: Dermacentor albipictus (assembly GCF_038994185.2). Lineage (NCBI taxonomy): Eukaryota > Metazoa > Arthropoda > Arachnida > Ixodida > Ixodidae > Dermacentor > Dermacentor albipictus. The sequence continues at coordinate 3,413,092 of NW_027225570.1, read as the reverse complement.
ATTTCTTAATACTTAAGCACATCTAGATTTGCAGCTGCGGCGATAGCCCATAAGTGCGCATTGCAAATTCGCTAGTGAAATAATTGTGTGCACCTTAACGAATTCGATAGGGGAAAATCAAAATCCATCCACAACGGCGTCTCTAGTAGGCGCTGTGCGATGTTCGGACGTTAATATTGTCTGCTGACTGAAGAAAGGCTGCCCCGAAGTACTTGTGACGGTTAGGCTAGCTTCTTTACTCCATAGAATCAAAAAAAGGAGAAGAAAACGAAAAGAAAAGAAAAGAACCGCATCAAAACCCCAGAATCAACAATTGCTCGTCGCGAGTAAACGCTGAATGACGAGTAATTTCCAGGCGACGAGCGAATACGCTTGATCAAGAACACTGATAACGCCGGCGGGACAAGCATTGTGGTGAAGTTCAATGCGCAGGGATAGATTTTACTGTTTTATTTTTGTTTGGTTGACGTCATCACACGTCACCACGGGAAGTTTGAAAAGATTAAGGTGAGTACGCCACGTGGTGGCACTCACGCGAACTAAACCCTTGTGTCCAGAAAAGCTGGATACGCGCGGCGGTTGCAGCTAGCGCTGCTACGCCAACCCAGCAGAAGGGGCCCTCTCCCTGCGGGCAGGTGACTTCAAAGGCCTCGTCCAACGTGCCGATGCCTTCACGTCAAACAAAGTGCTTAGAAGAGTGCGTGTCCAGCGCCTCGCAAGAGGCGATGGACACAACCACCAGCAAGACGGCGCTACCAGCGCCTAAGGAGTGGCGAGGCACTCTCGAACGTTCCAAAAGAGACAAAACTCTCGTCACGGCGCCTGAAAAAAGCCCGTGAGCTAATCCTCGTCTCTTCAACACACAGCACGCAACACATATAGCATAATGTATACACAAATACTACAGTGAAATGTTAGAGGACTTCTCCATAACTTCGATGACATTAGAGAACTACTGCACAAACACAATCCCAAGTTGCTCTGTCTTCAAGAGACACATCTAAAACGCACACAGAAAACTTTCTTCGCCGATACACCATCTTCCGCAAGGACAGTGATGTGGCTAACACCTCGTCCGGTGGTGTAGCAATCCTTGCAGACAAGTCCGTAGCTTGTCGCCAGGTAGCCTCACAGATGCCCCTCGAGGCAGTTTCAATTAGAGGGATTATTTTCAATAAGTTGGTAACCGTCTGTTCCATTTATATACCTCCAAGCTATCACCTGCAAAAAACTGATTTCTATAACCTCATAAATCAGCGGCCGGAACCCTACATACTTGTGGGTGATTTACCGCCCACAACACGTTGCGGGGAGACACGCGTTGCGACGCAAGAGGCCGATTTATTGAAAATTTTATTCTGACCTTTACTGCCTGCCTATTTAATAAGAAGGAAACAACACATTGCAGTCTTCTACACAATTCATATTCATCCATAGACCTAGCAATAGGCTCTGCTTCCCTTCTGCCTCATCTTGAATGGATTGTGATCAAGGATCCTTTTGGAAGTGACCACTTCCCCATAACTTTAAAATTAATAACGCAGCATGACAACCCTCCCCGGTTTCCCATTTGGAAATCAGCATCGGCTGGCTGGGAGCATTTTAATGAATCTACTCATTTACCACTCGATTTTATAAACAATTTTAGTATAGATGAAGCTCTCGCATATTTTACCGCTTTTATTATTGATGCTGCTGAAAAGTTTATCCCGCAAACAAATGGTAGTTCACCTAAAAGACGTGTTCCCTGGTGGAATGATGACTGTAGAAATGCCCAAAAGACGCAGAATAAGGCATGGGGAATATTGCGTAGGTCGCCGAATTCAGAAAATCTTGTTGAATTTAAACACATAAAGTCACAGGGAATGCGCATACGGCGTCAGGCGAAGAGAGAGAGCTGGGTGAGGTTCCTCTCAGGTATCAGCTCTTACACACAGGATGCGAAAGTTTGGAATGGCATAAGGAAGCTAAAATGGCAGCAAATAAATCCGTTGTCCTTGTTGAACGATCAAGTTAGAAGAGCCTTCGTTAGAAGAGCCTTAGAAGAGCAAGCAGACACCCTAGGGGAGCACTTTGAGCGTGTGTCGAGCTCAATCCATTATTTGCAATCCTTCCTTAAACATATCGAAATAGAGGAACGTAAGCCAATCATAAGAAAATGCAGACAGAATGAACCATATAGCCGACCTTTTAGTATTGCCGAGTTGAGAGCTGCCTTGAACACATGCAAAAGCTCTGCACCCGTACCTGAGACGGTCATGTATGACATGATCAGAAACTTCCACACTGACAGACAAGTCGCACTACTCGCACTGTTTAACACAATTTGGGCTGCGGGATACCTCCCATCCACATGGAAGGAAGCAATCGTAGTTCCTGTTCTGAAGCTGGAAAATGACTCTTTCTTGGCGGCAAGTTATCGTCGATAGCTCTAACAAATTGTCTGTGTAAAGTATTCGAAAAAATAATAAATGGCAGACTTATATATTTCCTTGAGCCCAACAATATGTTCGATCCTTATCAGTGTGACTTCAGGGAAGGGCGATCGAAAACCGATCATCTTGTGAGCATTGAAAGAAATATCCGCAATGCATTTATACATAAACAGTTTTTCCTATCGATATTCCTCGATATGGAGAAAGCGTATGACACGGCATGTCGTTACGGGATCTTGCGAGACCTGTCGGAAATGGGCATCCATGGAAATATGATGAACATAATTTAAAGCTATTTGTCAAATTGTATCTTCCGCATGAAAATCGGCAACGTATTATCTCGACCTTTCATACAACAAAGAGGTGTACCCCAGGGAGGAGTACTCAGTTGCAATCTCTTTATCGTTAAGATGAACACACTTCGTTCTTCACTGCCACCAGCCATTCTTTATTTCGTCTACGTAGACGATATACAGATAGGTTTGAAATCATGCACCCTTACAGTGTGTGAAAGACAGGTACAGCAGGGCTTAAACAAGGTGTCCAAGTGGGCAGACCAAAATGGATTTTAAATCAACCCCCATAAAGTTCTTGTGTTCTCCTCACAAGAAAGAGAGGTCTCGCCCCAGATCCTCGCGTAGAACTGGGCGGACAACAAATACCTGTGAACAATGAACACAAATTCCTAGGTTTAATACTTGACTCGAGGCTTACTTTCATCTCACATATAAAATGTCTGAAAGCAAAATGTCTAAAACAATGAATTGACTTAAAATCCTGTCCCACACATCATGGGGTAGCGACAGGAAGGGCTTACTGAATTTTGACAGGAGCCTAGTTCGATCACGATTAGAATATGGTGCCTTAGTATATCACTCTTCCACCCCGAGCACGCTTAAGATGTTAGACCCCGTTCACCATCTCGGTATCCGCCTGGCCACTGTTGCATTTAGAACAAGCCGTGTCGAAAGTGTTGAGTCAGATGAGTGCACATGGTCACTCCATTTTCAGAGAACATATATCAGCTTCACGTATTTTCTCAAAATTCGTTCTAATAAGGAACATCCGTGTTTCGTAACCGTTAACGACCTGACGTGTGAAACACTTTTTTCTAACAGACCCTCTATGAGACTTCCTTTCTCACTTCGTGCCAGAGAACTTAGCACGGAAATAGATGTCCCGATTCTCGAACATCGCCTAATGCCTCCAGCTAAGTTATTGCCGCCCTGAGATTGGCAGGTGATTGGCTATGAGGTATCCTTTGTAGAGGTCACAAAACACGCACCTGAGCTCGAAATCGCTATGCATTTACGTGAACTTCAATCGAAGTACTCCTGCTCAGAATTCTACACAGATGCGTCAAAATACCATGCTGGTGTATCTGCTGCTGCTGGTCCATATTTTTCTAAATGTGATGTACTGAACCCGCTAACAAGTAGCTTCACTGCAGAAGCCTATGCAGTACTGTCTGCAGTAAAAGATATAAAGAAATTAAAACTCGGCAGATCAATTGTATTCACAGTCTTTTAAAAGCCCTAAATACTTTACAAAAGCATAAAGATCCGGTTTTCATTGCACTTTACTCACTGTTATGCCATATTTATCTATTTATCACATTGACACGTAGTTATATGCTGGGTAGCTGGTCATAGAAATATCGAGGGTAATGTACTGGCTGTTAAAATGGCCACATTACTCACATCAGTAACCACTTTTCCTACGGCTGCTGTCCCTGTCCCAGATCTGAAGCCTTTCTTAAGAAAGAAACTGCGACAACACTGGCAACGCATGTGGAACGCAGAAACAAATAATAAACTGCACGTTATAAAGCCACAGTTAGGTTCTTGGCCCTCCCCAACAAAATCACGATGAACAGACGTCCTATTCTGCCGTCTGAGGATAGGGCGCACATTTGGTACCCACATATTTCTGCTTACTGGAAATGAACCTCCAACCTGTGGTCGATGTGGCGAGAGCCTGACCGTCCCCCACGTCCTCTTGGAGTGTCGGAAAGCCGAATGTGAGAGAAAGAAGCATTTTCCTCTTGCGTATCATTGTTGTGTCCCTATTCACCCGGCTATGTTTCTTGGTAAAGAGCCGTTTTTTAGCAACAAAGCAGTCCTCAATTTCTTAAATGATGGGGTGCTACATGTTATAAGCCCATTAGGTCTGCAGCAGTTCCTCTTTCCAGAGGATGCCGCTGTGACTGTTGTTTTGTATGGCACATGCCTCTAGGCCCTTGTGTCTCAAGAGCTCTAACGAGGCCTTGGTGCTCTAGTGAATTTTAGAATCTCATACATTTTTTATACTTATACATTTTTATACTCGTACCTTATACATAGCAACGAGCTATGGAAAGAAGAATGATATGTGTAACGTTAAGGGATAAAAAAAGAGCAGATTGGGTGAGGGACCAAACGTGAGTTAATGATATCTTAGTTGAAATCAACGGAAAGAAATGGGCATGGGCAGGACATGTAATGAGGAGGGAAGAAACCGATGGTCATTAAGGGTTACGTACTGGATTCCAAGGGAAGGGAAGCGTATCAGAGGGCTGCAGAAAGTTAGGTGGGCGGATGAGATTAAGAAATTTGCAGGGACAACATGGCCACAATCAGTACATGACCGGGGCAGTTGGAGGAGTATGGGAGAGGCCTTTGCCCTGCAGTGGGCGTAACCAGGCTGATGATGGTGATGATGACATTTTTTATCTGGTATCATTATTTCGCAATGCACCTTATAGCTCATAGTACACGCCTTTTGTCATTTCCATAATCTTATTACACATAAACTTTATGAACATTGGAGTGACGATATTTTAAAGGAAGCTGAAGAGTCTGTCGAATTCAATAAGACGCTCATATACGGATGCGGGAACCTCATAAACCATGTAGGTAAAATTTGGGGTGAACTAGGGTGTTTGCTTGGGCTAGTTGGTAATTCATGATCAAAAATAACGTACAGCGCAAAGGACAAGGACAGCGATAGACGACATACACAGCGCTGACTTCCAATAATATTTTATGGATGTGGCAACGCAATAAAATATTGTTGGAAGTCAGCGCTGTGTATGTCGTCTATCGCTGTCCTCGTCCCTTGCGCTGTACGTTATTTTTGATCAAAATTCGGGTTTTTTTTTCAATTAGAAGCGACGTAATCGTCGGTTGAAATTGCGCTGTAGCTCCGCCCCCTGTTGAGTGAGCGAGCGGAGCGGAGACCGGAAACCGCGGTGTTGTGACGTCAACTCTAGTGTTTCGTTCCTTCGCAGCGTCCGCGACTGTGCCTGACCGCGCTTGTTTCTGCGTGCGTGCCATCGTAATCTGCTTCGATCGACCCTGCATTCCTTTGTTGGTGCGTCTGCGTGTATGTAGAGTGGTAGTCAACGTGCGTGGTAGTCAACGTGAGTGGTAATCAACGTGAGTGGTAGTCAACGTGAGTGGTAGTCAACAGATGAAGGTCACTACACGTACTGCATGAACCGGGAAGCTTTCCACGCGTTTAAACCGTCTTTGTAGATCGCCGACAGCTTTGAACAGCGCACAAATGCCGACGATCGCATCCCCGCTTACGTTCCACGAGGAGGCATGCACGAACACAATACTACAGTTGTTTGACCGGAAACGAGCTCACTAGATCGGCGAAAGAAGATCGGCGAGATCACTAGATCACTTTGCAAAAAACATACTCACCAAAGAGCATTTCCAGCACGAGGAGATCCCGAGACTTTGCTTTCGTTCGCGTCGAAAGCACTGCTCGCACCAGCATCGTTTGCTTCTTCGAGAGGCCGGCTCTTCGCAATCGGCTCGTACATGTAGGGAGTAACGCCGAACTCTTCAGAAAAACACAGTCTCTCTAAATTTTCCATTACCATCTCAGAAAAACAGCACCAAACTACCTGGCACCGCGCTTCATGTGTAGCGGCAGCGGTCGGTTACTAGAGTTGACGTCACGCGGCGCACCGACCAATCACAGGCGGAAACGAGACGCGCGAGTTGGGCGTGTCCGCTGCTGCACTTTTCGTCGAAATAAAATATATTTGCGCTTTCTTTCGCTCAATTTCGATACGATTTTCGAATTCGGAGGGTTGAAAACCATTATGTACAGATGTTCACTCATTTTTCCTGGAAAGCCTTTCAGCTTCCCTTTAAAGCCCCTTTAAAGCTACGTCACACCAACTACATACAAGCCATAACTTCACTGCAAACTCATCAACACTGGCTTGGCGCTCTTTGGCCATACATCGCCCTTGCGCCAATAAACACCACACATTCAATTCAATTCAGTAAATTTAAAGCCACTAAAGCCGGTGGGGAGCACAATGAAATATTTAGAAATGCGCGTTGTTCTTCAGTTAGATCGCGTCCGTGTCGTTAGACGAACTTGAAAAGAAAGCGACGTTCGGCTCGGAGGAGGACAAAAGACAGGGGGCAATTATGTCCCCCCTCGTTTAGTTGTGTTCGAGGTGCAGCCTGTATGACACGGGAGAGCGCGGTGGTCAGCGACGCAAAGTTTTCGCACAAGGCCGTGCATTAGTAATAAAAGGACGTCTTGTTGGGCGAGTTGGTCATAATACATCTTGGGTACCAGGTGCGAACACACAGAAACAAGAAAGGAGACGGGATGTGCTCTGTCCCGTCTCCTTTCTTGTTTCTGTGTGAGTTCGCGCCGAGTACCAAAGGACAAGTGCATTAGTTGTGCAATGCGAAAAAGGCAGGTGGACAGTAAAAGGCAGGTGGACAGGTGAACAGTATCAGGGCTCTGCAGCTAGAGAAATGGACGAAGTGCCCCATGTATTCTCTACTTGACGAGTTTGAAAAGAGCTATCAGACAACAGCCGCCTCGAGCACTGCTTAAGGAGATGGTTTAGCGCACTCATAAATCTTTCAAACTTTGTTTCTTGATATGTGGTTCTTTTTTTCGAGCAGATCGGTTTAATTTTTTTGGTAACATACACTTGCACCGCCAAGTCTAGGTTATTAGTTCGAACCGTGTAGTTGTGCTTAAGTGTCAGTTCAATTTTCAAAAGTGGTCGCGAGATTTTTTTTAAGAAAGACGCATAATTTGCAGAGCCTTTGTTAACCTAACAATTTAGAAAATGTTTGTACGATTCCTTCAAGGTGTGTCTCGCTGGGACACAGAGAAGCAACGCGTTGGTGCGTGTCTCGCGTGTGTATTCATCAGGCGGCAGCGTTTTATATCGCCTAGAGCGCGCGTGAAAGTGTTTAGAAATGAGCTCGAATCTTTGTGCAATTTCAAACGCCTAGTTTAAGCAAGAATTCTTTTGTTTATTCAATAGCTCGGGTCCTTTAGGACAAGAGAAAGAAAATGTTACTGCGTAAATCGCAGGAAAGTGGAAGAATTAAGGAGCTTGTTCGGAAATGTGGGTCGTTTTGAGGGAAGGCTTGGTCTTCCGGGCCTCTACCTGTCTCGCCAGACTTCTGCAGAGAATGCATTGTGGTCCAGGTGTCGTCCTTGCCCAGCTGAATAAACGCGGAGAAAACATACTCTGCTATACTTCAGTAGAAAACTGACACCGCGAGAAAAATCGTTTAGCACCTCGGATAAAGAGTGCCTGTGTATAGTTTTGGCCATTCATTAGCTCGGATGCTACATTCAAGGCACTAAATTCACGGTCGACAGTGACCATTGACTTCTTGCATGAGTGAAACAAATATCAGGAAAAAACGGGAGACTGCTGAGATGGAGTCTCATATTGCAGGAGTACAACTTTGAGGTGCAGTGTAAGAACGGGAGCCAGAATAAGAATGCAGACGGTCTGAGCCAGGGATTTTAAGCAACGAACTCAGAATAAATTTTTTAGAAATGTGTTTTGTACGTATCGCTTGAGCGATGTTATTGAGTTAGGCAATCTATTTCTGTATTGTCGAAAGCGCGCCACGAGTAGAAAGGAGAGAGAACGAAAGAAGGGGTGGAACACTGTAAGGCCATACGGGGATCATAGCGTCCGGTAGGTGTATCGCTCGGGAACGCCGACGAGTGTGTGTGTGTGTGCGCGCGCGTGTGTGTGTGTGTGTGTGTGTGTGTTTGTGTGTGTGTGTGTGTGTGTGTGTGTGTGTGTGTGTGTGTGTGTGTGTGTGTGTGTGTGTGTGTATTACCAGGGAGGTAGACAAGAAGAAGCGAGGGCTGGGCCTTCGAGTCGCCGTGGGACATCATTCAACACTCCTAGAACGATCCCTGAGGGCACGGCTGAACGTCGACGCTTCAGGCAACCTGACATCTGGTCACCCTGAGGTCAAATCTCTTGGCGGCTGAGGCGTTTGTTGCGTCTCTACACCACAAACGCGTTAATTATACGTTTGCCGCGAGACAAATACCCACCCATCCCTCAGTGCCTATCCAGACGTCAACGCAGCGTGGACACCGACTGTAGACGGGTCCGCAAAAGGCCACTACCGTCCCCGTCCCCCGACTACCTGACCGCCTGAACAAATCATGAGGAGGGGGTTAACATCAAATGCTACAGAACAACGACGGTGAAATTGGATTCGGAGGTTGCTATCCTGGCGCATATTCCATACCAGCGGGCTTCGTAGGCGTGGTATCGCAACGGATTCAATGGATTCGACGATTGTGATTGGAGTGGGACGCAGGGTCCTGATGTGAACTCGGATGTTTACTTGCTCCTGCATGGAGTGGGCTACCGCAACTGGAGCCGTGTAACTAATCCACTAAACCATTTTCCTTTCGTTCCTACTACTCGACGTACTCGTGGATGGGTTTGGTGGATTCCTTGCTCAAGAGCCACCCCAAGCCGCAACAACGGCCATATTGATGAGTTCCCCCACATCAAATTCTAAAACACTATTGAGAAACATCACCAAAACCCGCCGTGGTTGCTTAGGGGCCATAGCCCTGGGCTGCTAAGGACGAGGCCGCGGGATTGACTCCCGGCCAAAGTGACCGCATTTAGATGGAAGCCATATGCGGAAACACCCTTGTACTTAGATTTAGGTGCACGTTAAAGAACCTCAGGTGGTTCAAATTCCCGGAGTCCTGCCTCATAATATTATTTGGGTATTGGCACGTAAAACCTTTCATTTTATACCATCACCAGAGCTAGAGATATCACGCATTTGTTTTCCGCCATTTCAAGAGCGTGCAACAATCCGTGCATACTGTGTTAGCGGTTCACGTATGCTGAGCACGTGCTTCGCGCAATGAAACTGGAGCAAGCGCTCTAAGTGCAGTAGGTGAGGATTGGTTCGCTATCAGAATACTGTGAGTTATTTCTTGCTTTCGTTCGCTAAGATTTTTAGAACTACGAATATAAATGAAATACGTGGATGGCTCCGTGCTTCGCCCCGCTACAGACAACAAAGCAACATGGGTGAGCGTGCCGCTGAACCGCTACTCGATGCCCATTCTTCGGCCTCTAAGATTTTGTGATGACAAGCGTACTACCCCGGACAACCTGTTTGCACCTTAGCAAGGTCGCAACCATTTCGCTAGACGATAATTTCGGAATAACTCCTCACACCGCCGAAACAACAAGCGGACGCAGTGACTCTTTCGCGGTGGCAGGCAGTAAAAGCACGCCATGCAGTCAAATCCGAAGGGAATTGAGGAGCAAAGCGCGCGCAAGGTGCATGGTGTCGCTGCTATGAACAATCAAGATTTTCTTCGGGGAAACTGTACATTTTTCTTCCATGGCATCGCTACAGAGGCGTATTTCTCATTGCCTCTGGAAGAAGCGACCAAGTTGTAGAGGCAAAAATGTTATGTAGGCCCAAATGACAATTAAGTAATGACACTCAAGTCGAGTATAAATAAACTGCATTGGTCGCCCACCCAAAATGTGCATTGTGTGCACTGAACATCTATTTGTGCATCATATATAGTATTTCTATGTATAAGAATGAATAAATTAAGAAAATCAAGAACATGAAGAAAGGATAAGCATTTCGTTCTTTTATTCGTTCAGTCTCCGCCACCCTTTGCAAGGCTTAGAAAGGTTTTTCCAGGAAGGATCATGCCGTAGCAGAAGAGCTTCAACCCATAAGCCTCATCATCTGCATCCTGGCCATTGGGTCTCCCATCATGGGGGGCATCATACCTGCCATTCCAGCCATTCCAGGCATCATGCCCATGCCAGGCATCATCCCCATGCCAGGCGCGAGCATCTGAGATTGCACCTGGCAGCACAGGCTCGCCAGAAGTATGAGCACTGAAAACAGCAGGAGTGCGATGCTCTTCACTGATGAAACCATGGTTCTCCGCCTGTCTGCACAAACAGCGGCAAAAGTTTCAGATTGGGATGGTTCATCTATGGGCATGTTTATTTTAAGGTAACACAAGAAAGCGGGCAAAATCACGCGACCAGCAGCTTGGTGAGACAGGAAAACTAGAGAAAAAAAGGAACAGGAAAAGTTGTTAAAATTTGGCACCGAAACCCGACGACTCACCTTAGTATAGAAAAAGAGTAACAGTACGTTTCAGAAGTACCATTTTGATCTTAATTTAAGTGTCGTCATGAAAGAGTATCGCCATAAAATGTAAACGGCGTTGTATCTAAGGTCAGATCCATCCAAGCAGGCGTGCTTCAGGGCAGCATACTGGCGTATAAGAGCTGACATTAGGGTGAGTTTGTGAGATTGCATCATCGTTCTGTGTGGCGTTCCTTTTCACCGTCCCAGCGTTTTTTTTTTTTCAGCTTCAACTATGGAGTATACTAGGTCCATTACTTTTTAAACCGTATATAACTGATACAGATGTGAAGGCATCGAGTGACCCAATGAGCGAAAAAGCCGGCGTCCGTAGCTGCGAAACGATGCCTCAATTTCCATTGGCTGCGACGTCACGTCACGAGCGCGCCTCGACGAAACAGGGCGGGCGAATGGCATCACCTGCTTCCGCAGTAGCCTGCCAGGTGATGCGTGGAAGGGAGCATCGCCGCAGTGCGACTAAAGTGACTCAATCATTTATAGAGGGGCCTTAAATGCGACTGCACGAGCACGCGTCGATGGAGCAGATACGACGCCGCGGGGCAAGACGCGTTGTCGGCGAGGCAAGTCGCGTGACGCGCGCGTTCCGCCGTCTCTGTCTTCAAAGCCGGCGCACGGGTGTAGTACCTTGCTGTCTCGCTGCCGCTAGGCTTGGCTTCACCAAAGCATTTGGTTCCCTAGACCACAGCATTCTTTTGCACAAACTAGAATCAAATGGCATTCCTGGTAATTGCTTATCCTTACTTAAATCTTGCCTTCAATATAGGTTCCAGAGTGTCACATTGACTATTCATGATTAGACCAAACGAACGAAAAATAATAATTTTTGATTCGACGCCTTTTTCGGCATAATACCCTTCCATTGATCAACCGTTTACGTGCTGCGCCCGTGTCGCCTGTCTATCACGGGACGTCACAAAACCGCGAAATCTCATACCATCATAGTAAGGTGAACGCGGTAATGACCCACCAGTGTGCCGGCCAAAACTGAATTTTTTTCTGAATAGCTGGCAGCTGCCCCCTTCCGAAAAGAATAGAAGATGGCTGCCGACCGACTGCAGTGGCACTAGCTACAAAGACGGCCGCGGGGAATGGATTTATTTATTCCGAACGAGCATTTTTTCCGAGGCACCATAACGTTTTCGAGCCGTTTTGGTACGTATGTGACCTGACTTTGCAAACTCTTCTTTGTTTAGGGTCCATCCTGGTGCCATTTTTAAGGTTCTGTTGCACGCCGCTGCGACTTTCGACCACTCACAGCAAGTAAGGGCAAGGGGATCAATCACAATCTCCGACAAAACTCTCTTCAGCCAGTTACCCACCTTTATTGTTCCGGCTCGGCCTCATCGAATCCCTCTCCACTGAGGGTGCTATTCGCCTTTTGTAAGTCAATTTGATAAGGGCTTCTGCTCAATGTAGGCGATGCTATTCGGTTTGGAAGCAAAAAAAAAGTGCCCCCCCATAGACAAACAGCGTGTTTGTTTGATTGGGCTTTTCACAAAGCGCTGTGCGTTGCTGCTTGTTGCTTGTGTTGGTGGTTGTTGGTGGTTCAGTAAATTTGAAATCGGTAGATTGGAATCAATCAGATTGGAATAAATTTGCATTATAGGGTCCCTGGGGCGCTATAACGTAAAACTATTCCCAAGTTTTCTATTCCAATTCTGCAATCAGCCCTACGTGATTGGTTAAAAGCTTTTTTGCACCACCGCCACTTAGGGTGGCTGTCACGGGACGTCACGAAAACTGCGATAGCTCCCCATCGGATATGACGTGTACACACTGACTATGTATGATTTGACCGAAGAAAAGCAAAATAGTTATTTCTGATTTGACGCCTTTTCGCCATTAGCCCTCAGCTATTGGTCCAACGCTTTCGGGCTGCACCCACTTCACCTGCCTGTCCCGCGACGTCACAAAACCACAAAAACTCTCCGCGTCAAAGTGACGTGTACGCGTTAAACACCATATATATGTCGAAAAAAACTGAGTTCTTTTTATGAATAGCCTTGGGCTGCCCCGTTCCGAAAAGAATAAAAGATAGCTGCCACCGATCGCCCAGGCACAGGTTACTCGCACCTACCGGAAAGCATGTGTTTATTTGCTTATACCGAAACTTTTTGCGTGGCCGCGTAACGTATTCGGGCACTTTCGGCTCGTTTACGACGTCGTTTTGCAAATCACGGTGGCATGCAACTGAAGCTTAAGAATGACGCTAAAATAGATCCTCAGCAAAGAACCTTTACCTGAGGATGCATTTTAGCGTCATTCTTAAGCTTCCGTTACATGGCGCCGTGATTTTCAACCAGCCACCACGAGTTAAATAAGGGAAAGCGGACCAATCGCAGACGCCGGCACTACCCCCTTTATCCGGTTATCGATATTAAGTGCAGTGGCTCAGCCCCATCGAATCCCTCTCCACTTGAGCGTGCTCCTCGCCTCTTGTCAGCCAATTAGATAAGACAAGCCGCTCAGCCTAGGCAATGTTATTCGTTTTTGAAGCAAACAAAAGTGACCTCCTATGAACGAGGAGAGCGTTTGATTGGTCTGTTCAGACAACCGTGCGGATGACCGCCCAATGCTTGCGTCGGCGGTTACGCAAATTTGACGTCAGGAGATTGAAGTAAAAACATTTTGGAATAGTTTTATTTCATAGGGCCCCTTGTTTCCACAATTTTCCCGATGTATGCAATCGTCGGGCCCTCGTTGATGCCTTTCAGGTCCTGGCTGAAGTTTGTAAGCATCACTTCCGTTTCTAGTGCCTGCTGTCGAGCGATGCCTCTTGCGACGCAAATTTCTGGACCGAGCAGTATACGTTGGTAGGTCTCGGTGACGCCTATTGTGTCTGCGGGTGTTTCGGCGCCGCCGGAAATGACAATGCTCGAGCGAGGCGGGATGCTGACTTGGTTTTCAAGTACTCTCAAGGCACGCTGACTGAAAGTCCTCTCCGGTGGTATGGCTAGCCCTGTGGACAGCGTTCTCGGCTTCGGCTTTAGGTCAATAGCTGCACTGCGTTGATTAAGAAGTCCGTTCTTATAGTGGGCGCGGCGCATACATGGCAAATCCTCCTAGTCCCAAGTCGCGGTATGGGCACCGGCGGTAGACGTGACTGGCTTCTCCGCAGTGACAGCAGAGCAGGCGGTAGTCTGGAGCGTGCCATACGTCAGCGTTCGTGGGGTAGTTGCGCTGGGCGACGGACGGGTGTGCTGGTGGCGGTTGACGACGGAATTGCGGCGTTACGGGGCCCTGGTGTGGACACGGAGGTTTACTTGGACTGCTGGCGTCTGCACCGTAGGTCATTGCTTCCTGCTGGGGCTTCGCCGACTCCGGCTGCACTTCAGGAACACCGATTGCTGGATCTCCACTTGGACGATTTCAGCAATAGAGGCTATTCGAGGTTGAATCCTGCGCAGCTTTTTTTACGTACGGTGGCTCTCATGGTCTCTCGGATCTCAGCGGAGCCTAGAGCTTGGATTTCGCTGTTCGGCGAAAGCACTTGACAGTTGTATTGTTCGTTGCGCATCTACGGTGCCTTTTTGATGGCAGTACCATCCGAATAAATCAAATCAAATCAAATCAAGAAGTCTTTATTGAGTAACACAAACAAAATGTATACACAGATATTTGGACCGATAGCCAATGAGGCTAGTAAGCGGTCCAATACAAAATAACATATAGGACAGCAATCACAAACACATTGAAGAAAAACTAACTTTGTAGCCTTGCTTCCATTCCCAAAAAATGTTTCTTGCATGTCAGTTTGAAATTCCTAGCTTGCTTTACTTTAATTGGCAACGAGTTCCAAATTTTCGCTCCTGTAAATTCGATTCGTCTTTCTCCGTACGCATTATGGCAAATAGGAAGGTTAAAATTGCCATTGCTGGCTTGTCTAGTGTTGCGGACGGGAATACTGAATGCACCAAGAGGTAAGGGGTAGTTGGTATTTATAATATTATTAACCATAAGAGCTATTTTGTAATCGCGTAAGGTTGTGAATGACATGATTTGCATTGCGTCAAAAATGTTATTGTTAGAACTATTCGAAGAAGGTAATCCCATGGTTTTTAAGGCACGTTTTTGTAGTCTTAGCAATGGTGTTAAATACGTTTTGTATGTGATTCCCCATGATTCACTGCAATAACTGAGATGACTGTGACATAATGAAAAATACAGTGATCTAAGAATAGCAGGTGGAAAGTGCCGCCGTGCCTTAGACAAGGTAAAACAACCGTACGCAACCTTTTTACACACACTGTGCACCTGTTCCTTCCAAGACAAGTGGCAGTCGAACATGACCCCTAAATATTTAAAAGAAGACACACTATCAAGAACATTCTTGTCAACACATATAGAAAAATCACTTAATTCAATACACTTTTGTTTTGAACGAAAAATAACATATTTAGTTTTTTCAGTGTTTAAAGTTAGATGATTATTACGAAACCAGGTCGAGATACGTTGGAGTTCATTGTTAATAGGATTTTCTATTGATTCAAGTGAGTTGCCAGTAAAGATATGTGCAGTGTCATCCGCATACATCAAAATTTGAGAACACTGTATTGCATTGGGGAGGTCATTAATAAAGAGCGAAAATAAAAGCGGTCCCAGAACTGACCCCTGGGGTACACCACACGTAACAGTTTGGTATGCAGACTTGAACTGTTTGAGGACAACTTGCTGCTGTCGTGAAGAAAGATAACTTTTAAAGAATTCAAGGGCCCCGCTACGCACACCATATGCTTCCAGTTTCATTAAAAGAATGGAGTGTGAAACTGTGTCGAAAGCTTTTTTGATGTCTATAAATACGCTTACAGCAACATTATGGTTATGAAGAGCAGATAGGATAAGCTGTGATAGAGTAACTACAGCCGTGGACGTGGACCTGCTAGCAACAAATCCGTGTTGCTGAGGACAAATAATGTGATTAACATCAAGAAAGGTTTTCAGTTGCAAAGCAATTAATTTTTCAAAAATGGTATTGACGACACTCAGTACAGATATTGGCCTGTAACTAGACGGGTTGTTAGGGTCACCAGTTTTAAATATCGGAACAACTTTTGCAACTTTTAAAGTATCGGGGTATAAGCTAGAGTGTATCGCATGATTGAATATTCTGCACAAAGGAACACAAAACAAATCAATGTTGTCCTTGATTACCTTAGCCATTATGCCGTCTGGCCCGGCCGCTTTATTCGTGGGCATGTTCGC
Organism: Dermacentor albipictus; assembly: GCF_038994185.2. Taxonomy (NCBI): domain Eukaryota; kingdom Metazoa; phylum Arthropoda; class Arachnida; order Ixodida; family Ixodidae; genus Dermacentor; species Dermacentor albipictus. Next base: position 3,396,990 of record NW_027225570.1, on the reverse strand, counting down.
CACAACACTTGCAACTTCATCGCTAGTAATGTTCGAGAAACTGAATTCATTATTAATACATCGAGGTATGTCGGATGTCACTGAAGCTAAGGGAGTAGGTTGCGCACTGTTCTGACCGTATGTTGTGAAGAACTGATTAAACTGGTCTGCAGTCTCTATTGACAAGTTGACAGGAACAATCTGTTTTCTTTTAGCTGTTCCCGTAACTTCTCCTACAATCTTCCATACTTGCTTTGTGTCATTTCCTTGACGATTAACCAAATTAGTATAGTACAATTTCTTTGATTTTCTCATCAGCGCCACGGATTTGTTTCTGTAATACTTAAACTGTTTCAAGTAATAAGCATTTGTTCTGTTGTTTTTGAGCTTATTATAGTACGAATCCTTCTTTTTCAATACTGTGAGTATTTCCTCAGTAATCCAAGGACATATGGCATGTTTGTAGTTGCGCCGAGAAAACTTCAGTGTTGACTTAGTAATTGCATCGGAAACAGCAGATACGAAGTTAGCAAATTCTGTGTGAACGTCACTGTGACACAGATTTTCGAAATGAATAGATTCGAGCAAACGCCTGATATGCGCGTAGTCCACCCGTGAAAATACATTGGTATGGGTAGGGCAAATACAATCGATACCCGACCGTGGCAGAAACAGAAAAGTTGAACAGTGATCAGCAATGTTTTGGTTACAAACACCAGCGCAGGCATCCATATCACGGTTACATAAGATGTGATCAATAATTGTTGCAGACTGATGTGTAATTCTAGTGGGCACATTGATAACATTCTTGAGGTTGAACGATTCCAGTAAGAAAATATAATCTGGACAGTCATCCTTTGATAAGTCGATATTGAAATCACCAACTATTGCTAACTGATTATTAAAAGACATCAGAGGAACCAGAATGGACTCCATATCAGATATGAACTGACTTGTGCACGTGTTTGGCGGACGATATACCACGCCTATTACGACGTCTGTCTTAAGGCGAATAAAAAGTGCTTCTGTGGTATTAGAGCTCAGAGAGGAATCCGAGAGCTGTTGATAATCTATGCCGTTTTTTATAAAAAGAGCAACGCCACCCCCTCGTGCGGTGCTATCTCTAGGTAAAGATAGCGTTGTGTAACCCGGTATGTACGGTATTTCTCCTTTCTTAAGCCAGGTTTCAGTTACAGCGATAAGATCATACTGGAAAGAATGTTGCGATAAATGTACAGTGAGTTGGTCTAAATAAGACTCCGCGACGGTCTGTGATGGGTCCCGAATTAGTCCGACGAAATGGTCTTGCTTTATTCGCGCATGAGGAAACGAACTTTTTTCTGTTTCGTAAATATTCTGGGATGCGTGACGGAACAAACGGATAATTTCTTCGTGTAGATTGCAACGTTTTCATTCAAGAGCTGCATTTGGGTTTCTAGCGGAGCTTCTGCTCTTTCCTTTCGCAGGACGCTTGTGCAGGTCTGCAGAAAGCCGTTACGGACAAGTCCCATCTCGTGAGGGCCGACTCCCGGTTCTCAAGCCACGTCCTGGCGGTGTCTTTAAAGGCAAAGTAGACATGACGGAGCTTGTCGGTGGAGTTCCGATTGTTGAAAGCAGCTACACTTTCGGATGTTTCCAGCCAGTATTCCGGTTCTTCAAACAATGATCCGCTTAAGGTCTGTGGCTCCCTAGGCTGTTGCAGAACGATGAGGTATGTTGGGGCTGCCATTGGGGTTGTTGTCTTGGCCACACTCTTTTTGGTAGTCTCAGGTAGAAGTCTGTACACGGGGGGCAGCCGTTGCAGCCTGCGGCGTGCTCGGTGGTCTGTGAGGACGTTGTTGCCATGTTCACGGTCCTGGCTTGGATCACGGCTTGTCGGGGGCGTCCGGTATATGAACGCAATGCACATCCATCAGTTGTTACGTGGTAGTGACGATCAAGAACACAGAAGAAAAGTGAATGGCGAAGCTAATTCTTTAATGCCCGAACTGCACCCATAAAAACAGGGAACTCTCAAAGCACGACGATAGCGGCTAAGAAAGTTGGCAATCATTGAAAATCTGACCCGTCAGTCAAGCGTGTCAGCTTTTATAGATGTGTCGACGAAGTTTCTAGAGTAATGACCGGGGCCTGCGCGTCTTTCATAAAGTACTATACAATTAGCTGTCAACTGACAATGGATAGAACCACCGATAACTTTTCTATAAGTTACAATCATGCAGGGGCGTCATGCACTAAGCGATAACTTTATTTATTGGAAAGATTTAGAGCGCTATAAACACACAGGCCTCAGAAAAAGAAACACACACCACACGCGCTCACTCACAACTTATGTTTATTGCACACATGGAAAAACACATATATAGAAGATGGACGCATCGCTCATGTCAAAATGAAGTACAGAACAAGCATACATCTACGGCAAGTGTTAACAACGAATACTGAAATTGAATACTTTGGCATGCCGTAATTAGAATGGTTGGCTTACACACAGTGCGGCGTTCTTGGGGATATTGTCCCGAGTATATAAGGCGTACATAAACAGCAGCTGAGAATCGCGAGAAACAGTTGTCACTTCGTCGTCTTCACGGTCGATAACATTGTCCGGTTGTCCCACCGTTACAATATGATAGGCTTTCGAGATTTCTCTTGTGATTTGGTTAAGGGGACGGAACAAAATGACCAAGTTTTCGAAGATGGGTTTACACGGGCACAATTTAAAATGTGAGGCAAGATGAGAGGATGACGCACCGTTTAATAACTTTCTCTTTGCTCTCTGAGGCGTACGTTGAAACGTCGCCTCCCGCTGTGGCCAATCGCTGTAGCCAAACACTGTGGCCAATGTACACATATGACCACAGCTTAGGAGAATTTCGCATAGCGCTCTTGAGTCACAACATCGACAAAACGACTAATGTGTTTCTGCACGCATGTTCTATTACCCAATGACGTGGCTTATGCTCTTCTGTCAAGAATCGAGCAAATGCGACTAAGCCTGTGTGGTGCAGAAAATGCCACCCGAACGCCATAGAGCGTTGCCACATTTTTTACGCCATGTGAAGTTTTAATTACGTAGAGAATAACTGCGAATTTTTCGTACAACGTTATCACACCGATTATATGCCATGATATGGCTGAGCAAAATAAAAATAGTTATTTCAGATACTATGCCTTTTTGCCAATTAGCCTCCGCCACTGGCGAAACATTATCGGAATGCACCCACTTCGCCTGTCTGTAAAGCGATGTCGCAAAACCACGAACACTCACCACGTGAATGTGACGCGCATGCAAAAAAAAGCATAAAAAGGCTAAACAAAACGGCTTGTTCATTTTTTTTTAATTAGGCGGAGAGTGTGGAGTTGGCTGCCCAAGTCGACAATAAGAGATGGCTGCCCACCGGTCAATCTAGCACTGGTTACTGGGAACTGCCAGGAAGAATGGATTTCTCTGCGCATATTCAGAATTTTTACATGAAATAATGACGTCGCCAAGCCCTTTCCGAACGTACACGAGCATTGCTCAGCTACCTCGTCGCTGAGAGTCCGTGTTGACAACATTTTTATTGTTTCTTTTCACGCCACCATGATTTTCAACGGGCCACTGGCAATTAAGCAAGGGCCAGCAGACCAATTCCAGACGGTGACTCCTCATCCGGTTGCCAGGGAAAACCTATCGAACCGCTCTGCATTACTACGCACTTATCGCTTCTTGTCAGACAATTAGATAAGAAAAACTTGCCCAGGAGACAACAGTATTTGCGTTCGAAGCAAATAATAGTGGCCTCCTATAAACAAGGCAAGGGTTATATTGTTCTGTTAAAACAACGCTTGCTGTCGCAGTTACGTCATTTTGACATCACAATATCGGAAAAAAATTAAAATGGAATAACAGAACAAAAACTTTATGAGCGCAACCACACGAGGACGGTGACAGAAAATGGCAGACACGAACGCTACCTTGCAAGAATTTGCAAGTTAGCAATTTCCAATTATGTCACCGGTCTTCTCCTACCGCCCTCGTCTGGTTGTGCGCCTAACATGGTTGTCAGGTCTTACCAACACGCCCGAGCAGTCACACTAGTCGACCAAATAGAATAATTTCACGTCTTATGGTCTATGGTTTCCTGCTGGAGAAGGAACGCTATTCTCCCCGGCTTTTCCTTCTATTTGAAAATCAACCCAGTCTGTGGTCTCTTACGGAAATTGGTTAGTATTTGCAAGTTCAATTTGTCCTAATATAATCTACAATATTGCCAAGTCATGTTTTATTGACAAAAACGCGACTTTGCAATGCTCATAAAAAATACGATAAAAATGAACCCAGGCAAAGCTGCCTGTATTCCCTTGACATTGGTTTCTTAGACATTTTCTTCTTGACTAGTGTATAATGGGTGAGCAAGTAGGGAATGAATTAGCTCTAGAAATATGCGCAATATTGAACTTCATCATCATCCGCCTATCTTATGTTCACTGCAAGACCGAGGTCCCTCCATGCGAACTCTAATTACCCCTGTCCTGCACTAACTGATTTCACCTAGCACCTGCTAATTTCTTAATTTCAACACCACACCTGGTCTTCTGCCGTCACCGACAGCACTTGCCTTCCCATGGCACCCATTCTGTAAACCTAGTAGTCCACCGGCTATCTAACCCACGCATTCCATGACGTGTCCAGCTCCATTTTTTTTCTCTTAATGTTAATTAGAATATCGGCTATTACCCTTTGCTCTCTGATCCACACCGCGGGCTTCCTGTCTCTTAACGTTATGCCTAACATTCTTCGTTCCATCGCTCTTTGCGCGGTCCTTAACTTGTTTTCGAGCTTCTTTGTCAATCTTCATGTTTCTGCCCCATATGTTATGTTTCTGCCCCATTGCATTGATTGCACACCTTTCTCTTCAATGATAACGGTTGGCTTCCAGTCCCGATATGACAATGTCTGCCGTATGTGCTCGAACCCATTTATATTCTTCAGTAAATTTTGTTCTCATGATCAGGGTCCCCTGTGAGTACCTCACCTAGGTAAACGTACTCCTGCACAGACTCTAGAGGATGACTGGCGTTCCTGGACTTTTGATCCCGCGCCCGGCTATTGATCATTATCTTTAAGCAATCGGCAACTGCGGTATGAATTATAGGCACACTTGAGGAGAGATGTTGGTAGAATTCGCGGAAAGGAATAAGTCGCGAATGATTGACACCTTCTTCAGGAAGCGTTGGAACAAAAAGTGGACCTGGAAAAGCCCTAATGGTGAAACAAGAAATGAAATTGATTTCATGCTTTTTGACGATCCCAGCATAGTGCAGGATGTGGACGGGAATGGTAGGGCAAAGTGAGTAATTGACCTAGTAGAGTGAGTAATTGACCTGTGAGAAAATGACCTAGGTAAGCGACCTCCTTCACAGAATCTAACAGCTGACTGGCGATCCTGAACTCTTGCTCCCTTGCACGGCTATTGATCATTATCGTTGTCTTCTCCATATAATTCTTTATTCCCAATGTTACACTCTCTCTGTTAGCTTCCTGAATCATTTGTTGTAACTCGTCCTCAGTGTTGCTCAACAGGACAATGTCATATGATAATCTAAAGTTGCTGAGATATTCGCCGTTGATCCTTACTCCTAAGCCTTCCCAGTTTAGTAGCTTGAATACTTCTTCCAAGCACGCAGTGGCTAGCATTGGAGCAATTGGGTTTCTTTCTCTCACCTCTTTTTTTATAGGGATCTTCCTACTTTTCTTGTATAGAATTAAGGTTGCTGTGGAATCTGTGTAGATATGTTATAAAATATTTACTCAAAGGGACACTAAAGCGAAACAATAAAGCAATTTAGACTAATGAAGCACTGTATGAGAACCCTGCAGGAAGTCATTTAAAAAAACTGTTTGATTATTAGATGAGAAAATGAAGGTCCAAGTATCAATATTTGAATTTCGCGCTGGAACCCCAGCGCCGGTACGTCAGCGTGACGTCAGTGATTCCAAAGTATGTTTAGGCATTTGGACCTCGTTGGTTGGATAAAGGTTCCCGAAACTTGCCATGTTTAATATTTGGTTCCTTTAGAACGCAATGTACTCAATCTGTACCACTATATAAACTTAGTAGGCCCTAGAAGATGCCATCAAAATCCAAGACGTCACAGCCCCCAGGTGTGGAAACTTAGGTAGGCGTCGCCACCCGTATTTCGTTCTTGCGCTTTTTCTGGCTTACCGAACGTCTTATCGTTGTAAGAGTGGTGTTTCTGGTGTTGTAGAACGGCAATTTACTGATGCAGAAGAAACCAGTTCTCACTTTAGTGTTCCTTTAAGCGTCCTGTACTCCTTGATTACGTAAAGCCTGTATGACTCCTGGTATCACTGCTGAATGAAATACCTTTTCGTAATCTATGAACGCCATATAAAGAGGCTGATTGTACTCTGTGTATGTCTCGATTACATGATTGATGACGTTGATGCGATTCTTTGTAGAGTAACGTTTCCTGAAACCAGGTTGTTCCCTTATGTGGACAGAGTCCATTGTTGCCCTTATTCTATTAGAGATTATCTTGGTAAAGATATATTATACCTGAAATAAGCTAATGTGCCTATGATTTTTTTTATTACTGAAGTCTCTGCTTTTGTGGATTGGCATAATGTTTGCATTCTTCCAGTTCTCTGGGACCCTTGAAGTTGACAGACAATTCGTAGAAAGGGCCCCCAGTTCTTCAAGCATTATGTCTCCACTATCTTTGATTAAATCGACTGTCGTTCCGTCTTCTTCTGCCATTTTTCCGCGTTTTATATTTTGCAAAGCCCTTCTAACTTCATCGCTAGTTATGAAAGGAGCCTCTGTAACCTGTTTATTACTACTTCGAATGGAGGCTTCGTGGCTGCTCTCGGTACCGTACAGGTCAGTACAGAATTCTTCCACTGCTTTTACTATACTGAGACGTGTACTTGTTTGCCTTTTCCGGCTGACCGCTTGTCCCCGTCTAACAAATGTTACCGCACAGCGCAGGACGCGCCTGCGTGTATCGGAAGTTTCTGGAATCTTATCCATGGTTCCATCCGCTGTCTGTGTCCGAACCTTGTGTAATATGATTGCGTGTATGTGCGGCACGAATAGTGTAGAACTTTGTGGAAGACACGCGTGTCCCAGCGGACTCTGTGGAACATTCGACGACTGATGTATAACAGCCCACGCTCTTGATCTGCTGATCAGATTTTCTACTATCGCCGACTGTGTTCGCCGCTATCGTTGTGCTTTAGGTGTAAGCCTGTTTTTGTAGCCTGTTTCGCGTCAATGAAAGTTAGTTTCGCCTTTCACTGTATTACTACTGTGTGCTTTACCGCAACTACCACGTGACAAAGTATTCAAGATTGCTGATAGCCGCCGTGCTTGCTCAGTTGCTATGGTGTTAGGCTGCTGAGCACGAGGTCGCGGGATCGAATCCTGGCCACGGCGGCCGCATTTCGATGGGGGCGAAATGCGAAAACACCCGTGTACTTAGATTTAGGTGCACGTTAAAGAACTCCAGGTGGTCAAAATTTCAGGAGTCCCCCACTATGGCGTGCCTCATAATCAGAAAGTGGTTTTGGCACGTAAAACCCCATATATTATTATTAAGATTGCTGATGATATTACCCTGCTTGTCTTTCAGTGCTTCCATCTTCGTTTCTCTTAATCCATATTTCCTTCTCACTGACTTCATGCTACGTCCATTTTTTACTGCTTCCTGAGTATTTCTGACATTATAATTTCGAATATCCCTGATTTGTCCCTTGTTGATCAGTTTTAACAGCTCCGCATATTCTACCTGATATCTTCGGTTGGACACTTTCATTCTGTGCAGTTTATTTATAAGATCCTTAGTTACTTGGAAGAGCTTACCTACTACTTGTCCTTGTGACTTGCCTCACACTTAAGTTGCTGCTTCTGAAGCCAGCCTAGCTACGGTTTCATTCATTAACTCTGTGTCATCTTCCTCGCTCTGTTCTTAGGCTGCGCATTTCTTTGCGAATACCAGCCTGAATTGGTCTGTTTTTACTCTTTCCGCCTCTAGGTTGGCCGCTTTCTTCTTGACCAATTTTACTCGTTCTCTCTTAACATTGAGCTAAATCCTAACCCTCACTAACCTATGATCAGTGCAGTTTAGACTACCTAACACTTCTAAATCCAGCGCTATGCTAGGATCGGCAGAAGGTATGAAATCAATTTCGTTTCTTGTTTCACCATTAGAGATTTTCCAGGTGCACTTTTTATTTCTACGCCTCCTGAAAAACTATACTTTAGTGAAATGACGGCCTAGTTGGTTATCCGGCACAATAATAATAAGGTAAAATTATAATATTAACACATAACAAAAGAGTTTTGTGCCAAGGCTACACGCAATAAAGGAGACAACGCGGTCGCTAATATTATATTTCTGATGAACGTTTTCCTTATTCACACCTTATTCCTTTCCGCAATTTCTACCAACATCTCTCCTCGAATGGTCCTAGAATCTACGCCGTCGTTGACGCTTGCTTGTTCACAAGCCTGCTTTTGCCCCACTTTTGCATTGAAGTTGTCCATTACTTAAGTATACTGAGTTTATACTTTTCTTATCGCTAATTCGACATCTTCATAAAACTGACGTATTTCATCATCATCATGATTGGAGTTTGGAGCGTATAGCTGCACTACTTTAATCTATACCTCTTACAGGGTTTTATTACAACTACTGCTTTTCTCTCATTAATGCTGTTGAGTTTGTCAATGTTGCCGGCTATATCCCTATGGATTAGGAATCCCACTCCGTATTGCTTCTTATCTGGAAATCCTCAATAGGAGTGGACGTGACCATCTGTCAGCACCATATAATCATCACCAGTTCTTGTAACCTCATTAGGGCCAATGATATCTCAAACAATGCCTGATAGTTCCTGAAGGAATCGCGCTAGGCTAGCTTCACTCGAGACAGTTCGGGTGTTAAACGTTGCCAGGGTCAGTTAGTTTTGGCATAATTTTCGCATTTAAATAAATGCAAAAATCATGCTGAATGTTCAGAAAGTTGTAGTATGTCTCAGAGAAAACAGGTTTCAGAAAAGTTGGTCGTGCGATTCTGTAGGCAGAACAAGGGATTGCTGCAGCAAGAACACTTATTATTTGTCAAAGAAGGCAAGTGACGAAAATCATGCTCTGGTACGAAAGCTTCAACGGATTGCATGAAAACTTAACAGTAATTTCTCTGTTGCTGGATAATTAATGGCCTTTGTTAACTGTTATTTGAAAGAAGCTTGCAATATCAGTTACACTTTGTCACATAAAGATTTCACAATCACGTACAGGCGGAGAAGGTCGGGGTAGATGCGTGACTGTATCGTGAATGACCAAAAAGAAATGGCAGGAACTTCAAAGGAGGCAGTCGAAATGTGATAACTTTTCGCATAGAATTTAATGTCGATGCTGTGCCAATCAGGTGCTGCTCTGCGGATGGCAGTTTTCTTGAGCGCATCTTTAAAAAAAGCTATCACAGCTTTGTTTTTCAGTTGAAATATAAAATACAAGGCCACCTACCTCTATGGCGAATGATTTAAGTGCAAATTAACTGGATGATATTCTACGGGGCTGGCACAAAACCTCCTGACACTGAGGATGACAACTGACAAACCAATCTGAAATGCAATGAGAGCTACACCCAATGTTGTTGTTCTCTCCAAATAAAGCGACACGGCACACATGCCTCTTTTCTTAACCATTTGATCACATCATTACCTTTTCGCAAATATAAATGGCGGAAATTAAACATCGTCATTACTGGTCCGCACGAGTGAAACGTCGATGTAATACTGTTACTAGATAGACTGCATGATGACTATGGTGAAAAGAGGTGATGTACAAAGGCTACCGCTTACACTGAGCACTTTTTCGATGCCGGTGATTCAACTAACGCCGCTGCAATCTCCAGCTATTCTTCATAGAATTACCCTTTTCTACAAGTGCTGGTATTTGTACGAAAATACCGATATAAAGTGAGCCTAGCTAAGTTATCCCATTAGAAACCAAAGTTTGCCAGCTAAGTTTGCAATACAGCGTTACCTCTGAAGTATACAGGAAACCATTTTCAAGTTTTTCCGAATTTTTAAAGATCGCCTGTAGCAAATAGTAATAAACGAGGAGAAAGGGCGTAAACCGAGGGGCCTGATTTTTATTAGCCATATCATAAGAAGCCAACAAACACAGACACCATGGACAACATACGCGAAAGCAGTTGTGCCTAATAAATGAAATAATGAAACGGTAAATTAATGGAAATGAAAGTGGATGAACAAACAACTTGCCGCAGGTGGGGGAACGATCCCACAACCTTCCCATTACGCGGTCAATGCTGTACCAATTGAGCTACAGCGGCGCCGTTTCCCCATCCACTTTCTTGGGTACTTATGCACTTATCGCCTGGAACACTGGGAGTGTTAGCAAGCGCCACCACTCACAAATTTGGCAGCGGATGTGGAACATCCTTTCTGCCGCTAGTGTCCCGAGAACGTGATATGCTTTTTGGGGGGTGAGGGCGACCTGTCAATAAACCCACACATGCTACCATAAGGTACCAAGGTTGCAGGATTCGAGACCCTCGTTAAATAGCAAGCGAGAAGGGGCGTTAACTGAGGGGCTCGATTTTTATTAGTCACATCATAAGAACCCAACGGTGCAACGGTGGCGTAGAGGTAGAACACCCGCCTCGCGTGCAAGAGGTCCGTGGTTCGAATCCCGGTGCCGGCAATTTTCCACCGAAATAAAAAAAAATTCGCGGGTTGATAAAATCGCACAAACAGGCCTGGAGTGTGGCCTGATCCCGGTGAACAGAACCGGTAACGCATTCCCTCACCAGAGCAGGATTGGCCACCCTGGTGCAGTACTTGGCCACAACCTCCTATATGAACACAACAATCAAACCCCGGCCCTCAGACCCCAGCAGCTGCGCAGCAACTGACCACGGCGGTGGTCAGACGTGCGACGCAGCAGAGGGTGCTAAGAATCACTGGCTCCGGACAGGCCGCCATTGGAATATGAACTTGGCAACGTTTAACGCTGGAACGTTATCTAGTGAGGCGAGTCTAGCAGTGCTATTGGAGGAATTAGAGGGCAGTAAATGGGGTATAATAGGGCTCAGTGAAGCTAGGAGGCCAAAAGAAGCATATACAGTGCTAAAAAGCTGGCACGTCCTGTGCTACCGGGGCTTAGCGGAGAGAAGAGAACTAGGAGTCGGATTCCTGATTAATAAGAATATAGCTGGTAACATACAGGAATTCTATAGCATTGACGAGAGGGTGGCAGGTCCTGTTGTGAAACTTAATAAGAGGTACAAAATGAGGATTGTACAGGTCTACGCCCCTACATCCAGTCATGATGACCAGGAAGTCGAAAGCTTCTATGAAGAAGTGGAATCGGCGATGGGTAGAGTGAAAAGTAAATACACTATACTAATAGTCGACTTTAATGCTAAGGTAGGCAAGAAGCAGGCTGGAGACAAGGCAGTGGGGGAATATGGCATAGGCACTAGGAATAGCAGGGGAGAGTTATTAGTAGAGTTTGTGGAACAGAATAATATGAGGATAATGAACACCTTCTTGCGCAAGCGGGATAGCCGAAAGTGGACGTGGAGGAGCCCGAACGGCGAGACTAGAAATCAAATAGACTTCATACTCTGCGCTAACCCTGGCATCATACAAGATGTGGACGTGCTCGGCAAGGTGCGCTGCAGTGACCACAGGATGGTAAGAACTCGAATTAGCCTAGGCCTGAGGAGGGAACAAAAGAAACTGGTACATAAGAAGCCGATTAATGAGTTAGCGGTAAGAGGGAAAATAGAGGAATTCCAGATTAAGCTACAGAACAGGTATGCATGAAAGGTTAGATGCATGAAAGCATCTAACCCTACAGCTAGAATAGAACTGGCAGAACATTCGATGTTAATCAACAAGCGTAAGACAGCTGACATAAGGAAGTATAATATGGATAGAATTGAACATGCTCTCAGGAACGGAGGAAGCCTAAAAACAGTGAAGAAGAAACTAGGCATTGACAAGAATCAGATGTATGCGTTAAGAGACAAAGCCGGCAATATAATTACTAATATGGATGAGATAGTTCAAGTGGCTGAGGAGTTCTATAGAGATTTATACAGTACCAGTGGCACCTACGACGATAATGGAAGAGAACATAGTCTAGACGAATTCGAAATCCCAAAGGTAACGCCGGAACAAGTAAGGAAAGCCTTGGGAGATATGCAAAGGGGAAAGGCAGCTGGGGAGGATCAGGTAACAGCAGATTTGTTGAAGGATGGTGGACAGGTTGTTCTAGAGAAACTGGCCACCCTGTATACGCAATGCCTCATGACTTCGAGCGTACCGGAATCTTGGAAGAACGCTAACATAATCCTAATCCATAAGAAAGGGGACGCCAAAGACTTGAAAAATTATAGACCGATCAGCTTACTTTCCGTTGCGTACAAACTATTTACTAAGCTAATCGCAAATTGAATCAGGAGCACCTTAGACTTCAGTCAAGCAAAGGACCAGGCAGGATTCCGTAAAGGCTACTCAACAATAGATCCTATTCACACTATCAATCAGGTGATAGAGAAATGTGCGGAATACAACCAACCCTTATATATAGCTTTCATTGGTTACGAGGAAGCGTTTGATTCTGTCGAAACCTCAGCAGTCATGGAGGCATTACGGAATCAGGGTGTAGACGAGCCGTGTGTAAAAATACTGAAAGATATCTATAGCGGCTCCACAGCCACGGTAGTCCTCCATAAAGCAAGCAACAAAATCCCAATAAAGAAAGGCGTCAGGCAGGGAGACACGATATCTCCAATGCTATTTACAGCGTGTTTACAGGAGGTATTCACAGACCTGGATCGGGAAGAATTGGGGATAAAAGTTAATGGAGAATACCTTAGTAACTTGCGATTCGCTGACGATATTGCGTTGCTCAGTAACTCAGGGGACCAATTGCAATGCGTGCTCACTGACCTGGAGAGGCAAAGCAGAAGAGTGGGTGTAAAAATTAATCTGCAGAAAACTAAAGTAATGTTTAACAGTCTCAGAAGAGAACAGCAATTTACAATAGGCAGCGAGGCACTGGAAGTCGTAAGGGAATACATCTACTTAGGGCAGGTAGTGACCACGGGTCCGGATCATGAGAGTGAAATAATCAGAAGAATAAGAATGGGCTGGGGTGCATTTGGCAGGCATTCTCAGATCATGAACAGCAGGTTGCCATTATCCCTCAAGAGAAAAGTATATAATAGCTGTGTCTTACCAGTACTCACCTACGGGGCAGAAACATGGAGGCTTACGAAAAGGGTTCTACTCAAATTGAGGACGACGCAACGAGCTATGGAAAGAAGAATGATAGGTGTAACGTTAAGGGATAAGAAAAGAGCAGATTGGGTGAGGGAACAAACGCGAGTTAAGGACATCTTAGTTGAAAGCAAGAAAAAGAAATGGGCATGGGCAGGACATTTAATGAGGAGGGAAGATAACCGAAGGTCATTAAGGGTTACGGACTAGATCCCAAGGGAAGGGAAGCGTAGCAGGGGGCGGCAGAAAGTTAGGTGGGCAGATGAGATTAAGAAGTTTGCAGGCATGACATGGCCACAATTAGTACATGACCGGGGTTGTTGGAGAAGTATGGGAGAGGCCTTTGCCCTGCAGTGGGCGTAACCAGGCTGATGATGATAATGATGATGATGATGAAGAACTCAACACACACTGATGTCAAGTACAACATAGGGGAAATTACTTGGGCTGAATAAATAAAAAAATTAGAGGACGCTTAAGCTTCGCCTTCAAGAGTGGAACGCGATAGCGTTCCCGTCGACCCGCCAATGGGTGTAAGACAATGGGCTACAGGGCAGCCATCACTTACGAGGCGCCCCGCATCAGACGCGGTGAGCGTCGAGCCATATGGTCGAGCAACGCGGCGTTCGGCGCAGCAATGAAACGTGCGCCTGAGCAAGCGGAGCGAACCAAAGAACTCGGTATCCCGGAGGGGGAAATGATGCACGCCAGCCAAACGCCGTGATCGGCACGGGCAGAGAGATAGAGAGATAGTGATCTAAAGAAAGGAAGGACGCTTGATTCTGCGGAGGGAGCGAGGCGAAGCGTTGTCAGGGGAGAGAGTGCGAACCGCGACAGCTCCAATGCGCGCGTGGCGCGCCATCTGTCGGGGCAGCGCCGTACATGGAGAGGAGGGGCTCTTCTGTGTTTGCCGCAAGATGGCTCTCCTTGTGCGGAAAGCGCAGAAGAAATGCAGCGAAACGCACTTCGCTACTCGTGTAATTGCGACTTCTGTAAGTTACATGTTCATAATTACCTATATACACCACAGTATAACTTTCCACGGCTCGTTTCGAAGGCAACACCGCATTCACTAGAGGCGCGTTTGTACCTTTTGGAAGCATCGAAATCGTGGCTGAGTGGTAGCGTCTCCGTCTCACACTCCGGAGACCCTGGTTCGATTCCCACCCAGACCATCTTGGAAGTTGCTTTTTATTTATGGAGTGCCTGCCGTGATTTATCGCTCACGGTGAACGCCGCGAAACGCTGACGCCGACACCGACACCCGACGCCGACACCGACGCCGACGACACCGGCTTTTCTGCGACACGAGCTCCTTAACGCTATCGCGTTAATAAAGTAACGATAAATAACTGGAAATGAAAGTTGACGAAGAAACAACTTGCCACACGTGGGGGAACGATACCACAACCTTCGCATTACGCGTGCGACGCTCTACCAATTGAGCTACCACGGCGCCGTTTCGCCATCCACTTGTTGCTTCATCCACTTTCATTTCCATAATTTATCTTTGCTTTACTTCATTGATTGTCCTCGGTGTCAGTGTTTGTTGGCTCTAGCAAATAGTGTAATTCTTGTCCTTGAGCCGGACTAGTCAGAGAGAGGGACATAACTAGCCCGAGAAATCTTAACCCATATTCAGCTGCTTAACCGAAACTCGTCTTCTAAATTATTACTTCAAGCACGTATTCCAATTTACAAGTTGTAGCCAGTGACTTTGCAGAAGTATCCGCTTGAAATGAATCTCCAGGATGAGACTAGTTTAGAGATATTTCCCAAAGTGTGGGACGAAATAAATAAGCGTTCCAGTCACTTTTGTGCTTCAATGCATAAAAGAGCTTCCTGGCAAAAATTAAGTGGAACAAAGTATTTTTACGGTGAATTTAATGACGCATGTTTACTAACTGGTGTCATTCTGGAAATTCACTCCAAGTGGATATGCCCCGCAAACTTATCAGCTACAATTCGTAAATTGCAATATGTGCCTTAGTGTAATTACTTAAAAGATTATTAGCGAGTGTGTTAAATTAGTTTAATATGTGTTTCGACTCCTTGTGCAAGTAATGTTCACCTCTCTGAATTATCCAGCTCAAGGACCAGAATTATGTTGCCTGCAACAGGCTACTTTTTAAAATTCCGGAAAGCTTAAAAATGATCACATCGTACATATATTCAAAACGAGGCAATGTGGCATTATAACGCAGTTGTTGGTGTGTTTGATGTCGCATGAGGGCGTTTATTTTTACTGTGTGTAAATGTAAGTACGAAAATTAAATCAAGTAATGCGAGCTAGGCCTGTTTCACGCAACATAGTTAACGCACGACATCGTGCCGCGGTGCGCAAAGGCGAACTGTCGCAGCACAAGGAGGCAAATGGAATTTAACCGATACACATAGCACACAGCTATAAAGGCGAGAGCAAGTGTCGAGAAGGCAGGACAAGCGCTACTGACCCTTCATATAGCACTAATAGCATGCATACTTAGCTGTGTTTACATACAAAGGTGCGGCGCACAAAGATGGCAAGCGCCGAGTCTCTGACAAAAAGCCTTCCATCAGAAGGAAATGCAGGCATACAAAAACCATCGTGCAGCGTATATTGTTCCTAGGAACAATTTGTGCGCATTGTATCAAAAATTGAGGCTCGCTTATGCAATCAGTAGTGCTCTCGGATACTACAAATGCCCCTGCATATTCTTTTGCTGCGGTGTTGCCGTTCCTCGATGTAATGTTGAATAATTGAAGCATGACTCATAGCCCCATTGCAGATAGTGCACTGATGAACGCATGAGTTTCGCATTTATGATTAATAAATTATGCTCTCTTGAAAATCCTCTTGGCCAGTTCAACCACGGATTATTTTTCTAAAAATTAGAAGCATCGCCACAGAGCAAGCATATCACAGTTACCTAAGTTTTGTTGTTGCCTGTGCACGCTGCCGAGCATATTTAATGAGTTGGCTCTCCAAAGCAAAGGAACATACTGCAGGCGTGCAGGTTCCATGGATACAGTGAACTCGGGCGGTTGATATCTTTTCGTCATTTGTTTGAAGTTATTCAGAGTAGTATGCACTTGCAGAAACTCTTGAGGCACCATTGTGCCTCCAATCATTTACTTTTGTGTATTTGGTCTCTACGCCTTCCCTACTTTAGGGAATTCTCGCAAATCGTATCAAAGCACTGCAGAAGAAATGTACTAAAACTTGCTTGTTTCCTGGTTTTTTAAAATATCGAAGGTTGTGTGACAATGCGAAATCAGGGTCGCACATTCCATGTAAAAAGCTGGTATGGCATCTCTTTACCACATTGGAGAGGGCAACGTCCTAGAAGAGCAATTTTCTCTGCTCCAGTGGTTGACAAGAGTGCGCCCACTAGAAGACAGTGCAAATGCATTACAGTTCAGTGTGTGAAATTGTTGTTGCTGAAGTCGTGTCCTCGCCTAATGAGGTGTGATAAGTAAGCTGAGGGAGTTAATACTATTTCAAGAACATGTCAAAATAATTACAGATGCCAGAGTGCTTGGTCAGTAAATGACCACGTAGAGAGCGGGGACAAATTCATCAAGTTCGTAAGTGATGTTTAGCCATTGGCTGACCACCTTCGCTAATGATACGCCCAGCATCAAGACTGGCGGAAACATCCCCTTTGAAAAAATTTCAGGTGACAGAACATTTCGCGAATGAGGAGCCTAATCTGTCGATGACAAAAATGGCGAGCAATAACAAAACTGCGGGAAAAATGTTGCAGAAACATAATTTCATTAGCAGAGCGTGACTCAATATACTTGCGACTCGACTATTTCTTTGTATCTCGGTAAGAAAAAGAGGATTGCAGGGTACAACATATGACATGGCTAGGGGTCAAATTCACATAGTGGTCGTTCACATGTGCTTTTTGCCATTGACTCACTGCCTGCGCTGAGGTTATGTTCAGCATCAGGACTTGCTACAATTTGATTTTAAGAACAAATTTAACGTAAGAGTGTTTTTGAACACGAGCCTAGATTTGTATGCATATTTCGTGTGTCTGTGTGTTTGCGTAAGGCAACTTTCACAGCTTTAGTGCTTTTGTACGTCGTTGAGATCCTGCTATATAGCAAGACGGCAAAGTCTGAATAAATGAGTTGTCAGTGATACCTCGTATTTTCTCCTCTTTCTAGCTTTGCGGTATATTTAAATTTGTGAACTGCGCCAATAAGATATTTTCACAAAGTTTTGACAAGTGGTTCAACGTGCCCAGAGACGCGGACCAATTCATTCATGTATGCTAGAAGGTAAAAAAAAAAGTTTTCTTACCAATATCCTATACGCGCCCACTAATAGCTGCCTCTTTTGCGGCCGTTGCCTGCGATGAGGATAAAGGTGGTCAAAATCCTGTGGCGTACTGCAGAATACGAGAATCACAGCAATGTACCGATGCTGCAAACTTGTCTTACGCAACAGGCAGAAAAATCACGACAAAAGCCGCGTCCACGCAGCGAGATCAGGCAGCAAGCAGACACAAGAAAATGCCAACGTACTGTTGCGTCCGCAGACAATCTGTGCGCCCAGTGTTGGTTCTGCAGTGAGGGCCAGTGGCATCAAAGTGGAAGGAGCGGGTCGTTTTTAAGCGGCCTCGGGAAGAGGCACCCTATGGCGCATCGCTCCTGCGTCGTAAAATACGGGCGCTGAAGACGCGCCCCGAGTGTGCGTAATGCAGGCCCTTCCGAGGAAATTAATTACTCCTCGGGGGCGAGAACCGACGCGCCCGCACGTTCAGTTCGGACGAAGCCGGACGGCGAGCCACCCTAATTAAGCGAAGACCAACTACGTCGTAAATCCTCGGTGTCAACACTGAGACTCGACAGCAGCGCTTGTATAAAAGAAGCCCGTCTGTGAGTTTTCCTTCCGGGAAATAAGATTTCTTTTTTTTAATCTTTTTGCGCTGCACTGAAAGCTGCCACATGCGTCTTCTTGGCTTCAACCCTCCCGCGTCGCCTCTTGCTGCAGTCGGCGGAATGAGTGCCGCTACTTGTCAGCGACAGCGGCACGCGTTTCCTTTTCTGAGTTTCATATCCGAATACTCCAAGTAAATGGAAAGTGAGCTTTAATGCTCCTCTTTGCTACAGTTATTTCGGGCCCTGTGAAAGTTGTTGACTGACTGGACTTTGCTTAGGAGTTGAAATCAGCGCTGTACTAACTCCTCATCAACATTTTACCTCCTCTGAAGATTAACTTTAATTTTTACCCGTAAGAGAGAGAATTCGCTTCATAAGTAACTTATTGGATATAAAAGTGCTCGATTTTTCAGCGAACAAGCGTAAATGCCTTTCAGGAGCTTCTTTTATATTTAAATGTGGTTGCTTTTAGGTAAAATCTAGCAGATGTACTTCATGTAGGCTTTGTAACTATTTCAAATAAACAATAAATGCTCGAAGGCGCACTCGGTCAACGTACCTATGTAATATCATCTTACTGAATGTTACACGACATCATGTTACACGATACTGAATTTAAAACACCTCATTGAGAATCAGTATGGATTGAAGTGGATAAAAGTCATTTGCAGCCGTCACAGAACCTTACTGTGGGCGTTATATATAGGTCGCCGTCTGCATCCTATCACGGCTTTTGCGATGAACATGACTGTATATTTAATGCGTTCTTGAGTTCAACTGCTCGTGTGGTAATAATGGGTGATGTTAATATTGATGTAAGTGACATTGATTCTTCTTCTTGTTATGAATATGTGTCTTGTTTTACTAGTTATGGTTACTCATTGCTTGTAGACAAACCAACGCGTGTAATCGAACACAGTAGTACACTTATAGACCGCGTCTTGTCTAACACTCCTGTTTGCAAATATGCGGAAATTTTAGATGTTAGTATTACTGATCCCTACCCTGTGCTTTTTGTAATGTCAAACTGGCTGAACTCAAGCAAGAAGTGTTTCACGCGGACATTATTTAACGCTGACGTATTTGCAAATATTATACGCGCAATTGATTGGTCACGTGTATACTCTTCGAAAAATTCTAACAATACTTACGACATGTTTCTAGACATGTTTACTGAGGCGATCGCCACCGCCTCCACCACTTACTGTGTGCGCAATAGACATGCAATCCCGCGAGATCCCTGGGTAACAGGCGCGCTCTTGCGTTCTAATAAAACGAAATATAACATGTATAGGAAATTAAAAAGGCAACCTTATAACACTTCCTTGAAGGAAACGTACTCTGCCTATTCGCAAACTCTTAATAGAACAGTTTATGCAGCAAAGAAAGCCTATTTTAGCAATCGCATTAAACAGAATGGGACGGATTCGAAAAAAAAGCTGGTCCCTTCTCAACCAGTTTTCTAGGGCTTGACATAAAACGACATCCCCCAGAAAAAATAATATACAATGATGTTGTGTACACTACACCGGAAGGTATCTGTAATGCTTTCAGTGCCTAGTTTTCATCCAACATTAACTCAACTGGTAAGGGTTTTGATGCAACGTACATTCCACGTACAAATACTTCTTTTTTACCTTTACCTTACAGATGAGCTTGAGGTGGCTTCAGTTATTTCTAATTTGCAAAACACAACCTCTGCAATGGACAATGTTTCGGCGCATGTCGTTAAACTTGTAACTGACATCGTGTCACCAGTTCTCGCGCATATCGTCAATACTATATTCGTCACGGGTGTGCTTCCAGAACGGATGAAAATCGCCAAGGTGCTGCCACTGTACAAGTCAAAGGACAAGCATAGAATAGAAAACTAACGTCCAATTTCAGTGCTACCGTTCTTCAGCAAAATACCCGAAACAATATTCGCGAGGCACCTTAATTACTACCTGCACAAGCACAACATTTTTTCTCGGCACCAATTTGGTTTTAGAAACGGCCTTTCCCCACAAACTGCAGTCTCAGCATTTACAGACTTAATTAGAAAATCAACAGACAGTGGTTATCTGGTCGCGGGATTGTTCATACATTTTGCGAAAGCTTTCGATTCCCTCAATCATTTTATATTCAGCGATAAATTGCTTCGTTACGGAATAAATGGAATACCTTTGACGTTAATTCGCAGTTACTTGGAAAATCGCCAACAAATTGTTCAACTAGGTGATTTTCAGTCCAACAGCACCGTTATTAACCTTGGCGTTCCCCAGGGATCCGTACTTGGACGTAAATTTTTTTTACTCTATATAAAGGACCTGCCTTCGCAGCTTGTGTGTGCTACCCCTGTACTCTATGCAGACGATACTAACCTTATTATAGCAGATTATGAAGAATGCAACCTAATTAATAAACTTAACTCTGAATTACAAATTTTGCACCGTTGGTGTACAATGAATGCCCTTCACCTTAACCCAACTAAGACAGTTTTTATTTTATTTCACTCTGAAAAAAGGAAAACGGCTATTCATTGAGATGTCGTTTACAAAAACCATCCGATAAAACAATCTAGTGAGACAAAATTCCTTGGCGTTATTATCGATAACCATTTAAAATTCCGCCTTCATGTGCGTTCCGTAGTTCAGAAGGCTTCATATGGCTTGCGTGTGCTGTCGAAATGTCGAAACCATTTCCCTGCCCACATACTTATCAATCTTTACTACGCATTTGTTCACTTTCACATTAATTACTGCTTAGCGAGCTGGGGTTGCACATACAAAACTCATCTGTCACCAGTGTTTACACTTCAAAAAAGAGCTCTTCGCATTATAGCACCCAACAGTATGCATATTAAGAGTGAAGATTTATTTAAAACCCTTAACATTGTCAATATTTATGATTTGACAACATACAACATCGCCTCCGTCATGCATCAAATAGTTCATGAAAAACTGGCCTTGACAAAAGTCTCGCTCCATCCCTCACTTCGCAATGTTGGAAACACACCTCGCAGTCGTTTTTTATTGCCTAAGGTAAATACTAATTACGGTCGCTCTACACTACAGTTTACAGGTACCTCAGTTTGGAATAAGCTTGATAGTGACCTAACCACTCTAAGAACATTGCATACATTTCTTAAACGATTAAAACCCTCACTTATTAACAATGCGTAACACTGCGCATGCTTGCACATGCCCTCACTTTTCTTTTTTTTTTCTTTTCCTGTGCCGATGTTTTCGATGACGTAACAAAGAAAATTGTTAGAAAAATGTATCTCATTTGTGAAATGTTCCTTATACTGTATTTTCTTGTTTTACTTATTCAGTTATTAAGGTTTTGTGTGATTTTGCAGTATAAAAAGACCAGCTGCCATAGAAGTGTTTTTTCCCTGATAACAATCGGTAGGGACCCTTTAACAATTTGCTGTGTCCCAAAAGTGTGTACTTTGCAAATGTATATGTTCATTATGTTAAATAAACTTTCAAACTAGTTTTCCTTTGCATCAAGAGCAATGCGCCCAAAGGTAATTGTAGAAGCTGAGAAGCCATACACTCAACTTCATGCTCGGTGAATATCGTGCATTCGCGATATAACATACCGAGCGAGTTTGCACGGCTTCATAAGAGCGGAAGCGGAAACACTCACTCGAGAAAAAGGTGGTACACAAGCGATTGTAACAACTGAAAATGTAATGACACAAGAAAAGATATTATCTGTCGTTTTTTTCATTTTTGGTTCGAAGGAGCGGATTACATCACGTGACCGAGAAATCGTGATGTGCAGAGAGGAAATAAAAAAGGCTTACTAATTGACCT